>NC_069793.1:18788173-19988173 GCF_027406575.1 Nycticebus coucang
ACCAATCTGACGAGCGCAATTGTAGTGAGTAAAGGAAAGGCACCAGAGTCTGGGCTGGGACTTGGGGGAGGGGTTGTAGAACTAAAGAGAGCATTACTGATAAAGCCTGAAGACATATTGGACAGGATCACCACGTACAGTTGTGTAGGTTGTGCACTGTATAGAGGCAATATGTCTAAAGGGGTGCCAGTCACAATAGACGTCAGATGTATATGTTCATCATAGCAGTTTTCCAGCAGGTGGCAATAAAATGTCTTAAGGAGGGGTGGCACCTGTGGCTCAAGGAGTAAGGTGCTGGTCCCATATGCCGGAGGTGGTGGGTTCAAACCCAGCCCCGGCCAAAAACCACAAAAAAATAAATAAAATAAATAAAAAAGTAAAGAGGACTCTTTTTAAAAAAAAAAAAAAATGTCTTAAGGGATGGGCACTTTTTTCTGGATTCTATGTTTTCTTTTTTTTTTTTTTTTTGGTTTTTGGCCAGGGCTGGGTTTGAACCCGCCACCTCTGGCATATGGGACCGGCGCCCTACTCACTGAGCCACAGGCACCACCCAGGATGGGCACTTTTTTCTGATTCACATAAAGTTGCTATAGAGACCAGCTGTGACCCTGGTGTCAAAAAGAGTAGCATGGGTGCTGACATAAAATGCAGCTTTGGTGGTGGAGTAGAGTTTCCGGCTGAAATGGGACCAGCCTTTCATTGGGCCTTTGCCTTCCTCAGCCACCTCAATGTGTACAGCGGAACAGTTCCGCTGTCGTTCAGGCCGCTGTGTCCGCCTGTCCTGGCGCTGTGATGGGGAGGATGACTGTGCAGATAACAGCGATGAAGAAAACTGTGAGAACACAGGTGGAGTGTCCCAGGGTTACCCCAGACCCCTTAGCCTATAGCTGGGGTAGGGAACGGGGTAGAAAGAGAATATTCCGACTGTTTCCAACTGGGTCAAGGTGGTATTTTATTCAGATCTTTCCCATGGCCTGGATTTTTTCCTACCCTTCCTGGTTACCAGTGTCAAATCTAGGTGCACTGTTGCCTTCCAGTCTTTATGGCGTAGAACATAATATCAAGGCTGTGAGTTTCAAATGGTGCTCACAGCCAGTGTTCTATTCCAGCTGGTAGCCTCCATGCCCACTCCCCTGGCCATACCCTGTACTGGGCATTGGATACACTTGTTTATTCTGTCCTGTATCCCTCACCATCCCACTGTGGTGTCCTGGGGAGAAGACAAATGCAAACATTCAGCTAGCCCTGTCTGAGCTAGTTGGGGTCCCTGTCTTGGACCCCAACCCTCCCACCTTGAGTCTCATCTGTCTCCAGCTCACCCTAGAAAATGACAGGCTCCCATCCTTTTGTTGACCTAAGTCTTGCCCTGCTGTCACCTGACTGTCCCCTCCTCTCTCTCTCCTGCCCACTCTAGGAAGCCCCCAGTGTGCCTCAGACCAGTTCCTGTGTTGGAACGGGCGCTGCATTGGGCAGAGAAAGCTGTGTAATGGGGTCAATGACTGTGGTGACAACAGCGATGAAAGCCCACAGCAGAACTGCCGTGAGTGTCCCCAATAGGCAGACCTGGCCCAGGGTTTATGGGGAGACCCCACCCATAGGGTTCAAAGGGAATCCTCCCTCAGGACTCTTGCAGCTTTGGGAGCTGTTCTTCATGGTCCAGGTGGAATGCCAAGTTGGCTGTCTGGGGGAGGATTCTGGGCTCAGCTCCCAACTCTGACTTGGCTGGCACAGGGCCCCGGACGGGTGAGGAGAACTGCAGTGTTAATAATGGTGGCTGTGCCCAGAAGTGCCAGATGGTGCGGGGGACAGTCCAGTGTACCTGCCACACAGGCTACAGGCTCATGGAGGATGGGCGCACGTGCCAGGGTAAGCTGGGGCCTGGTTTGCAGCAGAGTCAGGATGCTGGGCAGGGGCAGCAGACGGGCAGCTGTGTTTCCTGTGGGTCAGGCCTTTGAAGGACATGACTTCATTGCATCATCACAATAACCCTAAAAAGTGGGGATCATTCCTTCCATTTCACAGATGGGGAAACTGAAGCTCAGGTTAAGTAACTTAGCAAAGGCCACATAGCTGGTGAGTAGCGTAATTGGGATTCTAGCCCAGGTGTGTGTGACCTCAAAGCCCGAAACTACTTGTTACAGAGTCTTCCCATAGGTCTGGAGGGTAGATGCAGATAGGGGCAGAAAAGCTAGTCAGCCTGGGGGTTGAGGGTGGGGGGATGGTAGAAAAGAGACCTCATGACTTGCCTGGTGTTCACAGATGTGAATGAATGTGCTGAGGAGGGATATTGCAGCCAGGGCTGCACCAATAGTGAAGGGGCTTTCCAATGCTGGTGTGAAACAGGCTATGAACTACGGCCCGACCGGCGCAGCTGCAAGGCTCTGGGTAAGAGATGTTGGCATTGGCTGGGTGAGTAGAGGGCTCTGTGTGGAGAAAGGCCAGGTGCTCTGGTGCCCAGGGACTTCCTGAAAAGCAGAGAGATTTCCATCACAGTAAAATACAACTTACGTTCTGGGCCCCAAGAAAAACCCAGGCAGGGTGGGGGTGTATAGATGGGAAGTTGCCACTCTTCTAGTACTGATGCCAACAGCTTGGGGCATGCCCTAGCGGACAAAGGGCTCTATCTGTCAATTGAAGACACAGGGGGCCATGCTGATGGGCTTCAGAGCTTTCCCTGGATAGCTTTCCCTATCCATTGAGGACTCCATTTCTCTGTGTTGTCCCAGGGCCGGAGCCTGTACTACTGTTCGCCAATCGCATTGACATCCGGCAGGTGCTGCCGCACCGTTCTGAGTACACGCTGCTGCTCAACAACCTGGAGAATGCCATTGCCCTTGATTTCCATCACCGGCATGAGCTTGTCTTCTGGTCAGACGTCACCTTGGATCGAATCCTCCGTGCCAACCTCAATGGCAGCAATGTGGAGGAGGTTGTGTCTACAGGACTAGAGAGCCCAGGTAGGGAATAAGACCCCATGAGTAGGGGCCACACTATGTGCAAAGCAACAGTGGAAGGAACAGGCTAGTGGTTTGCAAACCTTGGGCAGCAGAATATCTTCTTCCAATGAAATCCTAAATGGATATTAGTATATATTAATTTTATAAGTTCAAATATAACATTTGCTTATTATTGAGCTTGATCAATGAGAATAATGAGGCCATTCTGATGAATGTTATAATTCACATTGACAGTATGCTCTATCAGCCTTAGCATCTAGTCTATTTCCTAGATTTGCTTTGTTTGCTCAGTACTAGGAGTATTCTGATTGATTCAGGTAATTATATCCAACTTTTTTTTGAGACAGAGTTTTACTATGTTGCCCTCGGTAGAGTGCTATGGCATCATAGCTCATAGCAACCTCAAACTTTTGGGCTTAAGTGATTCTCTTCTCAGCCTCCCAACTAGCTGGGACTACAGGCACCGGCCACAACACCCAGCTATTTTTTTTTGTTGTAGTTGTCATTGTTATTTAGCAGGCCCAGGCAGGGTTCAAACCTGCTAGCCCCTGTGTATGTGGCCGGTGCCCTAACCACTGAACATGGGTGCCGAGCCTACATCCAAATCTTTTATAGATTTAAAAAACAGCACCTCGCTTGGCAATATCAGGCTATGCTATAAGCTGGTAAAGTGGGTTAGAATTCGGAATCAAGAACACAAGAACATTGACTCAGGCCAGGTGCAGTGGCTCACACCTGTAATCCTTGCACTGTGGGAGGCCAAGATGGGCTGATTGCTTGGGCTCAAGAGTTGGAGACCAGCCTAAGAAAGAGTGAGACCCCTCTCTACTAAAAATAGAAAAATTAGCCGGGCATTGTAGGTGGGTGTTTGTAGTCCCAGCTACTTAGGAAGCTAAGGCATGCGGATCTTGTGAGCCCAAGAATTTGAGGTTGCTGTGAGCTATAATAGTGTCAGGACACTCAGCTCTAGAGCAAGAGAGTGAGATAGTCCCCAAAAAAAGAACATTTGAGGGGTGGTGCCTGTGGCTCAGTGAGCAGGGCGCTGGCTCCATATACCAGGGGTGGGGGGTTCAAACCTAGCCCCGGCCAAACTGCAACATAAAATAGCTGGGCGTTGTGGCGGGCGCCTGTAGTCCCAGCTACTTGGGAGGCTGAGGCAAGAGAATCGCCTAAGCCCAGAAGCTGGAGGTTGCTGTGAGCTGTGTGACGCCATAGCACTCTATTGAGGGCAATAAAGTGAGACTCTGTCTCTAAAAAAAAAAGAACATTTGATTCAAATTCTTATGAAACTTCTGAAATACCTCTGCCAAATGCTAGGTGACAATTTATAAACCCCTGAATCAGCACACTGGATGACCCTGGGTGCGAGTCAGGGAGCCAGAATTCAGGAAGTGGGGTGTGATTGTCTGTGAGAAGGAAATACAGGCCTTTAGATGGCTACTTGATTTTTCTGTGCCTCAGTTTCCTCATTTCCCTGGGGATTATAGAACCTAGCTCACAGAGTTGATGTATATAAAATGAGTTATTGTATGTAAAACAGTTACCACAGTGCCTGGCCCAAGAAACTGTTCCGTGTAAGAGTTTGGTCTTGTTACTATGATGCAGAGGAGCCTGGGCTGAATCCCTGACAGTTTTCCACTGTCTGTTCTCTCCAGGGGGCCTGGCTGTGGATTGGGTCCATGACAAACTCTACTGGACTGACTCAGGGACATCAAGGATTGAAGTGGCCAATCTGGATGGGGCCCACCGGAAGGTGCTGCTATGGCAGAACCTTGAGAAGCCCCGGGCCATTGCCCTGCACCCTATGGAAGGGTAAGTTATGTCTCAAGCTCCCAATCCTTCTTGTTACCTCTAGAGATAGTTCCCAGGCCATCTGCGCCAGACTTTATGGAAGGGTATCCTCAGAGTGTGGTGTTGGATCTGATTCCTGGTCTGCAATAACTGCTGCATGCCTTTGGGCTAGTTAATCTCTCTCTGCCTCATTTACTCATTTCCAAATTGATGATTTAAATAACAGCATACGTCATAGTTGTGTGAAGATTAAATGAGATGATTCATTTTAAGTGGCATGTAATACACATTAAGTAAGTTGTAGGTGTGTAGTATTTTTGTTATTAGCTCCTGGGGTTGAGCTAATTAATAAAAATAATCAATTGTTAATAATTATAACAATTAATAATAATTTTGTTGGGCAGCGCCTGTGGCTCAGTGAGCAGGGTGCCAGCCCCATATACTGAGGGTGGCGGGTTCAAACCCAGCCCCAGCCAAACTGCAACCAAAAAATAGCTGGGCGTCCAGGGCGGCGCCTGTGGCTCAGTGAGCAGGGCGCCAGCCCCATATACCGAGGGTGGCGGGTTCAAACCTAGCCCCCGCCAAACTGCAACAAAAAAAATAGCTGGGCGTTGTGGCAGGCACCTGTAGTCCCAGCTACTCGGGAGGCTGAGGCAGGAGAATCGCCTAAGCCCAGGAGTTGGAGGTTGCTGTGAGCTGTGTGACACCACGGCACTCTACTGAGGGCAATAAAGTGAAACTCTGTCTCTACAAAAAAAAAAAAAAAAAATAGCCGGGCGTTGTGGCGGGCGCCTGTAGTCCCAGCTACTCAGGAGGCTGAGGCAGGAGAATCACCTAAGCCCAAGAGTTGGAGGTTGCTGTGAGCTGTGTGACGCCACGGCACTCTACCGAGGGCAATAGAGTGAAACTCTGTCTCTACAAAAAAAAAAAAATAATAATAATAATAATTTCATTTATATTGAAATTAATAGAGAAGGCCAGGTGCAGCGGTTCATGCCTGTAATCCTAGCACTATGGGAGGCCAAAGCAGGTGGATTGCTTGAGCTCAGGAGTTCAAGACCAGCCTGAGCAAGAGTGAGACCCCATTTCTACTAAAAATAGAAAAAATAGCAGGGCATTGTGCTGGTGCCTATAATCCAAGCTATTTGGAAGACTGAGGCAAGAAAATCCCTTCTGAAGTTGCTGTGAGCGCTGAAGTCACAGCACTCTACCCAGGGTGACAGAGTGAGACTCTGTCTCAAAAAAAAAAAAAAAAATGAGAGAGAGAGAGAGAAAGAAAAAAAGAAAGAAAGAAAGAAATAGAGAAGTCTCCTAAATTCAAGAAAAACTCACCTGGAATGGAAGCTCTTAGCCTCTAGCTTTTAAAAATTCATTGCAGTCAATTGAAAGGGTGTCTCTTTAGACCTTGTACTTGTGTCAGCTGTTATAAAAATGCTGTGTGTGTGCATGTATGTGTGTGTAAATATGTGTAAAATATAAAAGGTAGTGAACAAGATCTTGGAAAGGAAAAGAAGAAAGTACCTGTCCTAACTAATATTACAATATATTGTCAGTTCCTCAGGGGTTGGGACTTCGGTCTGTTTTGTTCATTGCTGTATTTCCCGTGCCTAAGACAGTGTGCCCTGCCCATAGCAGGTACTCAAAAAAAAATTGTTAAATGAGTTAATGCCCTGTCTAAAGTCATTTAAACTCAAACATTATAAAAACCATTCTGTGGGCCCAGCATGGCAGCTCATGCCTCTAATCCTAGCACTCTTTGGAAGCCGAGGCAGGTGGATTGCCTGAGCTTAGGAGTTTGAGACCAGCCTAGAATGAGAATGAGACCCTGTCTCTACTAAAAATAGAAAAATTAGGTTGCCAGTGGCGGAGTCAGGGGAAGGGGCTGGCAGTGCCACGTCTGCCCACAAAAGTGGCAAGAAAAAGCCCTTGAAACAGCCTAAGAAGCAGACCAAGGAGATTGATGAGGAAGATCAGGCGTTCAAACAAAAACAAAAAAGAGAAGCAGAAGAAACTTGAGGAGCTAAAAGCAAAGGCCACAGGGAAGGGCCCCCTGGCCACAGGTGGAATTAAGAAATCTGGCAAAAAATAAGCTGTTCCTTGTGCCTGAGATGATAATGACCCTTGATTCCTATTTAAACATCTGTATTCCCTGCCATAACATCTTTTGCCACCTTTAGCTAATATGAAGTGTTGTCTTAGAGCTTATTGTACATTTAAGAATAAACTTTTGGGGTGAGCGTGGCGACTCACACCTGTAATCCCAGCACTCAGAGAGGCCGAGTTGGGTAGATTGCTTGAGCTCATGTTTGAGACCAGCCTGAGCAAGAGACCCTGTCTACTAAAAATCAAAAAAAACGAGGCAAGAGGATCGGTTAAGCCTGAGAGTTGGAGGTTGCTTTGAGCTCTGATGACGCCATGGCACTCTACCCAGGGCAAGAACTTAGGACTCAAAATAAATAAATAAAATAAAATAAGAAATCCTTTGTGGGGGCGGCGCCTGTGGCTCAAAGGAGTAGGCGCCGGCCCCATATGCTGGAGGTAGCGGGTTCAAACCCAGCCCCAGCCAAAAACTGCAAAAATAAATAAATAAATAATAATAATAAAAATAGCCAGGCATTGTGTGGGGTGCCTATAGTCCATCTACTTGGGAGGCTGAGGCAGAAGGATCACTTGAACCCAGGAGTTTGAGGTCATTATGAGCTAGGCCAATAATATGGTACTCTAGCTTGGGCAAAAGAGTGAAACTCTGTCTCAAAACAAACGTTCTGTGAACCAAACAGTTGGCATCCCCTGGGTTGAATGAGGAAAAGCCCTTTCCCGATTATTATTCTGGTTACCTGCCTGTCCTCTGTTGCCTCTCAATTTCTTTTCTCTCCTCCTAGTACCATTTACTGGACAGATTGGGGCAACACTCCTCGTATTGAGGCCTCCAGCATGGATGGCTCTGGACGCCGCATCATTGCCGATACCCATCTCTTCTGGCCCAATGGCCTTACCATCGACTATGCTGGGCGCCGTATGTACTGGGTAGATGCTAAGCACCACGTTATTGAGAGGGCCAATCTGGATGGGAGTCACCGTAAGGCTGTCATTAGCCAAGGTGAGGCCCTTCATTCACTTTGCTTCTTTCTCATCCTCTTTACCCCATCTCCACCCCCAGGAGGCTTGGCAGAGGGTGGGGTTTATGCAGTTGCTAGGCTCAGGCCCAGGGGCCATGTCAGGCCATGTCTGGACTAAGGTCTTGCTGTACTTTCCCCAGGCCTCCCGCATCCCTTCGCCATCACAGTGTTTGAAGACAGCCTGTACTGGACAGACTGGCACACCAAGAGCATTAATAGTGCTAACAAATTTACTGGGAAGAACCAGGAAATTATTCGCAACAAACTCCACTTCCCCATGGACATCCACACCTTGCATCCCCAGCGCCAACCTGCAGGTAAAAAACTGCTTCCTAGGCTTGTGCCTGTGGCTCAAGCAGCTAAGGTGCCAGCCACATACACCTGAGCTGGTGGGTTCAAATCCAGCCCAGGCCCACCAAACAACAATGACGGCTGCAACCAAAAATAGCCAGGCCTTGTGGCGGGCGCCTGTAGTCCCAGCTACTTGGGAGGCAGAGGCAGGAGAATCGCTTGAGCCCAGGAGTTGGAGGTTGCTGTGAGCTGTGATGCCACGGAACTTTGCTTCCTAGCTAAGTCAGAGTAGCCTCTGGCATCTCTGAGAACCCTCCTTGCAGCTATTACAGTTGCGGTTTCTTCTGATGGGGAAATCCAGGGCTGGAACAGATGTGGGCTAATTCTGCCCTCTGCTGGACATTCAGGGTTGTACAACGTCAAGACTAACAAAAAGCTCATTCTGCTTCACTGTTCCCCTTTAATTCTTGCAGACATTTATAGGGCATCTCCTATGTGCCAGGTACTTACTGGGCAGATGTAAAAAATAACAAAATATAGTTCTTCTTAGAGGGAGCTCACACCCTAACTGAACCCCTGCTCCCTAGCCTTGGGGTCACCTCTACAAACCTTTGGTCTTACCTGACTCTCCTGCTCTGGGCTCTTTGAACAGGGAAAAACCGCTGTGGGGACAACAATGGCGGCTGCACCCACCTGTGTCTACCCAGTGGCCAGAACTACACCTGTGCCTGCCCTACTGGCTTCCGCAAGATCAGCAGCCATGCCTGTGCCCAGAGTAAGTGTGTCTGAGACAGTAGCCTTGCTGGCAGGGCCTTGAGAGGATGGACGGGAGGAACGAGGGGTAGGACTGGAGAGTTTGTCCATTGTGGGGAAGAGCCAGAACCCTCAGAAGAAGAAAAAATTAAGAGGGGGACCCTACATCAAATCTGATGACTGAGGACCCAGCCATAGTTGCCGAGGTTCAGCGATACCACCTAGTCAAGTGTGAACACCTGCAGCCAGGCTTGTGTATCATTTTATCTGGCCGGATGCTTTCTCCATAGGCAGCAGGAAGGTTTCAGGCTCTTCTAGAAAGCAGGGGAATTATTTTCTACTCTTTACCTCTAGGCTTACCTTGTTGAAGACTTTCTTTCAGCCCTTAAACCAGGGAACCAAAATTAGAATCTTTGGTGATGCTGTGTGTACACAGGTCCTGACTAAATGTATGTCAAGCAAGTGAAAGATAATGGGATTACCTGGCTTTTCCCTAACTGCTATTTTGGCTGCCTTTGAGCTCATGCCTTAAGAAGGTAGCTCTGGATAGCTCAGCGCTGTGGGTGACTTTTTCTAAGAGTAGTCCAGAGAGGAGTGATCCAGGTGTATGGCACAACCAGCAAGCAGCCTGAGGTAATTCCTAGTACATCAGCAGCTGTTCTTATTTATCACTGTGTACCCCACTAACCTTCTGAAATCTGGTTAAAATAAAATTCTAAAGGCTCGGCACCCATAGCTCAGTGCTTAGGGTGCTGGCCCCATGCACTAGGACTGGTGGGTTTGAACCCAGCCCAGTCCTGCTAAACAACAATAACAGCAAAAAAGAAAATAGCCAAATAGCTGGGCATTATGGCAGGCACCTGTAGTCCCAGCTACTTGGGAGGCTGAGGCAAGAGAATCACTTAAGCCCAAGAGTTTGAGGTTGCTGTGAGCTGTGATGCCACAGCACTCTACCGAGTGCAACATATCTCAAAAAATAAATAAATAAAATTCTTCAGGGATCTAGGTCCTTTCTAGAGAGTGCAATGAGGGAAAATATTCAGAAGTTTTATTCATACACACTTTGATTGAGAACCTAATTTTATGCTCTGAGTTTTTCCCTTGTGTACTTTTGTGCCCAGCTCTTCCCCTATTGTCTTTGTGAAATGAAGAAGTTCCCCCATGAGTTTCCCCTCAAGGGTTTGCCAGACCTCCAAAGAAGAAATTTGGTAAAGTTAGACAAGAAGAGCCTTTCTGGGTAGAAGCGTATGCTGGGAAAGTATTTAGACAGACCAGAGAGAAGGGCAGAAGAGCGGGAAGAGCCAGCTGGGGAAAAAGCTATGTAGAAGAATGGCCAAAGCTCTGTTCCTGGAGTCAGACCTAATGATCATAGCTGCCCATGATCCCAGATCCTAGGCAAGTTACTAGATCTTTGTTACTCTCATCTAGAAAATGGGATTAAGAATAATGTGTACAAGGCCGGGCTTGGTGGCTCATGCCTGTAATCCTAGCACTCTGGGAGGCTGAGGCAAGTGGATTGCCTGAGCTCAGGAATTAGAGACCAGCCTGAGCTAGAGGGAGACCCTATCTCTAAAAACAGCGGGGCATTGTGGCGAGTGTTTGTAGTCTCAGCTACTTGGGAGGCTGAGATAGGAGGATTGCATGAGCCCAAGAGTTTGAGGTTGCGGTGAGCTATGATGCCATGGCACTTTCCCACGGGCAACAAAGGGAAACTCTATCTCAAAAAAAAAAAAAAGAGAGAGAGAGAGAATAATGTGTACCACAGAGGGTTGGCATGAGATGAGAAAAGCACCAAGCTCAGTGCCTTGCTTCAGAATAGAGGAAGGGAATGTAGGTGATGGATGGAAACAGCAGGTTCCCTGAAGCAGACTCGGACATCAGGGAAGTTGGGGTAGCCAAGAGTGGGGTAGCCAGGGCACTGGGAGAGTTCAGGAAAAGTTGAGATAAAGTTGACTGACAAATAGCACGCACTTCTGGGCACTAGAAAGAGTCCCGTTCCATATGCTTCTAAAACCTGATTCTGCCAGCATGGGCTGCCCAGTGTTCAAAGTGAGCCTGATGTTAAAAGAGTAGGGGGCAAAGGGCACCAGATCCCAGGAAGTGTGATTGAACCAGATGTCACACAGGTGAGCGTCTGTGTCTGTCACTGTTCTTGGATTTAGAGCATTAAAAGAAGACCCCTTTCGGCCTTTGATCAGGTCTTGACAAGTTCCTGCTTTTTGCCCGAAGGATGGACATCCGTCGGATCAGCTTTGACACAGAGGACCTGTCCGATGATGTCATCCCACTGGCTGACGTGCGCAGTGCTGTGGCCCTTGACTGGGATTCCCGGGATGACCATGTGTACTGGACAGATGTCAGCACTGATACCATCAGCAGGGCCAAGTGGGATGGAACAGGACAGGAGGTAGGGCCCGCGTGGGCCCAGGCCCTCAGGGAGGGCAGAGATTGAGGGGTAGAATCCACCCTCCCCAGGGTAAGGGCTTCCCATACCTTTGCCAACGCTAAGAATGGGTGAGTTCTGGGCTCCAGAGCTAGAGTGGAAGAACAGTTGGTGACACAGCTTTGCTTCCTGCTCAGGTGGTAGTGGATACCAGTTTGGAGAGCCCTGCAGGCCTGGCCATTGATTGGGTCACCAACAAGCTATACTGGACAGATGCAGGTATGTACAGAAGAGCCATGTCCTGGCTGTCTAGGATTCCTTTTTTTAAAGCCCTGGCCTCAGGTAGAAGGGACCCAGTGTCCCTCCTAGACCACTTCTTTGTTGACCTGAAGTCCTTGGTAGATCAGAAGTTGTAGTACTGCTGTGGAGGTGAAACAAGAAGCTTGTGTCTATAGTTTGGCAGCTTGTATCACATCATGGCAGCTACTTTTGCTATGTGGCTGATACTTAGGAAAGTTTTAAGGCATTTCAGACAAGGAACCCATACCCAGGGGTTTTCCTTCTGTCACTAGATGAAACAGGCATTTTTAATTAGTGAAATGAGTGTGGAAGGCAAAGGAAATGCCTTAAACCAGTGCTACTCAAAGTGTGGTCCCTGGGCGGGGTGCAGTGGCTCACACCTGTAATCCTAGCACTCCAGGAGGCCGAGGGGGGTGGATTGCTTGAACTTACAGGTTCAAGACCAGCCTGAGAATCAGCACCTGTAGCTCAGTGGTTAGGGTGCCAGCCACATATATGGGGATTGGTGGGTTCGAACCCAGTCCAGGCCTGCTAAATAACAATGACAATTACAAGAAAAAAATAGCCAGGCATTATGGTGGGCTACAATATAACCTGTAGTCCCAGCTATTTGGGAGACTGAGGCAAGAGAATCGCTTACGCCCAAGAGTTGGAGGTTGCTGTGAGCTGTGATGCCACAGCACTCTACTGAGGGTGACATAGTGAGACTGTCTCAAAAAAAAAAAAAAAGATGAGCCTGAGCCAGAGCTAGACCTCATCTCTAAAAATAGCCAGGCATTATGGCAGGTGCCTGTAGTCCCAGCTACTCGGGAGGCTGAGACATTAGAATCGCCTGAGCCCACAAATTTGAGGTTGCTGTGAGCTATGACGCCACATAACTCTATCAAGGGCAACAAAGTGAGACTGTGTCTCAAAAAAAAAAAAGTGTGGTCCCTGGACTAGCAGCACCAGAGTCACCTGGGAAGTTGTTAGAAATGCAAATTCTTGGGGCCCACCCTAGACTTATGCTGTATCAGAATCTTTGGAGGTTAAGTTCAGGAATCTGTATTTTAACAAGCTTTCCTGATTGTTATACACACTGAAGTTTGAGAATCATTGCTTTAATTATAGGATAAAGTTGGTTGCCTAGGTTTGAGAAGTCTTGTTCTTCCAAGAGATAGAACTGATCACTTCATTGAATTCCTTCTCACAATTCAAGTCACTAAATATCTATTGTGCATCTATTATAAAATATTTATTGAGCATCTATACTTTGTGCTCTGTCGGCACATACCAAGCTCTGTGCTAGCCACAAAAGATAAGAGGGTGAATGAACAAGATTAGAATACCTTTGTCCCTTGTTTTTGGTAGGTACAGACCGGATTGAAGTGGCCAATACAGATGGCAGCATGAGGACAGTACTCATCTGGGAGAACCTTGATCGGCCTCGGGACATTGTGGTAGAACCTATGGGCGGGTGAGTGCTGCCCCTTTGGAACAAACTCTGCCTACCCACCCCTAGACCTGAGTCCCATAGAGGAGTCTGAAGATGAGGGAGAGTGGCCAGATCTCATGGACACACCAAAGAAGCAAGAGCATCTGTAGAAACCACATGGGGTAGTGACAAGGAAACTTTTCTAATTTTTTTCTTTTCTTGTCTTTCTTTTTGAGACAGACTCTCACTTTTGAGTGCTGTAGTGTCATAGCTCACAGCAACCTCAGATTCTTGGGTTCAAGCGATTCTCTTGAGTAGCTGGGACTTGGTGCGAATAGGTTCGTTGGCACTTTCCTTATAAACACATCAGTAAGTTTCAAAGTGCAATCTATTCCGGAGAATACTTGTACTGATCATACATATAACTCTCTGAAAATTCCTGCTGAGGGAACATTAATACATGTGAGTCCCTCACCAAGTTAAGTTAATGCGCCAACAGCCATGCCACTACGTGCATGATCTCAGTGAGAATAGAAGTTAATGCCAGCAGATAACCGGCAGGATGCTTCTTGGAGGGAAAAGCAGTTTCTTCTCAAGAATCCTTACAGAGCTACCCAGGAAAGGAAGTTTACCAACTGCCACAATGCCCAGTTGTTTTAGAAAAGGGGATCTCCATTCTTGCTCAGGCTGGTGTCAAACCTGTGAACTCAAGCAATCCATCCATCTCCGCCTTCCAGAGTGCTGGGATTACAGGCATGAGCCACTGCGCCCAACCTTTGTCTTTTTTTTGGATTATTTACAAAAATAAATCATTGTTTAAAAAAAACTAAATCCGTGAAAAGCAAAAAAATCTCTATAATCTCACTTCTAGCAATGATCATTGTTAACAGTTTAGGTTTAGATAGCATTTCATGTCATGTGTGAATGCAAATCATTCTTACCAGCAAATTCTGAAATTTTGTTGTAATGTCCAGATTCTGTATTTGTGACTATTCATCATATAACTGCTTTTCAAGGCAGACTATGTACAAAAAAAAAAAAACCAAAAAACAGTTTAGGTTATTTTTCCCCAGATTTTCTTCTAAATGCCCATAAACATGTTTTGTTGGTTGGTAGTGGTAGTTTTTTGTTTTACAAAAATGGTTTTTGTTTTCGTTTTTTGCTTGTCTATATATCTTGTATATCTTTCCATTTGAGTATATAGGTCTACCTCTTTCTTCTTAGTGTTTATATAGAGTTCTGTTAAACTTATTTACCGCAATTATGTAATCCATACAGTCAAGGAAACATTTCTTATTCCTTACCCTCACTTCCATCTTTCTTTATTCTCATATAGGCCTTATTTGCTGTGTACTCCTTGAGCCATGGGCTTTGCCTTTATTAAGACCTTGCAGGGGTCCTCAAACTTTTTAAACAGGGGGCCAGTTCACTGTCCCTCACACTGTTGGAGGGCCGAACTATACTTTAAAAAAAAAAATTATGGGGTGGTGCCTGTGGCTCAGTGAGTAGGGCGCTGGCCCTATATACCGAGGGTGGCAGGTTCAAACCCAGCCCCGGCTGAACTGCAACCAAAATATAGCCGGGCGTTGTGGCGGGCACCTGTAGTCCCAGCTGCTCAGGAGGCTGAGGCAGGAGAATCGCTGAAGCCCAAGAGCTAGAGGTTACTGTGAGTCCTGTGACATCATGGCACTCTACTGAAGGCGGTAAAGTGAGACACTGTCTCTACCAAAAACAAAAACAAAAAAAAAACTATGAACAAATTCCTATGCACACTGCACATATCTTACTTTGAAGTAAAAAAATGGGAACAAATACAATCACACTGCTTCATGTGGCCCATGTGCCGTAGTTTGAGGACCCCTGCTTAGGTTATTAAGACCTTTTGATAATATAGAAAATATAAGGTCTTGGCTCAGTGCCTGTAGCTCAGCAGCTAGGGTGCCAGCCACATACACCAGAGTTGGTGGGTTTGAACCCAGCCCGGGCCTGCCAAATAAGAATGACAACTGCAATAACAAATAGCCAGGCATTGTGGTGGGCACCTGTAGTCCCAGCTACTTGGGAGGCTGAGGCAAGAAAATCACTTAAACCCAAGAGTTTGAGGTTGCTGTGAGCTGTGATGCCACGGCACTCTACCAAGGGTGACATTGTGAGACTCTGTCTCAAAAAAAAAAAAGAAAGAAAGAAAATACAAGGTCTTTAGAGAGAGTTCTGAGCCCAAGGGTGGGTCAGGCACTGAAGCAGGCTGGGACAGCTATTGCAGGCAAAAACCCTGAAACTGTAGGTACCCAGAGCCCCCACTATGTATGAACTGGAACTAGTTGGCTTGTAAGACCTCCCTTGCCTTTGCCCAGGTACATGTATTGGACTGACTGGGGTGCTAGCCCCAAGATTGAACGAGCAGGCATGGATGCCTCAGACCGCCAGGTCATCATCTCTTCTAATCTGACTTGGCCTAATGGGTTAGCTATTGACTATGGGTCTCAGCGGCTATACTGGGCTGATGCCGGCATGAAGACGATTGAATTTGCTGGACTGGATGGGAGCAAAAGAAAGGTAAGGGTGGCCCCCAAGCATCTTCTCACAACCTGCAGGACAGCACTCCCTGGGTAGCAGCTGACAAGACCTAGGGGGACCCAAGGGTATAGGACTAGCATATGGGGCATGTACTGTTCCTCTGAGGCTATGGCTACTCTCCAGAGCTTGGGGCCAGTGGCAGGAAGAGGCTCCTGATTGATGACGAAACTAGGGATTTGTATGGATTGTGGGCTGGAGGTGGGGGCATATAAATGCACAGACTTTCCTAATATCCAGCACAAGTACCACTGGTTAATCACTAATTTCTGGGCCCATGATCGATCGCTCTCTCTTTCTCTTTTTGTTATTGCTTATTTTGCTATAATTTCAAACTTATAGAAAAGTTGCAAGAATAGTAAAAAGAACAAATAATACATTTGCCATGTTTGCTTTACCATTCTCGTTTTCTCTCTATACATACAACTGCATGCACATACACACAATTATTTTTCTGAACCATCTGAGATTAAATTGAAGACATCTTGCCCTTCACTCCAAAATATTCCAGTGCATAAAGACAATGTTTAACCACGGTGTAATAATCAGAATCAGGAAATTTAACATTAATATGATATTACTGTCAAATCCAAAGCTCATGTTTAATTTCACTGCTAATTGACCTAATAATGTCATTTATAGCTTTTTCTTCTTTTTCTCTTTTGGTTCATGATCCAATCCAGGATCACCCACTGTGTTTCTTCCTCTCTTTATTTTGGAGAGGGTGTCTCACTAAACTATTACCCAGGCTGATCTGAAACTCCTGGGTTTAAGTGACCCTCACACCTCAGCCTCCCAAGTAGCTGAGACCATAGGTACACACCACCTTGCTCGGCTAATCATGTCTCTTTAATCTCTAATCTGGAAGCTTTTCTTAGCCTTCCTATGACTTTCTTGACCTTTGCATTTTTATTTTTTTATTTTTAACTTTATGTATTAGTTGTCATTTTATTTTATTTTATTTTTATTGTGTGGGATTCATTGAGGGTACAACAAATTAGGTTACACTGATTGTATTTGTTATGTAAAGTCCCTCTTACAATTGTGTCCCACCCCCAAGAGGTGTGCCGTACACTGTGATCCCCAACCCCCTCCCTCTTTCACTCTTTCCACTCCCTCATTCTCCTATCCTCCACCATGTATTAGGTCATCTACTGCCTTAATATCATTAGAATTGAGTACATTGGACTCTCACTTCTCCATTCTTGTTATACTTTACTAAGAAGAATGCATTCCACCTCCATCCAGGTTAATACAAAAGATGTAAAGTCTCCATCCCTTTTAATGACCTTTGCATTTTTTTTTTTTTTTTTGTAGAGATAGAGTTTCACTTTATGGCCCTCGGTAGAGTGCCGTGGCCTCACACAGCTCACAGCAACCTCCAACTCCTGGGCTTAAGCGATTCTCTTGCCTCAGCCTCCCGAGTAGCTGGGACTACAGGCACCTGCCACAACGCCCGGCTATTTTTTGGTTGCAGTTTGGCCGGGGCTGGGTTTGAACCCACCACCCTCGGTATATGGGGCCGGTGCCCTACCAACTGAGCCACAGGCGCCGCCCTGACCTTTGCATTTTTAAAGACTAAAGACCAATAATAATATTTTGTAGAATGTCACTCAGTTTGGGTTTGTCTGATGTTTCCTTGCGATTGGGTTCAGATTATGCATTTGGGACAGGAATACTACATTAAGTGAAGTGTCCTGAGTTCTCAATGTGTCTCATCAGTGGGAATAGATATTGGTTTGTCCCATTATTCTGATATTTACTATGATTTCATGGTTAAGTTGGTATCTACTGTGAAAGTGCTATTTTTCCTTTTATAAGTAATGAGTAATTTGTGCCGAGATACTTTGAGATTATATAAGTGATAGATGACTTCTAGCATCTTTAAGTAAAATCATTACACAGCCCTTGGAGGCAGGCATGATTATATCATAGATTGACAGACCAAGCCTCAAAGAAATTTTATAACTAGCTCTTACTTGAGGTCACATAGTAGATAGTAGTAATGAGTTACATTCTGACTCCATGTTGAGCTCTGGACCACTGCCCTGTACTGTCAGACCTTGCTGGAATAACACAAGTGCTGGGGGCCTGGCAGGTGCTGATTGGAAGCCAGCTCCCCCACCCTTTTGGGCTGACCCTTTATGGAGAGCGCATCTATTGGACTGACTGGCAGACCAAGAGTATACAGAGTGCTGACCGGCTGACAGGGCTAGACCGGGAGACCCTGCAGGAGAACCTGGAGAACCTTATGGACATCCACGTCTTCCACCGCCGGCGGCCCCCAGGTGAGCAGTCTTTGGCCTGCATTGGGTTCTCTCGGCCTTTCTATGTCTTAGCACTCCCAACTAACCACACCTTTCTATCCAGTGTCCACACCATGTGCTATGGAGAATGGCGGCTGTAGCCACCTATGTCTTCGGTCCCCAAATCCAAGCGGCTTCAGCTGTACCTGTCCCACAGGCATCAACCTGCTGCCTGATGGCAAGACCTGTTCACCAGGTGAGTTGAAGCATCACAGATCTGTATAGAGCCTCTCTGGTGAGGAGAGTGGCTCTCTTCCTTCCCTGCGCTCCCATGTGGTCTGAGAAACCATGAGTCCTTGGGCTTTAAGAGGCTTAAGGGAGAGACTGAGAGCTTCCAGATAAGGGGAGAAACCATGGGGAGCAGGTAGATAGAATAGGAGGTAGAGTCCAATTAGTTCTTATGGTATCTTCCTGCATGTTAGAAAAGATACTTTTCTTTTTTATTTTTTGGAAAATTGCCATAATGTACTGATTTGGTTAGAATAACACACTTGACTTCCATCTGCCCAGAAACTATATAATAAATATAAAAATGTGGCTGGGGATGGTGGCTCATACCTGTAATCTTAGTACTTTGGGAGGCTGAGGCAGGTGGAGTGCCTGAGCTCAGGAGTTTGAGACCAGCCTGAGCAAGATGGAGATCCTGCCTCTAAAAAAATAGCATTGTGGTGGGTGCCTATAGTCCTAGCTACTTGAGAGGCTGAGGCAGGAGGATTGCTTGAGCCCAAGATTGCTGCAGGCTATGACACCACGGCACTCTACCAAGGGTGACATAGTGGTACTCTGTCTCAAAAAAAAAAAAAAAGTATGATATCTACAATGTTATGGTACCCCTCCCTTAGATGTGTCACTCTAGTGAATACAGAACCTATGTGACAACCTCACTGGAGGGTCTCAGAAGCAGGACTTGGCTATCTAGACATTGGAAGTCAAGGTTTCTCCCTGGAGGATGTTGCATGGTACGCTGAATTGAAGTCTTATCTCCCAGAGAATTTGAGTGAGAAAGAAGCTACGAACTGTGCCTTCCAAGTTGTGGGAAGAACTCTCTGGGGTCCCTTTGCTCCCTTTCTTTTTTGTTGTCTCTCTTTCTTAATCTTCACAGTAAAAGGGTCCTTCAAAGAGAGCTACTTCCATAATATTAATCAAGAGGTTAGGCAAGTCACAGTGGCTCATGCCTGTAATCTCAGCACTCTGGGAAGCTGAGGCAGGTGGATTGTTTGAGCACAGGAGTTTTGAGATCAGTCTGAGTAAGAGTGAGACCCTTTCTCTACTAAAAATAGAATGACTAGCCAGGCAGGGTGGTAGTGCACTCCTCTAGTCCCAGCTACTTGGGAGGCTGAGGCAGAGGATCACTTAAGTCCCAGAGTTTGAGGTTGCTGTGAACTATGATGACTACACAGCACTCTATTCAGGGTGACAGAGTAAAACTCTGTATCCAAAAAAAAATTTTTTTTTAATTTTAAAAAAGAATTATCATTTATGAATACATGTAGGACCCTTAATTGTAAGTGCTTTATGTTCATAATCTCTTTCAATCCCTACAGTCAGCTTGTTATTCTATTTTATAAATGAGGAAACTGAGGCTTAAATAAAATTTAAATAACTTGCCTAAGATCACACACAACTAGAAAGGAGGAGGGCCAGGACATGAGCTTCCATTTGCCCAACCTCCAGAATCCTCTTAATGGCCATCTAGAGTGATCATCCTCTCTCGTCTCTCCACCTGGGCAGGCATGAATAGTTTCCTCATCTTCGCCAGGAGGATAGATGTTCGCATGGTGTCCCTGGACATCCCTTATTTTGCTGATGTGGTGGTACCAATCAACGTTACCATGAAGAACACCATTGCCATTGGAGTGGACCCCCAGGAAGGTCTGTGTGGCCCTCCCACTCCATCTGGCCTTCTGTCCCTGTCCTACAGCAGCTACTATCCTTCCTTTTCTACCACCTTCATCTCCTGCTAAGAGCCTGGGGGCACCCCATTCTTCCTGGCACAACCTCTGTCTATAGTACTTTCTCTTCAGTTGTGAGGGCCTGGTTTGGGGCCTCTGTCTTCAGTCTCTGCCAAGAGGTATCCTGCTATGATATTTCTACACTTTTTCTTGATTTCTTCTGCTTGGGTCCAGGGCTCTCTGACGTGCTTGGGTGTCTCAGGGTATGAGTCAGCTATATGTGTCCCATTATGGGGGGTAAGGGCCTAGATTGAGCCAAGCCTTCCCTCTCCAGGAAAAGTGTATTGGTCTGATAGCACGCTGCACAGGATCAGCCGTGCCAATCTGGATGGCTCACAGCATGAGGACATCATCACCACAGGTGAGCCTTCCTCCCAGCTGAGGGACTACCTTTCTGACTATAGAACTGGGTAAATAGCCTGTCTGTTTTAAAGCAGGAGCCAGCATGCTCTTTTGACTTCCTGCAGGGCTACAGACCACAGATGGGCTTGCGGTAGATGCCATTGGCCGTAAAGTATACTGGACAGACACAGGAACAAACCGGATTGAAGTGGGCAACCTGGATGGATCCATGCGGAAAGTGTTGGTGTGGCAGAACCTTGACAGCCCCCGGGCCATTGTACTGTACCATGAGATGGGGTGAGACCTGGCTCTATTGCTCTGGGTAGCAAGATGAGCCACCTCAGGGGAGGTATGGACATGGTGAAGGTGAGCACACATATATCACAGGAACCCTGAACTGGAGGTCACCATAGGTTGACCTTCCTAGGAATATTCCACTTCACTCTCACTTCTTTGGCAGGTTCTGTTTTCTGCTGCGGGTGGCAGTATAGTATAGAGGTTAAAAGCATGCGCCATGGAGTCAGGAAAGCAGGATTCAAATTTTTCATCACATATGAGCTGTGGCACTTTGGGTCTAGTAGTTACCCTCTCTAATCCTCAACTTCTTTACCTGAGAAATGGAGGTGACAGTGAAAGTGCATACCTTGTGGCCCTTATGAAGATTAAGTGAGAGAATGGATGTGAAGTATTTCGCGAAGTACCTGACATTCTATAAGTACTCACAGTGTATCTGACATACTGTAAGTACTCATGGTACATGGTAGCTGCTAGAATAATAGCTAATCCTTCTTAGGTTCATGTACTGGACAGACTGGGGGGAGAATGCCAAGTTAGAACGGTCTGGAATGGATGGCTCAGAGCGTACCGTGCTCATCAACAACAACCTGGGGTGGCCCAATGGACTGACTGTGGACAAGGCCAGCTCCCAGCTGCTATGGGCCGATGCCCACACTGAGGTGAGGGCCATCCCCCTGATGCTTCCCCAAAAGTCTGGGAAGTTAGGAGAGGCCTGTCCAGGATCTCCATTGAGGGCTCCTAGTCTTCTGATAGCCACCCCACTCTCTCCTTCCATTGCAGCGAATTGAGGCTGCTGACCTGAATGGTGCCAATCGGCACACATTGGTGTCACCAGTGCAGCACCCTTATGGCCTTACCCTGCTTCACTCCTATATCTACTGGACTGACTGGCAGACCCGTAGCATCCACCGTGCTGACAAGGGTACAGGCAGCAATGTCATCCTGGTGAGATCCAACCTGCCAGGCCTCATGGACATCCAGGCCGTGGATCGGGCACAGCCACTGGGTAAGAAGACACCTGGGGCTGTGAGTCAGAGACTCTGGCTTTCTGAGTCTCAACATCAGAAATATATACAGGGCTCAGAACTCATTTACAATCAAAAATGAGAGAACTGCCCAAGCCCCTTTCCCAGCTCAGGCTGTGTTTTCCTCTGGATGTGACTGGTACTTCAACTGCATGATGCCACCTTCAGAGGACTCCTGAAGGCACTCCTGTGGACACTCCTACCTCACCCCTGATAGGCACTGAATCCTGTCACTGAACAAGGAGTCAGCCACAACAAACTAGGACCTTTGGGAGATTCAGATAATATTATAGGCTGGATGTGAACACTTGTGCTTCTCTCTCTGATCACAGGTTTTAACAAATGTGGCTCAAGAAATGGTGGCTGCTCCTACCTCTGCTTGCCTCGGCCTTCTGGCTTCTCCTGTGCCTGTCCCACTGGCATCCAGCTAAAGGGAGATGGCAAGACCTGTGATCCCTCTCCTGAGACCTACCTGCTCTTCTCCAGCCGAGGCTCTATCCGCCGTATCTCACTGGACACCAGTGATCACACAGATGTGCATGTCCCTGTTCCTGAGCTCAACAATGTCATCTCTCTGGACTATGATAGTGTGGATGGAAAGGTGTATTACACAGATGTTTTCCTGGATGTTATCAGGTATGAGTATTGCTGAAACCTCTGGAGGGGTCTTTTGTCATCCCTAATGGGTGAGGTTGTGTTTTGTATTGACCTTTCTTTGTATTGCTGAGTTTCAAACTTTTGTTTGTTTGTTTGAAGATTATATGGAAGCCTAGTATTAAAACAAACAATAAAACAGATAAAGTCAGTCTGGGTACCTGAAGCTTCCACACCTGCCATGGTGTTCTGAGGGAGCTCCAAGAATCCCCTAGGACTCATTGATGAGTAGGTCATGTAGCTAGCGTCTGTAGTGCAGTAAAGGCTCCCTGGCCAAATGCCAAGGTTTATGGTGTTTTCCAAAGTTGTTTCATTTTTTATTTTTATTATTATTTAAATTTTTGGCCCCAACCAAGGTTAGGAATACTATGCCCTGCCCAATAGTTAGAGTAGTTTACAATGGCAGAGATTCTCATATGAAGTTACAGGGGCATTTTCCTTTGCTGTCCCTCAGGAATATATTAGAATCTCATGTAGGGACAGGTGGGCATAGGTGGCTTAGAGAAGTTGCCCAGGTGATTGTGACATGTTCCCTATCCTAAGGTTGAATTCACTGGGGTAGAGCCCCTATAAAAACAGGTAGATTTTGACAAATCTGCCATTCTTATAATCAATTCTTAGCAATCCTTCTCTCTTTCTAAAGATATACAGGGAATGATTAACATGTCTTCTAGCAAGACATGGGTCCAAACCCCCTCCTGTTTCCAAGTAACAGGAAACATAGTCTTCCTAAAAGAATTCATTCATTCAGTCATCCGTTCTACAAATGTTTTATTGAGCACTTACCATGCTGGGTGCTGAGAGATGTATAATAGATACTTGGTCTTTGCCTCTTTAAAGCTTACAGTCTAGTGAGGGTCTAATTATGGGAACATGGATTAGAGTTTGTCTATTCTGATCAGTTTGCTCACTCATCCAACCCTGGGCACTCCCCAAGGCGAGCAGACCTGAATGGCAGCAACATGGAGACAGTGATTGGTCGTGGGCTGAAAACCACTGATGGACTGGCCGTGGACTGGGTGGCCAGGAACCTGTATTGGACAGATACAGGTCGAAATACCATTGAAGCATCACGGCTAGATGGTTCCTGCCGCAAAGTGCTGGTCAACAATAGCCTAGATGAGCCCCGGGCCATTGCTGTTTTCCCCAGGAAGGGGTAAGTTTATGGTTAGCAGAAAAGAAATCCAGGGGAGAAGGACCTGGTAGAAAAGAGGCCTTTTCGGGTGTGGTGGCTCACACCTGTAATCCTAGGACTCTAGGAGGCTGAGGGAGGTGGATTGGTTGAGTTCAGGAGTTCGAGACCAGCCTGAGTAGGAACAAGACCCCATTTCTAAAAACAGCTGGGTGTTGTGGTGGGCCCCTATAGTCCCAGCTCCTTGGGAGGGAGGAAAGAGGATCACTTGAGCTCAAGAATTTGAGGTTACTGTGAGCTGTGATGCCACAGCACTCTGCCCAGGACAACAAAGTGAGGCTGTGCCCCCCCAACAAAGGAGGTCCTTTGAGGACTCCTCTATGTTACTGGTATTAATGTGTCCTCCTCTGTGTTCCCCCAACTTCTTGCTATCTCGATGATGTTACTGTTTTGTCTCAGGTACCTCTTTTGGACAGACTGGGGCCACATTGCCAAGATTGAACGAGCAAACCTGGATGGCTCTGAGCGGAAGGTCCTCATCAACACAGACTTGGGTTGGCCCAATGGCCTCACCCTGGATTATGATACCCGCAGGTGGGAATTATGTCCCAAATAGCCTTTTGGAAATTAGGTGGGCAGAGGAGAGGATGGTCAAGACTGAAGTAAGAAAAATGAAAAGATAGAAAGCTCTTTGGGCTTGGCGCCTGTGCTCAGTGGTTAGGGCGCGAGCCACATATACCAGGGCTGGCAGGTTCCAACCCGGCCTGGGCCTGGTAAACAACAATGACAACTACAACAGAAAACAGCCGGTGTTGTGGTGGGTGCCTGAATCCCAGCTACTTGGGAGGCTGAGGCAAGAGAATCACTTAAGCCCAAGAGTTTGAGGTTGCTGTGAGCTATGACGCCATCGCACTCTACTGGGGGCAAGAAAGTGAGACTCTATCTCAAAGAAAAGAAAGCTCCTTGATAGGTGGAGAAGAGAAAGTGTTGAGAAGGATGAGGGAATATCTTCTTAGAGCAGAAGTTGCTAAATCCAGCCCTCAACCCTGAGGTGGTTTTGTTTGACTGGTTTACATGTTCTTAGTTTGATAGCCTTCAGCAGAACACATGCTCTGGCTGGACCATGGATCCCACTCCCCAATCTATTTAAAGTCTGATTCTTGTATTTGTCACTCTCCTGATCCCTTTAGACTCTGGAATTTACAACTCCTGGTCTAGATTAAAAAATTCTAGAGGTGGGTGGCGCCTGTGGCTCAGTGAGTAGGGCGCTGGCCCCATATATCAAGGGTAGCGGGTTCAAACCCGGCCTCGGCCGAACTGCAACCAAAAAATAGCCGGGTGTTGGGGCGGGCGCCTGTAGTCTCAGCTGCTCGGGAGGCTGAGGCAAGAGAATCGTGTAAGCCCAAAAGCTGGAGGTTGCTGTGAGCCGTGTGACGTCATGGCACTCTACAGGCGGCAAAGTGAGACTCTGTCTCTACAAAAAAAAAAAAAAAAAAAAATTCTAGAGGGAAAAAAAAAAGAGGGTGAAAGGGCTCTGAAGCAGTTCTTTTCTCCTTTCTTCCCCCAGAAGAAGGGAAAGGACTCATAGTCATCTGGAGAGGTGGTAGAATGAGACTTCTTTTATCCTCAGTGAGGTCCATGTAAACTAAGTTCTCTTGAAAACTATTGGTAAGAATTTGGGCTTAGATCTTGGGTAAGAGTCGAAGGGTGATCAAGTTCCTGGAGATAAGTCTGGGTGGTGACTCCTCCGAGGTCCACTAGACTTTCCCTCCCTAGAACAGCCCTGACCTCACCATTAATAAATCATCATATTCCCTCTTTAGCTCTGGGACTTACAATGGCCTCTCATCAAGGGTGCTTCTTGATCGTTCACACAGTACCAGCCAGTTCAGCACAGGAAAGGACAGATAGCTCCTTAGAGGGAACAGCTGGCTCCATGGCAAGCATTTTGGGCAGCCATCCTTCTCTCCTTTTCTTCACAGGATCTACTGGGTAGATGCACATCTGGACCGGATTGAGAGCGCTGATCTCAACGGGAAGCTGCGGCAGGTCTTGGTCAACCATGTATCCCACCCCTTTGCCCTCACACAGGTACTGGCATGGGAGAGAGGTAGCTAAACCTCTTTAACTGGGGTGTTCCTTGGGGTTCTAAGTCAGCAGCCTCTGCTGTAGTTGCTACTCAACAGGCATGCTACAGAAGCCCATTATAGGGCTTTTTCCTGTACCCTGAAGCCTTGCCACCAAGTGCCCCACTGCTTCTAACCCACCACTACCATTTTCTAGCATCCCAAGGAGTGGTTCTCAAACAATGGTGATTAGGCTCAGTTGTGGAACTTGTTAAAAATGAAGGTTCCTGCAACCTGACTATAGAGAATCTGCTTTAAGAGTTGGGCCCAGGAATATTTGATAAATTCCCCATTTAATCCTAATGCTGTGGTCCCAGCATCTGTGCTCTGGCAGTTCACTTAGTAGCAACAGGGTGGAGTGATGAAAAGCCAGAGTTTTGAAGCATCCAGCCAATTGGTGTTTGTTGAGTACCACCGATGTGCCAGGTACTTTGGGTTCAAGTTCTATCTGTATTTTAAATAAATGTGTAACTTTGTTTTTTATGGTTTTTTTGAGACAGAGTCTCACTTTATTGCCCTCAGTAGAGTACTGTGGTGTCATAGCTCATAGCAACCTCAAACTCTTAGGCTCAAGCTATTCTCTTGCTTCAGCTCCCCAAGTAGCTGAGACTACAGGCAGCCACCACAACGTCTGGGTATTTTTTAGAGATGGTGTCTCACTCTTACTTAAGCTGGTCTCGATCCTGTGAGCTCAAGCAATCCACCCGCCTTGGCCTCCCAGAGTGCTAGGATTACAGGCTTGAACCATCGCGCCCAGCCTAACCGTGTAACTTTGAACAAGAGACCCAACCTTGCTAAGCTTTGGTTACCTATAAAACAAGTCAGCCTAATAATAGTATCCTCCTATTATTACACAAAACATTAACATAGTACATGGCACATAGTAGCACTAAATGTATGTTATCTCTAACTATTTTATTAGTAATTATTTTAGCTATCATTTTCAATAGTTCTAACACTATAAAATAATTGGGGAAGGAAAAAGAAGATTTACCAAGCCCAGCGCCAAAACAGAGATTCTCAATCACTTAAAAATCTTTGTTCAAGTCAGCGCCTGTGGCTCAGTGGGTAGGGTGCTGGCCCCATATACTGAGGGTGGCGGGTTCAAACCTGGCCCCGGCCAAACTGCAATAAAAAAATAGCCGGGCATTGTGGTGGGCGTCTATAGTCCCAGCTACTTGGAAGGTTGAGGCAAAGAGAATCGCCTAAGCCCAGGAGTTGGAGGTTGCTGTGAGCTGTGATGCCGTGGCACTCTACCGAGGGCAATAAAGTAAGACTCTGTCTCTAAAAAAAAAAACAAACTCTTTATCCATGGCTTGGTGCCTGTAGCTCAGTGGCTAGGGTGCCGGCCACATACACCAGATACATCAGAGCTGGTGGGTTCAAGCCTAGCCTGGGCCTGCCAAACACACAACAATGACTACAACAAAAAATAGCTGGGTGTTGTGGCAGACAACAAAAAATAGCTGGGTGTTGTGGCAGACACCTGTAGTGTAAGCTACTTGGGAGGCTGAGGCAAGAGAATCTTTTAAGCCCAAGAGTTTGAGGTTGCTGTGAGCTGTAACGCCATGGCACTCTATTGAGGCTGACATAGTGGGACTCTGTCTCAAAAAGAAAAAAAAAAAAAAAAACTTTGTCCATTTTTGACAAACATCTTCCACCTTGCCTATATTCTGTTTATATCCTACCAGCCAAAAAGATTTTGTCTGGCTTTACTTAATGATAGGCATTTTTTTTTTCCTGCTCTAAATGTAAAACTATGGGGTAATACTGAACATGGTTTTCCAATATATAAGCTTCCTCCAGGGTTTCTGACACATACCTGGGGTGGGAGGGGAAATACCTTCATTGCCCCTCCCCCAGCCCTGGTTAAAGATTTCACAATTATTGCATTAAAAGAAAGCCACCCACAGAAGCTAGCAGATGACTGGGAGCAGTGCTCTGACCTAAGGGTTCAAAAGAACATAGGCCTAGAAGAACTTTTTACTCCTATTTGCTAGTTAGGGAGCCATGCAGTCAACTGAGCACTGAGTGTTAGGTTCTGATAATTCAGAGATAAATAAAACACATTCTTATTCTCGAAGAACTTAATCTGGTAGGACAAACAGGTAAACAGATTACCTTAAGAGTCTAAAAACTCACTTGACCAAGTGACTACAAGGTATAGAAGAACATGGATGAGAGAATGGTAAACTGTATGTGGAATTGGGAATGCACAGAAGTAGACCTGGTGAATAAGAGATGAAGAGGGCATTTTAGCAGAGGAAATAGCACATGCTGAGGCACAGAAGCGGCACCTGAGTAATATTTTACTCTTTTGGGTTTCCCTCTCGAGTAGCAGGACAGGTGGATCTACTGGACAGACTGGCAGACGAAGTCAATCCAGCGTGTTGACAAGTACTCAGGCCGGAATAAGGAGACAGTGCTGGCCAATGTGGAAGGCCTTATGGATATCATTGTGATTTCCCCTCAGCGGCAGACAGGTGGGCTCCTGGGTGTGCTTCCTTACCATCAGTGGGACTGAGTTAGGGCCACTGGAAAACATTTTGGTTGACATCTTTAGCTCTTAGACCTTTTCAGACCATGTGGTCATATCCATCCTGCCTTCCTGTCCCTGGGAGTAAGGTTGCCCCAGATTTCCTCCTTTTAGAGAAGTGCTAATACCAGACACTCACCTGCTTTGCCTCCAGGGACCAATGCCTGTGGTGTGAACAATGGTGGCTGCACCCACCTCTGCTTTGCCCGAGCCTTGGACTTCGTGTGTGCTTGTCCTGACGAGCCTGATGCCCGGCCCTGCTTCCTTGGTGTGTTATGACTGAATGGTCTCTGAACAGCAGAGTCCCTAGAAGGGTAGAGGATCAGCAGTCCTGGATCCCTGTTGTTGTTCTGGGTGGGATTCCCCTGCAGAAGGTCTTATTACTAGAGAGACTGGGAGCAATACGTTTGGGCTCCTTGGGCTTGCTTTAGACCTCTGGCATTTGCTAGAACATAATTTAGGTCTCTTGATTCCCAGATCCCTGCTGTGTGATCTTCAGTGGCCTGTGTATTGCTCTGTCTTCCTGATTGTTGAGGGCTAGCTATGCCATTCAGTGCTATTAATATTGAATCCAAGTCCCTTTTATTTATAGTATTAATGACCTGGGATTAGGATAGCTAAGAAATTGCTCTGACAAGTTCTCCAGCTGCTACTCCTGGTGTGTATGTTGAGGTTTAGAGTTCCAGTGGCCCACTCCAATCCTCTTTTCTTTTCAGTACCTGGCCTGGTGCCCCCTGTTCCTGGGGCTACCAGCATGAGTGAAAAGAGCCCAGTGCTACCTAACACACTGCCTACCACCTTGCGATCTTCTACTTCCCAGACTCACACATCTCTGGAAGATGTGGAAGGAAGGTGAGTAGGTTCAGTATAGGACTGGGAGCCCTTTAATTCACATTATCATCCCCCACCTGCAGAAGGTCATAGTCCCAGTTTGATAATTCTGGCAGATTAGAGGTGGATCACATAATTAACCACGAGTTCCTGCTATTTGGAGACTTTTTGTTTTTGTTTTTTTGGCCAGGGCTGGGTTTGAACCCGCCACCTCTGGCATATGGGGCCAGCGCCCTACTCCTTTGAGCCACAGGCACCACCCCAGTTCCTGCTATTTGGGACAAGAGGTGATATTTATTTATTTTATATTTATATTTATTTATTTGTTTGTTTGTTTAGAGACAGAGTCTCACTTTATCACCCTTTGTAGAATCCCATGGCATCATAGCTCACAGTAACCTCAAACTCTTGGGGTCAAATGATTCTCTTGCCTCAGCCTCCCAAGTACCTAGGACTGCAGACACCTGCCCCAACGCCTGGCTATTTTTAGAGATGGGGTCCTGCTTTTGCTCCACTGATCTTGAACTCCTGAGTTCAGGCAAGCCATCTGCCTTGGCCTCCCACAGTGTTAGGATTACAGGCGTGAGCCACCATGCCCAACCAGGAGGTGATATTTAGACTTGTCGATTGTTGCAAGTGATTCCTTTTTAGCTCTAAGAGCAAGAAGCTTTAAGTGCAGCTTTAAAGAGAATTGACTTAAGAGGAGTTCCCACATGGCATTTCTCTTTCTTCTTCTCTCCCTGTGATATTTGCTCTCATATCTCAGGTTTAGTATATAATCTTAACCTACAGTGGTCTCTGAGCTATGGCTTTATAACTTGGAGCAAAAAGGTTTCCCCGGAGGTATGGTGCCCTTAGTTTATAGTGACCCTACCTTACAAAGCCCTGTGCATACACATGTACACACTCCATTATTAAATAAGCAACTATAAACACAAACAGTTCTCAAATCAAATATGAAATTTTATATACCATAAAATTGAAAGTCCTACCAATTATAAAATGCATCCTGATTTGAAAGATTAAACTGAAAACATAGGGCTGGGTCTGGTGGTTCCCACCTGTAATCCTAGCACTCTGGGAGGCCAAGGAAGGAGGATTGCTTAAGCTCAGGAGTTGGAGACCAGCCAACTACTAAAAATAGAAAAATTAGCTAGGCATTATGGTAGATGTCTGTGGTCCCAACTACTCAGGAGGCTGAGGCAGGAGGTTTGCTTGAACCCAGGAGTTTGAGATTTCTGTGAGCTTGGCTGATGCCACGGCACTCTAGCCTGGGCAACAGAGTAAGATTTTGTCTTAAAAAAACAAAACAAAACAAAACATAAAAACATAAAAACTGAAACCATGACCAGCAATCGTGAGATGCCATCAATTCTAAGTCACATTCCTATTTCGGAGATGTGAGACTATAGAAAAAAATGCACTTCTGAGTGGCGCTTGTGGCTCAGTGAGTAGGGTGCCGGCCCCATATACCAAGGGTGGCAGGTTCAAACCCAGCCCCGGCTGAACTGCAACCAAAAAATAGCCGAGCGCTGTGGCGGGTGCCTGTAGTCCCAGCTGCTCGGGAGGCTGAGGCAAGAGAATCGCGGAAGCCCAAGAGCTAGAGGTTGCTGTGAGTCCTGTGATGTCATGGCACTCTACCGAAGGCGGTAAAGTGAGACTTTGTCTCTACAAAAAAAAAAGAAAGAAAGAAAGAAAAAAATGCACTTCCTAGAATTGATGAAATATGATACTTAATTTAGAGATAATTATGTTTTACAAAGTTATACTTTTATAAAAAATAACCTGGAGGCAGGGCATGGTGGCTCATTTCTGTAATCCCAGCACTCTGGGAAGCCAAAGCCGGAGGATTTCTTAAGCTCAAGAGTTTGAGACCAGCCTGAGCAAGAGCAAGACCCCCATCTCTACTAAAAATAGAAGAAGTTAACCAGGCCTTGTGGCAGGCGCCTTTAGTCCCAGCTACTCTCAAAAGGCTGAGGCAGGAGTATCACTTGAACCCAGGAGTTTGAGGTTGCTGTGAGCTAGTTTGAAGGTTGCTAGGTTGCTGTGAGCTGGGCAACAGGATGAGGCTCTGTCTCAAAAAAAAAAGACTTTTGACTCCCTTCCTTGGACATTTTCTTACTGTTGGAGTTCTCACTCAAAATGGAGTGCATTTTGGTTTCACATCCTCTTGCAAATATCTTTCTCAAGCCTTTTAGGAGATATTACCTTTAATTGCCTGCTTGTAATATGCCACAAAGAAGTTACCTTCTGAGCATTTCAAGTTAGTTATCAGAGCACTCCCTCTGGATGTCTTGGATATTCCCTGGCGAAAGAATTAAGTGAAGAAAAACAACTTTTTTTTACCTTGTAATAATTAGACCTAGTGATAATTTTTATCCAATCAGATTACCTGGGCTAGTGCCTCTTCCAACTCATCCTAGTAGTTTAAGAAAGCCTATTATTGATGTCCTTAGTATTCTTTCTGCAGACTTCTACACCTGCTTCTCGATCTTAAATGTACATAAATATGTTTATAACACATTTAAACAGGGCATAGTGGCTTGAAAACAGTGACTCACAATTTCTTCTCTCCTTTTCATGGTCTAGCCCTCTCCATGCTTCTGATATCTTCTATCTGGTATGCTCTCATGCCTGAAAGCCCCACTTATAGGCCTTGCCCCTTTCCTGGGGGAAGACATGATCCTCACTGAATACAAATAGCCTTCATATTCAGTTCTCTGTGCCCACAGATGCTCTGAAAGGAATGCCCAGCTGGGCCTCTGTGCACACTCCAATGAGGCCATACCTGCTGCTCCAGGTAAGCCCTAAGTGCCCTACAGTTTTGGAAAAGACAATATAAAGAGTCTAAGCCTTGGCTTGGCACCTATAGTTCAAGTGGCTAAGGCACCAGCCACATACACCAGAGCTGGTGGATTCGAATCCAGCCCGGGCTTGCCAAACAACAATGACAACTACAACCAAAAAATAGCCAGGCGTTGTGGCAGACATCTGTAGTCCCAGCTACTTGGGAGGCTGAGGCAAGAGAATCGCTTAAGCCCAGGAGTTGGAAGTTGCTATGAGCTGTGATGCCACAGTACTCTACCCAGGGCAACAACTTGAGGCTCTGTCTCAAAAAAAATAAAAATAAAAAAAAGAATCTAAGTCTTGGCCAGGCATGGTGGCTCGTGCCTGTAATCCTAACACTCCAGAAGGCCAAAGTGGGCAGGTTGCTTTAGCTCAGGAGTTAGGAGACCAGCCTGAGCAAGAACCAGGCCCTGTCTCTATTAAATATAAAAACTAAGGTATGAGGATTGCTTGAGCCCAAGGGTTTGAGGTTGCTGTGAGCTATGATGATGCTATGGCACTCTACCCAGGGCAACAGAGACTCTATCTCAAAAGAAATAGTCTCCCTATTATTTAGTCTCCACTGATATTTTTCATAACCTTTGGGGAGACTCTTTGAGGTGTATGAACTCTTTTCTTAGACTAAATCCATAGAGATAATAACCCTAATAGCTATCATTTGTGGTGTGCTTTCCATATACTAGGCACTTGATAAGCCATGTATATACTGTGTGTGTGTGTATAGGTATGTATACATATATTTATTTAATCGCTGCTAGCCCTATGAAATATTATTATTATACTTACATTTAACTATCAGAAAATGTGGGCTTAGAAATTAAGCACTTTGCCTTAAGTCACATGGCTAATGGGTGATAAAACTGGGATTGGAGATGCTGACAGGGTGATAGATTTCTTCTTATCCTCCTCCCCCACTTGCTGTGGCCTCTCCTGAGTAGAAGGCCTCTAGTCATCCTCTGATATGTGGCATCCAACACCTATAAAAGGGGCCCTTCATCCTTCTACCCTTCACATCAATACCAGCTGGAAGGTTGTGTAAGTGGTCCTTGCCCAGTGTCTCTTTCTTCTTCCTAGGGGAAGGACTTCATATCAGCTATGTTATTGGTGGACTCCTCAGTGTTCTTCTGATTTTGGTGGTGATTGCAGCTTTGATGCTATACAGGTAACCTCAGCCTTGCTGCAGGGGTCACATGTTTGTTGGCCCTCATTAGCACATCTGGCATTTTCTGAAGCTCCACAGTTCACTGAGTCAACCTCCGATCAGCCTTATTTCAAAGTTGGGTCCCTGGTGAGAGGAGCAGCAGGATAGGATAGAGGCCTGAACACTGACTTTTCTTTTTTTTTTTTTTTGGTAGAGACAAGAGTCTTACTTTATGGCCCTCGGTAGAGTGCCATGGCATCACACAGCTCACGGCAACCTCCAACTCCTGGGCTTTAGCAATTCTCTTGCCTCAGCCTCCCGAGTAGCTGGGACTACAGGCGCCCGCCACAACGCCCGGCTATTTTTTTTTGGTTGCAGTTCGGCCGGGGCCGGGTTTGAACCCGCCACCCTCGGTATATGGGGCTGGCGCCTTACCGACTGAGCCACAGGCGCCGCCCCTGAACACTGACTTTTCTTCCCCAGTCACAGCCTACACATTTTTCCTTATGTAATGACTGTAGCAACTCTTGGAATTTTCTCTGTAGGTTAGGATGCTGAGGGCATAGAGGATGTTACCGAGAGACACACACAGAGGTAAAGCTGAGGCTGACTCTAGTATCTGTGCTTTTTCCACTACCTTGCACTATACTAAACCATTGAAATTGGAAATTATTTTCCCTTTACATAAATGTAGTCCTTTACTGTATAATATTGCTTGACATATTGCTCAATAATTATCTTAGAAAAGTGAAATGTGCCATTTTCAATTCAGAATCTTCTTTTTATGTCTCTCTTTATATTTTCCATCAAATGCTTTAAACACAGTTCATACCAAAAAAAAAAACAACTCGATTTTGCTGCTGCTGCTATTCTTCATCATCATCATCATCATAAAAAATATTTAATAGGCCAGGCATGATGGCTCATGCCTGTAATCCTAGCACTCTGGGAGGCCAAGGTGGGCAGATCACTTGAGCTCAGGAGTAAGAGACCAGCCTGAGCAAGAGTGAGACCCTGTCTCTACTAAAAATGAAAAACTAAGACAAGAGGATCACTTGAGCCCAAGAGTTTGAGGTTGCTATGAGCTATGACACCATGGCACTCTACTGAGGGGGAAAAAGTGAGACTGTGTCTCAAAAAATAAAAAATAAACAAATAATGTTAGTAGTTAGCACTCCTGGATATATTATCAATGCCACAACAACCCTATAACACAGGTATCGTTATTATTCACTTCACAGATGAGGATCTCAGGTTCAGAAAGTTTAGATTATGTCTTCCACAATCCCAGCCAGTAAGTAACAGTGGTGGGATTAAAACATAGATCTGACTCCAAGGCTTAGTGTAGTAGTTATCCATTGCTAAATTAAAAAATTACCCTATAATTTAGTGACTTAAAATGACAATCATTTATTATCTCACAGTTTCTGAGGTCAGAAATCCAGATGCAGTTTAGCTGGGTGCCTCTGCCTCAAGGTTTCTCACAAGTTGCAATCTAGATATTAGCTGGGGTTGCAGTCTCCTCTCATGGCTTGACTGGGGAAGGATTCTCTTCCAAGTTCACTCATGTAGTTGTTGGCAGAATTCAGTTTTTCCTAGGCTATTGGCTGCAGGCCTTTCTCATCAGTTCCTCGCCTGCTGAGCCTTTCCATAAGACAACTTACTACATGGCAGGAAGCAGCTTGCTTTTCCCAGAGGAAGAGCAAGAGAGAGCAAAGGAGAGGCAACCTAAGACCAAAGTCAGTTTCTTTGTAACATAATCTAGTATCTGTCATTTTGGTAAATTCTTTCCATTAGAAGTAAATCACCAGGTCCAGTCCACTCAAGGGGAAGGGCATGAATACTAGGAGGTAGCGATCAACTACAACCATGTTAGAGACTACCTACTATATTCAGGTTACTGCTTCCCCAGGTATTACCCTCATAAAGATCTGAACTAATTTCTTATTATATTTCCTCCTAAAGACACAAAAAATCCAAGTTTACTGATACTGGAATGGGGAACCTGACCTACAGCAACCCTTCCTATCGAACTTCTACTCAGGAAGTGAAAATTGAAGCAATCCAAAAACCAGCCATGTACAACCAGCTGTGCTATAAGAAAGAGGTAAAAATGGGAATGTATATGCAAGGTCTTTGGGGAGGTCAGGTGGGAAGGGATTATGTCCCAATTGCCTGAATAAGTCAGTAAGGGCCATTAGGTAGTCCCATCTACCATTTTGGAAGTTATAGTAAACAGAACAACTGAATGTAATTTGGATTTCTAGAGAGATCTAGAATCTCTGAGGGATCAACTTGAGGGACCTTAGTGAGAACAAGGTTAGAAGGCAGATCCCAGGAGATCTGATCTGAAGGCAGTGAGTATCCATTTCCCTGCCACAGGATACTTTTCTAGACTCAGGTTCTTTTCTTCCTGCCATCGTCATTCGCTTGCAGTGTGGCTATGACCCAGAAACAAGGAAGCTGTCCTAGACAAAACTGAAGAGCTCCTGGACTCCCCCTTTTCTAACTTCTAATCTAAGCTGCTAGCACATGTGCCTGGGAATGGCTGGTTTTTCCCTGTCCTTCATCTTGTTACAGAGACTAAAGAGATTTTTCTAGAATTCTGAAGGTTTATGTGCTTTTTGTTTTTTAGCTCTTTTGTCACTTCAATGGAAAATTATTTGCTAAATGTTTAGGCATGAAATATAGTCCCAGGACTGGGTGTGGTGTCTCAAGTCTATAATCCCAGCACTTGAAAGGCCAAGGGGGGAGGTTTGTTGAGGCCAGCAGTTCAAGACCAGCCTGGGCAATATAGTGAGATCTTGTCTCTACAAAAAATAAAAAAATCAAGTGGGTGTGGTTGTGCACACCTGTAGTTCTAGCTACTTGAGAGGCTGAGGCAGGAGGATCTCTTTTTTTTATTTTTTATTATTATTATTATTATTTTAGCGACAGAGTTTCACTTTATCACCCTCTGTAGAGTGCCATGGCATCACAGCTCAGAGCAACCTCCAACTCCTGGGCTTAGGTGATTCTGTTGCCTCAGCCTCCTGAGTAGCTGGGACTACAGGTGCTCGCCACATTGCCCAGCTATTTTTTGTTGCAGTTTGGCCGGTGCTGGGTTCGAACCCACCACCCTCAGTATTTGGGGCCGGCGCCCTACCCACTGAGCCACAGGCACCACCCCAGGAGGATCTCTTGAGCCCAGGAATTTGAGTTTGTAGTGAGCTATGATGATGCCACTGCACTGTAGCCCAGGCAAAAGAACAAGATCCTGTCTCAAAAAAGAAAAGAAAAATAGTCACATTTCTACAAGGGAACTATAACCTGGCATTTCAAATTTTCTTAACCTGAGGTAATCTTGTTTTTTTCTGATATCCTGTAACCTTTCATTAAAAGTTATTCCTTATGAAGACCCTAATCAGTCTACTTCTTTGGCCTATCTAGCACAGTCAAAACCTGCTCTCACCACTGAGGAGCTTTCATGCATAATGAATGTGTTACGTAATAATCATGTGTTTTAAGGATCCATAAATTCACATGTTAAAAAAGTTTCCACTACTTCAAAATAGAACCTGCAAGAATAGCTTGTAGTTTTAGGAATGGTAGACCTCTCCTCAATTAATATCTGAGAGAAAGACTTAAAGATTCTTGGGTTCCGGGTGGCGCCTGTGGCTCAGTCGGTAAGGCGCCGGCCCCATATACCGAGGGTGGCGGGTTCAAACCCGGCCCCTGCCAAACTGCAACCAAAAAATAGCCGGGCGTTGTGGCGGGCGCCTGTAGTCCCAGCTACTCGGGAGGCTGAGGCAAGAGAATCACTTAAGCCCAGGAGTTGGAGGTTGCTGTGAGCTGTGTGAGGCCACGGCACTCTACCGAGGGCCATAAAGTGAGACTCTGTCTCTACAAAAAAAAAAAAAAAAAAAAGATTCTTGGGTTCCTTGAGTGTCTGATGCCCCAGAAAAGAACTACAATAAAGGTCATAGGTTAGCAATTAAAATTATGTGACTTCTTTCTTCTGTTGTCTGTTTCTTTCTCAGCAGCTCTTTCACCCCTCTGATAGCTTTTCACCCTTTCTCTTCTGATTTCCTCTTGATTTCAGGTACCTGTTGCTGTGTGTTTGTAGAGGGAGTGATGTTCCCAAATTGCAAGTGCCATGTCCCCAACCTTCCCCTACCTTACCCAGCATGTTTCTGTGATAAAGACTCTGAGTGGCCTGCATCTTATCTTTTACTAATTTCAGCTTAGGGGGGGGTGTTTATGCCTCTCAGCATGGTTGAAGGAGCTATCGCTCCCAGAGGTTAGGGACCATGGTTTATTGTTGTTTTGTTTTTGTTTTTTTAAGATAGAGTCTCGCTCTACTGCTGGGGGCTAGAGTGTAGTGGCATCATCATAGCTCACTACAATCTTAAACTCCTGGCGTAAGCTATCCTTCTGCCTCAGCCTTTCAGTAGCTGGGACTACAGGTATGCTTCATCATAGCTGGCTAATTTTTCTATTTTTTATAGAGATCTGGTCTCACTATGTTGCCCAGGCTGGTCCTAAACTCCTGACCTCAAGTGGTCCTTCCACCTTGGGTTCCCAAAGTGCTAGGATTACAATTGTGAGACATTGCACCCAGCCAGAGACCATGTTTTACATTGTATAATCATCAAAGCACCTACCACAATATCTGTTCAACATAGGGGCTCAATAAATATCTGTGGAGTTGGGGGCGGCTCCTGTGGCTCAGTGAGCAGGGCACCGGCCCCATATACCAAGGGTGGCGGGTTCAAACCCAGCCCCAGCCAAACTGCAACAACAAAAAAAATAGCCGGGCGTTGTGGTGGGCGCCTGTAGTCCCAGCTACTCGGGAGGCTGAGGCAGGAGAATCGCCTAAGCCCAGGAGTTGGAGGTTGCTGTGAGCTGTGTGAGGCCACGGCACTCTACCGAGGGCGATAAAGTGAGACTCTGTCTCTACAAAAAAAGAAAAAAAAATATCTGTGGAGTTGAATTGTTACTAAAATAGAGCAGCAGTTGCAGGACTTTTGAGGCAGGAGTACTATCCCAGGAACAGAACCCAAGCAATGGTCCATTTTCTTCTGGCAGTGGTGGCATGTTTATTGGTATCCCCAGAAGCCAGGAGTAAGGCTATCATTTGAGGAGTCTATAAAGTGACAAGCCTGAACAAAACTCAGTGCTGTCCTTGGAAATCCCAGGTTTCTTGGGAAAGGTCCCAGGGCTTATGGGAGTAGACCCAGAGTAACCTCCCCAAAAGAGTTATGGGAAAGCCACCATTGTATTGACATTTAGAACCCAAATAAGAGGATTTTTGGAGTCCTCCTCCTGTCTTACCTCCCAAGTTTTTCCTCAACAAAATTAGAAGAGATAATTAAGCACAAATGAGCACATAAAATGTTTAAAATCTTAAATAAAAGCACACTAAATTGCCTTTGCTTATTGCTTTTGATGATTTATATTAGCATGATATCTCATTAATAAACCACAGTAACAATAGCTAACATGTTCATGTTTTAGTGCATCTTTTATCAAGCACTCTTATAATTGCATTCCATGAATCACCTTATTTAACCCTGACAGTAATTTGTTGTGATGTGTGGAAACTATTACTTTCCCCACACTTCAGTTTTAGGGACATGAAAGAATTTGCCCAAGGTGACCAATGCAGGATGGAAGCCATGGTTCTCCCTCTCCCTATATTATAATGGTAATAATAATCGTAGTTGTTCCTCTGCTTTTAGGCTAGGCCTCGTATAATTGCCCTGACCCAGGCTCCCCATTTGTGGGATTTTTCTGTTCTTCACATCTACTCTTACCCTACCCACTTCCTTTTTCAGTTCACCATGAGTTCCTTCGCAGGGAGCCAACTGACTGACCATGTCTCCCCACTCTCCACCCTAGGGAGGGCCTGACCATAACTACACCAAGGAGAAGATCAAGATCGTAGAAGGAATTTGCCTCTTGTCTGGGGACGATGCTGAGTGGGATGACCTCAAGCAACTGCGCAGCTCCCGTGGAGGCCTTCTCCGAGATCACGTGTGCATGAAGACAGACACAGTGTCCATCCAGGCCAGCTCTGGCTCCCTGGATGACATGGAGACAGAGCAGCTGTTGCAAGAAGAGCAGTCTGAGTGTAGCAGCGTCCACACTACAGCCACTCCAGAAAGACGGGGCTCTCTGTCAGACACGGGCTGGAAACATGAACGCAAGCTCTCCACAGAGAGCCAGGTCTAAATGTCTACCTTCTCGTCCTTGCCCGCCTGTTCTTCTCCTTTATGGACTTCCAGTCCTTGTGCTCGCTTACATAGCAGGCCCCCTCATGTGCTTGTCCTCCTCTTCCTCTCATCCCATAATTGCTCCCAAGCCCTCACGGGAGCTATTTTCCTTTTCACCTAAGTCCATGACTACCTGTGCACAAGAAATGATGGCATATCTCAAGAACTTAGACCTGGATTTTACCATAAGTCTCAACTTTTGCACTCCATCCTGGGCCCCCTGAGACTGGGCTTGGTAACAATTCCTTGCCAGTGTAGAGTTCCACCTCCCCTTCCCCTGGTACCTTCAGTGCCTGCCCCATAGCACAGAAGCAGCTGATGATCCAAGACTGTACTCTCCCCCAACACAGCTGGCATGACTGCTTCCCTGAAAGGACATGGGGCAGGGGGTACATCGGTAAAGAGAGATGAAGGATAGAGGCTGAGAGAAGAAGGAAGAGTCAGCCCAGCTGGTATGGGACTCGGGGAAACCTCCAGCCTCAAATGTGTTGGTAACATGAAAAAGCTTTTGGGGGCACTTGGGCCTTGGTATCCCATCCATTGCTGGCAGTGGACGTCATTCTTGTCCTAAGAGTCACTGCCTTTTCAGCTGCAGTTTCTGGTGAGGTATGGGTGTGGCTGAAGCTGTTCTTCCTGCTAGAATGTCTGGAGTGGTTTCTACCTTCAGATGACTGGGGTCCTTTTCTAAGTCCTTTATTCTTAAGTAATCAGATTGTGAGCCAGTGGCTTGAGGGAATGTTGGGCCTTTGGGTCTGAGTCTCTAAAATGTCTAAGAAGCTGTACCTAGTCCAAACATAGCATACCACCTAAATTTGAATGTCCTGTTACTCTCTTCCTCATTTTCTGGGATTCTGAGAGAAGAGATCTGGAAACAATCTTTCAAAAAAGGACCAGAAGTTTTTATATAAATGGTCAGGAAGAGCATTAAGTGGTTACAGACTTATGATGCCCAGGGCTTAAAGAGAAGTGTCCATGAGGTTGAACCTCCTGTGTTCTTTCTCAAGTGCTCAGGGATCTAAGTAGATAGAGAGCTTGTGGCTGCAGAGTGGTAAAGTTCCTATTCTAGTTCTTTCCTGAGCTAAGCGACTTACTTTCCGTGCTGAGATGTCATCACTTGGTTCATGTTCATTAACACAAAGGACATGTGTCTCAGGCTAGTATCAGGGGAGTTCAAAATTTCTTCTGCCCTAAAAATTCTCCATAGCTCTTCATTTTTTTTTTTTTTTTTTTTTGCCTAATTTGCTTCTCTGACTTAGCCTTGTGGCACCAACACTGTGCAAAGTCCTATGGTGAGGAGGGCTAAATAAAGATGCAAACAAGTGGGCAAAGAGTAGAAAGGTAGAAAGACCCGCTCATGAAGCCTTCTCTGTCCAGATCTCTTCTCCCCAGGAAACAGAAGAAGCATAAGAGGATGACAAGGCCTCAGGACCAAGGGGGTGGCTTTAATGGGAAGTTTCCTGACTCGAAACATCTCCTGTGGCTATTACTATTACTGCCAAACATTGGTCAAAAAGGACAAGATTCAATCTGTTCTGGTCGGTTCTAAGACTGCTAGAGACAGACACGAAGCTCTTAGCCCTGCTCTCAGTAGCCAGCCCCAGGTCTGAACCTACTCATTACAGCCAGCCCAAGAAGGCTTTTCCAGTGTAGCTTTCCAGTGGGGAAGGTGAGGCACCACTTGTGGCAGGAAAGGAGGATATTTCACACTTGACAAAGCAGTCAAAGAAGGAGCACTTTGGGACTTTAGCTTCATGGTTGGCGAGGAGGAGAAAGTAGAAAAGTGGCATTTTCTTGATTGGAAGGGGGGAAGGATCTTATTGCACTTGGGCTGTTCAGAATGTAGAAGGGACATATTTGAGGTAATATCTATTCGAGCACTGATTCACTCTATACAAAGCAAAATCTCTCTGTCCTAAACTAATGGAAGTGATTCTCCCACGCTCATGTGTAATGGTTTTAATGTTACTCTGGAGAGATTGGACTTTCTGGAGTTATTTAACCACTATGTTCAGTATTTTAGGACTTCATGATAATTTAATATAAATTTAGCTTTTCTTAATCACCTTGCCTGGCTTGTAGTCATCACTAAGCCTTCACCTGCTCTGTCTGGCAGACCCATGCTGTGGAAACCTGCTTGCAGACATTACTTCTGAGACCTCTGGGCATGTGGGGACAGTGAAGAATAATAAAGGTTGTGAGATTCCTGGTGGAGTTACAGCTCATCTTAAGAAGACAAGTCAAGACTAGAGTTCATTGACTTATGAAACCCATATTTCCTTTAGAAGAAGGATAATAAATAGATTTCACCCTAAGTGCCATCTTGATTGGTTGGTTATAGCTGCCTGAGGTCCTGCCCAAACTCAATGGCAAAAGTGTCATGATCGTTAGTGACGTGTCCTTCCTATACCAGAAAGAAATATCATGGCATGTATACTATGTGCTTTCTATTTCTATTCTAGGTCTTTCAGGACTTCGGTATCATAGAACTTGACTTTGCCTTACAATGATGGTCACTGGCAGGACTATCTAATATAGGCTGGGTGCAGTGGCTCACGCCTATAACCCCAGCACTTGGGAGGCTGAGGCGGGTGGGTTGCCTGAGCTCACAGAGTCAAGACCAGCCTGAGCCAGAGTGAGATCCCATCTCTAAAAAAGAGCCAGACATTGTGACAGGCACCTGTAGCCCAAGCTACTTAGGAGGCTGAGGCAAGAGGATCATTTGAACCCAAGAGTTGGATATCGCTGTGAGCTAAGACATCACAGCACTCTACCAAGGGTGACCAAGTGAGACTCTGTCTCAAAAAAAAAAAAAAAAAGTATCTGATATAGTAGGAAAAGTACTGGAACTGGGGACAAGGAGGGCTAATTCCAGTCCCAAACTTGCCACTAGCTCTGTTTGAGCTTAACCTACCTCGTTACTTGGAGAATGGATAAAATGATCACTAAGATTACATCTTCTCATAGCTCATTCACTACATCTTAAGGCTAGAACAAGGAGTTGGGGATCCCTTCTCAGGTTCTCTGGATGTGAAAATTGGGAATCATGTTAGTCTCAGTGCCAGATGTAGAATTTGATGTCAAGTCTCAATAGTTGGTTTTTCTAACCCACAAACCATCTATAGAGTAATTCCTCCATTTATTCATTCATCTCCTACTATGGACTAGGTAGGCACCAACCATGCCTAAACCAGAAAGATTGTCTCACAGAGCTTACGGTCCAGCAACACCAGTATCACCACCACCAGCCCCCCCAAAAAATGAAGAAGAAAGACATGAAAACAAAGTTTGAAGCCTCTTATGTTCAAGGGACAAAGGATCTGAGTGTGAACTACAGAGTATAATTTTTTCAGGTTTTATGAGTAAGTGTGCTAGAATAAAAACAAGTGGAATTGCTCAAAGATAACTCCCTCCTACACCCACTATTCTCTTACAGAGAGAGAGAAAAAAAAATAAAAACAGAAAAAGGAGGACATCTTGCCTGGTACTCTGGATACAAAACCTAGAACTGGTAGGCAAAAGGTGGGTCAAATTCTAATAAACTGGACATATTTTTACAAACTAATTACATTTAAAATATAATCACTGCCCTTATTTCTGTATGGTATGAAAAAACTGTGGAACCTAAGATGAAAAGATCTCTGACCCACAGAAAGGTCTTCATGGCATGAATTGATGCTTTCACCAAACCTAGGCCTGAAGAAACAGTCAATGATGCGTAGGAACTTAGAAGAACTTACAAGAACTAAAGGTGCTCTGACATTCAAGGATATCCAGTAAGCTTTGGTTCTGATTTCTACTTACAGACATAATGATAAAAGAAACGTAGTTGTATCCTTTTTATGGCTAAAACAGTGTATGTCTTCATATGTAAAGATGACTCTCAAGTGATCCATTTAAAAGGATATGTTAAGAATGTTTAGAATGTTTTAGGGCCAGGGTGTTCAACCACAGCCTGCAGCTGGCTATGAAAGCTTATCTGTGGTGGCAGATACCACGAATATTACTCATGGACCTTTTTTGCTCATCAATTTTTGTTAGTGTTTGCGCATTTAATGTGTGGCCCAAGACAACTCTTGGATTAGCATTCAAAGACAGCCATGCTGTGGTTGGACGCCCTTGTTAGACAGTCTTTGTTTTGAAGCATTTCCCACCCTCACTCATTTATTTTCTCTCCAGATTATTCTCCTGTTAACCGGCTGGCAGAGCCTCGCAGAATTCAGCGTAGGAAACAGGGTTTTATTTCCGGTCAAGGCTCCTACTCAACAACTTTGGATTCCCTGACATGGTGTTAAAACAGACCCAGACAGCCTAATGAATGGTCTGAGTTTAAACCCAAGGCCAACTTAGCCCCAAACTATACAATTTGCCTATTTCATTTTACAAGAGTTAAGGAGCCAAGAGCTCCCATATATTCTGCTCTTCTAGTGGTTTTCCCCCTAGCCTCTAAAAGCTGTTGACAGCCTGCTAATGAGGTCCCTATCTCTCTCTCATGCCTCCTTCCTCTTTGGTGGGGCAGATGCCTCCGGTTCAAAGTTCTTGGATAGCCTACATTTTGGGGGCTATGGAAAATAAGAAAATGGGCTATTAGGGCGGCACCTGTGGCTCAAGGAGTAGGGCGCGGGTCCCATATGCCGGAGGTGGCGGGTTCAAACCCTGCCCCGGCCAAAAAAAAAAGAAAATGGGCTATGAGAGGAAAAAAAAGGCTATTCATTCCTCCATTCAACCAGCTCCTATTAAATGCAACTAAGTGTAAACCGGATAGGCTTTGTTTGCATTCTTGGAGGCCTGTTAAGGCACTAAAACCTATAGCCACTTGAGATCTATATTAATGTCACCACTGCTATCTTCAGGGAAGAATGCAGGGGGCATCTGGATGGAAAGTCGAAAAGAAGTCCATCACTGAAGCTGCTCCTTTTAGTCTCGAAACATGGATCCTTGTTCCGTGGTAGAGATGCTTCAACCAGAATGCAGCTTGTGGTTACACTGGAAAGAGCACTTTCTCAGCTGTAGCAGGCTTTTTAGAAATACCCAGCACAGGGCGGTGCTTGTGGCTCAGTCGGTAAGGCGCCGGCCCCATATACCGAGGGTAGCAGGTTCAAACCCTGCCCCTGCTGAACTGCAAACCAAAAGATAGCTGGGCATTGTGGCGGGTGCCTATAGTCCCAGCTACTCGGGAGGCTGAGGCAAGAGAATCCCTTAAGCCCAGGATTTGGAGGTTGCTGTGAGCTGTGTGATGCCATGGCACTCTACCAAGGGCCATAAAGTGAGGCTCTGTCTCTACAAAAAAAAAAAAAAAAGAAATACCCAGCACAGTTATTCAGCAGCCACAATGTTTAACATTCGTTTCCTGCTTCCAGTTGCAAGAACATAGTATTCACTTTGATCTCTAATGTCCACACGAGTTTCACTGCCTGCCCTATGAATATATACTCCTTATGTAGAAGAACTATTTGAGAGGCTCCTGGAACAAAGGCAACATACATAACTAATAAATACAACTGCAAAAGATGACTGGCCAAACATTTATTAAGCACCTACCACAGGCATGGTATTAGGATTTTACAAGAACCAGCAGGATCTGCCACTCCTCTTGCTACATTATTATCAAACTTTTTCTCCTGCTAACCCACTTCAACCAAATACTCTGTTCCAACTCCACTGGCCCCCCTGTTCCTCAGATCTGCCAGGCATGCTTCTAGTGCAGGGCCTTTGCCACAGCTGTTCCCTCTGGCTGGCACATTTTTCCTCTAGATACACTGACAGATAACTCTTTTGCCTTCCTCAAGTCTCTGCTCAAATATAATCTCAATGAAATCCTCTTTGATCATCCTTTTTAAAATTACAGTGTCTTTTCAACCCCACTTCCTTACCCCTTTCGCCCTGCTGTATTCTCTTCCCCACTGCACACACTGCACATGTTGTCTAATAACACACTAGATAATTTATTTATGTGTTGATTGTTTCCTCACTATAATGTGAGTTCCACAAGGGGAGGATATTTTTTGTGTGTATCTATTTTGTTCACTGAGATTATCACAAGTACCTAAAACAATTCCTCCACATACTAAGCACTTATCAGTATTTGTTGAAAAAAATGAATAAGTGGAATCAGACATCTAATGCCCACCTTCTAGTTGGGCTGCACCTAAACCATCCAAGACAAAAAGGATTTTGCTATTTTGTTCTACAACTCTCTAGGACCCAGAATGAATATATCTTTAATTGAACAAATTCCAGGTTACTATCCAACTCTCTCCTTAAATGTAATCTTCAGTTTATCTCTGGTAATATTTAAATAAAGTAAATGACAAATGACTGAAGAAGACTACTTCTATATATTCCTCACCCATTTCTCTCTTTGAGACAGTCTCAAGCTCTGGGTAGAGTACTGTTGTGTCATAGCTCACAGCAACCTCCAACTTTTGGGCTCAAGCGATCCTCTTGCTTCAGTTTTTCTATTTTTAATAGTGATGGCGTCTTGCTTTTTGCTTAGGCTGGTTTTGAAACTCATGAGTTCAAGCAGTCCCCCTACTTCAGCCTTCTAGAGTGCTAGGACTTTTTTTTTTTTTTGCGACAGAGTCTTACTATGTCACCCTGGATAGAGTGCCATAGGGTCACAGCTCACAGCAACCTCAAACTCTTGGTCTTAAGCAATTCTCTTCAGCCTCCCAAGTAGCTGGTACTATAGGCATCGGCCACAATGCCCAGCTATTTTTAGAGACGAGGTCTCACTCTGGCTCAGGCTGGTCTTGAACCTGTGAGCTCAGGCAATCGACCCGCCTCAGTCCCCCAGAGTGCTAGGATTACAGTTGTGAGCCACCACACCCAGCCCTCACCCATTTCTCAAAGGTGATTCATCCTCTTCTCTATCTCCTACATGTGGATCTGTCCTTATCTCCATCTTTTCACTCTCTCCATTCTCCCCACTTCTGCGGTCCCATTCACTTTATGGTAGTGATTCCTAAATCTTACTTGGCTCTTGATCTATTCTTCCAGCTTCCATCCTGTATTTTCTAGGGGCTCTTAATCTTTTCTTTTAGGTTCCATCCTGTATTTTCTAGGACTACTTAGATGATTCCATCTGAATGGCTCATTGGTTACCTGAAAGTCAACAGTTCCTAAACTATTCACCTTCCCCTTGAGACTGGCTTCTGACTTTCTACTTCCATTTGGGCAATCACTGCCCTCCAGTTCCTAGGCTCAAATCTTGGCATTCTTTTTGACTCATCTCCCTAAATGAGACCCACCCTGGCCTTTGTAACTAATCTAGTTAGTTGCCAAATCTTTCACTCTGTCTTCAATCCGTTCTCATCCTTTCCAGTGCTATTACCTCATATCAGACTCATAACAGGGCTGCTAACTATAACCCATTTTAGATAATCGAGCTAATTAATTTTCTTAAAATACAATTATGACTTTGTCACTATCTTGCTCAGAAACCTTCATTAGTGGCTGGGCGACGTGGCTTACACCTGTAATCATAGTACTCTGAGAGGCCAAGGCAGGTGAATTGCTTGAGCTCACAACTTCAAGACCAAACTCTAAGAATAGCTGGGCATTGTGGTGGGCACCTGTAGTCCCAGCTACTTGGGAGACTGAGGCAAGATGATCACCTGAGCCCAAGAGTTTGAGGCTGCTGTGAGCTACGATGCCATAGCACTCTACTTAGAGTGACAAAGTAAAACTCAGTCTCGGAAAAAGGAAAAAAAAAAAAGAAACCTAGTGACGCCTATAGCACAGTGGGTAGGGCGCCTGCCACATACACTGAGGCTAGCGGGTTCGAACCCAGGCTGGGCCAGCTACACAACAATGACAACTGAAACAACAACAAAAAAACATAGCGGGGTGTTGGGGTGGGCGCCTGTAGTCCCAGCTACTTGGAAGGCTGAGGCAAGAGAATCACTGAAGCCCAAGAGTTGGAGGTTGCTGTGAGCTGTGATGCCACAGCACTCTAACCCAGGTGACAGCTTGAGACTCTGTCTCAAAAAAAAAAAAAGAAACTTTCAATAGCTCTTCGTTACCTACTTAATAAAGTACAAATTTCTTACCCTGGATTCACGAACCTTCATGATCCTAACCCTCTCTGTTAATCATGTTTTCCACTACTTCCAAACATAAACCCTGTCTTAAAAAAAAACCTGCATGTTCAATCCCATACATTTAATGCACTGTCTTGTCTGTGGCTTTTAGTCTTGAAATATGGATCCTTGTCCCATGGTAAGATGCTTGAAGCTGCTCTCCCCACTACTAGACATTCTCCCTACTCCTTTTATGAAAGAAAAAAGTAACATGTTAAAAAATTCATTTCCCTACCAAGTCCCACTCCTACTAAATTTCTTATAATTCTAGCAATGTTCTAACCATTGTCAGGCATGTATGCAAACACACACACACTTATCACCATATATAATAAAATAATTCCACATGGGTTTTTCTGCAACTTACCTTTTTCAATAATACAATCAGTGCATTTTCCTACTCTAGAACATATACACTAAACACATTTTTAACAGTGGCATAGTGTCCTATGGAATGGACATACCATGATTTATACAAAAAGTTCCCTATTCATGGACATGTAATTTTTTCCCCCTACCTTACATAGTGCTGTAGTAAATATTCATATGCATTTTTCTTTTTCTTTTATTTTATTATTAAATCATAGCTGTGTACATTAATGCAATCCCGAGGCACCATAAACTGGTTTTTTTTTTTTTTTTTTTCTTTTTTTTGTAGGGACAGAGTCTCACTGTACCGCCCTCGGGTAGAGTGCCGTGGCGTCACACGGCTCACAGCAACCTCTAACTCTTGGGCTTACGCGATTCTCTTGCCTCAGCCTCCAGAGCAGCTGGGACTACAGGCGCCCGCCACAAGGCCCGGCTACATACACTGGTTTTATAGACCATTTGACATATCTTCATCACACTGGTCAACATAGCCTTCCTGGCATTTTCTTAGTTATTGTGTTAAGACATTTATCTTCTACATTTACTAAGTTTCACATGTACCCTTGTAAGATGCAGCCGGTATACATTTTTCTTTGTATACTTGCATAGATCTGTAAGAATTACTGAATCAGGGATTATGTACATTTTAAATTTTAGTAACTGCCAAACTGTCCTCCTGAAAGTTTATACTGCTTAGAGTCTTATCAACAGCGATTCTGAGCATCTGTTTTTCCAAATCATGACCAAAATTGCTCAGACTTTCAAAAGTTGTTAAACTTTTTCATCTTTGTTAATTTGATAGAAAAATATAATTGTTTTAAATTGTTTTATCATTCATCCTTTTTTTTAGACAGCATCTCAGTTGTAGCCCTTGGTGGAGTACCATGAGGTCACAGCTCACTGCAACCTCACACTTCTGGGCTCAAGCAATTCTCTTGCCTCAGCCTCTCGAGTAGCTGGGACTACAGGTGCCAGCCACAACCACCACTAGTTTTAGAGGTTTTTAGAGACAGGGTCTCCCTCTAGTTCAGGCTGGCCTTGAACTGGTGAGCTCAGGCAAGCCACCTGCCTCGGCCTCCCAGAGTGCTAGGATTACAGATGTGAGCCACTGCACCTGGCCTTTACCCATTCCATTCCATTTTCATTTTACTTTTCTTCTTTTTTTTGTTTTTGAGATAAAGTCTGGCTCTATTACCCCAGCTAGAGTGCAGTTGGTATCATCACAGCTCACTTTTCTTTTTCTTTTTTTTTTAGGACAGAGTCTCACTATGTTGCCCTTGGTAGAGTGCCGTAGCGTCACAGCTCACAGCAACCTCAAACTCTTAGGCTTAAGAGATTCTCTTGCCTCAGCCTCCCAAGTAGTTGGGACTACAGGCGCCCACCACAACGCTGGGCTATTTTGTTGTTGTTGTTCTTGTTGTTTAGCAGGCTGGGGCTGGGTTCAAACTCACTAGCCCCAGTGCATGTGGCTGGCGCCCCAACCACTGAGCTAGGAGCGCCAAGCCATCACAGTGCACTTTAACCTCAAACTCAAGTGATTTTCCTGCCTCGGTTTCCCAACAGGGCGCACGCTTCACACCTGTCTATTTTTTTTTCTTTTTTTTGAGCAGAGTCTTACTTTGTTGGTAGAGTGCTATGGCGTCAAAGCTCACAGCAACCTCAAACTCTTGGGTTTAAGCGATTCTCTTGCCTCAGCCTCTGAAGTAGGTGGGACTACAGGCGCCCGCCACCATGCCCAGCTACGTTTTTAGAGATCAGGTCTCGCTCTGGCTCAGGCTGCTCTCTAACCCGTGAGCTCAGGCAATCCACCTGCCTCAGCCTCCAGAGTGTTAGGATTAAGTAAAGGCATGAGCCACTGCGACCTAGGCCTTTTTTTCTATTTTTTTCTTTGTAGAGATGAGGTTTTCACTTTTGCTCAGGCTGGTCAGCAACTCCTGACCCCAAAAAATTCTCTCACATCTCTGCCTTCCAAAGTGCTGGGATTACAGGCATGAGACCCCAATCCTAGCCCCCCTTAGTCTTTTAGCCTATTGGTAATCTATAACATATACCCTTTAAATCTCAGATTTAAAATGTGTTCTCTTCATAGATCCTCCCCCATCAAATTTCTCCCATGTCTAAGTATTTATAGCTTTTCATATAGTTCTCATACTGCTTTGGGGTTTTTTGTTTGTTTGTTTGTTTTTTGAGATGGAGCCTCAAGCTGTTGCCCCTGGTAGAGTGCTATGGCATCACAGCTCACAGCAACCTCCAACTCCTGGGCTTAAGCAATTCTCTTGCCTTAGCTGGGACTACAGGTGCCCACCACAGTGCCTGGCTATTTTTTGGTTGTAGTTGTCATTGTTGTTTGGCAGGCCCGGGCAGGATTCGAACCGGCCAGTGGCTGGTGCCTTAGCTGCTTGAGCTACAGGCACCAAGCCACTGCTTTGGTTTTTAATGTCTGGTCCATGTTTTATTTCCCTGCCCACTGTAGAATGCAAATTCCTTGGAAGGACCTGATTTTATTCATAGAAATATTGAATGTAAAAGCTAATCAAGATTTCTGGAGATCGTTATTAACCAAACCTTTCACACAGCAACCTCCAACTACTGAGTTTAGGCGATTCTCTTGCCTCAGCCTCCTGAGTAGCTGGGACTACAGGCGCCCGCCCCAACGCCCGGCTATTTTTTTGTTTGTTTCCAGTTTGGCCCCGGCGGGTTTGAACCCGCCACCGTCGATATATGGGGTTAGCGCCCCACTCACTGAGTCACAGGTGCCGCCCAAACCTTTCACTTTTATCTAGGGAGTATTAAGCATTTGGTGAACGCTTTACAGTTCATAAAGGTCTTTCCCAGACACCCAATTAGTTATATTAATTCCTCACATTAAGTTTGTTAGAGAAACATCGTTATCCCATTTTACATGTGGGAAAATTAAACTCCAGAATATTTTACTCACTGGGGAAAGTGATTTACTCAGAGCTGGTCCAAGAACGGAATCCAGCGTCCAGCTTCATTCACTGTTCCTCCTACTACATCCCAGCTGCCTCTGGTTTCCTTCACAGCACTTAGCTTCATAATCAATAATCGGTGAACTAAATGACTCAAAAACATTGTCAGGTATTGATCACATCTCAAACAAAGCAAACAGGCTAATGGCCAGGAATGCACAGCTCTACACACATCCTTAGCTTTTCTTTCTCCGTTTGTCAGTATCTTTCCCTCCAGCGACCTGCTCTCTACCTGAGCCGGCAGGGTCCCCAAAGAAACGCGGGTGCGCGCGGCCCCTTTAAGACTGCGGGAGGCGCGTGCCCACAGTCTTTTCAAATGGACCAATGAAAGGCTGATGGGCGGTTCTTCGAGGACCAATTAAAAAAGAGGACACTGCGGGGTGTGCGGCGGCCCAAGCGGTTTCAAACGGCTTAGAGAAGGCCCTTTGGTTCTCACCCGGCGGAGGTGAGTGGTCGGTGGGCCTGACCCACACGCAGGGCCCTCGGGTCCGGGTGTCGCGCGCGCAGTTTCCCTTAACCCCAGGGGGGAGGGGGGAGCTTTCGGACGCGCGCCTTCCTTGCCCTACGAACCCGGCAGGTCTGGGGCGGCGAAGCGGGGCGGAGGCCGGTGGACCTGCGGCGGACAGGGCGGGGTGGGGGCGTGGGCGCTCGTGTGCGGCGGGGCTGGAGGTGGGCCCCGGATGACCAGAGCGCGCCGCAGCAGGGCTCGAGGGGCACTGTATGGGGGACTCAGGCGGTGCAGGGCCGCGCCTGGTGGCTGAGGTGTTCCGGTGCTGGGCGGGGGCCGCGAGAGCCGGCTCCGCTAGTGTGCCCCTCGCGTAATTGTCAGATGAATGAATAAGTAAGAGCTGTGGTGGTTGTGAAGGGCCTTCCTTGTCTCCTCCGAGCGTGACTAGGACAGCGGTACCAGGGCCTGCCCCCACACCGGTGTCCCTTCCTGCTTGCTGCGATTTTAATAATTCGGTCATTCACTGCTTCGCCCTATCGCCTTACTTTCTCTCTTCCTAAGGGTGTCAATAAAGTTCAAGTGTTTTTCCAGCTCTGAAGGTTTGGAGGACCAATACAATAGCCAGTAGCATTGGTTAAGTAGGCTTGCTGCTTGAAGGCGGGGGCTTAGTGAACTAGATTTTTACTTTATAGTTCTCGTCACTTGCTAAGATAGCTACTTGCAATCGTGGTAATTGTCTTGCAGGTTTTAAAAGCATTCCGTTTTGTTTCTTGGATAGAAAATGATGAAAGTGATATTGCCAGAGTGGCTGTGTGTTGGAAAGTATATTCATGTTGGTGAATCTTAACAATGAGTTTTTCATTCAACATCAGTAGAGGGTGGAGTGGTTTTTGCAGAACTTGCCCCAAATTTACGCATGGCTCTAATTTAATACTCATGAGACCAAGGCATTAAAATCTTGGCCCAGAAATGCTGTCTGTCTTATATTATGCATAATTATAGTAATTGAAAACTCATTTTTATAAAGGTGAGCTCCTCCTTTCCCCATTTTATCACCCTGAGAAGTCCTTCTTTGACCTAAAGAGCTAATAAATTAAGGTAACAATCTTTTGAAACTTCTTTTTTTTTGAGACAGAGTCTCTCTTTTGTGGACTCCTGCGATCCTCTTGCCTCAGACTACAAACTAGCTGGACCTACAGGTGCCTGCCACAATGCCTGGCTGTTTTTTAGAGACAGGGTCTTGCTCTTGCTCAGGCTGGTCTTGAACCTGGGAGTTCAGGCAATCCACCCACCTCGCCCACCTGGAGTGCTAGGATTACAAGTGTGAGCCACCGAACCCAGCCCTCTTTTGAAACTTTTTATTTTTTTTTATTTTATTTTTTTTATTTTTTGTATGGATGATGTCTCATAATTGCCCAAGCTGGTCTTAAAATGATCCTCCTGCCTCTACCTCCCAAAGTGCTAGGATTACAGGCATGAGACACTATGCCTGGCCAATTTCCTCTTCTTTTTTTTTTTTTTTTGGCCGGGGCTGGGTTTGAACCCACCACCTCCGGCATATGGGACCGGCACCCTACCCCTTGAGCCACAGGCGCCGCCCCCTCTTTTGAAACTTTTAAGAAATTGTAAAAGATTTCTACTTCTTCTTAGGCTTAATGTTTTTATAGAATTTAATGTTATATGGCCGGGCGCGTTGGCTCATGCCTGTAATCCAAGCACTCTGGGAGGCCAAGGCGGGTGGATTGCCTGAGCTCACAGGTTGGAGACCTTGTCTCTAGAAATAGCTGGGTGTTGTGGGGCACTTGTAGTCCCAGCTACTCTGGAGGCTGAGGCTTGAACCCAAGAGTTTGAGGTTGCTATGAGCTATGACACCACTGCACTCTACCGAAGATGACAAAAAAAAAATTTAATGATATAGATAAAGACAAAATCAATTTATTTTGCTAGGATATATTAAATCTAGTTGGTAGATTTATGAGAACAAAAAAAAATTTTTTTTTGTTTTTTTGCAGTTTTTGGCCAGGGCTGGGTTTGAACCCGCCACCTCTGGCATATGGGGCTGGCGTCCTACTCTTTTGAGCCACGGGCGCCATCGGAGAACAAATTTTTAAGGGCTGTGCAATAAGGCAGTGGTAAACAAAGGTATTCTATTCTATAACAGTTAGCATGCCTCATTTTTTATTCTCTGTTATGGTTTTTATTTTTTATTAAATCATAACTTTGTACATTGATGCATTTATGGGGTTCAGTGTACTGCTTGGTTTTGATCATCAACTCTGAATTACGTATGAACAGTGGTGTGTGGTAATTCCATCACAGTCTTCTAAAACTGACAATCCAATTTTAGCAGCAGTTTTCTTTTTTACCAGTTTATTATTACTATAAAGGCTACAGATGAAGAGATGCATAGGGCAAAGTGTGAGAGAAGGGGTGTGGAGCTCTTATGCCTTTCCATTAAGCATATTCTAATATACCAACTCTCCTATAAACTTAATTCCATCAACTTTCATTTTCATAACTGTAGCCTCCATTAGGACTTTATCAATAGTTTTTTGTTTTAAGATATTAGGTAGGGGAAGTGTTCCCCAGCTATTACCATAAAACACTTAGGTAAAGGAGACACAACTTCTTTACATAAAGTCTGTTTATTTATTTTTTTTTTTGTAGAGACAGAGTCTCACTGTACCACCCTCGGGTAGAGTGCCATGGCGTCACACGGCTCACAGCAACCTCTAACTCTTGGGCTTACGCAATTCTCTTGCCTCAGCCTCCCGAGCAGCTGGGACTACAGGCGCCCGCCACAACGCCCGGCTGTTTTTTTTTTGTTGTTGCAGTTTGGCCAGGGCTGGGTTTGAACCTGCCACCCTCGGCATATGGGGCCGGCGCCCTACTCACTGAGCCACAAGCGCTGCCCCATAAAGTCTGTTTAAACATTCTGCTTTCATAATCCTATTAACCCTTACATTTTTATATTCTCAGTCTTAATTATAGACCTCTTCAGGGCTTCACCAATGGATCTTGGTACCTTTTTGCTTGGGGCTCCTATATCAAATAGTCCCAGGAATTTCTCATCACTTCCTGACCATTTTACCCTCTTGTGTTCATAGGCTTTGGATCCCCAGCAGGGAATTGAGCCTAGAAAGCTTTGCTTATTTGTCAATCTTCACCTTTTTTTTTAATTTTATTATTTTTTTATTTTTTGAGACAGAGTCTTAAAGTGTCAGTTTGGGTAGAGTGCCATGGCACCACAGCTCACAGCAGCCTCAAACTCTTGGGCTTAAGCAATTTTCTTGCCTTATCCTCCCAAGTAGCTGGGACTACAGGTGCCTGCCACAATGCCAGGCTATTTTTTTTGTTGCAGTTGTCATTGTTGTTTTAGTTGTCCTGGGCCGGGTTCAGTTGTTTAGTTGTCCTGCCAGCCTTAGTGTATGTGGCCGGTGCCCTACCAACTGAGCTACAGGCGCCGCCCTGTCAATCTTCATCTTAATTAATCTACCTATTGCCCCATGTAATTTCAGATCAGATTTCTCAATTATAATGTTTGCCTTTTGACTTACTAATTAAAATTTCTCCAAACTGGGATAAATACAGCAAACTTGTTTGGAACTCTTTAATGTTGGGACACCAGCAGGGGCTCCCTTTGCTCTCCACAACCTTTGTGGTAATGTTAAGATCTTTGTTTAATACCATCAGTTTCCATCTTATCCCTTTTCATAACTGTCTAAAGATGTCTATTCTGCTGGGACTAGTCCCATGACTCTTCTCTTTCTTTTTTCTCTAAATGTCATTCCATCAGTGTTTTCTTTATTCATCTTCTTTCTTTTTTCTTTTTTTTTTTTTTTGTAGAGACAGAGTCTCACTGTACCACCCTCGGGTAGAGTGCCGTGGCGTCACACGGCTCACAGCAACCTCTAACTCTTGGGCTTACGCGATTCTCTTGCCTCAGCCTCCTGAGTAGCTGGGACTACAGGCGCCCGCCACAACGCCCGGCTACTTTCTTTTTTTCTTAATAACTGTTTAAAAATTTCCAGCCTTCCTGGGATGAGTCCTTTGACTTTTCTCCTTGCCAGTCAGCATTCTTTTAACCTAATGTTTTTATTAGCATCTGCAAGACCCATGAGGGTAAGCTAAGACAGTAAGTTTTAAGTGGCTTTTGGTTTTGTAGCAGTAAGGTTATTTGGAGTATCCACATTAAGGGGGCATCCTTATCCACAGCATTTTTACCATGACCTGGGTAATGGGCATGTTCAGTGAGTGAATATCTCAACTATCATAAAGTCCTACCTGGCTTGCATGAGAAGCATATCAGTTGCTTCATTTGGGTGTTCCACTTGACATAGGTGGAGTCAGCTAGTCCCCCTCAGGAAGCTGATGATACCAATCTACAATGTGAAATGTGAAAGAATTCCTTTACATCATATTCCCTGGTTTCAGTAGTTTCTTCATTTTGTCTTTTTGCCATTTGGACTATCTGAGAGGTCTTAGAGGTACTTTTTTTGTTCCTGTATAATTTTTCCCTTGGGGAATAGCTTTTTTTTTGAGAGTCTCCCTATGTCACCCTTGGTAGAGTGCCATGCCATCACAGCTCACAGCAACCTCAAACTCTTGGGCTTAAGCAATTCTCTTGCCTTAGCCTCTCGAGTAGCTGGGACTCCAGGTGCCCACCACGACGACAATGCCCGGCTGTATTTTGGTTGCAGTTGTCATTGTTGTTTAGCAGACCCAAGCCAGGTTTGAACCTGCCAGCTCTAGTGTATGTGGCCAGCGCCTTAACCACTGAGCTACGGGCTCCAAGCCTGGGGAATAGCTTTGAGGCTGAAATCTGAGCTTGGTTTAGCTTCAAAATCCAACCCAGCATTCTCGTTTAATTTTGTTTTAGCTCTTACAGATAATAGCCAAAGGATTGAATGTTTCACTTTTTTCTTTTTTTTTTTTTAAGAGACAGAGTCTCACTTTATTGCCCTCAGTAGAGTACTGTGGCATCACAACTCGCAGCAACCTCTGACTCCTGGGCTTAGGCGATTCTCTTGCCTTAGCCTCCCAAGTAGCTGGGACTATAGGCTCCCGCCAGAACATCCACCTATTTTTGTTGTTATTGCAGTTTGGCCAGGGCCGGGTTCGAACCTGCCACCCTTGGTATATATGGGGCCGGCGCCCTACCCATTGCGCCACAGGCCCTGCCCATGTTTCACTTTTTTCTTACTAGCTTGCATTTCCTTATGTATGCAGTGAATCAACTCCCCAGAAGTTGGATTATCTCTAAATTCCGGTGATAACTTTTACTTTTAGCAGCTGAGTAAAGCATAGCTGCAGCTCTGTAACACATGGCCACATGGCCACCCAGGAATCAAAGGTTCTTCATTCTCACCCTTTTATCCTTTTTCTTCCCTAACACGTTTCTGTGAGCAAATACCAATTCTGGAAATACAGGAATTACAGACTTATTTTACACTCTTACAACACAAAAGATTCTGTGGGGTTACCCATCTCCCACACCAAACAAGTAGTCCTTCAGCAGGGACCACCAGCTGACTCTCCTCTAATTCAGTTCTGACACACTGTCCCTGGAGGTATGGTCAGATCCTACCATAGGTCATATTAGGTCAGATCCTAAGAAGAGGGCTTAGTCCCAAGAGACTGCCCCCACTTAGATGCCAGTCAAAAGCCCCAGGTTGTTTTATCTGTGCTTCTGACAAACTGACTATGAATGGGAGTTCCCATAACCCCTACCTTGGATTTCATTACTTGGCCAGAGCCATTCACAGAACTCAGGGAAACAAATTTACCAGTTTATAATAAAAGCTATTGCAGAGGATACAGATGAAGAGATACATAGGGTGAGGTAATAAAGGTCTTTCACAGTGCCTTAGGATAGTGTTAAAAATCTTTTTTTTTTTTTTTTTGTAGAGACAGAGTCTCACTTTATGGCCCTCGGTAGAGTGCCGTGGCCTCACACAGCTCACAGCAACCTCCAACTCCTGGGCTTAAGCGATTCTCTTGCCTCAGCCTCCCGAGTAGCTGGGACTACAGGCGCCCGCCACAACGCCCGGCTATTTTTTGGTTGCAGTTTGGCCGGGGCCGGGTTTGAACCCGCCACCCTCGGTATATGGGGCCGGCGCCTTCCCGACTGAGCCACAGGCGCCGCCCAGTGTTAAAAATCTTGATGAGGAATGAAAACTGTTTATTGGAGTGGAGCCAGGCTTTCTTATCCTCCTTTAATAGGATCTCATTCATTCATTCAACAAATATTGAGATTGATGCCTAATGTGTGTTAAACATTGTTCTAGATTCAGGGAATACACTGGTGAACCAGAAAAAGAGAAAACACCTGACCTAAGGGAATTTGCCAGTTTTATCTCTCAAACAATTTACTGTAGCAAATTGTAGTTTCTGTAATCCCTCTGGCTCAGCTCTGGTCCTTCCACAAAACAAATGCTCAAATACTTTTACTAGCACTAGCTAATAGGTATCAAATGCTCACTGGGTGCCACATTTTTTTCTTTATTAATCGTCATAATGTTTTACCAATGTAGAAGCTGATTCTTATAAAGGTTATACAACTTGCTCAAAATTATATCATTTACTGATAGAACCTAAATTTGAAACTAAGTTAGTCTGTCTCCAGGGCCTTTGCTCTTAACCTATGGTTGTACAATGTGAAATAATGGGATCCATTAAGAAGAATTCAGGAGAAATTTCTGGGTAGAATTTACCCCTACTCTTAAAAAAAAAACTACCAGAGATAAGATGAAATATGAATGATAGCCATGATAGTTTTTAGAAGGAAGATGGGGCATTCAAACTACAGTATTTACCATGTAAGAGATGGACAACTGTGACAGTAGAGGGGGACAAAGGAGAGCATAAATGAGTTTTTAATCTAATTATGATTGATGGATTCTTTGATGGTCAGCATTGGAGAGGTTTAAGGTTTTTAATGATTCTGGTATTTTTGCCTCTGGAGTTCAGAATATGTTACTTAGCTCATTCCTATTAGGGCAGTTACCCTGCTCCCTACTTAACACATCTCCAACACATTAAGCTTATTCTTTATGGCCTTTGCCTTTACTGTTCTCGCCTGTAACTTTTTATCCCAATCTCCCTCTATCTCAAGCCTGTATTACAGGCTTTACTCAGGTCTCAACTTAATTATCTCCCCTTAAAGAGGCATTTTTCTGAACTCTCAATTAGAGTAACCCTCTTTTTGGTCACTTTTACCTCATTATCCTTTATTTACTTCATAGCATTTATTGTTATGTGACAAGTTGTTTATTGTTTGCTTGTATATTGTTTGATTTCCTCATACAAATGAAAGCAGAACATAAATTTTTTGGGGGGAGGTTTGTTTTGTTTGTTTTTTTTTTGAGACAGAGTCTCACTCTGTCATCCTCTGTGGAATACGATAGAATCATAGCTCATAGCAACCTCAAACTCTTGGGCTTGAGCAATCCTCTTGCCTCAGCCTCCTGAGAGGCTGAGAATATGGGTGTGTGCCACTACACCCAGCTAGTTTTTCTATTTTTAGGGAGACCCGGTCTTGCTCTTGTGCAGGCTGGTCTCCAACTCCTGAGCTCAAGCAATTCACCCATCTCAGCTCAGCCTTCCAGAGTGGTAGGATTACAGGTGTGAGCCACCTCACTGGCCTTGTTTAATTTGTGAGGTTACCCTCAGCACCTCAGCAATGCCTGGAACAAAGTAGCTGGTCAAAAAAATATTTGTTGAGGCTGGGTGTGGTGGCTCATGCCTGTAATCCTAGCACTCTGGGAGGCTGAAACAGGTGGATTGCCTGAGCTCACAAGTTCAAGACCAGCCTGAACAAGAGAGACCCTGTCTCTAAAAATAGCCAGGTGTTGTGGTGGGTGCCTGTAGTTCCAGCTACTTGGGAGGCTGAGGCAAGAGAATCACTTGAGCCCAAGAGTTTGAGGTTGCTGTGAGCTATGGAGCTAAGGTACTCTATAGAGGGCGACAAAGTGAGACTATCTCTCAAAAAAAAAAAAAAATTCAAAATTGGCAAAGTCTTCTCTATGATAAAGTGATAAAGATAGAATGTAACTAACTAGTTGGCTGTGTTTCTGACACTTTGGGTGTGAGCAGTATCTTAACAATTGTTTGGAAAGTACTCACCAAAGAAAACCAGAAAAGTGAATAGATTTGTTTGTTTCAATTGGGTGGGAAAATAGATCTGTCTCTTCCTTTTGTTTTTTTTAAATTAAAAAAAGTTTTTTTTTAAACTGATAGAAGTTTTGAGAGGTACTGGTCGAACACATATTATAGGATGGCCTTCTGTTGGAATTTAATGTTTTTCTTATGATTAGACTGGAGTATGGGCTTTTGGCAGGAAGATCACAGAGGTAAAATGCCACTTTCGTCACATCATATCAAGGTTACATACTGTTAATATGATTTGTGACTGTTAATATTGACCTTGATTTCATGGGTGAGGTAGTGTTTATGAGGTTTCTCAAGTGTGAAGCTCTTTCCACATTTACTAATTCAGTCAAGTATTTATATTAGTATAGACTCAAGGATATTTTTATACTTTAGGTTGCATTTCTATACTGTTTGTTTGTTTGTTTTTTCAGACAGAGTCTCATTATATCTCCCTTGGTAGTGTACCATGGTGTCACAGCTCACAGCACCTTCCAACTTTTGGGAAGTGATTTTCTTGCCTCTGTCTCCCAAGTAGCTGGGACTACAGGTGCCCGCCACAACACCCAGCTATTTTTTTGTTGCAGTTGTCACTGTTGTTTGGCAGACCCAGGCCGGATTCGAACCCACCAGCCCCAGTGTATGTGGCTGGTCCCCTAACCACTGAACTACGGGTGCCAAGCCTATACTACTAAATTTTGTTGCTCAAATTATTCCAGCTTAGTCCATTTAGAGCTCTTTTAGTTGGCTTTTTATTATCCCCTTTAACATGCACATCTGTTTCTTTTTAATTTTTTTCTTTTTTTTTTTTTTTTTTTGTGGAGACAGAGTCTCACTTTACCGCCTTCAGTAGAGTGCCATGATGTCACAGGACTCACAGCAACCTCTAGCTCTTGGGCTTCAGTGATTCTCCTGCCTCAGCCTCCCACGCACCTGGGACTACAGGCGCCTGCCACAATGCCCGGCTATTTTTTGGTTGCAGTTCAGCCGGGGCTGGGTTTGAACCCGCCACCCTCCGTATATGGGGCCGGCGCCCTACTCACTGAGCCACAGGCGCCACCCAATTTTTTATTTCTTAATGCTGCCTACTTTCTGACAGTACAAGATGCTTTAGATTCATTTTGTATATTGTATGTACCCATGCTAGACTCTGCCATTTTTCCTAGGAGCCCTGGTCGCATCATTGCAGATTGGTATCAAAAACAAGACCTGGGTACTAAGTATTCTTACTGCTATTGGGGTATTATTTCTTTTGGGCCTTTTAAGCTGATAGAACAAAGAAATATATGTGTATATTTATCTATATGTATGCATGTGTCCTGACCCCATTTACACATATATAGGCTTATCTAAATATTTCGGTAGCTATCTGTGTCTACGTTAAGTTAAACCTGAGTTCTTACTAATAATAATTCCAACTCTGATCCATTACCACATGGCTCATTTTGGCCTCCTCTCCTTGCTGATCTGTGAATTTCCATTCCAATAGGGAAAACCTGACTTCTATTGTCCATTTATTTAATTGTTCACTTCCAATATAAATGGACAATAATATTAGAATTATTAACCCATACTCCATGGGGAAGAACTTTGTCAACTAGAGTATGGTACTTTTACGTGGTTCCTGTTGGCTTTTGACTTAGACTCCTCTCATTTCCCAAGCTACTTAGGTCAGTACCTGTACCCTTTTTGGTGAGGTTGTCTCATGCATATGTATTACAGTTAGATTGTCTTGTCATAGTCTTCATTCTTTTGTGGGATCCTTCTAACCTAAATGGCTTTTTAAAAATTTGCATGTGTTATCTACAACAAATCCACAGCTAGGGCGGCACCTGTGGCTCAGTGGGTAGGGCGCCGGCCCCATATACCGAGGGTGGCAGGTTCAAACCCAGCCCTGGGCCAAACTGCAACAACAACAAAAACATAGCCGGGCATTGTGGCAGGCGCCTGTAGTCCCAGCTACTAGGGAGGTGAGGCAAGAGAATCACCTAAGCCCAGGAGTTGGAGGTTGCTGTGAGCTGTGTGACACCATGGCATTCAACCAAGGGCGATAGAGTGATACTCTGTCTCTACAAAAAACAAACAAACAAAAAACCCAAACCCACAGCTAATATTATACTGAATGAAGTAAAACTGAAAACTTTTCCACTTAGAATTGGAACCAGACAAGATTGTCCTCTATTGCCACTACTAATTATTCAACATGGTGCTGGAAGTTCTAGCCAATATAATCAGGCAAGAGAAGGAAATAAAGAGCATCCAGATGGGGGAAGAGGAGGTTAAACTCTTGCTCTTTGGCCATGATATAATCTTATACTTAGAGAACCCCAAAGATTCAACCACAAGACTTCTGGAAGTGATCAAAAAATGCAGTAATGTTTTAGGATATAAAATCAGTGTCTACAAAGTAGTAGCCTTTGTAAATGCCAATAACAGCCAAATTGAAAAGCTAATCAAGGACACAATTCCCTTCATAGAGTTCAAAAACAAATGAAATACCTAGTAATCCACCTAATAGAAGAGAAGGACCTCTACAAAGAAAATTATGAAATCCTAAGAAAGAAATAGCAGAAGATATTAACAAATTGAAGAACACACTATGCTCATGGCTGGGAAGAATCAACATTGTTAAAATGTCTATGCTTCCCAAAGCAATCTACAGATTCAATGCAATCTCCATTAAAATACCATCATACTTTCAAGATTAGAAAAAATAATTCTTCATTTTGTGTGGAACCAGAAAAAACACTGTATAGCTAAGGCAATTCTTAGTAAAAGGAACAAAGTTGGGGCCATCACTCTGCCAGACTTCAGGCTATACTACAAAGCCATAGAGATCAAAACAGCATGGTATTGGCACAAAAATAGAGACATAGACATTTGGAACCAAATAGTAAACCATGAGATGGCTTGGCGCCTGTAGCTCAGCGGCTAGAGCACCAGCCACTTACACCAGAGCTGTTGCTGTGAGCTGTGATGCCATGGTACTCTACTGAGGGCGATATAGTGAGACTCTGTCTCAAAAAAAAAAGAAAACCATGAGATGAAACTAACATCTTACAGCCAGTGATCTTTGATAAACCAAACAAGAACACACACTGGGGGAAAGAATCCCTATTCATAAATGGTGCTGGGAGAACTGGATAATCACATGTAAAGGATTGAAACTGGACCGGCACCTCTCACCACTTATAAAAATTGATTCAAGATGGATAAAAGATTTAAATCTAAGGCATGAAACAATAAAAATCCTCGAAGAAAGTGTGGGGAAAACACTTGAAGATATTGGCCTTGGGAAAGATTTTATGAAGAAGACTTCTGTTGCATTTGCAACAACAACAAAAATAAATAAATGGAACTTAATTAAACTGAAAAGCTTCTGTACAGCTAAGGAAACAACCACCAAAGCAAATAGACAACCCTCAGAATGGGAAAAGATATTTGCATATTATGAATTGGACAAAAAGCTTGCTAACTAGGATCTACAGAGAACTCAATCAACAAAAAAAGAGCTAGTAATCCTGGGCAGTGCCTGTGGCTCAGTGAGTAGGGTTCCGGCCCCATATACCAGAGGTGGCAGGTTCAAACCCGGCCCTGGCCAAAAACTGCAAAAAAAAAAAAAACCCCAAAAAACTAACAGTCCTATATATCACTAGGCAAGAGACATGGATAGAACCTTCTCTGAAGAAGACAGATGAATGGCTAACACATATGAAAGAATGCTCAGCATCCCTAATCATCAGAGAATGCAAATCAGAACCACCTTGAGATTATCACCTAACCTCAGTGAGAATAGTCCACATCACAAAGTCTCAAAGCTGTGGATATTGGCATGGATGTGGAGAGAAGGCAACACTTTTACACTGCTGGTGGGACTGCAAACAATACAACCTTTTTGGAAGGAAGCATGGAGAATCCTCAAAGAACTCAAATTAGACCTCCCATTTGATCCTGCGATCCCATTACTAGACATCCACCCAGAAGAAAAAAAATCATTTTATCATAAGGACATTTGCACTAGACTGTTTATCGTAGCTCAATTTACAATCACCAAATTGTGGAAACAACCTAAAAGCCCACCAACCGAGAATTGGATTAACAAGCCGTGGTATATGTATACCGTGGAACACTATTCAGCCATTACAAAAGATGGAGACTTTACATCTTTTGTATTAACCTGGATTAAGTTGGAACGCATTCTTCTTAGTAAAGCATCACAAGAATGCAGAAGCAAGAATCCATTGTACACAATTCTAATACGAAGGCAATAGATGATCTAACACAAGGTGGCTGGAGAGAATGAGGGAGCAGGGAAAGGGGAGGAGAGAGGGAGATGGAAGTCACAATGTATGGCATGATTCTTAGGGGTGGGACACAATTGTAAGAGGGACTTTACCTAACAAATACAATCATTGTAACCTAATTCTTTGTACCCTCAATGAATCCCAAACAATAAAAAAAAAAAGAGATAGATGGGTAAGATTAAGTTTAGCTGTAAGATTTACTGTACAATAAATAAAAACTAAGTAAAAAAATTTGCATACAGTAAAGTTCAGTCTTTTTTGTGAGACAGAGTCTCACTTTGTCACTTTTGGTAGAGTGCCATGGTGTCACAGCTCACAGCAACCTCAAGCTCTTGGGCTCAAGCAATTCTCTTGCCTCAGCCTTCCAAGTTGCTGGGACTATAGACACCTGCCACAATGCCTGGCTATTAGAGATGTGGTCTTGTTCTTGTTCAGGGTGGTCTTGAACCCTTAAGCTCAGTCAGTCCACCAGCCTAGGCCTCCCAGAGTGCTAGGATTACAGCACCTAGCCTGTGAGGCACGTGCCTGGCCTTAAAGTTCAGTCTTTATGTTATAAAGATCTATGAGTGCTGGCAGGTGTGTGATGTCGTTATCCACCATTATATTATCATAGAGAATAGTTTCACTGCCCTAAAATTACAATATATTTCACCTATTTGTGCCCCACCTACCCTCTGACAGCCACAGAATTTTCTTTTAATAAAGAGAATTTGCTGTTATTTTTTGAGACAGAGTCTCACTTTGCTGCCCTCTGTAGAGTGCAATGATACCATAGCTCACAGCAACCTCAAACTCCTAGGCTCAAGTGATACTCTTGCCTCAGTTTTTCTATTTTTAGTAGAGATCGGGTCTCACCTTGCTGAGGCTGGTCTGGAACTCCTGAGTTTAGGCATTCCACCCACCTTGGCCTCCTAGAGTGCTAGGATTATAGGCGGGAATATAATCCTAGCACTTGGGAATTATAAGTGTGTCTGTGTCTGACTTGGGAATTTGCATTTTAATTTAATTTTTTTATTTGCGACAGAGTCTCACTAGAGTGCCATGGTGTCATAGCTCATAGTAACCTCAAACTCTTGAGCTCAAGCAATTTTCTTGCCCAGCTAGTTTTTCTTTTTGTGTGTGTATGCGAGAGGTGGGGGTCTCACTCTTCCTGATCTTCAACTCCTGAACTCAAGCAGTCCACCTGCCTCAGCCTCCCAGAGTGCTAGGATTACAGGCATGAGCCACCGTGCACTGCCTACACTGAATATTTTTTTGATTTTTAAAAAATTTTTAATTATTATGCATATATAATAGTTGTGTATCTTTATAGCATATATGTAATGTTTTGGTTCAGGCAAAGTAAATTAATCAATAAATCTGGGTAATTGAGGTATCCATCACCTCATTTATCATTTAGTTATTTTAAAGTGTGAGGGCTGTCTGAAAAGTATCCAGCCATGTATGTGTCTGTTTTTCATATTACATGGCTGGATACTTTACAGACAGCCCTCATATACTCTGATTTATTGTTGATTAGTGTCATTTTGTTGTTGTCATATATTCTCTCTCTCTCTCTCTGTATATACACACATGTATATATATATATATATTTTTTGAGGCGGAGTTACTTTGTCTCCCTCAATAGAGTGCTGTGGTGTCATAGCTCACAGCAACCTCAAACTCTTGGGCTCAGGCGATTCTCTTGCCTCAGCCTCCCGAGTAGCTGGGACTACAGGCACCCACCACAATGCCCAGCTATTTTTCAAGACAAGGTCTTGCTCTGGCTCGGGGTTTGGTCTCGAACCAGTGAGCTCAGCAATCTACCCACCTTGGCCTCCCAAGTGCTAGGATTCCAAGCATGAGCCACTGCACCTGGCCTATCTAATTATATTTTTACTTCCATCTCCACTTTATACTCTCCATACCCTGTTTATCCTTCCCAGCCTCTGGTACCTGTCCTTCATGAGAACATGTGAGACTTTTTTATTTTTTTTGTGGAGACAGAGTCTCACTTTATCGCCCTGTAGAGTGCCATGGCATCACACAGCTCACAGAACTTCCAACTCCTGGACTTAAGCGATTCTCTTGCCTCAGCCTCCCAAGTAGCTGGAACTACAGGCGCCCACCACAACGCCCAGCTATTTTTTGGTTGCAGTTCAGCCGGGGCTGGGTTTGAACCCGCCACCCTCAGTATATGGGGCCGGCGCCTTACCGACTGAGCCACAGGCACCGCCCCCCATGTGAGACTTTTCTTTCTGTGTTTGACTTATTGCACTTAACATAATGTTCTTCAGTTCCATCCTTATTGTTGCAAATAGCAGGATTTCATTCATTTTCATAACTATATAATATTCTGTCTATATACCACAATTTATTAATCCTTTCTTGGACACTTAGGTTGATTCCATGCCTTGGGTATTGTGAATAAACATGGGAGTGCAGATGTCTTTTCAACAGACTGAATTGTCCTTCTTTGGATATATACCCAGCAGTGGGATTGGAGGGTGATATAGTAGATTTATTTATTTATTTATTTATACAGAGTCTCAAGCTGTCACTGTGGGTAGAGTGCTGTGCCATCATAGCTCACAGCAACCTCCATCTTTTGGGCTCAAGCAATCATCTTGCCTCAGTTTTTCTATTTTTATTTATTTATTATTTTTATTTTTTTGAGACAGAGTCACCACGGTAGAGTGCTGTGGCGTCACAGCTCACAGCAACCTCCAACACTTGGGCTTAAGCAATTCTCTTGCCTCAGCCTCCCGAGTAGCTGGGACTACAGGCACCCACCACAATGCCTGGCTATTTTTTGTTGCAATTTTCATTGCTGTTTTACATGTCCAGGGCTGGGTTTGAACCCACCACCCTGGATATATGAGGCTGGCACCGGACCCACTGAGCCACAGGCGCTGCCCTGTTTTTCTATTTTTAGTAGAGATGGGGGTCTCGCTTTTTGCTCAGGCTGATCTTGAACCCATGAGCTCAAGCTATCCACCTACCTCGGCATCCCAGAGTGCTAGGATTATAGGCTTGAGCCACCACGCCCAGCCCCCTATTTTTATTTTTTGAGCCATACTGTTCTTCATAGTGGTTACACTAATTTACATTACAACCAACAGTATATGAGGATTCCCCTTTCTTTACATCCTCACCAGCATTTTTTAATACCTTTTTAATGAAAGCTATTTTAACTGGGATGAGATGATATCTCCAACCACTAAATTTTTTTACCATCTGTAAGATTTTGCCTCTTCTAGAATGTCATATTGAAATCAGACTATATATACCCTTTGAGACTGGCTTCTTTTGCTTTGCAATATGATTTGAGATTCTTCTGTGTCATTTTGTGGTTTGAAGGCCAATTTCTTTTTGTTGCTAAATAATGTTCCATTTTATGGATGTACTGCATTTGTTTATTCATTCACCTGTTGAAGGAAAACAGCACTTCCTGTTTTTGATGATTATAAACAAAGCTGCTGAAAAATTTCATGCAATTAAAAATTCAGTAGTACCCTATTGAATTAAAATTTGTATCACAGATACAATTTTACACAGATACAAGGCGCCTTACTCCTTGAGCCACAGGCACCGCCCTCATTTGTTTATTTTTATTTCTTAGAAATGGTGATCTCAATATGTTGCCTAAGCTAAAATATGGTGGTTATTGAGAGACATGATCATAGCTCACTGCAGCCTCAAACTTCTCTCCTCAAGGGATCCTTCTGTCTCAGCTCCTAAGAAGCTAGGACTACAGGTGTGCACACCACTGTGCTCTGCTCCACATTTTTGAGAACACTTAAATTTTATTGTTTTTTTTTTATTTTAGCCATTCTAGTAGATATTTAGTACTCCCACCTTTTAAAACTTTTATTTTTCATGACAGGACTTTTTTGAAGAGAAATAAAACTTGTTTTTTGTTTTTTGAGACAGACTCTCAAGCTGTCGCCCTGGGTAGAGTGCCATGGCATCATAGCTCACAGCAAACTCTAACTCATAGGCTCAAGTGATCCTTTTGCCTCAGTTTTTCTATTTTTATTTTTATTTAATTTTTTTTGTATTTTATTTATTATTTTTTTTAAAGACAGAGTCTTATTTTATCGCCCTCAGTAGAGTGCTATGATGTCACAGTTCACAGCAACCTCCAGCTCTTGGGCTTAAGCGATTCTCTTGCCTCAGCCTCCCAAGTAGCTGGGACTACAGGTACCCGCCACAACGCTCAGCTATTTTTTTGTTGCAGTTTGGTCTCGAGTTTTTCTATATTTAGTAGGGATGGAGCCTCGGTTTTGCTCAGACTGGTCTGGAACTCATGAGCTCAAGCAATCCACCCGCCTGGGCCTCCCAGAGTGCTAAGATTACAGGCCTGAGCCACTGTGCCCTGCCCGACCAAAATAAGACTTTTGAAAGAGAAAGAGTACAGGGTAGGGGGATGACACACATTTTGTGTGTGGGACATAACCATGAGACAGACTCTACCTAACAAAATCAAGTATTTTGACCCAGTTGCTTGTCTGCTCACATTAACATGAAATAAATTTACTTAAATTTTTTTTTAGTTTTTTTTTTTTTATATATATATAGTCTTATTTTTGTCACCCTTGGTAGAGTGTCATGGCATCACAGCTCACAGCAACCTCAAACTTGTGGGCTTAAGTGATTCTTTTGCCTCAGCCTCCCAAGCAGCTGGGACCACAGGTGCCTGCCACAATGCCTGGCTATTTTGTTGTTGTTGTTTGTTTGTTTGTTTGTTTAGGCCTGGGCCGGATTTGAACCCACCAGCCCCAGTGCATGTGGCCGGCACCCTAACCGCTAAGCTATGCCATTTGAAAAAGTTTTTAAAGAGGATACTTTTTTTTTTTTTGAGACGGAGTACAGAGTCTCACTATGTTACCCTAGGTAGAGTGCTGTGGCATCACAGTCACAGCAACCTCAAACTCTTGGGCTTAAGTGATTCTAAAGACGATACTTTTAAAAAATAAACTTTATCCTGGAATAATTTTAGGTTATTCCAACAGGAAATTGACAAAGATAATACAAAGAATTCCTGACTCCCTCTCATCCAATTTCTCCTGTTAAGATTTTATGTGGCACATTTGTCAAAACCAACATTAGTGCATTACTTTTATTTATTTAAATTTTTTAGAGACAGAGTCTTGCTGTGTTCCCAGGCTAGACTCAAACTCCTAGGCTCAAGTAATCCTCTTATCTCCGGCTTCCACCATTCCTAGTTAGTACATTACTCTTAAATTCCACATTTTGTTTGGGTTTCAACAGTTTTTCTATTCTTCCTAGTCTTTCCTAGTCCTAAGACTTTCCTTGTCTTCATGACCTTGAGGGGTACTAGTCACTTACTTTGTAGACTATCCCTTCCTTTGGTTTGACTGATGTTTTTTTCATGGTTAGTCAAGGATTATGTGTTTTTAGAAAGAATACCACAGAACACCATCATATCATATCAGCAGTTATGTGATATTCACATGACATCACTGGTAACGTTAACCTTGATCATACGGTTAAGATAGTGTTTGCCAATTATGGTTGAGTATTAAAGTTACTATTTTCCCTTTTTATACTTATTCTTGTGGAAATAAATCACTAGCCCACCCCAAAGTGGGTGGAGGGGTTAAGTTGCAGTTTCTGGAGGGAAGATTGGGAATTCTGTCTCTTCCCTTTGTTTCTTTATTCAACCTCTTATATCACTATGGACTTGTGTGCATATATGTCTATTGCTTATGTATATTCATTAATACTTTTGAGTTATGATCCATTTCCTTTTTTCTCATTTTCTGGTACTTCAAGATACACCAGGCTTATCTTTTATTTTCCCTGCCCGAACCCTAGAATTAGATATTTCACCAAGGAGCTCTGCTTACTTTTACTTAGTATTTAGAAACCAAGATCCAGGTACTTGGTCTGCTTGTTGATAGTGGGATGTCATTGTTTCTAGGCCTTCTCAACCAAAAGAGCTAGATAATAATATAGGTATGTATACTGACCCTTACAGAGGCACATGCATATGTATGTAATTGTTTCTGTATCTTTCCATCTGTATTTATATTAAGATAAACATGAGATCATACAAATGTTTCTGACTGTCAGAGGAAATTTAGTTCATAATGAAATGTCCTTTATATAATTTCATTTTTATTGCGGTATTTCCCCCCCAATAACATCTTTTAAGTGCCACAGAAAAACCCTGTTTTCTTTGACTTGGTAACAGTAATTGTTCCTGGCACATGATCTTTGTTTATTCTGATTCATTTGGAATGGTCATATATGTCTGGTATGGGTGTAATAGCAGATAAGCCATGGTGACCTTGTGTCTCTTCAAACATGATTTTCATTATTAAGAGGTAAGAGGCCATGCTCAGTGGGTCACGCCTATAATCCTAGCACCTGTAGGCCAAGGCGGGGGGATTGCCTGAGTTCAGGAGTTCCAGACCAGCTTGAGCAAGAGCAAGACCCTATCTCTACTAAAAATAGAAAAACTAGTCAGGTGTTGTGGCTGGCGCCTGTAGGCCCAGCAACTCAGGAGGCTGAGGGAAGGGGATCACTTAAGCCCAAGAGTTTGAGGTTGCAGTGAGCTATGATGCCATGGCACTCTACCCAAGGATCCAGAGCGAGACTCTGTCTCAAAAAAAAAAAACAAAAGAAAGATAGGAAACCTACTTTTCTAATACATTCATTATATTTCTTAAAGGTGTGGGTTTTTTTTTTTTTTTTTGAGACAGAGTCTTAAGCTGTCACCCTGGGTAGAGTGCCGCTCCAACTCTTGGGCTTAAACGATTCTCTTGCCTTTGCCTCCCAAGTAGCTGGGACTACAGGTACCCACCACAATGTCCAGCTATTTTTTTGTTCTTGGAGCTGTCATTGTTGTCTTAGGTGGCCCACCAGCCTTGATGTACATGGCTGGCTCCCTACCCACTGAGCTACAGGCCCTGCCTAGGTATGTTGTTATTAATTAATTATTATTTATTTATTTATTATTATTATTTTTTTTTTTTTGAGACAGAGTCTTACTTTGTCTACCCTTGGTAGAGTACCGTGGTGTCACAGCTCACAGCAACCTCAAACTCCTGGACTTAAGCGATTCTCTTGCCTCAGCCCCCTAAGTAGACAATCACAAGTCTTACTGACTTTCCTCTAGCAGGTCCTACTCATTCTTTCATGCACAATTTCAGCCTACTTGATTCTTTAAATCAATAGCTAAAATTGGAAAGGAAGCACTGCTATAACTAGAAGTATTAGCTTCATTATAAAATTGAGAGAGGAAAGCTATCAATTATAAAGCATTAAAACGTGAAAACCACATTTGGGCCAGTTAATTTTGGTGCAAAGAGTCCCTTATACCTTTGTAGTAGTGTATCTTATGGGTATTGCTGTATTGATTTTTCCAAATGGAGTATCCTGAAAAATTTAACTGATTATTAGTATACTTAACAAGACTATGAGGCTTATATAGTTAGACTTACTTGAAAAAGAGTTACATAAAATAGTCTATTTCAGGGATAGACCTCTGATATCTGGCAAACTTGGCTTTCCAGAACATCTCATACCCTAATCAGTTTTGTCATAATTGTTTCCTTTTTTTGTATTTGTAGTACTTATTTGTGACATTGCATGTCTTCATCCACTTACAGTATGAAGTCTTTGTAGATTTTAGGAATACTGTCAATATTGTAATTACATACTTATGTGGTACATTCCTTTATAAAAAATCTAATCCGGATGTTCATTTGGGAGTAAAGGCCAAATACATATCAGAAGTCTCTGTGCTTTAAATAAAATGTTTATATGTTTTAGAGGACTGCCTGCTAATTTGAGGCAGTGTTTAATATGGGAGATTCTTCCAAATAAATGGACAGTCCCCTTGAGTATTACCAAATAAATGGCATGCAATTTGTTTAACTAATAGTAAAACTGCTTTGTGAAGGATAAAAAGGAATAGATTGCTTGTCTACTCAAAGTAGTTTGTTTTAGACAAGAAAGGACTTGCCTTACTTGTTCCTAAGAGCTGTAACCCTACTTAGATATGTCTTAAACCGGAGGACTGAACCATGGGTTTATTTAAGTCTGAAGTTAGTCTTAAATTTCTAAATGACTCTGGGATAATTATAATAAAAACACAATAATGATAGGTATGGTTTACTGAATGTTTGATATTTGCCAGGTAATCTGTTAGTACTATTACACACTTGCATAAAGTCATTGGGTTTGTTCGATCTGATTCTTTCCAATCAGCTTTTCCCTTTCAGCCTATTTGGCCACATAGGTCATAGTCCTGTTTTTTACTCTTGCCTAGTTTTTTCAGGCAAGTATGTATACTTCATATACATCCCTGAAACGTTCTGTGTTATCCTCACTTATTTTGCCTTTGCCTAGCCAATCCCTATTAATTTCATTTAGTTCTAAGCCTGACTATCACTTTCTCGGGGCACCTTCCCTGACCCCTTAGTCAAGATTAGATGCCTCTTGTCACATTCTTATAGTGCTTTGCCCCAGTGCTATTATAGTACACAACCTATACTCAGAACCTAGATTAGCGTCTAACATAATAGCCTGTCATGGTCTGACAAGTACAACTGCACTTGTGGGGCAGAATAATATGAATATTTCAAGGAATTCTTACAAGTACAGGCAAAATCTCATTTAGTCTTCACAAAAACAATTAGTTGAATTGAATCATGTTAGACAAGTTAGTGCCTCAGTTTCCTCATCATTAAATGATGATGGTTATATTGACTTAAGAGTTACGAATATTAAATTAGTAAATACATATGAAGTGCTTAGAATAGTGTGTGGTAAATAACACAAGCTCAAGAAGTGTATGTGGGCCAGGTGCAATACCTCATGCTTGTAATCCCAGTAGTTTGGGAAGCTGAGACCAGGAGACCATTTGAGGCCAGGAGTTTGAGACCAGCCTGAGCAACAACATAGCAAGACCCCATCTGGACAAATAAAAATAATTATAAATTAGCTGGGCATGGTGGCTCATGACTGTGGTCCTAGCTACTTGAGAGGCTGAGGCAGGAGTATAGGTTGAGCCTAAGAGTTTGAGGTTGTGATAAGGTATCATTGTGCTGCTACACCCTACCCTGGGTGAAAAGACAGTAAAATCTTGTCTCTTAAAAAAAAAAAAAATAGTATGTTAGATAAAGAATGACATGAAGATGGTACTTATCAATCACTTCAACAAAGAAAATAGTGGCAAAAACCTTACAAAATTTCAAAATTCTATTACTGAGTAATTTTTTTTCATTTTGAAAAAGAGTTTACCTCAGAATTCCATTAAATGCATAATGTTTTCCCAACATATTAGCAATACATACACATTCAACATGCAAAATTTTCATTATAAACAACTCAGGGAACGCATTTATTATATATTTAAGACTTATGTGGTCTGATGAAATTGTGCCATGATGGGAATTTTATACTGGAGTGTAGAGCACCATGCTAGATGATGAGGTGATGAGTGAGATTTAGTTTCTTCTTTCTTTTTTTTTTTTTTTTTTGCAGTTTTTGGCCGGGGCTGGGTTTGAACCTGCCACCTCCAGCATATGGGGCCAGCATCCTACTCCTTTGAGCCACAGGCACTGCCCTAGTTTCTTCTTTCAAAGGATATATGGTATCCAAAAAAATGGTAAGAGGGAGCAGTGAAGATGAAATTATGGATTAGTATAGGCATCTCTAGTGTCAAGGCTCCAAGCTGTAATTTTTTTAAATTTAAAGCTTTTGAAAATAGAAGACGTTGAAGCTCATTATTTAAATAAAGAAAGCAAAAGGCATTGATGGGTATTATTAAAGTGAAAAGTAAGTTTTTTGTTTAGCCCTTAGACACACTTCTCAGAAGTAGCCCTGGTTAACAATTTTCATTTATTTATCTTTTTAGGGACAGTATCTCACTGTGTTGCCCAGACTTAAAATGCAGTGGTGCAATTATAGTTTACTGCAACCTCAAACTTCTGTACTAAGTGATCTTTCTACTTGAGTCTCCCAAGTAGCTGGGACTATAGGTTCGAACCACCACACTCAGCTAATTAAAAAAAAATTTAATAGGCCGGATTCAGTAGCTGCCATGTGCAATCCTAGTACTCTGGGAAGCTGAGATGGGACGATCACTTGAGGCCAGGAGTTTGACACCAACCTGAGCAAGAAGTGAGGCCCCATCTCTACAAAAACTAGAAAAAATTAGTCAGGTGGAATGCTGTGTGCCTGTAGTCACAGCTACTTGGGAGGCTGAGGCAGGAGGATGGCTTGACCTCAGCAGTTTGAAGTGGCAGTGAACTATAATGACACCACTGCACTCTAGCCTGTAGCAGAAGGGTGACAGAGTGGTCTCTTCTCAAAAAAAAAAAAAAAAAAAAATTTTTTTTTTAAATTTGAGACAGAGTCTCACTCTGGACCCTGAGAGCAAAGACATCATAGCTCACAGTAACTTCTGACACTTGGGCTCAAGCGATCCTCTTGCCTGCCTAGTTTATCTTTTCTTTCCTTTTTGTTTTTTAAAAGTAGAGATGGGGTCTTGCTCTTTTTCAGACTGGTCTCCCACTCCTGAGCTCAAGCAATCCACCCACCTCAGCTTCCCAGAGTGCTAGGATTACAGATGTAAGCTACCATGCCTGGCCAGGTTAACGATTTTCTATGGATCCTTTCAGAAACTCAGGTGCATTCAAACATGTACAATGTTGTATTATTTCCTATGGCTACTGTAGCACATTACAACAAATTTTGTTTAAAACAACAGAATTTGTTCTCTCATGGTTCTGAAGACCAGAAATCTGAAATGAGTCTTATGAACCTAACACCAAGGTGTCAGCAGGGCCACACTGTGCCAGAGGTTCCAGGAGAGAATCACTTCCTTTCCTCTTCCAGTTTGTGGTGGTTACTGGCATTTCTTGGCTTGTGGTCACCTTATTCCAGCCTCTTCTAATCTTTCTCTGATCCGTCTTCATATCACCTTTTCCAGTGCCAATAAACCCTCTTGTCTTTCTCATAAGGATACATGGTAGAACCTCTGTAAATTGACCGCCCAAGGGACTGTAACAAACTGATCAATTTATGGAGGTGGTCAACATAAGGAACTTCCGTTGAGTGCATGTCCAATCTATGAAAATTAGATCAAGTTTAGGAGGTGATAAACTATGGAGGTTCTACTGTATGTGATTGCTTTAGGGACCGCCCAGACAATCCAGGATAATCCCATCTCCGGATCCTTGGTGAAATCCTATCTGCAAAGACCCTTTTCCAAAATAAAATAGGATATACAAATTCTGATGTCTTTGGAGATCATTATCAGCCTACCACAAATGTATGTGTCTCTCTTATTTATTTATTTATTTGAGATAGAGTTTCACTCTGTTGCCTAGGCTAGAGTTCATCAGCCTAGCTCACAGCAACCACAAACTCCTGGGTTCAAGCAAAGTAGCTGGGACTATAGGTGCCCACCATAATGCCTGGCTAATTTTTTCTATTTTTAGTAGAGATGGGATCTTACTCTTGCTTAAGCTGGTCTTGAATTCCTAACCTCCAGGGATCTTCCAGTCTCATCCTCCCAGAATGCTAGGATTACAAGTGTAAGCCACCATGCTGGGCTCTGTTATTTATTTAAAATAAAAAAGGGATTAAACTTTATATTCTGTCTTGCAAATTCCTTTTTAAAACTCAATAATAGATTTCTTCCACGTTGGTACATTTGACCCTTGAACAATGCTGGGGTTGAAACTCTATTTATAACTTTGGACTCCCCCAAACTTAGCTACTAATACCCTATGATTAACTGGAAGCCTTCCTTGCCAATAGCACAAACAGCAGATTAACACATATTTGGTATGTTATCTGTATTATAAAATGTACTCTTAAATAAAGGAAGCTAGGGAAAAGAATGTTATTAAGAAAATCATAAGGAAGAGAATATATTTATTCACTAAGTGGAAATGGATCATCATAAAAGTTTTCATCCTTGTCTTTATATTAAGTAGGCTGAGAAAGAGTTGAGGTTGGTTTTGCCATCTTAGGGATGCCAGAGGTAGAAGAAAATCCACCTACGAGTCAGCCTATGCCATTCAAACCTGTGTTGTTCAATGCTCAATTGTATTTATATATTTGCTTTAGTCTTATCTTTTTTTTTTTCCTTAAATATCTGCAGAGCATTTTGTTCTACAGATCAGTGTCTCGCTTTTATTTTGTGGTAGAAAACAGTAACATAAAGTTTACTATCTTAACCATTTATTTATTTTTTTTTGGAGACAGGAGTCTCACTTAGTTGCCCTCAGTAGAGTGCCCTGGCATCATATATAGTTCATAGAAACCTCAAATTCTTGGGCTAGGTGATTCTCTTGCCTCAGCCTCCCAAGTACCTGGGACTATAGGCACTTTCCACAATGCCTGGCTATTTTTAGAGATGGAGTCTTGCTCTTTGGAGGCTGGTCTCAAACCCATGAGCCACCACTCCCGGCCCATCCATCTTAACCATTTTTTTTTTTTTGTAGAGACAGAGTCTCACTTTATGGTCCTTGGTAGAGTGCCATGGCATCACACAGCTCACAGCAACCTCCAACTCCTGGGCTTAAGCGATTCTCTTGCCTCAGCCTCCCAAGTAGCTGGGACTACAGGCGCCCGCCACAACACCCAGCTATTTTTTTGTTGCAGTTCAGCCGGGGCCGGGTTTGAACCCGCCACCCTCGGTATATGGGGCCGGCGCCTTACCAACTGAGCCACAGCACCACCCCATCTTAACCATTTTTAAGTGTACAGTTTTCATAGTGTTAAGTATATTCACATTGTTGTGAAACAGATTTCCAGAATTTTCTCTTTTTGCCAATCTGAAACTCTACATCCATTAAACAATTATTTTTCTTCTCCCCTGATATTACTCATTTGTGTGTGTGTGTGCGTGCACGTTATGCTTTTTGCTATTACCTGCACTGCTATTTCAGTAGAATGTTATATAACAGAAAATATTTTTCATACCTTTTGTGATAAATATTTATTGCTTATTTGTTTTATATCATACATTGGGAGAAAAAGATAAGATACATGTTAGCCCTTGCCTTTGTGATGGGCATTAGCAGATGAGAAGGGCTTATCAGCCACCCATTACCTTTAGAACAGTGTGATAACGTTTGATGGGACTATAATAAAGTCTTCATTACTTAACTCAGAAGTACTCATTACAGTTGTATGCACTATAGAGTAAGATTGTCTTGGCAGCCACACCTTCTGGGGGCAAGACATGATTGCAAGAGGGACTTTACCTAACAAATGCAATCAGTGTAACCTGGCTTATTGTACCCTCAATGAATCCCCAACAATTAAAAAAAAAAAACAACAAAAAAACCCCCAAATCAAACTATTTTAATCCTAATCAGTTTCTTCTTACTTGACAACTTGAGCTTAGAATTCTGACAGTGGTTCTCAACCTTCCTAATGCCGCGATGTATTTTCATTGTTACAAAGGGGTCGTGACCCACAGGTTGAGAACCACTGCAATAAAACCTTCCAGGAAAAGGGTTATCTGGGTCTGGTCCCTGGGAGATCAGACTTACACTCTTTGGGATCTAAATTTTTACTTGAACCCCTATTTGAGATAGATGTTAGATTACTTATAAACAGTCTTTAACCTAACTACATTAATTCCCATACTGATCTGATGATGGCCCTGAAGTTTTAGTAAGGTGTGTTTATTCATCTAAATTAGATAGAGAAATACAGACTTAAAAGTATGTCTCCTGTTTTGTTGCTGTAGTGGAAACACAAAATGTAGTCGTACCTTGTAAACTACAATTCATGAAAAACTCCTATGAAAAGAAAATTAAAACTCATTGATAGGCAGCATCCTTAGCTCAGTGGGTAGGACGCCAGCCACATACACTAAGGCTGGTAGGTTTGAATCCGGCCTGGGCCAGCTAAAGCAACAGTGACAACTCCAACAGAAAAATAGCCAGGTGTTGAGGCAGGCACCTGTATTTCCAGCTTCTTGGGAGGCTGAAGGCAAGAGAACCGCTTAAGCCCAAGAGTTTGAGGTTGCTGTGAGCTGTGATATCACAGCACTCTACTCAGGGTGACAGTTTGAGACTCTGTCTCAAAAAAATAAATAAATAAAAAATAAAACTCATTGATAACCTTTGGAGATCTCAGAGACTCCCTGAAGTATTAATGCAGTTTTTACTACAGTTTTCTCAAGAACTGTTCATATTAGATGACCGTGCATCACAATTATACATATTTGCATGAAAGCTTTCTTTACCTACCTAGAATTGTAGTGACTTCTTACCCGATTTTTTTTTTTTTAATTGAGACAGAGTCTTACTTTGTCACCTTAGGTAGAGTGCTGTAGCGTCATAACTCACAGCAACCTCAAACTCTTGGGCTCAAACGATTCTCTTGCCTCAGCCTCCGTAGTAGCTGGGACTACTGGCGCCCGCCACAATGCCTGGCTATTTTTTGTTGTTGTTGTTTTGTTTTTTGTTTAGCATGCCCTGGCCGGGTTCTAACCCACCAGCCCCTGAACATGTGGCCGGTTTCCTAACCATTGAGCTATGGGCACCCAGCCCTTGCCCAATTTTTGAAAGATCACATTTTCTCACAAGAAGAAAAAGGTTATTTTCTGTTTCACCTATTAACTTCCTACTCATCTTGTATCCTTGTCTAAGATTCCTTGTGTTGTGAAGAAAGAAGTCAGTGAAGCATTACAGGCTGTTGGAATTCTTTTCTGGGTCTTTGAGTTGCCAGTTGAACTGCTCAAGTCCAAGGGAAGTTAATGGAATAAGCAGCTTGCACACTATGTATAATGATGGGCTATATATTTACCCGGATGCTTTTGCAGTTAGCTGCAGTAATATTTTTCACCCTTGGAAGAAGGATTAGGATTGTGATAGTGGGAGCTGGTCATCTCCTTTGTCTCTGGAACGTTACCTGTGTTACCAGGAAAACATAGGTCTACCCAACTGCCATGGAGTCTTCCTAGTAGGCTTGATTTGCCTCTTGCCTTAGAAAGCTTGCGAGCTGGAAGCAGCGCCCTGAGGCCTGCAAACCCTTGGACAAAGCTACGTGCGGCCCCTTTAAAGCCTTCTGTGTGTGCAGGGGAGGGGTCTTGTGGGTGGGGCGGCACTCCGACAGCGGCGCTCTGGGCCCCGCCCCCGGAGGAGGTGTTTCCCAGCGGTCCGCCGCACCAATGTTGCTGCTGCTGTCTGCCGGGTTTTCCTGCTGATCCTTCTCAGACCTTAGGTCCCCCTGACCTCTCCCTGCCTGGGGAGCGTAAGTGTCAAACTGCGGGCAAGGGTCAAACATCCTGCGTCCGTGCCGGAAGTCCTAGTGGACTGTATAGGGACTTTCCTGGCCTATCAGAGGCAAAGGCGGCGAAAGAGCGTAAACAATGCCGGGTGCAGTGAGCTAAAGCCTGGGCATCTGCTCTACTTCTGGGTGGTGACAGCGGCCCTAGGGGGGTTGTTTGGATGTGCAGTGGGTGAGCGGTCCCCACAACTTGGCTTTGTTCTATCCTGGTTCCTACTTGGGGCGAGAAAAGGATTGCCTTTACCCGAGTATAACCCAGTTGAGATGGATGGGTGGAGCTGAATCTTCTGCTCTGGGCCTCAGGTCCTTAGCCTGGTATTTGGAGACCTGGGTCGCTTCGGGATGAGTAAGCATTAGGTTTTCAGCTTCCTTAGTGCAGTTGAGAGGTAACTCTCAAAGTTGTCCTAATTCACAGCCGTATTTTGCTTTCCATCTCCCCCAGAGGCCTGTGTTGGTATCCTGTCCCCCTTTCGGAAACATTGATAGTGATCATCTATTTGGGAGAGTCCAGTTAACCTTTCCTGCTGATATGAGTAGCACAATGTGAGAGTTCTTTACCGCTCTCCCTCTCTGACGGTGGGAGGCTACCGTCCCAGGACTAGGAAAGCAAATGCACTGGAGTTTGTTAAGATTATCTGCTGGAGTAGCAGTTCAGATATCTGGTCCCCAATCGTGCAAAATACTCTAACAAGAGAATAACACTGGTCCTTATTAATGGAGAATATCTGGTGACAGTAAGATTTCTTTTTTAAAGTTGAGGGAAAGGCTTGTCATTTTTGCTACTTAGAGATGGGTTTTTGTCTCTTTGGCCAAATAATAAAAATCTTAAGTTTTACATGACAATTATGTAATTATTTTTCTTGAATACAGTTGTCCTTCTAGAAGTGGATTAAGTAAAGATTTATGGGGATGTATGGTCATTCTATCTGTGCTTTGTAATTACTGTCTTTTTTTTTATGAGTCTATCATCACATCTCAATGATCATTCAAAGGGATTGCTTTTGATTGGGCAGAAATTTTCCTCAAATTTGCCTTAGACTTGTTCTATACTACTGCTATAGCATCTCCTTTTCCAGAAATGAGAGTCCAGGAATGGTAATCAAATCCAGATCTCTTGTATTGTGGTAGTGAAGAGCTTTTGTAGGTCAAGAGCTTGGGAATTTGCCATAAAATAGTTGTACTGCCAGTGCTTCTTTCTAAGTAGAAAGCTGAAACAATCTGTTTAGTTAGCTCTATTATTTCTATAGACGTCAAAATACAATAATATAAAATAGAAGAACACAACACTTGGGCCTTGGGTGGTAGGGAAGAGTGGTTGATTATAAGGTAGGAGCCAGCGTCTAGGCTTAGCTGTGATACTACTCATGTCTTAGTCTTTCTGTCTCTTACCTTTAGCTGGTTGATGAATAAGAAATTGCATAGATTATGGGGGTTACTATTTTATGATAACACATAATGCACATTTAGTAGGAAATTTGTTATTTACGTGGATACTAAACTGTAAAATCAGACCATTTGGAATTTATTTTACCTTTATGTATAACCTTGAAAACATTTCTTAACCCAGGGTCTAAAAGTAAACACATTGGGCGGCGCCTGTGGCTCAAAGGAGTAGGGCACTGGCCCCATATACCGGAGGTGGCAGGTTCAAACCCAGCCCCGGCCAAAAACTGTAAAAATAAACACATCTAAACCTTTTTCAACAGCAATATGGACTGTATGTTGGAAGACATTTTTAGATATATCAGTGGTGTATGATTATAATATTTCTATAGAACAGACTTACTTTAGCTGGAATTTTGCCTTTCCCTGGGTTTTAGACTGGGATAAAACTTCCTGAAAGCTCTGAATAATTGAAATATTTGTAGTAGGGACTAGATTGAATGAATGATAGCAAGTCTTATTATATATAGTTCAAACGAATTTTGTTAATGTTTCTCTTTGGCAATTTGATTTGCTACTCAATGCATCTAATTCTGCTATTTAATGAAAACTTGGTTTATTATGTCTGGGTTTATAAAATCCAGACCTCTGTTCCTCCCTGGTGCCACATTTCCAACCACTTGAAAATAATACAGGGTGTCCATAAAGTTCATATAAGCTATTTAAATTGCACATGAACTTTATGGACACGTTCTTGTTTTTGAAACCAAATTCATCATATTCCTCAAGTTTCCTCCACTCCCCCAAAACAATACAGAACTTTCTTCTGATATATTTTTCTGTCGTTAGTACCATTATTCTTCCTGTTTCTCAAACTGAAGCCTCCTTCTCTCTACTAGACTCTTTGCCCTACTCCCACATGTTTAGTTGCTAAGGCTTATTGATTCTACTTCTTTAATCTAACCCTCTCCATTCTCCCTTCTACCCTTTCTATCCCTACTGTCAAAACTCCTACTTCTGCCTCCTATTCATCTTAGCCCTGGAGTACTACAATAGTTTTTTATTTATTAAGACTCTACTTTCTCTCTCTTCCAATTCATTCTATGTATATTTATCTTTCTAAAATAGATGCGATCATGTCATTGTCCTGTTATAATTCATTAGCATTCCCTGCCATTTAACTTAATAGTTATCTTCATGATCTGACCTTAGTCATCTTTTCTGGTCTTATATTCCAATAAATGGAGCCGTTCATGTTCTCTAAACATCATAGTAGTTTCCTACCTCAAGACTTCGCCTTTATTTCCTCACCATAGAATATCTCCTATTCTACCTAATCTTTCTGTGTTTTGAAAAATTCTGCCTAATACTGAGCTTAGATGTCCTTCTTTCTATGTTATCTTCACTAATCTCTTAATAATGGTCAGTCTCATCTTTGTACTCCCCATAACCCATATTTATTCCCTGCTTATGACATTTTCCACATACGATTTTGTATTATGATTTTGTTCACATGTCTTATTTGGAATAATGTGTACTATTTGAGGACATTATGGTTTACACATAGGGAAATGCAGTGAGTTAATACTTAGGTAAATTGGAATAATTCCTTAATAGATTCTATTATTAGGACACTAACCTTTACAGCCAACCCATGTACATGTAAAACATTGGTAGCTTTAACAAATCATTTTTATCTCCTCAGGACTTTCGTTAGTAAAAAGTATTAATTTTTTTTAACATCTTTAATGAAATACGTAATTTACATACTATACTATTTATGCATCTAAAGTGTGCAGTTCACCGGCTGTTAGTATATTTATGGATTTATGTAACCATCACCATAATCGGTTTTAGAAACTTTCACACCCTTTAGTCTTCTGGTGATCCTAGAGTTTAAAAAGTTATAGACCAGAAAAGTGTGGTGGCTCAAGTCTGTAATGCCAGCACCTGCCAAGTTTGAGGATTGCTTGAGGCTAGTAGTTTGAGATCAGCCTGGACAATATAGTAAGACTCTGTCTTTACAAAAAAAAATAGCTGAGCTTGGTGGAACACATCTGTAATAGCAGCTACTTGGGGAGACTGAGGCAGGAAGACCACTTCACTTGAGCCCAGGAGTTTAAGGCTGCAGCATGTTATAATCATACCATTATACTCCAGCCTGGGCAAGAGAACAAAACTCTGTCTCTTAAATAAATAAATGAATCAATGAATGAATGAATGTTATGTAGCCCAGAGAATTTGCTCCATGAACTTGGAAGGAAAAGTAATTACATCTTTATTTTCACTAACTTCTAACTGAAATTTAAAATTTCCTTCAGTTAAAAATATAAGCAATGGGGCAGCACCTGTCGCTCAGTGAGTAGAGTGCCAGCCCCATATACCAAGGTTTGGTGGGGCTGACCTGGCCCCAGCCAAACTGCAACAAAAAATTGCCGGGTCTTGTGACGGATGCCTGTAGTCCAAACTACTTGGGAGGCTGAGGTAAGAGAATTGCTTAAGCCCAAGAGCTGGAGGTTGCTGTGAGCTGTGACGCTACAGCACTCTACTGAGGGCAATAAAGTGAGACTCTGTCCCTGAAAAAAAAATATATATATATATATAATAGGCAATAAATCACAATAATATGAGAAGAACCTGTGCATTTGTCATCACTAGAAATCATCTGCATAAGTATAAAATACACCTGGAAATGTGATACATCTCAAAATACTTTTCCTCCTCATCAGATTTCAGAATTATAATAGTTATCAAACCTGTTGCTAGATTTTATTTAATGTATTAAGGGAGAAGCCCGTATGTTAAGTCACATTTTAAAATATCTTGGTAACTATATTTCAACATAATTAATTTTCTATAATATATATTTTATGCATTAAAAGATATTCTGTGAAGGGATCTGTAGACTTCACCCAGGGGTCTGTGGCACAGTAAGAGTAATTTTTTGTAGATATCCCGAGACCAAATGAGAGGTAAATGGTGTTAATTCCATTTTGTGTTTGAAAAGGCAAGATATATATACTACTTGGTCAAAGTACTGAACCAAGAAAGGTTTCTCAAAAAACCCAAAGGCTTTAGTTTCAGTTCTTTATTTGGTCCATGCATAAATAAAAGTAAAGAAGATAAGATGACTGTAATAAAATTTAGAGGTCTATTTATTCTCTTTTATGAATTCAATTTATGACTTGTATTAATGAACATATCATTTTTAGGTAACTATTATGAACAAAATGTTTTTTAACTAAATTCAGTTTGAGTGTTTATGTTTGCTCTTTGAAAGCTGTAAAATTCCAAAATAAAGTCAGTTGTAACTTGGAAATGAAATATTTTCAAATCATGAATGCCAGATACCAATAATGCATTGATAACATTTATTGAGCCCTTATTAAATGCCAAGTGCCTACTCTGACAGTTTCACATGTACTTAATGAATTCAATCCATACAGCTGCTGCCCTCTGATGTTATCCCTACTTACCTATGAGCTCTGACAATTAAGTTCATGAACTTGCCACTGTGCACTAATATTGGCAGCACTGTACAAACAACTCGATAAGGTTTCACAACCTTGATATTTCAGTGTCTCACAGCTGTAATATATGGCAGTGTCTTATTGAGTGATCATTATTGTTGCATGTTTTTGTGTGCCATTATGAGAATGTCTGGGCTTAAACTCCTAGAGCAATGAACAAACGTTAAATTTCTTTTCTTTCTGTTTTGTTACCCTCAGTAGAGTACTATGGCATCAGTAGAGTACTATGGCATCACAGCTCACAGCAACCTCTAACTCTTGGGCTTAAGCGATTCTTTTGCCTGAGCCTCCTGAGTACCTGGGACTACAGGCCCCTACCATAACCCTGGCTATTTTTGTTGTTGTTGTTATTGTAGTAATCATTGTTGTTTAGTAGGCCCAGGCCAGGTTCGAACCCGCCTGCCTTGGTGTACATGGCCGGCGCCCTACCCACTGAGCACTGTGCCACCAAAAACTTTAAATTTCTTTTAAACTTGGCAAAAATGGGTTCAATGCAGTGCCTTATGCCTGTAATCCCAGCATTCTGGGAGGCCAAGTTGGGTAGATCGCTTGAGCTCATTCATGAGTTTGAGACCAGCCTGAGTAAGAGCAAGACCCTGTCTCTAAAGAATAGCCAGGAGTTGTGGTGGGTGCCTGTGATGGGTGCCTCAGCTACTTGGGAGGCTGAGGCAAGAGAATCGCTGAAGCCCAAGAGTTTGAGGTTGCTGTGAGCTACAATACCACAGTACTCTACCAAGTGTGTCAAAGTGAGACTCTCTCAAAAAAAAAAAAAAAAAAGAGAGAGCTCAGTGCCTGTGCACAGTGGTTATGGTGCCAGCCACATACACCAATGGTGGCAGGTTCGAACCTGGCCTGGGCCAACTAAAACAACAATGACACCTGCAACAAAAAATAGCCAGGCATTGTGGCGGGTGCCTGTAGTCCCAGCTACTTGGGAGGCTGAGGGAAGAGAATTGCTTAAGCCCAGGAGTTTGAGGTAGCTGTGAGCTGTGACCTGTGACACCACGGTACTCTGTGGAAGGCAACAAAGTAAGACTGTCTTGAAAAAAATAATAATACAATAAAAAATAAAAACTTGGCAAGAGTGGAAGGGAAATTAGGGATATGTGAGTGCAAGTTTATAGAGAGAGTGCCATGAAGAAAAAGGCAGCGTGCAAATGGATTAAATTTTTTTTGTTTTTCTTTTTTGAGTCTTAAGCTGTCGCCCTGGGTAGAGTGCCATGGTGTCATAGCTCACAGCAGCATCCAACTCAGGCTCAAGTGATCCTCTTGCTTCAGTTTTTCTATTTTTAGTAGAGATGGGGTCTCACTTTTTGCTCAGGCTGTTCTCAAATTCCTGAGCTCAAGCAATCCACTCACCTTGGCCTCCCAAAGTCTAGGGAGGCGTGAGACACCACGCCTGGCCTGGATTAAATGTTTTTCTGAGGAGAGAGAAAGCATCGTTGATAAACAGAGGTCCAGGAGTACAGTATTGAGCAGAACTGATGAAAACAATGCAGAACAGCCTGAGCAAGAGCGAGACCCCCATCTCTAAAAAAAATAGCCAGGCGTTATGGCGGGTGCCTGTAGTCCCAGCTATTCAGGAGGCTGAGGCAAGAGAATTCCTTGAGCCCTGGAGTTTGAGCTTTCTATGAGTTATGGCACCACAACACTCTATGGAGAGTGACAAAGTGAGACTCTGCCCTAAAAACAAAACAACCACAAAAAGGCAGAAATTCATCAAATTACATAACTACAACACGGATTTCACCTAACAAATGCAAATATTTTAACCTAAATGTTTGTACCCTCGTATTAATCTGAAAAAAAAATTGTCAAATTGTGCGTCAAAATCATTGACTGACTGTGAGAAGCATGTAGGCCAAGTAGAAATCTATAGAAACACAGGAAAATCTTTTTTTTTCTTTTTGTAGAGACAGAGTCTCACTTTATCGCCCTCGGTAGAGTGCCATGGCGTCACACAGCTCAGTGGGTAGGGTGCCAGCCCCTTATATTGAGGGTGGCGAGTTTGAACCCAGCCCCAGCCAAATTGCAACAAAAAAATAGCCAGGCATTGTGGTGGGCGCCTGTAGTTCCAGCTACTCGGGAGGGTGAGGCAAGAGAATTGTCTAAGCCCAGGAGTTGAAAGTTGCTATGAACTGTGACACCATGGCATTCTACCGAGGGTGATAAAGTAAGACTGTGTCTCTGAAAAAAACGAAAAATGGTACTGAAAGAGCTCACTGAAGAGCAAAAGCAAAGGAAAGCCCAAGTTTCCCAAGGCTTTTTGGAAAGGCAAGATGATGTTTTGGGCCATGTTATCACTGATGATGAAACATGAGTATACTAAAACAACCTTGAAACAAAGCATGAAAGTGCACAGTGGAAGCTAGCCAGTTCTCCATGACCAAAAATGTTCCATCATTCCAAACCAAGAGTCAAAACGATATTGCTAACCTTTTTTGATAATCAGAAGGATTGCTCATTTTGAATTCATAACAATTAGACAGTTAACCAAATTTAGTATTTCAAAGTGCTAAAAAGACCACATGAAAAAGTTGACAAACATGACCTGAACTTTTCACTAGAAACTCATGGCTCTTGCATCACACCAGTGTACCAGTTCATACTCCATTTTCTGTAAGGGAGTTTTTAGCCAGTAAACAAATAACTGTATTGGAACCCCCACCCCCACCCCACTCACCTTCCCTGGCCCCCAGTGACTTTTTTCTTTATCTGAAGATAAAGGAAATATTGAAAGGAAGACATTTTGATGACATTCAGGACTTCAAGGATAATAGGACAACAGCTCTCATGGCCATTCCAGAAAAAGTGTTCCAAAATTACTTTGAAGGATGGTCTAGGTGCTGATGTCATTGCATAGCTTCCCTGGAGGAATGCTTTGAAGCATTAAGCAATAAGTGATATTCAGCAATAAGTTATGTAGCACTTTTTCTAGGACAAGTTCATGAACTTAATTGTCCGACTTTGTATGGGCATGCTGAGGCATACATTTGCCTACCCAACTTAACTCAAGGTCTCACTCACCTCAAGTTTGTGGTAGCTTTGAAGATACAAGATTTAAAAAAAATTCAGATTCATAAGCAGAAATTAAAATTTTCTCAAGAGCAAAAACTAATTTTTTGAGACTATTACTTTGTGGGGTTTTTTGTTTGTTTTTTTGTGTTTATTTATTTATTTTGAGACCTGAGTCTCACTTTGTCACCCTTGGTAGACTGCTATGGCATCATAGCTCACAGCAACCTCAAACTCTTAGGCTCAAGTGATCCTCTTGCCTCTGCCTCCTGAGTAGCTGGGAATACAGGCCTTGACATCCGGCTATTTTTAGAGATCGGGTCTTGCTCTTGCTCAGGCTGGTATTGCTGCTTTTTTTTTTTTTTTTCTTTTTGTAGAGACAGAGTCTCATTTTATGGCCCTCGGTAGAGTGCCATGGCATCACACAGCTCACAGCAACCTCCAACTCCTGGGCTTAAGCGATTCTCTTGCCTCAGCTTCCCTAGTAGCTGGGACTACAGGCGCCTGCCACAACGCCCAGCTATTTTTTGGTTGCAGTTCAGCCGGGGCTGGGTTTGAACCCGCCACCCTCGGTATATGGGGCCGGCGCCCTACCGACTGAGCCACAGGCACCGCCCGGTATTACTGCTTTTTAGATTATTCTACATATTTTCCTTTTCCAGCAGACATTTACTGTAAGATTATTTCATGTGTGCCAGGCAGTGTGCATGATGACCTGGGGTTTATCTTTCTACCTATTCTGTAAGTATTTATTTCATCTGAATTCTATCCTTGGCTCTCTTCTTACTATGTACTCTTCAGTCCTATTATCCACTCCCTTGCTTTCAATTAAATTTATCTATTAATAACTCTTAAATTTTTATCTCATATCTCTTTCTTGAGGTCCACAATTAAATCTCTACCTGCTGCCTATACCTGTGCTTGTCTAGCTTGCGTCTCAGCCTGACTTGTTCAGAACTTCATCCCCATCCCTTTTTCACCCATTCATTTAGTAGGGACATTCTTTGATGCTTAGAATGCTAATACCCTTAGGTCCAGACTATTATCTTTTATTTATTCTCTTTCCACAGCCTTCTGATTTCCCTCTGTTGTTAACTGCTTTTCAAGTCATTCTGTACATTGTTTTACATTTGTCACATGGTTTTCAAAAAACATAAGTTTGGGGTGGCGCCTGTGGCTCAAAGGAATAGGGCACCGACCCCATATGCCGGAGATGGCGGTTTCAAACCCAGCCCCAGCCAAAAACTGCAAAAAAACCCCAAACAAATAAAAAAACCAAGAAACATAAGTTTGATAGCATATATAGTTTTCCTATTTATACTCTTTCAAAGTCACCTTTTGCCTTTGGGGTAAACTCCAAATTATTTAATACCATTTTACAGTGGTATTATAATGGTATTATTTACTCCCTTCCAATCTCTTACAACACCCCTTTACTCTCCTTATTGCCTTTCCTATTTTTTTGTGCTTAATAAACCCACCATAGTAATAGAAGTTAGAATAGATGCTATGACAGTTGCTGAAAGCTTATTTCTATTTCTGTACATATCTCTGAATGATAATAGTTTGTGAACCAGCATGTGTCTTTGGACCACACTTACTATACTATGCTTTAGTAATACTAACTATAGTATAAGGTACACCACATGGACGAATTTTACAAGCAAAAGACTGAGTAAAAAAAAGTTATTTACAGAAGACTACAGGAGGACAACATTTTTCTAAGGCTCACAAATAAACACAGTTATTTTATTGTTTAGGGATATGTGACTGGCATAAAAATAAATTTCAGTAAAGTGCTTCTGTGAGAAGAGTGAAGTAGGAAAAAATTGCACAGGTACAGTAATATTGGCCAGCTATTTTAAATTGTACACAAACTTTATGGACAAAGTATATGTATATTGCATGTATTTTTTTTATATCTCAAAAATTAAATTCTAAAAATCAAAATTATAAAATTAAAATAATTGTGGGAAAAAATTAGTAAAGTTTTTCTTAGTGTATCAGTCCTAAAAGAAGATGAACACAGGGCCATGCCACAGCTCAGTTGGCAGGGTGCCGGCCACATACACTGAGGGTGGTGGGTTTAAACTCAGCCCAGTCCAGCTAAAAAGACAACTGCAACAAAAACAACAAAAAATAGCTGGCCGTTGTGGCAGGTGCCTGTAGTCCCAGCTACTTGGGAGGCTGAGGCAAGAGAATCACTTAAGCCGAAGAGTTTGAGGTTGCTGTGAGCTGTGATGCCACAGCACTCTACCCAGGGTGACAGCTTTAGACTCTCGTCTCAAAAAAAAGAAGACAAACACAAAGACTGAAGGAGAGTGCCCAGTGTCAAATCACATGTATACACAAACCCTGCATCCTTTATTTCAATGGCTGGGGAAGTTTTAGTATGAAGCAGGCCTTTCCTTCGAATAAAAAGAAGCAAAAAAATAAACAGTAGTTTTCTGAAACCCAGGCTATAAAGTAGCAAATGCTATTTCAGAAAACATAACACAGTGGCATCTAAATTTTATTGGTGTATATAGCCTTCTCTTCCTGTTTCTAAAAGGAGACTAGACTAGAACAATAGGAATAAAAGAAAAACCATTACAGTGAACTGATAAAATACCACCAGTTGAATAATTATTTTCATATTATCTTGGTTGGAGAATGTTTTTTTTTTTTTTTGGATTTTGGCCAGGGCTAGGTTTGAACCCACCACCTCTGGCATATGGGACCGGCGCCCTACTCCTTGAGCCACAGGTGCCGCCCCAGGGTTGGAGAATGTTTTAAAAAGCTTTCATTGAGTATTTCTGTTTAAAAAATAGTCTGACAGATTAGTTTTGCCAAGAAAGGAAATTTAGAGGTTTTTAAACTGGGTCACACGTTAGAAACACCTGGGGGACTTTTTAAAAAAATAATTTGAGGTGAAATTTGCTTAGCATAAAATTAACCATTTTAAACTGAGCAATTCAGTGGCATTTCAGTACATTCATAGTGTTGTGCAAACACTATCTCTATCTACTTCCAAAACATTTCCATCACTCCAAAGTAAAATCCCTTAACCCATAAAGCATTTCCTCCCAATTCTGTCTTTTTCTCAGCCTCTGGCAACCACCAATCTGCCTTATTACAATATGGGTTTACCTCTTCTGGATAGGTAAAAGTAGCATTTACCTCATGGAGTCAGTATAATATGGGACTTCTTTGCATTTGGCTGATTTTACTTAGCATAATGGTTTTGACGTTTATCTATGCTATAATATTATCAGAATTTCATGCCCTATTATGGTTGCATGATCTTTCATTGTATGGGCAAACCACAATTTATCCATGTACTGGTGGAGATTTGGTATTGTGAATAATGCTGCTATGAACAGCACGTACAAATACTTGTTTGAGCACCTGTTTTCAGTGCTTTTAGGTATATATCGAGAAGTAGAATTGTGGGGTCATATGATAATTCTGTGTTTAAATTAATAAAAAACACCAAATTGTTTTCCATACCAGCTAGATCATTTGACATTCAACTTTAAAAATACACAGATCTAATAATTAATTTTTATTTGGGTACATTGGTATGATTATAGCCCACTTCACCCTCAAACTACTGGGCTCAAGTGATCCTCCTGCCTCTTCCTCCTGAGTAGCTGAAGTAGCTAGGACTTTTAGCGTATGCCACCACACCTGAATGATTTTCTTTCTTCCTTTTTTTTTTTTTTTTTTTGAGACAGAGTCTCATTATGTCACCCTCGGTAGAGTGCCACGGTGTCACAGCTCACAGCAGCCTCAAAGTCTTGGGCTTAAGCAATTCTCTTGCCTCAGCCTCCCAAGTAGCTGGGAGTATAGGCACCCACCACAACACCTGGCTATTTTTTTGTTGCAGTTTGGCCAGGGCCAGGTTTAAACCCGCCACCCTCAGTATATGAGGCCGGCGCCCTACTCACTGAGCCATAGGCACTGCTCTATAAAGGGTATTTTTTAAGTAGATAATGTGGATAGCATAAAATTGTTAAAGGAAGATTGACTATAAACTTTATTAACTAAAAAAGCTTAAAGAATATTTAAAAAGGAATAGTTTATTCAGAGATTTAATTTTGTACTCTTTATATAAACATCAACTAGAATCATATTTACCAGAATTAGGTAGAGAGCTGGTTAGCATCAAAATTTTTCTGTATTGACTTATTATTATAATTATTATTTTTTTTTTGAGAGAGAGAGAGAATCTTAAGCTGTCACCCTGGGTAGAGTGCTGCGGTGTGATATCTCATAGCAGCCTCCAACTCTTGGGCTCAAGTGATCCTCTTGCCTTAGTTTTTCTATTTTTTGTAGAGACGGGGTCTTGCTTTTTGCTCAGGCTGGTCTCAAACTTGTGAGCTGAAGCAATCCATCTACCTCGTCCTCCTGGAATGCTAGGATTTCAGGCATGAGCCACCACACCCGGCCCTCTCGGTTTATTATTATTTTTTGATATAGTCTCACTTAGTCACTCTAGTTAGAGGTAAAGTGGCCACATCATAGCCAACTATAATCTCAGATTCCTGGGCTCAGGTAGTCCTCCTGCCTCAGTCTCCCAAGCAGCTAGGACGACAGGCATGTACCACCACATCCAGTAATTTTTCTGTTCTTTATATAGATGGGGGTCTTGTCCTTGCTTAGGCTGGTCTCAAGCTGCTGGTTTCAAGCCATCCTCCTGCCTCAGCCTCCCAAAGTGCTAGATTATAGACATGAGCACTGCACCTGGCTTGTAACTTTTTTCTTGGCCTTTAAAAGGCCAAGTAGCTCACCTCTCCAATTTTATTCTAGTTTCACTATGTATCTAAGAAGTTCTCATTTCGGAAAATAAATAAGCAACATTAAAAAAAAAAAAAGCAGGTATCTGTTCCTTGATTTAAATTTAGGTTGATGGACTTTTTTTTTTTGAGACAGAGTCTTACTCTGTTGTCCTGGAGTTGAGTGCTGTGGTGTCATAGCTCACAGCAACCTCAAACTCTTGGGCTTGAGCAATCCTCTTGCCTCAGCCTCCTGAGTAGTGGGACTATAGGCGTCTGCCACAATGCCCAGCTAGTTTTTCTATTTTTGGTAGAGACAGAATGTCACTTTGCTCTGGCTGGTTGATGGACTTTTTAAATGTTTTAAAGTGGGCATCTGACCAAGGAATGGGCTTTTTACTCTTGTTTGTGCATAAATGATAAAATAATCTCAGAAATACTATTTTGTTTTTAAGAGATTGCTTGACTACTGGAGTAAATAGGTATCTATTTTTGTCTGACCAGGAGTTACTCTTAATTCCAAGAAAAAAACTGGAAGAACAATGGGAGATGACAGTGAGTGGTTGAAACTGCCAGTTGATCAGAAATGTGAACATAAGGTAAGATTTTTCTAAATTCAAATTTCAGTGTCATTGGCTTGTTTTGTCAGCAGTTACATTATCATCTTAGAAACATGAGAATATTGGCAATTTAAAAAACACCAATGCCTTGTATACAGTGGAACCTCCGTAGTTGACTTTCTCCCTACTTTTGCCACCTCCTTAAGTTGACTTAATTTTCAGAGACCAGACATGCACCACATGTACATATCAGTTCAGTAGTTTTAGTTCCTTATGTTGACCATCTCAGTAGCTTGACCAGTCTGTTACAGTCCCTTGGGCAGTCAACTTACAGAGGTTCTACTGTATTTATTTTATCTCATTGAAAGTAGGTTTTTCTAGCTCAGTTAAAATTCTTTTAGAGATTTTGAAAAAAGATCAAAGAAGACATACAAGTGAAGTGAAAAGTTAAGTTGTATCTATAAAACATTACTAATTAGCTAGTTTTATCATCTCCTACTGCATACAGTACAGTATAAATCAGTGTAGTTAAATACTTAGTAATATTTTGTACAGGTACTCTTATTTAGAAATGTCTTCTGAATTTGATCTTAGAACTCCAGCATTCTTTAGGTTCTTTGACCTATATAATCTATCTAACTTGAGAAGCTACCAATCTTCCTATTTTTTAAGCTAGCAAGAGACAATTGATCATGTCGTTATTTAGTGGGTATCTTTTCAAATTGTCTGTTCCCCTCCCATTATACCTCTGGTTTTCTTCATTTTTAATCATTTTAAAAATAACAAATACCTACCATTTAGCAGATTTTAGAATTTTATTCCCTCTCTTGTAAATTTATTCTACTTAAAGTTCTCAGGTTAACCATTTTATGTTTTTGGCAGGACTTTTAAATTTGTTTTCTCACTATTCAAGATTTATAGTTGTTGGCTGAGTGCTCTTAGCTTAGTAGTTAGGGCGCTGGCCATGTGCTCCGGGGCTGGTGGGTTCGAACCTGGCCCAGGCCTACTAAACAAACAAACAAACAAAAAGATTTATAGTTGTTCATTGCTAAAAATACAGAATAGATATATTAACCCACACAGTTGTATCCATATATTTTTTTATGTGTTTTTTTTTTTTTTTTTTGGTAGAGACAGAGTCTCACTTTATCACCCTTGATAGAGTGCCATGGTGTCACACTGCTCACAGCAACCTCCAACTCCTGGGCTTAGGCGATTCTCTTGCCTCAGCCTCCCTAGTAGTTGGGACTACAGGTGCCTACAACACCCGGCTATTTTTTTTGTTGTTGCAGTTTGCCCAGGGTCGGGTTTGAACCCACCATCCTTGGTATATGGGGCTGGTGCCCTACTCACTGAGCCACAGGTGCCACCCATAAATATTGATTTCATTCAATAAGAATTATTATTTTTTTTTTGAGACAGAGTCTCAAGCTGTCACCCTGGGTAGAGTGCTGTGGCATCACAGCTCACAGCAAGCTCCAACTCCTGGGCCCAAGTGATTCTCCTGCCTCAGCCTCCCAAGTAGCTGGGACTACAGGTGCCTGCCACAATGCCCAGCTATTTTTTTTGTTGCAGTTCAGCCAGGGCTGGGTTTGAACCCGCCATCCTCAGTATGTGGGGCCGCTGAGCTACAGGCGCCGCCCACGTATGCATACATTTCTATTTATGTAGAATAGAAATTTGGTCCCTATATCCTACACAGAGCTATTCCTTCATCCTATATAATAAATTGTCTGGAATTGAATGCCAAATCAATAATCAGCATCAGTCATCTCTTCAAGTAAGGTCAGATTAACACATTAACATTTTGTTTCTAATAATTAACATAGAACTTATTGACATGTAGTACATTAAATTGCAGTAAAACAAAATTTGGGGGAGAATTCTGGAACTTATTTATACACATAGCTATTTTTTTTTTTTTTTTTTAGAGACAGAGTCTCACTTTATTGCCCTCGGTCGAGTGCCATGGTGTCACAGCTCATAGCAACCTCCAACTCCTAGGCTTAGGCCTCCTCAGCCTCCTGAGTAGCTGGGACTATAGGCACCTGCCACAACACCTGGCTATTTTTTGTTGCTGTTTGGCCAGGGCTGTGTTCGAACCCGCCACCCTCAGTATATGGGGCCAGCACCCTATTCACTGAGCCACAGGCGCCGCCCCTAATCATAGCTATTTTTAATGCTTTTTCTTGATAGATGTTATATGTTCTCACTGAAAAGGGCAGACAAAATAGATAAATCTCTTACAGGCTTTCTAATGTTTTATTGGTTAGTATATGCTAAGAGCGTTTCAATCTTGTATGAAATGATGCAGTTTTTTTCTGTCGAACATTTATTACATATTTTTAAAACTTTATAACAGATGTTTAATCTGGTTTAAAGTAATTGGTAAATGTACAGCTGTGACATTAATTATGTTATATTTTGATGTTACAAAATGCGTAGTATAGGCTTGGCACCTGTACCTCAGTGGTTAGGGCGCCAGCCACGTACACTGGAGCTGGCGGGTTTGAATCCAACCTAGACCTGCCAAACAACAATGGCAACTATAAACAAAAAATAGCCAGACATTGTGGTGGGCACCTGTAGTCCCAGATACTTGGGAGACTGAGGCAAGAGAATCTCTTAAGCCTGAGAGTGTGAGGTTGCTGTGAACGGTGATGCTATAGCTCTCTACCCAGAGCCACGTAGTGAGATTCTGTCTCAAAAAAAATGTGTAGTTATCTTCCTTAATATTTAAAAGCATTCTGTAGTGGGTTAGGCAGCATTCTTTTCATAGAATGAAGTTTTTTTTTGTGAGCCTAATACCCACCCCAAATTACATTTTCTTTTCTCTCTCTCTCTTTTCTTAAGACAGACTGTCACTCTGTCACCCTGGGTAGAGTGCCATGGCATCATAGCTCTTAGCAATGAGGTATCAAGCTCCTGGGATCACTCAAGTGATCCTCTTGTCTCAGCCTCCCATGTAGCTGGGACTGCAGGTGCCTGCCACAACACTTAGCTAGTTTTTCTGGTTTTAGTAGAGACAGGGTCTCCCTTTTGCTCAGGCTGGTCTTGAACTCCTGAGCTCAAGAGATCTTCCTGCGTCGGTCTTCCAGAGTTCTAGGATTATAGGCGTGAGCCATTTCACCTGCCTCCAAATTATATTTTCATTTAAATGAATAACATATAAATTATTTCTCTTATTTTTCGATCATATGGTGATTCTCAAACTCTTGGACTCAAGCAGTCCTCTCACCTCAGCCTTCTAAGTAACCAAGACTTCAGGTATGTGCCACCATATCCAGCTCAGTTTTAAAAATGTTCTTAGAAACAGGGTTTCACTATATTGCCAAGACTGGTCTCAAACTTCTGGGCTCACATGATCCTCCTGCCATAGTTTCTCCAGTAGTGTGGGAATATAGGCATGAGCTACCATACCCAACCTTCTCTTTCTTTGATACAGTGTAGAGGACAGACATGTACTTTTTTTTTTTTTTTTTTTTTGAGACAGTCTCAGGCTCAAGCTCAAACTCTTGGGCTTAAGCAATCCTCTTGCCTCAGCCTCCCAAGTAGCTGTTTCTGCTGGCGCCCACCACAACACCTGGCTATTTTCTGGTTATAGTTGTTGTTTGGCGGGCCCAGGCTGGATTCAAACCCGCCAGCTCTGGTGTATGTGGCTGGCGCCCTAGCCACTTGAACTACAGGCGCCGAGCCAGACATGTATTTCTTTACAAGTGCCAAACACAGTAAATTCATATTGATCGTTTCACAAACTAACATCTCACATAAGTTCTCTGTAATCACTTCAGTACTTTACCCTTGCTCTTAGAATAAGGACAGAATCTTTCATTTGGCTTTTACGATTCTGCATAGTCTGACCCTTTCCAACCCTCTCCAGCTCATTTTGTACCACGATCCCCCTCTCTTTATAAGAATGAGAAAATACCATATTCACTACTATTGCAGGCCCTTAGAATATATTGTTCCTTCTCTTAAAATGTTCTTTCTCTCTTTGTCACTACTTCCTGTTTAGTTCCTATTTATGTTTCAGAGTCAGCTCAATTACCAGTTTCTTAAGAAAACTCTGTTATGTAAAGACAAAATAAGCCCTTAGTACATACTTTCTATAGTATACACTTTCATTCCACCAAATTTCTGTAGTACACACTTTCGTTGCACCAGATTTCTTTTCCTTTGCAGCACTTAATGCTTTGTTAATTTTAAATATATTTGTATGATTGATTAATGTCTTTGTCTCTTCTGCTGGGAATGTAAGCTCCATAACGACCAGGACTGTTGACTAACTTAACGAAAAAAGAATACTTAGTAAAGATGTCTGAAACCTACCAGTTAAAATTAGTAAGTTTTTAGCCATGTGCTATAGCTTATGCTGTAGTTCTAGTTACTTGGAAGGCTGAGGCAGCAGGATTGCTTGAGACTAGGAGTTCAAGTTCAGCCTGGGCACTATGACGAGACCCTGTCTCTTAAAAAAAAAAGTGTTGGTTAGCTCCCGTAGCTCAGAGGGTAGGGCGCCAGTCACATACATCAAGGCTGGCTGCTTCGAACCAGTCCTGGGCCTGCTAAACAACAATGACAACTGCAACAATAACAACAAAAAATAGCCGGGCCTTGTGGCGGGCACCTGTAGTCCCAGCGACTTGGGAGGCTGATGCAAGAGAATCGCTTAAGCCCACGCATTTGAGGTTGCTGAGAGTTGTGATGCCACTGAACTCTACTGAGGGTGACATGGTGAAACTCTGTCTCAAGAAAAAAAAAATTGTTATTGATTAAAGATGAATAGTATAAAGTTGCCTAGTGATTACACAAATACAACCACAAAACAGCAAATGCTTTGAAGATTGGGTAGTTTCATCAGAATGATTGCTCACATTTGAGTTATCACATCTTTAATGCCATATTATGAAGAAGTAATAACTAATACTTGGATACAATGTAAGGCACATTTATGATGGCCTGTTATGAATTTTAGGTGGCCTTGGCAGAGTTTCATAAATATTAAACACTTTTTTTTTCTTTTACTTGTGAACCTTCCAAGCAATATATTAAACACTTGTAAGAAGTTTATTAGCTAGACTTTTTCCAAACTGTCTGAATTTCTTAAATTCCTTTTTTGTTTCTAGTCATGGAATCCTTTATTTTAATTACTTGGTATAGGGTATTCATTTTTATTCCCCTCCCCTCAAATTAAGAGCAGACGATAATATCATTAAATTTATTTTTCTTTTAGCTGTGGAAAGCAAGGTTAAGTGGATATGAAGAGGCCCTGAAGATCTTCCAGAAAATAAAGGATGAAAAGAGCCCAGAATGGTCCAAATTTTTAGGCTTGATCAAAAAATTTGTCACTGATTCCAATGCAGTGGTTCAGTTGAAAGGATTAGAAGCTGCACTTGTTTATGTTGAAAATGCCCATGTAGCAGGAAAGTAAGTAGTTTCTTTCCAACTATTCTGGCAAAAACCCATGTCTGGTACCACCTAGATTAATTGATATATTCTTGTAAATCATAGTTTTAGAATATATTTTCTTTTATAATTCCTTGATACTTTTTCATTCAGTCAATCTCTTTTCAGAATTCTGAATGGTACATGAGCTCCCTATAAAGAGAAGTACATTAGAAATCAAATCTTGAGTTTTTTACCATAAAGTTTGATGTGCAAGTGGTTTTCCTTTTGAGCTTTATGTACAGGAATTATTCTAAAGTAGAGGGGAAAGTCTTTAGCAACTTTAAAAAGAAACCAAGAGGTTGTCAGTAAAGGAATTACCAGAATTTCACTGAAGATATTTAGGCATTACAAAAAGATCAATTTTTTTACAAGGGTTCTTAGCTCAGTGATCTTAGAATCACATCTTTCTCTCCATGTTCATTAGACATTTTTGTCTCTTTGGGAAGGTAATGTTAACTAGACAACCTTTGTAACTCACATTATTGTTTTACTTGATTTATGGATGATAGGTCATTCATCTCATTTTCCTATATCTCAAAGACCTGATTTTTCTAACTCTAGCTTTTATGTCAATCTAAAGAACCCTGTATTCCAAAAAGAAAAAAAAAGTCAAGACCCGTGGCTTAATTACACAAAAAATATACTTTGGTGATTGTACCAATAAAGGTCATCTTTGATGTGACAGTTTGGTAACTACCATCACTGGATTTCCTTTGCCCTTAGTGAAACCATTGCTGTATTTTCATGTCGTTTTTCTTTGTAGGTTTTATTTAATCTAAAAGAGATTTAAAGCAATAAAGTTAATGTAATACATTGCCAAGGAGTTAAGAGCAATCATTTGTTTTTAAAGGTACATATCCATCCCGTCTGTGAAGAAATTCTCTTATTCTAAGAAGTGTTTAAAATGACTTAAAAAATTTTTTAAAGCAAGCTAGCTCTCTGTAATCCTACTTTTATAAAATATATTTCTATATCCATATCTGTGCTTATGTGTGTATGTGTACGTGTATACACACATGCTTAGAGAAAGATGTGAAGGATGGATATCAAAAAGGTGAAAGTAGTTTTTTCTGAGTAGTGGGATTTTAAGGGATTTTTACTTGTTTGAATTTTCTACATTATAAACATTAAGTGACAGTATGTCTGATGTGACATGTTTTAAACTTATTTTTGCATGGTGTATTTAATGTTCTTGAATGTAAAAAGTTAAACACTCATTTATTATATCTCTAAAAGTACTTCTGCATGACCTTTTCCCAATTCTTTCTACTAAAGTGTGTTTTTTTCCCTTTATAATATGCATTACAGAACCACAGGCGAAGTTGTGTCAGGTGTTGTAAGTAAAGTGTTCAACCAACCTAAAGCTAAAGCCAAGGAGTTAGGCATAGAGATTTGTCTCATGTACATAGAGATTGAGAAAGGAGAGGCTGTGCAAGAAGAGCTCTTGAAAGGCCTGGACAATAAGAACCCCAAGATTGTAGTAGCCTGTATAGAGACACTGAGGAAAGCCTTAAGGTAAGCCTTATTCTTTTTGCTTTAGTTATGTTGGGGTCCTGAAACTACTGCCCGCGGGCCACATGTGGCAGTGTGATTGTATTTGTTCCCATTTTGTTTTTTTACTTCAAAATAAGATACGTGCAGTGTGCATAGGAATTTGTTCATAGTTTTTTTTTTAAACTGTAGTCCGGCATTTCAGCGGTCTGAGGGACAGTGAACTGGCCCCCTGTTTAAAAAGTTTGAGGACCCCTGAACTACAGTATCTCAATTCCGTTTGGATTCCTGATTTAAACAGAAATGGAAACTACTGAAATTTGACTTGGCATGCCACAACAACAAAAAAAGTGACCCAGAAAAGGAAAGTCATTCCTCAGCAGTGGCACTTCTTATTGAGTAATTTTAGCTTTCAAGTGTGTTGCTTAGTTATTTTGTCTAAATCTTTTCCTAAAGAAATATTCTCTGCTCATCTTCGTATCTGTTCTCTAATTAAGAATTGGCCTTTTGATGGAACAGAAATCCAGGGTATAGAAGCAGTTTTTTTCCTCGTTATTCTCAAGTGTGGACTTACATACTTTAAAATATTGGCTACAGACACAGTTTCTTGACTGAAGCAAACCTATTTAGGTGCCGTTTTAGTAAAGTGAAAGCAAATGCTATATGCGTTTAAACAGAAACACAGCAAGAGCAAGTAGAAAATAACTTTTATGTAATAAGTTATTTTCAACCCTAAAATTTCTTGTTGTTTGGCAATGGAATTTTTATGAATGGAATCTCTTTCAGGAATAAGTGGCTATAATTTACTGTGAAAATCTAAATTAGACAAATGACTAGTTGGTTCAGAATTGGCAGTCCTTGTAATCTGATACCCTGTTTCCAATACTGTCCACATGAGATACTTTAGAAAGCAGTTAGAGTGAAATCCTAATAGAGTGAAGATCATCCCAAGTCAACTCTCTTGTGATTTTTTTTTTTGATCTATATCTTGAAGAAAATGTTTTGTTCAGTGTTTATCTTATGTGAAAGGAAAAAAGATTTTTTTAATTTTATTAAACCATCTTTGATTTATAAGTTTTTTATATTATCTTCTTCTCTAATAATGTTCTTTTATAAAATTTGACTTAGACTTTTTATGTGATCAATTTCTTCCTTGTTTCTAGCCCATTAGGATAGGCACATGTTTTTGTGAGTGCTATATGGTATGCTCATTTTTTCATGTTAGAAATTTAGTGAATTGGGTGGCACCTATGGCTCAGTGAGTAGGGCACCGGCCCTATATATCGAGGATGGTGGGTTTGAACCCAGCTCCAGCCAAACTGCAACAAAAAAATAGCTGTGCATTGTGGTGGGCGCCTGTAGTCCCAGCTAACTCGGGAGGCTGAGGCAAGAGAATCAGGTAGGCCCAAGAGCTGGAGGTTGCTGTGAGCTGTGACACTATGGCACTCTACTGAGGGCAACAAAGTGAGACCTGTCTCTAAAAAAAAAAGGGAAAGAAAAAGAAATTTAATGAATTGACTTAGTATCAGGACTGGGGCTTATATCAGTAGACTCTTGTGTCCTTAGTAATGTCTTAATAAAAATATAGAGAGTGCCAAAAAAGTATACACATTTTAACAAGGGTAAAAATGTATTAAAATTGTAATACTCAGTATATACCATAAAGTTTGTTATTTTGTACATTGTATATTATATCTTGTTATCTCTTATAATTGCAGAACTGGCTTGAGTATTACAATTTTTATACAGTTTTTTTCTTTAAACTGTGTATACATTTTTTGGCACCCTTCGTATATATAATCTTCTACTTTTAAATTAGAATTTTCTGGCCCGGAATATTATAAACTCTGGTTATTTCACTTTTAAGCTAACTAGGAGAATAAGGGTACGAAAAAAACAAGTTAGGTGTATCTTCTTATGTTTTCCTTACAAATGTTGTTATTTAATCTCATCCCTGTGTGGTTCTTTATTTGTCCTAAAGTATTTCAGAATCTGTAGTGGAACTATCTAGTTCTCTGTGATTTTCAAGGCCAAATTGCTCTATCCTAGGTTCCAGAGCCTAATAAAGCTTTGTTAGTGATAGCTTTGGGTTACCAAAAATAGGAAACACCTATGGCACCTAAAACAGGTTACCAAAAATAGGAAACACCTGTGGCACCTAAAACAGGCTTCTAGAACCCTTTGGTTTTTTCCTAGAACAAAGTGTTTAGTATCAGTGTTAGATTTTGTTTAGTTAAGGTGTCTATTTCTCATGGACTTGCTCCATATGTTTTTTTCTTACAGAAGTAGGTGCCAGGATGAAGAGAAACAAAAAAGAAGCAGATGAAACAGTAGTTATGTAATAGAAGACTTAAGAGCTCACAAAAGTTAGTTAGGTTCTTCAGGTACTATGTTAAATATCCTCAAAGCAGGGCGGCGCCTGTGGCTCAAGGAGTAGGGCTCCGGTCCCATATGCCGGAGGTGGTAGGTTCAAACCCAGCCCCGGCCAAAAATCACCAAAAAAAAAAAATATGTATACATATATATCCTTAAAGCAAAATTATTTATTATCCTTTTAATTTCTTATTTTTTGTTTAGTCTGAAAGGTTAGCCGAATCAATTTAAAATATTCTCTAATAATATAAAGGGCATTTAAAAGGCAATCTTAGATATCATATAGTTTATTTTCAGGTTATGATATCTATAATTAAACTATATCACATTGCCAGGTGTCTTGTTAAAAATCCCTTTCTAGGGAAAGCATTTTCATAGTCTCCTTTAATCTGTTGGGAGTATGTCAGTAGTTATTACTGAATAATTTTGTTGCATCTGTGCATATGAGATAACTTTGTGCACATTAGATAATAGGTAAATAATGTATTTGGGTTCTACCACTCATGCAGAGTTTCAGTATTCTTTCATAACTAAATCCTTCCTGCTCCAGAGTTGAAGGCATGTTCTGAAACATCAGTAGTGATATCAGACAAAAATTGGCCATGTGGGAAGTTGAAAATATAATATATGACAGCTATATAAGGTTAAATACTCCATCTTTTAAAAAGAAGTCAGAATAAAACTATTTTCCCCTAGGAAAACTGAAACAAAGTGAGATTTAAGTTGCTCAAAGGTGAGAATGAAGCATATGCTGTCAGAATTTTTGATATAGCTGTTTGAGTGAATCACCTTAATTATAGGAAATTATTACAAGTAGATTTCACTTATTTAAATATATAAACTAATTGTTTATATTTAGATTTGAATTATTTCTAGTTCAGTTACCTACAAAGTAGGTGATAACATTGGCTTGTTGCCCATAACACAGTGGTTATGGCACCAGCCACATACACCGAGGCTGGCAGGTTCAAACTCAGCCTGGGCCAGCTAAACAACAATGACAATTGCAACAAAAAATAGCTGGGCTTTGTGGTGGGCGCCTGTAGTCCCAGCTACTTGGGAGGCTGAAGCAAGAGAATCACTTAAGCCCAAGAGTTTGAGGTTGCTGTGAGCTGTGATGCTGCGGCACTCGTACCGAGAATGACATAGTGAGACTCTGGCTCAAAAAAAATAAATAAATAAAATGATAACATTATTTTGGGCTCTAGACATTAAATAATATCCTTTGAAGGAAGATAGACACTTAAATACGTGTGTGTGTGTGTGTGTGTGTATCAGTTCCTTTTCTTTTGCTACTGTTAAAAAACCTTCAATTTATGTAATTCTTTTCATACAAAGGTATGTTTGAATGAATAGATGAAAGCTAATGCTTTTTTCACCCAATTTTTTACTTCTAGTGAATTTGGTTCCAAAATCATCTTGCTTAAGCCAATTATCAAAGTGTTGCCAAAGCTCTTTGAGTCTCGAGAAAAGGCTATTCGAGATGAAGCCAAGCTAATTGCTGTGGAGATTTACAGATGGATTCGGGATGCCCTAAGACCCCCATTACAGAACATAAACTCTGTCCAGGTGAGGTACAAAGTTTTCTGGTGCTTTTGCATAAAGTTAATATGAAAATATTTTCTTCCTATTGTTGTTGATATTCCATCCTTACATATAATTATTTTTCATTCTTAATTTTGAAATCAGTTGATTTTTCTGAGCATAGCTGACTTCCACTGCTGTTACATTGTCCTTCAAATTAAATACTATGTGTTCAATGATTCTAGTATGTTATGTTGAATCTACAGCGGTTTGAAAACCTTCGTTATAATTCTATTGGGTAGCAGAATTTATTATCTATTTGAGCGAAATGCATTCTGTCTGACTTTTCATTACAATTGATTAGGAATTAGAATTGCTTTTTCAATGTTGTGACTATATTTGAATTCACAAACTAATGAGTGTTTTTTAAAGTGAATTTTATTTTTCTTTCTTAGTGTTCAGAAATGTATTTTCTGTATAGGAAAGTGTAGGTTGGTTTGATGTATGCTACAAAATAATGTACAATTTAAATTTATTTCATTTGTCATGTTAGAGCCACATAATAAGAAATTAGGTCCTGGGAGGTGCCTGTGGCTCAGTAGGTAGGGTGCCGGCCCCATATACTGAGGGTGGCAGGTTCAAACCCCACCCCAGCCAAACTGCAACAAAAAATAGCCAGGTGTTGTGGCGGGCACCTGTAGTCCCAGCTACTCTGGAGGCTGAGGCAAGAGAATCGCCTAAGCCCAGGAGTTGGAGGTTGCTGTGAGCTGTGATGCCACGGCACTCTACCGAGGGCAATAAAATGAGACTCTGTCTCTAAAAAAAAAAAGAAAGAAATTTTGTCCTGATATTTTATTTATTTTCATTTTTGAGATGGAATCTCACTTTGTCGCCCCTGGTAGAGTGCCGTGACCTTATAGCTCACAGCTACCTCAAACTCTTAGCTCAAACTGTTCTCTTGCCTCAGCCTCTTGAGTAGCTGGGACTACAGGCGCCCGCCACAACACCTGGCTATTTTTACAGACAGGGTCTCACTCTTGCTCAGTGCTGGTCTCAAACTTGTAAGCTCAGGCTGTCTGCCGGACTTGGCCTCTCAGCGTGCTGGGATTACAGGCTTGAGCCGCGGCACCTGGGCTGGGTCCTGATATTTTAGTAAATATAAGTATTAAGAATATTCTCTAGGGAGGATAAGGCCGTAGGATTACTTGAGCCCAGGAGTTTAGGATTAGCTTGAGCAATAGTGAGGTTCTCCATCTCTATAAAACATTTAAATTAGCCAAGCATGATGGTGCACACCTGTAGTCCCAGGTACTAAAGAGGCTAAGGCAGAGGCATCGCTTAAACCCAGGGGTTTGAGATGGCAGTTAGCTATGATTGGACCCCTGCTTTCCAGCCTGGGTGACAAAGCAAGAACCTATCTCGAAAAAAAAAATGAAGAAGAAGAAAGATAAAGGAAAAAAGTTCTTTAATGGTGGAAAGGTAGATATGGTTTTTAAATATTTTATGGTATTTGCAGTTGAAAGAACTAGAAGAAGAATGGGTGAAACTGCCGACAGGTGCTCCTAAACCTAGCCGGTTTCTTCGTTCCCAGCAAGAACTAGAAGCTAAATTGGAACAGCAACAGTCTGCTGGTGGTGATGCTGAGGGAGGTAAGCCAGTTTTACACATTGATTTTTATAAAAATTATCAAGAACTGGCGTTGCCCAAGAATTTGTGTTCACTAGGCATATTTTGTAGGACTGCCTTTAATAAACTGTAAGTTACATGTGGTGTTAATAACTCTGATCCCTTCTCTATTAGTATTTCATCAGGGTTGTGAAAGGACTTACAACTATTTGATCGGTAAAACCATTCCGTTCATTTTTATGGTTTGTTTTAAAGGTGGTGATGATGGTGATGAGGTGCCACAGATAGATGCTTATGAACTTTTGGAAGCAGTAGAAATTCTTTCCAAACTTCCCAAAGACTTTTATGACAAAATTGTAAGTAATAGTTATTTCATTTATTTCTTTTTAACTAGTTACTGAATAGAATTCAAAAATGTTCTGCTGAGCTTGGTGTTTCCCCTTCATCCTGTATCTTCCCTAGCAGAATAACCTGGTTGCTTCTTCCTCTTTGTTCCCATACATTCTTATAGTATAGCACTTTTAAAAACCATGTCTTGCCAGAAACTAGAATATTACTCCTTTCTTTTCTTCATTTTCTCTCAGATTTTACCTTTAAATATGTCTCAAATTCATCCTCTTTTCTTTATCCCTACTGCCACTGTTTTGCCCCAAAGTTGCTTGACCTTTAGTACTGTTGACATTTTTTGTCAGATAATTCTTTTTTTTGGTGGGTTGTCCAGTGTATTGTAGGATATTTAGCAACATCTCTAGCTTTTACCCAGTAGATGTCAGTATCATCCTCCTAACTCATGACAATCAAAAATGTCTCCAAGCTGGGTGCCCGTAGCACAATGGTTATGGTGCCAGCCACATACACACAGGCTGGTGGATTCGAACCTGGCAAAGGCCAGCTAAACAACTGCAACAAAAAAATAGCCAGGCTTTGTGGTGGATGCCTGTAGTCCTAATTACTTGGGAGGCTGAGGCAAGAGAATCGCTTAAGCCCAAGAGTTTGAGGTTCCTGTGAGCTGTGATGCCACGGCACTCTACTGTGGGCGACATAGACTCTATCTCAAAAACAAAACAAAAATGTCTCCAGACACTGCCAAATGTTCCCTAGGAGAAAAAAATTATTGGTAGGGACCTACCCAAATAGAACTGTCCCATCCAGGAAAGAACGTCCTCCCCAGGAAGGAATGAGTGTACCAATCCCTACCTTCCTCCTCCCCAACTCTTATATTGCCACCCCACCTTAACCTACTTGCTAACTTTTTCAAACTCAGACCACTCGCACCCAAGTGAATAAAGGCCACATTGCCCACACAGAACCTGAACTCCACTTCCTTTCTCATGTCTTGGAATAACCCCTCATTTTCAGTCCTTGACCTCTCAATTGTCTCTGGTTGAGAAACATTGTTCCTTGCCTTACATGCCGTAGTAGTTTTCTTATGAAACTCCCTGTCTCTGATGTTGCCTTGTTTCCATCATTCTTCACAATGCAATTAGAGATGTCATTTTTTGAAAATGCTGATTTTCCCATTAAAGCTTAATTAAACCCTTCCGTAGATCTTAAGATGATGTCAGAAATCATTCTGTGACCATCAAGGCCATCTATGGCACCTTTGAGGCTGCTACTTACCTTCTAGCCACATCTTTAATTGCTTTCACTCTCCATGTTCTAGTCATACTGGACTTCTCTCAGTAACAAATGTGCCATGGTTGTTTCCTTTCTTTCTTTTTTTTTTTTTTTTGAGATAGAGTTGTATTATATCGCCCTCAGTAGAGTGCTATGGCATCACAGCTCACAGCAACCTCAAACTCTTGGGCTTAAGCAATTCTCTTGCCTCAGCCTCCCAGGTAGCTGGGACTGCAGGCACCCACCACAACGCTCAGCTATTTTTTTGTTACAGTTGTCATTGTTGTTTAGCAGGCCCAAGCCAGGTTCGAACCCGCCAGCCTTGGTGTATGTGGCCAGTGCCCTAACCACTGAGAATGGGCGCCAAGCCAAAGATTGTTTTCTTTAAAACTAAGGCTTTAGGATGGCGCCTGTGGCTCAAAGGGGTAGAGTGCTGGGCCCATATGCCAGAGATGGTGGGTTCAAACCCAGCCCCGGCCAAAAACTGCAAAAAAAAAAAACAAAAAACAAAGGCTTTAACATATGCTGTTTTTTTTTTTTTTTTCATATGCTGTTCTTTCTGCCTATAACATTCTTCTCTTGCCATTCATCTAGTACTACCTCTTCATCCTCTAGCTCTTACTTTAAGCATCACTTTTTAGGAGAGATTTTTACTGACTAAACTAGGTTGAGTCTTCTTGCTTCATTACCAAAGCATCTTGTACTTATCTTTTCATAGTGGTCACTTGATAGTTATTCATTGAAGATCTTCTTAGCACTGCTATCAGCAACTTGAGTATCCTATTAACGTCTGATTAACAAATAAATATCTGATAAATTGAACTATAATCTCCAGGATAGTGAGTTTTTCATCTTCTTTTTATCTCTAGTTTTTTCAAATACCCTGTTTCCCCGAAAATAAGACAGTGTCTTATTTTAAGGTGTGCTCCCAAAGATGCACTAGGTCTTATTTTCAGGGGATGCCTTATCTTTCCTGTAAGTAGGTCTTATTTTCGGAGGATATCTTATTTTCAGGGAAATAGGGTAGTGGTTGTTCAAATTGTTGAACGATTGTTTGATCTCTAGTGAGAAATAGTCTACTTTATGGCCATAAAACAAAGGGATTAGCATTATACTCTTCTAACCTCGAAGATTAGAACAATTTGGGTTGTTTGTTACATGATTATTTTATTTTGGGCTTTTTAATATTGTCCTTGTAGAAATTCCTCTTCTGCTATTATGCTAATGTGACATGGTCCAGAAATGCTTTCTATCAGTGTTTTCTGTTTAACACTTATTTACCCATGAGAACAGAAAGTTCTGTTATTCTGTTTACTTATTATATTACTTTAGGATTATAAAATCTTATACAAATACATATGTGAACAAAATTTTATATTAAAAATATTCTGGCTGCATAGTTTTATAACCTTGTTTTTTAATGAACTTTAGAAAATTTCTAAAAGCAAGCAAAAATTGTATGTCTTTGAATTAGTAGAGTGCAACTAATAGACTTTTATTTTGCTCTTTTATATTCTGTTCTACAAATCACTCATATTGTGTCTTACAGGAGGCAAAAAAATGGCAAGAGAGAAAAGAGGCCCTGGAGGCTATAGAAGTACTGGTGAAAAATCCCAAACTGGAAGCTGGTGATTATGCAGATTTAGTAAAAGCATTAAAAAAGGTAAATACAAAGACCTTCAGCATTGATATTGTTGCAGCAGACTAGGATGTTGAATTTTTCATCAGTCATCTTTTGTATTACAAATATATTACCATTTAATTAATACTTTTTTTTTTTTTATCCTTGGTAGAGTGCCATGGCATCACAGCAACCTCAAACTCTTGGGCTAAAGTGATTTCTCTTGCTTCAGCCTCCTAAGTAGTTGGGACTACAGGCACCTGCCACAATGCCCAGCTATTTTTAGAGACAGGGTCTTGTTTGGGCTCAGGCTGGTCTTGAACTCATAAGCTCAGGAGATCCATCCGCCTTGGCCTACCAAAGTGCTGAGATTACAAGCAGGAGCCACTGTGCTTGGCCTAATTTAATGAATACTATTGATGGTATTTGAATTACAGATACACATTTTTAAAGGATTGTTTAAAATTATTGTCTTAGGTTAGTTTGGGTTTCAGTATTTATCACCTTGACTTTAAGTATGCTATCTGATAGCTTCTGTAAACCTCAAGAAAAACAGGGTCTTGCTAATTTAGAACCACATGTTCCAGTTTAATAATTCTGTAGGATAAGCTATTTAAATTAGCTGTATTTAATTAGAAAAATATTAAATTTGAAGACAAATAGAAAATAATGCCACACTGAATTTTATTAACATATAAAGCAAAGGGTATGGATATGTAAGTAAAAAGTGGGCAGGCACTAAAAATAAATATTTTTAGTTTAGGAGTCTTTGGTATTATTTAGATCCAACCAAGTTGAATGCTGCTGGTGAGTTTTTTTAATTAATGACTTTTTTATAAAATCTCAAACACTATAGATACAATTTAGAGCTTAAGAACAAACTCTGAAGGCGTCTTCATGAATACAGCAAGACTGAAAAGTTTGTTTTGTTTGCTTCCTTAGTCTGAAATTACAGAGGATTAGGATGGTGAAAGGAGGAAGTTAATCTTTAATTATATGCACATGTAGAATGATTATGATTATTTGTGTGTGCGTATTTGTTTGTTTTTTGCAGTTGTTTTAGATGGCCTGGGCTGGATTCAAACCCATGAGCCTCAATGTATGTGATTGGTACCCTACCCAGTGAGCTACAGGCACTGCCATGATTATGATTATTTGTGGTAGTTATGTTCTATAAAGTTGCCAAGAGCATTAAATGAATACTGAACCATTTCTTCTAGGGAAAATACAGGGTCAAGGTCCTGTGACCCTCTGGTCACAATATTTTCTTTTTCTTTTTTCAGCTATAATGAATGCTCTAAATCTAGATCTTCATTATGATTTGGAGGGAAGTTTTTGAAATGTCTACAAGTGAATTTTTTCCCATCCCATACATTTTCCATCTTGAAAAATCATACTGTGAAACATCAGTATCTCTAGAAACATCAGGGAATTATATTTTCCTCATAAGTAAATATTTTGCCTTCTGAAATGTAACTCTTTAGGAATCCAATCTTTTTATATAATTCTTTTTTTTTCTTTTTTTTTATTCTTAAATCATAGCATTGTGTACATTAGTGCACTCGCCTGTACCCATTCTAAGATGCACCATAGATGTGGCCCCACCCATTGCCCTCCCTCCACCAAAACATCCCCCCTCCCTTCCCCTTCCTTGGCCCTTTCCCCATAGTCTTGTGCTATAGTTGGGTTATAGTCTTCATGTGAAAGCTATAATTTAGCTTCATAGTAGGGCTGAGTACATTGGATACTTTTTCTTCCATTCCTGAGATACTTTGCTAAGCAGAATATGTTCCAGCTCCATCCATGTAAACATGAAAGAGGTAAAGTCTCCATCTTTCTTTAAGGCTGCATAGTATTCCATGGTATACATGTACCACAATTTGCTAGTCCATTCGTGGGTCCATGGGCACTTGGGCTTTTTCCATGACTTAGCAATTATGAATTGGGCTGCAATAAACATTCTGGTACAGATGTCTTTGTTATATTGTGACTTTTGGTCTTCTGGGTATAAACCTAGTAAAGGAATTATAGGATCAAATGGCAGGTCTATTTTTAGGTCTCTAAGTATTCTCCAAACATCCTTCCAGAAGGAACATATTAGTGGGCATTCTCACCAGCAGTGTAGAAGTGTGCCCTTTCCTCCACATCCACGCCAACATTTCTGGTTTTGGGATTTTGTTATGTGGGCTACTCTTACTGGGGTTAGGTGACATCTCAGAGTAGTTTTGATTTGCATTTCTCTGATGATTAAGGATGATGAGCTTTTTTTCATGTGTTTGTAGATTTTGCGTCTGTCTTCTTTAGAGAAGTTTCTGTTCAAGTCCCTTGCCCATCCTGAGATGGGGTCACGTGTTCTTTTCTTGTTAATATGTTTGAGTTCTCTGTGGTCACAATATTTTCATCAACTGATTGATAACATAACCTTACTCTATTTACCAATATCTTCTCGTCAGTGTCTTACATATATATTGTTGATTAATCAACACTGAACTTATGTTCAACAGCACTGTAACTCATGCCTGAATGAAGCTTTTCTAACAGACTTTTTGCACTAGACAGCATTTCAGTGCTACACTTAGGAGCTGTTTAAAGGAGGAAAGCACCAACAAAAATGCAAAAAACATAGTTCTAAGTAGACCATGAAAAGGATACTTACTTACAGTATGAGAGTTGAAACAAGAAGGCAGAATGTTACTTTGTTCCCTCTCAGCTGGGAATGTGCACATCAGACAACTCAAAATTTTCACAGCTTTGTGCTTTTGTCTGCAAATGACCAAGCAAGTACCATGAATAATGATTTTGGGGTTATAAATAAGCTTTAACAAGTAGGTAAATTCACAAATATGGGTTTATGAATAATGAAGACCTGTATTTTTTAATAGTTAGCCTTCCTATTCTTTCCTCCAGTGGGACTTTGAGGCAGGGATATAATTTGTCAGAATTTGGTTCACAATAAATAAATTAAAAAAAAAAAAAAAAGAATTTTTTTGACTCGTCAGTCTTCTTTCTACCTTGAGCCACAGAGGATTCCTGTAATACAAATAAAAAGGGAATTGCCCTGAGTAAAAAGGATTTTACTAACCTGGAGCCTGGGAAAAAAGAATGGGAAGAGAAGGGTAGAGGGCATTAAGACAGGGGAAGTGAGATTCCAGTGGCTGGCAAAGAGCTTCAGATTCTTTGTCAATTGTTCCAGCATTAATTTCATCAGGAATCTTATTATTTTGTCACTGAATTCTTGATGTGTCAGGTAGTCTTTTATTTTTCCTTATCATTAATATTATGTTTTCTATATATATTTTCTTAGCTCTTCAAATAAAGACAGTCCATGAATTGTGTATTATATACCGAGAGAAGATCATGGATTTTATAATTGGGTAGACAGTAGATGTCTGAGAAATCCAGAGTAGCCCTTTGCATGTGGCAAGGTTAGGGCAAATAAATCAAAAGGCCACAAACAAGTAAAAAGAAACTTTTGTGGCTAAAATATTTAAAATAATGAAAAGTAAACTTCAGTTGTAAAAATTAACCTGAAATGTGACATTTTGTTTTTTATATACACCAACTTCATATCTTGTTGACCCTTTTTTTTTTTAATACACAGAGTCTCACTCTGTCACCCAAGTTGGAGTGCAGTGGTGTGATCATAGCTCCATGCAGCCTCAAACTCATGCGCTCAAGCTATCTTCCCGGAGTCCTAGGGTTACAGGAGTAAGCCACTGCAGCCTGTCAGCACTTTTATTTTATTATTTTTTATTTCTTATTTTTGAGACAGAGTCTCAAGCTGTTGCCCAGGGTAGAGTGATGTGATGTTATAGCTCACAGCAACCTCCAACTCTTGGGTGCAAGCCTCAGTTTTTCTATTTTTAGTAAAGACAGGACATCGCTATTTGCTCAGGCTATTCTCAAACTTGTGAGCTCAAGCAGTCCACCCACCTCAGCCTCCGAGAATGCTAGGATTACAGGCGTGAGCTGCTGTGCCTGGCCTGTCAGCACTTTTAGTCGTACAAGATTTCCTAGTGTTTAGATTAAAATGGGATTATGGTCTAAAACAGAAGTCACTAAAATAACATAAGCCACTGAGTTTTTCTTATCTCCGGAATGAAGTTCCACCACATAGACTATTTTTCTTAAAAATAAACTCTTTTCCCAGCTCGGCACCCATAGCATAGTGGTTACAGTGCCGGCCACATACACCAAGTCTGACAGGTTCAAGCCCGGCCCTGGCCAGCTAAATACAACAATGACAACTGCAACAAAAAATAGCCGGGCGTTGTGGCAGGTGCCTATAGTTCCAGCTACTTGGGAGGGTGAGGCAAGAGAATTGCTTAAGCCCAAGAGTTGGAGGTTGCTGTGAGCTGTGATGTAACGGCACTCTACTGAAAGTGACATAGTGAGATTCTGTCTCAAAAAAATAAATAAATGGGGCGGCGCCTGTGGCTCAGTGGGTATAGTGCTGGCCCCATATACCGAGGGTGGCAGATTCGAACCCGGCCCCGGGCAAACTGCAACAAAAAAATAGCCGGGCATTGGTGCCTGTAGTCCCAACTACTCAGGAGGCTGAGGCAAGAGAATCGCCTAAGCCCAGGAGTTGGAGGTTGTTGTGAGCTGTGACACTACAGTACTCCACCGAGGGCAATAAAATGAGACCCTGTCTCTAAAAATAAATTAAAAATAAATAAATAGATAAATAAAATATAAACGCTTTTCTCTTTCTCACTCTCATTTCTCAGTTAAAAATAATTATTTGTGGATATATGACAATGAGTGTGACAAGCAGATACCATATTAGGGTACCTGGTTCATCACTCACCTATAAATACATTTAATCCTTTACAATCTTGAAATATAATAGATACATAGTATCTTCTTCAATACTATATGTTAAGATCATGAGTGTCCAGAGCCTAGCTCCCACTGGTTACTACCTCTAAAAGTGGATAGAGAGAAGTATTCTCCTAACAAAAAGATGGAATAATAGTTTCAAATTGGGTATGTGTAATAAAATCAATCTTTTTTATTTTTTTGAGACAGTCTCACTCTGTTGCCCTGGGTAGAGTGCGATGGCATCATAGCTCACAGCAATCTCAGTCTTTTGGGCTTGAGCAATCCTCTTGCCTCGGCCTCCCAAGTAGCTACAACCGTAGGTGCCAGCAACAATGCCCGGCTATATTTTCTATTTTTAGTAGAGATTAGGTCTTGCTCTTGCTAAGGCTGATCTCAAACTCCTGAGCTCAAGCAGTCCACCTGCTTCAACCTCCTAGAGTGCTGGGATTACCGGTGTGAGCCACTGTACCAGCTGACAAAAATCACTCTTTGAGCTATATGAAAAGATTGATGTCTATATCTCACCCCAGATTCATTGAACTAGAATTTCTTGGCCATGTTTTTAATGACCATTTCTAGTATATATATTTATTTAGATGCTAGTATAAAATCAAACCTAATATGTTTTTGCTAAGGAAACATAATCAGAACGTTTACAAATGCAAATAATGCGTTTAATACATAATTGAGTGGAAATTTTTTTCTGTATATACTTATAGTAATTAGAGATTTAACATAGTGCTTATTAAGATCTTGATCCCATTTTTTCTTAAGAAAGATAGACTTGTTTTCCATGAGTTTATAGGGAGGACATGCTTTTAGTAAAGGGATCAAAAGTTTTGGACTCAAATAGACCTAGGTTTATGGGCGGCACCTATGCCTCAAAGGAGTAGGGTGCCAGCCCCATACGCCGGAGGTGGTGGGTTCAAACCCAGCCCCAGCCAAAAACTGCAAAAAAAAAAAAATAGACCTGGGTTTGAATCATAGCACTACCATTTGCTAGCTATGTAACCTTGAGCATGTTAATTTATTACTTAATTTTTGACATCTACAAAGTGAGATAATAGTATCTGCTTCATAGGCTTTGGTTGAAAATTAAATTTAAAAGGTTTATAAGAGTTGGGCGCAGTGACTCACCCTTCTAGTCCTAGGACTCTGGGAAGCCGGGTAGGATGATCCCTTGAGCGTAGGAGTTTGAGACTAGCCTGTATAAGTGCAAGACCCCGTCTCTACTAAAAAACAAAAAAAATTAGCTGCGGGTCATGGTAGATGCCTGCAATCCAGCTGCTTGGTAGGCTGAGGCAGTAGGATCACTTGAGCCCAAGAGTTGTTGTTTTTTTTGTTTTTTTTTTTGTAGAGACAGAGTCTTACTTTATCGCCCTCAGTAGAGTGCCGTGGCATCACACAGCCCACAGCAACCTCCGACTCCTGGGCTTAGGCGATTCTTTTGCCTCAGCCTCCCAAGTAGCTGTAACTACAGGCACCTGCCACAATGCCCAGCTATTTTTGTTGTCGTTATTGTTGCAGTTTGGCTGGGGCGGGGTTTGAACCTGCCACCCTTGGTAGATGGGGCCAGTGCCCTATCCACTGAGCCACAGGCACCACCCCTGAGCCCAAGAGTTTAAGGTCGTTATGAGCTAGGGTAATACCATGCCACTCTAGCCTGGGGCAACAGAGTGAAATTCTGTCTCAAAAAAAAAAAATAATAATACAAAATTATGCCTAATTAGGTTTTGTTTTTGAGACAGGGGCTCCCTCTGTTGCCCTGGCTAGAGTATGTGACATCGTAATAGCTCATTGCACCCTCATTCTCCTGGGCTCAAATGATCCTCCTGCCTCATCCTCCCAGGTAGCTGGGACCACAGGGGCCTGCCCACCACACCTGGCTAATTTTTTTGTTTATTGTATAGATGGGGTTTCACTCTTGTCCAGGCTGCTGTTGAACTTCTGAGCTCAAGTAGTCCTCTACCTTGGCCTTCTAGTGTGCAAGAATTACAGGCATGAGCCACTGCAGCCAGCGCTAAGTTTTTAAAATAAATGTTAGGGCCAGGTGTGGTGGCTTATGCCTGTAATGCCAGCATTCTGGGAGGCCGAGGCGGGTGGATTGCTTGAGCTCAGGAGTTCAAGACCAGTCTGAGCAAAAGCGAGACCCGGTCTCTACTAAAACTAGAAAAAAACTTAGGCAAGAGGATCACTTGAGTCCCAGTTGGAGGTTGCTGTGAGCTAGGATACCACAGCACTCTGCCCAGGGTGACAGCTTGAGACTCTGTCTCAAAATAAATAAATAAATAAATAATAAAATAAAATAAATGTTAGTTTCTTAATCCCTATTCCTCTGCATTTAAGAAGTGTATATGTGTAGGTACCAACTAGAACTTCCTTGCATGGTATGTATTAGAGGTTATATAATGCTAGAAATCTAATATAAAGCATTCTTCTTATGGAATACCGTATTTTAGGGATTAGATAAAATTCAAAGTAGAATGGAGGCATTACTTCTTCTAGGAAAAGAGTGAAAACCAAGAATTTGGGGGCACTTATAAGTAAAGCAGCTTTTTCACACTAACTGACTTAGGAAGTATACCACGGTAAAATCTCACCTGGAAGGAGACCAATCAAGTCATTGTGAATTTTTTTTTTTTTTTATAGAGACAGAGTCTCACTTTATTGCCCGCCATAGAGTGCTGTGGCGTCACAGCTCACAGCAACCTCCAACTCCTGGACTATAGGTGATTCTCTTGCCTCAGCCTCCCAAGTAGCTGGGACTATAGGTGCCCACCACAACGCCCGGCTATTTTTTGTTGCAGTTTGGCCAGGGCCAGGTTTGACCCCACCACCGTTGGCATATGGGGCCAGCGCCCTACCCACTGAGCCACAGGCACCACCCAAGTCATTGTGAATTGTCACAGATTGAACTACCCATAAGTTTAGATAAGTGCTGAGCTTTGTGGGGGACAAGGGTGGTAGTATAAAGACTGCTGTATAGCTTACAAGGGTGGTAGTATAAAGACTGCTAGAGGAAAATCTACTAAGTAACTCTAAATACAAGCTCGATGATCATGATCATTAGAAGATTAAAATGGCAGCTTTAATGCCAGAAACTCCCTCAGAGGAATGGGAATAGTGGCATTCACAATTTAGGTTTCTCGTGGAATTCTAGAAGGTATAACTATTTCTACTGATCCTCCTTGGGTAAAAATGTTAGAGCTGCTGCCCTGTGATGTCTTTCAGAAATACACTTTCTTTTAGACTTCTCTGTCCCAAAGCAAAGTCAGCAGACCTCTAGCTTCTCTGTCACTATCAGGGTCGCCTCCTGCAGAGATAAATGATGCTGAGAACATAGACTACCAGTACTGGGTAGTGAGCAATTTTAAGTGTGGTTTTATATATTTTTTTGTAGAACTTTAAGATAAGAGACTAAACATAATGAGAGAAGCTCCCAAATGCAATATTATGAAAGAAGGTTGGGCAGTGCCTATGGCTCAAGGAGTAGGGCACCAGCTCCATATACTGGAGGTGGAGGGTTCAAATCCACCAAAAACTGCAAAAAAAAAAGAAAGAAAGAAAGAAGGTTTCTTCTTTTGTAGGAAACAAAATTGGTCACCATTAGCAAAATAGCTTTCAGAATTCTTTTGAGAAAAAAATTTTAATACCTTTCTTCAGGACTGTGACTATTTTGTTATTTAGGTTGTTGGAAAGGACACCAATGTCATGCTGGTGGCTTTGGCAGCAAAATGTCTTACTGGCCTGGCTGTTGGGCTAAGGAAGAAATTTGGACAATATGCAGGACATGTAAGTAACACTCCTTTTTAGATACAAATCAATAAAATTATCAAAAATACCAAGCCTGGTTTGTTTTATGCTCTAAAAGAACTCGTTGGCATTGATCTTTTATGTATTGTACAAAATAGGTTTCGTACTAAATTTTATTACTAGCGTAGATCCTTACAGATTTTAATAGAGAAGGCAGTTTTAACTAAACCTATAAGCCTTATATGGAAAGTCAAGTACTTCACCTAAAATACTTAGTTGTTGATTTATTTGTTTATTACTTACATAGTATCTTGGTTTGTTCTTATAATGAGATGAAATAAAACTATTTATAAAGACCAGGGCCAGAGGGCTGGGTGCCCATAGCTCAGTGGTTAGGGGGCCGACCACATTCTCTCTGGGGCTGGTGGGTTCAAACCCAGCCCAGGCCTGCTAAACAAAAAGGAAAAAAAAGGGGACCAGGACCAGAGTAAAAATTGAAATAGGAAAGGTAATATAAAACTGTAAATGTAAAACTATGAGGTTAATATATGAACTGTTTTGGGGTTTGTTGAGTCTGTTTTGTTTTTTATTTTTGAGACAGTCTCACTCTGTCACCATGAGTAGAGTACTGTGGTGTCATCGTAGATTCAGCAACTTCAAAATCCTGTTTCATGTGACCTTCTTGCCTCAGTCTGCAGAGTAGCTGAGACTACAGGCATGTGCCACCATATCTGGCTAGTTTTTTTATTTTTAGTAGAGACAGGAACTCACTCTTGCTCAGGCCAGTCTCTAACGCCTGACAAGCAATCCACCGGCTCATCCTCCCAGAGTGTTTACACTCTGGGATTACAGGCATGAACCACCACAGCCAGCCTTATAAAATGTGTTTTAATGGTGTCTTCCAATTTATTATATAATTTTTTAATTTTTATTTTATTTATTTATTTATTTCGAGACAGAGTCTCACTATGTCACCCTCAGTAGAGTGTCGTGGCATCACAGCTTACAGCAACCTCAAACCCTTGGGCTTAGGCAGTTCTCTTGCCTCAGCCTCCCAAGTAGCTGAGACTACAGGTGCCCACCACAACGCCCAGCTATTTTGTTGTTGTTGTTTAGCAGGCCTGGGCTGGATTCAAATTCACCAGCCCCAGTGCATGTGGTTGGTGCCCTAATTACTGAGCTATAGGTGCTGAGCATAATTTTTATTTTATTTTTATTTCATTTTATTTTTGAGATAGAGTTTTTTTCTGTCACCCTGGATAGAATGCTATGGTGTCATCATAGCTCACAGCAACCACAAACTCTTGGGCTCAAGTGATCCTCTTGCCTCAGCCTCCCACATAGCTGGGACTGTAGGTGCCTGTCAGGACACTCAGCTGTTTTCAGAGACTGAGTCTCACTCTTGTTCCAGCTGGTCTCGAACCTGTGAGCTCAGGCAATCCACCTGCCCTGGCCTCCCAGAGTGGTAGGATTATAGGCATGAGCCACTGCGCCGACCCTGTTTGGTTTTTGTTTTTGTTTGTTTTGAGACAGAATCTTACTTTCTGTCGCTGGGTAGAATACCATGGCATCATAGCTCACAGCAACCTCAGTCACTTGGGCCTGAGCAATCCTCTTGCCTCAGGCTCCCTAGTAGCTGGGACTACAGACATTCGCCACCATGTCCAGCTAGATATTTTATACTTTTCTTTTTTTTTTTTTTTTGATAGAGTCTCACTTTATCGCCCTCAGTAGAGTGCCATAGTGTTACAGTTCACAGCAACCTCCAATTCCTGAGCTTAGGTGATTCTCTTGCCTCAGCCTTCCGAGAAGCTGGGATACAGGTGCCTGTCACAACACCCAGCTATTTTTTGTTGCAGTTTGGATGGGGCCAGGTTCGAACCCACCACCCTCAGTACATGGGGCTGGCGCCCTACCCTCTGAGCCACAGGTGCAGCCCGGTATTTTATATTGTATTAGGAATAACTTTTCAAGCTAGAAAGCAATTTTTAAATTACTCATTTTAATTTACTAAATGATTGCTTGTTTCTCTAGTTTGAGTTCTAAGTCTGGCCTTGTTTCACTTTCTTGTATAGGGTAAAGAATATCTCCATTAAAAAAAAATAAAAATAAAGAAAAGAATATCTCCATTGCTCTATGATTTGGGAGTTTCCTTCTCTCACCCTTAAAACTATAAAATATATGATGTTTGGTATCAAACATCTTAATGGTTTAGCTTTATTTTCTTTAACTGTTTATAAGGTAATTTTTGGCAATATTTATAAAACTAAACTTTAGCTTTATAGTCATTAAAAATCTTAATTTTCAAAGTTATAACTACTAGCATTATAAAGTCTTTTATATTTCTCCATGCAAATCATATTTCTTGTAGTTTTCAATATCATAAATCATATTTCATACTTCTGTGAAAGCTAAAAAATACTTTTTTTTCAGATGCCATTGAGTTTTGCTATTATCTTTTGCACCTTAAAATTCTTATTTAGTTTGCCTACTAACAAAGTACCTGGCACTCAAAGTATATAAATTGGGCATTCAGTAATTAATGAATTAGTAATAATTTACAAGATAAAATGTAAAGTATAGAAATTCGGGCAGCGCCTGTGGCTCAGTGGGTAGGACTCTGGCCCCATATACTAACGGTGGTGGGTTCAAACCTAGTCCTGACCAAATTGCAACAAAAAATAGTCAGGTGTTGTGGTGGGTACCCATAGTCCCAGCTACTTGGGAGGCTGAGGCAAGAGAATCGCGTAAGCCCAGGAGTTGGAGGTTGCTGTGAGTTGTTACACCATGGCACTCTACTGAGGGCGATAAAGTGAGACTCTGTCTCTAAAAAAAAAAGTGTAGAAATTCCAACTTCATTGATCTAAACTTAGATTATATAAGAAGATATAATTCTGATCACAAATTTCTTTTTTTAAATTGGTGTAGTGAAGGAGCAGTCCCTTGAGTTATATTCTTGAGGAAGAATTATATACACCCTACTCTAAATCTACCTAGCTGCAAATTATTTTCTATAATGAGAGATGTTACTAATAGTAATGATTATATGTTTGCATATAAGATACAGAGGCAGAAAGTAGGGTGAGAAGCTCTGCTATAGTGGGACAGAATGAGAATTCTTAATTGTTCCCTAAGACTCTTGTGCCCTTCAAGAAAGAAAATGACTTTTAGGGAGGCGCCGGTGGCTCAGTGAGTGGGGCGCCAGCCCCATATGCTGAGGGTGGAGGGTTCAAACCCAGCCCCAGCCAAACTGCAACAAAAAAATAGCTGGGCGTTGTGGCGGGTGCCTGTAGTCCCAGGTGCTCGAGAGGCTGAGGCAGGAGAATCGCGTAAGCCCAAGAGTTAGAGGTTGCTGTGAGCCGTGTGATGCCACGGCACTCTACCGAGGGCGGTACAGTGAGACTCTGTCTCTACAAAAAAAAAAAAAGAAAGAAAATGACTTTTAATTCACCTTAAATGTTCACTTTTTTTTGTTTTGGGGTTTTTTTTTTTGGTAGAGCCACAGTCTTTTTTTTTCGTTTGTTTGTTTTGTTTTGAGCCACAGTCATTTTTTTTTTTTTTTTTTTTTATTGTTAGGGATTCATTGAGGGTACAATAAGCCAGGTTACACTGATTGCAATTGTTAGGTAAAGTCCCTCTTGCAATCATGTCTTGCCCCCATAAAGTGTGACACACACCAAGACCCCACCCACCTCCCTCCTTCCCTCTCTTTCCCCCCCCATAACCATAATTGTCATTAATTGTCCTCATATCAAAATTGAGTACCTAGGATTCATGCTTCTCCATTCTTGTGATGCTTTACTAAGAATAATGTCTTCCACGTCCATCCAGGTTAATACGAAGGATGTAAAGTCTCCATTTTTTTTAATGGCTGAATAGTATTCCATGGTATACATATACCACAGCTTGTTAATCCATTCCTGGGTTGGTGGGCATTTAGGCTGTTTCCACATTTTGGCGATTGTAAATTGAGCTGCAATAAACAGTCTAGTACAAGTGTCCTTATGATAAAAGGATTTCTTTCCTTCTGGGTAGATGCCCAGTAATGGGATTGCAGGATCAAATGGGAGGTCTAGCTTGAGTGCTTTGAAGTTTCTCCATACTTCCTTCCAGAAAGGTTGTACTAGTTTGCAGTCCCACCAGCAGTGTAAAAGTGTTCCCTTCTCTTCACATCCACGCCAGCATCTGCAGTTTTGAGATTTTGTGATGTGGGCCATTCTCACTGGGGTTAGATGATATCTCAGGGTTGTTTTGATTTGCATTTCTCTAATATATAGAGATGATGAACATTTTTCATGTGTTTGTTAGCCATTTGTTTGTTGTCTTTAGAGAAAGTTCTATTCATGTCTCTTGCCCATTGATATAAGGGATTGTTGGCTTTTTTCATGTGGATTAATTTGAGTTCTCTATAGATCCTAGTTATCAAGCCTTTGTCTGGCCATAGTCATTTTTTAAACAAACAGCTTTTCTGAGATAAAACTTATAATAAAATTCACCCTCTTAAAGTGGTTTTATAATATTCACAATGTGGCATAGCTATCACCACTGTCTAATTCCAGAACATTTTCTTCACCCCCAAAATAAACTCCATTCCTGTTATCAGTCATGCCTCATGCTGCTCTTTTCCTGGATCCTAGAAACTACTATTCTACTTTTGACATTTTTTGTAAATGGAATCACACAATATGTGGTATTTTGTGACTGGCTTTTTTCATGTTAGCATACTGTTTTCAAGGTTTAGTTGTGTTCTAATATGTATCAATACTTTATTAGTTTTTATTGCTGAATAATATTCCAACTGTTCACTTTTAGGTTGTGCCAACTATTTTGGAGAAATTCAAAGAGAAGAAGCCTCAAGTGGTACAAGCCCTGCAAGAGGCAATTGATGCAATCTTCCTTACTGTACGTTCCAGCACGAGTTTGTGGTTTTATCTAAAGTAAATTTTGTCAATATAACGTTTTGATCTTTACAATTGAGAAAAACTCTGGGGTGGCGCCTGGGGCTCAGTCGGTTAGGTGCCAGCCCTATATACCGACGGTGGCGGGTTCAAACCCGGCCCCGGCTGAACTGCAACCAAAAAATAGCTGGGTGTTGTGGTGGGTGCCTGTAGTCCCAGCTACTTGGGAGGCTGAGGAAAGAGAATCGCTTAAGCCCAGGAGTTGGAGGTTGCTGTGAGCTGTGTGATGCCACGGCACTCTACCGAGGGCCATAAAGTGAGACTCTGTCTCTACAAAAAAAAAAAGAAAAAGAAAAGAAAGAAACAATTGAGAAAAACTCACTGACCACATTTTCTTTCTACAGACCACACTACAGAACATCAGCGAAGATGTTTTAGCAGTAATGGATAATAAAAATCCAACCATCAAGCAGCAGACATCTCTTTTTATTGCAAGAAGCTTCCGCCATTGCACTGCTTCTACCCTGCCAAAGAGCTTGCTAAAGCCCTTTTGTGCTGCACTGCTTAAGGTATACACTTTCTTTGAAATTGGGGGAAATATTCTATACACAGGCAAGATTTCTTTTTCTTTTATATACATGACTACTTGACTTTCAGACTGTAGATTATGATCTTTTGAGGAGCAGACTTTATAGCTTTTGAAACTAAATCCTAATTCTTATAACTGTGTTCCTACTCTTGAAGGAAATCATAAGTTGGTTTATGATTCCACTATCTACTAGGCATTTTTTTTTTACTAATTCTATATACTGGTGTTTGGTTGGATCTGCCCAAGCGTAGGTATCAAGTATTGAGTACTTGAAGATAATTTGGGAGAGAGGCATTTTATTTTATTTTATTTATTATTATTTTTTTTTTTTTTGCAGTTTTTGGCCGGGACTGGGTTTAAACCCGCCACCTCCAGCATATGGGGCTGGCACACTATTCTGTTGAGCCACAGGCGCCACCCAAGAAAGAGGCATTTTAGATAGAGGGAAGAAAAAAAGGAAATACTTGGGTGGCGCCTGTGGCTCAGTCAGTAAGGCGCCGGCCCCACATACCAAGGGTGGCAGGTTCAAACCCAACCCCAGCTGAACTGCAACCAAATAAAAAGGAAATACTTGATTGGCTCGGTGCCTGTAGCTCAAGCAGCTAAGGCGCCAGCCACATACACCAGAGCTGGCAGGTTCATATCCAGCCCAGACCTGCCAAACAGCAATCACAACTACAACCCCCCCCAAAAAAAAATTAACTGGGCATTGTGGTAGGCACCTGGAGTCCCAGCTACTTGGGAGGCTGAGGCAAGAGAATCGCTTAAGCCCCAGAGTTGGAGGTTGCTATGAACTGTGATACCACGGCATTCTACCCAGGGCAATAGATTGAAGCTCTGTCTCAAAAAAAAAAAAAAAAAAAGACTTGATTAATGTATTACCAGAGGTTTCCTTAACCCAGAAAGAATTTGTGGGCCTGGTGCAGTAGCTTACACCTGTTATCCCAGCACTTTGGGACGCCAAAGTAGAAGAATTGCTGAAGCCAGGAGTTGAAGATCAGCCTTGGCAACATATCGAGATCCCATCTCCACAGAAAAGGAAAATTAGCCATGCCTGGTGATGTGTACCTATAGTCCTAGCTGTTCAGGAGGCTAAAGCAAGAGGATCACTTGAGCCCAGGAGTTCAAGACTACAGTGAGCTTGGATAGTGCCAGTACATACCAGCCTGAGCAACAAAGTAAGACCCTGTCTCAAAAACAAAAAAGAAAGAATTTATGAAAGAGTACCTATTAATTGGAAAAAGGAAATCTATATTTAGCTTTAGTAAATTGTGTAAAGCAAATTTATTTATTTATTTATTTTGAGACAGTCTCACTACGTTGTCCTCGGCAGGGTGCTGTGGCGTCACAGCTCACAGCAACCTCTAACTCTTGGGCTTAAGTGATTCTCTTGCCTCAGCCTCCCAAATAGCTGGGAATACAGGTGCCTGCCACAACACCTGGCTATATTTTTGTTGCAGTTGTCATTGTTGTTAAGCAGGCCTGGGCAAGGTTTGAATCTGCCTGCCTCAGTGTAAGTGGCCAGTGCCCTAACCACCGAGCTATGGGCGCCAAGTCTATTTATTTATTTTTTTGAGACAGGGTCTCACTTTGTTGCCCTTAGTAGAGTGCCATGGCATCACAGCTCACAGGAACCTCAAGCTCTTGGGCTCAAGTGATCCTCTTGCCTTGGCCTCCCTTGGACTACAGGCACCTGCCACAATACCCAGCTATTTCTAGAGACAGGGGTCTCACTCTAGCTTAGGCTGTTCTTGAACCTGTGAGCTCGGGTAATCCACCCAGCTGGCCTCCAAGAGTGCTAGGATTACAGGAGTGAGCCACTACGCCTGGCCTATGTAAAAGCAAATTATCTAATAAACATCAGTCTGAATTAGAATGAATGATACCTAAAATACCTTGTATTAAGATCACTTTATTTCATTCTGGACTATAGCACATCAATGATTCTGCACCTGAAGTCAGAGATGCTGCATTTGAAGCACTGGGTACTGCTTTGAAGGTGGTTGGCGAGAAAGCAGTAAACCCATTCTTAGCTGATGTGGACAAACTCAAGCTTGATAAGGTGGGTTAGTAATGGATTATACTGAAATTGGTTAAGAGTCCTATCTCTTTGCTTTATGATTTTATACATTGGAAATTAGCACTGGTGTGTTTTGTCAGAATTTCTCAATTTTTGTTACTAGTCATAGTAAGAAAGAAATTTTTCATTGCACAGACACACATGTAGAATTGAAACAAATTTTGGAAGATTATCTCTGGCATTTTTTATTTCAATTTTATCTGTTCTATTTCACAGTCGCATACCAATGCCAATGTGGTACTTGATGAACACTGGTGGGGGGTCAGACACTGACTGCAGAATAAATAATGCTATAATTTCATGAAAAAAATGTATATTTTTCATATAATTGTATAAGTAACTATCAACACTTTCGTCATATTCTCTGCATTTTCTTTTTATTATATTTTTTTCTTTTGATTTGTGGCTGGGACAGATGTATTTGCTGGATTCACTGCATTCCTTCATATATTTCTGGTCTCTCCCACAGGGACAAAGGTAGCAGCAACCCTTTTTTTTGGTAAGCTTTTCATTGCTTGTCTCATAACTCTTCCCTTTGGTTCAGTATGAACCATTCCTCTTGTCACCGTGCCATGTCCTTGATTGCACTAGTGTCCACAAGGATTCATTGCCATTATATATGAAGGTCACTATGAAAGTTTTGCTACAGACTGTGTTATGGATCATTATTCTAATTCCAAGAAATACAGTCAACAGCATTGTCCTTTCTGATTCACTTGTGAAAGTTTCATCTTGCACAACTTATCAGTGTTGCTGAGAGGGCTTCGTTTGCTTCCTTCTCTATAGCACTCAATTGGTGTCAGCTATGGAGCTTGGAAGAGAGCACTTTCTCTCAATGATTTCCTATGACTTTAAAGTGGATGGAGTCTCAAAGCCTTGAGCATTTGCAGCAGGCTTTTGGGGACTTTACTCCTTCCCACATGACAATTTTTCAGTGGTTTCAGAAATTCAAGAGTCTGAACTTTAGTGAAGGACAGGGAGAGGAATGGACATCCAGTGACTACAGTGACTGAGGAAAACCTTGGTGCTATAGAGAAAATGCTTCATAAAAACAATCGAGTAACATTTAAGGACATCGAAGCAGCACTACAGATTGGATCACAAGCAGTGTCCAAAATCCTGCATGATTATCTTCACATTAAGAAAGTTTTATCCTGATAGATGCCTCACAATTTGACAGATGAGCAAAAGGGCACCCACAGTGAATGCTGTGAAGAAATGCTGGTTAGATTCAATGGAGGCAAGTCTAGACATGTTCTCACATTGTTACTGGATTTACTAATTTGATCCTAAGAATAAGTGTCAGTTAATAGTATGGATTTTTTTCCCTGCATGAAAATCCACCAACAAATATAAAGGGGCCAGCCAGGTATGGTGGCTCACACCTATAATCCTAGCACTCTGGAATGCTGAGGCAGGTGGATTGCTTGAGCTCAGGAGTTGGGAGACCAGCTGGAGCAAGAGCAAGACCCCTCTACTAAAAATAGAAAGATTAGGCCAGGCACAGTGGCTCCCACCTGTAATCCTAGCACTCTGGGAGGCTAAGGCAGGTGGATTGCTTGAGTTCACAGGTTTGAGACCAGCCTGAGCAAAAGTGAGACCTCATCTCTACTAAAAATACACAAACTGAGGCAAGAGGATTGCTTGAGCCCGAGTTGGAGGTTTCTATGAGTTATGACACCACGGCACTCTACCGAGGGTAACAGCTTAAGACTGTCTCAAAAAAAAAAGAAAAAAAAATAGAAAAAATAGCTGGCCATCGTGGGACCTGTAGTCCCAGCTACTTGGGAGGCTGAGGTAAGAGGATCTCATGAGTCCAAGTGTTTGAGGTTGCTGTGAGCTATGATATCACAGTATTCTACCCAGGGCAACAGTGAGTGAGACTCTGTCTCAATAAATAAATAAATAAAACAACCTTGAGGTGTTGGAAAGAAAATGGTGGCAACTTTCTTCTCCAAAAGTAGTCATATTGCATCTGTCCTTTGTAGTAACAAAGGATTGTTACTGCTCAGTGGTACACAATAGTGTGTCTACCAAAAGTTTTCCGGACGCTTCAGAATGGCAGCCAAAGACTGGACTGCTGGGGACCATCTTGCAGCATGACAATGTGTCCTCCCACACAGCCAACATCACCATTCAATTCCTGGAGTCCACAGAGTTTAAACTTAATAACTCAGCCAGGCAAGGTGGCTCATGCCCATAATCCCAGCACTGTGAAGCCATGGCGAGTGGATTATCTGAGCTCACCGGTTCAAGACGAACCTGAGCTAGAGCAAGACCCCCATCTTTAAAAATAGCTAGGTGCGGCTCAGCACCCATAGCACAGTGGTTACAACGCCAGCCACATACACCAAGGTTGGCGGATTCAAACTCAGCCCAGGCCAGCTAAACAACAATGACAACTGCAACCAAAAATAGCCAGGTGTTGTGGCGGGTGCCTATAGTCCCAGCTACTTGGGAGGCTAAGGCAAGAGAATCGCTTAAGCCCAAGAGTTGGAGGTTTCTATGAGCTGTGACACCCTGGTACACTACCCAGGACAAGAACTTGAAACTCTGTCTCAAAAAAAAAAAAAAAGGTAGCTGGCCTTTGGCAGGCACCTGTAGTTCATGGGAGGCTGAGGCAAGAGCATCACTTGAGCCCAAGAATTTGAGGTTGCTGTGAGCTATGATGCCATGGCACTTAACCGAGGGCGACATGAGACTGTCTCAAAAAAAAAAAATCACAAAAACAACAAAAAATACTTACGACTGATCCACCTTACAGTTCTGACCTGGCCCCATGTGATTATTTTTCCGTGCAGTCAAAAATTACTGGAGAAAATGGTTCTCCAGCTCTGAAGAGGCTGTTCCTGGGGTAGTGCCTGTGGCTCAGAGGTAGGGCACTGACCCCATATACCGAGGGTGGTGGGTTTGAACCCGGCCCTGGCCAAACTGCAACAAAAAATAGCTGGGCATTGTGGCAGTTGCCTGTAGTCCCAGCTACTCGGAAGGTTGAGGCAAGAGAATCGCCTAAGCCTTGGAGTTGGAGGTTGCTGTGAGCTATTACGACACAGCACTCTAGCAAGGGTGACAAAGTGAGACTCTTAAAAAAAGAAATCATTTTGATTACTATATTTTCTCACAATAATCACCCTGAGATTCTATGCACTTCTGGTCTCTTGTAAGCCATTTTTGAAAATATTTCTTTCCACTAACTTCCTACAAGTGCTTAAAGCTTACTTTTGTAAGCATGAACAGCATTTTTTTTTTTTTTTTTTTAAAGAGACAGAATCTCACTTTGTCACCACAGTGCTCGGCTGTTTTTTCGTTGCAATTTGCCAAGCCCAGGTTTGAACTCGACACCCTTAGTATATGGGGCTGGCACCCAACTCACTGAGCCACAGGCGCCGCCCATTCAAAATGATTTTACATTTCTTATTTTTTGTATATCTCAAAACTTTCGTAGGGTCTCTTGTTTTTTTTGGTGGGGGGGAAATTGTGCACATTTTGGGCATGCTTTCTTATGTTTTCTTCACAGAGCTCTTACACCAAATCTTTCAAAAAGTATTTTCTTCTTGATTGTTTCTTTGAATAAAGTTATGACCTGTGGTTACTTGTTTCCTGAAAAATCACATACACATTGTATACTTCAGTGTCTGTGATATTGAAGAAAATTATCAGGGAGTAATGCCCAAGTCCTTCAAGGACAGAGATACATTCTCAACCCTCGCCAAGTGTGTCAACACCTGCTGTAGTAGTATTATAAAAGTGGATTACATCAGACTTGTTATCCATTACCTTCATATCTTCGTGCTGTGTGGAAATTACTGTAACTACCTTTTCTGTCTTTGGAACATAACTTAGTAATGTCACATAGGGATAGGAGGAAATCTTACTGTATCAGATGTAGAGTTTTTCATCTATGGTGACCTGATTTCTAGAGCAAAGTCCCTTTTATCACTGCACAGTACCAACTATGGTTATATTTTTTCGAAGCAAGTATAAAGCCAAGGCAATGGAGGTAAATTGTCTCTCCATGTTAATATTTCTTCTGGAGTGATCCAAATGATAGTTCTGAATCAATCTTTTTCCAACCTCAGAGTCATTGTAGTTTCTCAAAAGGGTCTCTGATTTCTCGGCATAAGGCTCCCCTGCAAAATGGTAATTTGTGGAAGAATCACACACAAGATTCACTGCAATTACATACTTGCCAGGTTTAGTTGGTATGTAAAGTCTAAATGGACAGTGCCCATGGAAAGACACCAGTTCTTGTCAATGGTGACAGACTCATGAGATTTTTAATAAAGTGAGAGCTTTATTTATAACCATATTCCAAAGCTCTCGAAATGAAGCAAATTTATTATGCTGTCTGCAAGCTTCACATGTTGCAGCATCATTAAAAAATAGACATTTCAGTAGAAGTCTCATTCTGTGATTTGAAAACATGCACAGTAAACCAGAAAATTCTCCTGATGTTTTTGTTTTGCCAGTATATACCATAATTTAGAAGAATTTCAATTAGTCCTAAAATTTCTCCTTTTTACAAAATAGCCAGAATTTTTGAATGAATATGTCACTATTTAATTCTTTGATTAGATTTAGTTTCTGGTTTGTAAACTTGATGCTCCTAATTACAGTTTTATTATCAATAAATAGTTGGAAAACTTTTTTTTTAGCTGTAAAATTTTTTTTAATCTAATAAGATTAGGTTTACTGACTTGTTACAGTAACGGGGGGCAATTCGGAGGAAATGTTTAGTTCCTCTGAGTAAACAGCTTTAAAACTTTAGGCGCTGCTGGGACAGCACACTCACCGCGGCCCCGCTGGTGTGTGAATGTGCACGATACACTTCACGTCTGGTCGGACAGCGTAAATGGCAGAGTGTAACGTGAAGCCCGCTTGGTTTACTCCTAGATCAGTGCTTCCGCGATCTACCATGTCTCCTTGTAGATTGATTTTAACCAAACTAGACGCGGTCACTTCACTGTAGAGCAGCCCAAAAGGTACAATAAGAAAATGTTTCAGCTCGGAGCTCACTCTGGATGTGACGTGATCGTAGATAAGCTGAAACCACCCAAAGAGATCCGCCAGTCTATAAAATGCTGCCAATTTACACCGCCATAACTTCTCCCCTTTGTCGTACGCAATTGAATCAGATCCTCTAAGGTCATTCACAGGAGTCACCATACCAAGACTCATGTTTAAGGCAGCCATCCCTCCTTGTGGGGCTGCTGGATAGACGTTCAGGACATTCGTAGTCATGAAATCTGCAATCTGCTGTAATGCCAACAGGCCTGTGGGATTCTTCCCCTTCTTAAATTGTTCCTGTATGATTGACTCCAGCTCTTCACAGAAAGCAGGGCTCTGCAGAATCATGGACACCCTCTTCTTTTGCTCCATCATATTGAAGTCCTGGCGAAGGTCCGGTGCCATGTTCCTCTCCCGCAAGTATTCCAGATTGTTCTCATCCACCTTGTCGAAGTATCTCTCCTTGTGAGGGGCTGTGGTCGGGGGTGGTGAGGGCACCACTGCAGCCCGAGTATCACCATTCATTGTACAATCTTTCTAAGCTCCTTGCAAGCCGGTCGTGCGCAGTGCGGGGTTCTAGGGTCCCAGCACGGCTGCCGCCCATCCCCTCCGGCTATGACTCCAGCTCCAGCTCCGCCCCCTGTCCGCGGAGCACACCCGGCCGGCAGTCCCCGCCCGCCCGGCCTCTCCGCCCCCTCAACCAGTTGGAAAACTTTTAATGAAGTTTTGGGTTCTATTCCTGATCGTCCTCATACCGTTAACTGATTGTCATCTCTTGTCACTTTTTATTGGCTGCAAGTTCCATATTCCTTATGGTTTTATCATCTGAACTGCGGGCTGCTCTTTTTATAATTGGGTGCGCTCTTTTTCTCATGGCTTCCATATTTTGTATTTCTTTTTTTTTTTTTTTTTTTTTTGAGACAGTCTCACTTTGTCGCCCTCAGTAGAGTGCAGTGGTCTTATAGCTTCACAGCACCCTTAAACTCTTGGGCTCAAGCGATTCTCTTGTCTCAGCCTCCCAAGTAGCTGGGACTACAGGCGCCTGCTACAATGCACAGCTATTTTTAGAGACGTGGTCTTACTCTGGCTCAGGCAATCCACCCACCTCGGCCTCCCAGAGTGCTAGGATTATAGGTCTGAGCCTCCGGTCTGGCCCATATTTCGTATTTTTTCTTTTCCATTGTCATCTTCTTCTTCCTCTTCACTTTCTTCCTCAGAACAACTAATTTTACGTTGCACCCCAACAAATTCTTCCTATTCTCTATATGAACTAGTGAAAATGTCCTCATCATTTCTTTTAAAATCTGACACTATGAGTTCTTCTGTCTCAGCTACTGACAAATTATATTGCCTCTTTGCCATATTTGTCTCTGTGTCATGAGAAAAAAAGTAAGTCATTGCTTAACATAAACAGAGTTATAGAATTGTCAGATATTCTGTATTTTCAGTGATACGAACCTTGATCTTCACCAAACACAAATATACTGTTTACTAACTTCACCATGAAAAACACTTAGGAAAAAAATAGAACTTTTCCTGGAAAACATACTGCAACCCATCACTGGCAATAAGAAGTGTCCAGAACTGCAGATCCAAAAGTGCTGATATACAGAAGTTGCATGGATGGGTGTGTTGGCTCACACCTGTAATCCTTTTTTTTTTTTTTTTGTAGAGACAGAGTTTCACTTTATCGCCCTGGGTAGAGTGCCGTGGCGTCACACAGCTCACAGCAACCTCCAACTCCTGGGCTTAGGCGATTCTCCTGCCTCAGCCTCCTGAGTAGCTAGGACTATAGGCGCCTGCCACAACGCCCGGTTATACACACCTGTAATCCCAACTCTCTGGGAGGCTGAACTGGGTGGATCACTTGAGCCTCAAGAGTTCGAGACCAGCCTGAGCAATAGTGAGACTTTGTCTCTACTTAAAACAGAAAAACTAGCCAGGTGTAGTAGTGCACACTTGTAGTCCCAGCTACTTGGGAGGCTGAGGCAAGGGGATTGCTCAAGCCCAAGACTTTGAGGTTACTGTGAATTACACCACAGCACCTGACCCAGGGCAACAGAGACTGTCTCAAAAACAAAAAAGAAAGAATGGCCTGAACAGTAAAAATGTAACTTCTTGCCTAAACAAATCTACAACAGCTAAACCATAATGGGATCAGTCCCTGAGCCCCACTCCATTGGTATGCGACTGCTACGGAAAAATGCTGATTTCAACTCAGGAAGTGTATTTCATTCTCCACTGGTGGTTCAGACCTAGAGTTTGAAAACAGCTTTTAAGTATTTACCTTATATTCCGGACTACACTGGTGATAGTAGTAGAAACATCTTTCAAATTACAACCAAAAAAAAAAATTAAATGGATTGAGCAATTTGCAGAGAATATGAAAACATGTGAATGCCTTTTGTCAAAAATGTGGTTATGATAATTCTAATTTATGAAAAAAAGTAAGATATTAATGCACATTTATATTATTCAAGAAAGTGTGGATAATATCTTTATAAACTTTTCTGTGAGTTCTCATGTATAGTTGTGGTTTAGAAATGACTTACATGATAATGTAGTGGTTATGTTTCCAAGTTGGACTTCATAATGTTCATTTTACTTTCATTCTCCAGATCAAAGAATGTTCAGAAAAAGTGGAACTGATACATGGTAAGAAAGGTGGACTAGCAGCTGATAAGAAGGAATTCAAACCTGTGCCTGGAAGGACTGCTGTTTCAGGGGCTGCAGGAGATAAGGACATGAAGGACATTTCAGCACCCAAACCCGGGCCTATAAAAAAGGCACCTACCACTAAGGTTAATACATGGTTTAAAAATAGAATTTAGTTAGGTGGAATCAGTCTCAGGTTCATGGTTGGTCCTCCAAAATGATTTTGTTTGACAAATGAATTCACTAACCACATTAAAAATGCAGCAGAGGGCGGCACCTGTGGCTCAGTGAGCAGGGTGCTGGCCCCATATACCGAGGGTGGCGGGTTCAAACCCAGCCCCGGCCAAACCACAACAACAACAAAAAAAAAAAAATAGCCGGGCGTTGTGGCAGGCGCCTGTAGTCCCAGCTACTTGGGAGGCTGAGGCAGGAGAATCGCCTAAGCCCAGGAGTTGGAGGTTACTGTGAGCTGTGTGACACCACGGCACTCTACCAAGGGCGATAAAGTGAAACTCTGTCTCTACAAAAAAAATAAAAATGCAGCAGAACATCTGTTAACAGAGACAAAATATTCCCATGACATATTTTGTTATTTGAAACATTAATACAGATAAAAATGGTAATGCAAAAAAATGGTAATGAAGGTCTTCGAATGTGAGGGTTTTGTCAATTTAAGGTAAAATTTCCTATCTTAACCATTTTAGTGTACAGTTCAATAGTATTAAATGCATTCATAATGTGCAACCATCACCACTATCCATCTCCATAATACTTTGAATGCTTTAACACCAGAATGCTCTTATTAGTTAAGCAGTAACCCCCTATTCTCACTTTCTTCCAGCCCCTTTCTTTTTCTATGAATTTGACTACTTTAGATACCACATATAAGTAGAATCACACAGTATTTGTGTATTTGTTAAGTATTTATTTCACTTAGCATAATGTGCTTAAAATGCATCTATATCATAGTATGTGTCAGAATTTCCTTCATCTTAAAGCTAAATAATATTCCACTGTATGTATATATATGCATATGCCACATTTTGCTTATCCATTTATATGTCAACACACTTGGGTTGCTCCACACTTTGGCTATTGTAAATGATGCTGCAATATGGGAATACAAATTCTTTTCAAGGCTCTCTTTTCCATTCTTTTGGCTATATGCCCAGAAGTGGAATTGCTGGATCACATGGTAATTCTATGTTTAATATTTTTGAGGAACCACATTATTGTTTTACACGGTAGCTATTTTACATTTCCACCAAGAGTGCGCAGGGGTTTCAGTTTTTCCACATCCTTCTTAATTTCTGGTTTGTGGAGGTTTTTTGCTTTTCTTTTTCTTTTTATAGTAGCCATGCTAATAGGTGTGAGGTGGTATCTCACTATAGTTTTGGTTTGCATTTCCCTAAAGATTAGGGGTGTTGAACATTTTTCATGTATTTAATGGCCTTTTGTATATTTTCTTTGGAAAAATGTCTAAGTGTTTTGTCCATTTTTTCTTTTTTATTGAGACAGAGTCTCACTTTATGGCCCTCAGTAGAGTACCATGGAGTCACAGCTCATAGTAACCTCAAACTCTTGAGCTCAAGTGATTCTCCTGCCTCAGCTTCCCAAGTAGCTGGGACTACAGGCGCCTGCCACAACGCCCAGCTATTTTTTTGTTTTAGCAGGCCCTACCTGGGTTCAAACCCACCACCCTGTGCATGTGGGCGGTGCTCTACCCACTGAGCTACAGGCTCTGTCCTTTTGTCCATTTTTTAACTGAGTTTCTTGATTTTTTTTTTTTTTTTTTTTTTTTAGAGTTTCACTATGTCACCCTCAGTAGAGTGCTGTGGTGTCCCAGCTCACAGTAACCTCAAACTCTTGGGTTCAAGTGATTCTCTTGCCTCAGCCTCCCAAGTAACTAGGACTATAGGCACTTGCCACAACGCCTGGCTATTTTTTGTTGCAGTTGTCATTGGTTAGCTGACCTAGGCCAGGTTCAAACCTGTCATATGTGGCTGGCTCTAACCACTGTGGTATAAGTGGCAAGCCAGTTTTTTGATATTTTTATTGTTGAGTTTTAGGAGTTCTCTTTGTATTTTTTGTATTAATCCTTTATCAGATATGTGATTTACAAATATTTTCTCCCATTCTGTGGCTTATCTTTTCACTTCATTGATAATATCTTTTGATACGTAAAATTTAACTTTCATGAAGTCAAATTTATTTTTCCTTTTGTTATTTGTACCATTTGTGTTATATCCAAGAAACCATTGCCAAATCGAATGTTGTAAAGTTTTTGCCCTGTGTTTTGTTCTGAGAATTTTTTAGTTTTAGGTCTTACATTTCGGACTTTGATCTTTTCTGAGTTAATTTTTGTATATGCTGTTCAATTCTTTTGCATCTGGATACTTAGTTTTCCAAGCACTATTTCTTGAACAGGCTATTGAATGGTCTTGGTACCCTTGTCAAAATATCTTTTGACTACACGTGAGTACATTTTAAGGGGTCAGAAAATTTTTTTGTTTGTTTGTTTTTTTGGTGATTTTTGACCGGGGCTGGGTTTGAACCCGCCACCTCCGGCATATGGGACCAGCACCCTACTCCTTGAGCCACAGGCGCCGCCCGGGGTCAGAAAATATTATTAAATAATGAAATAAAATGCGGCAAGGTATTTACTGTTAATAAAAATAATAATGTTACCTTGGTTATTTTGCTGATAATATTGCTGAGTCTCCTTACCAGACTAGGTCTTCTTATCTTTTATAGCAGGGGTCCTCAAACTGCAGCTCGCGGGCCACATGAGGCTGTGTGATTGTATTTGTTCCCATTTTGTTTTTTTACTTCAAAATAAGATATGTGCAGTGTGCATAGGAATTTGCTCATAGTTTTTTGTTTTTTTTTTTAGTGATAGTCCGGCCCTCCAGTGGTATGAGGGACAGTGAACTGGCCCCCTGTTTAAAACGTTTGAGGACCCCTGGGGCGGCGCCTGTGGCTCAGCGAGTAGGGCGCCGGCCCCATATGCCGAGGGTGGCGGGTTCAAGCCCAGCCCCGGCCAAACTGCAACAAAAAAATAGCCGGGCGTTGTGGCAGGCGCCTGTAGTCCCAGCTACTCGGGAGGCTGAGGCAAGAGAATCGCGTAAGCCCAGGAGTTAGAGGTTGCTGTGAGCCGTGTGACGCCACAGCACTCTACCGAGGGCGGTACAGTGAGACTGTCTCTACAAAAAAAAAAAAAAAAAAAGTTTGAGGACCCCTGTTTTATAGCATAAAGTAGGGCAAATATGGCATTCTTTAATGAACACATGCCTTGTGGGCTCTCTTTTTTTTTTTTTTTGTAGAAACAGAGTCTCACTTTATGGCCCTCAGTAGAGTGCCGTGGCCTCACACAGCTCACAGCAACCTCCAACTCCTGGACTTAAGCAATTCTCTTGCCTCAGCCTCCCGAGTAGCTGGGCCTACAGGCACTCACCACAACGCCCGGCTATTTTTTTTTTTTTTTGGTTGCAGTTTGGCCGGGGCCAGGTTTGAACCTGCCACCCTCGGTATATGGGGCCGGCGCCTTACCGACTGAGCCACAGGCGCCGCCCCCTTGTGGGCTCTCTTAAGCATGAGAGTTATCTGCTGCAGATGCAAAAAGTTTAAGGCCCCTTGCCCGCCATCAGCCCCACCTGGAACCCTCCAGCATGGAGTTAGGGGAAGAGAACTGATATTTAGTGAGCATCATCTTGCAAAGCACTTTACCTTCATAATGTCATTTCATCATCATGACAACTGTTGAGTTAGGTATTTTGTGATCCCTATTTAAAAAAAAAAAAAAAATGAAGCTAAGTCTCAGATTAAATGTCCATGCTCTGATATTTCTATTGTTTGTTTTCTGTCTCGCCATGCTATTGTAAACCTTAAAGGGTAGAGATCTTGTCACTGCTTGATCCTCCATACATAGAATAGTTTTGGGCATATGGTAGCAACTGGGCATACCTTTGTGGAACAAATAGAATGGCAGAACTAGGATTTGAATCTAGGTATATTTAGATACAGACTCTGTATATTTTCATATTATGCTAGCTCCTCAACATTCTAATATAAAGAACTAGCAGCTATTTTCTCCTTTCTCACAGCTTCTGTCTCTAAGACACGTTCGATTTTTTTAACGTGACCCACTTGCCACTTACCTCTCTGAACCAATCCATGCCCAGTCTAGCTGGCCTTCTCTTATTGTGAAGAGTTCTTTAAAAAATAAAAACATGGGGGGCAACTTCCTTATATTCTCATTTTGAAAAGATTAGTAAGGCTAAGCATGTTGGCTCATACCTGTAATCCTAGCACTCTGGGAGGCTGAGGCGGGTGGATTGCTTGAGCTCAGGGGTTGGATACTAGCCTGAGCAAGAGCGAGTCCTCCATATCTAAAACATAGCCAGATGTTGTGGTGGACACCTGTTGTCCTAACTACTTGGGAAGCTGAGGCAAGAGGATCACTTGTACCTAAGAGTTTGAGGTTGCCATAAAGCCAGAGCACTCTAGTGAGGGTGATGAAATAAGACTCTGTCCTTAAAAAAAAAAAACAAAAAACTCAGTAGAACAATATCAGTGTCAAACTCACTGAACCAGCTAGAATATAGGATTATAAATCCATATATATATATATATATATATATATATATATATGTCTGTTAACAAGAAAAAGATAAGTACAAGATCTGTTAAGCGAGGTATCACAGAGAATGCTATGATAAGGAAAGATCAAGAAGAGGTGTTCTAGTTAGTCAAAGAGAACTGATAAGAATGGAATTTCCCATTTTTAGAGTTAGAAAGCATATCCCTTTATGGGGTTATTACTATGAACCATACTGTAATAATGTGGCAAGTATAAGAGGTTTCTATTTAGTTAAAAATTAGTGTCTTAACTTTGGCTACCAGTTAGATCTTGGAAGAGTCAAGATAACATTGGTTTCAGAACAGGTCTGAATGTTGAAGAGTGACTTGGTCCTCTCTTTGTATCTTTTCTTTTTAGGTTTGGGGCATTTCTTAACAAATATTCAAAACAGGTAGAAGGAACACTTTTTTTCGAGACAGAGTCTCACTCTATTGCTGTGGGATTGAGTGCCATGATATCATCATAGCTCACAGAAACCTTAAACTCTTGGGCTCAAGTGATCCTTACTCCTCAGCTTCCTGAGTTGTTGGGACTACAGGCACCAGCCACAATATCAGGCTAGTTTTTCTATTTTCAGTAGGGTATCACTCTTGCTCAAGTTGGTCTCAAGCAACCCACCAGCCTTGGCCTCCCAGAGTGCTAGGATTACAGGTGTGTGTGCCACTTCCCCTAGCCAGAAGATACACTTCTGAACAGTGATATATGTTGCTATAATACTATTAACTACCATTGCTGTATACTTTGTGATATACTACTATTTTCTTGTGACCTTTCAAAACTGGGATGAAATGAATTTAAATGAAAACATTTAAACAATATTAAGCAGATACAATCCAGTGGTGCAATAAGAAGTACAACTAACCAAAGTATATTCCAGGAATATAAGAATGGTTCAATGTTAATGCTATAAAATTTACTAAATTTATAGATCAAAATAAATCTAATTTCAAGGATTAAAAAGGAATATAATAAGTTTCAGTATGACTTGATCAAAATTCTTAGATGTATAGAAACAGATGAACACTTTGATATGATTAAATATGAATAGATCTGCAGACAGCAGTAAATATAGCAAACCAAAAGCCAGCCAGCATCATGCTTAAAAATGATTAAATACTAGAAATATTCCTGTTATAGTGAGAAATAAAATAAATGCTTGCTGGTACCATTATTATTTAATAATGCTGTACAGTTAGACAAGAGAATAAAGTTAGATGTATTAATACGAAGAAGGATGAAGCAAAATTATTTTTAAAGATAATAGGATCATATACTTAAAGCTCAAGCAAATCACCTAAAAAACTACAGCAATAACATTCAGTGTGATTGCCATCATCAACATAACTGGAATACTAATAGGTTGCTATGACAACCCCTTTTTTCCTTTGCAAATTATTATATAGTTATATGATATTTGCCTCTAATTGTAGAACCTTAAGGTTAAGTATTGAGTAAATGTTCTGACTTAGAAACTGTTCTTTACTAACTTAGGAAAGATTTAGAGACATTTAAAGGCATCAGGCATGTCATTCACAAATTAATCAGTAAATGTAGTATAATTTGAGTTTATCACTTTTGTTTCATTTCTCCTTAGCTTATTCTGAATCAGAGGTTTTTAATATGGGTCTGTAGATTAGCCCATGGGTGGTCTTCAGGGGTTCCATCTCACATTGAAACTGTGCTTACTTTGTAGACACAAAAAATGTTTATTTTTTAAATGATCCTTCCATTTTAACCAAATTTTTAAGTTGGTTTTGTGACCCAAAAGTGTTTTTTTTTTTTTTTTTTCTGTAGAGACAGAGTCTCACTGTACCGCCCTCGGGTAGAGTGCCGTGGCGACACACAGCTCACAGCAACCTCTAACTCTTGGGCTTACGCAATTCTCTTGCCTCAGCCTCCCGAGCAACTGGGACTACAGGCGCCTGCCACAACGCCCGGCTATTTTTTTGTTGCAGTTTGGCCGGGGCTGGGCTTGAACCTGCAACCCTCAGCATATGGGGCCGGCGCCTCACCAACTGAGCCACAGGCGCCGCCCCCCAAAAGTGTTTTTAAAAACCACTGTTTTAAGGGCAGCGCCTGTGGCTCAGTGGGTAGGGCGCCAGCCCCAAATACCATGGATGGCGGGTCCAAACCCGGCACCGGCCAAACTGCCCCCCAAAAATAGCCGGTCGTTGTGGTGGGTGCCTGTAGTCCCAGCTGCTCAGGAGGCCTAGGCAGGGGAATTGCCTAAGCCCAGGAGTTGGAGGTTGCTGTGAGCTGTGTGAGGCCACTGCACTCTACCGAGGGTGATGTAACGAGACTCTGTCTCTAAAAAACAAAAAACACTTTTAAATCCTTAAGTAGTTTTATTTTTATTTTTTAAATCCCTTTTAGGCTGGTGGGCCACCTAAGAAGGGGAAAGCAACTGCACCAGGAGGTATGGGAAGTATTGGAACCAAAAACAAGAAAGGATTGGAAACCAAAGAAGTAGTGGAGCCTGAGCTCTCAGTGAGTATGACACACAGTGCTTCAAACTCACAAAATTGTGGAAAGGGAAACCTGATAGAATATTTGAGTTCTTTCTCTGCTAGGTTCTACAATATATGGTTAATAGATACCTTTTAGCTTACTTAAACTACTATGGAAACACTTCTTCATGGTCGCATAACAGCAGCCTCAGACACTATGGTCTACCTATGGGAGTATTCTTTTAGTTTTGGCTAGGGTATATTTATAGGCTTGCAGTCTGTTACCTTAAGCAATTCCTAATTTTAATATATTTTGGGTTTTACAGATAGAAGTATGTGAAGAAAAAGCTTCAGCTGTTCTTCCCCCTACCTGTATACAGCTTCTAGATAGCAGTAACTGGAAGGAAAGGCTGGCCTGTATGGAAGAATTCCAAAAGGTAGGTGCATTGGGAAGGTTTGCATGGGGAAGAAAATGAGATTATATGGAAGTAATGAAATTCACAAATGAGGGCGGCGCCTGTGGCTCAGTCGGTAGGGCACCGGCCCCATATACCGAGGGTGTCGGGTTCAAACCCGGCCCCGGCCGAACTACAACCAAAAAATAGCCAGGCGTTGTGGCGGGCGCCTGTAGTCCCAGCTACTCGGGAGGCTGAGGCAGGAGAATCGCTTAAGCCCAGGAGTTGGAGGTTGCTGTGAGCTGTGTGAGGCCACGACACTCTACCAAGGGCCATAAAGTGAGACTCTGTCTCTACAAAAAAAAAAACAGAAAGAAATTGACAAATGAGGTATTTGTCCTAATTACTGTGGTTTTTAACCATGTTTCTTGGTGTTAACTAAAGATGAAGGGTTTTTGTTTGATTTTTTTTTTGTAGATGTTTCTTATCTTTCAACATCTGAATTTTGTGGCTTCTGTAAGTTCATAATTTAATACTTATTCAAGAATATTAGGTTCTTATTTTGAGTTATAAGGCTTACCTTAATTTTTAAATTGTACTAGGACATAAAAACTTAAGCAAATAGGTCTCTCCACTTACATCACCCTTAGCCATTTGGGGGTCTCCCCCTTTGTCATCATGATTCCTTGGTAGAATAGACATTATCCCTTGGTATGAAAAGCTCTAGAAAACCTGCATTGGAAAGGAGCATGACAGCTCATTTGACATATGCTGTGTGATTATAATGAAGAGGGGTGTGGAGAAGCTGAAAGAACACTGAGAGGCAGGCACCTTTCAGTCCTGCATCTGCTGATCATCTGGTTTAGGCCTGAGTGTGTACATCTTTGAAATTTAATACTCTGCAGCTTCTAATCTACTCTACTTCGCTATATTTTTAGGAAAATCAAGTAAGAGAAATAATGTTTAAGTGGTTTCTGTCACATACTAGGCAAACAAACTTTTAACTATTACTTTACCTGGAGAAAATAATTTGTGAATTCCTGAAATAGGAACTAAAAGTGTTTCAGTGATATTAATATAACAGTCAAATACAAAGCTTGATAAATAAAGCATTATAGATGAACACACAAAGAAATAAAGCATTATAACAGAAACTATGTAAGTTCTCCACTGTCTCCTTCAGAGGTAACCACTTACCTGACTTTGCTTTGGAATTCATCTTTAACCCTTTAACTCTCTTATTCTCCCATTTTACATTAAGACTGTTGAACTAATGGACCGAACTGAAATGCCATGCCAGGCATTAGTGAGGATGCTGGCCAAGAAACCTGGATGGAAAGAAACTAATTTTCAGGTATTTTTTAATTAGAGATTTATTTTGTAATTGACGTAATTTACATGACATTATCCTATGGAGTGATACAGAAGTATAGTTCTGACAGTGATTTTTATTGAACACAATTGACCCTTGAATAATGCAGGGATTCATGGGGCACCAATCCCCTGCATGGTTGAAAATTTGCATGTAACTTCTGACCCCCCAAAAATACCCTGCTGTTAACCAGAAGTCTTACATAACATAAACAGTTGGTTAACACATATTTTATATGCTGTATGTACTTATATACAGTTTTCTTTTTTTTTTTTGAGACATAGTCTCACTTTGTTGCCCATGGTAGTACCGTGGCATCACAGCTCACAGCAACCTCAAACACTTGGGCTCAAGTGATTCTCTTGCCTCACCCCCCCGACCCCCCCTACCCCCAGTAGCTGGGACTACAGGTGCCCTTCACAACGCTCAGCTATTTTGACAGACGGGGTCTCGCTCTTGCTCAGGCTGGTCTCAAACCCGTGAGCTCAGGCAATCCACCTGCTTTGGCCTCCCAGAGGGCTAGGATTACACGTGAGATACAGTTTTCTTATAGTAAAATAAGCTAGAAAAAAGAAAATATTATTAAGAAAATTAGGGCGGCGCCTGTGACTCAGTGAGTAGGGCGCCGGCCCCATATGCCAAGGGTGGCAGGTTCAAACCCAGCCCTGGCCAAACTGCAACAAAAAAATAGCCGGGCGTTGTGGCAGGCGCCTGTAGTCCCAGCTGCTTGGGAGGCTGAGGCAAGAGAATCGCGTAAGCCCAAGAGTTAGAGGTTGCTGTGAGCCGTGTGATGTCATGGCACTCTACCCGAGGGCAGTACAGTGAGACTCTGTCTCTACAAAAAAAAAAAAAAAAAAATTTACTATTCATTCAGTAGACGTGTATCATCATAAAGGTCTTCATCCTCACTGTCTTCAGGGTGAATAGGCTGAGAAGGAAGAATAGTAGTTGGTCTTGCTGGCTCAGGGGTGCCAGAGGCAGAAGTTCAAAATCATGTTGTTCAAGAGTTAACTTTATAACTTTGTATAGTAATTAGGAGTTTTTATATATACATAAATAAATATGTAAATATATACATATATAATTTTCATTATATAAATGCTTTTTTCTCCTCATTATTTAGGCCCAGAAGCTTTCTAGTCTAATCTGTACATGTTCAATGGAGATATAAACAATGAGATAGCTTTCTTTTTTATTGTTTTTTTGTTTGTTTTGTTTGTATTTGTTTATTTTTGAGAATGGGTCTTGCTCTCATCCTGGCTAGAGTACAACCTCAAGTGATCCTCCTGCCTCAGCCTCCCAAGAAGCTGGGACTGCAGTTGTGCACCACCATGCCCAGCTAATTTTTCTATATTTTGTGGAGATGGGCAGGTCTCACTCTTGCCAGGCTGGTCTCGAACTCCTGAGTTCATGTGGTAGCATTGCTTGTTACTATTTTGGGACTTTAGTTCTTTCTTTCTTTGACTATTAGACAGCTTGTTAATATTGTCAGTTAACTTCTTTTTTTTGTTTGAGACAGCATCTCACTATGTTGCCCTCAGTAGAGTGCTGTGGCATCACAGCTCACAGCCAGCAACCTCAAACCCTTGGGCTCAAGCAATCCTCTTGCCACAGCCTCCCACCTAGCTAGGACTACAGGTGCCTGCCACAATGCCTGGCTATTTTTAGAGATGGGGGGTCTTGCTGTTGCTCAGGCTGTTCTTGAACTCCTTAGCTCAAGCAATCTACCTACCTCGGCTTACCAGAGTGCTAGGATTACAATTGTGAACCACCACACCTGGCCTCTAATTGATAACAATTAAAAGATAAAAATTATTTTACTTCTTTGCTGAAAATTCTGATTTTCGTTTAGTCATGTTCTCAGCTGTCCTTATCTTACATCTTCAGGCTGCTGTTAATACATGAGTATAAGTAAATAAGTAAGTGTCTTTTGTTTGCTCATAACTTTGACACTTATCCTCCTTCAGGTGATGCAAATGAAGCTTCACATAGTGGCTTTGATTGCCCAGAAGGGAAATTTCTCCAAAACTTCAGCTCAAATTGTATTAGATGGCCTTGTGGACAAGATTGGAGATGTGAAATGCGGGAACAATGCAAAAGAAGCTATGACAGCAATAGCTGAAGCTTGTATGCTGCCATGGACAGCTGAACAGGTTAGTGACAGAGAACTCTTGTTCCCTCAGTTTTCCCAATTTTTCCCCAAATTTTAATTTAAGTTTACTAATTGTACTTTAGTTCTTACCTTCTTGAGTAAAACCATCCTTTTACTGCAGTTTTAATACTGCATTTTTATTTTATTTTTTACTTTTAATATACTATCATCTGATAATAAAAATTTATCACCAGTATTCTGCAAAGGTGAGAGTAACTTTCTCTTTAAATATTATAGTCCAGAATGATCACTAGTGAAAATCTGAACAGTTCAGAATGCTTTTAGTACTACTGCCACTTGCCTCATTTTCTTGTGTAGGTTAACTCTCATTTGTAAGACATTCTTATAGTTGTTTTAGTATCAGAAAACCATGTTTAATCCGGCTCTACCTTAACATTGTGGTATATTTATGTAAGACATAGGAGGGAGAAAATGAAGATCTCTTGTTTTTGCTCTGCTTCAGGTTATGTCAATGGCATTCTCACAGAAAAATCCCAAGAATCAATCAGAAACCCTGAATTGGCTATCAAATGCGATAAAAGAATTTGGTTTTTCTGGGTAAGTCAGAAAGAAATCAAATGGAAAATAATTAAATATTTACCAGTCTCTGATTGGTAATTATATTTGTCATAGGCATCTCTGATTATTTCTGAAAAGCTAAAGCTGGGTTGTCTCATTTATGTAAGACAAAACCTCTTTTGTTTTCAAAAATCTATATATTGACTTGTGTTCCTGCATTTATTTATTTGTTTATTTTTAGAGACAGAGTCTCACTTTATTGCCATCGGTAGAGTGCCATGGCGTCACACAGCTCACAGCAACCTCCAACTCCTGAGCTTAGGCGATTCTCTTGCCTCAGCCTTCTGAGTAGCTGGGACTACAGGCATCCGCCGCAACGCCCAGCTATGTTTTTGTTGCAGTTTGGCCGGGGCCGGATTTGAACCCACCTCCTTCGGCATATGGGGCTGACACCCTACCCACTGAGCCACAGGTGCTGCCCTTTTTTCGTTATTGTTGTCGTTGTTTAGCAGGCCTGGGCCAGGCTCGAACCCGCCAGCCTTGGTGTATGTGGCTGGTGCCCTATACACTGAGCTACGAGCGCCGAGCCTATTCCAGGTACTTTGTAAAAATTTCTTCCTACGTGGTGGCTCTCACCTGTAATCCTAGCACTCTGGGAGCCCAAGGCAGGTGGATTGCTTGAGCTTAGGAGTTTGAGAACAGCCTGAGCAAGAGCAAAATCCTATCTCTACAAAAAATAAAAATTAGTAAAACTAGCTGGGCATTGTGGTGAGTACCTGAAGTGACAGCTACTCGGGAGTCCAAGGCAAGAGGATCTCTCGAGCCCAAGAGTTTGAGGTTGCTATGAGCTATGATGCCATGGCACTCTACTCAGGGTGACAGAATGAGACGGTCTCAATTATAAAATAAATAAATAAATAAAGGGAGCATGCCCGTAGCTCAGTGGTTAGGTCGCCTGCCACGTGCACCGGGGCTAGAGGTTTCAAACCCATCCCAGGCCTGTTAAAGAACAACAACAACAAAAAAAATAGGTCAAAAAATAGGGGCGTCAATTTCTTATCTTGCTTTATTTTTATTCCATTGTTCCTTTTTAGTTTTGTTTTGTTTTGAGACAGTCTCACTATGTTGCCCTCAGTAGAGTATGTGGCGTCACAGTTGATAGCAACCTCAAACCCTTGGGCTTAAGCGATTCTCTTGCCTCAGCCTCCCAAGTAGCTGGCACTACAGGTGCCCACCACAACGCCCAGCTATTTTGTTGTTGTTGCAGTTGCACTTGTCATTGTTGTTTTTTAGGTGGCCTGGGCTGGGTTCAAACCTGCCAGCCTCCGTGCATGTGGTTGGTGCACTACCCATTGAGCTACAAGCTCTACCTGTTTGTTTTTATTAAGACAGCATCTCACTTGGTCACGTTTGGCAGAGTGCTATGGTGTCATAGCTCACAGCAGCCTCTAACTCCTGGGCTCAAGCTATCCTCCTGTCTCAGCCTCCCAAGTAACTGAGACTACATGTACCTGCCACAATGCCCAACAATTTTTAGAGACAGGGTCTTGCTCTTGCTCAGACTGGTCTCAAACCTGTGAGCTCAAGCAATCCACCCACCTTGGCCTCTCAGAGTGCTGGGATTACAGGCATGAGCCACCTTGCCCAATCCTAATTAGAGGATTTTTGAGCAGAAGAGTAATAAGATCATTGTGACAGTGGTCAAATAGAACAGATAGTGAGAATCAAAGACAGGGAAGCTACTTGGTAGGCTACTGGAGTAATCCTGTCAAGAAATTATTGTATTTTAGGCATAGATTATAGAGCTGGAAGTGTCATGTCCTCATAATATATATTAAAAGTAGAACTGAACAGAGTATTGGGTACAAGAGAGATGAGTCAGGAATAACTCTGAAAAGTCAAGGATAGACTAAACAACTAGAAGAAATACTGAAGTAGAGAAGACTGAGAGGAAAAGGTTTTGGTTTGGGGGTGCAGGATATCTGCTGAGCATGCAAATGGAAATGTCACACAGACAGTTGACTATGTGAATCTGGAATTCATGACAGAGTTTAGGAAAAAAATTAAGAGACTTCATTTAAGCATAATAAGACTATCAGTATGTAGACAGTATTTAAAGCTCACTTTAAAATGAGTATAGTGGCTCGGCACCCATGCACAGTGGTTATGGCGTCAGCCACATACACCGAGGCTGGTGGGTTCGAGCCCAGCCTGGGCCAGCTAAACAACAATGACAACTGCAACAAAAAAATAGCCTGGCATGGTGGCAGGCGCCTGTAGTCCCAGCTTCTTGGGAAGCTGAGGCAAGAGAATTGCTTAAGCTCAAGAGTTTGAGGTTGCTGGGACGCCATGGAACTCTACTGATGACGACGTAGTAAGACCCGTGTCTGAAAAAAAAAAAAAAAAGGGTGGTGCCTGTGGCTCAGTGGGTAGGGCACCGGCCCCATATACTGAGGGTATACTGAGGGTGGCAGGTTTAAACCCGGCCCCGGCCAAATTGCAACAAAAAAAAAAGCCGGGCGTCGTGGCAGGTGTCTGTAGTCCCAGCTACTCGGGAGGCTGAGGCAAGAGAATCGCCTAAGCCCAGGAGTTGGAGGTTGCTGTGAGCTGTGTGACGCCATGGCACTCTATGGAGGGCGATAAAGTGAGACTGTCTCTCTACAAAAAAAACAATTAAATAAATAAATAAAATGAGTGTAGTAAGACAGTATGTGAGAACTCCTCAAAAGGGGGCCAGTCCCAGAGTCTGGCTTTATAAAACTATTTGATATTTTGAAATTTTTGATTATTTTTAATTCTAAATGTTTCTTTTAGATTAAATGTCAAAGCTTTCATTAGCAATGTGAAGACAGCTCTTGCTGCAACAAACCCAGTGAGTACCTACCAGCATATGACCATTATTGCCATCTTTGTGGTTCTGTTCTGATTTGAAAAGTTCTTTTTATGCTTTCTGGCAGGCTGTGAGGACTTCTGCCATCACCTTACTTGGTGTGATGTATCTATATGTTGGTCCCTCTTTGCGAATGTTTTTTGAGGATGAGAAGCCTGCTCTCTTATCCCAGATAGATGCAGAATTTGAGAAGGTAAAGGTTTTGCAAATGATAGAATCTGTTGGTGGACTTGGGAATCTCATAGTAGTTAAAACTAAACTCTTAAACTTGATAATAAAGAATGTGTATTTTTGTTGTTGTTTTTGGGGGGTGTTTGAGACAGAGTCTCACTTTGTCACCCTCAGTAGAGTACTGTGGTGTCATAGCTCACAGCAACCTCCAGTTCTTGGGCTTAGGCAATTCTGTTGCCTCAGCCTCCCAAGTAGCTGGAACTACAGGTGGCCACCACAACGCCCAGTTATTTTTTTGTTTCAGTTTGGCTGGGGCTGGGTTCAAACCCACCATCCTTGGTATATGGGGCCAGCGCCCTACTCAGTGAGCTATAGGCACCGCCCTGTATGTCTGGTTTTATGGCATATGTATCCCTGAAAGAGTTCACAAAAAGTTGGTGACTTTGTCTGTGAAGAAGAGAATTGCGTAGCTATGGTATAGTACAGGGAATATTCTTCTTTACATCCTTTTCTACCTTTGGAATTTCAAACATTGTGAATGTATCCTAGTCAGAAAGTATATTAAGGGCAGCGCCTGTGGCTCAGTGAGTAGGGTGCTGGCCCCATATACCGAGGGTGGTGGGTTTGAACCTGGCTCCGGCCAAACTGCAACAAAAAAATAGCTGGGCATTGTGGCGGGTGCCTATAGTCCCAGCTACTTGGGAGGCTGAGGCAAGAGAATCACCTAAGCCCAGGAGCTGGAGGTTGCTATGAGCTGTGATACCATGGTACCTTACCGGGGGCGACAAAGTGAACCTTTCTCTAAAAAAAAAAAAGACAGTTTATTAAATAGAACTTTTATTTTTCAATTTAAAATTAAAATCATAGAACAGGTATGGTGCCTCACGCCTGTAATCCTAGCACTCTGGGAGGCCAAGACAAGTAGATTGCTTGAGCTCATGAGTTCCAGACCAGCATGAGCAAGAGCAAGACCCTGTCTCTAAAAAATAGCCAGGCACTGTGGCAGGCACCTGTAGTCCTAGCTAATTGGGAGGCTTAGGCATAAGGATCGCTTGAGCCCAAAAATTTGAGGTTTCTGTGAGCTATCACACCATGGCAGTCTTCCAAGTACAACAAAGAAAAACTGTCTCAGATAAATAATTAAAAATAAAAATCATGACTTAATCTTCCTTGAATACATTTTCTGACTCAAATTGCTAAGTGTTGGCAGACTCATTCTGTGTTGTCTTGGGCAAATGATTCATATGACTGAAAAGGCAGATTCTAGGCTCGGCTCCCATGGCACAGTGGTTATAGCGCCGGCCACATACACCCAGGCTGGTGGGTTTGAACCCAGCCCAGGCCGGCTAAACAGTAATGACAAATGTAACAAAAAATGGTAGGGCATTGTGTCGGTCGCCTGTAATCCTAGCTACTTTGGAGGCTGAGGCAAGGAGTTGCTTGAGCCCAAGAGTTTAAGGTGGCTGTGAACTGATGAAAAGACAGATTCTAATTAAAAATTTAAAAATTTTTTCAAAAAGTCATATTCTAATAAGTCTGTATAAACATAACTTCTGCCATGCATTCTCAAAATTTTAAACAGATAGGAATTAAAATATCTGTAATGTAAATAAGTACTCTGAAGGAACGAGAAAGTTTGACACAGATACCTTCTCTAATTTGTTTGCTTTCATATCCTTCATCACTAATTCATTTGTATGTAGATGCAGGGCCAAAGCCCACCTGCTCCAACCAGGGGAATTTCCAAGCATAGCACAAGTGGTATAGATGAAGGAGAAGATGGAGATGAGCCAGATGATGGGAGTAATGATGTTGTCGATCTTTTGCCAAGGACAGAGATCAGGTAGGTTTCAGTCTGTGAAGTGGTTTATTTGATTCATTATATTGAATTTCTTTTTTTTTTTTTTTTTGCAGTTTTTTTGACCTGGGCTGGGTTTGAACCCGCCACCTCCGGCATATGGGGCCAGTGCCCTACTCCTTTGAGCTACAGGTGCCTCCATGACTCATGATATTGAATTTTTTTTCCTTCCTTTTTTTTTTGCCTTCTCTTTGAATATAGTGAACTTACATGACATGATTATTATTCTTTTAGGAGTCTATGTTTAAGGTTCTGTCTTCTGTTTTTCAGTGATAAAATCACTTCAGAGTTGGTATCTAAGATCGGTGACAAGAATTGGAAGATCAGGAAAGAAGGCCTAGATGAAGTGGCAGGTGTTATCAATGAAGCAAAATTTATCCAACCGAATATAGGTGAACTTCCAACTGCCTTGAAGGGTCGACTCAATGATTCAAATAAAATCTTGGTATGTAGAGTACATGCCTGTCCCTTTCTCCCTTCCTTACCCCCGATGTAGGCATTTCTTTTTCAATATAGCCTTCATTAGTACATGAGTGGTCACTGAATTTGCTTTGAACTAGAAATAGCTTTTTTTAATTTTTTAGTGTACCTCAAGATATGTTGACAGATGGCAGATGTATTAATTAAATTTTATGAATCTCAGAATTTACTTTTTATGGGAATCCAGTATTAAAAATCTTTGTCTAAAATGCTTATATGTAAACATGCTTAAATTTCTATTGACAATTGCGAAATTCAGATTTTTTTTTTTTAATATCAGAGTTCCCTTAAACTAGGCTTTATCTTAAAGTTGTCAAGTAGTATAATCTCTGGTTTAAAGTTCTAATTGTCCATGTTTATGAGCTGATGATTAAAGGAGAGACTAATACTTGGCCAAGCACAATACCTCATGCCTGTAAACCTAGCACTCTAGGAGGCTGAAGTGGAAGGATCACTTGCAGTCAGGAGTTTGAGAACAGCCTGAGCAAGAGTGAGGCCCCGTCTCTACCAAAGAAAAATTAGCCAGCATGGTGACTCACACCTGTATTCCCAGCTACTTGGGAGACTGAGGCAAGAGAATCGCTTGAGCCCAAGAGTCTGAGGTTGCTGTGAGCTGTAACACCATGGCACTCTACCTAGAGCAACAGAGGGAGACCTTGTCTCACAGAAATAAAAAAAATTTAAAAATTGGAAAGATTACTACCTAAAAATTATGCACAGATTAATTAGAATAGTTGTCACAAGCTGATGTCCCTTAAGTAGGCCAGAAATTTCCTACTGTAATGACTATAGCAGCAAGCTTGAAAAACTTTGAGCACAGCCTGTTTATGACTTGAACATAAAGTGTTGGCTCTTTCTACTCAGGTGCAGCAGACTTTGAACATCCTCCAGCAGCTGGCAGTAGCCATGGGCCCAAATATAAAGCAACATGTAAAGAATTTAGGCATCCCTATCATCACAGTCCTTGGAGACAGCAAGGTAAGCCTCATAACTCAGCCCCATTCTGGAAGAAACTAGCTGCATTCTTGGACAAAAGATAATTCTTTTTTTTAGAGAACATGTAAAACATTTATAAACTTTATACAAAGTCTTTTTGGCCAGGGCTGTGTTTGAACCCGCCACCTCCAGCATATTGGGCCAGCGCCCTACTCCTTTGAGCCACAGGCGCCCCCACCACCTTTATAAACTTTATAAAGATGAGAACGTTAGAAGAAAAATAGTAAATATTTTTATCTTCTAGGCATTATTACAATGTGACCTGATATATCACTTACTAGCTTTATGACCCTAAGATAAGTTATCTTCTCTGACAGTTTCTTTATCTATAAAATTGCTTTGTTTACAGAATTAAATGAGTCTCTATGTAAGATATATTTTATTATGCCTGTCTTGTATAGTATGCATTCACAAAATGGTTGCTGCTACTATTGTAACATCATTAATTTATTAGAGTATTGGTATAGTGAATAAAATATAGGTCATGAAGTTATTTTTTGCCTTTTTTTCCCCTGTGAACTAGAACAGGATGTTCTGATAGTTCAGTAAGATATTTGTGGTTTCATAGTCCTAAAATTCACTGAAGTGTCATAGAAGGTTGCAAACCTTATCTTTAGCCTTGAATAGTTCAGTGTTTCTTTACTTTTGTGTAAGTCATTTAATTTGAGGAATGGTGCTATTTTAATATTAATATAAGTTAATATTAAAACATAAAATTTTAATCAAATTGTTGGCAGTTTCGTTCTTTACCATTATGAAATCTTTAGCATGTAGAATTCCATTCTTTAGCAGACAGTCATGGACATAAGAGCCTTCAGAAATTCAGGAAAGAAAATCTAAGAATTTATTCTTCTTACATGGTATTTTACATCTAGATCATTGCTTTCTAATTAACTGAGTACAGGAAATTTACAATTTAGAGTTTTATATTTCTACTTTATTTTGGTATAATCATGGAACTAGTTTCTGTTTCAGAGAAGATGATTCCACATAGGTTCACATGGACCTTAGAGAAACCTTCATTGTTCACATATTCATTCCCTATCTCCAACTATAGTTGATGTTATTTTTGCTATCCTCTTCTCCATTCAGAACAATGTTCGAGCTGCTGCCCTAGCAACTGTGAATTCTTGGGCAGAACAGACAGGCATGAAGGAATGGCTGGAGGGAGAAGATCTTTCTGAAGAGCTCAAAAAGGAAAATCCTTTCTTGAGGCAAGAGGTTAGTACTAAATTAATCAGGTACATTACTCATGTCTTTTACTTCACTTGGGCCTGATAAATATAGTACATTCATGGTTAAAATGCTGGTTATGGTTATAGTTGCATTATAAGACAGTTAATAAAATGAAACCAAATTCCTAGAGCTTTGATATTCATGTGCTTTTTTCTCTTTCTTTTTTCTTTTTTTAGAGACAGTCTTACTTTATCACAGAATTCAAATATGCAGAGTACCATGGCGTCATAGCAATCTCCAGCTCTTGGGCTTAGGCGATTCTCTTGCCATAGCCTCCCAAGTAGCTGAGACTACAGGCACCTGCCACAACGCCCAGCTATTTTTTTGTTATTGCAGTTTGGCCAGGGTCCGGTTCGAACCCGTCACCTTCTGTATATGAAAGCGGCGTCCTACCCACTGAGCCATAAGTGCTGTCCATGTGCCTTTTTTTTTTTTTTCCTTTCACCTCATTTTTTTGGGGGAAGTCGTAAGCTGTCCCCTGGATAGAGTGCCATGGCTTCATAGCTCACAGCACCTCCAACTCTTGGGCTCAAGGGATCCTCTTGCCTCAGTTTTTCTATTTTTAGTAGAGATGCAGTTTCAATTTTGCTCAGGGTGGTCTCAAACTGCAGAGCTCAAGCAATCCACCTGCTTCAGCCCCCCAGAGTGCTAGGATTACAGGCATGAGCCACTGTGCCCGACCCTTTCACCTGATTTTTTAATAAAACTTTTTAAAGGGGGCGGCGCCTGTGGCTCAGCGGGTAGGGCGCCGGTCCCATATGCCGGAGGTGGCGGGTTCAAACCCAGCCCCGGCCAAAAAAAAAAACTTTTTAAAGGACTAGTATTTTTCTGGAATTTTCTCTTAAATGCTTAAATAGTAAAAGTTTTAATCAGAAAATAAAAAAAAAGAGCTTTAACATTTGAAAATTTATCAGGGTAATCCATCATACAAGATAAAGGAAAAAAATCTTATGATCATGTCAATTGATACAAAAATAGCATTTCATGAAATCTAAAACCCATTCATGAATAAGAATTCTCAGCAAGAGTGGTCAGGTGCCCAGCGGTTGCTCTGCAGCTGTCCGTGACACTTGGAGACAGCAGGTCCCCGGAGAACCCACCATGGTACCTGCGCATACCTTGGGGCTGCATCTCCGAGTCAGATTGGACATCTTTGGGGATCTGTGGAAGATGGACAAGTGCCAATTCTATTAGCAGGTGTTAAACTTTGCCATGATTATGTATTCTGCACTCATGATATGGAAAGGCCTGATTGTGCTCACTGGCAGTGAAATCCCAGCTGAAGTGGTGCTGAGTGGCAGCATGGAGCTGGCCCTTCACATGAGAGACCTTCTGTTCCTCACAAATTTCTGGGAAGACCCCATTAGAGTTGGTTGCAGTAGTTGTTTTTTAGTTGAAGGACAAGACATTTTAATGGTTCACAGACTAATCAAAGTTCATGAAAATGATAATGGAGAAATCAAATTTCTGACCAAATGAGATAATGATAAAGTTGTTGATAGAGGTTTATATAAAGAAGGCCAGAGGGCGGCGCCTGTGGCTCAGTGAGTAGGGCGCCAGCCCCATATACCGATGGTGGCGGGTTCAAAGCCAGCCCCGGCCAAACTGCAACAAAAAAATAGCCAGGCGTTGTGGCGGGTGCCTGTAGTCCCAGCTGCTCGGGAGGCTGAGGCAAGAGAATCATGTGAGCCCAAGAGCTGGAAGTTGCTGTGAGCCCTGTGACACCACGGCACTCTACCAAGGGCAGTAAAGTGAGACTCTGTCTCTACAAAAAAAAAAAAAAAGAAGGCCAGAACTGGCTCAAAAAGAAAGATGTGATGGGAAGAGCAAGAGTGTTTTTATCACATGTTGGTATGATCATCATAATAATGAATGATGACTATCCAGGATTCAAATATGCTCTTTTGTCTGTAATGGGTACATATGTTTTATTGAAGTGTGTATCTTAAAATGAGAAGTAATTCCAGCTTGGCGCCCAGTAGCGCAGTGGTTACAGCACCAGTTGCATACACTGAGGGTGGCGGGTTTGAACCTGGCCCAGGCCAGCTAAACAACAGTGACAATTGCAACAAAAAAATGGCCAGGTGTTGTGGCGGGCACCTGTAGTCTCAGCCACTTGGGAGGCTGAGGCAAGAGAATCGTTTAAGCCCAAAGAGTTTAAGGTTGCTGTGAGGTGTGATGCCACGGCACTCTACCGAGGGCGACATAATGAGACTCTGTCTCGAAAAAGAAAAAGAAATGAGAAGCAATTCCTGAAACCAGATTTAAGTGAACTCTGTTGAAAAAGAGAAAAATTAATATATTTAAAATATTCCACTTTCTGTATAAGAAGAAACAGTGTGATATTTTTGTCTTGTCCAAATAAATGATCTATCACCAAAAAAAAATTTCAGCAAATTAGTTATAGAAAAGATTTACCTCTGCTTGAGCATCTGCAATAATCCTTTGCAGATAACATCCTGCTTAATGGTGAAAGACTGAATGCTTTCTACCTAAAATCTGGGGCAAAGAAGGCATATTGACTCTCACTACGATTCAATATAGTACTGGAAGCTCTAGTCACTGCAGTAAGTAATACAAGGAAAAGAAATGAAAGTCGGTAAGGGCTGTTAGCTCATAGCTATAATCCAGTTACTCTGGGAGTGCTAGGCAGTACTTGAGCTCAGTAGTTTGAGAACCTTGTTTCTACTAAAAATAGAAAAAGTAGCCAAGCTTCATGCTGCATACCTGTAGTCCCAGCTACTTGGGAGGTTGAAGCAGGAGTCTTGAGAGTGCAGTGAGGTACGATGATGGTGCTACACTGTACCGGGGTGACAGAAAGATTATGTCTCAAAAAATAAAATAGGGCAGCTCTTGTGGCTCAGTGAGTAGGGCACTGGCCCCATATACCGAGGGTGGCAGGTTCAATCCTGGCCCTGGCCAAACTGCAACAGAAAAATAGCTGGGGGTGGCACCTGTGGCTCAGTGAGTAGGGCGCTGGCCCCATATGCCGAGTGTGGCGGGTTCAAACCCAGCCCCGGCCAAACTGCAACAAAAAAATAGCCAGGCGCTGTGGGAGGCGCCTGTAGTCCCAGCTAATGGGGAGGCTGAGGCAAGAGAATCGTGTAAGCCCAAGAGTTAGAGGTTGCTGTGAGCCGTGTGATGCCACGGCACTCTACCCGAGGGCGGTACAGTGAGACTCTGTCTCTACAAAAAAAATAAAATAAAAAATAGCTGGGCACTGTGGTGGGCACCTGTAGTCCCAGCTACTTGGGAGGCTGAGACAAAAGGATCGCCTAAGCTCAAGAACTGGAGGTTTCTGTGAGCTGTGACGCCACAGAACTCTACCAAGGGTGACAAAGTGAGACTCTGTCTCTAAAAAATAATAATAATAAAATAAAAATAAGTCATACAGAGAATAAAAAGAATTTGTTTCTTTGTAATATGACTGTGTACTTAGAAAATTCCAAGAAATCTATAAGTAAATTCCTAGACCTACTCAATACGTTCCACAAGATTGGAAGATAAAAAGCCAATATACAAAAATTAGTCACACTCGGGGCAGCGCCTGTGGCTCAATGGAGTAAGGCACCGGCACCATATGCCGGAGGTGGCAGGTTCAAACCCAGCCCTGGCCAAAAACTGCAAAAAAAAAAAAAAAAATTAGTCACACTCTATTATTTTAGGCCAGGCACAGTGGCTCATGCCTGTAAACCTAGCACTCTGGGTGGCTGAGGCAGGTGGATTGCTTGAGCTTATAGGTTCAAGACTACTTTGAGCAAGAACGAGACCCCTTCTCTACTAAAAATAGAAAAACTGAGGCAAGAGCATCAATAGCTTGACATTCTATCTCAAAAAAGAAAAAAATGGCTTTGCACCTGTAGCTCAGTGGCTAGGGTGCCATCCACATACACCAGAACTGGCAGGTTCAAACCCAGCCCAGGGCTGTCAAACAACAATAACAACTACAACCAAAAAATAGCCATGAGTTGTGGCTGGCGCCTATAGTCCGAGCTAATGGGGAGGCTGAGGCAAGAGAATCACTTAAGCCCAAGATTTTGAGGTTACTGTGAGCTGTGATGTCATGTCACTCTACCGAGGGCAACATAGTGAGACTGTCTCAAAAAAAGAAAAAAAAATTTATTATTTTACAGGTGTTAAAGAAAATGAAATCCTTAGGTATATATGCACTTAAAATTCAAATCCAAAATAGGTATGATGAAAATTACAGATGCTTATAAGATTCAAACACGACCTAAATAAATGAAGAGATAGCCTGTGTTTGTGGATTAGACGACTCAACGTACAGATGTTAATCCTTAAATTAACACAATTCCTATCAAATTTTAGCAATGTACTTATTAAAGATATGCTTATTCTACAATTAACATGGAAAAGCACAGGCCTTAGAGTAGCTAAAACTATTTTCACAGAGAAGAAAAGAAAATGGGTAGAATCACTTTCTTTCTTTTTTTTTTTTTTTTTTAGGCTAGTCAAGTGAAGCATTAAAAGTGGAGAAGGAGGCTTGGCACCTGTAGCTCAAGCAGCTAAGGCGCCAGCCATATACATCAGAGCTGATGGGTTTGAATCCGGCCCGGGCCTGCCAAACAATGACAACTTTAACCAAAAAACAGCCCCGCGTTGCGGCAGGTGCCTGTAGTCCCAGCTACTCGGGAGGCTGAGGCAAGAGAATTGCTTAAGCCCAGGAGTTGGAGGTTGCTGTGAGCTGTGATGCCACAGCACTCTATCCAGGGCGATAGCTTGAGGCTCTCTCTGTCTCAAAAAAAAAAAAAGTGGAGAAGGATCAATTAGTTGTAAACACCCTGTACTTGGACAATCCCACTTCATCATATATTAAATCTTACTATGTTGCTAATGTAATCTAGACATTGTGATAATGGTGGCAGCCTGAACTAGAAATAGACACAGACCAGTAGAAACCAGAGACCCACACTAATATGATCAACTAACTTTTTATAAAGCTACAAAAGTAAAATGCAGTGGAAGAAGGATAGCCTCTTAAATAATTCTGGAGCAATTGGACATCCATAGACCATAAAAATGAACTTTCACCTAAACTTTACATCTTAGAAAAATTAACTCAAAACAGATTATGGACTTAAATGTAAAACATAAAATTATAGAACATTTAAAAGATAACATAGAAAAAGTCCAGGTTAGCTCAGTGCCTGTGGCTCAAGCAGCTAGGGTGCCAGCCAGACGGGTTTGAATCCAACCTGGACCTGCCAAACAACGATGGCTGCAACCAAAAAATAGCTGGTGTTGTGCCAGGCGCCTATAATCCCAGCTACTTGGGAGGCGGAGGCAGGAGAATCACTTGAGCCCATAAGTTGGAGGTTGCTGTGAACTGGGATGCCATGGCACTCTATCCACGGTGACACCTTGAGGCTCTTTCTCAAAAAAAAAAAAGAAAGAAAGGAAAAGGAAAAAAAAAAGAAAAACTCCAGCTTATAAGGCTGATAAGTGGTTCTTAGACTTGAAACCAAAAAGTTGATAAATTGGGACACACTGAGATTAAAAATTTTTTGAGCTTCAGGTTCATAACAAGTTAAAGATGTTTTTAAAAGCAATTAAAAATTTTACTTTGCAAAAAAAAACACATGAAGATAAAAAGTAAGCTACAGAATAGGAGAAAATATTTGCAAATTCTATATCCAATAAAAGACAAGTATTTAGAATACATAAAAAACTCTCCAAACCGAATAGTCATTTTCTTTTTTTTTAGAAACAGAATCTCACTTTTTTGCCCTCAGTAGAGTGCCTTGCATCACAGCTCACAGCAGCCTCCAGCTCTTAGGCTTAGGCGATCTTGCCTCAGCCTCCCGAGTAGCTGGGACTACAGACACCCGCCACAATGCCCAGCTATTCTTTTATTGCAGTTTGGCCGGGGCCAGGTTAGAACTCGCCACCCTCGGTATATGGGGCCGGCACCCTAATCAATGAGCCACAGGCACGACCATGAACAGACATTTCACTAATAAGAATATATACATAGGAAATGAGCCCAGGAAAGATGTTCAATGACTTAGAGGCCTTCAGGGAAATGTAAATTTAAAATACAGTGAAAAAGCATTTAAAATACAGTAAAATACAGTGAAAAAGCATTACAGCATTTAAAATACAGTGATAGCATTTTATAGCTATCAGAATTGCTATAAAAAAGACAGTAACACCAAATGCTGGCAAGGATGTGGAGAAACTTGAACACTCATACATTGCTGGTAGAAATGTAAAATAGTTCAGCCACTCTAGAAAATGGTTAGACGTTTTCTTATAAAACTAAACTTGCAGTCATATGACCCAGCAACTGCACGCATGGCCTTTTATTCCAGAAAAATGAAAATTTATGTATAAGTATTGATAGTAGCTTCATCCATAGTAGCCAAAAACTTCTGTGTGTAGCTCAGTGGTAGAGCGTTTGACTGCTTAATAACCAAAAACCAGAATAAGCTTAGATAGCCTTATGTAGATGAATGGTTAAACAAACCTGTTGTACATTCATATATAGAATAGTGTTTAGCAACAAAGAATGAACTATTGATACACACAACAATTTAGATAAATCTCCAAAGAATAATGCTGAGTGACAAAAATCAATTCCAAACAGTTATATACTATGATTTAATTTACATAACATGTTTAGAATGACAAAATTTTAGAAATGGAGAATAGATTAATGGTTGCTAGGGATTAGGAAGAAGAAAAGGTGGATGGATGTGGTTTTAAAAAAGGCAACATGAGGAATCCCTGTGATATAACAAGATAACTAGATTGCATCAATACCAATGTCCTGGTTTGATAATGTAGTATAGTTTTATAAAGTGTTACTGTTGGAGAAAACTGGGTAAAGGGTGCATGGGATCTTTCTGAATTATTTCTTATACTTACAAGTGAATTTACAATTACCTTAAGAAAAATTTCCACTGAAAATACAAATACGGATTATTTTAGGGGTCTGGAGGAAAACTGTCAACATAGAAAATAGAAGTCCTGGCCAGGCCCTTTGGCTCACACCTGTAATCCTAGCACTCTGGGAGGCTGAGGTAGACAGATCGCTTGAGCTCACGGGTTCAAGACCAGCCTGAGCAAGAGCAAGACCCTGTCTCTAAAAAATTGCTAGGCATTGTGGTGGGCTTCTATAGTCCCAGCTACTTGGAAGAGTCAGGCAAGAGGATTTTGCTTGAGGGCGGCGCCTGTGCCTTAGTGAGTAGGGTGCCAGCCCCATATACCATAGGTGACGGCTTTAAACCCGACCCCGGCCAAACTGCAACAAAAAAATAGCCGGGGGTTGTTGTGGGCGCCTGTAGTCCCAGCTAGTTGGGAGGCTGAGGCAAGAGAATCGCCTAAGCCCAAGAGCTGGAGGTTGCCGTGAGCTGTGACATCACAGCACTCTACCATGGGGGACAAAGTGAGAATGTCTGTTAAAAAAGAAAAAGAAAAGGGCAGCTCCTGTGGCTCAGTCGGTAAGTCGCCGGCCCCATATACCGTGGGTGGCGGGTTCAAACTTGGCCCCAGCTGAACTGCAACCAAAAAATAGCTGGGCGTTGTGGCGGGCGCCTGTAGTCCCAGCTACTCGGGAGGCTGAGGCAAGAGAATCGCTTAAGCCCAGGAGTTGGAGGTTGCTGTGAGCTCTGTGACGCCACGGCACTCTACCGAGGGCCATAAAGTGAGACTCTGTACAAAAAAAAAAAAAGAAAAAGAAAAAAGGATTGCTTTTGAGTTTGAGCTTACTGTGAGCTATAACTTTGTGGCACTCTACCAGGGGCAACAAAGTGAAACTCTGTCTCAAAAAGAAAAGAAAAGAGGCTGGGAGCAGTGGCTCACACCTGTAATCCTAGCACTCTGGGAGGCCAAAGTGGGTGGATGGCTTGAGCTCACAGGTTCAAGACCAGTCTGAGCAAAAAGTGAAACGCCATCTTTACTAAATATAGAAAAACTGAGCCATAGCCGGGCGTTGTGGCGGGCGCCTGTAATCCCAGCTGCTCGGGAGGCTGAGGCAGGAGAATCGCGGAAACCCAAGAGCTAGAGGTTGCTGTGAGTCCTGTGACATCATGGCACTCTACTGAAGGCGGTAAAGTGAGACTCTGTCTCTACAAAAAAAAAGAAAAGAAAAGAAAAACTGAGCCAAAAGTATCACTTGAGCCCATGAGTTGGAGGTTGCTATGAGCTATGATGCCACAGCACTCTACCCAGGGCAACAGACTGAGACTCGTCTCAAAAAAAGAAAAGAAAAGAAAATAGAAGTCCTAGTAAAAATTGTCATCTTCTGACCAACTGTTTTGGGTCTTTTCTAGCTAATTATTTGTTTTGTTTCTGTTTTTGTTTTTTTGGGGGCAGAGTCTATGTCACCCTCGGTAGAGTGCCATGGTGTCATGGCTCACAGCAACCTCTAACTCTTGGGCTTAAGCAGTTCTCTTGCCTCAGCCTCCCAAGTAGCTGGGACTACAGGTGCCTGCCACAACGCCTGCCTGGCTATTTTTGTAGTTTGTTGTTGCAGTTGTCATTGTTGTTTAGCTGGCCTGGGCTGGGTTCGAACCTGCCAGCCTGGGTAGATGTGGCTGGCACCAAAACCACTGTGCTACGGGCACTGAGCCTAGCTAAATATTTCTTAAAAGGTAAAAAGGAAGATATGTGAAAGTTTTTCATCTTTAAAATGTATTAGGAATTATTAAAGCTATATAATTTAATGCCTAAAATGGTCCAGAGAACTATGGCTGTCTGTTAAAGATGATTGTCATCAATACCCATATTACTTTAAGTATAGCACAGTTCTTCAACAATAGAAGTTCTGATTTCATATTGGAAAGTTACATTGCAGGAGCTAACTCAGTTTTTGGAACAAATGAAATCATTAACCCTGAAATCATAAACAATACTAATTTTCACGTGAAATTTATAACTACTCTTCGTTTCTTTTGGCAGCTTCTGGGCTGGCTGGCTGAGAAACTACCCACTCTTCGTTCCACCCCCACAGACCTTATCCTTTGTGTTCCTCATCTCTACTCCTGCCTAGAAGATCGAAATGGCGATGTACGAAAGAAAGCCCAAGATGCTTTGCCATTCTTCATGATGCATTTAGGATATGAAAAAATGGCCAAGGCTACTGGAAAACTGAAGGTACTTCTTATTATTGCTGCTGCTGCTGCTGCTTCTGCTATGAAAGCCATTAGAAAAATATTGAATTCATATAAGTAAAATATTATATGACCTCTTATATGTCTTGAGAGGAAAATAAAATATTTACCCTTGTAGAACTTCTACAAATCTGCTGACTTCATGGGTGAAAACTGTACCCTTCTAGAATGATAGCTACTTTAGCATGACATCATAATATGTGTTACTTGTCTTATACTCTGTGCTGCCTCCTTGCCTTCACTGGTCTTTCGAAAGTAGAACCTCACAATCTATTAGTAAGCTTGGTATGAGTGTATCATTTATGTGACCTCTAATTTTCTATGTTATATTGTCTCTCTAGCCAACTTCTAAAGATCAGGTATTGGCCATGCTAGAGAAAGCCAAAGCTAACATGCCAGCCAAGCCTGCTGCACCCACTAAAGCAACTTCTAAACCAATGGGAGGATCCGCTCCAGCCAAATTTCAGCCTACATCAGGTAATCTATCTTCAGAGAATTAAAGGAGAAAGAAATAACCGTAGGGAACTTTAAAAAGACATTTAAAAATCACATATTCTCACAACCTAGATCTCGACCTCTCCCCCTCTCTTTCCTTATCCTCCCTTTATAAAAATTTGTCAAGTACCTCTTTTATCCCAACCTCTTTCATTACAAATTTTCTTTCCTTTTTTTTTAGAGTCTCACTTTATCACAGCTCACAGCAACCTCCAACTCCTGGGCTTAAGCGATTCTTTTGCCTCAGCCTCCCAAGTAGCTGGGACTACAGGTGCTCACCACAACATCTGGCTGTTTTTTGGTTGTAGTTGTAATTGTTGTTTGGCAGGCCTGGGTCGGGTTCGAACCTGCAACCTCTGGTGTATGTGGCTGGCACCCCAGCGGCTGAGCTACAGACACCAAGCCAAAACGCTCCTTTCTAGAAGTATTCATCTTAGTTTTAGGATTTCTGCTGCGACTTTCTACTCTTGGGTATTATAGTTAAAAGAGAAATTGGGTTTCTCATCCAACCTTAACAGATCCACCTTATTAACAGATGAAGAAACCCAAAGTGCCTAAGTGATTGAGCAGTTGAGTGACTCAGATCAGCACAGAATTTTACTTAGTCATAAATAAGTTCTCCTTCTGCAACACTTGGTGGTTTGCTACTCCATTATGATGTTTACTAACTTAAGGGAAAATTATTACTTTCTTTAGCCTTAAAATTCCATAGCACATGACCTGTGATCGCTTCATTTCTAGACTTACTGCTTAAACAAAATGATATTCTTGGGGCTAGGCACAGTGGCTCACGCCTGTAATCCTAGCACTCTTGGGGATGGGTAGATAGCTTCAGTTCACAAGTTTGAGACCAGCTTGAGTTAAAGTGAGATTCTCATCTCTACTAAAAATAAAAAAACTGAGGCAAGAGGATTGCTTGAGCCCAAGTTGGAGGTTGCTGTGAGCTATGATGCCATGGCACTCTACCTAGGGCGACAGCTTAAAAAAAAAAAAAAGATATTCTATTTAGTGGGATAAAAATTGTAGATACTACAAAGTTATAAATTTAATATGTATAAAACTCTTGGCATCAAAGTATATATAACTTTATGGGGGCTGGGGGGGAGGCATGGTAACTCATGTTTGTCATGCCAGCATTTCCTGGCCAAGGCAGGAAGATTGCTTAAGACCAGAAGTTTGAGTTCAACCTGGGCAACATGGTGAGACCTCATCTTTGCAAAAAGTCTTTAAAGATTAGCTAAACATGGTGGTATGTGCTCGTAGTACTACTTACTTGGGAGACTGATGAAGGAAGATCACTTGAACACATGAGTTTGAGGCTATAGTGATCATGCCTATGATCATGCCTCTGTATTCCATCCTGAATAACAGCATAAGACCCTGTCTAAAAAACAAAACAAAAAATCCTTTATTGGCCTCTTGCTATGTGGTAGATACTTTGTCATAGGTAGGAGTGTCATCTTTGGGGGTTTTTTGTTTGTTTGTTTTTTAAGACAGTTTCACTATGTTGCCCTCGGTAGAGTGCCATGACAACCTCCTACTATTGGGCTTAAGTGATTCTCTTGCCTCAGCCTCCCAAGTAGCTGGAACTACAGGTGCCTGCCACAACGCCTGGCTATTTTTTGTTAAAGTTGTCGTTGTTTAGCTGACCCAGCCCGGTTTTGAACCCATCACCCTTGGTGTATGTGGCTGGCTGGCACTGTAACCACTGTGCTATGAACGCCAAACCTTTGTTTTTTGTTTTTTGTTTTTGAGACAGTCTCACTATGTCACCCTCGGTATAGTGCCGTGCCGTCGCTGCTCACAGCAACCTCTAACTCTTGGGCTTAACCAATTTTCTTGCCTCAGCCTCCCAAGTAGCTGGGACTACAGGTCCCTGCCACAACACCCAGCTATTTTGTTGTTGTTGTTGTCATTGTTTTTTAGCAGGCCCTGACTGGGTTCCAACGCGCCACACCCGGGTGTATGTGGCTGGCACCCTAACCAGCACTAAGTGGGAATGTCATCTTTGATATTCACTGTCAGTCTTTCCAAAAGATTTTTTTTTTTAACTGCTTCTTAAAAAATAGTTTTAAAACTGTACTTTAAATGTTGGTAAAGAGATGTAGGCTTTTGGCCAGGCTCAGTGGCTTACTCCTATAATCCTAGCACTATAGGAGGCCCAAGCAGGAGCTCAGGAATTTGAGACCAGCCTGAGCAAGAAGAAGACCCCATCTCTACTAAAACTAGAAAAATTGGCTCGGTGCCTGTAGCTTAACGGCTAGGGCGCCAGCCACATACACCAGAGCTGGCAAGTTCAAACCTAGCCCAGGCCTGCCAAACAACAATGACAACTACAACCAACAAATAGCCAGGCAATATGTCCCAGCTGCTTGGGAGGATGAGGCAAGAGAATCATGTAAGCCCAAGAGTTTGAGGTTGCTGCAACTCCACAGCACTCTACCCAGGGTGACAACTTGAGACTCTATGTCAAAAAAAAAAAAAAGAAAGAAAGAAAGAAAGAAAAGAAAAATTACCTGGGCATTGTAACAGGAGCCTGAAGTCCCAACTGCTTTGTAGGTAGAGGCAAGATTGCTTAAACCCAGTTGTTTGAGATTGCTATGAGTTAGGCTGACACCAAGGCACTATAGCCTGAAAAACAGAGTGAGATTCCATCTCAAAAAAGGAAAAATAAAAATAAAAAAAGAGAAAGAGAGATTTTCTGAAGTAATCTGTTAAGATTATGCTTAAACAGAAATTTGGGAAGAAGAAAGGAAAAAAAGTCTAACTGAAAATAACTTATAAATTGATTTATAAGTTATTATATTAATACATTTACTTATAGTCTTAATATTTAAAACTACAAACATATAGGCTTTCACGTCATCATTATATATTTAACCAGAATAAAATGATGTTAGAATTTACATTTATGGTACATGCTTTTTTTTTTCAAAGTACCTGTTGAAGATTCTGTTTCCAGCAGTGCAGAACCCAAGCCTGATGTGAGAAAGGCCAAAGCTCCAGGAGTTTCCTCTAAAACAAAGGTATATTAACTGCATTCTTGAATACACCAGATTTGCATTAAGAATGTTTCATGTACTGTGTTATTCTATTAGGAAAGAAATCATACATGAAAGAGCATCACTATACTTGATGTTAGCTAGTTATTTACTTTAGTTTCTGTGGCTCATTTTTAATAATATTGCCCTAGAGATTGGGGTGTAGGTGTGTCTCATATATTGCCCAAAGCCTGGGCAATATAATGAGACACTTCCCCCCTAATCTCTACAGAAAAATTTTTAGAAGATTAGCCAGGCATGGGGTGCCAGACCTAGGTGGTAGTGCTAGCTACTCAGGAGGCTGAGGTAAGGGGAACACTTAAGCTCAAAATTTTCAGGCTAAAGTGAGCCTCTACCCTATACTACACAGGCCACTATATTCTCGCCTGGGCAACAGAGTGAAACCCTGTTTTAAGAAAATAATAAAGTTTTTTGTTTTGTTTTTTTTTTTAAGTTTTGGCCGGGCTTGAACCCGACACCCCTGGTATATGGGGCCAGCAACCTATTCCTTGATCCACAGGCACTGCCCAATAATAAAATTTTTTTTTTTTTTTTTTTTGGTGGTTTTTGGCCGGGGCTGGGTTTGAACCCACCACCTCCGGCATATGGGACCGGCGCCCTACTCACTGAGCCACAGGTGCCGCCCAATAATAAAATTTTTTTTAAAAATCTATGGGAAATTGTCTTTTAAACTATCCAATGAAGTTGGTCTTTTATCCTTTGGTCTGTCCTCATCTGTAATTTAACAAGTACTTATTTTAGTATATTGATCACAAATGCTTTGAATTATTTTTGACTCTGGTCTTGGCTGGGTGCCCATAGCACAGTGGTTACAGTGCCGGCCACATACACTGAGGCCAGCCAGTTCGAACCCAGCCCGGGCCAGCTAAACAACAATGACAACTGGAACAAAAAAGTAGCTGGGCGTTGTGGCGGGCACCTGTAGTCCCAGCTACTCGGGAGGCTAAGGCAAGAGAATCGCTTAAGCCCAAGAGTTTGAGGTTGCTGTGAGCTGTGACGCCATGGAACTCTACCGAGGGCGACATAGTGAGACTCTGTCTCATAAAAAATAAAATGAGTATACAGTTATGATTTAATAAAAAAAATTAAAAAATAAAATAAAATGAAGGGCGGCACCTGTGGCTCAGTGAGTAGGGCGCCGGCCCCATATGCCGAGGGTGGCGGGTTCAAACCCAGCCCCGGCCAAACTGCAACAAAAAAAATAGACGGGCGTTGTGGCGGGTGCCTGTAGTCCCAGCTGCTTGGGAGGCTGAGGCAAGAGAATCGCGTAAGCCCAAGAGTTAGAGGTTGCTGTGAGCTGTGTGATGCCACGGCACTCTACCGAGGGCGGTACAGTGAGACTCTGTCTCTACAAAAAAAATAAATAAATAAAATAAAATGAATTATTTTTGACTCTGTTCTTCTTTTTTTTTTTTTTTGAGACAGAGCCTCAAGATGTCACTCTGGGTAGAGTGCTGTGGTGTCACAGCTCACAGCAACCTCCAACTCCTGGGCTTAAGCGATTCTCTTGCCTTAGCCTCCCAAGTAGCTGGGACTACAGGCGCCCACCACAGTGCCTGGCTATTTTTAGGTTGTAGTTGTCATTGTTGTTTGGCAGGTGCAGGCTGGATTCAAACCCCCCAGCTCTGGTGTATGTGGCTGGCGCCTTAGCCACTTGAGTATAGGCCCTGAGCCTTTGACTCTGTTCTTAATGGCACAAATTGTTTTCAAGTCACTTTCAGTTAACAAAGCAACTTCACAAAGTTGATCTCATTTGATTTTTCTGAATGACTTCTAGAAATAAATTTTGGCTAACTAGAAATTGTGAACTCTTGCTTCTTTTATAATAATAATGATTCTAGTAATGAAATTTAAACTTTACCTCTTACTGTGGACTACAGGTCACTATTTTCTTTCCATTATATTCAAAGATTCTAAATCTTAGATTATTTTTAAAACTAGTAACTTAAGTGTTTAAAGTATTTCTTGCAACTTTCTCTAGAAACAGGTTCAAAGGGTCTCTAATTATACTCTTTGTTAGAGTCAACATTTAAATATGGAGGTAAACAGTAACGCTTTCAAACTAAGTGTTGTGAAATGTATAAATGCAGATGTCATTATTGGCTTGGCACCTATAGCTCAGCGGCTGGGGTGCCAGCCACATACACCAGAACTGGTGGGTTCGAATCCAGCCCAGGCCAACTACAACCAAAAAATAGCCAGGCATTGTGGCGGGAGCCCATCTACTTGGGAGGCTGAGGCAAGAGAATTGCTTAAGCCCACAAGTTTGAGGTTGCTGTGAGCTATGATGCCACCATGGCACTCTACTGAGGGCAATATAGTAAGACTTTGTCTCAAAAAAAAAAAAAAAAAAGATATCATTATCATTAGTATGGAAAGCTATAACTAGTGTTGAAGATTTCAAGAAAGAAAAGAACTATCCAATAAACCAAAAGTCTGTGACCCACATTAATGACTGGTAATGATAGCTTTTCCACCTATATAACATGCCAGTCCAAGAACTAACCAGAAGTTACTTAAGAATACTCTTACGTAAATTTGTAGAGAATGTGTACAAAAATATATACTAGATTCTATGATTCATCTGTTTATTTCATGTGGAATATAATGCAAAGAGATGTCTGTGGTTTCCATAGTGTCCTTTTACTGGGCAGCAACATCATTTTCTCAAGGAGAAGTGGCCTTGCTAACCACAATTCCCTGAACCTTGTTTGTAGAATGCACAAGGGAAGAAGGTGCCAACCAAAACTAACTTAAAGGAAGATGAAGACAAATCTGGGCCTATTTTTATTATTGTTCCAAATGGGAAGGACCAAAGGATGAAAGATGAAAAAGGATTGAAGGTAAGGAAGGAATAAGAATCTGCAGGAGCCTTTTTGCTTGTTTTCTTAAGAATAGTTTTGTGATAAATGTCTGAACACAATAACTAAGAAAATGCCATGAAGGCTATGTTAACCAGTTTGATAAAAATATTTCAAATTGTATATAAAACCAGCACATTGTACCCCATGATTGCATCATTGTACACAGCTATGATTTAATGGAAAAAAAAAGAATAGTTTTGTGGTCTGGAATTCATGTCATTGTAAAATATCTAATAATTAATTGACTCTTTTGCTTAGCAGTTATCTTATTCATTCTCCAAGATTGCTTTATGGGAACATTATTACTTCCTACAAAAAAAAAAAAAAAAAAAAGGGCAGCGCCTGTGGCTCAGTAAGTAGGGCGCCGGCCCCATATGCTGAGGGTGGCAGGTTCAAACCCAGCCCCGGCCAAACTGCAATAAAAAAAAAAAAAAAATAGCCGGGCGGCGCCTGTGGCTCAAGGAGTAGGGCGCCGGTCCCATATGCCAGAGGTGGTGGGTTCAAACCCAGCCCCGGCCAAAAAAAAAAAAGGCCGGGCGTTGTGGCAGGCACCTGTAGTCCCAGCTGCTCGGGAGGCTGAGGCAAGAGAATCACGTAAGCCCAAGAGTTAGAGGTTGCTGTGAGCCGTGTGACGCCACGGCACTCTACCCGAGGGCGGTACAGTGAGACTCTGTCTCTACAAAAAAAAAAAATATATAGAATGGAGCTATTGCCAATTTTTTCTCTGTTGAAATGATGTAGTAGTTTGGGGGAATTTTTTTTAATTTTTTAATTTTTTTTTTTTTTTGCTGTGTATATTCAAAAATCAGAATATTGAATCTTTATTTTTATTTTATTTTATTTTTTCAGGTTACACTGATTACATTTGTTAGGTAAAGTCCCTCTTACAATTGTGCCTTGCCCCCAAAATGTGTGTCACACACCGAGACCCCACCCCCCTCCCTCCTTCCCTCACTCTGCTCTTCCTTTTCCCCAACGCCCCCTCCTTCTTGGATTTTTTAATTCTTAAAATCAAAAAATGGGAAGTGTTCGTTTTTTTTTTTTTTAATCAACTGGACACATAAACTGCTTCATTAATCCTTCTGTATAAGATCCTAAAGGGCAGACTTGTTGATTGTAGATAGCTAGTTTAGTCATTTCTCTTTGGTTTTATTAGGTGCTTAAAAACACTTTTTTCTGTATATTTAGTTGTTTTTTAAATTTAAGTAGTACAAATAGTTCAGAATATAGTATACAAAAAGTACCCATTTTGGGGGCAGTGCCTGTGGCTCAAAGGAGTAGGGCGCTGGCCCCATATGCCGGAGGTGGCGGGTTCAAGCCCAGCCCCGCCAAAACTGCAAAACAAACAAAAAAAAGTACCCTTTGTTTTTTTGCAATTTTTGGCCAGGGCTGGGCTTGAACCCACCACCTCCGGCATATGGGGCCAGCGCCCTACTCCTTTGAGCCACAGGTGCCGCCCCAAAAGTACCCATTTTTTATTACTCCAGAAATACTTCATACCTATCCAATCATATATATGTAGAGAGACAGAGCACGTTCTCCTTTTACACACATAGGAACATGCCATACTCTTTGTTCTGTATCTCACTACTTTCTTTAAATGATGTTTGAAATATCTGAAAGATCATTCCCAATCTCTGCTTGTGTATATATGTGTATCATTGTTTTTACTGGTACATTATATGTATAGACCTTTCTTTATTCCCAGCCTACCATGCTGGACATTTAGGTTGTTTCTAGTTTTTTAGTATTACAAATTTTGCTGCCTTTAGTATCTTTGAATACAGCTCTTTGTACACCTATGTGAATATATCTGTATTAAATCCCTAGAATAGTATGTACATTTTTAATTTTGATAGATATTTCAGTCTTTCTCTTTATTAAAGTGTGCCAACACTGCTCACCATGTTATACAATTAAAATATAGGATTGTTTTTTTTCTCGTAAGAATTGCAAAAAAATTCTTTTGTTAGATGATTTTCAGAGTTATTAAGCGTCTAGAGCAGTGGTTCTCAACTTTTCTAATGCCGCGACCCTTTAATACAGTTCCTCATGTTGTGGTGAGGAACAACTACTAGTAGCAACAAAAATAATTTTATGGTTTGAGGGTCACCACAACATGAGGAACTGTTAAAGGGTCGCGGCATTAGGAAGGTTGAGAACCACTGTTGTAGAGTATTAGTTTCAGAGAACATTTTGTATTGACTTTTAATTACAAATAAATCTTGTTGAATTTTAAAAGGTTGAGAACCACTGTTGTAGAGTATTAGTTTCAGAGGACATTTTGTATTGAGATTTAATTACAAATAAATCTTGTTGAATTTTAAAATATCCTATTAAGTTGTTCTTGCAAGTACATTATATAAAGTTCTCTACTTCAGCACAGTGGCTCATGCCTATAATCCTAGTGCTGAGGAAAGCCAAGGCAGGAGGATCGCTTGAGATCAGCAATTTGAGACCATCTGGCAAGAGTAAGACTCTGCTCTACTAAAAATAAAAAAATTAGTCGGGCATGGTGGTATAAGACCGAGCTACTGAGGAGGCTGAGGCAGGACGATTGCCTAAGCCCAGGAGTTTGAGGTGGTTGTGAGCTAAGCTGAGGTCATGGCATTCTAGTCCAGGAGACAGAGCAAGACCGTCTTAAGGGGTGGGAGGGGGGGACTCGGCTTGGCACCTGTAGCTCTGTGGTTAGGGCACCAGCCACATACACCAGGGCCGGCAGGTTCAAACCTGGCCTGGGCCTGCTAAACAACAATGACAACTACAACAACAACAAAAATAGCCTGGTGTTGTGGCGTGTGCCTATAGTCCCAGCTACTTGACACCACGGCACTCTACTGAGGGCGGCATATGAAACTCTGTCTCAAAAAAAAAAAAAACCCTCTACCTCATTTCAGTTGACACCTTATAGCCCCTTTTCACTGATTTTTTATTTTTACCATTGAAACTCTTTTAATGTTACAACTCCAAAATGCAATAATCTTCATCTTTTATAAATTTTTAAAAGACCAGATTTTAAAAATCTATTTTAATTATTCTGTCATACTTTATTTTTATTTATTTTTTTTTTTTGTAGAGATAGAGTCTCACTGTACCGCCTTCTGGTAGAGTGCCATGACATCACACAGCTCACAGCAACCTCTAACTCTTGGGCTTACGCGATTCTCTTGCCTCAGCCTCCCAAGCAGCTGGGACTACAGGTGCCCGCCACAACGCCCAGCTATTTTTTTGCTGCAGTTTGGCCGGGGCTGGGTTTGAACCCGCCACCCTCGACATATGGGGCCAGTGCCCTACTCACTGAGCCACAGGCGTCGCCTGATACTTAATTTTTTTTTTTTATTTTTTTGAAACAGAGTTTTACTTTTACTTTGTCACCTTTCATAGAGTGTCATGGTGTCATAGCTCACATCAACCTCAAACTCTTGGGCTCAAGCCAGTCTCTTGCCTCAGCCTCCCAAGTAGCTGGCACTACAGGCACTCGCCACAACACCTGAGTATTTTTAGAGACAGCGTCTCACTCTGACTTAGGCTGGTCTTGAACCTGTGAGCTCAGGCAATCCACCCGCCTCATCCTCATGGAGTGCTAGGATTACAGGTATAAGCCACCACACTTGGCCCTATACTTAATTTTTAAAATAAAGGTAAAAGACAATTAAATTCTCTTTATCCTAGTTCTGCTGTGTCCCTTATTTTCTAACTCAAGAGTATTCTGCAATTCCCATCAGATGCTATATAAGAAAAATAAAATAGTAACTTCTGCTTCGATGTACAATTTCCAGAATCTTCCGGGGCAATAACTCTTTCATGAATCTTCTGTTTTGTCTATAGGTTCATTCTATTCTGTGCCTTTTGAATGAGAAGAATGCTCTAAGCTTCAGGGTCATATGGATTCTCCTTTAATTTCTTTTCAGTTTTCTTCACCTTCTCTTGTTTTATCTGGTTTTGTTTTTTTTAGGTGCTAAAGTGGAATTTTACTACTCCACGGGATGAATATATTGAGCAACTAAAGACTCAGATGTCTAGCTGTGTGGCTAAATGGTTACAAGATGAGATGTTTCACTCAGACTTTCAGCATCATAACAAAGCTCTGGCTGTCATGGTTGATGTAAGTCTGCAATAAATAAGCACACATGTCAGGCATGTGAAAATACTCAGAAGCGGGCGGCGCCTGTGGCTCAGTCGGTAGGGCGCCGGCCCCATATACCAAGGGTGGCGGGTTCAAACCCAGCCCCAGCCAAACTGCAACAAAAAAATAGCCGGGCGTTGTGGCGGGCGCCTGTAGTCTCAGCTACTCGGGAGGCTGAGGCAAGAGAATCGCTTGAGCCCAGGAGTTGGAGGTTGCTGTGAGCTTTGTGATGCCACGGCACTCTACCGAGGGCCATAAAGTGAGACTCTGTCTCTACAAAAAAAAAAAAAAGAAAATACTCAGAAGCCCTGTGAAATAATCAGAAGTTTGTTTGATTTGAAAAGGAAGTGAAATATATCATGTTCTCTGTTTTTAGAGATGTATTATTATTTGATAGAATAAATTACTGTATGTGTATATCTTTTAGACCTCAAGTGGAAGCTTAAAAATGCTATAATTTTCTTTTGGGGCTCTGATAAAATTTTAGGATATATTGGATTAGTTGAACTTAACTTTTTATATAGTCTTATTTGTGAGATTTTTGTTTTGTTTTGTTTTATTTTAAGCACTTGGAGAGTGAAAAAGAAGGTGTCATTGGCTGCCTGGATCTTATCTTAAAGTGGCTTACTCTGCGGTTTTTTGACACCAATACAAGTGTCCTAATGAAAGCACTAGAATATTTAAAATTGCTTTTTACCCTGCTAAGTGAAGAAGAGTATCATCTTACAGAGAATGAAGCATCTTCCTTCATCCCCTATCTTATCCTCAAGGTAATGTGTTATTCTCTCTCTAAGTTCCCAGCTGACCTCAGTTCCTATACTTTTATTCCCTTTTTGATTATTGTATGATGATACCTTCTACCACTCACCTCTATGCACTCATTTTTTCAAGATGTACATGGGGTGAACCATTGCTACTCAGAAAATGCCTCACTTAATCATTATTTTCCTGTTGACCAGGTTGGAGAACCAAAAGATGTCATTCGTAAAGATGTTCGTGCCATCCTGAACCGGATGTGCCTTGTCTACCCAGCCAGCAAGATGTTCCCATTCATCATGGAAGGAACCAAATCAAAAAACTCTAAGCAAAGAGCAGGTGAAGTAATTTATTTTATTTTTTATTTATTTTTTTTGTGTGTGGTTTTTGGCCTGGGCTGGGTTTGAACCCACCACCTCCGGCATATGGGACCGGCACCCTACTCCTTGAGCCACAGGCGCCACCCAGGTGAAGCAATTTAAATTGAGACATGAATCTCTGTAACCATGACGCTTAGAAAAAAATTATGCCAGGCACAGTGGCATGTACATGCTTGTGATCCTAGCACTTTGGGAAGCCACGGCAGAAAGATTGTTTGAGATCAGGAGTTTAAGACCAGCCTGAGCCAAGAGCAGGACTGTCTTTCCTAGTAATAGAAAAATTAATGGGCATTGTGGCTGGTGCCTATGGTCCCAGTTACTCGGGAGGCTGAGGCAGGAGGATCACTTCAACCCAGGAATGTGAGATTACTATGATCTAGGCTGATGCCATTGCACTCTTGCCTGGGGAAACAGAGCGAAACTCTTGCTTAGGAAAAGAAAATAGTTTGTAGATGAACAAGGAAATTTCTTTAGTGTCTGTATAGGTAATTCCAATTTTCTGATTCAGACTGTGAGAGTGATGAGTTGCACACTGGTGGAGCCATTGTATCAGGTGATACGGGCACCTCTCAGTACAACCCTGATGACAAAATCAAGTGCACAGGGGCCATCTGACTCACAGGAATTTCTTCCTTTCAGGAACACTTGCCAAAATACCATTGTCTCATTGATAAAAGGCAGTAAATAAGAAAAAATTCTATTGTGGGGCTGAGGCAAGAATCTCTTAAGCCCAAGAGTTAGGGTTGCTGTGAGCTGTAACGCCACTGCACTCCACCAAGAGTGACATAGTCAGACTTTGTCTGAAAAAAAAAAAAAGTTATTGTGATGAGTGCCTGTAGTCCCAGCTACTGGGGAGGCTGAGACAAAAGGATTGCTTGAATCCAAGAGTTTGAGGTTACTGTGAGCTATAACACCATGGCACTCAACCCCAGGGCAATTGAGCAAGACAGAGTCTCAAGAAAAAATAAAAACAAGACAAAATTCTAACTTTAGTCCTTCATGTATGATGCCAAGGGAAATTTCTCTTATAAGAATAAATCTGGGGCGGCGCCTGTGGCTCAGTCGGTAAGGCGCCAGCCCCATATACCGAGGGTAGTGGGTTCAAACCCGGCCCCGGCCAAACTGCAACCAAAAAAAATAGCCGGGCGTTGTGGCGGGCGCCTGTAGTCCCAGCTACTCGGGAGGCTGAGGCAAGAGAATCGCTTAAGCCCAGGAGTTGGAGGTTGCTGTGAGCTGTGTGAGGCCACGGCACTCTACTGAGGGCCATAAAGTGAGACTCTGTCTCTACAAAAAAAAAAAAAAAAAAAGAATAAATCTGTATGCCAAATGTGTGTTGTTTCAATCTAGTCTTTCTCCCCATCAGAATGCCTGGAAGAGCTGGGATGTCTGGTCGAGTCTTATGGCATGAATGTTTGCCAACCAACCCCAGGAAAAGCCTTAAAGGAAATCGCTATTCACATAGGAGACCGTGACAACGCTGTACGCAATGCTGCGCTCAACACCATTGTGACAGTGTACAATGTGCATGGGGATCAGGTGTTCAAACTGATTGGAAATGTGAGTGACTTTTCTCTTAAGTATTGTCAGCAGGTTGTGAAAAGATACATAAGATCTCTTAGGTGTCAGGCTTCCTGTCATCTCAATTGTTGCTAAATTTTGTACCACTTTTTTTTTTAGAGACAGAGTCTCACTTTATCGCCCTTGGTAGAGTGCCGTGGCATCACAGCTCCAACTCCTGGGCTTAGGTGATTCTCTTGCCTCAGCCTCCCGAGTAGCTGGGACTACAAGCATCTGCCACAACGCCCAACTATTTTTTTTTTGTTTGCAGTTTGGCCAGGGCGGGGTTCAAACCTGCTACCCTTGGTATATGGGGTCAGTGCCCTACCCACTGAGCCATAGGCACCGCCCCCACTTTTTAGTAAATTCAGCCTTTCAGTGTGTCCTGGAATCTAGGTAGAGCCTGGAGGTATCTCTGTTTAAGCTGTGTTTTACTGGAAATCAAGTTTTCTTTTCTGAACATTCTGTTCATAGAAGTTTGCTTTAGAAATGAGAGCTATTTCTAAAAAAAAAAAAAAAAGAAATGAGAGCTATTTCTAAATCAAAAACTCTGAGCTATTCTGAGGTTTAAATTCTGCCTGACAATCTGCTCTGTAATTTTTAATACACTTAGTTTTTAATTAACAAGTATTTGTGTATATTGTGGATACTGGTATCTGTCAACTCAAGAGTCTTGAGCCACTCATGAACCATTTTACCAGGTACACTAGTTTCTGCCTCTGACTCCTGGTTTCCTTTGAGCTAGTCACTATGGTGGCTGGACCTCAGTTCTTCCCTCAGCTATCTTGTAATATCACTGTATATTTACACTGTACTTAACTATTTTTTATTTATATTATCTAATAAATCCTCACTACTGCCAGTATAGAACATAAAACAGACGGGAATTTTACAGATGACCAAAAGTGAAGTTTCTTGCTTATAATCACAAAGCTAGATAGTGGTGACCAAATAAAAATAGGGAAGCTCCATTTAATTTTTGAATTTTTTGTTTGTAGTTGTTAATTGCCTTTGCTTTTCTATCCTTTCCTTCTTTTATATGTTTTCTTATTACAGTAGCTAGGTATGTACTAACAGTAATTGATTTTAAAATGTAGCGATTTGAAAGTAAACTTGTCCTCATGATTGCAAGATGGACTTTACCTAACAATTGCAATCAGTGTAACCTGGCTTATTGTACCCTCAATGAATCGGGGGTACAATAAGCCAGGTTACACTGATTGCAATTGTTATTAAAAAAAAAAAAAGCAAAAAAAAAAAAAAAGAAAGTAAACTTGTCCTAACATAGTTGGTTCTGTTCACTTTGATATGAGAATAAATATTCTCAGGTTCTCAAATTAGGTTTTTAAATTCTCATAAACTGGACACTATGGTTCATGCCTATAATTCCAGCACTTTGGGAGACCAAGGTAGGAGGATTGCTTGATGGCCAGAGTTTGAGGTCACCCTAGGCACCATAGAGAAACCTCCATCTCTTAAAAAAAAAAAAAAAGGTTCAATTAGTCAGGTGTGGTGGTACACACATGTGGTCCTATCTACTCAGAAGACTAAAGCAAGAGGATCGATTGCACTCAGGAGGTTTGAGGCGATAGCAAGCTGTTATCACACCACTGTCCTCCAGCCCAGGCAACAGAACAAGACCTCTTCCCTAAAAATAAATAAATAAATTCTTCTTAGGCCAGGCATGGTGGTTCACACCTGTAATCCTAGCACTCTGGGAGACCGAGATGATGGATAGTTTGAGCCCATGAGTTCAAAACGAGCTTGAGCAAAAGCGAGACCGTGTCTCTACTAAAAAATAGAAAAACTGAGGCAAGAGGATCACTTGAGCCCAAGAGTTATAGGTTACTATGAGCTATGATGCCACAGCACTCTGCCTAGGGCAACAGCTTGAGACTCTGTCTCAAAAAAAAAAAAAAAGGGGGTGGTGCCTGTGGCTCAGTGAGTAGGGCGCCAGCCCCATATACCGAGGGTGGTGGATTCAAACCCAGCCCCGCGCCAAATTGCAATTAAAAATTAGCGGAGCATTGTGGCGGGTGCCTGTAGTCCCAGCTACTCAAGAGACTGAGGCAAGAGAATCGCCTAAGCCCAGGAGTTTGAGGTTGCTGTGAGCAGTGACGCCACGGCACTCTACCCAGGGCGATAGTCAGATTCTGTCTCTACGAAAAACAAAAGATTCTCCTCATATCTTCGTAGATAGATATGCTAATAAATTAAATTTGACTTTTTATAGCTTTCTGAAAAGGATATGAGCATGCTTGAGGAGAGGATTAAGCGGTCAGCAAAGAGGCCTTCTGCTGCACCAATAAAACAGGTGGAAGAGAAACCTCAGCGCACACAGAACATAAGCTCCAATGCCAACATGTTACGCAAGGGATTGCCTGAGGACATGTCTTCCAAACTCAAGTATGTATATAGAAATAATTATCTGGAAGTATTTCTATGCTTTGCCTTATGTGCTCAGAGCTTGTCCCGTGACATAATCTTAAGTTCTTGCAGCCATTATCATGCATGACAGAGTGTCTGAGTAAATGTCTTGTAACCAAATGTTTAATCCTTCAGTCTTCATTGTCTTTGTCTTTGTCTTTGTCTCAAAACCACTTCTAAATGGTCTTGTGCCTTCTTTCACTGCTTTTCCGTGGACAGAATTATGTATCGCACTTATAGGATGTAAGTACTGCCTGCTAATTTCTCATTAGCAGGACTCTTATATCTTTCTAACTTCTGACTTGGCTTCATCCCCTCTGGAGGGCGACTGGCTTAGAGTTTATAACCAAGATAGAAGGTGGCCATTAATATCCCGTGAATTAGGCCTTCCATGAAAGTTCAGTGGCTAGAAAAAATGACAACTCAGTATAATGTGGCTAAAATGTTGATTCACCTTCTTCCTTGTGTTATACTAGGTTGTGTTTAGTTTCCTGTTCTTGAGATAAGGCTAAACAAAATGCATGCAACCCAGAATTGGCTTAGGGACTCAAAATACTGCCTCCTAAGCAAGACAGCTCTATTTTGGGTTGTGTCATGAGTATAATTTTAACCAATTTGAATTTGGAAACTTTGAATCTCTTTTTCTTGGATGTGGAGAATGGCCTGTTAGGAGTGAATATTCCTAAAAACAGGTGACCGGCTGTCCCTAAAAGTATAAAATGCACTGAATACTGCATGGAATGATGCTTATGATTACGAAAATTTAAACTGGTTAACTTGGTGGAAAAGAACCAGCCAGTCTAGATTTATCTTATATATTTGCCCCTACATAGTGAGCTTTGAGTTAACATAAGTATGCTTTATTAATTATTTTCTGCCTTATCTGGAGTAGAAGTACAAGGTTTGCTAGCTTTAGTGAACTAAGAAGAATACTTATAACTTGGCAGGTAATGTAAATTAAAGTTACAAGTTAAAGTTATCTGCTCACTTAAGATATTCTGAATCAAGCTGCTGCCCATTTAAGGCACTTACTTAGACTCAAGGATTTAAATCATTCAGGGGGGCTGAAACCAGAAGTTGAACATCTGTCCTGAAGCTTTGGGACAACTGGCAGTGCAGTGCCACTCTTGCCTTTTGTTAAGAAATCTCTTTTAGTTCAGGAGCCTCCTTTTGCTTCCCCTAGCCAAGCCCGAAGCATGAGTGGGCATCCTGAGACAGCCCAGATGGTCCGCCGGGAATTCCAGCTGGATCTAGATGAGATTGAGAATGACAGTGGCACAGTCCGGTGTGAAATGCCAGAACTTGTCCAACACAAACTAGATGACATTTTTGAACCAGTCCTTATTCCAGAACCCAAGTAAGTTAAACCTCTTTCATGTAAACATAAGAAGTTCATGATCATGAGTGTGCCTAGGTGAAATGAGCCTTCTGTGGTAGTGTGCAGTGAAAATGTTTTAGAACTGATTTCCTAAGTGATGGTTTTTTACTAAGACCTGGATCTAGAGGGGAATTGCATAATTCTAACTTACTGCGATGTCTTATAATAGAGATTAACATTTTCCCTTTGCTCTGCTGTCTAGGATCCGGGCTGTTTCTCCACACTTTGATGACATGCACAGTAATACAGCATCCACAATCAATTTCATTATCTCCCAAGTAGCCAGTGGTGACATCAACACGAGTATCCAGGCTTTGACCCAGGTATGGAGGTGCTCCCATGATAGGGAACCCCTTGGTGAATATAGGGGCTATAAAAGTGATGGGTTGCACACTGATGGAGTCATAGAATTTAGAAGATACACGAAATGTTCAGTACTGCCATGAGGAAAAAAGTGCTCAGGGGCCACTCAGTCATCATTTGCCTCAGAGGATATAGCTTTAGAAGAGCCTTGCATTTTTCTTTTTTTTTTTTTTTTCCGGCCAGGGCTAGGTTTGAACCTGCCACCTCCGGCATATGGGACCGGCACCCTACTCCTTGGGCCACAGGCGCCGCCCGCATTTTTCTAATTGTATTCATTCACTAGCAGCTAGACGATAACGGCAGTAGCAAAGGGGGAAAGAATTCTCTCAAAGAATGTGCTTAGATTTTAGTGGACAGAAACAAGTAAACAAGAAATTATCAGATAGATGTAACTATTGTGAAAATAGAACTCAAAGTGGGTGATGGCCAGGACAGAGGGACTGAGTAGTTACTTAGATTAAATGATCAGGAAAAGTCTGATGTCCAAATCAGTGTAAGAACATTCCAAGCTGAGGAAGCAGCTCATAATACAAAGGCTCCGGTTAGGAATGAGGTGGCCAAGTTCTAGGAAACGATAAGGGTCTGTGTGCCTGGAGGATAGTGTTGAAGGGGAAGAATGGTACAGAGTGAGGTTTGAGAGACAGTGATCAGATCGTGCAGGGCTTAAAAGTGCCTGAGAATGTTGTTTGGATTTTAGTTGTGATGAGAATCCATTTGAAAATTTTAAACAAAGAATTTACATGTTTAAAAATTTTATTTTCATCTATCTCTGCTTCCATTCCCTAACAACTCTAGTCCTAAAGTTACTAGATGGGGCACAGCAAGGTAGGCATTCATAGCTGTGGCAAGGGAGTAGGAGTGGGGAGTCATAATGGCCCACTAATAGGGTCTCGGATTCCAAGTACTGTGAGGAGGATGTCCATGTAGAAGGGCAACCTGGAGTTCAGAGAGTTGGAGCCACGCGGGATGAAGGGGATATATTATGTATGTAGGAGCCAACCTGTCATGGTAGTATGACCCCAGGCAGTGTGAGGAGGGTGTCTTCGTGCATTGGGAATGGGGAGGTGGGGCATGAGGCGTGGCTTAAAATGAGGAATCCAGCAAAAAAAGTGTGCATCCACATTGGGAATGGCTGGCCACAGAAATGGAAGATTGGTTACATCCAAAGAGATTAGTCAATAAATAAATACAATAAGGAAGATGGGGGAGGTGCCTGTGGCTCAAAGGAATGGGGCACCGGCCCCATGTACCGGAGGTGGCCGGTTCAGACCTGGCCCCTGGCCAAAAACTGCAAAAAAAAAAGGAAGATAGTAGTTAAGTTTCTCCCTGTTAGAGAAAAGAGTTACAAACATACAAGGCGAATAGAATGAACTGTGGTATTGGACCAGAATAGACCTCAGGTTTTCGTGTATAGATATAGAAATAAACATCAATAGAAATGTGCATGTGTGTACGCCCATATAATGGGGGATGATATACATATATGAGTTGTATTAATGTATAGTCATACGTCACTTAACAATAGGGATACATCATTAGGAATGAGAAATGAATCATTAGGCATTTTCGTTCTTATGTGAACGGAATATGTATGATGGAATATAATTACACAAACTTGGCATAGCTTCCTACATACCTAAGCTATATGGGATAGCCAGTTGGCTACTAGACTACAAAATTTTACAGTTTGTTACTATACTGAATACTAGAAGCAATTATAACACATTGGTAAGTACAGTATTTGTATATCTAAACATAAGAAAAATACTGTAAAAATACATGTTATAATCTTCTGGGACCACTACTGCATATGTGGTTCATAGTTGACCAAAATATCATTAAGGGCATATGACTGTACATTTGTTCCCCTCAGCTCTTTTCACTAAGAGGACTCAAGAACAACAATACCCCAGCAATGGGCTGGTGCCTGTGGCTCAAAGGGGTAAGGCACCGGCCCCATATGCCGGAGGTAGTGGGTTCAAACCCAGCCCACAGCCCCGGCCAAAAACTACAAAAACAAAAAATAATACCCAGCAATGAGCATACCTAGGTCTTAGCCTCTAAATACCATTTTCTGCCAAAAGGAATGCAAGTTCTATAGAGAAGTGACTGCTTCCAGGGCTGAATCAAGGAAATTACAAAAGATCCTAGAACATCTTTTTTTTTTTTCTTAGTGAGACAGTCTTACTTTGTCTCCAGTGGTAGAGTGCCATGGCATCATAGCTCACAGCAACCTTAAACTCTTGGGCTCAAGTGATCCTCTTGCCTCAGCCTCCCAAGTAGCTGGGACTACAGATGCCTACCACAACACCTGCCTTTTTTAGAGACAAGGTCTTGCTCTGACTCAGACTGGTATCCCAACTCCTGAGCTCAGGCAGTTCACCTGCCTCAGCCTCCCAGAGTGCTAGGATTACAGGCACGAGCCACTGCACCCGGTCTAGGACATCTTATTATGCCAGACAGCAAGGATAGGCTCAAAGAATAATAGAGACCAGGCACGGTGGCTCACGCCTATAATCCTAGCACTCTGGGAGGCCAAGGCAGGCAGATCTCTTAAGCTCACAAGTTTGAGACCAGCCTGAGCAAGAGCGAGACCCCAGGCATTGTGGTGGGTACCTATAGTCCCAGCTACTCAGGAGGCTGAGGCAAGAGAATCACTTGAGCCCAAGAGTTTGAGGTTGCTGTGAGCTACAGTTGTATGGCACTATACCAAGGTTGACAAAGTGAGACTCTGTCTCCAAAAAAAAAAGAAAAAATACAAATTACCAAGTAGAGAGACCTGACAGAAACCACCTTAATCTTTTGATCTAAGCGAACATCAATAATACAGCAAAATGAAATCACAAGCCACCATATAGGATCCAGTGAGAGTACTATATCACTTTGCTCATATTTCTACCCTGTTTCCCTGAAAATAAGACCTACTTACAGGAAAGATAAGATGTCCCCTGAAAATAAAACCTAGTGCATCTTTGGGAGCAAACCTTATTATAAGACACTGTCTTATTTTCGGGGAAACGGGTAATATTGTATAACCTGACTCTTACCAAAATGTCACAGTCAAGGAAGTTGAGGAAAGACTAAAGAACTGTCCTTGACCAAGGAGAGACTAAGAGATGTGACATCTAAATTTAGTGCGTGATTCTAGACTGGCCTTTTGTTATAAAAATCACATAATCAAAAAAAAAAAAATCACATAATCAGGGTAAAATGGAATAGGGTCTGAGGGTTAGATGATAACATCAATGGAAATTTCTTTCATTTTGATGGTTATATCATAAATGAAGGAGAATATTCCTGTTATTAAGAAATACAGTAGATCCTCCTTAGTATAGTGGCAAATAAAAAAAATACAGTAGAATCTCTGTAAGCTGGCCACCCACAGAACTATGTCTGGTCAACATAAAGAACTAGACACACTGTATGAATGTGTACATGTGGTACATGCCCAGTCTATGAAAATTAGGTCATTTTGAGGTGGTCAGTATAGGAGGGAGGTGTTCAACTATGGCGGTTGTACTGTATACATTAAAGTATCAGATTGACAACTTACTGCCAAATGAGTCAGGATAAAGTTCCTTTACTATACTTTAAATGTTTCCTTAATATTTGCACTTTTTGTTAATTGCAGGAAAAGTTAACTCTGGCCACTATAGAGATCAGATTATAGGTGAAGCAAGAGTGGATTCCAGGGCAGTGCCTGTGGCTCAAAAGAAGTAGGGCACCAGCCCCATATGCTGGAGGTGGCAGGTTCAAACCCAGCCCTGGCCAAAAACTGCAAAAAAAAAAAAAAAAAGAGTGGATTCCACGAGACCTATTAGAAATTTAAGCCTAAAATTCATGTGAAATTTAATATCAGGTGCCGCAAGGATGAGAATGGTGGAGAAGAAGAAAATGGAATGCTTTTAGAGACCCCTTTGGAAGTTCCACAGAACTTGGTAGTAGATTGCATGAGAACATACACTTAACACTAGACCAATATTTGGGAAACCTGAGTTTTGAATTTGGACTAAGTTGTCTGATTTTCCTGAGCCTCACTTTTCTGATTAATATCAATCCTTTAGGGCGGCACCTGTGGCTCAGCGGGTAGGGCGCCGGTCCCATATGCCGAAGGTGGCGGGTTCAAACCCAGCCCCGACCAAATTAAAAAAAAAAAAATATCAATCCTTTATACAGAGTTCAAAAAGCATTCCTTTTAATAAACATTTAAACACAGGTATTGGCCAGGAGTGTTGGTTCACGCCTATAATCTTAGCATTTTGGGAGGCTGACGCAGGTGGATTGCTTGAGCTCAGGAGTTTGAGACCAGCCTGAGCAAGAGTAAGACCCTGTCTCTAAAAATATCTGGGCATTGTGGGGGGCACCTGTAGTGTCAGCTACTGGAGAGCCTGAGGCTAGAGGATCACTTGAGCCCAAGAGTTTAAGGTTGCTGTGAGCTATGATGCCGTGGCACTCTACCCAGCGTGACAGAGTAAAACTCTGTCTCAAAAATAAACTAAATAAACAACCAAAGTTATTATTCCTTTAACTAGACAGTGAGCCTCTTAAAATGGAATGTGTTACTTAATTCACCAAATAGTATCTTGCTTAGTAAATATTTATTGAATAATCGAATCCTTAAGGACTGGTTATTTATATAAAAAGTGACTTTTTTTCAAGGAAAGATATTGAAAGTGCTTTGCTAGGCTATAAATATCCTTATACACCAGAGCTGGCAGGTTCGAATCCGGCCCGGGCCTGCCAAACGACAATGAAAATTATAACCAAAAAATAGCCAGGCGTTGTGGCCTGCACCTATAGTCCCAACTACTTTGGAGGCTGAGGCAAGAGAATCACTTAAGCCCAGGAATTGGCGGTTGCTGTGAGCTGTGACATCACAGCACTCTCCCCAGAGTGACAGCTTGAGCCTCTGTCTCAAAAAAAAAAAAAAAAGGGTATGAAACTTGCAGCCAGGTGTGATGGCTCATACCTGTTACCAGCACTTTGGGAGGCCAAGGCAGGAGGATCAGTTGAGCCCAGGAGTTTGAGACCAATCTGAGCAACATAGCAAAAAACAAAAAATTAGCACTCTACAAAAAATAAAAAAATTAGCTGAGTTTGAAAAAAAAGAAAATTAGCTATAGTCCCTACTCAGAAGGCTGAGGCAGGATTGCTTGAGCCCCAGAGTTTGAGGTTGCAATGAGCTATGATGTCACTGCACTTTAGACCGGGCAACAAAGTAAGATCCTATCTCAAAAAAATAAATAAATAAATAAATAAATAAATATAAAGAAGTATGAAACTTGGAAAATATACCTTGAAATTTTTATTACCAGATCGATGAGGTCCTGAGACAAGAAGATAAAGCTGAAGCCATGTCTGGCCATATTGATCAGTTTCTAATAGCCACATTTATGCAGCTAAGACTCATCTACAACACACACATGGCAGATGAGAAATTGGAGAAAGATGAGATCATCAAGTTGTATAGCTGTATTATTGGCAACATGATTTCGGTAAGGGTACCTCTGCAGAACCTTGAGCTTCCCATCAATCTCTCATTCCATCTGGGTTCTAAAGCCAGAGTCAGTATAGTATAGATGTTTCACTAAGTCTTATGTCACCTGGTAGAATTTTACATGCTTTGTATAGCTATTGATTACCTCCAGTGGATATTGGGCTATATGCCGGCTTCTCTTTTTTCCCTCGGCTTATCTTAGAATATAAAGTAGAATGTTGTGTTGGGCACAGTGGCTCATGCCTGTAATCCTAGCACTCTGGGAGGCTGAAGCTGGTGGATTGCCTGAGCTCACAGGTTCAAGACCAGCCTGAACAAGAGTGAGACCCCGTCTCTAAAAATAGCCAGACATTGTGGTGGGTGCCTATAGTCCCATCTACTGGGGAGGCAGAGGCAAGAGAATTGCTTGAGCCCAAGAGTTTGAGGTTGCTATGAGCTATCAGGCCATGGCACTCTACTGAGGGCGACAAAGTGACACTGTCTCAAAAAGAAAAGAAAAATGTTTACAGATGAGTTAGAATTCTGTTTCCTGCAACTTTCTTTATTACACATGGTAAGCCCTACTGGGCTTTTCACAATTAGTAGGCTTACATTAAAAAAATACTAATTACTTGGGAGGCTGAGGCAAGAGAATCACTTAAGCCCAAGAGTTTGAGGTTGCTGTGAGCTGTGATGCCACAGCACTGTACTGAGGGTGACATAGTGAGAATGTCGCAAAAATAAATAAATAAAAATAAAAATGCTAATTATCCTGATTTGATCATTATATACGTATTGAAATATCTCTCAGTATCCCATAAATATGCATAGTTATTTAACTCCAGAGCAGATTATAAGGATAATAAAGACTTTCCTTCTCATTCACTTGCATTTCAGTATGCTTTCTTAAATTGGGAAGAAAAGGGTAGAATTATGGTGCCAACTAGCCAGAAATTACAAATTGTGCATAATAAATTTCACATGTAAAAAAACTACTTTTACAATTGGAAGGAAACATACCAATTAATTTTTCCTATTGTTAGAGCATGTGATGATTTTTACTTTTAACTTAATACTCTGAATTTACAAAAGAATAAATTACAAAAGAATTGAATATTTACCAGAATATATCACTCACATTTATCTTCTTTACTCTCTATGTTGAGTTTCACACTTCCCTAACAATTGCGTCTGGATAGCTGTTTCAGATAGAGAGCCTGGCCCGAGAGGCATCCACTGGAGTACTGAAAGACCTAATGCATGGTCTTATCACCTTAATGCTGGATTCTCGGATTGAAGATCTAGAGGAAGGACAGCAAGTAATTCGCTCTGTGAACCTCTTGGTGGTAAAGGTTCTGGAGAAGTCAGACCAGACCAACATCCTAAGGTACTCTCAGCCAGTACGGTGGGGCATCCTCTCTTTTGTCTACATGTGGAAACTAGATCAGTGGTAACTTTAGGTTTCCCCAATAAGGTGCTTTATTATTCTTTTCTTCTTCATGGACCAAAGTTATTTCAGCCTGAGACAATAGCTAAAACTAGTAACTTTTTAGTAAGCCAACCAACATGAATTTTCTAGAATAGGACTGTAAAGTTTATCAGGTACATCTTCTTTTGTATACTTTTGTATATATTTCAGGTCCATTTTTTGTTTTCTCAGCTACCAATGACAATGAAAAATAGAGTGATAAACTTTACCACTTACAAGTGGTAAAAAGTTTAAATGATGTTTATTTTCTTAACTGAATGTCAGCTAGTCCAAAATAATTCCTGACCCATCTTAGGGGTCCTCAAACTTTTTAAACAAACACTGTCCCTCAGACCATTGGAGGGCCGGACTATAGTTTTAAAAAAAAAACTATGAACAAATTCCTATGCACACTGCACATATCTTATTTTGAAGTAAAAAACCAAAACGGGAATAAATACAATCACACTGCTTCATGTGGCCCACGGGCCATAGTTTGAGGATCCCTGGTTGATAGAGAATAATCACACTTGGACTTTGAATTTCAGTACTGATTTTAATTGGAATGCGGTTTTGAAACTGAATGCTGTTTTGTTTTGTTTTGTTTTTTCCCAGCGCCCTACTTGTTTTGCTTCAGGACAGTCTGCTAGCAACAGCCAGTTCTCCCAAATTCTCAGAACTTGTTATGAAGGTGAAGTTAAAATGATTTGATCTGTTTACTTTCAAAGATGCTATTACTTCATTAAAAGTGTGGAGGAAAAGGAGTGGGAGCTAAGAAAGACACAGGCTCAAATCAGCGACTTGACACCTGAAAAATATAATTGGTCTTCAATTTTCCCTCCTCCAATTTATACCCCAAATTTGGGCCTAAACAATTTTTAAAAGCCTACACCCACCTGTAATCCTAGCTACTCGGGAGGCTGAGGCAAGAGAATCGCCTAAGCCCAAGAGCTGGAGGTTGCTGTGAGCTGTGATGCCACAGCACTCTACTGAGGGCAACAAAGTGAGACTGTCTCTTAAAAAAAAAAAAGCCTATAGCCAGTGGTCACAGTGACAGCTTGAGGCCAGGCATTCAAGTCCAGTCTACCGAGGTCTATGAAGTGAGACTCTGTCTCTAAAAAAAAAAAAATGTTTAATTAAATAAATAAAAGCCTATAGCACCTGATATACCTAATAGTCCTAGGTGGTCTGCCATCTGTGAGGCCCGATCCTGCTTATTTATCTCCTGAGATCAGATGAGATTGGGTATATTCAGGATGATATGGCCATAAACTCAGGCCCAAATAATTCTTAGCCTCAAATAATGAAAAGGAGGAGCTGCTTTATAAATATTTCACCATTTTTTTCCCCTAAACTCAGAAGTCAAGAAGTTTGATGAGACAGACTTCATTTCTTTTGGGGAAAAAGATGTGTATAGCCCTATAATATCTTGGCCTTAAGTAGATCATAGTAATACTGTTATTACACTGCAGTACTATAAGACATTTTGTTTCCTCAGATTAGATTTGGTTGAACATTATGAACTACTCTACACTCGGGTACCAAGAAAACCTAAGACAGAATTTCCACATTTTCACATTAAATGATAGCCCCTATCTTTGGAGAGTGGGAAAGAGGAGTAGAAATAGATGGTTAGATGGGTGACTGGTCACACTTCTGTTAGTGACATGGTTGCAGTGATTAAAACTTTTTGGTGGCTGGCTCAGCACCTGTAGCACAGTGGTTACAGCGCCAACAATAGTTGGGGGTTGTGGCAGGCACCTATAGTCCCAGCTACTTGGGAGGCTGAGGCAAGAGAATCACTTGAGCCCAAGAGTTTGAGGTTGCTGTGAGCTGTGATGCCAGGACACTCTACAAAGGGTGACACAGTAAGACTCTGTCTCAAAAAAAAAAAAAAATTTATTTATTTTTATTTATTTTTTTTTTTTGGTGGCTCACGCCTGTAATCTTAGCACTCTAAGAAGCCAATGTGGGTGGATTGCCCAAGCTTACAGGTTCAAGACCAGCCTGAGCCAGAGCGAGACCCCATCTCTTAAAAATAGCTGGGTGTTATGGCGGGCACCTATAGTCCCAGCTACTTGGGAAGCTGAGGCAAGAGAATTGCTTGAATCCAAGAGTTTGAGGTTGATTGAGCCATGACACCACGGTACTCTACCCAGGGCGACAAAGTGAGACTCTATCTCAAAAAAAAATTTTATTTTTCTATTTTTTTTCATGTTTTAGCAGCTGAACTTGAAATATATGCTGTACCACATTTATATCCCTGGCCATCTTTTAGAAGTGAGCCCAGAGTTTAGGGAAGATAAATTGTGATAAATTATCATCATTCAACAATCACTCCTCCTAACTCTTACTTCTTTTTCTTAATAGTGTCTCTGGAGAATGGTTCGACTGTTGCCTGATACCATCAATAGCATTAACCTGGATAGAATTCTGCTGGATATTCACATATTTATGAAGGTCTTTCCCAAAGAAAAACTGAAGCAATGCAAAAGTGAATTTCCCATAAGGACCTTAAAAACACTGCTGCATACCTTGTGCAAATTGAAAGGGCCCAAGGTGAGAACAGCAACTGGTCACAAAGGGAACTTGGAATAAGGAACATGGAAATGGCATTGCTACTCTTTGAATGTGCATGTGTCCCTTAGATCCTAGACCACCTAACGATGATTGACAACAAGAATGAGTCGGAGCTGGAGGCCCATCTCTGCCGGATGATGAAGCACAGCATGGAGCAAACCGGGAGCAAGTCTGAGAAGGAAACAGAAAAAGGGGCATCTCGACTAGTGAGTGGCCTGACTTGGAAGATGAAGGGAATTGAGGTTGTGCTAGAAGTGCTCTTGTCTAAGATGTGGGTCGCCTGGAGATCATTTTCTGAAGACCCAAGGTTAAGGCGCAGGGATTGGTCTAATCAGTCTCCTTCTAAGGTTCAGTAACCATTTTTACCTTGAACTTTTTCAATTTAAACTAATTAAAACTATGTCCTTTTTGATCCTCCAAGAAATGTCCCTAAAGCATTGGTCACCAGATAAATCCAAGGTGAGCGTGCTCTGTTTAATTGGGGAGGAATAGCCCAATTCCTCCTTCATCAAGTTGAGGTGAAAAGCTAGCTAAGAGCAGACGCATTCAGTAACCCAGAATGTTAATGATTCTGCTGCAGTTGCTACAGCACTGGTGGTTCTCCAGGAACATTCCAGTAAGGCCAAGCTTCTGAGATATGTTCTGTTCATATCATCAATTCCTTGTCTCTTTGAACTTTTCAGGATGAAAAGTCATCAAAGGCTAAAGTGAATGATTTCTTAGCTGAGATTTTTAAGAAGATTGGCTCTAAAGAGAACACTAAAGAGGTGAGAGTGAAAGGGTTAAGCAGAACTGAGATCTGCTTTGTGGAAAAGGGACACTAACATCTATCCCTGCCTCTTTCTTTTTCTTGTTCACCAGGGCCTAGCAGAGCTATATGAATATAAGAAGAAATATTCAGATGCTGATATTGAACCATTTCTGAAAAATTCCTCCCAATTCTTCCAGAGCTATGTTGAGAGGGGCCTTCGGGTGATTGAGATGGAGAGGGAGGGCAAAGGCCGTATTCCCACTTCAACAGGTATAGTTTCCTTTAGTAGCTCCAGGAATAAGCTGAAAGCAGCTTGCAGCTCAGGAACGTGAAGTTTTGGTTGGTTTAAATTTATATCCATGAAGTTCAGTACTTAATGGTCATCATTGATCTTCACATTGCTACATTGAGGGGTCAATTCTCAGTTATCCGCCGTCAGTATTTGATGATGGTAAATGTTTACCACCCTTAGGGCAATTTCTTCACCTGGCTTCCAGTTCTGTATGCTATCTTGGTTTTCTTCTGGCCTCACTGACTCTTCCTTCCCGGCCTTTGATTAATTGTTCTCCCTGATTCGTTCCTCCCTCCTTCTTTCCCTCCCTCCCTTCCTTTCTTTTCTCCTTTCCTCCTTTCCTCACTCCCTCCCTCCTTCCCTGCCTTCTTTCCCTTCTTCCCTTCCTCCCTGCCTTCCTTTCCCTTCTCCTCCTCTCCTCCCTCTCCTCCTTCTCTTCCCTCCTTTCTTCTCTTCCTCCCTTCCTTCTGACAGGGTCTTACTCTGTTGCCAGGCTAGAGTACAGTGCACCATTGTAGCTCACTGCAAACTTGAATGAATGCCTGGGCTTAAGTGATCCTTCTGCTTCAGTCCCATGCACCTAGGACTACAGGTGCATGCTACCATGTCTGGCTAATTAAATTTCTTTTTTTTTTGCAGTTTTTGGCCCGGGGTGGGTTTGAACCCACCACCTCCGATATATGGGGCCAGTGCCCTACTCCTCTGAGCCAAAGGCACTGCCCTAAATTTCTATTTTTTTATAGAGACAAGATCTTGCCGTGTTGCCCAAACTGATGTCAAACCCCTAACCTCAAGCAGTCCTCCCAGCTTGACCTGTACCATGTCAAAACCTCCTGATTCTTCGGGTCGGCGCCTATAGCTCAAGGGGCTAGGTGCCAACCACATACACTGGAGAGCCCCGCCCAGGCCTGCCAAACAACAATGACAACTACAACCAAGAAATAGCCAGGCATTGTGGCGGGCACCTCCAGCTGCTTGGGAGGCTGAGGCAGAAGAATCACTAAAGCCTAGGAGTTTGAGGTACTGTGAGCTGTGACGTTACAGCACTCTATGGAGGACAGCATAGAGAGACTCTATCTCAAAAAAAAAAAAAAAAACAAAACCTCCTGATCTTCCCCAAAACATTTTCCATTTGTATTCTTCATCTTTGCTGACTCAAAGCTTTTGAGTCTTCTCTTTCTCTATCAGGAAAGTCTTTTGGCTCTGCCTGCTAACTATATGCAGAATCTACCCACACCTCTCACCTTCACAGCTACCACCTTAGTCTAGACATTCTCTCTCATCTGGGTTATAGCATTATCTCCCTACTCTTGCCAGTCTTTATTCATTTCTAGACAGAGGATCAAAATGACTTCTCAGCTGTTTTCCAGAAATTCTTTTACTCCGCTAAAGCAAAAAACTTAACTGTGTCTCTGAAGTCCCTCATATGGCCTGTTGATATTTTTAAGGACCTCACCTCCTACTCTCTCCATTGTCACTCCACTCCAACCCTACCAACCCCCTTACTGTTTCTGGAGGACATTAGGCATGTACCTTCCTAGGGCCTTACACTGGTGTTTCTTAGAATGCTCTTCCTAACATGGCCTCTTGACTAGCTCCCTTTCCTGTTTCTGATCTTTATTCGGATGGCACCATCTCAATGAGATTTTTCTTTTTTTTTTGAGACAGAGTCTCACTTTGTCACCCTCTATAAAGTGATGTGGCATCACAGCTCACAGCAACCTCAAACTCCTTTTTTTTTTTGAGACAGAGCCTCAAGCTGTGGCCCTGGGTAGAGTGCTTATAGCATCACAGCTCATAGCAACCTCTTAACTCCTGGGCTTAAGCAATTCTCTTACCTCAGCTTCCCAAGTAGCTGGGACTACAGGCGCCCAATACAGTGCCCAGCTATTTTTTGGTTGTAGTTGTCATTGTTGTTTGGCAGGCCTGGGCCAGATTCAAATCCGCCAGCTCTGGTGTATGTGGCTGGTGCCTTAGCTGCTTGAGCTACAGGTGCCAAGCCCAACCTCAAACTCTTGGGCTTACACGATTCTCTTTTTGTGGTGTTGTTGCAGTTTTTGGCCGGGACTGGGCTCAAACCCACCAACCTCGGCATATGGTGCTGATGCCCTACTCCTTGAGCCACAGGCACCACCCTTAAGTGATTCTCTTGCCTTGGTCTCCCAAGTAGCTGGGACTACAGGTGCCACAATGCCCAGCTATTTTTTTGTTGTTGTTGTAGTTGTCATTCTTGTTTTTTAGCAGGCCTGCGCCAGGTTCAAACCCACCAGCCCCGGTGTATGTGGCCAGCACTCTAACCACTGAAGTACGAACGCCAAGCCAATGAGATCTTATTCTAAACCTATGACCTACCCCCTCACCTCACCCTAGCACTTAACCACCTCTAACATATTAAGCTAACTGTTTGGCATCTGTCTCTGCTAGAATTTGAAATCCACAGGGGAAGGGTTTTTATCTGTTTTGTTGCCTAGCACATAGTAGGCATTCAATAGGTCTAGTCAAGTGCTACATAACAATGTTTTGGTCAAAGATGGGCCACATATATGATGGTGGTCTCATATGATTGTTAATGGAGCTAAAAAATTCCTAGCATCTAATGCCATCATAGCCACCATAATGTTGTAGCAGTTATTGTACTTTTTGTGTATTTTGTGTAGCCTAAGTGTACAGTGTTTATAAAGTCTAGTGTATAGTAATGTTGTAGGCCTTCACATTCTCTCACCACTCACTAAGGTACCTAGAGCAACTTCCAGTCCTACAAGTTCCATTTATAGTAAGTGCCTATACAGGTTCACCATTTTTTCTTTTTTTTTTTTCTTTTTTTTTTTTTGTAGAGACAGAGTCTCACTGTACCACCCTCGGGTAGAGTGCCGTGGCGTCACACGGCTCACAGCAACCTCTAACTCTTGGGCTTACGTGATTCTCTTGCCTTAGCCTCCCGAGCAGCTGGGACTACAGGCGCCCGCCACAACGCCCGGCTAGGTTCACCATTTTTTCATTTATACATTATTTTACTGTCCTTTTTCTGTATTTAGAAACACAAATACTTACTGTTAGGTTACAGTTACCTATAGTACTTAGTCCAGTAACACATTGTACAGCTCTTAGTAGCAATAGGCCATCCCATGCAGGAGTCCTCAAACTTGAAACAGGGGGCCAGTTCACTGTCCCTCAGACGGTTGGAGGGCAGGACTGTAGTTTAAAAAAAACTATGAACAAATTCCTATGCACACTGCACATACCTTATTTTGAAGTAAAAAAACAAAACGGGAATAAATACAATCACACCACTGCATATGGCCCACAGGCTGTAGTTTGAGGACCTGCCTTGCTGTACCAAGTTTTGAAGTTCTTGTAAAGCTTATCTTATGTATTTCAGAGCATCCTTGATTACTCACTCCAGGTGGATTCTTGTGGATTTTTTTGCTTTCAAGGTCAATTGCAATATTCAAGGCCAGGAAATTTTGTTTTTTTGAGACAGAGTCTCAAGCTGTCGCCCTGGGTAGAGTGCCATGGCATCACAGCTCACAGCAACCTCAAACTCTTGGGCTTAAGTGATTCTCTTGCCTCAGCCTCCCAAGTACCTTAGCTGGACTACAGGCACCAGCCACAACACCCATCTATTTTTGGTTTCATTTTTTTTTTTTCTGTTGTTGTTGTAGTTGTTGTTGTTTTAGCTGGCCCACGTTGGGTTCGAACCTGCCAGCCTCTGTATATGGCCGGCGTTCTAACCCAGGAAATTCTTAATTGTCCTCTTTGATGGCAGATTAACTAAGGCACTTTATATGTATGGGGAGTATGTGTTTATCTGAATGTTATTTCTACATTTTCCTCTCTAGGCATCTCCCCTCAGATGGAGGTCACATGTGTGCCCACTCCCACAAGCACAGTGTCCTCCATAGGTAACACAAATGGAGAAGAGGTGGGACCTTCTGTCTACCTAGAAAGGCTAAAGATCCTCCGGCAGCGATGTGGTCTAGACAATGCAAAGGTATTGCTCCTTTCCTTCTGCGTGGGGCAGGGAGGGCAGTGACAAGCAGATTAGGGAAGGCAGGCCCACAGAGATGTGGCTAAGTCTTGGTGCATGTTCTGGAGCTGCATCTGGACTGCTTGACCTGATCTGAGACTGTGTTTCCTCTTCTCTCAATAGCAGGATGACCGACCTCCACTGACCTCATTGCTTTCCAAACCAGCAGTCCCTACCGTCGCCTCCTCCACAGACATGCTGCACAGCAAACTCTCTCAGCTCCGAGAGTCACGGGAGCAGCACCAGCATTCAGACCTGGATTCTAACCAGACTCACTCTTCAGGAACCATGACCACATCTTCCTCCTCCACAGCTAACATTGATGACTTGAAAAAAAGACTGGAGAGAATAAAGAGCAGTCGCAAATGAAGCTGCCCTGTTCCCCTGGCACCCTGCAGCTTTAGTTTACTAAACTAGAAGTCCTCATAGTTTAAAGTGGCCTCAGCAGGCCTAGTGTACACAAACTGGTTGTATGTATCATGCCGTGGAGCTGAGGGAGGAGTCGTGTGGCACAAGCATTTGCACATACTCTGCTTCTCTTCTTCAGCGTCCCGCCATTCTAGAAGACTGTCTGTGGGTTAGTTTAGTGTACAGACTTGTAAACAGCTGCCTTCCTCTCAACTCAGACTAGTTTCCAGATCCTTTTTTTGTTTATTTTTATTTTCTCATTTGTAAAATTGTCCTAATCTTTCTTAGCTTTTAACTGTTAGAAACTCTTTACTAGTTTTCCTTTCATTTTGTGAGCTCTTCTCCCTGTCACCCCTGAAGGGTCACTGTATTCTGTATGAATGCATGGCATGATACAACTAATTTAAGAGTCTTTTATAAATAAAGTTTGCATTAACTATACCTGTCTCCCAAGATGCTCCATATTTGGGAGTGTTGAGCAGTTCTTTCTCTCACCTGTTTTGGTAGCAGTTGGGTATTGAGCCAATTAAAAGTTAATTATTACTTATGGAGTTTCACTTTTGCTTGACTGATGGCCATGGTGTTCTTTTATTCCTTTGGAATAGAAGGAACTTGCCTTTTCTGTGTTCCACAGGTAGCTCCTATGGAAGCAAAATCTTATCCTTCCCTGTTTTGAGATTTTTTTTTAAGCTATTTTATTTTAGTTATTTATTTATTTTTGAGACAGAATGTCACTATGTCGCCCTTGGTAGAGTGCCGTAGCGTTACAGCTCACAGCAACCTCAAACTCCTGGGCTTAAGCGATTCTCTTGCCTCAACCTCCCAAGTAGCTGGGACTACAGACACCTGCCACAATACCCAGCTATTTTGTTGTTGTTGTCATTGTTGTTTAGCAGACCCAGGTCTGGTTTGAACCCACCAGCCCCAGTGCATGTGGTTGGTGCCCTAACCACTGAGCTACAGGTGCCAAGCCCTGTTTTGAGATTTTGGTCATGACTTCTGTCCCATCATCACTAATGGTTCCAAGGAGCTCTTAAGCATTCTATCACTATGCTGCCCAAATGCGTGCAAGATTGCACCTCAGGATTATCTAGGCCACAGTGGTTCTCATGCTGTAACTGGGCTCGGATTCATTTGACCAATGGAGTTTAGGAAAGCTTAGTAGTTTCCTGCCTGGATATCTTGAGTTTCTTTTGGTCCAGACTAATGGTTCCTTTCCATACAGTCTGAGGAAGGACCAAAAAGTCAACTGAGTATTCACCTGTGGAATAAACGCCACATTTAGAAAAATTATTCAGGATGAAGGGGTTCTTTTTGTTTTTAGGACAAAGATGTTGTAGATTGATTGGGTCAATCAATATAATTCAAAGGAACATTTCTCTCATAGCCCACCTTTTTTTTTTTTTAACTGGAGAAATGTTGGCTGGGCAGCCTACTTGAGGGGGATGAAGTGGGAGGAGTGGGTGGCCCCAAGGCCAGGCCCACCGTGCTTCACAAGCTTATAGGTGACAGAGAACCCCTCTAGGTGGTGACCAATCATCTCAGGCTTGATCTCCACCTGGTTGAAGGTCTTGCCGTTGTAGACAACCACCATTTCAGGTAGGATGATACTGTCCCACACCTGTGTTTTCACAACCTCTGGCTTCTCCATGGGTTGCACCTCCTTGGCCTTACCCAAGCGCTTCAGCAGTGAGTCTGGCAGGCACTGTAAAGCTGTATCAGCTGCTCATAGGACATATCCAGGAACTGATCGAGGTCCACACCACGGTAGGTGAACTTGCAGAAGGTCCACGGCTTCTTTTGTTCCACTTCTGCCATCTTGTTGCCTTCCCTCACAGCCCACCTTTTATTCAAGAAATGAAAGATTGAAGCCAGGCTTGGTGGGTCATGCCTGTAATCCTAGCACTCTGGGAGGCCAAGGCAGGCAAATTACTTGAGCTCGGTTCAAGACCAACCTGAATTAAGATAGAGACCCTATCTCTACTTAAAATAGAAAAACTACCCAGGCATTGTGGGTAGGTGTCTGTAGTCCCAGCTACTCGAGAGGCTGAAGCAAGAGGATCACTTGAACCCAAGAGTTTGAACTATGAGCTATGATGCCATCGCCCTTTACCCAGGACAACAGATTGAGACTCTGTCTCAAAAAATAAAAAGAAATGAAAGACTGGGCAGTGCCTGTGGCTCAGTGAGTAGGGCGCCGGCCCCATATGCTGAGGGTGGTGGGTTCAAACCAGCCCCCGCCAAACTGCAACAAAATAATAGCCGAGCGTTGTGGCGGGTGCCTGTAGTCCCAGCTGCTCGGGAGGCTGAGGCAAGAGAATCGCGTAAGCCCAAGAGTTAGAGGTTGCTGTGAGCTGTGTGATGTCATGGCACTCTACCAGAGGGCGGTACAGTGAGACTCTTGTCTCTACAAAAAAAAAGAAGCGAAAGACTGAAAATGAATCCTCTATTAGTTTTCTATCAAATGAATCCTCTGTTAGTTTTCCAGGCATTGTTTTCAGGTGGCCCTTGCACCTCCTGAAATTTAAACTTGCCTCTCAAGACAGGAACATGGGAGAGGATATGTGTTTACTGAAGGGAAGATGGGCAAGTTTATTACTACGCTACAAGGACATATTTAGAAAGTGTGGCTGCGCTCAGGGTTGGAAATAGCACAGCTAATTTGAAAAACCCAAGTGACAGCTGTGATGCAGCAAAACAGTCTTGTGAGAATGTGTGCCCTTGTTTAATAAGCAGGTTCTGGGTGTTAACTAATTCTTAATCCCTTCCCCCTTGTTCTGGTTAAAGTTCTGGCTGCCAAGATCCTGCAAGCTCAACAGAATTTCCAGTTTTTACTTTCTGTTCCAGTCAACCAGAACCAAAGAATGAGGATGGAAAGCTGTTCTAGTTTTCTATTCCCTGAAAAATGAGGAAAAAAGGCAGGGGCAATGGTTCATGCTTGTAATCCTGCACTCTGAGAGTCTGAGGCAGGTGGACTGCTTGAGCTCACAAGTTCAAGAACAGCCTGAACAAGTGCAAGACCATCTCTAAGAAATAGCTGGGCATTATGACAGGCACCTGTAGTCCCAGCTACTCAAGAGGCTGAGGGCAAGAGAGTGTTAAGTGCACAAGTTTGAGATTGCTGTTAGCTATGACACCATGGCACTCTACTGACAGTGACAAAGTGAGACAGTCTCAAAAAAAATGAAAAAAAGGTGAGGTGAGGGGCTAAATGTAAAGATCCTAGGCCAAAAGTCACCATGTGGCATCTGCTCCATTCTTGATATACTATGGTCAAGGCAGACATTTGTCTTCACCCTTCCCCTGAGCTCAGGAGTGAGATATCTCAACAGACATAGCCATGCTCCATCCCCTACCAGTGACCTGTGCCAACAGTAACCTTGAAGAACATGCTGTGAAGTTCTGTGACACATAATGTTTAAGTCTGTTCAAATTATGAATCCATTTACATACCCTCGAGGTATCATTTCTTGGAAAAATTGCTCCAGTCTGATAACTGCTGCTTCAGGGAAAATTCCAGGAAGCAACAATGTATGGTCTATTTGCAGGCACCAGAGGAGGGAGGAGGTCAGTGGCAGAGCAATTTTGAGCAGCCAGGCCAGAAGCCCAGTCCAGTCACCAGGCGTAGTGAGAATCCAAGTGGGAGCGCTGTATGGAAAGCTTCCCAGGGTTCTAGGCACTGTGTTAAGCACACTAAGTTCTCGCCCTCAATCCTCATAACCTTACAAGGTAAGTAATGTCGTCATGCACATCTTTTATAACATACCATGGGCCCTTCATATCTGTGAGTTCTGCATCTCAGATTCAACCAACTATAGCTTGAAAATATTTGGGGTTAGGGGGCTCAGTGCCCATAGCACAGTGGTTAAGGTGATCACCACGTACACTAAGACTGGCGGGTTTGAGCCTGGCCCCAGTGTGCTAAACAATAATGACAACTGCAACAAAAAATAGCCGGGTGTTGTGGTGGGCGCCTGTAGTCCCAGCTACTTTGGAGGCTGAGGCAAGAGAATCGCTTAAGCCCAGGAGTTGGAGGTTGCTGTGAGCTGTGACACCACGGCACTCTACTAAGGGCAACAAAGTGAGACTATCTCAAAAAAAAAAAGAAAAAATACTGAGCCTTTTGGGGACATAGGCCTGACGTTTTAATGACATGAAGAAGGATTCAGGGACTTGTTAAGAAACTCACTATTCTCAGTCTGTCTCTTCTGTGATCCTAGAACAAACTCTTTACAGCTCTTATAGCATAGCAAGTAAAAGCACAGGCATCTCTCTACTATGTTTCAAGTCCTACTTTGACCTTGAAGAAAGTACTTCATATCTGTTCACTTACCTACCTCTTGTGAGGATTAAATAAGATATTCCATTAAAGCCCTGAGTATGGAACATTTAAATACTCATAAATTCGACCTGCCATCTCCCTTCTCACCTGACCTTGTTCCTTTTTTTTCTTTTCCCTTCCCCACCATCTGGCCCTGTTTTGAAGGTGGTAGATTTTTTTTTTTTTTTTTGGTTTGTTTATTTTTGGCTAGGACTGGGTTTGAACCCACCACCTCTGGTATATGGGGCCAATGCCCTACTCCTTTGAGCCGCAGGCACCGCCCCAAGGTGGTGGATTCTTAAAACCTATCCTGTTTATCCAGCAGTATTACTGGCTCATCCTGAGCCCAGTCCACAGAGCTGCCATCAATAGCACTGGGAGCATTGAGGATCATTGAGAAAAGAGTCACTTTTATTGAGAACTATAGTTCTAGAAACAAACCACAAAAATAATTCTTCCACTGGATTAGTTACTGTGATTTTTGCAGTGAGGAGACCAGGATGTGAGTGGCCTTCTAGCCTCCAAACTGATCAATGACCTTCTGTATCCACTTCTTTAGGCGAAACACGTGTGTGTAGAAGCCATATTTCCCATCCCGGTCACAGCCTTCTCCCCATGACACAATGCCTATTTGATACCATCTGTCGTTATAGGGGCTCTGAGGAAGAAAGAGTGGGTTTCCAATAAAGTCCAACATAACTGTTTCTGAATACTATAGTATGTCCTCACCCACCTCTCCCCACCCCTGGAAGATCTACCCATCAGGGCCTGGCCTTTCTAAAAGCTTACCTTCATGACAAAGGGTCCCCCACTGTCACCTTCACAGGCATCCCCTCGTTTCCCTTCATCTGGCTTGTAACCTTGAGAGAGAACAGCAGTGCTCAGGAGCAAAGCTCAGAGTCCAGCCAGGAGAGTGCCTACTTGCCCCCTTCTGGTCATCCTTGGCCTCTTCATTTCCTTACCCCACACATCCAATTCTTTTTTTTTTTTTTTCTTTCTTTCTTTTTTTTTGGAGACAGAGTCTCACTATGTCCCCCTGGGTAGAGTGCTGTAGTGTCACAGCTCACAGCAACCTCAAACTCTTGGGCTTAAACGATTCTCTTGCCTCAGCCCCCCAAGTAGCTGGGACTACAGGCGCCCACCACAATGCCCAGCTATTTTTTGGTTGCAGTTGTCATTGTTATTTGGCAGGCCCAGGCTGGATTTGAACCCGCCAGCTCTGGAGCATGTGGCTGGTGCCCTAGCCGCTGAGCTAAAGGCACTGAGCCACACACATCCAATTCTTTAGCAAAGTTTGTTAGGTCCCACCTTCAACAATTATCCCACTTCTCACCACTTCTACCCTTGGCCAAGTCATATACATCCCTTCCCTGAACCACTAGTTTCCCTAATTCTACTTCACCCATCTACAATCTACTCTCCACCCAACAGGCAGGGTGATGCTTTTATTTATGTATTTGTTTGTTTGTTTATTTATTTATTTATTTATTTATTTATTATTTTTGAGACGGGCCTCAGACTGTCATCCTGGGTAGAGTGCTGTGGCATCACAGCTCACAGCAACCTCCAACTGCTGGGCTCAAGCGATTCTCCTGCCTCCGCCTCCCAAGTAGCTGGGACTACAGGCGCCAGCCATAATGCCCAGCTATTGCAGCCGTCATTGTTGTTTGACAGGCCTGTGCTGGATTCAAACCCGCCAGCTCAGGTGTATGTGACTGGTGCTTTAGCCGCTTGAACCACAGGTGCTGAGCCAGGATGATGCTTTTAAAAAGTAAGACAGGGCAGCGCCTGTGGCTCAGTGAGTAGGGCACCGGCCCCATATACCGAGGGTGGTGGGTTCAAACCTGGCTCCAGCCAAATGGCCAGAACAAAAAAAGATAGCCGGTGTTGTGATGGGCGCCTCTGGTCCCAGCTACTTGGGAGTCTGAGGCAAGAGATTCAGCTAAGCCTAAGAGCTGGAGGTTGCTGTGAGCTGTGATGCCACGCACTCTACCGAGGGCAACAAAGTGAGACTCTGTCTTGACAAAAAAAAAAAAGTCAGACAAAGAAAGAAAAAAAATTTAAGTACAAAGAGTAAGTTAGATCACTGAGGGTAATGGTAGTTGCTTTTATCCAAATCTCCCCATACATCCTCCACAAACAATACATAACATCATGAACAACAAAACCTACACAAAAAAAAACATTCCTTCAACATTACTAGAATACAGAGAATCTCGAAACTTCAAATTAATTGTATATTTTATTGTCTATACCCATATATTAACCTGAAACAAAAATTACTCGTGTAACTAATACCAAATCTTGTGTGGGAATCAGAATGGAAAAATTTTATCTACTGATAAAAACAGGTGCAATCAAATTAGGAATCTTAGGGTGGGTGCGGTGGCTCTCGCTTGTAATCCCAGCACTTGAGAGGCCGAGGCAGGTGGATTGTCTGAGGTCACTGGTTCGAGACAGCCTGAACCAGAGTGAGACCCTCTCTAAAAAATAGCTGGGTGTTGTGGCAGGTGTCTGTAGTCCCAGTGACATGGGAGGCTGAGGCAAGAGGATTGCTTGATCCCAAGAGTTTAAGGTTGCTGTGAGCTAAGACGCCACAGCACTCTACCGAAGGCGACCAAAAGAGACTCTGTCTCAAAAAAAAAAATTAGGAATCTTATAAATTAACTCACTCTACAAAACAATTATGTTAAAACTAAATAGAAAGGGGGCGGTGCCTGTGGCTCAGTGAGTAGGGCGCCGGCCCCATATGCCGAGGGTGGCAAGTTCAAGCCCAGCCCGGCCAAACTGTAACAAAAAGAAAAAATACCCGGGCGTTGTGGCGGGTGCCTGTAGTCCAGCTGCTAGGGAGGCTGAGGCAAAAGAATCGCGTAAGCCCAAGAGTTAGAGGTTGCTGTGAGCCGTGTGACGCCACGGCACTCTACCCAAGGGCAGTACAGTGAGACTCCGTCTCTACAAAAAAAAAACAAAAAAACCTAAATAGAAGGGCGCCTGTAGTCCCAGCTACTTGGGAGGCTGAGGCAAGAGAATCGCCTACACCCAAGAGCTGGAGGTTGCTGTGAGCTGTAGATGCCACAGCTCTCTACCGAGGGCGACATAATAAGACTCTGTATCTAAAAAAATAATAATAAATAAAAAAATAGGACGGTGCCCGTGGCTCAGTGGGTAGGGCACCAGCCCCATATACCAAGGGTGGCAGGTTCAAACCCGGCCCCAACCAAATTGCAACAAAAAAATAGCCGGGCGTTGTGGCGGGCGCCTGTAGTCCCAGCTACTCTGGAGGCTGAGGCAGGAGAATCACCTGAGCCCCGGAGGTGGAGGTTGCTGTGAGCTGTGTGACGCCACGGTACTCTACTGAGGGTGATAGGGTGAGACTCTGTCTCTAAAAAATAAATAAATAAATAAATAAAAATAAAAATATCAGCTAGGCATTATGGCAGGTATCTGTAGGTATCTGTATACCTCTCCCAGGTATGTGGGAGGCTGAGGCAGGAGGATCACTTAAGCCCAGGAATTTGAAGTTGCTGTGAGTTAGTATGATGCTAGAGCACATTCGCTTGGGGCAACAGAGTTAGACTCTGTCTCAAAAACAAATAAATAAATAAATAAAAACCCAAGTCAGTATTTCAAAAATTAAAAATAGGTAGACAGAACAACAGAAAGAAATGAAAAGCAGAAAGTGCTTGAAATGGAACTCAAAGACCAAAGAAGTAATTTGAGACCTTGAAGAAGAAACATAAAACAATGGGAAAGAACTAATATTTAGAAAATAATCATAGAAAACTTCACAAAATTAGCAGACAACTTGAACATATGTATTGAAAGGCTCCATTGGGTACCTAGCAAAATTGACCTAAAAACAATCACTTCTGAAACATAGCCTAAAAAAAGTGAAGCTTAAAAGATGAAGAAAACATTCTCAAGTCCCACAAGCAAAAAGATCAAATACTTTACAAGAGCAAAACAGACTTTGAAAAAACAACAAATGGCTTGGCACCTGTGGCTCAAGCAGCGAGGGCACCAGCCACATACACCTGAACTGGCTGGTTCGAATCCAGCCCAGCCCACCAAACAATGACGGCTGAAACCAAAAAATAGCCAGGCATTGTGGCAGGCGCCTGTAGTCCCAGCAACTTGGGAGGCAGAGGCAGCAGAATCCCTTGAGCCCAGGAGTTGGAGATTACTGTGAGCTATGATGCCACAGCACACTCTACCCGGGGTGACAGCTTAAGACTCTGTCTCAAAAATAAATAATTAATTAATAAATAAATAATAAAAAACAACAAATAAAGCAAGCAATAAACTTTTTTTTAATTTTTGTAAAAAAATGTTAATGTATATATTTTAAGTTCAGGGAAAGAAAATGTGAGCCAGGAGGGATTTTGTTTGTTGGTTTTGTTTTTCTTGAGACAGTCTCACTCTGTTGCTCAGGCTAGAGTGCCATGGCATCAGTCTACCTCACAGCAACCTCAAATTTCTGGGCTTACACAATCTTCTTGCCTCAGCATTCCAAGTAGCTGGGACTACAGGCATGTACCACAATGCCTGGATAATTTTTCTGTTTTCTTTCTTTTTTTTTTTTTTGTAGAGACAGCGTCTCACTTTATGGCCCTCGCTAGAGTGCCGCGGCCTCACACAGCTCACAGCAACCTCCAACTCCTGGGCTTAAGCGATTCTCTTGCCTCAGCCTCCCGAGTAGCTGGGACTACAGGCGCCCGCCACAACGCCGGGCTATTTTTTGGTTGCAGTTTGGCCGGGGGTGGGTTTGAACCGCCACCCTCGGTATATGGGGCCGGAGCCTTACCGACTGAGCCACAGGCGCCGCCCTCTATTTTTTTTTCTTTTGTAGAGATAGAGTCTCACTTTACCGCCTTCAGTAGAGTGCCATGATGTCACAGGACTCACAGCAACCTCTAGCTCTTGGGCTTCCGCGATTTTCCTGCCTCAGCCTCCGGAGCAGGAGGAGGATTACAGGCGCCCGCCACAACCCGGGCTATTTTTTGGTTGCAGTTCAGCCAGGGCCGGGTTTGATCCCGCCACCCTCGGTATATGGGGCCAGCGCCCTACGCACTGAGCCACAGGCGCCACCCAATTTTTCTGTTTTCTTAATAGAGACCGGGTCTCACTCTTGCTCAGGCTGGTCTTGAACTTCGGAGCTCAAGGGATCCAACCCACCTCACCTGGCCAAGCCAGGGATTTTTATATCGAACTAACCTGATCTTCAGGTGTCAAGACCATAGAAAAACAGTTATAACAACTCAGGAAATTCTACACCCATGACCCTTGAAAAATCTAATAGACAAGTTTCACCTAACCTTAGAATGTATAACTTCAGTGAAAGGACTGAATTAACTGTTCAGACAAGTAGAAATAATGCAACTAAAAATATGAGAGGAATGGCTCAGCACCCGTAGCACAGTGGCTGTAGCGTGAGCCACATACACCAAGGATGGCAGGTTCAAACCCGGCCCGGGCCTACTAAACGACAATGACAACTGCAACAAAAAATAGCCGGGCATTGTGGGGGGCGCATGTAGTCCCAGCTACTTGGGAGGCTGAGGCAAGAGAATTGCTCAAACTCTTGGAGTTTGAGGTTGCTGTGAGCTGTGATGCCACTGCACTCTACTGAGGGTGACATAGTGAGACTCTGTCTCAAAAAAAAAGAGAGAGAGGAAAGTAAAATAAGCTCATTGATATAGGCAATAGGTGGGAATTCAAAGGCATAACTGGAAGGTTATTAAGAAAACAAGAAAGGAACCAAGAGCATTATATTTTATTTATTTTTTATTTATTTATTTATTTATTTTTCTTAGACAGTCTCACTCTGGAACCCAACTAGAGTGCTGTGAAATCACAGCTCACAGCAACCTCAAATTCTTGGGCTTAAGCAATCCTCATGCCTCACTTTTTCTATTTTTAGTAGAGACAAGAGTCTTGCTATTTTCTAGACTGCTCTTAAACTCCTGAGCTCAAGTAATCCACCCACCTGGGCTTCCCAGAGTGCTAGGATTACAGGCATGAGCCACCATGACTGGCCCAAGAGCATTTTATTTATTTATTTATTTTATTATTATTATTTTTTTTTTTTAGAGACAGAGTTTCACTTAGTCACCCTTGGTAGAGTGCCTTGGCGTCACAGCTCACAGCAACCTCCAGCTCTTGGGCTTAGGTGATTCTCTTGCCTCAGCCTCCCGAGTAGCTAGGACTACAGGCGCCCACCACAATGCCCAGCTATTTTTTTGTTGCAGTTTGACCAGGGTCAGGTTCAAACCCGCCACCCTCAGTATATGGGGCCAGCACCCTATTCACTGAGCCACAGATGCCACACACCAAGAGCATTTTAAACAAGTGTAAGCCCAAAGATAACTACTAAGATAAAATCAAACCTTTCTAATATTTAAATATTTTAAAAAGAAATGAAAAGACCACATAGAGGGAAAATACAGCAAAAAACAGTGCACACAGTAATTACCAAATAGTGAGAGTTAATTCTATCAATCATCAATATGAGTGGGCTTAACTCACCCATTTAAAAATAAAAAGAATTTTAGTTTGACTCACAAAGCAAGACCCATCTATGCTATATATAAGAGACACACCAAAAACAAAGTGATTCATAGAAGCTAAAATTAAAAGGATGGGCAAAGATATATCAGGCAACCGGAAATAAAAAGAGAACAGAGATAGTACTTCTGAAGTTGGAAATAATTTAAAGAAAGACACTTTTAATGCTAAAAGCCAAATTCACAATGAATAAATAACAGTTATAAATATCTGCACCAAATAACAAAGTGACCAGATGGATAAAAAAAATTACAAAAGGTACAAGGAAGCAGATAGATTTTAGGGGACCATGCATGATGACTCATCACCTGTAATCCTAGCACTCTGGGAGGCCAAGCCAGGAGAACCACTTGACCTCAGGAGTTCGAGACCACCATAATTATTTTGCTGTTATTAAGAGCCAGACCCTGGCCTGGTGCAGTGGCTCACGCCTATAATCCTAGCACTCTGGGAGGCCAACGCCGGTGGATAGCTTGAGTTCACGAGTTTGAGACCAGCCTGAGCAAAAGTGATACCCTATCTCTACTAAAAATAGAAAAACTGAAGCAGGCTCAGCGCCCGCAGTACAATAAGTACAGCTCCAGCCACATGCACAGAGGCTGGCAGGTTCAAACCCGGTCCAGGCCAGCTAAATAATAATGACAACTGCAAGAAAAAAATAGCGTTGTGGCTGGCGCCTGTAGTCCCAGCTACTTGGGAGGCTGAGACAAGAGAATTGCGTAAGCCCAGAGTTTGAGGTTCCTGTGAGCTGTGAAACCACAGCACTCTACCGAGGGTGACATAGTGAGACTCAGTCTCAGAAAAAGGCCAGGCCTGGTGGCTCAGGCCTGTAATCCTATCACTCTGGAAGGCTGAGGTGGGTGGATTGCTTGAGCTCACAGGTTCGAGACCAGCATGAGCAAGGGCAAGACTCCCGTCTCTACTAAAAATAGAGAAACTGAGGCAAGAGGATCACTTGAGCCTGAGTTGGAGGTGGCTGTGAGCTATGACACCATGAGCAATTAATAAGTAAGCCTATTATTTTTCCATTATGTGCCTCATTCATTCTGTTTTTGGCACTCTACCCAGGGCAACAGCTTGAGACTGTCTAAAAAAAAAAAAAAGAAAGAAAGAAAAGAAAAGAAAAAGAAAAACTGAGGCAAGAGGATTGCTTGAGACCAAGAGTTAGAGGTCACTGTGAGCTATGATGCCTTAGCACTCTACCCAGGGACTCTGTCTCCAAAAAAAAAAAAAAAATGGCTGGGCGCTCATAGCTCAGCCACATACTCTGGGGCTGGTGGGTTCAAACCTGCCCCAGGCCTGCTAAACAAAAATACATAGCTGAGCGTTGTGGTGGGCGCCTGTAGTCCCAGCTACTTGGGAGGCTAAGGCAAGAGAATTGCTTAATCCCAAGTGTTTGAGGTTGCTGTGAGCTGTGACACCATGGCACTCTACCAAAGGCAACATAATGAGACTCTATCAATTAAAGAAAAAGAGCAAGACACCATCTCAACTAAAAATAGAAAAACTAGCCAGGTGTCATGGCAGGCACCTGTAGTCCCCGCTATTTGGGAGGTTGAGGCAAGAGGATCCCTTGGACCCAAGAATTTGAGGTTACTGTGAGCTAGATGTCTCCAAAAAAAAATTTTTTTTTAAAGAGAAAAACAAGGGGGCAGTGCCTGTGGCTTAAGGAGTAGGGTGCCAGTCCCATATGCCGGAGGTGGAGGGTTCAAACCCAGCCCCGGCCAAAAACCACAAAAGAAAAAAAAAAAAAAAGAGAGAGAGAAAAACAAGGGCAGCGCCTGTGGCTCAAAGGAGTAGGGTGCCGGCCCCATATGCCAGAGGTGGCGGGTTCAAACCCAGCCCTGGCCAAAAGAACACTAAATAAATAAATAAAGATAAAAACAAAATTAATGAGGCACATAATGGAAAAATAATAGGCTTATTTATTTAATTAGTCAAATTCCTAAGTATTTGTTTTTGCAAAACTGGCAAAGCAGTAGCTAATTTATTCAAGAAAAATAAGAAAGAAATCACAAATATATAAAATAAGGTGCCAAGGAGAAAAAAATCAAAAAACAATACACTGCAGCACTCCAGACAAAATACTAGTAGGCCAGAGGCTGTGGCTCATTCCTGTAATTCTAGTACTTTGGGAGGCCAAGGCAGGAAGATTGCTTGAGCTCAGGAGTTCCAGACCAGCCTGAACAAAAGCAAGATTTCTGTCTCTAGAAAAAATAGAAAAATTATCTGGACGTGATGGCACCTAGAGTCCTAGTTACTTGCAGGCTAAGACAGGCGAATTGCCTCAGACCAGGAGTTTGAGGTTGCAGTGAGCTATGGCCATAGCACTGCACTCTAGCTGGAGTGACAGAGCATCTTAAGAAAAAAAAAAAGCATGGCTTGGCGCCTGAGGCTCAAGTGGCTAAGGTGCCAGCCACATACACCTGAGCTGGCGGGTTCCAATCCAGCCCAGGCCTGCCAAACAACAATGATGGCTGCAACCAAAAAATAGCCAGGCGTTGTGGCAAGTGCCTGTAATCCCAACTACTTAGGAGGTGGAGGCAGGAGAATCGCTTGAGCCCAGGAGTTGGAGGTTGCTGTGAGCTGTGATGCCACAGCACTCTACCCAGGGTGACAGTTTGAGGCTCTGTCTCAAAGAAAAAAAAAAAAAAGCAGAAGAAAAATACACTAGTAGATTTGAACATATGGGAAATCTTCTTTTTTCAGTTTTTGGCCAGGGCTGGGTTTGAACCCGCCACTTCCAGCATATGAGGCCAGCACCCTACCCCTTTGAGCCACAGGCGCCGCCCAGAGAAATCATTTCTTCTTCTTGGATAGAATGACTACTGGACTCAGTCCATCTGTCAAACACTATATCTTCTCTACCCTCATAATGGGAATACTTGTGCATTCTTTGTTTTTATTTTTGTTTGTTTTTGTTTGTTTGTTTGTTTGTTTGTTTGTTTTTTTGTAGAGACAGAGAGTCTCACTGTACCGCCCTCAGTAGAGTGCCGTGGCGTCACACGGCTCACAGCAACCTCTACTCTTGGGCTTATGCGATTCTCTTGCCTCAGCCTCCCGAGCAGCTGGGACTACAGGCGCCCGCCACAACGCCCGGCTATTTTTTTTTGTTGTTGCAGTTTGGCCGGGGCTGGGTTTGAACCCACCACCCTCGGCATACGGGGCCGGCACCCTACTCACGGAGCCACACAGAGCCCCAAGCTGTCGCCCTGGGTAGAGGGCTGTGACATCACAGCTCACAGCAACCTCCAGCTCCTGGACTCAAGCGATTCTCCTGCCTCTGCCTCCCAAGTAGCTGGGACTACAGGCGCCTGCCACAACGCCTGGCTATTTTTTGGTTACAGCTGTCATTATTCTGGCAGGCCCAGGTTGGATTCAAACCTACCAGCTCAGGTGTATGTGGCTGGCACCTTAGCCACTTGAGCCACAGGCGCCCAGCCTGTTTTTGTTTTTGTTTTGTAGAGACAGAGTCTCACTTTATCGCCCTTGGTAGAGTGCTATGGCGTCACAGCTCACAGCAACCTCCAACTCCTTGGGCTTAGGCGATTCTCTTGCCTCAGCCTCCCGAGTAGCTGGGACTACAGGCACCCACCACAACGCCCAGCTATTTTTTGGTTGCAGTTTGGCTGGGGCTGGGTTTGAACCCTCCACCCTCGGTATATGGGGCCAGCGCCCTACTCACTGAGCCACGGGCGCCGCCCTATTTGTGCATTCTTTAACTGGGGATGCATTTTCCCTCTGACCACAGGAAGAAGCATCCAGGTCTCACCCACCTCAGTCTCTCAGAGTGCTAGGATAAGAGGTGTGAGCCACCACACCCTGCGTCTACATAAAAAAATTATTTAAGGGCAGCACCTGTGGCTCAAGGAGTAGGGTGCCGGTCCCATATGCCAGAGGTGGCGGGTTCAAACCTAGCCCCGGCCAAAAACCAAAAAAAAAAAAAAAAAATTATTTAAGTTTTTTTTTTTTATTTTTTTTTATTTTTTTTGTAGAGACAGAGTCTCACTTTATGGCCCTCGGTAGAGTGCCGTGGCCTCACACAGCTCACAGCAACCTCCAACTCCTGGGCTTAAGTGATTCTCTTGCCTCAGCCTCCCGAGCAGCTGGGACTACAGGCGCCCGCCACAACGCCCGGCTATTTTTTGGTTGCAGTTTGGCCGGGGCCGGGCTTGAACCCATCACCCTCGGCATATGGGGCCGGCGCCCCACCGACTGAGCCACAGGCGCCGCCCCAATTATTTAAGTTTTTAAAATAAGTCAGATCATTTATTCACCTGCCCCAAACTCCCCAGTAAGTTCCCATCTTACTCAATAAAAGCCAAAGTCCTTCAAGGCCCTAAGGAAAAGTGCTTGTACTCTGCCTCCTACCACCTCCATCTATCCATTGGTGCCCTTTCTATGTTTACTGAGCTCCAGCCCCACCCTGAACTCCTAAGACAAGCATTCTCCTGCCCCAGGGCCTTTGCATCTGCTGTCTCCTGGGCCTACAGAGCATTCCCCTAGATACACCTGGCTGACTCCTTCCTTCACTCTCCCAGTCTTTGCTCAAACACCACCTTCTCAGAGAGGCCTTCTCCAGCCTCCTCCAGCCACATCAGTGAGAAGATTACCTCCTCACTCTCTCCCTTACTATACTTTGTTTTTCTTCATAGCACTTTCAGGGATTGATGTTCTGGACCGGTTTGTTGATGTTCCCTGCTTCTAGGAAGGAAGCTCTCCGAGGACATAAGCATTGTCTGTTTGGGCCCCTGTTGCATATACGCTAGAATGCTACCTGGAACATGGTAGGTAGGTGCTCAATAAACATTTGCTGAATGAACCACTGACTCACTGGATGAATGAATGAATGGTGTTTCCTCACCTCACAGCCTCCTGTTGCTACTCAGCTCACATATACTGAACACTTTGCTGGTGACTGGCACCATGCCAAACATGTGCTCGTATCACATAACCTTATAGAATAGAGGCTTTTTCCTCCATTTTACAGAGTGAAAAAACTAAACCACCAAGAGGTTAGGCAACTTGCCCAAAGTCATATGGCTTGTAAGCGACTAGAGCCAAGACTTGAACCCAGGTTTGTACTTGTAACATGTCCAGTTCTCCCAACCTCAGACCCTCTTGGTCCCGTGGCCTGCAAGGCTCAGAATTACCAGCACAGAACATGTTGTCAGTGATGCGGATCCGGGTGGAGGCCTTGCAGACCTGACGCTCCACGAGGGGCAGATTCACCACCTGCAGGACTTTGGGCTGCCCCTCTTCAGTGCTGGGTGTCCACTTCTCCTTCAGGTTGCCCCAGCCTGTCACTCGCCCTTTGTATCCAGCCCGGAACAACCTTTAGGGAAGGGAAAAGGACCTGGTGAAAACCAGCTCCTAGAAGAGCTTCTTGGCCCCCGCTCCATTCATTAGTGACCAAAACCTAAAACCCTGATGCTGGAAAAAACTTTTAGGTTCACTCCAAGAAATAGGCCTGGAAAAGGAGAAGGGACTTCTGGAAGGCTACTCAGCATGAGAGCCAGGCCTGCACCCAGCCTCTGCCCCCTCAGCCAGTAGCCCTCTGGCCACCCCACCTGGCTACTATCTCCTTGTCGGGCAGGCACACAGGGCGAATGTAGTCACTGAAGGTGATGGGCTTCTTAAGCTTCAGCAGGGCAATGTCCCTGTCCAAGTTCTCCCGCCAGTTGTACCTGGGGTGGATGTAGACCTTTTCCAGCATGGAGATCTTTTCAATGTTTCGCTCGTACCTGTGCAGAGCCCAACAGAGCAGTGGAGAAGCTGTAGGTCTACCCAATGAGGGCCAGCCAGTTCCCTGAGGAAGGAAACTGCCTGCTCTCAGGCTCTAGGAGTCAGGGTGACCACCCCCTGGTCGCTTTGTTCTGGCCCTAAAGCCACACAGGGCTTTGGAGTCAGATACCCCAGGCAGGGGAGCTGGAAGCAAACAATGATTTCATCCTCTGTCCCCAGCTTCCAAGCCTTGGTCAGGACATGACCAAACGGACCTTCCAACAGGGCCTGCTCAGATGTCATGTTGTGAGGGATGTACAGACATAGCCCACATGCCCCAAGGTCACCAGAACCCCTCATGGTCCCTCTGGAAGACTCAGACCTCTGCCAGACACCCGTGGACTACAACTTCTGTACCTGGTACGGGAGTGCTTGCCAATGCGCACCAGAATGTCATTCTCAGTGAAGTTCTTGTCCCAGGGTGGGTACAGAAGGCAGTGGGCAGCAGTGAGGACCCAACGGTCACTGATGAGGCTGGCTCCACACAATAGTTCCTGGGGATTCTTCTGGAAAAGCATCACCTGCCTAGGAAGGGAAGCAGGAAGCTTAGGAGCTAGGGGCTGCCTTTCTACCTACCCTGGTCTAAGAACTAGTGGGACAGAGCTGCCTCCTAGGTCCAGGTCCCAGCTTGACCTGGCTGCCCTTGGGGACTGGATCCTCTACAGTGATGAGGGGTGGATTTATGTTTTTTGTATCCCCTTCTCCAGCTTCTTCCAGTCCAGAGTTGACACAGCTTAGCACAGCTCTGGAGTCAAAAGAACTGGAGTCAAATTTTGACCGTGCAACCCATTAGTAGGTGCTTGGGACAGTCACTTAATTCATAGAGCCTCAGCTTTGCCATCTGGTTAGGACATAGAAATAGTGAACCCGATCCCACAGGGGTTCTGTGAGGAGAGGTGAGGTCATGGGTGCTCAGCTATTATTATCCATGGGCAGGGTGGTCTTCCATGGCTGGGGGGGGTGGCGGGTGCAGGTAGCATGTGCCCACACGGTGTGTGGTAGTGCAGCCCCGGACGCACCAGGGTGCGATGCCGATCTCCGCATCCCAGCCCTCCACAATGCGCCCCTCTATGTAGGACTCCAGAAGTTCCTCTTCTGTTTTGTCCTTCACCGACTTCTTCTCAAACAGAGGCCGCAGCCCACAGTCTGCAGAGCAAGCCAGGCTGTAAGGGGCCAATCCAGGCCACCAGCCCCACAGCCCCTGCACAGTGATGCCAAAGCCTCACCTGCCTCCCCGGCACCGAAGGTCTTCGGATTGAAGAAGGTCTGGAATTCACTGGTGGTGGTGCGCCCTTCAATGGCTGTGTCCGGGTCCAGCTCATCTCCTTCCTCATACATAGCCTCTTCTGGAGGGACCCAGGCACTGGCTGAGACTGGGCTGGGCTATTCATCACCCACCTCTAGGACACCCCTATTAGCCTAGCTGGACTTAAGGCCATCTGGTACAGGGTTAAGAGTGCATATACGCCTGGATTATCAAGTAATGTAACCTCCCACAGCCTCAGTTTACTTATTTGCCAAGTGGGCATAGAACCTACCACCACCCAGTCACTATAAGACTGTAACAAATGCACTCAGCTAGTAAACCTAAGATAAGATTGTTGGTCTTTATTTTCCCCTAGGCTTTGTCCTCTGCATTCAAGCCCCCTGCCCTGTCTGCTCACCACAGTAGTTGAGGTCGCAGTACTCAAAGTCACCAGGCTTATCCGCCACATAGCACCATGCACCCTCCTCATCGCCATCTGGGTTGCGACAGAAGTTCTCCACCAGCGGCACCTCTGGGCTAAAGTCTTGGTCCTTGCTCAGAGCCTTGGCCTCTGTGCTGGCCCAGGACAGGCAGGGGGACCCCTGTGTGGTCACGGCCAGGCTTCCCTGGTACCGCTTGCCCCGATCAGGGATGCACTGCTCCTGTGGAGGTGACTCATTCAACCTGGAGTCTCTGGAGCGAGGAGTCATCTCGACAGTGGAACGCTCTTGGCCTGGTGGGTGAGGAGGCAGGGAGTAGCGTGGGCAGAACCACACACAAAGCCAGACACATGAGGATTGGAATCCCTGTCTTGCTGCTTTTTAAGTGACCTTGGGTTACTTAACCCCTCTCTGAAGTTACCAATGTCATTCTTGCAGGTTTGTCGAGAGGGTTAAACAAAATATACAGCACAAGTGTCTGACACAAAATAAACCAGTGATAGTAAGCAGATAACCCCACCAGGGCTGTCTGTAATCAACTGGTAGTGACTGTCTAGGAGGATTATGTTTTCACAGGGGCACAGCAGGAAAGATTGCTGGGATCCACTAAGGATGTCTCACCTGGCAGTAGGTCAGTTTCTCCATGCCTGCAATATGCTTATCATTAGTGTGTATGTTGGGTGGAGGATAAAGGTAGCGAGTTTCACTAGGATGATTAGTAACTTTTTAGAAGACTAGTCCCAGGATCAAATAATGGATCCAACAGGGATGCACAGAGAACAAAAAACACCAACACATGTTTGGAGGATGAAAGTAAGGGTACGAATTCCCATCCTTTGCCCTGTGACTTTTACAGGCTGAAGTGTATTTCACCTCTTAACTTTGGCCTTGAACATGTACTTGCTCTGGCCAATGGAACATGGGCACAAGTGACTGTGCCAGTTCTGAGCTTAGGCTTTAGGACAAATGGAGTGCTTGGCTCACGTAGTGGTTAGGGTGCCAGCTACATACACCAGGACTGGTAGGTTTGAACCCGGCCTGGGACTGCTAAAAAACAATGACAATTGGAACAAAAAAAATAGACAAGTGTTATGGCGGGTGCCTATAGTCCCAGCTACTTGGGAGGCTGAGGTAAGAGAATCACTTAAGCCCAAGAGTTTGGGGTTGCTGTGAGCTGTGACATGGCACTCTACCAAGGGTGACAAAGTGAGACTCTGACGGGCGGTGCCTGTGGTTCAGTGAGTAGGGCGTCAGCCCCATATACTGAGGGTGGCGGGTTCAAACTCGGCCCTGGCAAAACTGCAACAAAAAATGGTTGCATGTTGTGGCGGGCACCTGTAGTCCCAGCTATTCAGGAGGCTGAAGCAAGAGAATCGCCTAAGCCCAGGAGCTGGAGGTTGCTGTGAGCTGTGACGCCACAGCACTCTACCAAGGGCAACAAAATGAGACTCTGTCTAAAAACAAAAAAAAAAAGACAAATGATATATGTCTGCTCATTTTTTGTGCTCCTGCCATCACCATGAGAAGATCTTCCCCAAGCATTTGCTGCCTTTCAGCCTTAGCCTCAGAGCAGTTTGGAGCCAATAAGTAGCAAGAAGCCATGCTCAGCCAGAGCCATTGTTTGAAGCAGAACCACACAGCCAAGCCTGCATCACTTGACCCCACAGACACATCAGCAGATGCAGCCAAGCTCAACAGAGCCACTCCCACCAATCCTCGTTGCAGAAGGAAGAAATGCTAATGTGGTATGCCTCGGAGATGTTGCAATGGTTTGTTTGGCAGCATTATCATGATTATGCTATCTAACACACTATGGGAAATAATTACAGAATCATGAAGAGCTGAATTGCATGCAGCTTGCTCTGATGCTCAGAATAGGGCGTGTAGTCTGAATGGCTAGGGAAGGTTTCCTGGAGGGAAGGGTGCCCGAGCAGGAAGTAAGCACATTTAGAATACGCCACAGCCTGGATCGTAAGGAAGGACCAGGGAGGGGAAGGGTGCTGGCAGTCAACTCCCCAGGTCCCCAGACTTCATTGATCAACAGGTACAAATGTGTTTTGAATGCCTGCCAGGCCCCATGAAGGGCCTTGGCCATGGACTGGGTCATCACCCCATGAAGGGCCTTGGCCATGGACTGGTTCATCACCCCAGGCTCACCACAGACAGGGATGCTGCATTTCTCCCTCCGCACCGTGGGGTCTGTGGTGTAGCACCAGGGTCCTGTGGTGCTACCGTCTGGGTTGCGGCAGAAATTCTCCTGCAGGTCAGCCCCTGGATGGCTGGTGGAATTGACTCTGAAATAGAAAATTGCCCAGTAGAATGTTATGCCTCCCAGTTTCCCTGCTTCCTGTCCTCAGGCCCTGGGGGACAGACCTGTCCATTACTCACTCAGGCTTATGTGGGTAGTGACTCCGCCATAGCTGGCACTCGATGCCTGAGTAGGTAAAGTTCACATGCCCTCGGTAGTTCATACCCAGACCCTCAGCACAGTTACCTGCAGAGACCGGGTCAACATCAGATCCTGAGGATCTGTCCCCATTTCTTAGCAGACCTCTGTCTATCCATCCTCACCAAGCTCTCTCTGATTCACTATCCTTAATCTGCTCTTGCTCAGCACCTCCCCTGAGCCCAACAATTTGCCAATCCATTTAACAGTAGTCACCAAATATTCACTGAGTATCTACCATGTGACAACCATGTGACAGGCATAGTGCTGGGTACTAAGGACATATTGATGAATAAGACAGTCACAGTCAAGGGAGGTCCCTACTCTCATGGAGCTTCTGTTCACTGACTCCTCATGGCCAGCAGGATGAAAAAGTAAACAAGGTTCTTTTAATCAGGCCCTGGTCTGCCTGTCCCTGTCAGCTTGGCTCCTTGGGCCTCAGTGCCTTTGCACATACTGCTTCGTCTGCCCACAGTGCTCTCCTGTTTGTTCATCAATGCATCCCACAGGCCAGGCAGAACTCTGCTTCTTCTGGGAATCCGTCTATCCTGCTAGCAAACCAGATGCTTTTTCTCTTGTGTTTTCTTGGCACCTTGAACAGAGCATTTCTTTTTTGTAGAGACAGAGTCTCACTTTATGGCCCTCGGTAGAGTGCCGTGGCCTCACACAGCTCACAGCAACCTCCAACTCCTGGGCTTAAGCGATTCTCTTGCCTCAGCCTCCCGAGTAGCTGGGACTACAGGCGCCCGCCACAACACCCGGCTAGAACAGAGCATTTCTAGCAATCACTTCATTTTGTATTTTTGTTTTCCAATGAGATTGTGAGTTATTTGAAGGGAGGGACTGTATTTGATTTTCTTAAAATCCCCTAACACAGTGCCTGGTAGGGCTTAATACATGTAAATTGCTTGTTGAGTAAGTTATCTAACAAGTGAAAGCATGCCCAGTGAGTAGAGTGCCATGTAGAGAAACCTGTTGTCATACTGAAGATGTGTTCAGAATGCTGGGAAGGAGGGAGGAGGCTCTCTGAAGGCTCAGTGAAGGTGGTAGCATTTGAACCAGTCCCTGAAGGACAGGAAAGTGTTACAAAGGCGGTGATGGTTGCTCCAGAGGAAAGTAATAACATAAGCAAGGCCCAGGAAATAGAAACACTTTGGCGTATTTAGAGAAGTCCTTGCTGTTAGAGTAGCTGTGGGTTTGGGTTCATATTTGGTGCAGTGGGAGGGCAGGCTAGAAGGAGAGTGTTCCAGGCTAAGAAGCCTGTGGTTTACTCTGTGTGTAGGGGGAGCCCCTAAAGGTTTTGGAAAACAAACATGATATGATTCAAACTCTTACAAGGGTGGGCACAACCTCAGGTCAAGCAAATGAAAGACAGACCTTAAACATTAAGGTATTATCCCTTCATTCAGTTGTTCCTCCAGCATTAATCAACTTTTTTTTTTTTGAGACATAGTCTCATTCTGTTACCCTCAGTAGAGTGCTGTTGCATCATAGCTCACAGCAACTTCAAATACTTGGGCTCAAGCAATTCTCTTGCCTCAGCCTCCCAAGTAGCCAGGACTATAGACACCAGCCACAATGCCTGGCTATTTTTAGAGATGGGGGTCTCACTCTGGCTCAGGCTGGTCTAAAACCTGTGAGTTCAGGCAATCCACCGGCCTTGGCCTCCCAGAGTGCTGGGATTATAGGTGTGAGCCTCTGCACACAGCCAGCATTAATCATCTAACTGTTGGATACAGAGCTTGATGCAAAGATACAACCTTGACCTCGGGAACAGAAGGCAATGTCATATACTAGAGACTGCCACCGCTGGACCATGCTCCTGACCAGCCCCTGCCCTCCTCTTCTCCCAAGCCCCTCCATCGGCCCCACACGCTGTGGTCAGTTGCTCACCTTCCATACAGTCATTGAACTTTTCTCGTGGCTTCCTCACTGACGCACAAGCTGGAAAAGACCCAGAAACAGCTTTTGGATTGGGGTGAGGGAGGATGGGCTGAGTTGAGGATGAGTGGGATGACATTGAGAAAAAGAGATGGATAGAAGAAAGGAAAGAAGAAAGGGGGTGGGGTGGGTGGATGGATGATTGGATGTACCAAAAGATTCTCTGGGATAGAACATTCCCTAAGTGGGGTCCCCAGGCCTCCCTTCCTGGGGCAAACCCTTCCCAGTGCTCACCTGTGTACTTGGCCCAGAATACATCCTAAAAAACAAGGGCTGGAAGTAAGACTACGGCAGGATCCTGTTTTGTTTTGTTTTAGTAAACTTTATGTCTTCTCCTCATAATTTCCTCTTTACTTCACCTTGGTCACATAGCGGGCAGACTCTACACAGGTTTGTGGCAGAATCTCCTACTTTCGTCTCCAAAAGGAGAAGAGCATTTGATGACAGGGTAGTCCCCCCAACACACACACCAAGACTGAACAGGGATACACTTGGGCTAGGGGAGATGGGAGAAGACGGAGTGTTTGGCCCCAGCAGAGACTCCCTCCAGAAGGGGAAGGCTGCACAGGAACTCCAGGAATACTGAGGCCTGAGCCCAAGGTTCCTGGGCTCCAGAGTCGCAGTCCCCAAGGGGTGGCACAGAAGCAGCAGAAAGACTGCAGCTGAAGAGATCCAGTGGGCCAGGGCCATGGGCTCCAGAGAGCCCTATCACAGACAGACGTCTGAAGACAGAGGAGGCCTCCCAAGGTCATGGAGCTGTACTAGACTCTGGAACCTCGTCACAGCCCAGGGGTAGGGACCCCCAAGAAAGGCTGGGGATGCCCATCTTGCCAGCCCAGTAAAATGGGATTCAGAGTTGAAATTAAGTTCTCAACAGCAAAGAAGCGAGGAAGTTCCCCACTCTCCTCCCCTGTGGCTCTAGAGCTATGCCCCCATGAGGGATGCTGCCGACCGCCCTCTGAGCAGCATGGGGCTCACCGTGGTGCTGGACAACTCCAGGGCCTCAAAAGCCTCCTCGTAGCTGCACGGCTCCTCCAAACACTCCCGCTCCAGGTTGCCCTTGCGCAGCTCCTCCAGGAAGCCACTATTGGCGCGGCGGACCCGCTGGAGCAGGGACAGCGCTTGCTGAGGGGCCAGGAACACTGCAGTGGGAGGGTCGTGGGACAGTAGGCTCTGGAGCCAAGCTGTCTTGGAAGCATGTCTGCCCTGCCCCACCAGCTTCTGCGAGGAGGTATCTGGGATGGTGGAAGTACCCAGAAGGCTGCTGAATGAAGCCCCCTAGCTCCCTGCCTTTCATCAGTTGCCTCAGCCCACTCCCCACATTGACAGAAAGAAGCAACTGCCCTCTGGCCAGCCCCAGAGCTCCTGGCTCCTTCTCTAAGCTAGACACCCTGGGCTGGGACCCACCTAGGGGCTGGTCCCCCATGTTCTCTGTGGAGCCAGGAGATCCCAGCCTGCGAGCCCCCCTTACCATGCTGGCTGTGCACAAGGCTACACAGGGCAGCCAGAGCCAGGCAGCCAGGTAGCCGCAGGCCTCGGACGTGCACCATAGTGTGTCAGCTCCTGGGACTCTGAGAGACAATCCTGACCCCTGCGAGTTAATGTTGAACTAACATGAAGAAATCAGCAGAGAGGTAGAGGTCATTAGGTCAGGGCCATGAGGACAAGTGGACAGACAGTCCTCCTGCCTGCCCCCGCTATCCAGGAGGACAGGTCCTCCCGGGAACCGAGATGGTTTGGGAGAAAGTCACAGAGAACAGGTCCCTGTAATGCCATCACCCACCACTTTCTCCCCTGGAACATGGGTGAGCTTGGGCCAGTGGGGCTGTAAGAACTTCCTGAGGCTTCACCCAATCCTGACACACAGTGATGGTTGCTTTTAATCTCTGTATGACTCAGTTTCCTTATCTGCACAATAATAATAGTTTGTTGTGAGGACTAAAGGAAATTATGAATATAAAACCCATGAATTATAATCAGTGCTTCATAATCAGTAGATCTACAAACATAAACCATCAGGGAGGTTTGTATAATCACCATACACAGTTATAAGGAACAGAGACGAGGGTGTGGCTGCCTCCTCAATGGAGGAGGCCCTGGGGGTTGAAACAACCTATCTTAGCCCCCACTTCCTGGGAGACATGGAAGACCCCATGTCTTCCCCCTTCCTGTCAGAGTGCTGTGAAGGTATGTTTGCGTGGTGGGTGTCTGGGACAAGGAGCCAGGCCCAGGGCCTCTTGGGCCTTTGGTCTATCTTCTCTCAACTTTTGGGACCTGCTGCCTGCCCCACAACAGGGGCAGGATCCTTTTCTCTCCCCTGCCTGTCCGTGCTGGGCCAGACCTGGGCTTCTGACCCTACACTGTCCCTCAGCTCCACCCTATCCCTCCCCACTTCCTGTTTGCAGTATGCAAGGTAAATATTAGTCCTGGGTCTAAGCAGGACAGAGGGACAAAGAGCAGGAGCCCCAGGAAATGCAGCTGCTTGCTCTGCTTTGCCTGTCCTTCTGGTCTGGCTGTTTGGGGTCTGGACCATGGTCATGTACAGTTTAGGAAGAGAGAGGGTCAGCAGAGAATTAGGGATTAAAAGGCTAGAGTGCAGTAGTGACATTGTAACTCACTGCAACCTTAAACTCCTGGGCTCAGGTGATCCTTCCACCTCAGCCGTCTCAGTAGCTGGGACTACTGCTAATTTTTTTTTTATTTTTTGTAGATAGGGTGTTGTTCTTGCTCGGGCTGGTCTCAAACCCCTGATCTCAAGCAATCTTCTTGCCTTAGCCTCCCAGAGTGCTAGGATTACAGGTATGAGCCATCACACCCAACCTAGTTTTGATCAAAAACTATGAATAAGGGAGGCACCTGTGGCTCAGTGGGTAGGGTGCCAGCCCCATATACCAAGGGTGGAGGGTTCAAACTTAGCCCTGGCCAAACTGCAACAAAAAAAATAGCCGGGTGTTGTGGTGGGTTCCTGTAGTACCAGCTACTTGGGAGACTGAGACTAGAGAATCGCCTAAGCCCAGGAGTTGGGAGGTTGCTGTGGACTGTGTGATACCACAGCACTCTACCGAGGGCAATAAGTGAAACTCTGTCTTTACAAAAAAAAAACCAAAAACAAACAAAAAAAACTATGATTAAGGGCCAAGTGCGATGGCTCACGCCTGAAATCCTAACACTGCGGGAGACCTAGGCAGGTGGAATGCCTGAGCTCAGGAGTTCCAGACCAGTCTGAGCAAGAGCGAGACCCCATCTCTAAAAAATAGCCAGGTGATGTGGCAGGTGCCTGTACTCCCAGCTACTTGGGAGGCTGAGGCAAGAGAATCGCTTGAGCCCAAGAGTTTGATGTTGCTATAAGCTATGATGCCACAGCACTCTATCAAGGGCGACAAAGCAAAGCTGTCTTAAAAAACAAAAACTAGGGGGCGGCGCCTGTGGCTCAGTCGGTAAGGCGCCGGCCCCATATACCAAGGGTGGCGGGTTCAAACCCGGCCCCGGCCGAACTGCAACAACAAAAAAATAGCCGGGCGTTGTGGCGGGCGCCTGTAGTCCCAGCTACTCGGAAGGCTGAGGCAAGAGAATCGCTTAAGCCCAGGAGTTGAAGGTTGCTGTGAGCTGTGTGATGCCATGGCACTCTACTGAGGGCAATAAAGTGAGACTGTGTCTCTACAAAAAAAAAAAAAAAACTATTAATAAGTCAATTTCTATTTAGCCAACAAGTTAAATAAGTCAATTTCTATTTAACAATCTTTAAAAATATGTCATCCTGGGTGGTGCCCGTGGCTCAGTGAGTAGGGTGCTGGCTCCATACCCCGAGGGTGGCAGATTCAAACTCAGCCCCAGCCAAACTGCAACAAAAAAATAGCTCGGTGTTGTGGCAGGCACCTGTAGTCCCAGTGGCTCCGGAGGCTGAGGCAGGGGAATCGCGTAAGCCCAAGAGTCGGAGGTTGCTGTGAACCGTGCGACGTCATGGCACTCTACCCAAAGTTGGTACAGTGAGACTCTGTCTCTACAAAAAAAAAAACAGACATGTCATCCTGCCAAAGCATGGGAGCATGCACCCTGTAGTCCCAGCTACTTGGGAGGCTAGGGTAAGAAGATCACTTAAGTCTGGGTTTTGGAGGTTGCAGTAACCTGTTATCACACCATTGCACTCTAGTGTTGGTGATAAAGCAAGACTCTATCTCAAAATAAAATAAAAATATAAAATTTTAAAAAACTTTTTTTTTTGAGACAAGAGTTTTACTTTGTCACCCTCAGTAGAGTGCCATAGCTCATGTCAACCTCAAAACCTTGAGCTTGAGTGATCTTCTTGCCTCAGCCTCCCTCGTAGCTGGCACTACAGGCACTTGCCACACACCTGGCTATTTTTAGAGATGGGTTCTCACTCTTGCTCAGGCTGGTCTCGAACTCTGGAGCTCAGGCAATCCACCTGCCTTGGCCTCCCAGAGTGCTAGGATCACAGGCATGAGCCACCACACCTGGACAAAAACAATTTTAATTAAAAAATATACACATATGGGATCCATAGAAAGAAAGTTAGCAGAGGGCTCCACAGGGGGAGCTGAGATTGGGAACCACTGATCTCATCCAACTGCCCCATGTCACTATAAGGTCATGGAGGAAATGGAGTGGGGAAAGGTAATTGATCAAAGTCATACAGAGAGTCTGGTGGTAAAACCAGGACTAGAATTCAAACTCTTACTTGTCTCAAGAGCCTCATCCCTGGACACTCTTAGTGTACCCCCTCTTTGTACCATAAGGTCTACCCAGAGGACAAGCACTCAAGCTAGCAAACTATTGGTGAATGATGCTGGCCTGCCCCAAACAACACCTTTAGGAAAATACATGCAAATACCTTAATTTTGCTTATCTCCCAACTTAGGAGGGCTTATGACAATACTATTAGTAATCAGCTACACTTTAGTAATTGTTCACCACGTGCAGGACCAGGACTTCTAAGACAGATACTATATTTTGTCCCATTTTATGAATGAGGAAATTGAGGCACAGAGAAGCTAAGTAACTTGCCCAAGTTTATGCAGCTAGTGCAGGGCAGAGCCAAAACTCACACCCTAACCTGTCTAGAGATGGAGCCCTTTACGATCCATATGCTTTGCAACACGCAAAGGTCCTTTTTTTTTTTTTTTTTTGTAGAGACAGAGTCTCATTGTACCACCCTCGGTAGAGTGCCGTGGCGTCACACAGCTCATAGCAACCTCCAACTCCTGGGCTTAAGCGATTCTCTTGCCTCAGCCTCCCGAGTAGCTGGGACTACAGGCGCCCGCCACAACGCCCGGCTATTTTTTGGTTGCAGCTTGGCCAGGGCTGGGTTTGAACCCGCCACCCTTGGCATATGGGGCCGGTGCCCTACCCGCTGAGCCACAGGCACCGCCGGTCTCTTTTTTTTTTAATTGAGATAGAGTCTTGCTTTGTTAACCTCCGTAGAGTGCTGTAGCGTCATAGCTCACAGCAACCTCAAACTCTTGGGCTTAAGCAATTCTCTTGCCTTAGCCTCCCAAGTAGCTGGGACTACAGGTGCCCACCACACCACCTGGCTATGTGTTTGTTGCTGTTGCAGTGTCATTGCTGTTTAGCAGGCCCTGGCTGGGCTCGAACCGGCCAGCCTTGGTGTTTGTGGTTTGTGCCCTACTTACTGAGCTATAGGAGCTGAGCCCATCCAAAGGTCTTTGAACAGGATTCAAATGTTATTGTATTGCAAGATTTCTTGTACTATTCAAGTTGCAAATCAGGACAAAAGACTTTTTATTGGCCTGCACTTTTTGATTGAGCAGCTATAGACACTTTGTGGATAAACCTGCATTTGTGAAAAGACTCCAGTAACATCTTCAGTGTCTTCACCCTATAGGAAGGAGACATCCACATTCAGTATTCTAGACACCAAATCATTAACCATGACATTATCAGGGTAGAGGAGCAGAGAAGTGGGGAATGAAGAAACTTCCAACATTATAATGAACAAGAATTTTATTTCTCAATGAAAAAAAAAATTATTCTTTCCAACAATGGTCACTGCCTTTTATTAGAGCTAGAAGAGCACTAAATTAGAAGTCAGAAGGCCAGAGCTTTGTCCTATTCCTGGTCCTGCTACTCACTGGTCTTATTTCTGTAAGCCTTTTTTTTTTTTTTTTTTGTAGAGACAAGAGTTTCACTTTGTTGCCCTCGGTAGAGTGCCGTGGCGTCACACAGCTCACAGCAACCTCCAACTCCCGGGCTTAGGCGATTCTCCTGCCTCAGCCTCCTGAGTAGCTGGGACTACAGGCGTCTGCCACAACGCCCGGCTATTTTTTTGTTGCAGTTGGCCGGGGCTGGGTTTGAACCCGCACCCTTGGTATATGGGGCTGGCGCCCTGCTCACTGAGCCACAGGCGCCGCCCTTTTTTTTTTTTTTTTTTTTTTTGTAGAGACAGAGTTTCACTTTATGGCCCTGGGTAGAGTGCCATGGCATCACACGGCTCACAGCAACCTCCAACTCCTGGGCTTAAGCAATTCTCTTGCCTCAGCCTCCCGAGCAGCTGGGACTACAGGCGCTCGCCACAATGCCCGGCTATTTTTTTTTGTTGCATTTCGGCCGGGGCTGGGTTTGAACCCGCCACCCTCGGTATATGGGGCCGGCGCCTTACCGACTGAGCCACAGGTGTCTGTAAGCTTCTATATTCTCATCTCTGACTCACATGAGGAGCTTGGACAATGATTTGTAAAGTCCATTCTCATTTGAGCTGAGAGTTGGCAGAGCAAAGATGGCTGGATCATGTGCCTTGGAATCCGCTGGCTTTGTTTGGACTCTGCCCTGCATAGCAGCAACAGCCTTAATAGATAAAGTTCTCTGTGTGGGAGATATGGAAAGTGTGAGTGTCCCAGGCGTTGGCCTAAAAATGGCTGTGGGTGTTAACAGGCCTCCCCAACAGCCCAAAGCAAGCCCACTCTGTGCAGTTCAGTATCAAGCAATGAGTGTGTCCCCTAAATGCCTAATAATGCTGGGCAGATACTACTGAGGGGTCACCTGAGTCACAATGGTCCTGCCTGAATCAGGAGCTGGAAAAGAAGTCATGGAGGTTCCAAAAAACAGTTGCCTGATTAAATGCTAATCTTAGCAGCTGTTTTCCACGCTTGGATGGTGCAGCCTTTGTCTGCACAAATCTCCACAATTGCCTACTGTCTTCCACTCCCTTGGATGATTTTAGATTTAGGCTTTCCCAAGAAGTTACTTAGATTAGGCAGGCAGCTGGGTTAACGTCAGTAACAAACCAGGGTGGGGGATGTGGGAGACAGAGCTGCTTGTAACACGGTATTCAAGCGCTGGGAAGCCAGGAAACCACTCACATTTGAATTCTGGCTTTGCCTCTTATAGATTGTGTGGTCCAGTCCAGGTACTCATCCTCTCCAAACCTTAGTTTCCTCATTTGCAAAATAGCAATCACAACACCTGTGCTGCAGGACACCAGAGTGATGAGACAAAAATGCCTGTTGTAGGCCAGGGCAGTGGCTAACGCCTGTAATCCTAGCACTCTGGGAGGCCGAGATGGGTGGATTGCCTGAGCTCATGGGTTCAAGACTAGCCTGAGCCAGAGCAAGAACTCCTCTCTAAAAATAGCTGGGCACTTGTAGTCCCAGCTATTTGGGAGGCTGAGGCAAGAGAATCACTTGAGCCCAAGAGTTTGAGGTTGCTGTGAACTATGATGGCATGACACTCAAACTGAGGGCAACGAAGTGAGACTCTGTCTCAAAAAAAATGCTTGTTTTGTCTGTCTTGCCTCCCTTTCCTGCAATCCAACCTGGCTTGCAACTGCTCTGCCTCGGCTCACTACCATCTTCCACAAACTTTAACCTTTTTTTTTTTTTTTTTGTAGAGACAAGAGTCTCACTTTATGGCCCTCGGTAGAGTGCCGTGGCATCACACAGCTCACAGCAACCTCCAACTCCTGGGCTTAAGCAATTGTCTTGCCTCAGCCTCCCAAGTAGCTGGGACTACAGGCACTCGCCACAACGCCCAGCTATTTTTTGGTTGCAGTTCAGCCGGGGCCGGGTTTGAACCCACCACCCTCAGCACATGGTGCCAGGGCCCTACCGACTGAGCCACAGGCACCGCCCAACTTTAACCCTTTTAATAGCAATAGACGTTGCTGACCACATCCCTCTGGTTGAAGCTCTTCCAGTACCTTCTCTTTTGTTGGATGCTGACTTTTTTTTTTGAGATAGAGGTGCCCGCCATAATGCCTGGCTATTTTTTTGTTGCAGTTGTTTAGCTGCCCCGGGCCGGATTCAAACCCACCACCCTTGGTGTAGGTGGCTGGCTCCATAACAACTGTGCTAAGGGCGCCAAGTCTGGATGCTGACTTTTAATCTTTCCCAGTGAGCCTTTTTCCTCTAATTGGACCTGAAGGGCTTGGCTACCTTGGCCTTAGACCTGAGCCTTGGTCTTGGGCCTCTTCTGTTTTGAAGAAAACCAAAATATTTCACTCCAAAATATACTTCTTTGACATATTTCAAGATGATTCAGAAGGGCTGGAAATATAATAGCTGAAAAGCTGTCTTTTGTAGGGCAGATTTGCACCTGTAGAGGAAAATCTACAGTGATGCAGCCCGATTTTCACCAAGAATCTGACACCTTTAAAGGTCTAAAATAAACATTTACCAACTATTCTTTTATACCAGGTAGGTCCAAGTCTATTCTGCCTGTGGGCTCAGTAAATCAATCACCGGGTCATGGTTGGGTTTTGGAAAAGGAAAATGATTTAATCACAAGGCCACCAAGCAAGGAGGCAGTAGAGCAACTTTCAAATCTACCTCCCAAAGGTAAGGCTTAGAGTATTTATGTGTTAGGGAAGTGGGTGGTTTTATTTGGAGAAAAGTGTGATCAGGGGTCATGGTATTTGATGGGACATATGTTCAGAAAATGGCAATACAGGGTGGTCCCTGTGGCTCAGTGGGTAGGGTGCCATATACTGAGGGTGGCGGGTTCAAACGTGGCTCCAGCCAAACTGCAACAAAAAAATAGCCTGGCGTTGTGGCGGGCGCCTGTAGTCCCAGCTACTTGGGACGCTGAGGCAAGAGAATCGCCTAAGCCCAGGAGATTGAGGTTGCTGTAAGCTGTGTGATGCCATGGTACTCTACCGAGGGCGATAAAATGAGGCTGTCTCTACAAAAAAAAAAAAGAAAATGGCAACATGAGTATGATCTGAAGAGTGGTGTTTTTTGGCTCTTGTGAGCTCTTGCTCAGGCCCAGTTAAAGGGTTGGTGGTCTCAACTGGTTTGAACTGGACAGAAGCTGGCCCAAGTTCTTAAAAAACAACTAAGTAACCATTACCATGGTGCCTTATGAATGTTCCCTATAGAGTAGCTAGTGAAGGTTAAGTTTTAGCATTCAGCAGCACGGGCTTCAGCTACTGTGGCCTTCAGCTTCATGGAAAAAGAAAAAACCAGCTGGGTCCGATGTCTCATGCCTGTAATCCTAGGACTCTGGGAGGCAGAAGTGAGTGGATTGCTTGAGCTCAGGCATTCCAGACCAGCCTGAGCAAGAGTGAGACCCCATCTCTACTAAAAATAGAAAAATTAGCCAGGTGTTTCACAGGGATTGTAGTCCCTACTCAGGAGGCTGAGACAAGAGGATGGCTTGAGCCTAAGAAGGGCTTGAGTTTGAGGTTGCTTTGAGCTAGGCTGACACCACAGCATTTTAAGTTGGACTACAGAACAAGACTGACTCAAAAAAAAAAAAAAAAAAAGGAAAGAAAAAGAAAAGAGAGGCTGGGTGCCGTGGCTCATGCCTATAAACCCAGCACTCTCAGAGGCTGAGGTGGGTGGATTGCCTGAGCTCATGGGTTCCAGACCAGCCAGCCTGAGCAAGAGCAAGACCCTGTCTCTAAAAAAAAAAATAGACAGACATTGTGGCAGGCGCCTGTAGTCCCTGCTATTCAGGTGGCTGAGGCAAGAGAATCACTTGAACCCAAGAGTTTGAAGTTGATGTGCGCTATGACACCATGGCCACTCTACAGAGGGCAACAAATTGAAACTCTGTCTCAAAAAAAAAAAAAAAAAAGAAAAGAAAAGAAAAAGAAAAAATAGTAACAAAAGCAAGTGACCAAGAGCAAGCAGCATGGGCAGACCTGATCAAATTAACTCCTGGTGTGATTCTATCTGAAGGCTTCTACCTATGAGGTTTATCTACGTAGTAAGACCCCTTTGGTAGCCAGGCCTCCTCTCCCTTCCATAAACTGCTTTATCACCAGAGACCCTGCCTGGCTGGGCTTACAGGCCCAGTTCTTTCTGTAACCGCAAGATGGTATAAAAGCATCAACCATCTGGCATTTCCTTGAGATCTTGCATTTTGTACAACTCTCATGTATGCTAATAAATTTACATGTCTTTTATCCTATTAATCTGTCTTTTATCAGTTTTTCAGTGAACCTTCAAGGGCAAGGGGAAGTTTCCCTAAGGCTCTGACAGTCTTCTCCCCCCGCTCCCAGTAGCCAACAATCACCTGTCTACTAGAGGCTCCTGTGATTCTCCCTCTAACCCAGATTTTTCCCCCAGTTTGTACCCATTCCAGCAGATTATTTGTTTTTTTTTTTTTTTTTGAGGCAGTCTCAAGCTGTTGTCCTGGGTAGAGTGCCATGGCATCACAGCTCACAGCAACCTCCAACTCTTGGGCTCAAGTGATTCTCTTGCCTCAGCCTCCCAAGTAGCTAGGACTATAGGCACCCGCTACAACGCCCAGCTATTTTTGTTGTTGTTGCAGTTGTCATTGTCGTTTTAGCTGGCCCAGGTCAGGTTCGAACCCACCAGCCTCGGTGTATGTGGCCGGTGCCCTATCCACTGAACTATGGGCGCCACCCATCAGCTGCTTCTTTGTGATCTCTCTCACGGGCACTTCAAACTCAAAACTCATCCGAAATCCAAATCAGAATTGTCCCAGATCCCAACCCCTGTTACATTTTCTAACGTAAGGGTCAGATCTCTGTCTCTTTTCCACTCAATCTCTGAATTCTACCAGAGAAATTTCCATCCAAAGCGGTTAATCCAGCCTACACAACCCCACCTCTCTGTCCTCACCTTGTTCCACACTCCTCCACCTTTGTCACTGCGCCCCTTGCTCTTGCTGGACCACACTGGGATTTGCCCTCACTGTTCCCTCCACTTGGAATCCAGCTCCTCCTCAGAAATCAACACGGCTCCCTCCTCTTAATTCTTTTTTTTTTTTTTTGTAGAGACAGAGTCTCACTTTATGGCCCTCGGTAGAGTGCCGTGGCCTCACACAGCTCACAGCAACCTCCAACTCCTGGGCTTAAGCGATTCTCTTGCCTCAGCCTCCCAAGTAGCTGGGACCACAGGTGCCCACCACAACGCCCGGCTATTTTTTGGTTGCAGTTTGGCTGGGGCCGGGTTTGAACCCGCCACCCTCGGTATATGGGGCCAGCGCCTTACCGACTGAGCCACAGGCGCCGCCCATTATTCTAAGGCCTGTTACTAGAGGTCTTTTCTGACCACCCTAAATCCTACCCCCATTCTTACTCCTCCTTCTGTACAACTTTTCATTAATACCTTGGCCATCATCTGACACGCACTTGTTGATTGCTTGCCTTTCCACACTTGAAGGTAAACTGTGAGCACAAAGACCATACCAGCTTGATCCCTAGCAACTAGCATCTGGGGGGTGTTCAATAAACGAATGGCTCCATCTCTCTGCATTGCTACCTATTCCAAGCCACCTTGGCAGCTTCCTAATCGGCTTCCCCACAACTGCACCATGCTCACCAATCTATTCTCCAGCCAGCTTTTCAAACCCAATTCTGATCATGTCATTCCAAATCTTTAAAGAGCTCCCTAACGTCCTGAAAATATTGAGCCAATATTGAAACTCTTGAGCCAAGGCCCCACCGCCTTCTCCCTCATTCTTTGCCCCAACCACGCCAGTCCCAATGCTCAGACCCACCAGGCTCTCCTCACATCCCACCTTATTCATACAGTCATGGCTGACAAGGACAGCAGAGTGCAGAGGTGAAGAGCTTTAACTCCATTGCCAGGTTACAGGGTCTGAATTTCAACCCACTAGTTGTTTTGTGACCTTAGGCAGGATACTTAGAGCTCCGTGTTCATTTCCCAATCTGTAAAATAAGAATACTATTACAATATTTACCTCACTATGTTGCTGTATTATATAAACAAAGTATTATATAAAGTATTATATGAAGTATTTATATAAAGCGCTGGCCTACAGTAAGGGCTGAGTGTTCCTTATCATTATTATTCCTGGGAATGCCTTTCCTGGTGGACTATGTTAAATTGTCCCATTAAATGTCTACAGCCTGCGGCTCTTTGAACTCCTGTCTAATGGAAAGAGCCTTGCCTCTGTCATGTTCATGTCTATGTCAATACTAGTGTGGCCAATGCCCAAAGTAGATGGAAAATGTCTTTCCCTGCATGGGGATGCCCTTAGTCCAGGTACACAGAGGGCCACAGATGTGGCCCTGGCTACTTCTTCCTCATGAAGTTTGGTGTGCTTCAGCACAAGATAATGGACTTCAAATTGGGTGTAAGAAAAGCTGACAAAATAACCTAAAACCCAAATTAGAGATGTGGGCTGTGACCTGAGCTCAGTCTTTTAACACTCAAAAGTCAACAAATTTGGTTCCCAATAGAAGTGCTTGTCCCTCAGGGAGCTCCATGGATGTAATTATCCTAGCCACCAACTACCACTAGTTTACTGATGGGGTCATTTCAGCAATGTTTACACCTTTTAAAATCGTTTTTTAGAGACAGGGTTTCACTTGGTCACGCAGGTTGGAGAGCAGTGGCCCAATCGTAGCTCATGGCAACCTCAAACCCTGGGCTCAGTGATCCTCCCACCTCAGCCTCCTGAGTAGCTAGGACTATAGGTACATGCCACCATACCTAACTTCCCAGCCCCCTTTTTGGTAGAGACGGGGTCTCGCTATATTACCCAGGCTGGTCTCAATCTCCTGGCCTTAAGCAGTCCTACTGCCTCAGCCTCCCAAAGTGCTGGGATTAGAGGTGTGAACCACCACACCTGGCCCTCTTCAAGCACACTGTGGTATTCCTAAGGAGGTGGAACAAGCTCTACTGGATGTCAATACAAAAATCTCCAATCCAGAAGAGCTTATGTCTAATAGTCCTGGGAACCAATTTGTGGTTTACAAACGAGAAGTTCTTTACTTGTTTCTTAGGGTAAGACTCTAGTCCCTGCCGAGCAACCCAAAGAGAAAGATGCAGTCATGCGGCAGCTGGGAACACAAGTCTTTATAGAGAGCTCTGTTAGAAGAAGGCAAAGGTGTCAGGTGCCTGTCTCCACCTCCACCACTTCTGCCCAGGAGCTAAAGCCCACATCCTTGTGGATTAGCACCAGGCTGGGAGTGAAGCCTGGCTCCCTGGGCTCAGCAAAGCACTTCTCCGGGCTCTCTGAAATGGTGACCTCTACAACGCCCCTTGCTGGGGAAACTTCCTGTTCACTGCATGGATTCAGCAGCTCTGGCTCAGTCTGCAGTAACACAACTGTGGGCTCAGAAGCAGCAGGAGGCACGGAGGGTGTGTTGGAAGGCTTCTCAGGCTGGTGACTGAGCTGGTGCCGCTTGAGGCTCTGGGGAAGGGTGTAGCCCATGCCACAAGTGGGGCACCGGTAGGGCTTGTCTGCCAGGTGGGATTTGAGGTGGCGCCGCAGCTTGGTAGCCAATGTATAAGCACGGCCACACTGGGGGCAAGGGAAAGGCCTTTCTCCTGAATGCAGGCGCTCATGAGCACGGAGCGTATGTGGGTCTCGGAGGGCCTTCCCACACACGGGGCACAAGTGGGCTTCCCCTGTGTGGGAGATGAGATGGCGCCGCAGTTCAGACAGCTGGGGGAAGGCATCAGCACAGTGTGGGCAGTGGTAAGGCCGCTCCCCAGTGTGTAGCCGCAAGTGCCCGCGTAGGTTGCCCCGCTGGCGGAAAGCCCGGCCACAGTGTGGACACAAGAAGGGCTTTTCCCCTGTGTGGAGCCGCATGTGGTTCCGCAGGGAGCCCTGGTTGGCCAGGGGCCGCCCACACACAGGGCATGGACATAGAGCAGAGGCAGCTGGCACCTGGTGGGTCTTGCGGTGCAGACGCAAGGAGGGCCGGCGGGCAAAGGCCTTGCCACACTGATCACAAGCAAAGGGCCGAGCACCTGAATGTACCACTTGGTGCTCTTTAAGGTCTCGCCGGGTGCCATAGGCTTTGTCACATTGTGGGCAGGGGAAGGGCCGTACCCCACGGTGGCCCAGCATGTGGGCTTTGAAGCTCTCCTCTGAGCTATAGCTCTTGCCACACTCAGTGCAAAGAAAGGGCTTGTGGCCCGTGTGCACAAATGCGTGCTTCTTTAAGTGGCACAGCTGCAGGAATGCCTTGCCACACTCCCCACACCGGTACCGTCGCCCCTGCTTTGGGGAGCTTCCTGCGGGACCAGGAGGACTCCGCAAGAGTACAGAGAAACCAGAGTGCTGGGGCCCAGGCACCGAGGTCTTCGCTTTGGGTGGGCATTGATCATCAGGGCTACGTAATTTCTTGGCCAGGTAAGCATGGAGCTGGGAGGCCCTGGCCGAAGATGGGAGATTAGCTTCACTGCTCTCTGGGACCTGCTGGGTAGCTGAGCTGCTCTGAGGTTCAGGTGGCATCCGTGCCTTGAATGGGTATTCCTCATCCATGCTGCCATTCTGAAGCAATGGGCCAAGTGGTTGGCTATCCTTGGAAAGTTGGTCCTGAGTTTGGGATGTAAATCCAGGGCTCACCATGTTCTCTGCCTGGATGCTAGGGGATGATTGGTGACTAGGATCTGCAAGGCAAGAGTGAGGTGCTGGGTTAGAAGAGCTTGGTAGCAGGTGGTATTATCACAGAATGAGTTTTCTCCTAACCAGCCCTGAACTTCAGTGGGAGCAATGATGCAAATCTCTTCCACAGAGCATGAGTTGCACTCTGTTTAGCTTCCTGTTCAGCCTTATGTATCTCCTGGGGAAGTCTCCTGAAAACTGTGGTGTCCTAGCCATTTGGATAATCCCTACAGTAAGGTCATCGCAGATTAAAGATTCTCTTATTCTCCCTTTGGAGATGCATACTTAGGATGTGATTTAAGACTCCTGCTTTCTACCTTAGCTCCAAGAGCTCTCTTCCTAAAGAAAAAAACTTAAGTTGGAAATGTTATACATAGCTTACTGCCATCCTTACTATTTCAGGAAACACTGAGGAAGATAAAAGTTGTAAATATCTTTTTTTTTTTTTTGAGACATACCCTCAAGCTGTTGCTCAGGGTAGAGTGCTGTGCCATCACAGCTCACAGCAACCTCCAACTCCTGGGCTCAAGTGAGTCTTTTGTCTCCGCCTCCCAAGTAGCTGGGACTACAGGTACCCGCCACAATGCCTGGCTATTTTTTGGTTGCAGCCATCATTGTTGTTTGGCAGGCCGGGCTGGATTCAAACCCGCCAGCTCAGGTGTATGTGGTTGGCGCCTTAGCTGCTTGAGCCACAGGCGCCGAGCCTCTTTTTTTTTTCTTTTGTAGAGACAGAGTTTCACTTTATCACCCTCGGTAGAGTGCCATGGCATCACACAGCTCACAGCAACCTCCAAACCCTGGGCTTAGGAGATTCCCTTGCCTCAGCTTTCCAAGTAGCTGGGACTACAGGCACCCATCACAACGTCTGGCTACTTTTTTTTGTTGCAGTTTGGCTGGGGCCAGGTTTAAACCTGCCACCCTCCATATAGGGGGCCGGTGCCCTGCCCACCAAGCCATGGCACCGCCCATCTTTTTTTTTTTTTTTGAGATGGAGTCTATGTCACCCTTCGTAGAATGCCATGGCGTCACAGCTCATAGCAACCTCAAACCCTTGGGCTGAAGTGATTCTCTTGCTTCAGCCTCCCAAGTAGCTGGAACTACCGGCGCCCACCATAACGTCCAGCTGTTTTTTTGTTGCAGTTGTCATCGTTGTTTAGCTGGCCCGGGCTGGGTTCAAACCGCCACTTTCGGTGTATGTGGTTGGCACCGTAACCACTGTTACTACAGGTGCCGAGAAAGTATCTTTTTTTTTTTTGGAGACAGAGTCTCCCTTTGTTGCCCACTATAGAGTGCTGTGCTGTGAATATAGCTCACAGCAACCTCAAACTCCTAGGTTCAAGTTATCATTCTGCCTCAGCCTCCCAAGTAGCTGGGACTACAGGTGCCAGCCACAACACCTGGTTAATTTTTCTATTTGTAGTAAAGATGGGGGTTTTGGTCTTGCTCAGGCTGGTCTCAAACTTCTGAGCTCAAGGGATCCTCCCATATTGGCCTCCCAGAATGCTAAGATTACAGTGTGAGCCACCGTGCCCAGCCTAAATATCTTTATTATTCATTCCAAGGAAGAGACCCAGCACTCTTCAATAGAAAGCATGGAATGACAATTTATAGCCCAAGACTCTTTGAACCCCTCGCCTGAAACTTCTTTGTTTCTACCAAACCTAAACCGTTATATCATGATTTTTATCCAATTCTATTCAAGCCCCACCATCCCACTCCTCACTGAAAGAGCACATTAAACCAGATTTTATTTTATTTTATTTATTTTTTTTTTTTTGTAGAGACAGAGTCTCACTGTACTGCCCTCGGGTAGAGTGCCGTGGCGTCACACAGCTCACAGCAACCTCTAACTCTTGGGCCTACGCGATTCTCTTGCCTCAGCCTCCCGAGCAGCTGGGACTACAGGCGCGCACCACAACGCCCGGCTATTTTTCTGTTGCAGTTTGGCCGGGGCTGGGTCCGAACCCGCCACCCTCGGCACATGGGGCTGGCGCCCTACTCACTGAGCCACAGGCGCTGCCCTAAACCAGATTTTAAAAAGCTACCAAGACTCTATAGTGTTCTCCCTTATCATGCTAAGCCATGAACTCTGCTCTGTCTTATCACCAGGCTGTTTTGGTGATAATCTGGGAGCCAGCATTTATTTGACACATACCTGTGCAAGGTTCTGCTGCATCCTCCCTTGGGGAGGCCAAATCCTGCTGTACAGCAGACTCCACTTCTGTTACCACGGTAATAGCTGCCTCTTCCTCTAGCTGGGGCTTGGTGGAGCTCAGGACCTCACAGGGAGGCCGGGGCCATAGTAATAGCTCAAAGCCTGGTAGCACGACCCGATATACCTGCAGATGGAGCCTCTCACTGATCCACACTGGGGCCACATTTCCTTCACTCTCCAGCCTGCCCCGTTGCACCAAACTGCAAAGTAGAGAGTTAGCTCAGGAGACCCCCTTTAATTAGCCTTCCTTGACAGCACCTAGGCAGTCTGAGTGCTCAAGTATGCCATGCCTTTGGAATACTTGCCGCAAAAGATCACTGGGTAGAAAGTTACAGTCAGATTCAGGTTCTATCTCAAACCATAACAGAAAGTTTCAAAGGAGCATATTCACTACATACTCTTCTCTAACTTACCTAGTCCAGCCTGAACTCTGTTCACAGGCATGCACATCTCCCCAAGGGTCTAATGACAGATCCTGAAATAAGACAACAACAGAGTGGCTTGGCACCTGCAATTCAGTGAGTAGGATGCCAACCACATACACCGAGGCTGGCAGGTTCGAGCCCAGGCCGGCTAAACAACAATGACAACCAAAAACTAGCTGGGCATTGTGGCAGGCGCCTGTAGTCCCAGCTGCTTGGGAGGCTAAGGCAAGAGAATGGCTTAAGCACAAGAGTTGGAGGTTGCTGTGAGCTGTGACGCCATGGCACTCTACCAAGGGTGACATAGTGAGACTCTCAAAAAAAAAAAAAAGTTAATTGACAATATTAACAAGCTAACAAAGAAAGAAAGAAAAAAGCCCCCAAATATTATCTGTGTTTGAGGAGGCCAATTAGGAACAAATAAATAAAATTGGATATAACCTCTCCTGGAAAAAATGGAGCTCTTGGAAGGTTAGTGGCGTCTGGTTGTGCTAGTGCTAAATGGTTGTTCACTTAGTAAAGACTATACCCTCACCTTCACTTTAAGGGTGTTGAGAATTACTAAAATGAATAAACACATTGCTGTCTTCCAGTAAGCACTAAACAGAAAAAGTAGTAAGAGGTACCTCAGTTTTTTAAAAAGTAGTATGCAGTGTGGCTCAGTGTCCTTAGCACAGTGGTTATGACGCCAGCCACATACACCGAGGGTGGTGGGTTCAAGCCCGGCCAGGGCCAGCTAAACAACAAGGACAACTGCAATAAAAAATAGCTAGGCGTTGTGGCAGGCGCCTGTAGTTCAAGCTACTTGGGAGGCTGAGGCAAGAGAATGGCTTACGCCCAAGAGTTAGAGGTTGCTGTGAGCTGTGACGCCACCGTACACTCCTGAGGGCGACATAATAAAAGTCTGTCTCAAAAAAAAAGTATGCAGTGAAATCATTTACCTGCATTATTTCATTTAGTCCCACAAATAATCCCAAGACAGTAATGCTTTATTTTAGAGATGACAAGGCTGGGTTTTGATACCATGCCTTTTTAATTCCCAAACCCTAGCTCTTGACATTTGGCGCTGCTGAAACTATACTAATTGAGCTTTTTTTTTTTGCTGTTTTTTTTTTTTGGCCGGGGCCAGGTTTGAACCCACCAACCACCTCCAGTATATGGGACTGGCGCCCTACTCCTTTCAGCCACAGGCGCCGCCCTCCTCACCGAGCTTTTAACAACTTTTGGCACCTCGATTCCTTAACTACTGCAGCTAAAGGGAAGAGACAGTCCTGGAGAAAAGGAACAAAACTATCTACTCTCTTTAAATACCATGCTTCTTCAAACCGGAGAGCTGTCCAGAAATGCCCGAACCGTCCCTAAATATTCAACCACGTAGAGAAGATGCCCTATACTTTAATACCTCCTCCTGCTGGGGCTTCACTCCTTCGCCCTTCTCCTCGGAGACAGACTCGTCTTCCAGTGGTCCCCAGAGCAGTCCAGGTTTTAGGGCCTCCCCGACACACCAGACCCCCAAGCCCTGTTCTTTGGCGACAGAGGGGCCAAGGGCCAAACCCGGAGGGAGGCTCTTCAGAGCGAGCACAGCTCGGCTCGGCCCCGCCGAGAAGTCTTTGAGGGCCTGAGCACAGCCTCCTCCGGAAGAGCTCCATCCTAAGTCCAGGCCCAGGCACGGCTCGGGGGCTGCAGGGAGATGGGAAGACAGTGAGGGAACCCTGCACGGGGCGTGGGGGAAACCGCTGGTCCAGCTAGCCTTCCCGAGCCTGAGGGCTGTCTGAGGGCTAAAGGGACCCACGGAAGGTCTGAGGTGGTTTGAGGGCTCTTACCAAGTTCCCAGTAACTCTGAGGGGACCGAAGGAGGGTCCTGGGCTTGGGAGGTGAGAGGACCAGTGGAACGGAATTGACCGGAGAACGCTAGGTAAGTCAGGCCCAGGCTGAGGGTCACAGACATCGCAAGTCACTTACCAAGGTGCAAGGCCCTCCCCTCCAAAAGCGGCTCCACCGCCTCCTCCATTCCGGGTCAGAAAGCCCCTCTCCGCCGGAAGTGAGCGTCCTCTTCTCAGCTCCTCCCAGAAACAGTCAATAACTTTTAAATTTCCTCTCAGGAAAAAGTCTTATGAGTCGGACCTCATTGGTGCACAGGACTACGAGTTTGGGGAGTATTTATGAGGCAAAACTGTGAGAACAATCCGAACCTAGGATTCCAGGAAGCTGACCAGGGATTCGGGGATGTGGGAAAACGGAACTAATGGTTCCAACTACCCTTCGGGGGTGATGAATCGGACACTTATGCCGTTCTCCCCCGGGCAGGCAAGTACAGGAAGTGGGCGGGGCTACTGGAAAGGCCATGTTTGGACAGTGCAGCGGGCCGGAAGTGGCTTGGAGGTGTGGCGGAAGTGGTCGGGTAGTGAGGCGTACGGGAGGGGGCGGTTCCCGTTCCACCTCGGAGCCGGATGTTTGCCGAGCTTTGACAGGCGTGGCAAAGGGAGCAGTGCCCAGGCGCGGTGAGCTGCAGGGCGCGGGGTCTCCCTGGGTGGCGTTGGGGGAAGGAAAAGAGCTGGTTGGGTATTCTGAAGGGATGGGGTCCAGATGGGGAGGACCGGAGCGGATCTGCGGAGGGGGAACCGGGGTGGAATTGAGCTTGTTGCAGGGTTTCTGCTCCATTTTGGCGCCTGCAGTAAGAGGACTTCACTCCCTTCTCTATCTTCTTCCTGCTCTCCCCAGAGCAGAGGCCAGGCCAGATTGCTGTCACCGAGCAAGTCCGTGGGAGAGGGAAGTCTCCCTGGTCCGAGCTGACAAAGCACTAAGAACAAGAAATTTAGGGGAAGTGTTCCATCTTGCCGCTTATTAGGCCATGCTTTTATCTCAATTTCTTCATCTTTGAAGTGGGATAATTGCATCCAGTCCGGGATTTGTAAACCTTGAATTTCTAGGCAAACGTAATTATATTTGAGAATGGTATTGTGGTGGGATCTGCGTTTTTGTAATTCTGGAACGGTTTTTGTAATTCTGTAAAACTAGGAGGCGGATTCCACCCTCAGAGAATATGATTTCAAGTTGCAGTCTCTATTCTTTATGGAAGAGAGGATTAGGGGAGAGGCTTTAGTTTGCTATTTTGTGGCACCTCTCTCAACCTTGAGATTTGCATGAATAACAGTCACTTAAAGCATTGTTGAAGGATTATTGCTCTTCACCTAGAGACCACCTCAGACACAGACATGGATTAAAATCCCGCCTCTGCTGGCTGTATGACCCTCAACAGTTGCCTCATTTTTTCTGGTCCTCTGTTTTCTTAGACTGTAAAATAGGTTTATCAGTACATGTCTCACCAGTGCTGTTGTGAAGTTAAAAGATAGTTTGTGCCCAGTTCATGGTGCTATATAGACCCTCAACACTTGTTGGTATCCTCCACTGAGGAAGTGTATTACCTCATTTAGTCATTTAACAAATAATTTAGCATCTGCTGGATGCCACATATTATTCTGAATAGATCAGACATTCTCACAGAGTCTATGAACCTCTTAAAATTGCATGCAAGATTTCAGGCACCTGCTGATTTTTCTTAGGGAAAAAGTCCACAGATGTCATCAGAATTTAATAGGAGTTTTTGACTTCTCAAAAGCCATTGGCTAAAGAGATTCCTAAAGTTTTTTTAAGGGTTTCCCTGCTGAGAAGGAAAGATTAATCTCAAAGTAAGATGTATTTTGCACAGAGTATAGCAGGGTTTGTGGGTGGCTGCTGTCATAGGCAGCCAGATTACCCTCATTTCCACTACTTTATATTAGAATTTCCCTGCACTAGCTTTCCTCACCCTTCCACCAAATGGGAGCTAAACTTCTGGGCTCGGAGAAGACAACAAGTATGGATTGGAGGGTAGTGAGAGAGGCCAGTTTGGCTGGCAAGTGGAAACAACTGTGATTAGTTATGCTGAAAAAGGAGGTTTTGTTAGGGGTTGAGAGAGGTCAGGCCTGGAAGGACTGATAGAATAGGAGTTACTGGAAAAGAGGTGGAATTCAAGTTCAGCTCCATTTTATTTGTTTTTTATTTATTTTATGTTTATTTATTTATTTATTTATTTTTGAGACCCAGTCTTACTATGTTCCCCTTAGTAGAGTGCTGTAGTGTTACAGCTCACAGCAACCTCAAACTCTTGGACTGAAGCGATTCTCTTGCCTCAGCCTCCCAAGAAGCTGGAACTACAGGTGCCTGCCACAATGCCCGGCTATTTTTTTGTTGCAGTTGTCATTGTTGTTTAGCTGGCCTGGGCTGGGTTCAAACCCGTCACCTTTGGTGTATGTGGCTGGCACCATAACCACCATGTACAGGTGCCAAGCCTTCAGCTCCATTTTAACTGTGTCCTCCCTCCTCACACATACCTCATCTTCCAACTGCTCCTGTTTTCTTGAGACAGAGTCTCACTATGTTGCCCTTGGTGGAGTGCTGTGGCATCACAGCTCACAGCAATCTCAAAGGCTTGGGCTTAAGTGATTCTATTGCCTCAGCCTCCCAAGTAGCTGGGACTACTGGCGCCTGGCTATTTTTTTATTGCAGTTGTTTAGCTGGTCCGGGCTGGGTTCAAACCCACCATCCTCAGTGTAGTGACTGGTGCCATAACCACTGTGCTACAGGTGCAGACCCCCAACTGTTCCTTCTAACCCTGTTGTTCACTTTAGCACAAGTATTTCTGAACAGTGGAGAATTATGTATCTGGGAGGAGCCTTTGCTCCTACAAAGGAGGAAATTTTGGCTCTGTTGTGAAAAGGACTTGCCCAGCATCTTTGCAACTTGATGGGCTTACTCAGGACTATAATCCAGTTCTCATACCTCACCCCATGCCATTTAATGGCATCAGGCACATGCTGTGTTTAGAAAGATGTCTCTGGGATAGCCATGGGTGTGGCTGATACAGCCTTCAGTGCCTGGGCAGTGATGGAACAGAAGGCCTGGAGGGGGTTGCTCTGGGTTGGGTTCTGTCCTTGTTACCCAGTTGGTGGTCCCTATCAGGCAGTAGCTTTCACAACCTCCTGATTGAAAGGGGAGAGCATGTAGATGGAGGGGATGAATTCTTCAAGACTGAAGATGCCTGCAGCAATTGAAGGTTGAAAGTACTGAGAGAAATGGGCTTTGGTGTCACTGGAAGAAATGTGTTGCCAGGTGTGAGAGGGGTCATTCTGGTGGTAATCAAGGGTAGCAGATGAGGCTGAGGGCAGGGAGAGGAAGAGGAAGAAGAGTTTTTTGGCAGTTTGGCTGCTTGGCTTTGGCTCGGGAGGGTGAAACAGCTTTCCGTGTGGTTGCCCTGGTGACAGGGTGGTTGTTGCTAGGCACAGGGAGATGGTTACCTCGCCTGTGATGTGATGTGTGCGGGAGGTTGTCACATCGCCTCAGAGCCCAGAGACTGGATCTGGGATGGCAGTTCCCCCCCTCTTCTTCCTACTACCCCCGGGGGCCGTTTGCTCTCCTTATCTGCTTTGCTATTTCTCTGACCATATATGTCAATTTTGGGGCTCCAAGAATGCAGCAGGACTTAGAACATCCTCTTCTCTGGACTCGTCTGAATTGAAACTCCCTTTCCCTACAGCAGAGCTTGTGCTGGGAGATGGCTGAGGGCACAAGGCTCCTGCCCTCAGGCTGTATGCCGGCTACAACCTCCTGGTCAGATTCCAGACCTGGTGAAACTCAGCTTTAGAGTTGGAGTTGCCTCTTCTCCCTGCTGGTTATAGCTGCTGTGCTGTCCAGATGCCATTAGCATCCCCTTTCCCATCTTAAAACTAGTGTCAGAAGTTCCCCGTAGAGTAAGGGGGATGTGGGAGCCCCGAGGGACCTGCACATTGTCTGCCATGAATGGCAGGCAGCATCCATCCTGCTGGTTCCAGTCCCCAGGGCAAACCCAGCTGGGCCCTGAGCCATGGGCTCTTTTCTGGGACTCTGCTCTCTGGCCACCTCCTCTCCCAGGTCAGAGGTAAGGGATGGAGTAGCCAGGACCACAGCTGATCTTTTTCACGAATGAGATTTGGAGACCCCGTGCTTCTTAGGTTCTTGCAACATTTCTACTTGTGTAACTGCTGGGGCCTGGGACGCTTATGTGCCCCAGGACCCCTGAGGAGAGCGACAAAAACCTCTGCCCTTTGCAGCTGGGCTGTGTGACTGAGCCAGTTGGGCAGTAGGCAGTACGGGACATGGCATGGCTCTTCCCTCCCCAACTGGAGGATCTGGAGGGAAGTGTCGAGCTGTGCCATCCTCTGCCCCAGCTGCTGTTTCTGGCATCATGCCTGAACTGTGGAACCAGGAGAACCCAGAGCTACATGGAGCTCTTGGCCGGGATGGGAAGTATTGAGGAACAGGGACAGGGAGTGTGGGAGAAGAAAGAGTGGGGATGGAAGGGAGTGCAGTAGAAGTCACAGAAGGTGAAAAGAAGAGGTCACCTACCTGCCACCCTCCTTCCCTTCTCCCAGGTTTCTCTCAGGTTCTGCAGGGTAGGCTGTAGGGGATAGGTTTGGCCATGGATCCGCTCTCAGAGCTGCAAGATGACCTGAACTTACATGACACCAGCCAAGCTCTGAACCAGCTGAAGCTGGCCTCCATTGATGAGAAGAACTGGCCTTCAGATGAAATGCCCGACTTCCCCAAGTCAGGTGGGCATTGCCAGCTCCCAGGTGCCTTGGAGGGAGAGGCCCCTCCCTGCTGAAGGGGACCCCAGGAGGGCAGGATGAGGGCAGCAGACCAGTTCCAGGGTCAGGCTGGGAGCATGAGCCTTACTGGGGGGAGGCCAGACAGCAGGAAGAGAAAGCACTGTACTAAGTCCTTGGATTGACCTTGCCACGTTCCTCAGATGACTCCAAAAGCAGTTCCCCGGAACCTGTCACACACCTGAAGTGGGATGACCCTTACTACGACATTGCACGGCACCAGATTGTGGAGGTGGCAGGTGAGCACACCAGCATTGTGCCCTTTTCCTCACAGCCTGTGCTCCTGGCTTGAAGTCAGTCCTTCATACCACAGGGTCAGGGCCTAGAGCACCTGAGTGCATGCACCATTCTTTTTTTTTTTTTTTTGCAGTTTTGGTCAGGGCCGGGCTTGAACCCACCAACCCTGGTATATGGGGCCAGTGCCCTACTCCTTGAGCCACAGGCGGCGCTTGCATGCACCATTATAAAAGCACATAATGGTGTCTGTGATTGCCATTCAAGATGTTCACCTCCAACTGCGTCCACATCTATGACCCTGTTGTCTCCATATGCAAACAGTATGTGGAAGGCAGTGTGGCCTAATGGCTTTGAATTCAGAAAGCCATTTCCTCCTGGGGTTGCTGAGAGGATTACAACTGGGGCCTTGTCCAGAGCTAGAACATAGTAGGCCTGAATAAGTGGCCTTTCCTTTCCTTTCCTCTCCTGCTATTCCCCTCCCTTACCTTTGCCCTGAAGTCAGTTTTCCCACCCAACCAGTTACTGGGAGGAGGGGGAGCACCAGCCCCTACCAGGAAACCTACCTCCAAGGCAGAAGTGAGAGGCCCTGTGACTCCCTGGAGCTTCAAGTTGCTGGCATGGGTGGTGCCCTGCAGCGAGTGGGTGTCTCCCCCACCCCAAGTCTCTGTCTCAGGGAGCTCCTTCCTTCCCATTCATAAGGCAGGACTCAAAAGAGACAGGAGCAGGGCAGGCAGTGGGATGCTTGTGTGCTGGTTCCCACTTGTGTTAGGGTCCCCTGCTAGAAGAAGCAATCGCAATTGTAGTACTCTTTATCTTTTCCCTAATGTATGTTTGTCCTCACTGGTGAGGCCACTGCAGCCCAGTGGCAGCAGTAGGGAGGACAGGGGAGCCCAGCATGGTGCTGGCTGAGGCAGCCCTGGAAGAAGCTGTGTGCCTCCAGGCATCTGGCCATGGGTTGCTGATCTCAGAGAGGGATAGCTCAGTTGAGAGGGTTGCCCCTAAGGTCAAAGGTATTTCCTCGCCATTCCTGTTTCTGCTGCCTACCCTGGCCCAGGTTGGAGGTATTGCCTCTGGTCTATCTCACCTGCTACAGAAACAAGGCTGAGAGTTCTTACCTGACCTGGTCCTGACCAAGGCACAGGAGAGTCACCCTCAAGGTTCTGAACTTCTGAACCTGCATGGGATGTAGGAGATGTCTGATGTGAAGGAGTCTCTGACCTGACATCCTCCTGGTGTAGATGGTCAAGTCACAAGGCAGAGCCAGGGGCCTGACTTTCCCCATGGCCGCGGGTGCCCCCTCTTCCCCCTGCAGGCAGAGCTGCAGCTTGTTTCTGTTTCCCCAGGGTGTGATGAACCTGAGGGGGCCCAGCCAGGTAGGTGTCAGTCCTGGGTTTTAGCGCTTGGCCTCTCTGGGCTGTGGATCAGGAGGGGCTCTTGGTGGAGGTCAGGTGGGGCTAGCTTAATTGCGGCCCCACTCTGGGGAGCTGGGAGCTGGTGATGCCTGGGAGCTGGAAATAGCGAAAGATTTATAGGAAGTAGGACAGGGCTGAGACTGTTTGGGGACACACCCAGAGCCAAATGGAAAGGAGCTGGTAGATGGGAGGGGCCTTGTGCAGTGGCCTAGCCTTGATGCTGGCCCAGGGAACGTCTGGGTGGTAGTGTCCCCCGTGCATGTGCCTCGCTGACTGTGAGAGGGGTCTAGATCGGCAGCCCCAGAGTGACACTTACTTGATGAGACCCTGGGGGTGTCCCCAAGAGGCCAGGTGCTAGAAACCAGAGAAAGAACCCTTGCTGGAAGGGAGGGTGGGTTATACTCTGAACTCTTCTGCAACCCTGTCTTTGCTAGCAGTGGCCGGTGTGCTCCATAGTCGAATGTGACTCAGTCCAGGTGGGTTCTTTCCAGTGGTGAGCTGGTAAGTGTTAGCAGTTGGCTGTCCAGAAAGTAGAAAAGGGCCATTGTAGCATTTGTAATTTTTTTTTTTTTTTTGAGACAGAGTCTCATTATGTCGCCCTCAATAGAGTGTCGTGGCGTCATAGCTCACAGCAACTTCAAACTCTTGGGCTTAAGTGATTCTCTTGCCTCAGCCTCCCAAGAAGCTGGGACTACAGGCACCTGCCACAATGCCTGGCTATTTTTTTGTTTTGTTGCAGTTGTCATTGTTATTTAGCAGGCCTGGGTCGAGTTTGAACCCCCCAGCCTTGGTGCATGTGGCATAACCACTGTGCTATAAGCACCAAGCCAGCATTTGTAATTTCTATAGCAGCAGATTTCAAGCTACCAACATGTCAAATTGGCTTGCAAAATCCCTGACAACTGAACAATTTAACAAATGTGTGAGCTGTCTCCAGCACACAGCTGGCTCTATCAGCCCCAACCCCCCACCCCCAGGTGCCTGGCCTGCTCTGCTGGTTGTGGGTGGGGCATAGCAGCTGGTGTGGTGCCCAGAATGACGGCTGGAGGAGCTGTCCCAGGGCTGGTTAACACCAAGGCCTCACTAGGAGAGCTTCTGGCTGATGTCTGGGGAAGGCAGAGGAGTTATTCTCAGGCGACTCTCTTTTTCTGGTGCTTTGCATGAATGTTGCACCTCCCTCTCATGGTGCCTTCTCCTCCAGTGTTCTGGAGCCACTAGAGCTACCAACTCCTTCTCTCCCTTAAATCTCCAGAGCAGAAGTCTGCTGTCTTCTGAGATCAGGAGAGGAGTTCTGGGCCTCCTTTGTGCTCTGGGTATAGCAGCCAGCCTGCTGGAGACCACTGGGCTGCCTAAGGACTTTGGCGATAGGACCCTGCTCTCTAGGAAGTGGGAGGGCAGAGGCAGACCCCGGGGTGACCCATCTTCTCATTTCTTGCCTGGCTGGGAGTTTTGCCATCTGTCTGACCCCTCACTGGCCTCCCTCCAATCTCTATCCAGGCTTCACTCAACTTGTGTTCATAGAACTCTGTAGTCAATATTGGGGATTCAGTGAGGAAAAAACTCACATTCCTACATTTAAGAAGCTTGTAGACTAGTGAAATGGTTCTTAAAAGCAGTCACTGTCCTCCTTGAGACTATGAGAGGTATCGTCAGGGTACATGTAGATCTTTTTCTCTAAAGAAAATGGGCATGTGCTTGTAATATTTTTGTATAATTATATAAATTATATATTAATATTTATATAATCCTCCTGGGAGAGGATTCTCTGCTTGTAACCATGGAGTTGCAGAAGAGGCAGGCACATTGGGAGAGTTTTGGAGGTGTCCTGGCTGAGAACACAAAGCTTCCCATTTACAAGGTGCCATGGCCACCTGACAGGTGGGTCTATAACTCCTTCCTTAACCAGTTGCTAGCTCTCTAATTCCAGAGTCATGAGCTCACAGACTTTCTGCACTGGGAAGTCCTCAAATCTGCCAGCTAATGAGGACTGCCTTACTGCTAGGGGCAGGGAAAAAGGGACAGAAAGAAAGAATCTTTTGGAAGCCCCCACACTTCTCTGAGCATTTCTCCCTACACCCTGGGCATGTCCTCTGTTTAGATGGGAGTAGACAGATAACCTCTGCCCTTCACTTGATTGCACCTGAGGCTGGGCTTGCCCTTCTAACCCTTTGCCCCTGGCCCCTGCCAGTCTACATTTCCTTCCACTTCAGAGCCTATGGGAAGCAATTCAGAGCAGACACCTATCCCCAGAGCCATCTCCAACTGGCCTGGAGGACCTCAGCACATCAGGATCTAGGCTAGAGTATGAAAGAGGAAGTGGTACCTGATCCTTCAGGACAGACCTGCCATTGGATGGGGCTGCACTTCCTCTTCAGACAGCCTGGGAGAGGATTCTCTGCTTGTAAATCTAAAGAAATTCTGTCCCAGCCTTTGGGAAACTCGCTGTCTAAAGCAGTCTAACTCGTAGCCTGAGCATCATCAAGAACACACTCAGAAAGAGAACTGTGCATCCCATAGTTGAGCGGTGACCTGTGACTTAGTACACACGCTCACTGAACACCTGCCACATGCTGGGCATTGGGCCAGCACTAGAGATTTAAAGATGGAAGAGGAGACTAGTACACAATCAGTTACACAGAAGAGTCAGGGTCATAATGCATGGGAACAGTATAATGCTGGGAGCTATGAAAAAAGGCAGATACCTGGGCAGCACCTGCGGCTCAGCGAGGGGTGGCAGGTTCGAACCCAGCCAAACTGTAACAAAAAATAGCTGGGCTATAGTCCCAGCTACTAGGGAGGCTGAGGCAAGAGGATTGCCTAATCCCAAGAGTTGTAGGTTGCTGTGAGCTGTGATGCCCTGGCACTCTACCAAGGGCAACAAAGTGAGACTCTGTCTCAAAGAAAAAAAAAAAAAAGGCAGACACCTGTCTTGGGGCAGGAGGAGAAGATACAGGCTCCTGAGAAAAGAAAGATCTGTCTGGTATAAGAAATAGCAGAGATAAGAACCAGCCTGGTTTGGGCATGGTGATTAGCCCTTCTGTTTTGGAGGTATGCCCTGTGTGACCTGGACAGACCTGGACAGTCCTGTGAGCCATTTCAAGGAGCATCAATGGGACTGGGGCCCATGGAGGATATCTGGAGGGGGGTTCAGGAGTGAAGTTGGGGACAGATAAGTGTTTATAATCCTTTAGGGCTAGAAGTTGGAGCAGGTTAGAAAGGAACATAGTCCCTCTCTGGACTTAGTTGTCTGGGCCTTAGAACCTGACTTAGGAAAATCTTGGAGGGCCTCAGCTGGGACTTTCAACGCCAGCAGAGCCAGACAGTGCTTACACTAGAGATGGGAGGGTTAAAGGACTAACTTAGGGGCTGGACATGATCATCTGACTGCTGAGAGCAAGGTACTAAATCAGGCTCAAACACCAGGCTGTGCAGGGACTGGGGTTGTCCTAGGCACATTCCAGAAGCTTCCCTCAGTCCTTCTGTTGAGCTTTGCTTCAGCACTGACTCCTGGGTTCTGTCACTGGCTAAGAAGGATCATCAGGGTCATGGCTTATTAAGTATAGGGAGATGTTTAGTGAGGGCTGAGGCCGTCCTTAGTCCTCAGAGGTAAAGGAAGGGCAGATGTCATTGGATTCATGGATCATATAAGTGGTGTTTTTATGTGGCTCTGAGGTGGCATTTAGGCAAGTATAGTTTGGTGTCTCTAAAAGAGGTATGAGGGGCGGTGCCTGGGGCTCAGTGAGTAGGGTGCCAGCCTCATATACCGAGGGTGGCAGGTTCAAACCTGGCCCCAGCCAAACTGCAACAAAAAATAACTAGTGGCAGATGCCTGTAGTCCCAGCTACTTGGGAGGCTGAGGCAAGAGAATCACTTAAACCCAACAGTTTGAGGTTGCTGTGAGCTGTGACACCATGGCACTCTACTAGGGGTGACAAAGTGAGACTCTTGTCTCTAAAAAAATTAAAAAAGAAAAAAAAGAGGTATGAGGGCAGAGTAAAAGGAAGGTCCCTAGGACATGGGGGAGAAGGGACCAGTCCTTATCCCCCTCGAGCTTCAGTTGGTTGTCCCTCATCCACAGCAGGGGTCCCTGGAAGAGCAGCTCACTTTAGGAGCAATAGCACATCTCTCAGGACCTTCCCAGCTTCATGACAGACCCAGATGGTCAGGCCAACAAATTGTGACCTTTGTGGACAAACATCCCTGAGTGATTACACCCAAATGAGCATTTTCCACAGCATGACAAACTCTTCTGAACTCTGTGTTCTTCAGAATATCCTTAATAAGAAAGGGCACAATTTTTAGAAATGTCCAGAAGTCAGTTAGAGCCAAGTGTGGTCAATAAAATTAGGAAGTATTGTCAGTGGTCAGAAATGAGACATGAGGGTGGCACCTGTGCCTCAGTGAGTAGGGCGCTGGCCCCATATACCCGGTGCTGCTGATGTGCTGGCCCCATATACAAGGGTGGCAGGTTCAAACCTGGCCTAGGCCAAACTGCAACAACAATAACAAAAAATATATATAGATCTGGGTGTTGTGGTGGACACCTGTAATCCCAGCTACTCAGGAGGCTGAGGCAAGACAATCACCTAAGCCTAAGAGCTGGAAGTTGCTGTGAGCTGTGATGCCACTGCACTCTACTGAGGGCAACAAAGTGAGACTCTGTCTCAAAAAGAAAAAAGAAATGGGTGGTGCCTGTGGCTCAAGGAGTAGGGCGCCGGTCCCATATGCCGGAGGTGGCGGGTTCAATCCCAGCCCCGGCCAAATACTACAAAAAAAAAAGAAAATGAAAAAGAAAAAAGACTGCTCGGGAGGCTGAGGCAAGAGAATCGCTTAAGCCCAGGAGTTGGAGGTTGCTGTGAGCTGTGTGAGGCCACGGCACTTTACCGAGGGCCATAAAGTGAGACTCTGTCTCTACAAAAAAAAAAAAAAAAAAAAAAAAGAAAAAGAAAAAAGAAATGAGACATGAGTATGAAGTAATCAGACTGGTTTCCATAAGAGCCTCCAACTTGCTAAGAAGGTAGCTTCAGGAGGTTTTCCAAATACACACTGCTTAGAGGGTCTGCTTACACATAAGTATAGACTTTTAGGCTGATTACTAAGATAAATGCTTCAGTGAGCTTGAGGTTTTGATTTTTTTTTTAAGTGAGGTAAAACTTACATAACACAAAATGAGTTATTTTATTTACTTATTAAATTTTTGAGACAGTCTCACTTTGTCCCTCTAGGTAGAGTGCTGTGGTGTCATAACTCACAGCAACCTCAAACTCTTGGGCTCAAGCAATCCTGTTGCTTCAGTTTTTTCCTTTTTTTTTTTTTTTTCAGTAGAGATGGTGTCTCACTCTTGCTCAGGCTGGTCTTGAACTCCTGAGCTCAAGGAATCCACTTGCCTTGGCCTTCCAGAGTACTAGGATTATAGGTGTGAGCCACCTTGTCAGGCCAAAATTAGTCATTTTAAAGTGTACAATTCAGGCAGCTCAGTGGGTAGGGCACTGGCCACATACACCAAGGCTGGGGGGTTCGAATCCAGGCTGGGCCAGCTAAAACAATGACAACTGAAAGAACAAAAAAAAATAGCTGGGCGTTGTGGCGGGTGCCTGTAGTCCCAGCTACTTAAGAGGCTGAGGCAAGAGAATCGCTTACACAGGCCTGGAGGTTGCTGGAAAAAAAAAAAAAAAAAAGAGTTAGAGGTTGCTCTGAGCTGTGACGCCACAGCACTCTACTCAGGGTGACAGCTTGAAACTCTGTCTCAAAATAAAATAAAATAAAGTGTACAATTCAGTGGCATTTAGTATATTGACAGGGTTGTACAACTATCAACTGTGTCTAATTCCACTTTCACCATCCATACCCATACAAAACCTTATGGCCACTAAGTGTCGGTCCCCATCCTCTCCTTCACCACCTGGAGACCACTAATTTGCTTTCTGTCTCCATGGACTTACCTGTTCTAGATGTCTCATAAATGGATCATGCAGTAGGTGGCCTTTTGTGTCTGGTCCCTTTCACTAAACATAATGTTTTGGAGGATTGTCCATGTTGCACCATGATACAATCAGTATCAGTACTTAGTTCCTTTTATGCCCAAACTATTCCACTGCGTGGCTGTTTCATGTATTCTTTATCTATTCATCCATTGGTGGACATTTAGGTTGTTTCCACTGGACGCAACTTTTAAAAGGTGATGTTACCTTTTGTACCCTAGCTCCATAGCCCTGAAAGATACCTGTCTTTCTTTTGTCAATGGCATGTCCTTGAGTGTAGGAGGCTGCCTGGAGGAACATCCACATAGACACTCTGCCCCCTGTACTCACCAGCGCAGGTCTCCAGGCCTGTCACCTCTCATGTTCCTCACTCACTGTTCTCCATCTTTCTCCCCACCTAGGAGATGACAAGTATGGGCGGAAGATCATTGTGTTTAGTGCCTGTCGAATGCCCCCCAGCCACCAGCTGGACCACAGTAAGCTCCTGGGGTGAGTACCCATGGGGAAGTGTGATAGGACCTTTGTCCCCAGAATAGCTACTGCCGTCTTTTTTTTTTCTTTTTTTTTTTTTTTTTTTGAGACAAAGCCTCAAGCTGTTACCCTGGATAGAGTGCCATGGCATCACAGCTCACAGCATCCTCCAACTCCTGGGCTTAAGCGATTCTCTTGCTTCGGCCTCCCAAGTAGCTGGGACTACAGGCGCCCGCCACAATGCCTGGCTATTTTTTGGTTGTAGTTATCATTGTTGTTTGGCAGGCCCAGGCTGGATTCGAACCCGCCAGCTCTGGTGTATGTGGCTGGCGCCTTAGCTGCTTGAGCTACAGGTGCCAAGCCTACTGCCGTTTTTCTTACTGTTCATCTCTGCTTGGCGGGTGCCTTCCCTCTTCTCAGAAGGGAGCTGTTTTATATTGAGGGGACAGCACTGGACTAGGTGTCAGACTGACTTTTTTTTAATTTCAGCTTGCTTGTTCGTTCTTCTTCGTTTGAAGTACTCTTTTTTTTGGTTCATTTTCTTCTTCCTCTGGCCATGCTATGTCCCGTTGCCTCCCCAGTAGCTGGGATTACAGGCGCCCACCACAACGTCTGGCTGTTTTTGATGTTAGTGGAGACGGGGTCTTACTCTAGCTCACTGCTGCTCATACTGGTCTCGAACCTCTGAGCTCAGACAATCCACTCGCCTCAGACTGACTTTCTTGATATGGAAACTGTGACATTGGCCAGCATCTTTAGGCCTCATTTTCTTCACCTTTCAAAGGAGACAATAGTACAGCCTTCCTTTTTTCGAGGAGATACTTTACTGCACATGAAAATCCTTTGAAAGGTATAAAACCTTCCAAATGTGAGGACTAATTATTATAATTACATGGCATTTCAGATATGGTTGTAGTTGTTTATCATTTGTATGAATAATTAGTGTTACCTTATTTCTTGACAAATTGTCAGTGATTTCTGGTCCTATGTAGGTTCTGTTAGCCAAGTTCACATAATAGCTCCAGCTGGTCATTTGTGTCTCCTGATTCAAGTACAAAGGCTGGTTGAATGCAGAAGTTTTACAACTCCATTCTGGTAACTGGTCATAATTGAGCCAGTGCTAGGCTTATCACCAGGCAGAGCAGTGACTCGTCTCCTCCTGCTGTCCCTCAGAGCATGTAGAGTAACTGTCTTATACTCCTTTCCTGACCAGTTTTAAGCAACTCCCCTGAAATTTAAAATTCTGGCACTGTCCCTGGCAGTTCTTTGAGATCCTTTGAGGTCATGTGTGTATGGTAGGTGGTGAGGGGTCAGGGACAGGCCCCCAGAAGGCCGCAGAGGGAGGGGCCTGGGCTTGGAGTCTCAGCTACTACGAGGTAGCCCAGCCAGAGGCTGAGTCCTGCCTGCATTGTTGTAGTCTTTCTCCTTGGCCTCCTGAACCCTCGTCCCACCACTCCTCAGACAAGGCAGGCAGAGCCTTGTCCAGGTCTCATGGGCCCAGCCTGAGGGTGATTGAGTCACAAGCCCTCTCCTCCAGTTTTTCAGTGTCTGATGTGCTAGGTGACAGTGCCCTGGCCAGATAATAATCTAAGTGGGAGGAAGTCAGAGGATGGGGTGGGAAAGCACCCAGCTCTTGGAGGCAGCTTGCTGAGTGAAGCTTCACCCACTCCGGAGCCGTCCTCAGGTTCAGGAAGCCCTCTGCCACCCCCTGCTGTGTGTCCTTTATTCCTACCTGGGCTGGTCACTGTCCCCACTGAGAGCACAAAGATGCTTCCATCACAGAGCAATCTGGCCCCTGTTTTCAGTCAAATCACCTCAGACTTGGCTTTTCCCAGCTGTCCATGTGCATCTGGAGGGTTAAAATAGAAAGTGCCTGAAGCTTGGAAATCAGAATGTAAACTTGAGCTTTGCCTATTTCTAGCTGCACGCTTTGGGGCGAGTCATTTACGAGCCCTATGCAAATGAGAACTGTGTTTACCTCACGGCATTAGGTAAGATAGTATATGTGAAATGCTATTGTATATGTTGTAAAGTACTATTACAGTTTCAAGAATTTAAAAAAATACAGGTGGCTATAAAGAAAAAAATATAGACAACTATAAAAAATGTCCTGACAAACCTAAAACCCAGAGAGAAAATGACTATTGATATTTTGGTGTAGCTACTTTCTATTTTTTTCTATAACATATGTGGAACTCTCTAGTCAGTTTTGTATGTTACATAACACTGTTATCTTCTGGTCATTAAATGTTCTTCAAAGACATGCTTTATAAAAACATTTTATTATCTGATATGCATACAAAAATGTGAACAAATCTGAGATATACATAAAGATGAATTTGCAAAAACTGAACGTATCTGTGTCACCCACACCCCACAAAGGGTGGTTACCACTGTTCTGACATCTGACTTCACAGATTAGTTCTGTCTACAGAAACATCCTGTGAGATATTCTATTTAGGGATGTCCTGTGATTTATTTAACTGATTCCCTGCTATTGCCTAGTTAGCTTGCTGTTCCATTTTTTTTCTTTTTTTTCATCATAAAATAGGCTGCAATGAACGTCTCTCTACCAAAATTTTTCTGTTCCTCTCTGGTTATTTTCTTAGGATAAATTCCTGGATACATTTTTATAGGGTCAAGAGTATGAACATGTCATAGCTTCTGTGAAACATCACTTTATTGTCCTCCAAAAGGCTATAACCTCTATCAGTGGATGAAGGTGTCTATTTTCACTATAATCTTTGATTTTTTTTTTTAGAGACAGAGTCTCACTTTGTCACCCTCAGTAGAGTGCCGTGGCGTCACAGCTCACAGCAACCTCTAGCTCTTGGGCTTAGGCGATTCTCTTGCCTCAGCCTCCCGAGTAGCTGGGACTACAGGGCCTGCCACAATGCCCTGCTATATTTTGTTACAGTTTAGCCGGTGCTGGGTCTGAACCCACCACCATCAGTATATGGGGCCTGCGCCCTACTCACTGAGCCACAGGCACCACCCATCTTTGCTATTTTTATAGTTGCAAAGTGCAACTACATTTATATGATAGCACTTTGTAAACTGCTCAATGCGTAGAAGGGTTATAAGTTATTGTGTAGGTAATAACAATCGGAATCACAATCAGAATCCAGCATTAACCATATCACTCACATGCCTGCCTGTGTGGACCCAGCCTGGTGCATGGACCAGCATCCAGGTTACTCTCTCTGGGTTAGGTCAAGTTGTACATAATATCTGGGCAGTTCCTTAGGCTTCTTCCTTGCCTCACCTTGGAAATCCTTAGAATTCTGCCTGCCCAGCCTCCTGGCCTAAAGTGTTGTCCCTGCTACAGCCTGGGAGCTGGTTGGCTAGCCAGAAAGAGGGCTTCATACTGGACTCCCCCTGCCCAAATTCTTGTTCATTCCATCCATTCTTCTCACTGTGCTCAGCATCAAGTGTGTGTGTGTCAAGATGGTAGGTATCATATTATGAACACAGGGAACCTGAGGAAATGAGGCTCTTTGGTCCACTAATAGCTAAGTGACTGGAGCAGCTAACCTTCTGGCCACCTCGATCACCTCTCACAGGCCCAGTGTTTTACAACCTGTGTCTGCGTTCACCTGTAAAAGGCAGAGCTGTCCCATGGTCACAAATGTAGGCTTTGGAGTCAGACACTTCACTTCCAACTGGATGCGGTGGCTCATGCCTGTAATCCTAGCACTCTGGGAGGCCAAGGCGAGTGGATCGCTTGAGCTCAGGAGTTCGAGACCAGCCTGAGCCAGAGCAAGACTCCATCTCTGCTAAAAATAGAAAAACTAGCTGGGCTTTGTGGGCTTCTATAGTCCCAGCTACTCAAGAGGCTAAGATAAGAGGATCGCTTGAGCCCAAGAGTTTAAGGTTGCTATGAGCTATGATGTCATGGTACTCTGAGGTGACAAAGTGAGATTCCGTCTTTAAAAAAAATAAATAAACCCACAAATACAATTAAATAAAGCGCTTTTGGTTTACATTTAAGCTAGCCATTACTAGCAAGCTTCCTGCCTTTTCTGAAATTCTAGCCTATTGGGGATACAGCTTACAAACACCCCTGCTGGTTCTATGAGCACTCCGAGGAAAAATGGTCATAGAAGAGGCTATGACAAGACCTGGAAAGATACTGGGTTGTCTCCTGTCTAGTAAACAGGCAAAGCAGATACTCATTGTAGAGATTTGCTCTGCCTGGGGCAGGGATCAAGGGAGTAGCTCAAGCCCTGAGATATGGGCAGAAGAGCTTATATCCCTAATTGCAGAGCAAGAGCCTCTGTGGTGGTGATGGGAGGAAAATTTCTCCCTCTTACCAATTCCTTAGAGATTAACGCAGGTGGCATTTTAGTCCATAGGGAACTAGCAGAGTTTAACACCTCCCTAGAAATATGTGTGTGTGATGTCAAGCAGGGGGCTCTCCCAATACAAGGCTCAGATTTCAGATTTCTCAAGGCTACCCTTAAGGTTAACAATAATAACAATAGGAGCTGATATGCTCACTCAGAAAGTGTTGGCATCTTTGTTCCCTCCCTCATCTTACCCTCTGAGCAAATAGACTTCAATAAAAGCAGAGTGGAGTAAACACTCCGTCCCATTGCTGGAATCCCACAAACAAGCAATGGACCCCTGAGCTCCCACTTTTTAATTCTAAAAAAAAAAAAAAAGAAAAGACAAAAACAAAATGCAGTGCTGTCCCCTGGTCAAGAATACAGGCTTTGAAGTTTTGGAGTCAGATACTTCATTTCCAGGCTCCACCACAAGCTGTGTGACCTTGGATAAGCATTGACCTCTCTGGTCATTTACCTGATTTATGAGATTGGGAATAACATTAGCCTCTGTTATGAGAAAGAATGAGATAATGTATGTGACGTGCTTAGCAGACACTAAAAGCTGAATATTGATAAACAGCGACTATTATCATCATTACTGACTGACTCAGGGCAATCCCATGAGGGCAATGTCATTCTCATTTTTTTGTTTGTTTTTGAGACAGAATCTCACTTGGTCACTCTACCACTCACCCTTGGTAGAGTGCCATGGCATCTTAGCTCACAGCAACCTCAAGGTCTTGGGCTCAAGCAATCCTTTTGCCTCAGCCTCCCAAGTAGCTGAGACTATAGGTGCCCGCCACAAAGCCAGGCTATTTTGTTGTTGTTGTTGTTGCATTTGTCATTGTGGTTTGGACCCACCAGCCTCGGTGTATGTGGCTGGCTCTGTAACCTTGTGCTACAAGCGCTGAGCCATCATTCTCATTTTTATTCCAGGTATGTGAGAGATCCTGGATTAGAGTCTTAGTCTCCTGACTTTAGCCCTGTGCCCCCTCACAGGGACATAGTGACTGATTATGCACCCAGAATAATCAGAACAGACCTTGCAGGGGAGGGTTTGTGAGGAATGGGGATGACATAGCTAGAGATCTCAGGGCACCAGTTTCTGTCTTAATGGGGACCACACTTGTGCACAGGGCAGGCCTGAGCAGGGCTTTTCTCTGGAAGGTACCTGAAGCACACCCTGGACCAGTATGTGGAGAGCGACTACACTCTGCTCTACCTGCACCACGGCCTGACCAGCGACAACAAGCCCTCACTTGGCTGGCTCCGGGATGCCTACCGCGAGTTTGACCGCAAGTGGGTTGGGGCATAGGCATGGGCTCCAGGGCCTGGGCAGGTGGCTCCGGAGCTAGTTGCTCTGCTGAGTTCTGAGCTGCCGTCCACTTGGCAGGAACTCAATCCATGTCATGGGGAGGCAGGCATCCACGTCTGGGTAAACAAAAAGACTCTGAAATCAGAATAGCTTGGGCTTAAATCCCAGCTTCTCCACTTATCTGCGCTGTGAACTTTCATGTTATTTAACCTCTCCGAGCCTGTTTCCTAATCTGTAAAATGGGCCAGCAGCAGCTCTGAGCACACATGCTACTGTGCATGTTGAATCAGAAAATGCACTTTGAGACCCTAGCTTTGTGTCCTATCCCTCCACCCCTGCTCCCGAGTTCCCCACTCTGCCTCTGCAGGTACAAGAAGAACATCAAAGCCCTGTACATTGTGCACCCTACCATGTTCATCAAAACCCTGCTCATCCTCTTTAAGCCCCTCATCAGGTGAGCGGCTGTGGGTGGGGCAGGTGGAACCCATGTTTCCCTTAGAACTCTACAGTAGATACCAAGCACTCCTGGTTTGGGGCTAGGCCTCTGTCTGGACTGGAAGGGCTGTTGAGGGAGAGTAGGGCCTGCCACCACGGGCACACCCCCACCCAGGCCCTTTCCTCTGTTGGCAGCTTCAAGTTTGGGCGGAAGATCTTCTATGTCAATTACCTGAGTGAGTTGAATGAGCATGTGAAGCTGGAGCAACTGGGGATCCCTCGCCAAGTGCTCAAGTGAGGCGGGGTGGGGTGCATGCTGTGTTTGCAGGGCAGGACAAGCCTGCTCAGGAGAGAAGCCAGGAACCTGGTGGAAGCAAACGTCATAATGTAGAAACTGTCCAGGGGTTGGAAGGAGCAAGTGCAAACCCCCCCTGCTCCTGTAAAGGCTGTGTGACTGGATGTCTTCAGAGTCTGTTTTCTCATGTGTAAAGTGGGGCTGTTATGAGGATTACATGAAAAAATCCTGTTTTGCAAAACAGCACAGTAAATGCCTGATAAAGTTTGTTGTGGAGACTCTAACCAGGCAGAGGGCCTGATCCTTCTGTTTTTTTTTTTGTTTTTTGTTTTTTTTTTGAGACAGAGTCTCACTTTTTTTTTTTGTCACCCTTGGTAGAGTGCCGTGGCATCACAGCTCACAGCAACCTCCAACTCCTGGGCTTAAGTGATTCTCTTGCCTCAGCCTCCCAAGTAGCTGGCACTACAGGTGCCTGCCATAATGCCTGGCTTTTTTGTTGTTGTTGTTGTTGTTGCAGTTGTCACTGCTGTTTTAGCTGGCTGGGGCCAGGTTCGGCCAGGTTCGAACCCACCACCCTCTGTACATGGGGCCAACGCCCTACCCACTGACCCACAAGCGCCACCCGGCCTGATCCTTCTTCCTTCACTCCTGCAGATATGATGACTTCCTCAAATCCACACAGAAGAGCCCTGCAACAGCCCCCAAGCCAATGCCGCCACGGCCACCACTGCCCAACCAGCAGTTTGGGGTCTCCTTGCAGCAGTGAGTATGCAGAAGGGGGCCTGCCAGGCCTGGCTGGGAGCCAGGAAGGGCTGCAGAGCCAGCTCACTGCACTTATTCCCACAGCCTCCAGGAGAAGAACCCAGAGCAGGAGCCCATTCCGATTGTGCTCAGGGAGACCATTGCCTACTTACAGGCCCACGGTGAGTGCCAGGGCTCAGAGCCCAGAGCCCAGAGCCCATGGCCATGGTGCCTGGCCCCCTCCTCCTCAGCTGGGTCTCCCAGTCCCCTCAGGAAGCTGCTGGGCAAGACTGAGAGAGGTCTTGTGTGCATCAGCACCCCTGACACTGAACCCTGTACTGAGAACCTTGAGACTTACCAGGCCTCACCATTTCCCAGCTCTCACCACTGAGGGGATTTTCCGGAGGTCGGCCAACACGCAGCTTGTGCGGGAAGTGCAGCAGAAGTACAACATGGGTGAGTGGTCGGGGTCTGTGGCAAGGCCCATAGCCAGCAGGGCTCCTCTTTGGTGGGGGGGGGGGGTTGACTCTGCCTTTTGTGCCCTGTAAGGAAGGGCCCCAAATTCCCTGCCTATCAGCGGTTTGGGTGGCACTTGGTGTCACTGGATAGGTCTACTTCTGCCTGGGTGTCCCAGGCCTGCTGCCTCATTGATTAGGCTCCTAGGCTCTGGATTCAGGCTCATGCAGAGGTGAGGAGTAACGCAGTGTGTGCTGGGGGCCCACTGCTCCCAGATGCCTGGGACCCAGGGCCTCCAGATGGCCTTATCTCCTTGTCCAGAGGAAGAAGGGAGGCAAGCATAAAGACAGTGCTGGGAGAAGAGGTTCATGCAGATCTGAGGGCAGAGCTATGCTACAGGCATAAGCCCTTCTCCATGCTGCTCCCCACCCAGGGCTGCCTGTGGACTTCGACCAATACAATGAGTTACACCTGCCAGCAGTCATCCTTAAGACCTTCCTTCGGGAGCTTCCGGAGCCTCTGCTAACCTTTGACCTCTACCCCCACGTTGTGGGCTTCCTCAGTGAGTGTCCCTCCTCTCCCCCGCCAGCTGTGCAGGTCTTCCACGAGACCTGGACTTGGGGCAGATGTGCTTGGCCATCTGTCCACCTGCCCTGGTGGCTTGTGGGCCTAAGTGTGTCCAAAGAAAGTCTGTTGGGAGCTTCCCTGAACAAGCCTAGCCCAGGCACCTCTAACCTCGGCCCCTTTCCTCCTAGACATTGATGAGAGCCAGAGGGTGGAGGTGACACTGCAGGTCCTCCAGACACTCCCTGAGGAGAACTACCAAGTGCTTCGTTTCCTGACTGCCTTCCTGGTGCAGGTGAGACCTCAGCCTCAGCTTCTACAGCTCACCTAGGGGGTGAAGGGAGGGGCTGCCACCTCTCCTGCTCCAGTGGTGGTTGGTGGGAGTAGGAGGCAGGTTTTATGGATTCCTGCTGCAACCTTCTGATTCCCTTCACAGATTTCTTCCCACTCTGACCAGAACAAGATGACCAACACTAACCTGGCTGTTGTCTTCGGCCCTAACCTGCTGTGGGCCAAAGATGCTGCCATCACCCTCAAGGCCATTAATCCCATCAACACCTTCACCAAGTTCCTCCTGGACCATAAAGGGGAGTTGTTTCCTAGCCCCGAGTCCAAGGGGCTCTGAGCCCAGCCCCCACCCTGCTGGCCCCTTTCTCTGGTAGCCCCAAGTTTGGACTCTTTTTCCTTCTGGCATCAGCCTCATAGGCACACGGGGCTCCTGCCCAGGAAGGGGCCATGATGCCTTCTGGAGATGGAAGCTGGAGCCACAAACCAGGCAGCTCCAACCCCCCGTCCACCTGCCTCACCAGCCCCGGAGGCCTTGCTGTTACCATAAGACATTTTTCTTTGCCTTATACTTCTCACTGCCTCTCTGGACCCCTGGATCCTGCTGGGCTCTCCAGAACTGAGCCTGGCTCTTCTGGGTAGAGAAGGACAGAGCCCCAGCAGCCCCTTTTCCTACTTTTTCCTATCTCTGTTTCCCTGGCAACTGTGGATGACAAAATCACTGCTGGCCGGGCTGGTAGCAGGGCCTGGTTCTCCCCTTCCCAACTGCTGGGGAAAGAACAGCTAATCTCCTTGGTGTGGCCACACCACTCTGAGGTGCCTCCCTGTCTGGGTGTATTGTCCTGCTTTTTAAAAGTCCCTCCATGTGGAGGCTTGGACACAGGCACCCTGCCTGTGTCCTGCCCCCAGCAGCTCAGCCTTGGGTCTTTCACAGCTGAGGAATGGAGCCTGCTACCTCCTCTTAACTCCTTGTTCACGTATCCTGGGTCAGCCCTTTCCAAGTGGTACTGCCCCCAGGGTGTCCTGATCTCCTGGTTCTGCCAGGACTGGCAGCTTGGAAGGCAGGGCTGAGTCCCAGCATCCATTGAAATTTATGCATCCCTGGGCGGCGCCTGTGGCTCGGTCGGTGGGATGCCGGCCCCATATACCGAGGGTGGTGGGTTTGAGCCGGCCCCGGCCAAACTGCAGCCAAAAAATAGCCGGGCGTTGTGGCGGGCGCCTGTGGTCCCAGCTACTTGGGAGGCTGAGGCAGGAGAATCGCTTAAGCCCAGGAGTTGGAGGTTGCTGTGAGCTGTGTGAGGCCACGGCACTCTACCGAGGGCCATAAAGTGAGACTCTGTCTCTGCAAAAAAAAAAAAGATAAATAAAAAAAAGAAATTTATGCATCCCTGCCAAACCCATGTCTGGGAAGTGGGGTGTTGTGTTCCTCACTGATCCTCCTTGATCAGTGACCAGCAATGCCCACCCCTTCATTCCTGCTACAGGCTCTAGAACTGTCCATTGTGGGGTCACTCTGGCCCTCACTCTGGCCACAAATGACTCAATGCCTCTGTGGTAGCTCCTTTCTCCAGCTGGAGGACTCTTAAAGGGGCTAAGGTTGGAGGCTCATAGTGCCCGTAGGAGGGGCAGAGATTTTGCTAATAGATCAGTCCCTGATAGGTGGGTCTTGCCAATCTCCCCAAGGGAGTATGTTGTTTTTCAGAAAACCTAGATAACCCCAGTGATGGTTATTAACCCTCATTCCAGCTGTGTCTCATAGAATTACACTTCTTTCTCATGAACTGTGGGGACCCCCTTTTCTGCAGCCTGTGCCCTGGTAGCAGGGCAGTACCTGCAGCAACACTGCCCCCATAACCTTGGCTGGGCAGGAATCCTCACTGACCAGACTAGCCCCATCTGCAGGCCGGGCGGGGCCTGGCCTGACCTCACTGGGTGTCCCCCAGGCTACCTGCAGCATATCTGGACTCCTGGGGCCTGGAGCTGCTGCTGATTCTCAGTCAGTCTATGTGTCTCTAGCCTAGGGCGCTCTGCTTTCTGTCCTGTGTATCAAATGTCACTTACAGTCCCACTCACTGGGGAGCCATTTGGATCTCTTGGGTCTTTCTCCTGTCCCCTGCCCTACTGGTCTATACCTGGGAGGGCACTTGTACTGTGTGTGAATCAAGTGTTCACATTTACACTTCCTGACTTCTTGGCATGAATCATGTATTTCACTGTTTGCACTTTTTGTATTTCAATAAAAATGGAGATAGAAAACTGCCCATTTGGCTGTGATGGAGGTGAGCCAGGTGTGGTGGTTCAATACTGGATGGGAAGTGGGGTGTTGTGTTCCTCAATGTCTACCAGGAAGTCCCCTCCCAGGCCACCTGCCCCCTTCCCCATCTTGTTCCCCTGGGGCAGTTACAAGGCCAGCTTCCTCACCAGCTTCTAGGCACAGACGGGTCCACGGACATCTTCCACTTGTTTGCACTGCAGCATTACAGCTGGCCACTTTGTGACCAGGGCCTCTTATGCTCCTAACTGGAAGGCACCAGCAGCATGGAGGGGCCTTAGGCAAGTGAGGGAGGAAAAGACGGCATGGATTGTGGTGGACAGCAGGGTGGGCTTGGGAGTCACGAGGGTTTGCACCCTTGTTCTGTCACTTGCCAGTGCTGTGACAGCCCCAGATCTACAACAGCTGTTTCATTAGAACATGTTTCCTCTGAGGATCAGAAATGTGGGTAGTAGGCTGGGTGTGGTGTTCACACTTGTAATCCCAGCACTTGGGAGGCTGAGGCGGGTGGATTGCCTGACGTTTGAAACCAGCCTGAGCAAGAACAAGACCCTGTCTCTTAAAAAATAGCCAGGCGTTGTGGCGGGCGCCTGTAGTCCCAGCTACTTGGGAGACTGAGGCAAGAGAATGACTTGAGCCCAACAGTTTGAGGTTACTGTGAGCTAAGACACTATGGCACTCTACTAAGGGACTCTGTCTCAAAAAAAAAAAAAAAAGTGGGTAGTGCATAACACAGGGGGCGCTCAGTGATAAGAAAGTGAGCATCAGCTTGCTGGCAAATGGAGTGATGGTCCTAAATTCATGCAGCAGCTGGATGGGAACTGCAGTCTGACCAGTCCCCTCCTGCTTGCCCCCTGCCTGAGCAGCCAAGCTGTTTCCACACCACCTAAAGTCCCAAGGAGTCTGTGAAAGATCCAGTTTTCCTTTATTCTCTTCAGTAGGTTTTGCTTTGCTTTAAAGGTTTAGGAAGGTAAATTTTGTGATTTATGTACTACGTTATTATTTTTTTTTTTTGTCAGAAAAAAATGAAGGTAGGACAGAATTTTGCTTGGCACAGCTGTTAAAGTCAACTTCCAGGTATTGTGGCCTGCTAATTGTGATCAGGAGGCTACTGTGGCCTCGGTTGGGCCTGTTCTTTTTTCTCCTTACTGGGTGAGCCATGGGATCAGGCAGTGTTAAGTTGGTTATCAACCAGCCCCAGGAAGCCAGGCCCATTGCACAACTGTGGCCCTCGTCCAGGTACCTCGAGGCAGAGGCATTGGCTACCTCCCCTCTCTCCCTCGATCTGCTTGTCTCTAGGTGGGTGACTTTGGGACAGGTAGGCAGTGACCCAGGAAAGCAGGAGAGTGACCAAACCCAGGGAGCTGTTGACTGGGTGAGCTCCTGGCAGGGCTCCCTGCTGAATGACTCAAATGCCAACTTACCAAAACCTTAGCCTCTTCAGGGGTTCTGGGGTAGAGTGTGAGCAGATGCTTTAAAGGGGTGGGACACTAAGAAAAAAAGGAAAACAGGCCTGGGCGCAATGGCTCAATTTTATAATCCTAGCACTCTGAGAGGCCAAGGCGGGTAGAGACCAGCCTAAGCAAAAGCAAGACCCCATCTCTACTAAAAGTTGAAAAATTAGCCAGGTGTTGTAGTGAGTACCTGTAGTCCCAGCTACTCAGGAAGCTGAGGCAAGAGGATCACTTGAGCCTAAGAGTTTGAGGTTGCTGTGCACTATGATGTCACTGCACTCTCTACCCAGGGAGACAGACTAAGGCTCAAAAAAAATAAAAAAGGTGGGGGGAAGGGTGGGGTGGGACACTGTTGCTAGTCAATGGACAGCCAAGCACTTTGCTTAGGGGGATCACAATTGACGGTGATGTTAGAACAGTCTCTTCACCATGTGTGACCCAGGTCTTGGGCAGTTCTGTCCTAGCTGGGTGTATAGTCAGTGTCACATGCAGGTTACTAAAAGCAAGGGCTCCCAGGCCCTGGTTTTTGGCTGAATTTAGAATTTTCTTTTCCTTTTTTTTTTTTTTTAATATCCTTCAATAAAAGCTGAAGAATTTAGTTTTCTAATTAGCTCTTTTTTTGTCCTGAGGCCTAGCTTCAGTCTAATAGGGGTGGGGAGGCAGCTCAGCCCTCATCAGCTTTTCTCTTTTGCCTTTAGAACAGTAGTTCTCAACGAGCCATAGGAACAGTATTAAAGGAACACAGCATTAGGAAGATTGAGAACCACTGCTCTAGAATCATCTCTGCCTCTGGGATATAGGCTCCACCCTTGGCTCCCCACCCCCATCGTAGGGTGATGCTGTGGGGTTGCAGTGCCTGGAGGCCAGGCTGACTGATCTCTCTCTTCCTGGGACTTTTCTCTCTTCCTCAGAGATGGCCTGGTAGCCTCCATAGAGACTCTGGTCAGATCAGGGCAGCTAACTTCCTGCTCCTTCCTGCCACCCCTTCCCTTCTCAGGCTATTCTCTGGCCTCGCTCAGCCACAACAGGCTCCAGACAGCTTGGGGAGCCCCCTACTCCCGCCTGGGACCTTGTTTTTCTTGCTGTCCTGTAAGGGGATGATGACAGTGTCCTAAATTTTACGGAGATTTTTCTAGATTTTTCTATACTTCATATCCTTCCTCACAGAATATTCAAGTAGAAGCCCCAGGATGGGGAAAGTGAGGCACTGGCAGGTTTCCTGACCAGCCCTGGGTTGCACAGCTGGTAGGTGGCCAAGGCCAAGCCCCAGGACTCCAACAGCCCTGCTCAGCTCTGAAGTCTTTTAATGCTTCCCAATATCCCACTTTTCCCTCTCTGTGGAAGCTGTTGGTGACCCAGACCTGCAGTGGGGAGGGTGGAACACTAGGTTTTAAGACAATTTGCAGGACAGGAGGCTGTAAAGTACAGAAAAGATTTTACTGGAAATCTCTTGAATACATCTTGAAGTGTAACTCAGTATTTCCAAACAAAATAGGCTGGAGGAGGAGGAAGGACTCTACCACCTGGAGACAGATGGCTGGTCCCCAGGGTGCTGCAGGAGTTGGTCTAGGGCTTATACCTTTTATGGTACACAGATGAGGGGCAAGGGCCAGCTTGCAAGTTGCTTTATTCCTCCCAGGTTCAGCTTAAAGTCAGGGCCAAGCCTTCCTGGCCTTCTCACGTGGGGCCCTGTGAAAGGCTGCTGCCAACAGATGCCAACAGGGAGTCAAAGAGGACTGCCTTGGACAACAGTGGCCAATGGCCAACAGGCCTTTCCATGCAAGGACTGAGAAAGAGGGCAGCAGCTGGGGTTGGGGAATCAGTAATTTGTCAGGGGCCTTTCTCCTCCTCACAGCCAGTGATTTGTGGCTGTATCTAGTTTAGCAGGCCACGCAAGTGCTCTGCCTCAAAGACAGGAGTTGCCACCACTGCTGGGAACATTTATTTTGTGGCAGCTGAAGCATGCATGAACTCGAGGCCCCTACCAGAGCCTGCCCCAGCCCTCAGAGGTCTTGTAGGTGGAACAGTGTCACATGGAGTTTAGTAACAAGCAATTGAGAGCCACCTGCTGCATGGAAGCACAGCTACTGCTGATGAGTGCCCCAAGTTGGCCAGGAGGAAAGGGGCAGGCCCAGCTCTCTTCGGTCGGGGCTCCCAGCAAGACTGGGAGAGGACAGGTGACAGGCAGGTACAGCTAGGCACTTGACTTATTTCAAGTAAAAATACCTGAAGGGTTAAGTCAATCACATGCTCAGCTTTGGTTTCTCAACAAGAAGCCAATCCAGCTAGTAAACCCCAGGGCAGTATACAGACCCTGGGGCTAAAGGGAGGTGGTGGCCAGGCCTAGGCAGGAGGAGGAAAAGCTCCACAGTCTAGCCTCAAAGATCAGAAACAAGTACCCCAGCAGGAGGGAGACACGCAAAGTCCCTTGGGCACTATGCATGGTCATCACATTTAGCGCCCAAGACTTCCTGGGCAGCCAAAATGGAGTCAGTTATTCTGCAGAAGCTGTGGGAGACCCAAGACTCTCACCAGGAATATGTCAGTGTCCCAGGTATAGCCTTTAGTCAATTCGAATGCAGCAATTCTGGAAGGTTGCTTTGCCCTCAGCCAGCCCTATTCCTCAGAGCAGCAACCAGACTCTGAAGAGCCTCCACAGGCAGAGCCACTGTCCCAGGAAGAAGCCCTCCACCTTCCCCAAGTGAAAACATCTAACCTCAAACATATTTTCTCTATAAAATATCTGATTTCTTTGAAAGTAATAAATATTTACTGTGTTCTATAACCCAAGAGCAGCAGTGGGGAAGGAAATGAAGAGAACCTTTGCCGTGACTCCCAGTGACAGAAGTCTAGAGACACAAGATTGTTATTTCCCATGTCGCTGAGGAGCAGAGCACAGGCGGCCAAGGGCTGCTCAGACCCTCTAGGAAGTGCTGCACCACCTTTGGGATGGGGATGGCTGGCTCTGGAGCTCTCAATACCCTGGGCGGACAGGCCTGTCATATTGCCAGAAGTACAGGCACAGGTGGCAGAGAGAAGGAGAGAGAGGAAGAAGCTAGCAGGAGGTGAAAGAGACAACAAAGAACCTAAAGACTCCCTCTCCTTCCTCCCAATACTGTCGTCTTCCTCTTCCTGGCTCCGTACCAGTTTCTGGGTTGCCAGTTGGAATGTCAAATGGTTGATGGTAACAGCAGGCAGGCAAGGGGCCAGCTTCAGGGCAGGCCCAGACTAGAGGCTGGCAGCAGGAGGAACAGGATGACACCCTTATGAAGCAGCTGACAATGGGCAGGGCACTCAGATGAGCCTTCCAAGGGCCCTTTTGTACAAAGGGTCTTCCCATCTTCAAGGCCAGAGGGGAGTCCTCTCAATGCTGGTATTGGGCTTCACTGCTGTAATGGGTTTAACTGTTGCTATGGAGTTTCCAGGAGGTCCAAGAGCAGGGATTTTTGGGTCCCCACAGGGGAAACAATCCTCCCCTCCACCTGGCTTGGAACAGGATAAGGGATGGAAGCAGCTGATGCATGGGAGGCTCTCTGTCCCCTGGGGCCACAAAAGGAGGGTGCTGCTGGTACTCAGGACACTTTTACTGCAGGGTTTCTACAAAGGCATCGAATTCTCGCACATTCTTTTCATGCACAGCCAGCTTCTCTGGTAATGAGTCCTGTAACAAGAAGGGAGAGAAGAGCTGATTATTCAGGTAGGGCCTTGAAGAAACAGCCAGCTCAGACCCCAAGATGAGGAAGGGAGTGGGAAAAAGAGCCCTGCTGGGCAGCATGGAGCTAGTAAGCAGAATGCCTGGCAGCAGAGCAGGGATGGGACAGGATGGGTGTGGGTATATGTCAGTTTGTTAGGGCTTTGTGGGGCCAACAGGGTTGACAGAACAGTCTGGGGAGTCCAAATGGGCCACATACTCAATAAGAGAGAAAAGGACGATGACAAGAATAGGAGGACACAGAAACTTAACATGAAATATCCCTGACACAGATCAGACTGACCAGAATAAAAGAGCAAGTGCAGAGTGCTATGAATTAAGAAAAGTTCATAAAGATTTTTTCACACCCTTTGCTGGGCATCAGAACCCCCACACTCCCAAGAAATTTCTCAGTCAGCGGGTCTGTGTCATGGCCCAGGAATCTCCATCTTTATACCAGCTGTGTGTGTGTGTGGTAAGGCATTAGAGAGGGCTGAGAGAATGGTAAAAAAGAGAGAAGCAGAGGAAAATAGAACTGTGAGAAGTTTAACTGCCTCTGTATCAACAGTTATGAATAAAAATCTGATCCTGGTAGTCCCAGCTACTCGGGAGGCTGAGGCAGGAGAATCACCTAAGCCCAGGAGTTGGAGGTTGCTGTGAGCTGTGTGAGGCCACGGCACTCTACAGAGGGCCATAAAGTGAGACTCTGTCTCTACAAAAAAAAAAAATCTGATCCTGGACGGCGCCTGTGGATCAGTGGGTAGGGTGCTGGCCCCATATGCCAAGGGTGGCGGGTTCAAACCCAGCCCCAGCCAAACTGCAACAACAACAACAAAAAGCCAGGCGTTGTGGTGGGCGCCTGTAGTCCCAGCTACTCGGGAGGCTGAGGCAAGAGAATCGCCTAAGCCTAAGGATTTGGAGGTTGCTGTGAGCCGTGATGCTACAGCACTCTACCAAGGGCGATAAAGTGAGACTCTGTCACTACCAAAAAAAAAAAAAAAAAAAATCTGATCCTAACCAGGTGGTCTGTCTCCACTGGCGATTAAACAAACATAAATTGCATCTGCAGAGTTTAACCATCACAGGAAGAGATCCTCGCAGTAGGGCCTAAGCACAAGGTACCTAAGAGGTTGGAAATTCTCCTGTCTCCCAGCTTGTAATGTGGCCCAGACACTGACTGCCAAGGCTAGTTTGGCTGCAGCTTCCTAAGGCTGGAGGGAAGCCTCAGAACCAGCATCACTGCCCGCAGCCTCACATCCAGAGCACTGGAACCCCATTTCCTGCCAAGTGCATGTCATGAGAGGCAGAGGAGTTAGTGGTTAAAAGACTAAATCTAGGGGCGGCGCCTGTGGCTCAGTCGGTAAGGCGCCGGCCCCATATGCCGAGGGTGGCGGGTTCAAACCCGGCCCCGGCCAAACTGCAACCAAAAAATAGCCGGGCGTTGTGGCGGGCGCCTGTAGTCCCAGCTGCTCGGGAGGCTGAGGCAAGAGAATCGCTTAAGCCCAGGAGTTGGAGGTTGCTGTGAGCTGTGTGAGGCCACGGCACTCTACCGAGGGCCATGAAGTGAGACTCTGTCTCTACAAAAAAAAAAAAAAAAAAAAAAAAAGACTAAATCTAGGAGCCAGATCCTCTGGGACCAAAACTTTGTTTTGCCTGGCCCTGGGAGACCATGGGCACATTAATCACAGCACTGGTCTTCTCATCTGTAAACTAGGACAATAAGAAAATCTACCTCTTAGGGCTGCTACCTAAGGTACTTAGAAAAATGCTTGGCACTCTGAAAGCCATTATAAATGTTAATAATAGGCCTGGCGCCTGCAGCTCAAGTGGCTAGGGCACCAGCCACATACACCAGAGCTGGTGGGTTTGAATCCAGCCTGGGCCTGCCAAACAACAATGACAGCTACAACCAAAAAATAGCTGGGTGTTGTGGCGGGCACCTGTAGTCCCAGCTACTTGGGAAGCTGAGGCAAGATAATCGCTTAAGCCCCAAGAGTTGGAGGTTGCTGTGAGCTGTAACGCCATAGCACTCTTATCCAGGCCAACAGCTTGAGACCGTCTCAAAAGAAATAAATGTTAATAATAACAGTAGGTATCGCTGTATTGTCACTAGTAAGCATACTTTTCTGTTTAAAGCAGATCAGGGGCAGTTGTTTATTCCTAGGGCCTCTTAATGTTCACGGGGGCAGGGGGAGGAGGGAGTTCCACTTCAGACAAAGGGACCTTGACATCTCATGGTGACATCTGAGGCTTACGCAGGGTACTTTTTTGCCCTTCAGAGGCAAGAAACAGGAAATGCCCTAAGCGGAGATGTGGTAATTACAGTCAGTATCAGCATGAGAATGGCCAGATGAGGGAAGGAGGAAGGAGCCCTCTGAGGAAAGGGCAAAAACATTAACACTCAGGACTTCCCGATCTCTCTGCCCAGCATGGCTGGATCTGCTTGGCAAAAGAAACAGCTGAATGCAAAAGCTTTTGGACTAGCTTGGTTTAGTGGTCCCAGCACATAGAGAACACAAGGCATGACAACGGCAGTGTGTAAACAATGCTGAGAATGTGCAGAGGAAGGAAGGACTGAGCACATGCAAATTTCAGATAATGACTGCCAGGTACAAGGCAAATCTCAGGTGTGATCAGAGGAAGGTAAGAACCATTAAAATGTCTCTTTCCTGTTACAGGGGAAGATGGGAGGTGTGGGGCTGGGGAGGAGTAACAGGAAGGACCGTCAGAGGAGGGGAGGAGGTCAGAGGTCTGCCTCCTTGTAGTGGAGGCAGGCATTTCCGTACCAAGTCTTCAGCCATGGACTGCGCTCCAATATCTATGGAGAGGCTGCTTAGCTGAGGAGGGTTCTGAAACTCACGATAGAAGGTCCCCAAGTCCATCGGAAGAATGTCGTCTTTAGAAAAAGCGGGTTTCTTCAAAAAGAAGACAGATTCAGTTTACTTTCCAACCATTTTGTTCAGGTGCATCTTAGGGAGAGGAATCTTGTTTACCCCTTTCTCTCCTGGCCTGCTGACTTCTGATCCTGGTGATCATATTCCTCTGCCTTGGTTAGGTTTATGTACCTTTCCTTCACACTCTTTTTCCTAAACCAAGGTTTATCTATCCAGGGTCTACACAGATAGGACCTAAGTGGATACCACTAGAAAAAAATCTCCATTTAGAGCTAAATTTCTTATTTTATTTATTTATTTTTCAGTTTTTGGCAGGGGCCTGGTTTAAACCCATCACCTCTAGTATACGGGGCCAGCGTTCTACTCCTTGAGCCACAGGCGCCACCCATAGAGCTGAATTCCTTTATGAATTTCAACCAGAGATGTGGCACAAAATACCTTATTGTTCAAGGGCCTCCAAATGTCTCCCCAGACACGCCCCTACCTGTCCCATTCCTTTTGTCTGTACCAGCCCATCTGACCCCTGTGAAGGAAATCTTGTTCAAGTGCAGTAGATGCTTCTAGGTTTATTTCCCGAGACAGCGAAAGTCAGGGAGGTGATGGCAACTTACAAAGTCGATCATAACGAAGTCGTCATGGGCATTGCCGCTGCTCCCCACACTGGAGCCGTCAGAGTGCAGGCTGCCTTGCAGAGGAGAAGCTATCTCTGGGGAATCTGGAGGATTCACCTGTTTTCAGAGTGAGGCAGAGTTACAGGTTTGTTTTGTGAACTGGAGACAAGTTACTTTTAACTGGTAGGCAGGAACTTAATGCTGGCTACAAATCCCTAAGCCAAGGGGCATGGCTAATGGCCTATGAAGGATTCAGTGACTCCAGCCCAGGAAGGAAGGTGATTACTGCACTAGCCACTAAAACTGGTAGTCAATGGTGGGCTCACCAAGGGATCAGTATCCTCCAGCTCCAAATTCTTGGGAGCAAACATGGCAAAGGGTATGTCCAAACTCGTCAGGGTCACCTAAAGACATGGAAGAGAAAAGCCTTAGTGCTGGCCATCCCCTGTTTGCATGCCTCCTTACAGGCTGCCAGATATCCAGAGGCCCAGCAAGTTCACACAACTAGACTGACCACACTGCCCCTCAGACTCCCTAAGGGACCCCAAGCTCTCCTGCCTCCCTGCCCCCCATCACAAATACCCACAGCATAAACAAGGGCTGGGCACCCTGGGCATTCAGCTTTGGAAGTTTGACTTATAGTAATTCAGTAACATGCTTCACTGGCTCCACTGAGGAGGAAATTCCTAGTTGAAGCATGGCAGAGGCAATGACACAGCACAATGTTTTTATGCGAAATGGTGTCTAGTCTCCCTCTCCTGTGGGAGGCTGAAAAGGTCACAGAACAGTAACTCTTAACTTTTCCTGGAGGAGTGTCACAGGTTACATATACTTGTGCATGCTACTGTAATAGTTCCACAGTGTTGGGCAAAGAATGCTACTCCAGGGCCTCACTCTAAGGGCTCAGACATTCTCACAGGGGGTAGTGGCAGAAGAATCACCTGGTTGATGGGTTTGTTGACAAAAGCCCCCACTTTTCGCACAAACATGGTCTCCAAGACATCGTGGGGGGAGGCCCGACCCTCACTGCTGTTTGATACAGTTTCTGTATCCTCACTGGGGAAAACAGGTAAGGTTAGCACTCATTCTCAAACCACAGCAGAGATGACTTGGTTCCCTATAAATCTACCATCTGATGGGGCTCCAGCACAGGGCAGGAGTTAGCCCACTGGCCCACCCACATGGGAGATGTCAGTATGTGTTCTGGCTGCTATCACTGTCACCTTGTCTTTTGAGTAGATAGCAGAGGGCTATCTGTTCCAGAGTTCCTGGAACAACTAAGAGTTATACAAATATCAATGAAACTTTGGGTTACAATTGTGTAAAGCTTAGTGAAAAAAATTTTTTCCACTGTAGTCTGTCACTGACCTAAAGCTTAAATTTTAATGGGAAATACCAATAATAAACATCAGTTACCATGCATATACCAATCACAGATACAGGTAACCAATGCCCATAAAAAAACTGTAATTTTAGCATTAATCTATTACAGAGTCAGACACCAAATTTTAACTTTTCTTTATTTTGTTAAAATACTGTAAGAATGGGGCGGCGCCTGTGGCTCAGTGGGTAGGGTGCCCATCCCGTATACAGAGGGTGGCGGGTTTGAACCCGGCCGCGGCCAAACTGCAACAAAAAAATAGCCGGGCGTTGTGGCTGATGCTGTCCAGCTACTCGAGAGGCTGAGGCAAGAGAATCACCTAAGCCTAGGAGTTGGAGGTTGCTGTGAGCTGTGACGCCACAGCACTCTACTGAGGGTGATAAAGTTAGACTCTGTCTCTAAAAAAAAAAAAAAATACTGTAAGACTGTGTAATGTTAAGTTTAAGTCTTACTTCACAAGAGACATTGCCATTATTCAAAGTTAAGAGTTCCAAATTTGGGGTGGTGCCTGTGGCTCAGTGGGTAGGGAGCCGGCGGGTGGGAAGGTTTGAACCCAGCCTGGGCCAGCTAAACAACAATATACCAAAGGTAGCGGGTTTGAACCCAGCCCTGGCCAAACTGCAACAAAAAATAGCCAGGTGTTGTGGCAGGTGCCTGTAGTCCCAGCTACTTGGGAGGCTGAGACAAGGGAATCACCTAAGCCCAAGAGTTGGAGGTTGCTGTGAGCTGTGATGCCACAGCACTCTACCAAGGGCAACAGAGTGAGACTCTGTCTCAAAAAAAAAGTTCCAAATTTTATTCATCAGCCAGCCAGAGCTCTCCTCACCCCTAAAAAATGACCTGTGCTGAAGTTCTCCATGCTCTGTGCGCTCCGCGTTTCTTCCCTATTCCTTGCCCTCAATCATTTCTTTCTTTTTTTTTTTTTTGAGACAGTCTGAAGCTGTTGCCCTGGGTAGAGTACCATGGCGTCACAGCTCATAGCAACCTCCAACTCTTGGGCTTAGGCAATTCTCTTGCCTCAGCTTCCCAAGTAGCTGGGACTACAGGTGCCCACCACAATGCCCGGCTGTTTTTTTTCTTCTGGTTGTAGTTGTCATTGTTGTTTGGCTCTGCTGTATGTGGCTGGCGCCCTAGCCGCTGAGCTATAGGCATTGAGCCCATCTCTCTGTTCTTGAAGGTCTCTGAATGACACATTCCATTTGGCTGTTCCCCTTCCTACCTCCCCAGCCCTTTGGACTGATGTTGAGTCCTGGACAGGGGGCTCTAAGCAGCAGAAATGGGGCCCTAGGCTGTGGCTGCCAGACATAGGGGCAGGGGATAGGAAACGTACTCTGACTAAAAAACAAGGGCTCAAGGAGGACAAAACAGTCTAAGTGGGCTCTGACTTCTGGCAGCAAGAGGTCCAATCTGTATGGAGGCTTTTGAGCTCTTAGGATGTGCATTTGAGAACCCCCTACACAGGTGCCTGTATCTTTAGATACTCCCAGACATGCCCCAGGAATCAAGGCTCAGAAAACTAGAGCACTAAAAGGACTTTTATCATCCAGCAGAGGGAGGGAAGAGAGAGGATAAAGTTTGAGAAGCCAAGAATAAAGTAAATTGTTTCGGTGCTCATAGCTCAGTGGTTAGGGTGTCGGCCACATATACGGAGGCTGGAGGGCTTGAACCTGGCCTAGGCCAGGTCAAAACAATGACAACTGGGCAAAAAAATATAGCCGGACGTTGTGGCAGGCGCCTGTCATCCCAGCTACTTGTGAGGCTGAGGCAAGAAAATCGCTTTAAGCCCAAGAGTTTGAGGTTGCTGTAAGCTGTGATGCCATAGCACTCTACTGAGAGCGACATAGTGAGACTCTGTCTCAAAGAAAAGAATAAAGTAAATTATTTTTCTTGGTGATGGCACAAAAAGTCTTCCCAAACAATTCCTTTCCCACCACTTCACTGTGGGAACGGGAAAAAAAAAAATCAGAAAATTTCTCTGATGAGAAAGATCATTTAGGATGTGGGAGGGGGGATACAAAGCAATCTCATTACCTCTGGGGCTTTCCAAATCAGGGGAGATCAGGGCAGGCCAAGCCAGGCCAAGGCAGCCCTCAGGGTCCTGGGGGAGCCCAGTGTTATGGAAAGAAGGGGCGGTGGCTCTGGAGTCAGAGGAACTGAGATAAGTAAACTTAGGCCAACCACTTAACTCTTTGAAGATTCTCCCATCCCTAAAAGGGAGGTGACAGCAAAGATTTTTACAGCATGGAAATATGAGAACTTTCACTTCCTACTTAATTAACGTCATCATGACTACTTGAATTTTATAAACTGTATCACCTTGGTAATTAGAAAAGACAAACCAATTAGAACCACAGACAGACCATGGCCCTAGACTTCAGGCTGTGGTCAATGCCCTGTTCTGGTCTTCTGGAAATGCCAAGGATTGACTCCAAAGGATAAATTTTGAGATAAGAGGAAAATATTGGAAAGCCCCTGCACTGAATAAAGGTGACAAGGACCAAGCCACTGCTATTTCCTGTTAGTAGCAAAACCCCAGTCCAGCTTCCTTACATCCCAGCTGCAATATCAGATTATCAGGGAACGAAAAGGAGTCAACATTGTGGGCACAAATGCCAAGGCCAAGCCAATGCCGAAACGACTCTTTTTTTTTTGAGACAGAACCTCAACCTGTCACACTGGGTAGAGTGCCATGGCATCACAGCTCACAACAACCTCCAACTCCTAGGCTCAAGCGATTCTCCTGCCTCAGCCTCCCAAGTAGCTGGGATTGCAGGCACCTGCCACAACACCTGGCTATTTTTTTGGTTGCAGCCGTCATTGTTGTTTGGCAGGCCTGGGCTGGATTTGAACCTGCCAGTTCAGGTGTATGTGGCTTGAGCCACAGGTGCCGAGCCAACTACTTTTTATTGATAAGCAAATGTACCAAATTGTATGTTGGTACGGATTGTACCAAATAAGCACATGGGTCAGGGAGCCCAGGCCAGCCATAGAAGTGGTGGAATCACATCACTCACCTGCTGGAAGGTGTGGCAGCACAATGGGCCCCATCAGAAGGGGCGCAGGTTGCCAATCTCTCCTGGTCAGCCTGGGCACCGTGGGCAGGCTGGTTAGGAGCAAGGGGTACTCCACCTTCCTTCCCAGGAACCATTAGCTGTGGGGAAAAATGGAAAGATATAGTGAATCATGGCAGCACTGAACAGGAGGGAGAACTCAGTTCCTAGCATGATAAAGATAGTATGTGCTTTTCAGTTTTCCACCACCAATGTGCTAACACCAAGTGGGTAGGAATCCCTGGGTCTTTATCCTCTCTGGGACTCAGTTAATTTGAGACATGCATGACAATGACTAGGGAGGGAATAGGAAAGACAGAGAGAAAAATCCTGGCAAAGTCTTTCCTTTCTGAAGTCTAGGAGGCTCTTTCCTCTCAAAGAGAGTCACTTTGTTCCTCTAAGTTACCAGAGAGCTTTGCTTCAGAATATAGTACTTAGAAAAATATTTGTGCTGTAAGAGGTCCCTCAACTGCCTCTGAGCAGAGGAGGTAACACTGGAAACCCCCTGGTCCTCCCCAGCTTGAAAGATACCTGGTGAGGGTGGGTAGCATTTAAGCCAGCAGCGAACACTACTGGATAAGCCAGGTCCGCTGATCCAACGCCCAGGGCAGCAGGCTGATAGGAAAGGCGAGAGCTGGAAAGCTAAGCAAGAGAAAAACAAAGAGGGGCAGAGGAAAAGCAGGAAAAAAGTAGGCAATCCTAGAGTGTAACTAACAAGTGAGCTCCCTGTAGAGAGATAAGGAATGGCTCCCAGCCCCCATGCCCATGGTAGAGGGACCTGATAGGATAAGGGGTAAGGACAGACCACACCGCTAGTTTTTTAGAGAAGAAAAAACAGAAATTTGTTTGAGATCAGGATTCCCGGCTGTGAAACCTCCCAAAGGCCTCAAATGAGTTTCCTGCTCCCACTTTCCCCAGGGACTCAGCTAACTGCTTCAGTTTTAAGCCCCAGCAGATCTGTGGAGCACAAGCCTGGGCAGAACTTGGAGCCAAAGCCATCAGGTTCTCCAGTCACTCTCTTCTCCTCTGTCCTGAGGTCCCTTTGAAACAGAAGGCCATCTTCTCTAATCATAACCTTCATCACCCCAGGAGGTGGGAGGGTTTCTATTTATATTTAAAAAAAGAGAGAACACCAGTCTTGAACTGTTTATTTGGAAATTGATATAAATAACTCCATGTATTTTTCACATCGATGGTAGAAGGAGCAAATGAAAACTCCTATTTTGGGCGGCTGTGGCTGAGTCCTGTTAAAATCTATTATACCAAGCCTCAAAATAATTCCCCAGAATGCTTGGGACATTTAAATAACATCCTGTACTTTATTTACAACTTTTAAATATAAAGATGCCATCTGATTATATCCCCTTCTTCCCATATGACTCACTTGATGGGAAAAGGCCAGTCCTGGCATGGGGACCCTCAGAGTGTCCGTCACCACAGGAGTAGGGGTCTGAAAATGTGCCTTTGTGACAGTAAACACACACTGTGCACAGATACACACGGAGACAGGAGAAACGAGAAGAAAAAAGAAAAGGGACTTGAGAAAGAAATGAAAGAAACTCGGGAAGGGGCAGAAAGAGGCTGCAATGGCCACTGGTGAGTCAGAAGTGAAGCCAGTGAAGGTGCACGGCTGTCCACCTAAGGAAGGCACAAACTCGGGAGGGCCCCTAGTGTGATATTTATCTCAGGGTGCTCCATGCATGCCTGTCTCCCTAATGAGCAGCTGGAAAATGAAGCTGAGTGGAACTGGTATGACTTGGCAACACAGAGAAGCCTGAGCTAAGCATTCTGTCTTTAGTCAAAAAAAAATGGGAAGAAGTCAAAGAACAGCTTCCAACAGGAAGGACCTCAGAGCAGACCCAAGGTGTGCCAAAGACAAATGAGGGTGTAGGGCAGTTCGAGTGAAAAGTTCGAGTGAAAGCATTTTCCAAGGGATTCAGAATCTTCAGGGACAGGTGGAACCAGCTGACATTTGTTGGCCACAACTTTAAAAAGCTCAGGTGCAGGCTTTCCTACATCATTCTGGGTGTGTGTGCCTGTGGCGTCTTATTTTATTTATTTATTTTTTTTGAGACAGAGTCTCATTTTGTCCCCCTTGGTAGACAAAATTGCTGTGAGCTGTGCCGTGGTGTCACAGCTCACAGCAATCTCCAGCTCTTGGGCTTAGGCGATTCTCTTATCTCAGCCTCCCAAGTAGCTATAGGTGCCCACCACAACGCCCAGCTATTGATTTTTCTGTTTTTTGTAGAGAAGGGATCTCATTATGTTGCCTAGGCCAGTCTTGAACTTCTGGCCTCAAGTGATACACCCACCTCAGCCTCCCAACATGCTAGAATTATAGGAGTGAACCAAGGAATGTCTAATGACACAAAGCAATGCTTACAAACAAGGGAGGGATACACCCATCTTTAGTGAACTGCCCAACTTGCTTAGTGAATTGTATTGTGTTGTTTTTTTTAAATTAAATCATAGCTGTGTACATTAATGCAATCATGGGGTACAATGCGCTGGTTTTATATACAATTTGAAATATTTTCATCAAACTGGTTAACATTGCCTTCACAGCATTTTCTAAGTTATTGTGTTAAGACATTTATATTCTACATTTAGTAAATTTCACATGTATTGTGTTTTTGTTTTTGTTTTTTTTTGAGACAGATTCTCACTCTGTTACCCTGGGGAGAGTGCCATGGCATCATAGCTCACAGTAACCTCAAACTTGAGAACTCTTCTTGCCTTAGCCTCCTGAGTAGCTGGGACTACTGGCATGTGCCATGGTGTCCAGTTTATCTGTTTTTATTTTATTTATTTAATTATTTTGAGACAGAGCCTCACTGTATCTCCCTCGGTAGAGTGCCGGGCTGTCACAGCTCACTCCAACTCTTAGGCTCAAGCGATTCTCTTGCCTCAGCCTCCCAAGTAGCTGGGACTATAGGCACCTGGAACATGCCCGGCTATTTTTACAGAAGGGGTTTCACTCTAGCTCAGGCTAGTCTCGAACTCAGGCGATCCGCCCGCCTCGGCCTCCCAAATGCTGGGATTACAGGCTCGAACCACCGCACTTAGCCAGTTTTTTTACTTTTTTTTTTGAGTTACAGTCTCAAGCTGTCACCGTGGGTAGCGTGCCATGGCATCATAGCTCACAGTAACTTCAAACTCTTGGGCTTAAGTGATCCTCTTGCCTCAGCCTCCCAAGTAGCTAGGACTATAGGTGCTTGCCACAATACCTGGCTATTTTTTTTTTTTTGTAGAGACAGAGTCTCACTTTATGGCCCTCAGTAGAGTGCCATGGCATCACACAGCTCACAGCAACCTTCAACTCCTGGGCTTAAGTGATTCTTCTTGCCTCAGCCTCCCAAGTAGCTGGGACTACAGGCGCCTGCCACAACACCCAGCTATTTTTTGGTTGCAGTTCAGCCGAGGCCGGGTTTGAACCCGCCACCCTCGGTATATGGGGCTGGCGCCTTACCAACTGAGCCACAGGCACCGCCCAATACCCGGCTATTTTTTGGTTATAGGTGTCCTTGTTGTTTGGCGGGTCCAGGCTGGATTCAAACCCACCAGCTCTGGTGTATGTGTCTGGCACCCTAGCCGCTTGAGCTATAGGCACCAAGGCCCAGTTTTTCTATTTTTAAGTAGAGACAAGGTCTTGCTCTTGCTCAGGCTGGTCTCAAACTCCTGAGCTCAAGCAATCCACCCTCCTCGGCCTCTCAGAGGGCTAGGATTACAGACATGAGCCACCGCACCCAGTAACACATGTGACATAACTACAGTTTGATTACCTGAAAATTAATCTGCTTCCATTAATGTACACTAAAGAAGGAGGGAGTATCCTTTGTTTGTGGGCACTGCTTTGTGTCACTAAGCATTCCAGAAGCTCCCTCAGCCAGAGCAAAGCTGACATTTATGCCTATACAACACTTACAAGTTTGGGAATAACAATTCTCACACCTCCAAACCAAACTGTTTAGGCAACTTTAAACTTCACGCTAAACAAACTAGGACAATAGAAATAACGATGATCCATGGATTTTGCAATGTCATTCAGATATTAACTCCTGCTTTTGAAACTGATTAGAACCATGACTTTAATCCAGTATTTCCTTAACAACCCAGGATGGGGGAAAAAAATCTAAATTTCGTAATTAAAAAAACCACATTAAATTTTCATAATAAAACTCTAACATTATAAAATTTAAATTTTCATAATCAAAAGCATAGAAATTCATAGATAGCTAATTAAGTATTCAGGTACCCTAAATAAAATGTGAAAAGGGATAATCTCAGGCTAATTTAAAGGAAAAAAAAAAACTAAGGAATATCTAAAAGAAACCATCTAATGTGAAAGTCAAAGAGGAGGGGAAGAATGGAGACAATGCAAGCAGGACAGGGGTCTAGAGGTGACAAGGCTAAAGACTTAATGACGTGGGTGAAAGGCAAAAAGTGTGCTCCTGGTATCCTGTCAGCTGCAGAAATGGCTGCCTAGCTGAAGTGGTCTCAGCACCACATACACAGTAAGACCACAAAGAGGCTTACTCTGGAGAAGCTGACGACATTGTCTGGAGCCTGTGTTTTAAGAAAATTGGGTCTGCCACCAAAGATTGACTCAAGTGGAAAAGTTAATGGTCAGAGTTATTGGATAGAAAATGCAGATAGGCAGAAATCTGTGTTAACTATTAAGAAAAGCTGCACTACAAGTTTCTTAGTGGCATTTTATACTAAATAATTATTGGTTCTTTTTGGACTCCTTCCATTTTTAGGAATCAAATCTACCACTGCATAAAACAGTGGTTCTCAACCTGTGGGTCAAGACCCACAGGATCTGTATTAAAGGTTCGCGGCATTAGGAAGGTTGAGAATCACTGGCATAAAAGAAGTAACTACAAAATAAACAAGCAGGGCAGTGCCTATGGCTCAAAGGAATAGGGTGCCGGCCCCATATGCTGGAGGTGGCGGGTTCAAACCTAGCCCCGGCCAAAAACTGAAAAAAAAAACGAACAAAATAAACAAGCATATACTAAAAGATCTCCCTGGTGTTAGATGCATATAAACTTCTGTGACTGATTTTCTAGGAAATTTTTAAGATGTTCCCAGGAAGGCTAAATGTAATCCTGTAGGTTAAGAATAGTTACAGACTAGAAACACTGCAATATTATCTAGTTGATAAGAATCTTTCACCCTTCAAAATAATCCCCTAGAAATCACCACCACTATGATCAAAAGGGACTGTAGCTAAATTTGGACAACATTTCACAAGGCCTATATATACCAAATAACTACCACCACCCCAGCATCTGTTCCCCCCTACCTGTGATGGAGGGGAAGTAGAAAAAGAAGTGGTGCACACTTCCTGGGAGTCTTCTGCAGATGGGTATGTTACTCCAGCATCCTCACCAGCAGTTCTAAAGTGAGGGGAAAGAATTACCAAATTTCATGGGGGTGGCATCAATTTAACACAGGATAGAAAGGGGGACTAGGTAAGGATGGGAACTGTGCTAAGAATTGTTTGAGGCAGAGTTCATACTGGCAAGAGAGCCATGGTGAGACCTTGATAATTTCAAACATTTCCAGAGAGCAGCATCTAGCAGTTTGAAGTGACATTAAAAAAAAAGAGAGAGGGGGAAGGAGGGTGGATGGTGGGGTCTCAGTGTGTGACACACTTTTGGGGGGCAAGACATAATTATAAGAGGGCCTTTACCTAACAAATACAATCACTGTAAACTGTTTTCTTGTACCCTCAATGAATCCCCAACAATAAAAACAAACAACAACCAAAAAAATCCCCTAACATCTCACCTGACCTATCATTTTAGAGAGTATTTTCTTTTCTTTTCTTTCTTTCTTTTTTTTTTTTGCAGTTTTTGGTCAGGGCTGGGTCTGAATCTGCCACGTCCGGCATATGGGGTCAGTGCCCTACTCCTTTGAGCCACAGGCGCCGCCCTAGAGAGTATTTTCTTAAACCAGGCCAGTGTTGGGGGCTGGATCTGGATCTTCAAAGAATTATCAGTAATAGATGCTCAAGGAAACAAATAACTAAACCTTAAAAACAAATCTATCCAATACTTCACGAGTCCATTGTTCCTGGATCTATTCTGACTTCTAGAGAGTTATTTACTTTTTCTTTCTTGTTATTTATAATTTTCTTTTTTTAGAGACAAGGTCTGGCTCTGTTGTCCAGGCTGGAGTGCAATGGCACAGTCATAGCTCACTGGAATCTCAGACTCCAAGACTCAAGCAATCCTTTGGCCTTGGCCTCCCAAATAGCTAACAGTCAGGTACACACCCACCAAGCTTGCCTAAGAATTCTGTTTTCTGGGATCTAGGCCTGGAGACATTTCATTCCAACATATAAATAACTGTGCCAGATGGCGACCTGAAAACCATTTAATACGCCAAGGACATTTCACAAATCACTGCCACTCTTACAGTTTCTAAATAACTTGCTACTGAAAAGTCATATTACTACCATCAAGATCTAAAATGTTCTGGCTCGGCACCTGTGACTCAAGTGGCTAAGGCACCAACCACATATACCAGAGCTGGCGAGTTTGAATCGACCAGGGCCTGCCAAATAATGACAACTACAACCAAAAAAAAAAAAAAAATAGCTGGGCATTGTGGCGGGCGCCTGTAGTCCCAGCTACTCGGGAGGCTGAGGCAAGAGAATTGCTTAAGCCCAGGACTCTACCGAGGGCAATAGCTTGAGGCTCTGTCTCAAAAAAGAATAAGAATAATAATAAAATAAATAAATAAAATGTTCCCATACTTTCTGAAACATTCTGTATATCTCAAATCCTGGGTTTTGTATTTTTTTTTCTCCAGCAGATTTGGGAGTTGGGATGAGCATATGTGCACAGTTGCCTTTTTTTTTTTTTTTTTTTGTCGAGACAGAGTTCTACCCTATTCCCAGAGCAGAATGCAATGGTGTTGTAGCTCACTGCAACCTCAGACTCAGGCTGTGGGCATCCTGCTGCCTCAGCCTCCGAAGTTGCTGGGATTCCAGGCGCTCACCATAGCACCCGGCTGGGTTTCCATTTTTTTCATGAGTTGGGGTCTTACCCTCACTCAGACAAGCCTCGAACTCCAGAGCTCAAGCAATCCTTCCACCTCAGCCTCCCACAGTGCTGGGATTATAGGCGTGAGCCACCATGTTGGCTTTTTTTTTTTTTTGAGACAGAGTCTCACTCTGTTGTCCAGGCTAGAGTGCTGTAGCATCATAGTTCATAGCAACTTCAAACTCCTGGGGTCAAGCAATCCTTCCACCTCAGCCTCCCAAGTAACTGGGACTACAAACCATGAACTACCATGCCTGGCTAACTTTTCTATTTTTAGTAGAGAGGGTCTTACTTTTGCTCACACTGGTATGGAACTCCAGCACAAGCAATCCACTGCCTTACCCTTCCAGATTGCTAGGATTACACACTCATGAGCCACCGTGCCTATCAAGTGGTGATGTACTTAACAGGCAGCAGCAAGAAGGGAAACTAGCCATTTGATTTCTCTCCATGTGAGGTCTCCATCAGTGCCACCTGCCCATTGGTAACTGACTATTGATAACAATGCTCTACACACCAGGGCAGGATGGGTGCTTTTGCCCAGCTACAGTTTGGGAGAACACTTTTTCACATTCCTCACCTGTAATTGCAGGGGTGCATTGGAGAGGAGCTAGGATAGGGACGGTCCACAAAGTGATCAATAATAATCCCCATGATAGGTGGGGTCCTCTCAAATTGCCTGAAATGCAATAAGCAGATTGCAGTATTTTGTTAGAATGTCTTTCTAGCACCCTCCTCCACAAATCCTCAGAGGGCCCTTGACCTTAAATGTGTTGGCCGGCACTGCAAAAGCCTTAGCCATTACAATGCCTAACTACAGACCACCAACTCTACATTCTAGACAGATTGGCTCTGGGACACACAAATTCCCCAATCTGACAACTGTGTTCTTTCTTTCTCAGTTTTATTCTTCTGAAAGGGCTGCTTTCAGCAAAACTTAATTGTAGGTTTCATCTTGAAGTCTGGGGTGAAAAAACACTTTACATTTTTTTAAGAGCTCTTTTGGTTCCTGGGCCCTTCCTTACCTGGTAGACATGAATGCCAAGTTAATTCTGTAAGCACAAGAAAGAGTGATGGTGCCCACAGGGGTGCCCACTGTCCCAACACGAACGGTCTGGAAGCCTAAAAGAGAAAAACTATTAGCTTTTTTTGAAGAGAATGTTGACACTACGCCTAGTGTGTCTTTCCTAGAATCATTCATCCTATAGAAAGCTTCTAGTTTTCCTGTTTTCATTTCCAGTTTTTCAAAATTGTTGGTATTCATCACATACATTTAATATGCTTATTGCTGAAATTAGGAAAACAAAATATTATATAAAGAATAAGAAAGAAGGAAGACTGGGCAGCACCTGTGGCTCAGTGAGTAGGGTGCTGGCCTTATATACTGAGGGTGGCGGGTTCAAACCCGGCCCCGGTCAAACTGCAACAAAAAAATAGGCGGGCGTTGTGACAGGTGCCTGTAGTTCCAGCTGCTTGGGAGGCTGAGCCAAGAGAATCCCCTAAGCCCAATAGCTGGAGGTTGCTGTGAGCTGTGATGCCATAGCACTCTACAGAGGGCAACAAAGTAAGACTCTGTCTCTAAAAAAAAAAAGAAAGAAAGAAACAAGACTGAATTCCTAGAACTTGAGGGAAAACTATCTGGTTATCCCTGGCAGCTCCGTGGACTACCTACATGCATTCTTAACTTTACCTGTATTATACATATTGATTACAACCTACATATGATTACAGGTGGCAACTATGCTCATCTCTGAAGTCAGGAGCACTCCTAACACTACAAGTGTTTTTTAGCCTTCTTACATACCTTCTCCTAAGCCATTCAGCTGAACTTCCCCAAAATATATCCTGTAGGAAAGAAAGAAAAAGAAATGTTACCTTAAACTTTATTCTGAGAGACCCGATAGCCAAAACACATAGAAACAAAAATAAACAAAGCCTTCTTTCTGCATCTGCATGAGCACCTCTCCCAATGGAACATTCAGTTAAGCTGTAGGCACCAGAGTAGGCTGGTGAGGAAATGAGGAACATAATAACCAAGTGGCCACTGTTATTAAAATTTCTTCTCTGCTCCTGCAAATGTTTTAAAAGTATACCTATTAAAGGCCGGGCGTGGTAGCTCACACCTGTAATCCTACCATTCTGGGAGGTCAAGGTGGGTGGATTTCTTGAGCTCAGAAGTTCGAGACCAGCCTAAGCAGGAGCAAGTCCTTGTCTCTATTAAAAATGGAAATATTAGCCAGGTGTTATGGTGGGCGCCTGTAGTTATGGCTACTTGGGAGGCTAAGGCAAGAGGATTGCTTGAGCCTAAGAGTTTGAGGTTGCTATGAACTATGAGGACAGGGCACTCTCCCAAGGGTGACAAGGTGAGACTTTGTATCAATCAGTCAATAAATAGAAGGATACCTATTGGGAAATAAATAATATATAAAAAAAAGTAAAATTAAAAAAAAAAAAAAAAAGTAATCAATTGGTCTGGGACTTCTATTGGAAGGTACTAGGTTTTGATGAGTAGTCTTTAGTTATGGGGAGCTCTTTATGCTTTTCACAAGTCATTCCAAAGAAAATGTATTAAGAAAGTAGAAAATCTTTTCCACCATAGAATAAAAAAGTAGGAGACACTATTCAGAAAAAATGAAAATATAAACACAGTAGAACCTTTCCATAAATCTCCCTGGAAACGCCAATCTATATTAGCAGTCTGAATTCAAAATACCTAAAATGAAAAAAAAAATACCTAAAATGCATTTTCTTATTTTTTTAATATTGTTAAAAATTCAATATACACATGGCTTTATTCAATAAATACTGAGCTAAGTGATGTATAAAGCCCCATGTAGATGTCAGAGATGAAATAAGGACAAATTTGAATCCTAGGTCTCATACATTATATGCTATATGAGAAAAAAAAATGTTCATAAATATCTAAAAAATATGTACAAAAGTAACTATAGGCCAGGCATTGCAGCAAACTGTTTCCCCCATTAGATTAGAGACACCCCTAATGCAGGGCCTCTTTATGGTTCTTCTCTGTACCTACCGCAATGCCCGCACTAAAAACATACCAAATAAATGTGCTGAGGTGAAATACTTCAAGGAAAATAACTAACTGTTGACTAGCTCTTTATAATTAATGACTTAAATTAAATTAGCAGTTTGTTAGAGAAGTTTTAATTTAACCCTGGAATATAGAAAGCTGTGGAATCGGGTGGCGCCTGTGGCTCAAGGGGTAGGGCGCCGGTCCCATATGCCGGAGGTGGCGGGTTCAAACCCAGCCCCGGCCAAAAACCAAAAAAAAAAAAGAAAGCTGTGGAATCTTCCCAGGATAGCCTGTTTTTAGCTTTTTTCTTTTTTCTGAGACAGACCTTCAAGTTGTTGCCCTTGGTAAAGTGCCATGGCATCACAGCTCACAGCAACCTCCAACTCCTGGGCTTAAGTGATTCTCTTGCCTCAGCCTCCCAAGTAGCTGGGACTACAGATGCCCGCCACAACGCCTGGTATTTTTTGGTTGTAGTTGTCATTGTTGTTTGGCAGGCCCGGGCTGGATTCACATACACCCAGCTCTGGTGTATGTGGCTGATGCCTTAGCTGTTTGAGCTATAGGCACCAAGCCAGGATAGCCTGTTGTTTTTTTTTTGTTTGTTTTGTTTTTGTAGAGACAGAGTCTCACTTTATGGCCCTCAGTAGAGTGCCGTGTCCTCACACAGCTCACAGCAACCTCCAACTCCTGGACTTAAGCGATTCTCTTGCCTCAGCCTCCCGAAGGATAGCCTGCTTTTAAAAGTCTTAAGTTCCCTGTCCAGCTTTGAGATGTATATCAGTAGTATCTCAAAACCCATCCCATAGAAATCATGACTACAGAGAAAAAAGGAATTGAACCAGGTAGCTCCGAAAGACTGAGGTTCATAAAGGAAGCCACATAGTGACCATATTAAAGCTACAACATCAACAATCCAACCAATCATGTGTCTAAAACACAGTCACAGCATCTGAATCCCAGTCAGACTATGTGCAAAGTGACGAGGTTGATGAGTAAATCGAGATGAACATCTATACTGTTTACCTGTATAATATGACATATTCGTGCCCTTGTTTTCTGGAGAGTCTGTAGGCTGGTGTCACCCTAGTTATAGCAAGGAGAGATTTCAGCAGCAATGACAGTCTGTTGTATACCGTGTAGGACACTTTGATTTCTTTATCACACCTGAGGAGCACACAGACACAGTCAGCATTCTCCTATTATGTATTGGAATTCTATAATATCAAATTTATCATTGAAACACATTCTGAACTAAAGGTGTAATTAGAGTTCTTTGTCAGTTTATCAATAAATTGTTGAAATAAGACAAAATTTTACTTTCTCATGCACTAGACACAGGCAGATGAGCACCAAAAGGTACTCCATATATTTTTTCCTATCTTTGAAGTGTTACGTTTCTAAGAAACAAAGCAGCACATTTGAAGACAATAAATTACACATACTGAAGGTGCAAACATAATATCAATGTACTCTCTTATGAGCTGTCTCTATGATCTAACAGGAAATGTAGAGAAAAGTCTGGTACTAAACTTTGGACCGTACCCTGGCAATTGCTTTGTATTTAAGAAAGAAAAATAATGCCCGCACCACACATACTTATCACTAAGATTTTTCTTTTGATGTGTTGATATTTCCTCAATTTTCCTATATACTCTTCTTGAAAACTGAAGCTTCAGGCAGGAGGTAAGCTAATCTGCCTTGAAAGAAGAAAATGGGGGAGGGAAATAACATGCATTTCCAATCCATGACCAATACAGTCTGTACAAAGGTGCAGTGAGGGGAATCTTACTGGATGGCTGCCACACAGAAAACAGACAAAATAGAGTAGTCATGTTACAAGAGCTCCCAAGGGATTTAATCAGAGAACTATCTGTACTCTGGGAACAAACAACAAATCCTTTTCAGCTTTCTATGCTGCTCCTTTCCCTGTAGTGTCTAAATCTCTTCGGATTGACGCTCCCTCTGAAGGTCATCTCTGTGCCTAGGCTGGAAGCCAAGCATGAAGCAAACTGTAGCAAAGACCTATTGGCTTTGTTAAGTGCTCAGAATGCCCTCCATGACTCCGAAAACAAAGCCCTGCTTTTCACATGATGTCATCTGTTTTATCCTCAGCAACCACAACCAAGGACCATAAAACAGAGCACTTACTTTTCGTTCATTTCAAGACACCATATTTCAAGCTCCATTGAATCTCCCTATAGATAGGATAAAAACTTTAATTTTTATATATTGTTTTCATCATAAAGCATTATACAGTTATTATTAAAAAATCGGAAGGAATAAATAAGCAAAGCCCCCCTCCAAAATAAACAGGTTATCAATTTAAAAATGAACTAACAACCTCATTTCTAAATAAAAGTGGGCCACAGTATATACAGTATTTTTTTTTTTTTTTAAAAGCTCATTGTCGGGCGGCGCCTGTGGCTCAGTGAGTGGGGCGCCGGCCCCATATGCCGAGGGTGGCGGGTTCAAGCCCAGCCCCGGCCAAATTGCAACAAAAAAATAGCCGGGCGTTGTGGCAGGCGCCTGTAGTCCCAGCTGCTCGGGAGGCTGAGGCAAGAGAATCATGTAAGCCCAAGAGTTAGAGGTTGCTGTGAGCTGTGTGATGCCACGGCACTCTACCTGAGGGCGGTATGTGAGACTCTGTCTCTACAAAAAAAAAAAAAAAAAAAAAAAAAAAGCTCATTGTCTTAATTAATTTATTTATTTATTTTGTGGTTTTTGGCCGGGGCTGGGTTTGAACCCTCTACCTCCGGCACGTGGGACCGGTGCCCTACTCCTTGAGCCACAGGCGCCGCCCTATATACAGTATTTTTATCACTCGCTTTTTTTCCTTAATAATTATGGAATTTTCCCTATAATTAAAAATTCTAAATCAATTTAATGGTTGTATAGTATTCTATCATATGACTATCATTTTATCTAGTCTCCCTATTCTTGGATGTTTCTAATTTTCACCTCCACAAACAACATTGAGATTAAAACTCCGTATCCATCCCCAATTGATTTCTTCAAGAAAATTTCTAGAATTAGAATTACTAAAACAAGGCTGAGTACACTGGGTCATGGCTCAAGCCTTATAATCCCAACAGGCTGAGGCAGGAGGATCACTTGAGGCCAGGAGTTTGAGGTTACAATGAACTATAATAATGCTACCGCACCCTAGCCTAGGCAACAGAATGAGACCCTGTCTCAAAAAAATAAAAAATAGTGGGATCTAAAAATGTTGACCTCATAGAAGCAGAAAGTAGAGTGGTAGTTGCCAGAGGCTAGGGAGGAGGGAGAAATGAGCAGATGTTAGTCAAAGTGTACAAAATTTTAGTTATCCAAAATTAACAAGTTCTTGGGACCTAATATAAAGCAATGTAAATACAGTTAACAATACTTTATTGTATACTACAAATTTGTTACAAGAGTAGATCTTAAGTGTTCTCAGTACCAAAAAAAAAAATAAATAAATAAAATAAGAAAATGGTAACTATGTAAGGTGAAAAATAAATAAATAAAAAATAAAATAGAAAAATAATTACATCAATGAGCATATATGCTTTTAAGACTTTTGATATGTATTTTTCTTTTTTGTGTGTGTTTTTTTTTGGCCAGGGCTGGGTTTGAACCCGCCACCTCCGGCATATGGGACCGGCGCCCTACTCACTGAGCCACAGGCGCCGCCCTTGATATGTATTTTTCAATCTGTTCTTCAGAAAGGCCAACACTTTCCAAAGGAAGGAAAGAGACTTTCCCTCCAAATCTACAGGAGATATTTTTAGGTGACACCCACAGTTTAGTAAAACTTGTTACCTTAACAAACTCTTTACATAAAAATCTTTTAGCTATCTGATATCTTTAGCCAAAATGTTTAGCCTATGTGTTATTCTGAATAAACATAGCCTAGCAGGTGGGAAAGAGAAAGAAATGACTAAAAAGCCAGAATTCCTCAACCTTCTAACACTCCTGTGGGTCACTTACTAAGAATGACAATTATGATCTTTGAACACAAGTAATCTTTTTACTAATCAGTCAGGAGAGTACTATTTTCTTAGTTTTGGGAGTAAATTTGTGGAATAAGTGACTTTTCCAGCTTGGTGCTCGTAGTTCGGTGGTTAGGGTGCCACATACACCGGGGCTGGCAGGTTCAAACCTGGCCCAGGCCTACTAAACAGAAACTGCAACAAAAAAATAGCCGGGCATTGTAGTGGGCACCTGTAGTCCCAGCTACTTGGGAGGCTGAGGAAAGAGAACTGCTTAAGCCCAAGAATTTGAGGTTGCTAAGAGCTATGATGCCACAGCACTATACCGAGGGCGATATAATGAGACTCTGTCTCAAAAAAACAGACTTATAAGTTCTAGATCAAATTTTAAAATGCGTCCTTAATATATATCCTTCTTGTCACACTCATTTTTTTTTTTTAATTTATTTATTTTTGCAGCTGGGGCCAGGTTTGAACCTGCCACCTCCAGTATATGGGGCTGGCACCCTACTTCTTGAGCCACAGGCACCTCCCCACACTCATTTTTTAATGACATGATTAATTTTAAATTTCCACATAAAAACCAAGGAATAACTATTTTAGATACTAGAGTGACAAAACTAGTTGGTATGGTTTCTCTAGGACAGTAAGAAGAGACGTTTATCAACCCAGCCCTGGCCAAACTGCAACAAAAAAATAGCCGGGCGTTGTGGCGGGCGCCTGTAGTCCCAGCTACTTGGGAGGCTGAGTCAAGAGAATAGCCTAAGCCCAAGGATTTGGAGGTTGCTGTGAGCCGTGTGATGCCACGGCACTCTACTGAGGGCAATAAGGTGAGACTCTGTCTCTACAAAAAAAAAAAGAATAGACGTTTATCAGATTTCACATATGCTTGGGAAAGGAAAGAGTTCTTCTAGAGATTTCTTTTAGACTCCCTATGGATCGCTAAGGAAAATAATTCAAAGTATAACCGGAAATTCAATAAAGAAGAATGACAAGTTTTTGTTCTGGGGTTTTTTTTTGTAGACAGAGTCTCATTATGTTGACATCACAGCTCACAGCAACCTCAAAGTCTTGGGCTTAAGAAATTCTCTTGCCTCAGCCTCCTGAGTAGCTGGGACTACAGGTGCCCACAACACCCAGCTATTTTTTTGTTATTGCAGTTTGGCCAGGGTTGGGTTTGAACCCACCACCCTCGGTATATGGGGCTGGTGCCCTACTCACTGAGCCACAGGCGCCACCCATAAATATTGATCATTCAGTAAGAATTCTTTTTTTTTTTTTGAGATAGAGTCTCAAGCTGTCACCCTGGGTAGAGTGCTGTGGCATCACAGCTCAGAGCACGCTCCAACTCCTGGGCCCAAGTGATTCTCTTGCCTCAGCCTCCCAAGTAGCTGGGACTATAGAAACTCGCCACAAGGCCCACCTATTTTTTGGCCTGGGCTGGATTTGAACCTGCCAGCTCCAGTGTATGTGGCCGGCTCCCTAGCTGCCTGAGCTACAGGCGCCAAGCCTAAATAAGAATTCTTAAAAGCGGGCAACACCTGCGGCTCAAAGGGGTAGGGCGCCGGCCCCATATGCCAGATGTGGCAGGTTCAAACCCACCCCTGGCCAAAAACTGCTAAATAAATAAATAAATAAATAAATAAATAAAAGCTTACTACATGCCATTGCAGGCACTTTGTAGGGCCCTGAGGACACAGAGGTGATTATTTATTTATATGTCCTAACTCATTTCATAAGGAACCTGAAGAACTACAAAGATACATAAGATGTGGCATAGCTGCTGTCTTTAAGAAGAAAAGCAGTTAAGAGTATAAACAGGAACATGTGTTGATTGCCCAATATATGTTACGTTAGGTACTTTACTAATAAGGGTTAAATGATACAATATTATAGCCCCACAAGACTGAATTGTCCTGCTGGTTTGGCTGTGCTAGTGGGAGTGGGGTTAAGTAATTTGGCTAGAAAGTCACTCAGCTGGTATGTAAACTTGGCTTTGTATAGCTCCAAACTCCGTTTATCTTTTATTATACAATAAATGGACCCGCCTCACGGTCTATTAGTGGAAATAGAAATAGATTAACAAACACGAAAGTAACAAAATCTACTTCAATCCAAATGTAAAATAAGCTGAACAAACAAAATTTTAAAAGTTACAGTACAGTTGGGGCGGCGCCTCTGGCTCAGTGGGTAGGCTGCCAGCCCCAAATACTGAGGTTGGTGGGTTGGAACCCGGCCCCAGCCAAACTGCAACAAAAAATAGCCGGCCGTTATGGCGGGCGCCTGTAGTCCCAGCTACTCAGGAGGCTGAGGCAAGAGAATCGCCTAAGCCCAGGAGTTGGAGGTTGCTATGAACTGTGACGCCACGGCACTCTACCGAGGGCGATAAAGTGAGATTCTGTCTCTAATAAAATAAAATAAAATAAAAATAGAAACAATAAAGTTATAGCACAGCAAGCTATACCTACAAATAAACATCATCATCCTAGCACTTTAGGAGGCTGAGGCAGAAGGACTGCATTAGCTCAGGAGTTCAAGATCAGCCTGAACAAGAGTGAGATTTTGTTTCTACTAAAAACTGAAAAATTAGTTGGGCACTGTGATAGGCATCTGTAGTCCCATTGGGAGAATGAGGCATGAAGATGACTTGTGTCTAGGAGTTTGAGGTTGTTATGATCTAGGGTGATGCCATGGCATTCCAGCCTGGGCAACAGAGCAAGACTCTGTCTCAACAAATAAATAAATAAATAAATAAAATAAATATGATTCAACTTGGTGCCCGTAGCACAGTGGTTATGGCGCCAGCCACATACACTGATGCTGGTGGGTTTGAACCCAGCCTGGGCCAGCTAAAACAACAATGACTGCAACAAAAAAATAGCTGGGTGTTGTGGCGGGTGTCTGTAGTCCCAGCTACTTGGGAGGCTGAGACAAGAGAATCGCCTAAGACCAAGAGTTAGAGGTTGCTGTGAGCTGTGATGATACGGCATTTTACCAAGGGTGAAAGAGTGAGACTCTATCTCATAAAAAAAAAAAAGAAAGATGAATATAAATAGGTCGTATGAATAAGAGAACAAGAAGCCTGTCTATTCCATGTATTTGAAATAAGAAGTTTAAAAACCATGACCCCTTCAGAGAATACCAAGATGTTTACAGAGGGAAACCTCAGATCAGGTATAAGACTAAGAAATGAGCTGGACTTGAGTGTGAAAAACCTTTAGTGCTAGGTTAAGGCACCATCCTGGCCATAATCATACCTCAGAAGTCTTGAGTGAGATCTCCACGCACATAGACCTCCCAACAGCTGGCAGCTGCCCTGCCAGTGCCTTCTTTGCTTCATGTGTAACCTCTGGGATGTCTTTGATTGCTAAGTTGAACTAGAAGACAAAAGGGACTTTTGCATGAATCATTCATAAGAACATTACGGAAACAGAAATTAGTAAGTTAGTTAATGCAGACATGGCTCTGTTAAGGAAGACTTTCATTCCTCACTTCCCCATAAGAGATAATCCTGCATCAAAGCCCCAATCTCAGGCTGGAAAAGCTACCTACTACAGGAATTAGTTAACAAGATATTCTTTGTGTCTTCTAACGATTAAGCTTTTCACCTATCACAGCAGAAAGTCAAGAATCAAATGAACTCAGGACTCATATTTGATAAGGAACATTCTTTCCAAGTAAATGGATCAAATGGGATTAGATACTTTAATGTTATTTAGTAATAATATAATCCTTATTATTGCTCTTGAGAACTTTATATTCATTCTTTGTGACAAACACCACAGTATTCCCCTTAACAACAAAAAAGAAATTTTACCCAATCTGAACCAGTTGGGGATGAAGATGAACGGGTGCAAATCTTTTCACCAAGCCGAGCCTGGACAATCACTTGGACAGTCTAAAAAATGCAAACAAAAGATGAAAAGTCTTATATTGATTTGTCTCTTGATCAGGGTCAAAAGCCTTCCAATACAGGGTTTAAAAGATGCCAATTAACTATATTTAAGGGAAAAGTAGAATTTTAAATGTTCAGTAACAGATCAAAATAAATACTATCCACAAAAAACAGTATTGTAAATATTCACGAGGACATAGTGTCAACTAATGAACGAAATTATAGTTTGAAAATTGAAATATATAATACTTTCATATGGCAGAAGAAAAGCAGCACATGGTAGCTATGACGTTCATAAAGAAATCCAATTGTGGGTTTAAATTTTCACTGCCACAAAGTTATGTCACCACAGTAAATCTAAAACAAAAATTCCACAATTATTCATGTCACTTGGACCATATGGCAAAAGTCTTCCATACAATTTTACTAGAATCAACCACATGGATTGTTCTACCATGGCAATGGTTGAGAGGAAGAAGTGATACGGGTGGAAATGATTTTTAGATTTAGGAAAATAGAGCATTCAAAATTCACTTTTAATTCCCCATTTACAAGGAAGGGAAAAAGAAATGAAATTTGGACATTGCAAGGTTAGCTGAAGCTTAGGGAAATATGCCCAAAATGCTGCCCAGTCCAGTTCAGAGTATTTGTTCCTACCCCAGGCAAACATACGGTGCCAATAACCTGGCATAACAGTTTGACATTTCTACAAACAGCCTTGGGGGAAAAAAAAAATTCCGAACAAGTAGCTGTGGAAAATTGGAAGGTATTTTTTAGTTACACCCCCAATACCACCCCCATATCTCACAGTTTGGTTTACAAAAGACAGAAGTATCCCTTAAAACCGGCAAGCTGCAAGCTGTTATGTATGCTACATTTCCAAAGAGGGTTCTCAAAAGGGAGAAGCACAGAAGTTATTTCTAACAGTTCTAGACTCAAGAAAATGGACATATTACCTTAAGAGCAAAAAATTTAATAAACTTGTCCAGGTCCTTTCTGTCCTGGGAATTGAGATCAGTTTCCATTGCCTATAGGAATCTAAAATAGAAAAAAAAGTGATGAAAAATGTGACTTAAAAAGGGGCTATTACATCAAAGTATACAGAGATGGTATTGTCTACTAGTTTATAAAGTCATGTGGGAGTGGGAGGAAAAAAATTTCCTTTAACTAAAAATACCAAAGTGAAAAATATTAAGATACTATCTCTTGAGGAAAATAAATTCCACACAGAGCTATACCTAGAAACTAAAAATTAGATGAGGACAGTTTACCTGAACCCAAAACTTTGAGCTTTAAATATAGTTTACCTATAAAAAAAGGTTTTTTTTTTTGAGACAGAGCCTCAAGCTGTCACCCGGGGTAGAGTGCTGTGACATCACAGCTCACAGCAACCTCCAACTCCTGGGCTCAAGCGATTCTCTTGCCTCTGCCTCCCAAGTAGCTGGGACTACAGGCGCCCACCACAACGCCCAGCTATTTTTTGGTTGCAGGTGTCATTGTTGTTTGTCAGGCCGGGGCTGGATTCGAACCTGCCAGCTCAGGTGTATGTGACTGGTGCCTTAGGCGCTTGAGCCATAGGCGCCGAGCCTATAAAAGAAGTTTTATTACCTAACACATTAAGGACTAAGTTTTAAAGAGGCATAACTGTGGTAAATACACACAAAATGGGTTAACTGATATTCCTTCAAAGGCCACAAAATCAATTTAACTTTTGGGGGGGCGGTTCAGACCCTCCACTGAGAATCTCTCGTTTTTTTTTTTTTTTTTTTTGAGACAGAATCTCACTCTTGTCACCCTGGGTAGATTGCCATAACATTATAGTTCACAACAACCTCAAACTCTTGGGCTTGAGCAATCCTCCTGCCTCAGCTTCCAGAGTACCTGGGGCTTTAGCTGCCTGCCAAAATGCCAGACCAGTTTTTTCTATTTTTAGTAGAGTCAGAGTCTCACTCTTGCTTAGCCTAATCTCCAATTCCTGAGCTCAAGCAATCCATCCAATTTGATGTCTCAGGATTACAGGTGGGAGCTACTGAGCCCAGCCCTCTTTGAGAATCTCTCCATGAGAAGGCCTTTCTCCAGAAAGATGCACTTATGCAGGAATGCACCTATGTTGCTAGCTATATAATTTCAGAGGGTCTCAAGGATTTCATGAAGCACTTCATACATTCCCTAACACATATTGAAACAATTTGAGGGGCGGCGCCTGTGGCTCAGTCAGTAAGGCGCCGGCCCCATATGCGGAGGGTGGCGGGTTTGAACCCGGCCCCGGCCAAACTGCAACCAAAAAATAGCCGGGCGTTGTGGCGGGCGCCTGTAGTCCCAGCTGCTCGGGAGGCTGAGGCAAGAGAATCGCTTAAGCCCAGGAGTTGGAGGTTGCTGTGAGCTGTGTGAAGCCACGGCACTCTACCGAGGGCCATAAAGTGAGACTCTGTCTCTACAAAAAAAAAAAAAAAAAAAAAAAGAAACAATTTGAGATGTCCGATATGAAGAAGTATTTAGTTTGGCTCAGCGCCGGAGCTGGTGGATTCAAACCCAGCCTGGGCCTGCCAAACAATGACAACTACAACAAAAAATAGCTGGGCGTGGTGGCAGACACCTGTAGTCCCAGCTACAAGGGATGCTGAGGCAAGAGAATCACTTACGTCCAAGAGTTGGATGTTGCTGTGAGCTATGACACTACAGCACTCTACCAAGAGTGACATAGTGAGACTGTCTCAAAAAAAAAAAAAAAAAAGAAGTATTTAGTGAAAGAAGAGCATGAACAAAAAAGGTATATGTAATAGAAACCAAAATTGGTTTAGAAATATGCAGCATTCCAGTTTTCCAAAGGGTTGGGCATGGATGGGGAAATAGTACAGTGGGTTGGGGCCAGACCACAAGTGTCTTGAATACAATGCTTGTATCCTGATCTGTACATCATGTGCCAGAGATGAGACCCACTCAAGGCTTTTGAGGAGAGGAAGTAATAGAGTGGTAATAGCATTTGAATGGTGCTTTAGAAAGCTAGCTTTTTTTTTTTAGACACAGTCTTACTTTGTCTCCCTCAGTAGAGTACCATGGCATCATAGATCACAGCAACCTCAAACACTTGGGCTCAAGCAATTACCTTCCCTCAGTCTCCGGAGTAGCTGTGACTATAGGCACTCGCCACAACGCTTGGCTATGTTTAGAGACAGGGTCTTGCTCTGGCTCAGGCTGGTCTAGAACTCGTGAGTTCAAGCATCCACCTGCCTTGGCATCCCAGAGTGCAAGGATTACCGGCATGAGCCATAGAAAGCTAGCTTTTAAACTTCCAATATTGGGCGGCGCCTGTGGCTCAGTGAGTAGGGCGCCGGCCCCATATGCCGAGGGTGGTGGGTTCAAACCCAGTCCCGGCCAAACTGCAACCAAAAAATAGCCAGGCGTTGTGGTGGGCACCTGTAGTCCCAGCTACTCCGGAGGCTGAGGCAAGAGAATCGCTTAAACCCAGGAGTTGGAGGTTGCTGTGAGCTGTGTGACGCCATGGCACTCTACCTGAGGGCGGTACAGTGAGACTCTGTCTCTACAAAAAAACAAAAACAAAAACTTCCAATATTGGGCAGCGCCTGTGGCTCAGTGAGCAGGGCGCCAGCCCCATATACCGAGGGTGGCGGGTTCAAACCCAGCCCCGGCCAAACTGCAACAAAAAAATAGCCGGGTGTTGTGGCGGGCACCTGTAGTCCCAGCTACTTGGGAGGCTGAGGCAGGAGAATCGCCTAAGCCAGGAGTTGGAGGTTGCTGTGAGCTGTGTGATGCCATGGCACTCTACCGAGGGCAATAAAGAGAAACTCTGTCTCTACAAAAAAGAAAGATAAACTTCCAATATTGTGGGGGAAAGGGAGCTAGCTATGCTGGCATAATGTAGAATAGTTCTGAGTATGAGAGGCAGGGAAACCAGTTAGGTCCTTGGCAATGATCTAAGCTTCTGGTCAATGTTAAAACTCTAGCACAGAAATAATTTGGAAGTAGAATGTCTATGAGATATTTTACAAGAAGAGCTAATAGGATTTAAGGACTGACTGCAAAAAGGGAATAAAGGAGTTACAAGATTCTCAATGTGGATATTTGAGAAACAAGTTTATTAGGGTTTCATTTAATAGAAGGTAGGGAAGACAGAGGGAGAAATGGTCTAAGAAGGCGGTTTTCAACCTGTGGGTTGCGACCCTTTTTTATTTATTTATTTATTTATTGTAGAAACAGAGTTTCACTTTATGGCCCTGGGTAGAGTGCCATGGAATTACACAGCTCACAGCAACCTCCAACTCCTGGACTTAAGCGATTCTCTTGCCTCAGCCTCTCAAGTAGCTGGGACTACAGGCGCCCACCACAACGCCCGGCTATTTGCGACCCTTTTTTAACAATGAAAATACATTGTGGCATTAGAAAGTTTGAGAACCACTGGTCTAAGGGAAGGTATAAACAGAAAGAGACTATTTACAAGACTGACAGCTGAAACAGGAAATAATGAGTACAAGATTTTTAAAAGGTGTTTTTTAGGCTCGGCACCCGTGGCTCAAGCAGCTAAGGTGCCAGCCACATATACCTGAGCTGGCAGGTTCGACCAGCCTGGGCCCACCAAACAAGGATGATGGCTGCAACCAAAAATTAGCTGGGCATTGTGGTGGTGCCTGAAGTCTCAGCTACTTGGGAGGCAGAGGCAGGAGAATCGCTTGAGCCCAGGAGTTGGAGGTTGCTGTGAGCTGTGATACCACAGCACTCTACCCAGGGTAGACAGCTTGGGGCTCTGTCTCAAAAAAAAAAAAAAAAAGAAGAAGAAAGAAAAATTAGCTGGGGATGGTGGTACATGCCTATAGTCCCAGTTACCTGAGGCAGCTAAGGCAGGAAGATCACTGAAGCATAGGAATTTGAGGTTGCTATGTGCTAGGATGAAACCACTACTTTCTAGCCTGGGAGACAAAGCAAGACTCTCCAACAAAAAAAAAAAAAAAAAAAATTTTTAATGTATATACCTAAATAATCACAATACAGATAAAGTGACAGAACATTTCCAATATTCCATAAGCCTCCCATGTACCCTCCTCAGTCAATAAATCCACAAAAAAGTAACCATTACTCACCTCTATCACCATAGATTATTTTGCCTGTTTTGTATTTCTTATAAATGTAATCAAATAATATTAACTCTTATGTGTGGCTTCTATTCAATGCTATGCCTATAAGGTTAATATATATTATCAGTATATACATCTGTATATTGCTGCATGTAGCAGGAATTCATTCTATTTCACTGCTTTTAGTATTCAACTTTATGAATATATCTAAAAAATTAAAAAATAAATTCTACTGGGTGGCGCCTGTGTCTCAAGGAGTAGGGCGCCATTCCCATATGCTGGAGGTGGTGGGTTCAAACCCAGCCCCGGCCAAAAACCACCAAATAAATAAATAAATAAATAAATAAATAAATTCTACTATTGATAAACATTTGGGTTGGTTCCTCTTTTCAGTTATCATATATTTTTCTTAAGGCAGAGTCTCACTATGTCACTCTCAATAGAGTGCTGTGCCATCATAGCTCACAGCAACCTCCAACACTTGGGCTCAAGCAATTCTCTTGCCTCAGCCTCCTAAGTAGCTGGGACTACAGGCGCCTGCCAGAAAGCCCAACTAGTTTCTCTATTTTTAGTAGAGATGGGGTCTCGCTCTGGCTCAGGCTGGTCTCCAAATCCTGGGCTCAATGAATCCATCCACCTCAGCCTTCCAATAGTGCTATGATTGACAGGCGTAAGCCACTACATCTGGCCTATCATTTTTATTTTATTTTTTTAGAGAGTCTCACTATGTCGCCCTTGGTAGAGGGCCGTGGTGTCACAGTTCATAGCACCTTCAAACTCTTTAGCTCGAGTGATTTTCTTGCCTCAGCCTCCCAAGCAGTTACTACAGGCGCCCACCACAACACCCGGCTATTTTTGTTGTTGTTGCAGTTGTCACTGTTGTTCAGCAGGGCTGGGCTGGGTTCGAACCCGCTAGCCTTGGTGTATGTGGCCAGCACCCTACCCACTGAGCTACTGGTGCCACCCAGGCCTATCATTTTTTTTTTCAGGCCTATCATATTTTTGCACATGTTATTTGGTGGATGTAAATGCTCATTGTTATCAGAAGTAAAGCCAGGAGTGCTAATGTTGGGCCACAGAATATACAGTACATATGTTTGGCTTTAGTAGGCACCATCAAACAGCTCAAGAAGCTAAGGTGCCAGCCACATACACCAGAGCTGGCGGGTTGCAATACAGTCTGGGCCTGCCAAACAACAATGACAGCTACAACCAAAAAACAGCTGGGCGTTCTGGCAGGTGCCTGTAGTCCCAGCTACTTGGGAGGCTGAGGCAAGAGAATCACTTAAGCCCAGGAGTTGGAGGTTGCTGTGAGCTGTGATGCCACAGCACTCTAACCTCAGGGTGACAGCCTGAGGCTCTGTCTCAAAAAACAAGAAAAAAAAGAAAGTTCCAGTTGCTCTATACCTATACTACCACTTGGTAATGCTTATTCTTTAATTTTAGCTGTTCTGATAGACAGGTGGCAGTATCTCATCTGGTCTGCATTTCCCTGATGACTGCATTTCCCCCAACAGTATGGTTTCATCTGCTTAGTAGCTACTTGGGTATCTTCTTTTGTGACATGCTAATTCAAGCCTTTTGCCCACTTTTATAATTGGGTTTTCCTTTTCTTTTTCTTTTTTTTGTAGAGACAGAGTCTCACTTTACTGCCCTCGGTAGAGTGCCGTGGTGTCATACGGTTCACAGCAACCTCCAGCTCTTGGGCTTATGTGATTCTCTTGCCTCAGCCTCCCGAGCAGCTTGGGACTATAGGCGCCCACCACAACGTCCGGCTATTTTTTTGTTGTTGCAGTTTGGCCGGGGCTGGGTTTGAACCCACCACCCTCGGCATATGGTGCCGGCGCCCTACTCACTGAGCCACAGGCGCCGCCTGGGTTTTCCTTTTCTTATTAAATTGCAATTTTAAAAATATATTCTGGGGCGGCGCCTGTGGCTCAGTCGGTAAGGCGCCGGCCCCATATACCGAGGGTGGCGGGTTCAAACCCGGGCACGGCTGAACTGCAACCAAAAAATAGCCAGGTGTTGTGGCAGGCGCCTGTGGTCCCAGCTACTCGGGAGGCTGAGGCAAGAGCATCGCTTAAGCCCAGGAGTTGGAGGTTGCCGTGAGCCGTGTGACGCCACGGCACTCTACCAAGGGCCATATAGTGAGACTCTGTCTCTACAAAAAATATATATATATATATATTCTGCATATAAGTACTTTGTTGGTTATGCATATGGCAAATATCTTGTCCCAGATGTGGCCTGTGTCCCAATTCTTATGGAATTTATTTTATTCTTTTTCTAGAGACAGAGTCTCACTTTATTGTTGTTGGTAGAGTGCCATGGTGTCATAGCTCACAGCAAAATCCAACTCCTGGGCTTAGAGGATTCTCTGGCCTCAGCCTCCCAAGTAGATGGGACTACAAGGTGTCTGGCCACAATGCCTAGCTATTTTTTGTTGCAGTTTGACTGGGGCCAGGTTCAAACCCACCACCCTCAGTATAAGGGGCTGGCGCCCTACCCACTGAGCCACAGGCACCGCCTGGAATTTTTTTTTTTTAATGACAGGCTGACTATACTATCAGACAAAGGCTGGACTATAGCTATAAAAATAGAACTCTGACGCACAACCTGGAACAACCATCCCCAGGAGCCAACCTCCTATCAACAATAATAAACAAGGAATCCTGACTACCTCTAGCAACCAGTCCAGGAAGCCAAATAAAACCACGTTTAGGTTCATTACATATCTTGGCTGTTGTGAATTGGCCCAAGATATGTAATGAACCTAAATGTCTAATAACAGATAAATCTATAAAGAAAACGTGCAACATATACACAGTGAAATACGATCCAGCCACCAAAATGAATAAAATTCTGTCATGTGGAACAACACAGAGGACATTATGTTAAGTGAAATAAGCCAGGCACAGAAAGACAAATACTGCATGACCTCATCATTCATATGTAGAATCTAAAATGCTGTTCTCATAGAATAGAGTAGAAGAGCAGTTATCAAGAGGATGGGAACAGTGAGTGACTGGTCAACAAATACAAAGCTACAATTAGGAGGAATAAGTTCTGATGTTCTATTTCACAGAAGAATGACTAGAGTTAACAATAATGTACTATAAATTCGGCACTTGTAGCACAGTGGTTACGGTGCCAACCACATACACCAAAGTTGGTGGGTTCAAACCCGGCCTGGGCCAGCTAACCAACAATGGACAACTGCAACAAAAAATAGCCAGGTGTTGTGGCAGGCACGTGTAGTCCCAGCTACTTGGGAGGTTGAGGCAAGAGAATCACTTAAGCCCAAGAGTTTGAGGTTGCTGTGAGTTGTGATGCCACAGCACTCTACTAAGGTTGACATAGTGAAACACTGTTTCAAAAACAAAACAAACCGGGCAGCGCCTGTGGCTCAGTCGGTAAGGCGCTGGCCCCATATACCGAGGGTGGTGGGTTCAAACCCGGCCCCGGCTGAACGACAACCAAAAAATAGCTGGGCGTTGTGGCGGGCGCCTGTAGTCCCAGCTACTCGGGAGGCTGAGGCAACAGAATCACTTAAGCCCAGGAGTTGGAGGTTGCTGTGAGCTGTGTGATGCCACGGCACTCTACCAAGGGCCATAAAGTGAGACTCTGTCTCTACAAAAAAAACAAAAAAACAAAAAACAAAAACAAAACAAACCAAGGGCGGTACCTGTGGCTCAGTGGGTAGGGCGCCAGCCCCATATACTGAGGGTGGCAGGTTCGAACCCGACCCCGGCGAAACTGCAACAAAAACATAACCAGGTGTTGTGGGGGACACCTGTAGTCCCAGCTACTCAGGAGGCTGAGGCAAGAGAATTGCCTAAGCCCAGGAGTTAGAGGTTGCTGTGAGCTGTGACACCATAGTACTCTACCAAGGGAGGTAAAGTGAGACTCTGTCTCTAAAAAAATAAAAACAAAAAAATAATGTGCTGTATATTTCAAAATGGCTAAAAGAGAATTGTATTTCACAAAGAAATTACTAATGTCTAAGGTGATGGAAACGCTAATTACCCTGAATTGACCATTACACAATTTTTACATGTATTGAAATATCTATCACACAGTACTCTATAAATATGTCAAATTATTATGTGTCAATCACAAATAAAAAGCAAAACAAAAATCCATTGGCCCATACATAACAATGACTTGATTAAAACCCTAATGTTTGTCCCCACTTGCAACTTAGGATCAACCAATGAAAACCAAATATGGGTGGTGTCTACGGCTCAGTTGAGTAGGGCGCCGGCCCCATATACCAAGGGTGATGGGTTCAAACCCGGACCTGGCCAAACTGCAACAAAAATATAGCCGGGCATTGTGGCGGGCGCCTGTAGTCCCAGCTACTAGGGAGGCTGAGGCAAGAGAATCACTTAAGCCCAAGAGTTTGAGGTTGCTGTGAGTTGTGATACCACGGCACTCTACCGAGGGTGACAAAGTGAGACTGTCTCCAAAACAAAACAAAACAAAAAAACACAAAATATGTACCTCCAACAAACTGCACAGTAATACCCTGCTTCTAGTTAGCCAGCCTACAGCTTCCCCATGCCAACATCCTCCAAATATGGCATACACGAAGCTTTTCCCTTCTTTCCATTCTAAAGCTTTCCAACTAACTCCTCTGTCCGCCTTTAAGTCTCTGCCAAATGCAAGTGACTCTCTTGCTCTAAATAGTTTTTGCTTGTTCTCATTTAGTGGTCTATATTTCCACATTAAAATAGCTTTATTGAGCTATAACTGTTAATTTTTTTAAGAGATGGGGTCTTGCTCTGTTACCCGGCCTGAATGCAGTGGTACAATCACAATTCACTGTAACCTTGAACTCCTGGCTCAAGGGATCCTCCTGATTCAGCCTCCCCAAATAGCTAGAACTACAGGTAGGCATGCCCATACCCAGCTTGTCAATAAACATTTTGACAGTGTATAATCTGATAAGATTTGACATATGCATGTACTGTAAAACCATCACAAACAAAATAGTGAACATACCCATCATCCCCAAATTTCCTCATGTCCTTGCCCTCCCTCCTTAATATTCCTTATCTTCAAGCAACCACAGATCTTTAACTGCTGTTTCTAACATTTTATATCGATTAAAGCACACAGTATTTAGCTCTTTACAGTTAACTGAGCCCAAAAGGGTGCAGTCTCCTCTGGGGAAAAAGTTATCTCCTAGGCAGCAGAGTTTGTTCTCTCCTTAGGCCAAGTCAACCAAGCTGTTAATTCATCCATTGACAGTGTAGTTAAGATTTACTGTATGCTTTGCTTTTTGGGAAATTCCTCCTTTGAATGCTCCAAGGAATATAAAGAGAAAATTGGTACAAACATTAAAGAGATTTACAATCAAACTTTCCTTTTTTTCTAACCTTTACTACTAGTCAAGTCACTAAATCCTTCAAAATCTTTTTATATGCAAAATTTTACATTTGCTGTATTTTCCTTTACACATTTACACAGTAATCCAGACCTTATTTCTTAACTGGAAGACAATTACTTGGGTGATCACTTTACCTTCTTCTAGTTTATACTGCATACCTTAAGCAAACCACTGAAAGACTAATCTTATAATCTTAGTAAAGTATTGTTATCACATTGCTTCTATGCCCCAGGACTTTTGGCAAACGCTGTAGTTCGACTTTTAAGAATCCCCATGGGTTTGGTGCCTGTAGCTTAAGTGGCTAAGGACCCAGCCAAATATACCAGAGCTGGAGGGTTTGAATCCAACCAGGGCCTGCCAAGCAACAATGACAACTACAACCAAGAGATAGCCCTGCATTGTGGCGGGCGCCTGCAATCCCAGCTACTTGGGAAGCTGAGGCAAGAGAATCGCATAAGCCCAGGAGTTGGAGGTTGCTGTGAGCTGTGATGCCACAGTACTCTACCCAGGGCAACAGCTTGAGGCTCTGTCTCAAAAAAAAAAAAAAAAAAAAAGAGTCCCCATGAAGGGTCTCGGCACCCTTAGCTCAGTAAGTAGGGCACCAACCACATACATGGAGTGGGGGCTGGAGGGCTTGAGCCTTGCCTGGACCTGTTAAAACAATGACAATTCCAACTAAAAAATAGCCGGGCGTTGTGGCAGGCACCTGTAGTCCCAGCTACTTGGGAGGCTGAGGCAAGAGAATCGTTTAAACCCAAGAGTTGGAGGTAGCTGTGAGCTGTGATGCCACGGCACCATACTGAGGGCGACATAGCAAGACTCTGTCCCCTCATCCCCCAAAAAACGAATCCCCAGTGGGGCACCTGTTGCTCAAGCAGCTGAGGCACCAGCCACATATACTGGAGATGGCGGGTTCGAATCCAGCCTGGCCTGCCAAACAACAATGACAATTATAACCAAAATAGCCCAGCGTTGTGGTGGGTGACAGTAGTCCCAGCTACCTGGGAGGCTGAGGCAAGAGGATTGCTTAAGCCCAAGAGTTTGAGGTTGCTGTCAGCAGTGATGCCACAGCACTCTACCGAGGGCGATAGCTTGAGACTCTGTCTCAAAAAAAAAAAAGAATCCCCACGAAGGGCTGGGCATAGTGGCCTTTACTCCTAACACTCTGGGAGGTTGAGGAGGGTAATAACCTGAGCTGCAGAGTTTGAGACCAGCCTGAGCTAAGAGCAAAACACCATTCCTACTAAAAATAGAACAGCTAGCCAGGTATTGTGGCAGTTTCCTGTAGTCCCAGCTAATGGGGAGGCTGAGGCAAGAGAACCGCTTAAGCCCAAGAGTTTGAGATTGCTGTGAGCTGTGACACCATGGCACTCTACTGAGGGCAACACAGTGAAACTCTGTCTCAAAAACAAACAAACGAGTTCTACTTAAAAGGCAGATAAAAAAGCATTTATCTCAACCATCTTCCCAATTTTCAATTAAAAGCATATAATTATAAAGGCTATAAATAACCCGGACATAAGACGGCGCCTATGGTTCAGTGGGTAAGGTGCCAGCCCCATATACGGAGGGTAGTGAGTTCCAACCAGGCCCTAGCCAAAGTGCAACAAAAAAATAAATAGCTGGGCCTTGTGGTGGGTGCCTGTACTCCTAGCTACTCCAAAGGATGAGGCAAGAGAATCACCTAAGCCCAGGAGTTGGAGGTTGCTCTGAGCTGTGATGACACAGCACTCTACTCATGCAATAAAGTGAGATTCTGTCTCTTAAAAAAATAAATAAAAATAGCCTGGATATAGTGGAGTTTGCCTGTAGTCCCACCTACTCTGTGAGCTTGAAACAGACACAACATCACTTGAGGCCAGCAGTTCAAGGCTTTGATGTCATATGATAATATCTGTGAATAGCACTGCACTCCAGACTGGGAAACAGAGAGACACCATCTCTAAAAAACTTTTTTTTTTTTTTGACACAGAGTCTCAAGCTGTCACCCTGGATAGAATGCCATGGCGTCAGAGCTCACAGTAACCTCAAACTCTTGCGCTTAAATTATTCTCTTGCCTCAGCCTCCCAAGTACCTGGGACTACAGGTGTCCGCCACAACACCCAGCAATTTTTATTTTTGAGACAGAGTCTCACTGTGTCACCTTCAGTAGAATGCCGTGGCATCACAGCTCACAGCAACCTCAAATTCTTGGGCTTAAGCGATTCTCTTGCCTCAGTCTCCCAAATAGCTGGGACTACAGGTGCCTACCACAACATCTGGCTATTTTTTTTTGTTACAGTTGTCATTATTGTTTTAGCTGGCCCAGGCCTGGTTCGAACCCATCACCCTCGGTGCTGTAACCATTGTGCTAAGGGTGTTGTGCCCCAGCTATTATTTTTGTTACTCTAAAAAAAAAAAATCTTTTTAAGTAAAATAAAAGATAAAGCCAAATAAAATAAAAGCTATAAATAAAGCCCCAAAACAGAGAGGAAAAAAAAAATAAATGAAATATATCAACAAAATAATGGAAAATTAAGACTTGTTAAGAATAAAATATTGTGGGTGGCGCCTGTGGCTCAGTGAGTGGGGCGCCAGCCCCATATACTGAGGGTGGTGGGTTCAAACCTAGCCCGGACCAAACTGCAACCAAAAAATAGCTGGGCGTTGTGACGGGCGCCTATAGTCCCAGCTGCTCGGGAGGCTGAGGCAGGAGAATCGGGAAGCCCAAGAGCTGGAGGTTGCTGTGAGTCCTGTGACATCATGGCACTCTACCGAGGGCGATAAAGTGAGACTCTGTCTCTACAAAAAAAAAAAAAAAAATTAAAAAAAAAAGAATAAAATATTGTTTATGCTTATTTCTGCTTCCTCCTAGAAGTCACTAAAACTCAAACACACACACATACATGCATGCACAAAGAGGGTATTTTATAAAGCAGAAAACCACATGGACAAGAACAGAGGTGACAGCATAAACATTCTGGAATATGGAACGTAGAAGGAATAGATAACTGAGAAGAACAGAGCTGCTATCAAGCGAGCAGGGAGAGAATCCTAAATAACACAAGTTCATGGAACTAAAACCTAAGAAAGGGTAAGAGATACTACTTATCTCCTAAACCAGGGTGGTAGAGATTGTTTGAAAGTCCACAGTTGCAGCTGTTAGACAGCCCCACCTCCAGCTCCACACCCTGTCCCTGACCCCACTCAGCCCAGAGTCGCCCTCCTTCCCTCCATACTGTTAGAAGACTGGACATTAAGGGTGGGCTCAGTGGCTCACACCTGTAATCCTAGCACTCTGGGAGGCTAGGCAGGTGGATTGCCTGAGCTCTTGAGTTCAAGACCAGCTGAGCCAGAGCAAGACCTTGTCTCTAAAAAAAATAGCTGGAGGGCAGCGCCTGTGGCTCAAGGAGTAGGGCACCTGCCCCATATGCCAGAGGTGGTGGGTTCAAACCTAGTCCTGGCCAAAAACCAAAAAAAAAAAAAAAAAAAAGAGGTTCTAAAAAAAATAGCTGGTCATTGTGGTGGGTGCCTGTTGTCCCAGCTACTTGGGAGGCTGAGGCAAGAAAATCACTTAAGCCCAAGAGTTTGAAGTTGCTGTGAGCTGTGAAGCCATAGCACTCTACTGAGGATAACAGTGAGACTCTGTCTTAAACAAACAAACAAACAAGCAAACAAAACAAAAAAAAAATTGGACAATTTTTTGGAACACTAAAGCAGGACATTGGACTTCAATCATCAAAGTCTGCACATACAGGGTGGTGCCTGTGGCTCAAGGAGTAGGGCAATGGCCCCATATGCCGGAGGTGGCGGATTCAAACCTGACCCCGGCCAAAAAAAGTCTGCACATACTAAACTGTAGGACAGCCTCACTTTCAGTCCCCTTCTTCACTTGGTATGCATGTACTGGCAGCCATGTTGGAGGCTTACTTTCAGTGAATACTTTCTTTCTTTTTTATTTTTTTTAAGAGACAGAGTCTCGGGTGGCACCTGTGGCTCAGTGAGTAGGGCGCCAGCCCCATATACCGAGGGTGGCGGGTTCAAACCCAGCCCCGGCCAAACTGCAACAAAAAAATAGCCGGGCGTTGTGGCGGGCGCCTGTAGTCCCAGCTGCTCGGGAGGCTGAGGCAAGAGAATCGCGTAAGCCCAAGAGTTAGAGGTTGCTGTGAGCCGTGTGACGACATGGCACTCTACCCGAGGGCGGTACAGTGAGACTCTGTCTCTACAAAAAAAAAAAAAAAAGAGACCCCTGTCTCTACAAAAAAAAAAAAAAAGAGAGAGACAGAGTCTCACTTTATCGCCCTCCATAGAGTGCCATAGCGTCACAGCTCACAGCAACCTCCAACTCCTGGACTTAGGCAATTTTCTTGCCCTAGCCTCCTGAGTAGCTGGGACTACAGGTGCCCGCTACAATGCCCAGCTATTTTTTTTGTTGCAGTTTGGCTGGGGCTGGGTTTGAACCCGCCACCCTAGGTATATGCAGCTGGCGTCCTACCCACTGAGCCACAGGCGCCGCCCATCAAGTGAATACTTTCACTGTGCCATTCACACCTGAGCATGAGCCACCAAACAGAATCTCGAGTTATATGAGTGAAGCTATGGACGGGAAGGCTTCATGACAGAGTCAAAAGAAGCAAGTTCCTTTCTTTACTTTTATTTTATAAATTGAGACAACCTTTTAACTCAGGATACTAAATTTCCCCAGAGAAGACTTCAACCTCCTGCCAAGGACGAGTATGCCTATCAGCTTTCTGGAAGTAGCAAGCTGTGTGATGAAACAGATTTTCAGCTTATCTGTCTACATTTAGTATTTTGCTAATGGGTCTGCTCACCTTCTAGCAAACACACAAACTATGTTTGATAATCCTGAATCTGAAGCCATCCTATTTTGGTATGTGAAACTTAGCTACCTAATACATCTAACTCTTGAACCTACAGGGTTCTATGATACAAATCATTTCACTGCCTGTTCCACTTCCATTTTACTTCCACGTTGTTGCTTCTTCTGCACTGCTAAACCAGTTACAAATCCCCCTCTGGGTTTTCTTCTCCCAAAAAATATAGAGAAGATTTTTTTCTACTTCTCCCATTCTCTATATTTCCAGGAGCTAAGATACTAACAAGTGGGAAACATATAATAAAAATAATAATCAGAATATATGTTTGAAAGTAATGTGCTTAAATAAGATTAAGCAGGAAATGTATTAGGGAAGACCTGGCACTGAGAAAGTGATCTCTGAGCCAGGATCTAGAAAATGAATGAACCATGTGAATGTCAGGAAAACAGAGCTGTAACAAAATTCTGACGCTTGCCATGCTTGAGAACAAGGATGGGCATGTAGAGGAACTGGAACTCTTTCATACAGCTGATCAGAATATAAAATATTCTAATGATTTTGGAAATATGTCAGTTTCTTATAAAGTTACTGACCAACCCAATCCTATTTAGAATATGACCAATTCTACTCCTAGGTGGTTAATTACCCAAGATAAATGAAAACATAGCCTCATGAAGACTTTCATACAATTTCATAGCAACTTTACTCATAATAACTCTAAATGGGAAACCCAGACACCTAATAAGAGGAAAATGTTTTAATAAAGTGTAGTCGGTAAGGCGCCGGCCCCATATACCGAGGGTGGCGGGTTCAAACCCAGCCCCGGCCAAACTACAACCAAAAAATAGCCGGGCGTTGTGGCGGGCGCTTGTGGTCCCAGCTACTCGGGAGGCTGAGGCAGGAGAATCGCCTAAGCCCAGGAGTTGGAGGTTACTGTGAGCTGTGATGCAACAGCACTCTACCCAGGGTGACAGTTTGAGGCTCTGTCTCAAAAAAATTTAAAATAGAATGTTAGACTGAATTTACCTAAAATAACTAACTAAATAAATAAAACAAGCAGAGATGACAAATATACACAAGAGTCTTTTAACTTTTTTCTGTAAGTAATTCCCTCTTACACATAGGCTCTCCAACATAGCAAGAGCACATCTCCAGGGTGGCGCCTGTGGCTCAAGGAGTAGGGTGCTGGTCCCATATGCCAGAGGTGGCAGGTTCAAACCTAGCCCCGGCCAAAAAAAAAAAAAGCAAGAGCACATCTCCAAAAAATTTAAAATAGGCTCGGCCCCCGTGGCTCAAGTGACTAAGGCGCCAGACACATACACCTGAGCTGGTGGGTTTGAATCCAACCTAGGCCCTCCAAACAACAATGACGGCTGCAACCAAAAAAATAGCCGGGTGTTGTGGTGGGCACCTGTAGTCCCAGCTACTTGGGAGGTGGAGGCAGGAGAATCACTTGAGCTCAGGAGTTGAAGGTGGCTGCGAGCTGTGATGCAACAGCACTCTACCCAGGGTGACAGTTTGAGACTCTGTCTCAAAAAAATTTAAAATAGAATGTTAGACTGAATTTACCTAAAATAACTAACTAAATAAATAAAACAAGCAGAGATGACAGATATACACAAGAGTCTTTTAACTTTTTTCTGTAAGTAATTCCCTCTTTTTCACAGCCCCTCTATGTTCTTCCAGTCTCTTTTCATTTATAATATAAAACCCAGATAAGGGCGGTGCCTGTAGCTCAAGGAGTAGGGCGCCGGTCCCATATGCCGGAGGTGACTGGTTCAAACCCAGCCCCGGCCAAAAACCACAAAAAAAAAAAAAAAAAAAAACCCAGATAAATGTCCTATTATACTGTATCCTTTAAAATTTTTTCATTACCATACAAAAATTGTGGGTATTTTTTTCTTTCTCTCAGAAAACAATTAAATGTAGTTGTAATTTGTTATGACTTCAAACCAAGTCCCCCTGAATTTCTTTTATTGTGGTCAAATACATATAAGAGTTGTGTGACGCCACGGCACTCTACTGAGGGCGATACCATGAAACTCTGTCTCTAAAAAAAAAAAAAAAAAAAAAATTACCACCTTAACTACTTGCTGTCACCTTGGGTAGAGTGCCATGGCATCACAGCTCACAGCAACCTCCAACTCCTGGGCTCTTGGTTCTCGTGCCTTGGCCTCCCAAGTAGCTGGGACTATAGGCGCCCACCACAACGCCCAGCTATTTTTTGGTTGTAGTTGTCATTGTTGTTCAGCAGGCCCGGGCTGGATTTGAACCCTCCAGCTCTGGTGTATGTGGCTGGCGCCTTAGCTGCTTGAGCTTACAGGCACCGAGCCCACCTTAACTACTTTTAAGTGAACAATTCAGTGGTATTAAGTAATACCATAATGTTGTATAGCCATGACCACATCCATCTGCAGATCTGTTTTCATCATGTAAAACTGAAACATGGCCTCCATTGAACACTACTCCTCATTCCCTCTGACTCTGACAACCACCACTCTATTTCTGTCTCTATGATCTTGACTCCTCGTCAGTATCTCATATAACAGGAATCATCCAACATTTGTCTTTTTTTTTTTGGCAGTTTTTGTCCGGGGCTGGGTTTGAACCCACCACCTCCAGCATGTGGGGCCAGTGCCCTACTCCTTTGAGCCACAGGCACTGCCCCACATTTGTCTTTTTGTAACTGGCTTATTTCACTTAGCATAATGTCCTTAAGGTTCATCCATGTTGTAGCATATTACAGAAAAGTTCCTTCTTTTTGAAGGCTGAATAATATTCCATTGTACAGATATACCACATTTTCCTTATCTATTCATCCATGGATCATGAACACTTGACTTGCTTCCACATTTTGGCTATTATAAATAATGCTGCTATGAACACAGGTATACAAATATCTCTTTGAGGGGTGGCACCTGTGGCTGAATGGAGTAGGGCACCAGCCCCATATGCTGGAGGTGGCAGGTTCAAACCCAGCCCTGGCCAAACACTGCAAAAAAAAATCTCTTTGAGACCCTGTTCTCAATTCTTTCAGGTATATACTCAGAAGTAGAATGGCTGAGGCCGAGGAAGGTGGTTCATGCCTGTAATCCTAGCCCTCTGGGAGGCCAAAGCAGGTGGATTGCTTGAGCTCATGAGTTCAAGACTGGCCTAATCAAGAGTGAGATCCCCTTCTGTATTACAAACATAAAAACTAGACTTGGCGCCTGTAGCTTAAGTGGATAGGGTGCCAGCCCTAGAGATGGCAGGTTGGAATACAGCCCTGGCTTGCCAAACAAGAACTACAACCAAAAAATAGCTGGGCGTTGTGGTGGGCGCCTATAGTCCCAGCTACTGGGGAGGCTGAGGCAAGAGAATCACTTAAGCCCAAGAGTTTGAAGTTGCTATGAGCTGTGACCCCATGGTACTCTACTGAGGGCAACAAAGTGAGACTCTGTCTCAAAAAAAAAAAAAAAAAAAAAAATCGGGCGGCGCCTGTGGCTCAAGGAGTAGGGCGCTGATCCCATATGCCAGAGGTGGCGGGTTCAAACCCAGCCCCGGCCAAAAAAAAAAAAAAAAAATCACTTTTTTTTTTGAGAATCTCACTCTGTTGCCTGAGACTACAGGCATGCACCACCAAAGATTGGCCAGTTTTTTCTATTTTTAGAAGAGTCAGGGTTTCACTCTTGCTCAGGCTAATCTCCAACTCCTGAGCTCAAGCAATCCACTTGCCCTGGCCTCCTAGAGCTAGGATTACAGGTCCTAGCACTTGGCCTAAATGGCAGTTCTACTGAGAAATTGCCATACTGTCTTCTGAAGAGGCTATCCCATTTTACATTCCCACCAACAACGTACAAGGGTTATACTTTTTCCACATGCTGGATAACACTTTTTCTTTTTTTTTTTAACTTTAGACAGGGTCTAAATGCATAGGATGGAGTACAGTCACATGGTCGTCCTCATCCCCCCAATTAGCTAGGATCAATCCTCCCAACTCAGCCTCCCAAAGTGCTGGGATTAGAGGCATGAGTCACCACATTCAGCCTTTGCCAACACTTATTTGGGGGTTAATTTTTTTTTTCTCCATGGTGTCACAGCTCACAGCAACCTCCAACTCCTGGGCTTACGCGATTCTCTTGCCTCAGCCTCCCAAGTAGCTGGGACTACAGGCGCCTGCCAGAACACCCGGCTATTTGTTTGTTGCAGTTTGGCCAGGGCCGGGTTCAAACCCGCCACCCTCGGTATATGGGCTGGTGCTCTACCCACTGAACCACAGGTGTTGCCCCATTGGAGGTTTAAAATTTTTTTTTTTTTTTTTTTTTTTTTGCAGTTTTTGGCCAGGGCTAGGTTTGAACCTGCTACCTCCGGCATATGGGGCTGGTGCCCTACTCCTTTGAGACACAGGCACCGCCCCAGAGGGTTTACGTTTTTTAATACTGGAAATCCTAACAAGTATGAGGTTGTGGTATAATATAAAATACATTTGGTCTTTGTCCCAGGTTCCTGTCATAAATCTCTTAAAACCCTCAGAATTGGGTGGCGCCTGTGGCTCAAGGAGTAGGGCGCCAGTCCCATATGCCGGAGGTGGCGGGTTCAAACCCAGCCCCGGCCAAAAAAAAAAAACAAACCACAAAACCCTCAGAATTTCCAGAGTGATAGGAATTATCTCTTTTTCTTTTTAAATTTTTTCTTACAGACAGGTTCTCTCTGTGTAGTACAGGTCATCCTTAATCTCCTGGGCTCAAGGGATCCTTTGCTTCACCTCCCAAATAACTGGGACTATAGGCTTATACCACTTCTCAGGGCTAGGAATGTCTTTTGTTATTCACGTGGAACCCTATCACATACTGAATGAGTTTATGCTAATAAGGTAATTTAAGGTAAAGGCCCTAGATAGCCTCAGGACAGGGCTAGTCCCAAGAAAGAAAAAAAGATTAGAGAGTTGAAACTTTCAGCCCCACCCTTAGCCTAGTAAAATTGGGAGGAGGCCATGTGATCAAGCCCAGCAAAAATTCTTAAACAATCTGCAATGATCTTCCAGGATACTAAATACCAGTAGAGATGCTGGGAAGGTGGAACATTCAGACAGGACAGAGGGCCGGGAGTGGTGGCTCATGCCTGTAGTCCTAGCGTCGTAGGAGGCCAAGGCGGGTGGATTGTCTGAGACCATCGTGAGCCAGAGTGAGACCCCATCTCTATCAAAAAAAAGCTGGCGCCTGTAGTCCCAGCTACTTGAGAGGCAAAGGGCAAGAGAATCACTAAAGGAAGAAAAGAAAAAAAAAAATTAAAAAAAAAACAACTTCAAACTGACTGAAAGCCAGAAGAAATTGAAAGCAAAAAAAAAGAAAGGACACAGAAGCTCCACAAGCCAACCCAATATCTTGCCCTATTCATCTCTTCATCTAGATGTTCACCTATATAATACTTTATTTTATACTTGTATTTTATTTTTTTATTCCATTTTATTTTATTTATGTTTTGAAACATATACCAAGGGTGGCAGATTCATACCCAGCCCCAGCCAAAAAACTGGAACAACAACAAAAAAGAAAGGCAGACTATTCATCTAATATTTGAAGTACTGTATTGCTTAAGATTTTATTGGCTTGTGTTTTGATTTGAGAGTCTTAAGATGTATACACTTTAGTAAACGAGTTTAATCTTGAACAAAGCTTACCTAAAAACTTTATGTGTGGTTAATATGAAAGGAATTTCCACTATAGGTTACTGGGCTAAGGTGAATTTTTCATAAGCCACAATTTTTTATGCATGGATTTAATGGAGGAACGAACATGCATAGAGTTGCTGGTCATTGCTACCTCTCTAAGTGTGGAGACTAGTAAAAATTGAAAGGAGTCTATGATAGGAAAGTGGTACTGATGTCAGGAAGAATGCCAAGAAGGCTGTATAGTCCTCTGTGCCGATGGAGAATCTAAAGCACTTTCTAAATTTGGGGATTTAAATCTCTAAAAGGATTTTAAATCCTTAAAGAGATTGAAGGGACTTAAAATTAATTTATAATTGGTAGCTGCTTTTAACTGTAAAGTGATGGTGGGCTAGGTTATTGAAGAAATCTTCTCAAGGCCATTGAACATTGCACTGTCCTCTATCTACCCTTGGTCACAAGAGAAGGGATGAATAGTCTGCCTTTCTTTGTTGTTGTTCCAGTTTTTTGGCTGGGGCTGGGTATGAACCTGCCACCCTTGATATATGGGGCCGGCACCCTACTCACTGAGCCACAGGCACCACCCTAGTCTGCCTTTCTTAAACAATGAATCCCTATACTTTTAGTCCATAAAAAAACAAACAAACTAGGCACCATAAAGTACCTCATTCCATGGTTGATCCTAGCACACTAGGAGGCGGAGGCAGGAGGCTCACTTGAGCTCAGAAGTTCAAGACCAGCCTGAGCAAGAGCAAGACCTTGTATCCATAAATAAAGAGAAAAATTAACCAAGTGCAGTGGCATATACCTGTAGTTTTAGCTACTTGGGAGGCTAAGGCAAGAGGATCGTTTAAGCCCAAGAGAGTGAGCTATCATGACAATACTGCACTCTATCTTGGGTAACATATGGAGACTCTGTTTCCAAAACAAACAAACAAACAAAAAAACAGGCTCAGCACCCATAGCTCAGTGAGTAGGGCGCCAGCCCAAGCCTGCTAAAACAACAAAGACAACGCAACCAAAAAATAGATTCTGTCTCAAAAAAAAAAAAAGCAAAAAACAAAACAAACAAACAACAACAACAACAAAAAAACCCAGGGCTTGGTGCCCTTAGCACAGTGGTTACGGTGCCAGCCACAGACCCCGAGGCTAGAGGGTTTGAACCCAGCCTGGGCCAGCTAAGCAACAATGATGACAACCTCAACAAAAAATAGCCAGGCATTGTGGTGGGTGCCTATAGTCCCAGCTACCCGGGAGCCTGAGGCAAGATAATCACTTGAGCCCAAGAGTTAGAGGTTGCTGTGAGCACTCTCCCAAGGGTGACAAAGTAAGACTGTCTAAAAAAAAAAAAAAAAAGGCTCAGCGCCTATGGCTCAAGTGGCTAAGGCACCAGCCACATATACCTGAGCTGGTAGGTTCGAATCCAGCCCTGGCCCACCAAACGACGACAGGTGCAACCAAAAATAGCCGGGCTTTGTGGCAGGTGCCTGTAGTCCCAGCTACTTGGGAGACTGAGGCAGGAGAATCATTTGAGCCCAGGAGTTGGAAGTTGCTGTGAGCTGTGATGCCATTGCACTCTACCCAAGATGACAGCTTGAGGCTCCATCTCAAAAAACAAACAAAGAAACAAAAAAACCCTGCCCTGCTAAAATTGAATAATAATAATAAGAAAAGGCCATAAGAGTGAGGGATTTGGGGGGGGGGGTATATTCTTCATTCTCGGTAATCTATTATTTTTATTTTATTTTACTTTTTTTTTTGAAACAGAGTCTCATTATGTCACCCTTGTTAGAGTACTGTGGCACTACAGCTCACAGCAACTTCAAACACTTTGGCTTAAGCAATTCTCTTGCCTCAGCCTCCCAAGTAGCTGGGACTGCAGGCGCCTGCAACGCCCAGCTATTTTTTTGTTGTGGTTGTCATTGTTGTTTTAGCTGGCCGGGGCGGTTCCAATTCGCCAGCCTCAGTGTATGTGGCCAGCACCTTAACCACTGTGCAACAGGCCTCAAGCCCATTCTCTATAATCTAAATAGTACTACAAGCTCAGTGCCTACAGCTCAGTGGCTAGGGCGCCAGCCATATGCATCAGGGCTGGTGGGTTCAAACCCAGCCAGGGTTTACCAAACAATGGCAACTACAACACAAAAATAGCCAGGCTTGTGCCGGCCACCTATAGTCCAAGTAGCCTCCCAGCTACTTGGGAGGCTAATGCAAGAGAATTGCTTAAGCCCAAGAGTTTGAGGTTGCTGTAAGCTGCGATGCCACAACACTACCAAGGGCAACATAGTGAGACTCTGTCTCAAAATAAATAAATAAATAGCACTACAGCCACAGTGTTATGAATGTATTATTCACCTCTTCTATAATAAAGTAAAAAACGTTTAAGAGGAAGATAAATGTTAAAATTGTAATTTGAGGGATTTATAGGTATTATAAAATTAAACAACTTTTTTCAGATAATGATTCTGAAATAAATGCCTTCCACTCCCATTTGAGCATAATATAATCACAAAGTTTTAGAAATATACCTTATCGCCTGTAATCCTAGCACTCTAGGAGGCAGACGCAGGTAGACTGCTTGAGCTGAGGAGTTTGAGGCTAGCCTGAGCAAGAGTGAAACCCCATTTCTACTAAAATAGAAATGTTAGCTGGGCCTTGTGGTGGGTTCCTGTAGCATCAGCTACTAGGGATGCTGAGGCAAGAGGATAATTTCAGCCCTGAAGTTTGAGGTTGCTGTGAATTATGAGAACGCCACAGCACTATACTGAGGGTGACAAAGTGAAACTCTGTCTCAAAAAAAAAATAGAGGCTGGGCACTTATACCTCTAATCCTAGCACTCTGGGAGGCCAAGGTGGGTGGACTGCTTGAGCTCATCCTGAGCTCAGACCATCCTGAGCCAGAGCAAGACTTTGTCTTTAAAAACAGCCAGGGCTGGCGACGCCTGTGGCTTAGTGGGTAGGGCACCAGTACCATATACTGAGGGTGGCGGGTTCAAAGACGGCCCTGGCCAAACTGCAACAACAAAAAAAATAGCTGGAAATTGTGGCAGGCGCCTGTGGTCCCAGCTACTTGGGAGGCTGAGACAAGAGAATCGCCTAAGCCCAGGAGGTAGAAGTTGCTGTGAGCAGTGTGACGCCACGGCACTCTACTGAGGGCGATAAAGTGAGACTCTGTCTCTACAAAAAAAAAAAAAAAAAATGGGCGGCGCCTGTGGCTCAGTCGGTAAGGCGCCGGCCCCATATACCGAGGGTGGCGGGTTCAAACCCGGCCCCGGCCAAACTGCAACCAAAAAAATAGCCGGGCGTTGTGGCGGGCGCCTGTAGTCCCAGCTACTCGGGAGGCTGAGGCAAGAGAATCGCTTAAGCCCAGGAGTTGGAGGTTGCTGTGAGCTGTGTGAGGCCACGGCACTCTACTGAGGGCCATAGAGTGAGACTCTGTCTCTACAAAAAAAAAAAAAAATATATATATATATAGCTGGCCTTGTGGCAGGTACCTATAGTCCCAGCTACTTGAGAGACTGAGGCAAGAGAATCAGTTAAGCCCAAGAGTTGGACGTTAATGTGAGCTGTAACGTCAGAGCACTCTACCAAGGGTGACATAGAGAGACTCTGTCTCAGGGCAGCGCCTGTGGCTCAAAGGTTTGGGCACTGACCCCATATGCCGGAAGTAGTGGGTTCAAGCCCGGCCCCGGCCAAAAACTCAAAAAAAATAAAAAAATAAAAAATAAACATAGCTGGGCTTTGTGGCAGGCTCCTGTAATCCCAGCTACTTGGGAGACCAAGACAAGAGAGTTGCCTGAGCCCAGGAGTTTGAGGTTGCTGTGAGCTATGATGCCCTAGCACTCTTCCAGGAACAACAAAGTTGAAACTCTGTCTCAAAAAAAAAAAAAAGAAAGAAAGAAATATACCTTATCAAATGGGTGTAATAAATTCTAAAGTGGTGCCTTTCCTGAATAATCAAAATTATCCATTAAAGGGCAGCGCCTGTGGCTCAGTGAGTAGGGCGCTGGCCCCACATAACGAGGGTGGCAGGTTCAAACCCGGCCCCAGCCAAACTGCAACAAAAATATAGTCAGCGTTGTGGCCGGTGCCTGTAGTCCCAGCTACTCAGGAGGCTGAGGTAAGAGAATCGCCTAAGCCCAGGAGTTGGAGGTTACTGTGAGCTGTGTGACGCCACAGCACTCTACTATGGACAATAAAGTGAAACTCTGTCTCTAAAAAAAAAAAAAAAAAAAAATTAGGCTATGGAAACTAAACTGAAGTCACAAGATAATACATGTGAATGAGTAGGGGAAGAAAGAACAATGAGAAATATAAAAGAGAGCTCCTGCCTCTACCTCCATACAGTACTTGACTATGTCCAGATGATTCTTGGCCCTTAAACAAAACAATATAATTTAGAATGTTTCATAGCTAATGATCTGTGGCTACTGCTTCCATTTTAAAACTTACTCCTAATGGAAAAAAATATAACTATATAACACAGTTTGTTGGGTTTCACTACAGTAAGGAAAACCCAGTCATTTGCAATTTTTGTGAAACTTAAATCTCAAGAGTTGCCATACCCTCCTTAACTTTATACCCAAAGGGAGACAATGTGAAAATAGTACATAAATTAACTATGTCTTACTACAAATTAGTACATGTGACTTCACCACTTACTCATCATCCACTATGAATTAAAAGTATTAAGAGTCGGACGGCGCCTGTGGCTCAGTGAGTAGGGCGCCAGCCCCATATGCCGAGGGTGGCGGGTTCAAACCCAGCCCCGGCCAAACTGCAACCAAAAAATAGCCGGGCGTTGTGGCGGGCGCCTGTAGTCCCAGCTGCTCGGGAGGCTGAGGCAAGAGAATCGCGTAAGCCCAAGAGTTAAGAGGTTGCTGTGAGCCGTGTGACGCCACGGCACTCTACCCGAGGGCGGTACAGTGAGACTCTGTCTCTACAAAAAAAAAAAAAAAAAAAAGTATTAAGAGTCAGCTGGACATAGTGACTTACGCCTGTAATCCTAGCATTCCAGGAGGCTGAGGCGGGTGGATTGCCCTCAGCGGTTGGAGACCAGCCTGAGCCTGAGTGAGACCCCCATCTCTACCAAAAAATAAAAAGGTGTGACATTGTGGCGGGCGCCTGTAGTCCCAGCTACTTGGAGGCTTGAGGCAAGTGAATTGCGTAAGCCCAAGGGTTGGAGGTTGGTGTGAGCTATGATGCCATAGCCCTCTACAGAGGGCCACAAAGTGAGACTCTATCTCGATAAGAAAATAAATAAATGAATAAAAGTATTAAGAGTCAAGATTCCATTCCACAAGCACTCACAAGACTTATCTTGAACTGAAAAATGGAGAGTTGAAAACAAAAATATTTATCCACATATGAAAAGGATGCATAAAACAACACTCAAGGTTAATTTAGTGTAAAGGAAGGATCTGTTGTTTCTTTTTTTTTTGTAGAGACAGAGTCTTACTTTATTGCCCTCGGTAGAGTGCCGTGGCCTCACACAGCTCACAGCAACCTCCAACTCCTGGGCTTAAGTGATTCTCTCGCCTCAGCCTCCAGAGTAGCTGGGACTACAGGCGCCCGCCACAACGCCCGGCTACTCTTTGGTTGCAGTTTGGCCGGGGCAGGGTTTGAACCCGCCACCCTCGGTATATGGGGCCGGCGCCTTACCGACTGAGCCACAGGCGCCGCCCAGGATCTGTTGTTTCTTATTGCTGCGTATCTCCCACTAAAGATGTCCAATAAATTCTATCATTTTAGGAGGTGAGGTTTTTTGATTTTTTTTTTTAAGTGATAATTTTACTTGTTCCTTTCCAATTTTATTTTGAGACAGAGCCTCAAGCTGTTGCCCTGGGTAGAGTGCCCTGGCATCACAGCTCACAGCAACCTCAAACTCCTGGGCTCAAGTGATTCTCCTGCCTCCGCCTCCCAAGTAACTGGGACTACTGGCATTCAGCACAATGCCTGGCTATTTTTTGGTTGCAGCTGTCATTGTTGTTTGGCGGACCTGGGCTGGATTTGAACCCTCCAGCTCAGGTGTAAGTGGCTGGCACCGAGCCAGGAAGTTTTTTTTTTTGTTTTTGTTTTTTGTAGAGACAGAGTCTCACTTTATAGCCCTCGGTAGAGTGCCATGGCATCACACAGCTCACAGCAACCTCCAACTCCTGGGCTTCAGCAATTCTCCTGCCTCAGCCTCCCGAGTAGCTGGGACCACAGGCGCCTGCAACAACGCCCGGCTATTTTTTGGTTGCAGTTCAGCCGGGGCCGGGTTTGAACCCACCACCCTTGGTATATGGGGCCGGCGCCTTACCGACTGAGCCACAGGTGCCGCCCATAAATAACTTTTTTTTTTTTTTTTGTGGTTTTTGGCCGGGGCTAGGCTTGAACCCGCCACCAGGCTTGAACCCGCCACCTCTGGCATATGGGACCGGCGGGCTACTCCTTGAGCCACAGGCGCCGAGGAAGTAAGTTTTAAATTAAGTATAATGAGGCCTGGCACAGTGGCTCACCTGTAATCCTAACACTCTGGGAGGCTGAGCCGGGTGGACTGCTTGAGCTCATGAGTTGGAGACCAGCCTGAGCAAGAGCGAGACCCCGCCTCTACTAAAAAAATAGAAAAACTGAAACAAGAGGATTGCTTGAGCCCAAGTTAGAGGTTGCTGTGAGCTATGATGCAATGGCACTCTACTCAGGGCAACAGCTTGAGAATCTGTCTCAAAAATAAATAAATAAGGTATAATGAGAAAATAAGTAATTTTTCCATTAATTTTCTTTCTTCTTTTTTCCTTTCTCTCTTTCCTCCCTCCCTTCCTTCCTTTTTTGAGACAGCATCTCACTCACCCTGAATAGAGTGCCATGTAGTCATAGCTCACAGCAACCTCAAACTTTTGGGCTGAAGCCATCCTTCTTGGCTCAATATCCTGAGTAGCTGGTGCTCACTATAACACCAGCTAGTTGTCCCATTTTTAGCAGAGATGGGGGGGGGGTCTCACTTTGCTCAGGCTGGCCTGGAACACCTGAGCTCAGGCTATCCACCCACCTAGAACTTCCAGAGTGATAGGATTACAGACGTGAGCCACCACACGGCCTTTTTCATTAATTTTCTCTACCTCTACCTCTTTGGGCTGTGGTGTGCTCAAAAAAGGAATAAAAAACTAAAAGTGAAGTGCTACACTGAATTTACCAGAGGAACTGGGAAAGTGAAAAATGAGTTAGTGATGAGCTCAAGAAGGTGCTTAGCCACTTACCCAGAGATTTATTTAATGAGAATGGATCGCAGGTTTCCACAGGTCGTTCCACTGCCAGTAAGAAGACAATCGTGAAACTTGGGTCCCTTTTTTCACTATTCAACAGTCACCCTCACCAACACGCGGAGTACATAATTGGCACTCAACAAATATTGACTGAATGAAAACCAAACTCACTCATTGGTAGCCAACCCCAGAGTTAGGGACCCACAAAATTTACCTCCAAAAAGCCTTACAAGTTAACCCAAAGAGCTGAGAAAGTAGAGAGAAAAGTTCTGGGGATCTCTGTAAAGATCGGAAACAATCAAGGGCCAATAGGGCCTACACCAACCCAACTTCCCAAAGAAAACTTAAGGGCTCAGGGAACCCAACCGCGGCTAGTCGGCTTGGGCCTCCATAAGGAGGCACCTGGCAAGCCGCAGATCTATAGCCTCCCAGCCGGGGGCGCTGACAGATCTGGGGGTGTTCCTCCAAAGTTAGTACCTGCGAAGCTGGGGCACAGAGAGCGGATCGGGACTCTCATTACGGAGGCCGGGGCCTGGGGCCGGCCAGCCGCGCCTTCTGCCTGAGGGTTCCGCGCTCCGGGGTTGCAGTGACAGCACAAGTCGCAGATAGATACCTCGCACTTCAGCAGGCTCCTGGCTCGCAGGCCTCGGACGTCTTGCTCCCAAGATTGCGCGAGTCGTCGCACTCACGTCGACCGGCACTCTACAGGGCTTCCCTCATTAGCCAAGTTATCACTCCAGCCTGAAGCCCAGCAGCCGGTAGCTTCCCGGCGCCGCCATCATCAGTGTTTGTTTTCATCCGCTTCGGTGAAGGCGGGGGGTAGGGGTGGGAGGGGAGGAATGAAGCTACAGGGGAAATTCAGATGCCTAGAATCATCGGCACTTTCGCAACACCACGGGCGTCTTATTTAGTCCGTTAAATCCTCAAAAATCTCCACTAAAGTGGATTTCCTTTCCCTCTAGCCCTTCCTAAATTTTTCTAGGCGCCTCAGTAAATAAGAAAAACAGAAAGAGGGGTCTTTGAAAGAGCGAGACCGGTTGGTTCGCGCGTGGAATGTGCGCCGGAGAAACGCAGGTCGCAGTGGCCTCGGCAGCGGGGACGCGACGTGGGGCGGGCACTGACGTAAGGAGGCGGGGCCGCTGTTGCGAGCCTTGGCGGCTTGTGTGAGGCGGCCGGTTCCGGAGGAGGGCCCGGCTGGGCTGGTGGGTGGGGAGTGCGGCTGGGAACCTGGCCGCCGCGGAGAGGTGGGTGAGCGGACTTGGCTGACTTTGAGTGGCGGAATCAGCTCTCGAACCTGGGTCTCCCTGCTTCTTTCGCTCTTTGGTTGGCAAACCTGTTTGGTTTTCCCTGCTTCTTAGCCCTCACCCTCCGGATTTGGATTTCTTGGGATGAGGTGAAAAGCCTGTTGGTATAGCACAGAATGTACGTCCACCAGGCTGCTTCGTGTACTTTTTATACCCTCCCTCCCTTGTTAGACTGGTTTGAGCACCCCCACATCTGTACCGAACTTGTCAGGTAGAGCCAGAGGGCTTTGGATAATGAAACCCTTTTTTTTTTTTAACAGACTCCCTTGAGTAATCCTTCTTCAGGGTAGTTCTGACTTTTCTCAGCTGCTTCTTGGCTTATATAGTTAGGAGCAGACCTCTTTTACCTTGTGAATAATTATGCCATTACCTCCATTAATCTTCTGCTGTTCTTAGTTGAAATGCCGGGTATTAAATGAGCCACCGAGATTAAATTCCCTTTATCCTTCAAACCAGAGCAAGTCTGATGTGTAGCTATGAGTTAGTGGAGAAAAAGCTAGAGTTACAAGTGCATCTTTTGCCTCAACAAAAATGGAAATTTGCAGAAAAGAAGCTGTTGTAGCTTTTGAGTCACTTTAAAGTTTTTGGTAGGTTTCTAATATTTTTTCTTTTAACCTTTACAGAGAGAAGATTATAAATGCCAGACCCACTTAAGCCATGGTTAACTGTTGAATTCCTATGCTTTCTTGAATACCTTCTTACACCAACATCTTCATTGGAAGGTCAGCAAAAGTAGCAGAGAGAAGGAGAGACAACGTTCACATTTACCATGGCTATCCCAATAACAGTGCTTGACTGTGACCTCTTGTTGTATGGCCGAGGTCACCGGACATTGGACCGCTTTAAGCTGGATGATGTGACTGATGAATACTTGATGTCTATGTATGGGTTTCCTCGACAGTTTATTTATTATTTGGTGGATCTCTTGGGGGCAAGTCTATCTAGACCTACTCAGCGATCCAGGGCTATTAGCCCAGAGACACAGATCCTTGCAGCATTGGGCTTTTATACCTCAGGTTCCTTTCAGACTCGAATGGGAGATGCTATTGGAATCAGTCAAGCCTCTATGAGTCGTTGCGTTGCCAATGTCACCGAAGCACTTGTGGAAAGGGCCTCACAGTTCATTCACTTTCCAGCTGATGAAGCCTCCATGCAGGCTCTGAAGGATGAATTCTATGGGTTGTCAGGGATGCCAGGGGTTATAGGGGTGGTTGACTGTATCCACGTGGCAATCAAGGCACCAAATGCTGAAGATCTCTCCTATGTGAACCGCAAAGGTCTGCATTCTTTAAACTGCCTTATGGTGTGTGACATCAGAGGGGCACTAATGACTGTGGAGACAAACTGGCCAGGTAGCCTACAGGACTATGCTGTACTGCAACAGTCTTCTCTCAGTAGTCAGTTTGAAGCCGGAATGTACAAAGATAGCTGGTTTCTCGGTAAGTTTGTAGTTGTAAATTTTCATTTTGTAGCCACAGAAAAGTTACGTATTTAGCGAAATAGAATGAAGCAGGCATTTGTAGACCTGCGTCTCAGTCTTATACCTTCTTTATGAAGCCTCAGGTAAGAACTCTCTGAACCTTCATTTTTTTTTTTTTTTTTGAGACAGCCTCAAGCTGTCACTCTGGGTAGAGTGCTGTGGCATCACTGCTCACAGCAATCTCCAACTCCTGGGCTCAAGCGATTCTCCTGCCTCCACCTCCCAAGTAGCTGGGACTACAGACTACAGGCACCCGCCACAACGCCCAGCTATTTTTTGGTTGCAGCTGTCATTGTTGTTTGGTGGGCCCGGGCTGGATTCAAACCTGCCAGCTCAGGTGTATGTGGCTGGCGCCTTAACCGCTTGAGCCACAGGCACTGAGCCTGAACCTTCATTTTTTTTAAGTCAACATTCAAAAGACATTTATTAAGATTTAAGGGCGGCACCTGTGGCTCAGTTGGTAAGGCGCCGGCCCCATATACTGAGGGTGGCAGGTTCAAAACCGGCCCCGGCCAAACTGCAAACAAACAAACAAAAAAAATAGCCGGGCGTTGTGGCGGGCGCCTGTAGTCCCAGCTACTCGGGAGGCTGAGGCAAGAGAATCGCTTAAGCCCAGGAGTTGGAGGTTGCTGTGAGCTGTGTGATGCCACGGCACTCTACCGAGGGCCATAAAGTAAGACTCTGTCTCTACAAAAAAAAAAAAAGATTTAAAAACAGTCTAGGCACAGTGGCTCATGCCTGTAATCCTAGCATTCTGGGAGGCTGAGGTGGGTGGATCACTGGAGCTCACCAGTTTGAGAACACTCTGAGTAAGAATTAGACCCTGTCTCTACTAAAAATAGAAAAACTAGGGCGGCACCTGTGGTTCAAAGGAGTGGGGTGCATATACTGGAGGTGGTGTGTTCAAACCCAGCCCCAGTCAAAAGAAAAGAAAAGAAAAAATAGCTGAGTGTTGTGGTGGCCACCTGTAGTCCCAGCTAATCCAGACACTGAGGCAAGAGGGTTGCTCAAGCCCAAGAGTTTGAGGTTTCTGTGAGCTATGACTCCAGGGAACTCTACCCAAGGCAGCAGAGAATCTGTCTCAAACAAAACAACAAAACCCCACTATTAAATTTGTGAAATAGTTCTAGATTTGTCAAACTTAAAACTAGCTGTGATATCTCTTTGACTTTTAACATTTTGACCTAGGGTATCATCCTTTCCTGTCTTCATTTTTATTTGTCCCTGCAGAGTGTGTTACCCACACTGTATCATTCAGCTGACCTCAAGTGATACTCCTTCCTTGGCCTCCCAAAGTACTAGGATTATAGGTGTGAGCCACAGATTTGGTTTTCTTTAGCTATCAGGTTTTTTCTTTGTTGGTTTTTTGTTGTTGTTGAGATAGTCTCACTATGTTGCCCTCAGTAGAGTGCTATGGCATCACAGCTCACAGCAACCTCAAACTGTTGGGCTTAAGCGACTCTTCTGCCTCAGCCTAAGTAGCTGGGACCACAGGCACCCACTACAATGCCCAGTATTTTTGTTGTTGTTGCAGTTGTCATTGTTGTTCAGCTGGCCCGGGCTGGATCTGAACCTGCCACCCTCTGTGTATGTGGCTGGCATTGTAACCACTGTGCTACGAGTGCCAAGCCTCTTTGTTGGTTTTTTTTTTTCTTTTTGGCCGGGGCTGGGTTTGAACCCACCACCTCCGGCTTATGGGACCGGCGCCCCACTCCTTGAGCCACAGGCACTGCCCATTTTTTTTTTTTTTTTTTTAGAGACAGAGTCTCACTTTATTGCCCTCGGTAGAGTGCTGTGGCATCACACAGCTCACAGCAACCTCCAACTCCTGGGCTCAGGCGATTCTCTTGCCTCAGCCTCCCAAGCAGCTGGGACTATAGGTATGCCACAACTTCTTGCAATTTGGCTGGCATCGGGTTTGAACCGGCAACCCTCGGTATATGACATCGGCGCCCTACCCACTGAGTCACAGGCACTGCCCTCTTTGTTGTTTTTTTGTTTGTTTGTTTGGAGACAGAGCCTCAAGCTGTCACCCTGGGTAGAGTGTCCTGGCATCACAGCTCACAACAACCTCAAACTCCTGGGCTCAAGCGATTCTCCTGCCTCTGCCTCCCAAGTAGCTGGGATTACAGGCACCTGCCACAATGCCCATGGTTGCAGCCATCATTGTTCGTCGGGCCCAGGCTGGATTTGAACCTGCCAGCTCAGGTGTATGTGGCTGGCGCCTTAGCCGCGTGAGCCACAGGCACTGAGCCTCTTTGTTGTTTTTTTAATCAAATATATTCTCAGCCAAGGGCAGCGCCTATGGCTCAGTGAGTAGGGCGCTGGGCCCCATATACCAAGGGTGACGGGTTGAAACCTGGCCCTGTCCAAACTGCAACAAAAAAATAGCCGGGCATTGTGGTGGGTGCCTGTAGTCCCAGATACTTGGGAGGCTGAGGCAAGAGAATCGCCTAAGCCCAAGAGCTGGAGGTTGCTGTGAACTGTGACGTCATAGCACTCTACCGAGGAAGATAAAGTGAGACTCTGTCTCTATAAAAAGAAAAAAAAAAAGATATTCTCAGCCAAGACACATGGCTTCCTGTTCCTGACATTGATATACTTTTTTTCTACCACAGCAGTTTCTTCTTGGATTTTTGGTGTGCTTTGGCTCCAAAAGCTGTTGTATTTTCTGTTCATCCTTAGTATGTTTTCTGAATTTTATTTCTTGTTTATATTCCACATATATGATATAATCCAGGCATCCTCAAACTGTGGCCCGCAGGCCACGTGAAGCGGTGGAAATTGTATTTGTTCCCGTTTTGTTTTATACTTCAAAATAAGATATGTGCAGTGTGCATAGGAATTTGTTCTTAGTTTGTTTTTTTTTAAACTATAGTCCGGCCCTCCAATGGTCTTAGGGACAGTGAATTGTCCCCCTGTTTAAAAAGTTTGAGGACGCCTAATATAATCAATATATTTTGGGACTTTCCCACAGGTGACAGTTCCTTCTTTCTCCGCACCTGGCTCATGACACCACTTCATATTCCTGAAACTCCAGCAGAATATCGCTATAATATGGCCCATTCTGCAACTCACAGTGTGATTGAGAAGACTTTCCGAACCCTCTATTCCCGGTTCCGCTGCCTGGATGGATCCAAGGGGGCACTACAGTATTCACCAGAAAAGTCCAGCCACATCATCTTGGCTTGTTGTGTTCTCCACAACATCTCTCTAGAGCACGGGATGGATGTTTGGTCCTCTCCAATGATAGGACCCATGGAACAGCCCCCCGAGGAAGAGTATGAACACATGGAGTCCCTGGACTTAGAAGCTGATCGTATCCGTCAAGAGCTAATGCTCACTCATTTTAGCTAACATGGAAGGTGGGAAGGAGGAAGATTCACCGGAAGGAGCCGTGACAAACTATTTATTCTTACCACCTTCCACACAGGTTCCATCATCTAGCATAACTGAGTGTAGAACACTTGTCATAAATTGACATTTAATCTGTGTGTTTTAGAAGAGTTAAGACTATGCCAGAATATCTTGATTCATTTGCAAGTGTTTTAACTAAGCCAAAACCAAGATAATAATTCCCTCCTATTCATTAAACTCCAGGTTGAGCATCCTTCACATGAAAGCTCACTGGTTGCAAACATTTTTTATTATGCCTAAAAAGTCATAGTAAAGGGGAAAATAGCATATAGCTAAAACACTTTTTTTCGTTTCAATTGTCTTCAAATTTCAAATGAAAACAATATTTGTCCTGAATTGTTTGGGTAGTATTTTAGTTTTTCTACTTCTTTTCCGATATAGTTATAATCTGCAGCAAGTGTAAAGAGTGAATTTAAGTTAGGAAATGGTCTTCTGACATAATTAAATGGCTACTAATCCAAGTTTGCAACTTTTTGTTTTCAAGAGGATGTTGAGGACAGTCTAAAACCTCCGTTTTTAGCCTGTTTGCAATAATTGGGCCATGATTTAGACCTCATTCCTAGGGAGAACACCTGGATTCTAGTCTCTTATTTCTAACCCTGAGTCATAGAGGCTAAATGGGTTTAAGAACCCAATCAGCTTAAGGAACACAATTCAAATAGAGATAAAATAGCATGCTTACACTTTATAGGGAATCTTTTGACCCAAATAGATTGATGAGAATAGAAGATTGATCCAAGTTTAGTCAGCTCACATCTACCTAGATCACATTTCTTTTATTTTTATTTTATTTTATTTGTTTATTTATTTATTTATTTTTGAGACAGAGTCTCACTTTGTTGCCCTCAGTAGAGTGCCGTAGTGTCATAGCTCACAGCAAGCACAAACTCTTGGGCTCAAGTGATTCTCTTGCCTCAGCCTCCCAAGTAGCTGGGACTACAGGCACCTGACACAACACACAGCTATTTTTATTATTTTATTTTTTGCAGTTTTTTTGGTTGAGGCCAGGCTTGAACACACCACCTCCAGTATATGGGGCCAGTGCCCTACTCCTTGAGCCACAGGCACTGCCCAAGATCACATTTTTTTTTTTGTTTTTATTTTCTTTAGATTACATTTCTTATAATCATAATAATGTCAGATTTTTTTTTTTTTTTTTAAACAGAGCCTCACTTTGTTGCCCTCGGTAGAGTGCTGTGGAGTCACAGCTCACAGCAACCTCCAACTCCTGGGCTTAAGCAATTCTCTTGCCTCAGCCTCCCAAGTATTTGGACTACAGGCACCCACCACAATGCGTGGCTATTTTTTTGTTGCAGTTCGGCCGGGGCCAGGTTTGAACCCTTGGTATATGGGGCCAGCGCCCTACTCACTGAGCCACAGGTGCCGCCCTGTTTTGAAATTTCTTATTCAGAAGGAAGAACTTAGGGGATAAATACATGTAAAAGTACTAAGGAGGGGTAAAAGGAACAATTTCTTGGTTCACAGTGAACTCTGGAGTTAGCCATTAGATATCCTATGTGCACAGTGAGGGACAGAACTTCCCAGGAAATAAATAATCCTCTAGCAAGTCTTATTCTAAAATTACACTGATGTAAAAATAACCTGATTGGAATAATGAAAGTGTGAATTAGGTTCACACTTTGGTGCTTTTGCTGAAACAAAAAAGAGACTTTCCTGGGGATTATCTTCCTTCCAGTTTCTCACCACGTGATGCCTCTGAGTTATCCTCTTGGATCGTTTCCCCCCTTGCCTTTGACAGTGTTAATCTGGTGATTTTCAAAGTAAAGAAATGAACAGCTGATGGGTGGTGCCTGTGGCTCAGTGAATAAGGTGCCAGCCCCATACACCAAGGGTGGTGGGTTCAAACCTAGCCCCAGGCCTCAAACTGCAACAAAAAATAGCCAGGCCTTGTGGTGGGCACCTGTAGTCCCAGCTACTCAGGAGGCTGAGGCAAGAGAATCGCCTAAGCCCAAGAGCTAGAGGTTGCTGTGAGCTGTGATGCTATAGCACTCTATGGAGGGTGACAAAATGACTCTGATCTTTAAAAAAAAATGAACAGCCGATGACAGAAGAAATTTGGAAATAAATTGAGAGTGACTCATCCGGAAGATTAAAAACAGATAGATTATTATCGGCTGTTTATTTCCACTCCAAATGCTATTTTCTAAAAGTAGCCTACACTATGAAGAATGAATCCATTTGACAGGAGCTTGCGCTTAGTATGTGAAGGGATGTCACTGAGGTGGGAGAGGACGAGGCAGAGTTGAGTTATTGTGCAGCAGTGGTGCTCTGTTACATTTTTTCCCTTCTTTTTCTTTTCTTTTCTCTCTCTTTTTTTTTTTTGTAGAGACAGAGTCTCACTGTACCGCCCTAGGGTAGAGTGCCATGACGTCACACGGCTCACAGCAACCTGTAACTCTTGGGCTTATGCGATTCTCTTGTCTCAGCCTCCCAAGCAGCTGGGACTACAGGCACTTGCCACAACACCCGGCTATTTTTTTGTTGCAGTTTGGCCAGGGCTGGGTTTGAACCTGCCACCCTCCGCATATGGGGCCGGCGCCCTACTCACTGAGCCACAGGCGCTGCCCTCCTTTTTCTTGAGACAGAGTCTCACTATGTCTCCCACAGAGTGCTGTGCCATCACAGCTCACAGCAACCTCCAACTCTTGGGCTTAAGTGATTCTCTTGCCTCAGCCTCCCAAGTAGCTGGGACTACTGGCACCTGCCACAACACCCAGCTGTTTTTTGGTTGTAGTTGGCCCGGGCTGGATTCCAAACTGCCTGCTCCAGTGTATGTGCCTGGCACCTTAGCTGCTGAGCTACAAGTGCCGAGTCAACTTTTTTTTTTTCTTTAAAAGTTTAACTTGTGGGGTGGTGCCTGTGGCTCAAGGAGTAGGGCGCCGGTCCCATATGCCAGAGGTGGAGGGTTCAAACCCAGCCCTGGCCAAAAAAAAAGTTTAACTTGTGGGTTAACTTTTTTTTTTTCTTTTGGCCGGGGCTGTGTTTGAACCTGCCACCTCTGGCATATGGGACCGGCACCCTACTCCTTGAGCCACAGGTGCCACCCCCACTTGTGGGTTAACTTTATTAACTCAATAATATTGGGTTACCAATCAAGCTTGGGTCAAGCTTGTGACCCAAGCTTGCTTTGTCTCTTTTATAAGACAATGTTTTAATTCTCAGTGTTTTTCCTTTTAAAGTCTCTTAAGGTGGGTATTTTCCCATAAAGTTTTTTATTTTTTTCTTTTAATTGCCACAGTTATCCAAGTAGGAATAAAGTTTGGTTTCTTTTTTGTTGTTGTTGTTGTTGAAGAGACAGAGTCTCACTTTATCACCCTCAGTAGAATGCTGTGGCATCACAGTTCACAGCAACCGCCAACTCCTGAGCTTAGGCAATTCTTTTGCCTCAGCCTCCTGAGTAGCTGGGACTACAGGCGCCCGCCACAACGCCCGGCTATTTTCTTCGTTGCAATTTGGCCGGGGCCGGTTTGAACCCGCCACCCTCGGAATATGGGGCTGGTGTCCTACCCACTGAGCCACAGGCGCCACCCAGGTATAAAGTTTTGATTCTCTTATGCATATTGCATCAGGAAGAGGTTACTGCCAACCATGTATCATAAGTGGTAAGGTGAAGTGTGAGTGTGGAAAGTGGCTAGTGCCTTGCATGTTAACCTTACATAACTACATTTAAGGAAAATTGGTGGTTTTCACAACTTTACTCATTAGATGGTAACATGAAGACCAAGTGGGAGGGACAGTTTTGGAGAGATTTCAAACACAATTTCAAGTCTGTTTACTTGTACACCAAAGATAATCTAAGTGCTGGAACTAACTGAACATCGGCTGGCATTGTTATTCACTGGGAACTTTTTATTTTGTAATAAATCCAGGAGGTAACTTTGTGAATCTATACGTTTAATCTTCTCCAACCTGTACTTTCACAGGTCAAGAATTTTTTCAGTCCATAGTTACACTTACCCCAAAATGATTTAGGAGAGGGTCTGTACTTACAACCTGCCAAGGGTTTGCCCACGGGGGAGACATAGTCTTAAGCTGTTGCCCTCGGTAGAGTGCTCTGGTGTCATAGCTCACAGCAACCTACAACTCTTGGGCTTAGGCAATCCTCTTGCCTCAGCCTCCCAAGTAGCTGGGACTACAGGCGCCCACCACAATGCCCAGCTATTTTTTTTTTGTTGTTGTTGTTGTTTTTGCAGTTGTCTTTGTTCTTTAGCTGGCCCTGGCCTGGCTTGAACCCACTAGCCTCAGTATGTGGCTGGCGCCCTACCCACTGAGCTATGGGTGTCGCCCATGGGGGCTTTTTATTTTATTTATTTATTTTGAGACAGAGTCTCAAGCTGTCGCCCTGGGTAGAGTACTGTAGCATCACAGCTCACAGCAACCTCCAACCCCTGGGCTGGGGGCTTTTTTTTTTTTGTAGAGACAGAGTCTAACTTTATCACCCTCGGTAGAGTGCCGTGGCATCACACAGCTCACAGCAACCTCTAACTCTTGGGCTTAGGCGATTCTCTTGCCTCAGCCTCCCGAGCAGCTGGGACTACAGGCGCCCGCCACAACGCCCGGCTATTTTTTTGTTGCAGTTTGGCCGGGGCTGGGCTTGAACCCACCACCCTCGGCATATGGGGCCGGTGCCTTACTCACTGAACCACAGGCGCCGCCCATGGGCTGGGGGCTTTTTATAAGTATCGGATAATGCTTCCACCTTTGAGGTTCTTAGCGTGGATCTTTCTTTTTTTTTTTGTAGAGACAGAGTCTCACTTTACCGCCCTCGGTAGAGTGCCATGACGTCACACGGCTCACAGCAACCTCCAAGCTTCTGGGCTTACACGATTCTCCTGCCTCAGCCTCCCAAGCAGCTGGGACTACAGGCACCCGCCACAACGCCCGGCTATTTTTTGGTTGCAGTTTAGCAGAGGCGGGGCTCAAACCCGCCACCCTCGGTATATGGGGCCGGCGCCCTACTCACTGAGCCACAGGCGCCACCCGGATTTTTTTTTTTTTTCTGGCATGGTTTTGAGAAAGAGTCGAGGATTTTGCTTGTCTTATGTAAGCCTTATCTTCCCATAAGATAACTCCATCTGGCCAGCATGGGAGTTTTCCAGATTTACCCTTAGATGTTTCAAGACAGCAAGCTCCCAGAATATATCAAGGGAAAATAATATTGAGTTACCAATCAATTGGATTATCAAATAATATTGGTCTGTCAATTCCATATTATACAAAAGAGGGACCATAAATGTATATTTTTTGCTTTTTTTTTTTTTTGAGACAGTCTCACTTTATCGCCCTCAGTAGAGTGCTGTGGCGTCTCAGCTCACAGCAACCTCCAACTCCTGGGCTTAGGTGATTCTCCTGCCTCAGCCTCCTGAGAAGCTGGGACTACAGGCACCTGCCACAACATCCAGCTACTTTTTGTTGCAGTTTTGCTGGGGCCAGGTTTAAACCCGCTACCTTAAGTATATGGGGCCGCACCCTACCTAGTGAGCCACAGGCACTGCCCTATATTTTTTGCTGTAAATGAACTCAATAGGGATGAAGCTGACCTTTGGAATGTAAAGGATCTATAGCAAGTCAATCTAATTTAGGATTTAAAAACAAGACATAATTCTAATGGGGTCATATAGCAAAGACATAAGAGGTGGATAAGGGTGAACTAGAGGCTAGACATAAGATAGACATACTAAGATTTTATCACTACCTGACAGACTGAAAACAACTTGAAGACTTCACCTGGCAATGGAGGGGAAGTTAGGAGAAGAACAAGAAAATAAGAAATCTAATAGAAAGTCTGTGTTGTTCAAGCCCTTCTGTAAACTGTGAAGAAAAGTGCTCTTAGCATTCTGTGTAAAACTGTATTGTTAAATACATGCGTGTAATCAAAAAAAATAAGAAAGAAAATAAATCCACGGATTTTACCATGGTGCACACACATGCCCTTAGGGCCTGTTTTGTTTTCTAGATCATGCTGCTAAGATTTTACAGAATTGTTGTGGGTATGGGAAATCACACACTCAGAATTAAGACTTTGTTAATTAAAGAATGGCAATGCAGGCGGCGCCTGTGGCTCAGTGAGCAGGGCGCCAGCCCCATATGCCGAGGGTGGCAGTTCAAACCCAGCCCAGCCAAACTGCAACAAAAAAATAGCCAGGGGTTGTGGCGGGCGCCTGTAGTCCCAGCTACTCGGGAGGCTGAGGCAGGAGAATCGTTTAAGCCCAGGAGTTGGAGGTTGCTGTGAGCTGTGTGATGCCATGGCACTCTACCGAGGGCAATAAAGTGAAACTCTGTCTCTACAAAAAAAAAAAAAAAAGAATGGCAATGCAGGAAGAGAAAATACATAGTGCTAGCTGAAGGCTGAGGACACATCAGTTTCCTAACACATAAAATTCACAGACCCAGGAGGCGCCTGCGGCTCAGTGGGTAGGGCCCTGGCCCCATATACTGAGGGTGGTGGGCTTGAACCCAGCCCTGGCCAAACTACAACAAAAAATAGCTGGGTGTTGTGGTGGGCACCTGTAGTCCCCGCTACTCAGGAGGCTGAGGCAAGAGAAACACCTAAACCCAGGAGTTGGAGGTTGCTGTGAGTTGTGAAGCCATAGCACTCTACTGAGGGCAATGAGGTAAGACTGTCTCTAGAAAAATAATAATAATAATAAAAAAAAATCACAGGCCTTTATTGTACCCTCAATGAATCCCCAACAATAAAAAAAAAATAAGAAGAAAAAAAATTCAAACAAGGTTAAACAAACAAACAAAAAAAAATCACAGGCCTGAGTTTTACTTAGCTACAAGCTAAGCCTTCCCTTCTCAATGACCAGATAGGAGAGATGAGAACTCTGGATACCAAACAGAAGGAAAAAAAAATAGACTTTGAAATCGTAAGTTACCAAATTTCATGAAGGGGTCTCCCTGTTTTGTTATGGGGCAAGATAAGGACCAACAACTCAGATTAGAAGTACAAAAGGAGTCTTTCTTTTTTCTTTTTTTTGCAGTTTTTGGCCAGGGCTGGGTTTGAACCCACCACCTCCAGCATATGGGGCCAGTGCCCTACACCTTTGAGCCACAGGCACCACCTTATTTTTTATTTTTCAAAAGGAGTCTTTTATTTACTGTGGGGCTGTATCAGCAAAGTCTAAGACTAAGTAAGACAGCGTTGAGGGGTCTAAAGTTGGGGTTTTCATAGTGTAGAAGTTGGGAAAGGGAGAAAAGGGTGGGCTGAAAGGTGGCAAAAGAAGCAAAAAGCACAGGGTCATGATGACCCCTTCTACAGAAGTAAACCTTGAAATTTAGCAGATTAGCAGATAGGTAACATAAAGGTCACATAAAGCAGATTTGGGAACCCGTCAAGCAGATCTGGCAATTGGCAACTAAGTAAAACAATTTGTCACAGCATTTAGCTTGTTAACTCTCATCCTGATAGCACTGAGCTTGTTAGCTCTTGTTTTGTTTTGTTCTGGCCCATCTAAAACCAATCTAAGAGTGATGTACTTGGCTTCATTTCATTTACCTCTTTTTCCCCTTCTTCCTACCCAGCCTTCTGGTCTTATGGGCAGGTGGTGCTGTGAGGCCACCAGCATCCATCTCAGTTCATCAAGCAGAGCAATAAGAATCTATTATTGAGTTAACATGTTAACATTCTCTAACTCTTACATGTCTTTTATAAAAGAGCTGATTTGGGGCGGCGCCTGTGGCTCAGTGAGTAGGGCGCCGGCCCCATATGCCGAGGGTGGTGGGCTCAAACCCAGCCCCGGCCAAACTGCAACAACAAAAAAATAGCCGGGCGTTGTGGCGGGCGCCTGTAGTCCCAGCTACTTGGGAGGCAGAGACAGAGAATCGCTTAAGCCCAGAAGTTGTAGGTTGCTGTGAGCTGTGTGATGCCACGGCACTCTACCGAGGGCAATAAAGGGAAACTCTGTCTCTACAAAAAAAAAAAAAAGAAAGAAATACAATAGCGTTATCTACAACTGGCTGCTCCAGCACTAACCCCTGTTCATGGACTTCCTAATAAGATGATTCATGTACTGCCACACACCCTAGGTTCAAGCCTTATTACTACCACCTGGAACCCAAGATAAGGCACAGTCTTTTCCCCTACCCCTATGTTCTCCCTCATTCACTCTTCCTTTTCTTTTTTTTTTTTTTTTTTGTAGAGACAGAGTCTCACTTTATGGCCCTCGGTAGAGTGCCATGGCATCACACAGCTCACAGCAACCTCCAACTCCTGGGCTTAAGCGATTCTCTTGCCTCAGCCTCCCAAGTAGCTGGGACTACAGGTGCCCGCCACAACACCCAGCTATTTTTTGGTTGCAGTTCAGCTGAGGCCGGGCTTGAACCCGCCACCCTCGGTATATGGGGCCGGCGCCCTACTGACTGAGCCAGGTGCCGCCCCACTCTTCCTTTTCTTCAGTTCTCCCAGGCCAATGTACCCTCTTTTTCTGGTTCAATCTCCTCAAATTCTTTCCATGTGATTGATAGTGGCAAGGGCCATTTTTTTTTGTTTGTTTGTTTTTTAGACAGAGTATTACTCTGTTACCTAGGTTAGAGTACAGTGGTGTCATCATAGCTCATTGCAACCTCACACTCCTTGGCCCAAGCAATCCTATCTCTGCCTCCCAAGTAGCTGGGATTATAGGCACACTCCACCATGCCTGGCTAATCTTTCTGTTTTTAGTAGAGATGGAATCTCACTGCTGTTGCTGAGGCTGGTCTTGAACTTCTAAAGTTGAGTCTTAGAGTGACCAACTACCCTAGTTCACCCATGTCTGTCATAGTTTTAGCAAGGAAACTCCACTTGGAGAACCCCTCAGTCCTGGGAAAACTGGAATGACTTGGTCCACCTACTTTAGGGAAGCAAGATCTACCTTTATGGCAGTGACTCCGTCAGGAGAATCCTACCAGAATATGATAATCTACAATCAAGACAGGCGTGGTGTATATAAACCCAGTGAGACTGGAGGCTGAGCAAGAGGATTGCTTGAGCCTGAAAATTTGAGGTTACAGTGATCTATGATCACTACACTGTTCTCCAGCCTGGATGACAGAAAGAGACACTTCTCTAAAAACAAACAAACCCAATCAACACACTAATGAATTATTGAGTCTTAACAGCAAAAAGAAGAACATCACGGGTACAGGCGCCTGTACCTTGACTTTACTTCTTGCTGCCTTCTTTCTAATAATTCCTCCTGCAGTATAAAGAGAATCTTGTAGGTTTAACAATTTCAACTTTTTTTTTTTTAGAGAGAGTCTTACTTTGTCACCCTCAGTAGAGTGCTGTGCTGTCACAGCTCACAGCAACTTCCAGTTCTTGGGCTTGGGTGAGATTCTCTTGCCTCAGCCTCCTGAGTAGCTGGGACCACAGGCATCCACCACAACAAATGGCAGTTTTTTGTTGCAGTTTGGCAGGGGCCAGGTTTGAACCCACCACTCTCAGTATATGGGGCCAGCGCCCTACTCATTGAGCCACAGGTGCCACCCAATGATTTCAATTTTTTTTTTTTTTTTTTATTTTTGGCCGGGGCTGGGCTTGAACCTGCCACCTCCGGCATATGGGACCGGCGCCCTACCCGTTGAGCCACAGGTGCCGCCCGATTTCAATTTTTGATTTCTTGTGATCTAGTCATCAATCCAAGTAGAGTTTCCCATAAGGACAAACAGTAGTTTCCTGCCACACTGAAGCTTAATGCCAAATTTTAAAAAGTTGTCTAAGGAGGGCGGCACCTGTAGCTCAGTGAGTAGGGTGCTGGCCCAAGGGTGGCGGGTTTTAACCTGGCCCTGGCCAAACTGCAACCAAAAAATAGCCAGGTGTTGTGGCAGGTGCCTGTAGTCCCAGCTACTTGGGAGGCTGAGGCAAGAGAATCGCCTAAGTCCAAGAGCTGGAGGTTGCTGTGAGCTGTGGTGCTACAGCACTCTACCGAGGGTGACAAAGTGAGACTCTGTCTCAAGAAAAAAAAAATTCTCTAAGGAGCTGAAAGCTGTGGCTTATGCCTGGATTCTTAGCACTCTGGAAGACTAAGGCGGGAGGATTGCTCTGAGCTCAGAATTTCAAGACTAACTTGAGCAAGAATGAGACCCTGTCTCTACTAAAAATAAAAAAATAGGCTCTGGGGTGGCGCCTGTGGCTCAAAGGAGTAGGGTGCTGGCCCCATATGCCGGAAGTGGCGGGTTCAAACCCAGCCCTAGCCAAAAATTGCAAAAAAAAAGGCTCTGCACCTGTAGCTCAAGTTGTTAAAGCGCCAGTCACATACACCAGAGCTGGCAGGTTTGAATCTAGCCTAGGCCTGCCAAACAACAATCATAAATACAACTAAAAAATAGCCGGGTGTTGTAGCAGATGCCTATAGTTCCAGCTACTTGGGAGGCTGAGGCAAGAGAATTGCTTAAGCCCAAGAGTTGGGGGTTGCTGTGACCTGTGATGCAATGGCACTCTACCAAGGGTGACAGCTTAAAACTGTGTCTCAAAAAAAATAAAAATAAAAAAAATAAGCCAGGCACTGTGGCGAATGCCTAAGATCCTAGCTACTCCAGAGGCTGAGGCAGGAGGATCACTCAAGCCCAGGAGTTTAAGGTTACTGTGAGCTAGATGGAGGCCATGGCACTCTAGCCTAAGCTACAGTTAAACTCTGTCTCAAAAAAAAAAAAAAAAAAGGCTTGGTGCCTGTACCGCAGTGGCCAGGGCGTCAGCCACGTACACCAGAGCTGGCGGGTTTGAATCCAGGCTGGGCCTGCCGAACAACAATGACAAATACAACCAAAAAATAGCCGGGGGCCTGTAGTCAGGTTGAGAGTCTGTCTCAAAAAAAAAAAAAAAGAGAGAGAGAGAAGGGCAGTGCCTGTGGCTCAAAGAGTAGGGTGCCGGCCCCATATACTGATGGTGGTGGGTTCAAACCCAGCCCTAGCCAAACTGCAACAAAAAATAGCCGGGCGTTGTGGCAGGCGTCTGTAGTCCCAACTACAAGAGAATTGCTTAAGCCCAAGAGTTTGATGTTGCTGTGAGCTTTACGGTACTCTACCAAGGGCAACAAAGTGAGACTCTGTCTCTAAAAAAGAAAAGAAACAGTTTTGTAAAGGAAATTAATCAGTACAGATGGAACTTTGTGGAATAAGTCACCTTTTTCATGGTTTCATGGAGCAGTCTAATTTCAGCTTCTCAAATATCTCCATTTTCAGACAATTATTTTATTTTGTTTATTATTATTATTATTATTATTATTATTATTATTATTATTAGAACAGAGTCTCACCCTGTTGCCCAGGGTAGGGTGCCGTGACATCATCATAGCTTATAGCAACCTCAAACTCTTGGGCTCCAGTGATCCTCTTGCCTCAGCCTTCCAAGTAGCTGGGACTACAGGCACCTACCACAACACCTAGCTAGTTTTTCTATTTTTAGTAGAGATGGGTTTTGGTCTTGCTCAGTCTGGTCTGGAACTCCTGAGCTTGAGCAATCTGGGTCATATTTGAATGAGGGCTTTAGCCCTAGGCAATATGCCTCAGAATTCTCTCCAAGAAGGAAACTTTTCTGGAGTATGATTTCCGGGAGTGGTAACTCAGCCCCAGAAGACAACAAAGGAAAGTCTATTTTCTCACTTCTTACCGGGTTCCAGGAAGGTGGAAAACTGCTTTTTTTGTTGTCACCCGATATCCCATTTTTTTTCTTTTCTTGTTTATTTTATTTATTTATTTTTTTTGGAGACAGAGTCTCACTTGTCATCCTCAATAGAGCGCCGTAGCATTATAGCTCACAGAAACCTCAAAGTCCTGGGCTCAAGCAATTCTTTTGCCTCAGCCTCCCAAGTAGCTGGGACTACAGGCGCCCACCATAATGCCCAGCTATTTTTAGAGACAACGTCTTGATGTTGTTGCTTGGGCTGGTCTCTAACTCGTGAGCTGAGGCAATCCACCTGCCTCGGCCTCCCAGAGTGCTAGGATTATAGGTGTGAGCCACAGCACCCAGCCTTTGATATCCCTTTACCCAGAACAAAAACAAATTCCCAGTTTCTTTTGCAGGTAGGTATGGTTATGTAAACTAAATTCTCTGTTTTGGTTGCGCCGTAACTCAGTGGTTAGGCACTGGCCACATACACCAAGGCAGGCAGGTTCAAACCCAGCCTGGCTCTGCTAAACAAAGACAACTGCAACAAAAAAATAGCCAGGTGTTGTGATGGGCGCCTGTAGTCCCAGCTACTTGGGTGGCTGAGGCAAAAGAATTGCTTTAAACCCAAAAGTTTGAGGTTGCTGTGAGCTGTGACGCCAAAGCACTCTTCCCAGGGCAACAAATTGAGACTTTGTCTCAATAAATAAATAAATTAATTAATTGGGCGGCGCCTGTGGCTCAGTCGGTAAGGCGCTGGCCCCATGTACCGAGGGTGGCGGGTTCAAACCCGGCCCCGGCCAAACTGCAACCAAAAAATAGCTGGGCGTTGTGGCGGCGCCTGTAATCCTAGCTACTCGGGAGGCTGAGGCAAGAGAATCACTTAAGCCCAGGAGTTGGAGGTTGCTGTGAGCTGTGTGAGGCCACGGCACTCTACTGAGGGTCATAAAGTGAGACTCTGTTTCTACAAAAAAAGAAAAAAAATTAATTAATTTTCTTTTTGCTCCCAGTGTACTGAATGAGTCCATGGGATGTAAGTGAAAGTGTCCTTTACTATTTTCAGGATGTGTTCTTATGGCTAGAAGACATGCCTTTGCACTTTCCAGTTTTGGTGGCTGGAAAATGGACCTGATGGGGTAGCGCCTGTGGCTCAAAGGAGTAGTGCACCAGCCCCATATGCCAGAGGTGGTGGGTTCAAACCCAGCCCTGGCAAAAAAAAAAAAAAAAAAAAAAAAAAACCGCTAAGAAAAAAAAAGAAAATGGACCTGATGACTGGAGCTTGAGCAGGTATCTTTTTTTTTTAGAGACAGTCTCACTTTGTCACCCTCAATAGAGTGCTGTGGCGTCACAGCTCACAGCAACCTCCAGCTCTTGGGCTTAGGTGATTATCTCTTGCCTCAGCCTCCTGAGTAGCTGGGACTACAGGCACCCACCACAATGCCCGGCTATTTTTTGGTTGCAGCCGATTGTTGTTTGGCGGGCCCGGGCTGGATTCGAACCTACCAGCTCAGGTCTATGTAGCTGGCACCTTAGCAGCTTGAGCCACAGTCGCCGAGCCTTGAGCAGATATCTCGAACCCAAGGTGAAACCACTTCGTGAAGAATGCAATACAACAAGATAGAAGCCTGGTATCTGACACTGAACAGCCACACCGTATCCTACTGCCTGCATATGTTTAGATTGCTTTTATATGACAGAGAAATAAACTTTTACTTTGCTTTAGTTCTTCTTCTTTTTTTTTTTTTTTTTTTTTGCGGTTTTTGGCCTGGACTGGGTTTGAACCCACCACCTCCAGCACATGGAGTCAGCACCATACTCCTTGAGCCACAGGCGCTGCCCTCTCTCTTTTTTTTTTGAGACAGAGTCTCACTATGTTGCCCTTGGTAGAGTGCTGTGGCATCACAGCTCACAGCAACCTCAAACTCTTGGGCTCAAGCAAGTATCTTGCCTCAGCCTCCAGAGTAGCTGGGACTACAGGTGCCCACCACAATGCCCGAATGGCTATTTTTAGAGACAAGGTTTCACTCTGGCTCAGGCTGGCCTCCAACCTGAGAGTTACAGCATTCCACCTGCCTAGGCCTCCCAGAGTGCTAGGATTACAGGCGTGAGCCACTGTGTCTGGGTAACCACTGTTAAAATCTTTAATAGAGAAATAACATAATGCAAAAGAGCACACTGCATCTCTGCTTTAATTAAGCTTTTAAGAATTTTGTATGAGGTGGTGCCTGTGGCTCAAAGGAGTACGGCGCTGACCCCATATGCACGAGGTGGCGGGTTTTAACCCAGCCCCGGCTAAAAACTGCAATAAATAAATAAATAAATAAAAGAATTCTGTATGGAAGCTGTGCTCAAGTCACTCACGCCTATAATCCTAATACTCTGGAAAGCTGAGGCGGATGGATTGCTTGAGTTCAGGAGTTCAAGACCAGCCTGAGCAAAAGTGAGACCCCCATCTCTACATCTCTAAAAATAGAAAAACTGAGGCAAGAGGATTGCTTGAGCCCAGGAGTTTGAGGTTGCTGTGAGCTATGATGCCATGGCACCCTACCCAGGGCAGCAGCTTGAGACTGTGTCAAAAAAAAAAAAAAAATAGGGTGGCGCCTGTGGCTCAATGGAGTAGGGCACCGGTCCCATATGCTGGAGGTGGCGGATTCAAGCACAGCCCCGGCCAAAAACTGCAAACAAAAAAAAAAAAACTAAATAAAAATTCTGTATGGAGGCTGAGCGCAGTGGCTCATACCTATAATCCTAGCACTCTTGGAAGCTGAGGCAGGTGGATTGCCTGAGGTCACAGGTTAGAAACTAGCCTGAACAAAAGAAAGACCCCCCCCCTAAAAATAGCTGGGCATTGTGGCAGGCACCTGTCGTCCCAGCTACTCGGGAGGCTGAGACAAAAGAATCACTTTATCCCAAGAGTTGGAGGTTGCTGTGAGCTGTGACGCTGTGGCATTGTACTGAGTGCAGCAAAATGAGACTGTCTCAAAAAAAAGTAACAAATAAAAGAGTAATATTAAATTGTAAATAAGGCTAATATTGTAAGGATATGCTATTTGGTTTATAAACTAGGTTGATTGATTGATTGATTTTGAGATAGAGTCCCACTCTGTTGTCCAGGCTAGAATGCTGTGGCATCAGCCTAGCTCGCAGGAACCTCAAAGGCCTAGGCCTAAGTGGTCCTCCTGCCTCAGCCTCCCAGAGTGCTAGGATTACAGGCATTAGTCACCACGTCCATCTTATAAACTAAACTCTTTTAGAGTTACATTGTATATAATTAGATGATAAACTCTTTAAGAGCTGGAAATATTGGTGGGGCGTGGTGGCTCAAGCCTGTAATCCTAGCACTCTGGGAGGCCAAGTTGGGATGATTGCCCGAGCTCAGGAGTTCAAGACTAGTCTCTGCAAGAGCAAGACCCTGTCTCTACTAAAAATAGAAAAACAAACAAACAAAAATCAGCTGGGCATCTTGGTAGGCATCTGTAATCCCAGAGGGTTAGGATGCTAAGGCAAGAGGATCTCTTGAGCCGAAGAGACTGAGGTTGCTGTGACCTAGGATGATACCATTGTCAGCTGTGATGATGCCACCACTTTCTTCCCAGGGTGACAGAGTGACCCAAACGAAACAAAACAAAACCTGGAAAAAACTTGTTTGTCCTTTATTCCCTTTCCTCTCTAAGCCTTCTCCCTCCTTAAGGGGAAGTAAACTAATACTGTTCACACTCGGTAATACATGTTTAGGATGGATGTAGTGAACCTAGAGTGTATAATATAAATCCATATTTTGGCTGAGCATATTCATTTGTCCACTAAGAGACTTTATTTATTTTTGAGACAGAGTTTCAGTTGGCCTGGGGTTGAGTGCCCTGGTGTCACAGGTCACAGCAATCTCAAACTCCTGGGCTCAAGTGATTCTCTTGCCTCAGCCTCCCAAGTAGCTGGGACTACAGTGTCTGCCACAACACTTGGCTGTTTTTATTTATTTATTTATTTATTTATTTATTTTGTAGAGACAGAGTCTCACTTTATGGCTCTCAGTAGAGTGCCGTGGCATCACACAGCTCACAGCAACCTCCAACTCCTGGGCTTAAGTGATTCTCTTGCCTCAGCCTCCTGAGTAGCTGGGACTACAGGTGCCCACCACAACACCCGGCTATTTTTTGGTTGCAGTTCAGCCGGGGCCAGGTTTGAACCTGCCACCCTCGGTATATGGGGCTGGTGCCTTACTGATTGAGCCACAGGCGCCACCCTATTTATTTATTTTTATTTTTTATTTTTTTGGCTGGGGCTGGGTTTGAACCCACCACCTCCGGTATATGGGGCTAGCGCCCTACTCCTTGAGCCACAGGAGCTTTCCCTGTTTTTAGAGACGGGGTCTTGCTCTTGCTCAACCTGGTCTCGAACTCATGAGTTCAGGCAATCCACCTGCCTTGGGCTTCCAGAGTGCTGAGATTACAGGCGTGAGCCACCACACCGGCCTTATTTATTTATTTATTTGGGTGGAAGGGAGAGCAGGCAGAGAGGTTGAGCATAGGCTTGGTGTCCTGAAGGTGAGGCTCAGTTCCAGATTTGGCAGGGAAATGCCATTGTTTCAGAAAACCATTGTCAGGTGTACCCAGCAGTTTGGGATTCTAGGCTTAGGCTTTCTCCAAGCCAATGAGCTCACTACCTGTAGTAGGTATGTATGTAATTAAGTGTGGAGTGAGTGAAGCATAAGATCAGGTGATATTTCAATATGTCTGAGATGAGGGTGGTATTTCTTTTTTCTTTTTTTTTTTTTTGTAGAGACAGAGTCTCACTTTATGGCCCTCGGCAGAGTGCCGTGGCCTCACACAGCTCACAGCAACCTCCAACTCCTGGGCTTCAGCAATTCTCTTGCCTCAGCCTCCCAAGTAGCTGGGACTACAGGCGCCAGCCACAACGCCTGGCTATTTTTTGGTTGCAGTTTGGCCAGGGCCGGGTTTGAACCCGGTATATGGGGCCGGCGCCCTACCTACTGAGCCACAGGCGCCGCCCTCTTTTTTTTTTTTTAAAAGACAGAGTCTCATCTCATTGCCCTCAGTAGAGTGCTGTAACGTCACAGCTCACAGCAACCTCCAACTCCTGGGCTTAGGCCATTTTCCTGCCTCAGACTCCAGAGTAGCTGGGACTACGGGCGCCCACCAGAATGCCTGGCTATTTTGTTGTTGTTGTTGCAGTTTGGCTGGGGCCAGGCTCAAACCGCCACCCTCTGTACATGGGGATGGTGCCCTACCCACCGAGCCACAAGTGCCGCCCCCCTTTTATTATTATTATTATTTTTAGAGACGGAGTCTCACTTTGTCGCCCTCGGTAGAGTGCCATAGCATCGCAGCTCACAGCAACCTCCGGCTCTTGGGCTTAGGTGATTCTCTTGCCTCAGCCTCGTGAGTAGCTGGGACTACAGGCGCTTGCCCCAACACCGGGCTATTTTTTTGTTGCAGTTTGGCTGGGGCCAGTTTTGAACCTGCCAGCCTTGGTACATGGGGCCCGCCCTACTCACTGAGCCACAGGCGCCCCATCCCCCCTTTTTTTTGAGACAGAATCTCACTGTCACCCTGGGTAGAGTGCGGTGGCATCATATATCACATCAACTTCAAACTCTTGGGCTCAAGAGATCCTTTTGCCTTAGCCTCCGAGGTAATGAGGAGTACAGGCACACTCCAACATGGCCAGCTAATTTTTTTTTTTTGTAGAGACAGAGTCTCACTGTACCGCCCTCGGGTAGAGTGCCGTGGCGTCACACAGCTCACAGCAACCTCCAACTCCTGGGCTTAGGCGATTCTCTTGCCTCAGCCTCCCGAGTAGCTGGGACTACAGGCGCCCGCCACAACGCCCAGCTATTTTTTTGTTGCAGTTTGGCCAGGGCTGGGTTTGAACCCGCCACCCTCGGCATATGGGGCCGGCGCCCTACTCACTGAGCCACAGGTGCCGCCGGGCCAGCTAATTTTTTTAATTTTTATTTTTTTGCAAAGATGGAGTCTTCTTATATCACCCAGGGTGATCTGGAACTCATGGCCTCAAGAGATCCTCTATTCTTTCCTCTCAAAATGCTGATTTTACAGGTATGCACCTGGACACAATTTGATATTTTTATAGATTTTTCACTTTGTTCTCCAGTCTGGACTTTGTCTCATCGTCTGTCTCTTTGCAATCTTTCATTCACCTTACTGTTCTGTGTTCTGAGAGGAAACTAAGAAATCAAAAGAGGTGAAATGATTTGCTCAATTCGGACAAACAGCTTTGGGAATCCATAAGGTAGCTATTGAACTACCTTGATCTTCAACACGCTCACCAAAAATTCTAGTAGTGCAAACAATTTTATTTTTATTTATGTGTTTATTTATTTTGTTGAGACTGGGAAGAGTGCTATGGCGTCCTAGCTCACAGCAATGTCAAACACTTGGTCTCAGGTGATCCACTTGCCTCAGCCTCCCCACTAGCTGGGTCTACAAGAGCCCCCACCACGCCCGGCTACTTTTTCTATTTTTAGTAGAGATGGGGGGGTCTTGATCTTGCTCTGGCTGGTCTCGAACTCCTGACATTAAGCAATCCATCCGCGTCGGCCTCCTAAAGTACATCCAAACAACTTTTAACAGACGGCAACCGACAGAGAAAATGGCAGAGGTACAGGATACCTTATTCCGTGATTTGTAATCTGGGTTTGTTTATTTATGCCTTGAACAGGAGTAGGACATGGCGTTTAAACTGAGTTGTTTTTCGGCGCTCGACTGTAGTTCCTTGAGCGATTGTTGGGCGCTCATCCTTTGATGTCTGGGACGTTCGTGTATTCGGTGATCTTTGCGCCGTCTTTTTGGTTGATGTCTCCCGAGCGGCGGCGGCACCGTGTCGTGGGCTGAGTTATCCGCGAGGCTCGCGCTTAGGCTGCTTTATTCTGCCGGTCGGAGGAGCAGACCCCCTTGTTTTCTTCCTGCTTCTTCCTTCCTTCTCTCTGTGGCTCAGCTCGCCTGCCTGGAAACAGCTGCAAAACAGAGCTCCCGCCCGCCTTGCAGGTAGGCCCAGGAGGAGCCTTGGAGGCCCGGCCCGGCATCCTTCTGCCGTAGGGTTGAGAAGACCTTGGATCCCGCGGGTGGGCAAGCGGGCTGGCAACCCAGACACAGGCAGAGGAGAGACTGCCGGGCTGCGTTCAGGGGCGCGGCCGGAGGGACGGCCCGGAACTAAGGGAGAAGCCGGAAGGAGGGAAAGATGCTGGGGTTGCCTGCTGTGTTTTTGTAGAGAGGGGTGATGTTAGGTCTTGGGCGGGTGTCAGCACCACCCTCAGTGTTTGGGGAAAACCACTTTCCAGAGACTGATAAAGCTTTGCGCAGTTTGATCCTCCTCCGTTTCTCCTTTTTCCACTCCTCAGGCTCTGGGTGTCATGACTCAATTGCACTGGGGACCCCCACTGAGTCCGGCCTTTAAAGGGACCTTTGACTAGGTGGAAGTGTGTGGAACAGGACCCTCTAGCTTCTCTGAGCGAAGTGTCATGTTCTTACCTTTTTTGGGTAGGGAAATTGAGGCTGAGGTGTGGGGCTTAACTTTCCCCCATATCCCCGACGGATCTTTAAATGCACTGTAAATCACTTTTTGTCATTTACCAATTCACTTTATGCGCAGTGATTTGTTGTTTGATTGCGTGTGATCCCTCTTTCTCAGAAATACAGAGTCTGGTGTTACTGGAGGCTTCAGAAGTAAAGGGATCATGTGACCTTTTGGCTGGTTTTGCTTTTCAAAATCTGTATCTTTTTTTTTTTTTTAAATCTGTATCGTTTTAATGAGAGTAATAACCACAGTTTCTTTTTGCTTCTTGATAATTTTGTTTGTTGTCTAGTTTGTTTTCCTGGTTGATTCTGATTTATCCTCCTTCTCAGCCTCTTCTCTGAAAGTCTTTCAACTATGTTGTTTGTGGTTAGTATCTGATAGTCAAGATTTTGAAGTCAAATGCTTGTCCTGTGCGGGTTTGTTTTCTAGGAATATCCAAAGGAAATTCAAGGAGTTTAAATTGAAGGTAAACATTTTGGGAACTCCATTATGTTTCCCTCTCCTTTATCAGCTTGGAAACTTTGGGAACTAAGTGTTGTTATTCATTTTATATTCATCAGATCCAGTGTTATGATCCTAGACATGATCTATAGTCTCAGAAAAGCATTAATGAAGAGTCAATAGACTATCTTTATGGAGAATCTAGATTGGGAAGTTAAGCTAAGAATGTGTATTGGGCTGCGCCTGTGGCTCAGTGAGTAGAGCACAGGCCTGAGAGTGGCAGGTTTGAACCCTGCCCTGGCTAAACTGCAACAAAAAATAGCCAGGTATTGTGGCAGGCACCTGTAGTCCCAGCTACTTGGGAGGCTGAGGCAAGAGAATCGCCTAAGCCCAGGAGCTGGAGGTTGCTGTGAGTTGTGACGACCCGGCACTCTACTGAGGGCGACAGAGTATATATAGACTCTGTCTCAAAAAAAAAAAAAAGTGTATTATCTGGGAAAGTTGTTATGGTGTAAGAGAATGTATATCAGAGGAAAGAATTTAGAGAAGGAAGTGACATTGTCTACTGGGAATTGATAGGTCTGTATAGAATTAAATGTTGCAAGTAGTTATCAGTGGTTCCTAGTAAAGGCTGAATAATATAAATGGAGAATGCTGGGTGTCATGATAAAAGTTTGTTTTTTGCAGTTTTTGGCCAGGGCTGGGTTTGAACCCATAACCTCCCGTATATGGGACCAGCCCCCTACTCCTTTGAGCCACAGGCGCCACCCCCTTTTTTTTTGTGACAGAGTCTTAACTATGTTGCTCTTGGTAGAGTGCTGTGATGTCATTGCTCACAGCAACCTCCAACTCTTGGGCTTAAGCAATTCTTTTGCCTCAGCCTTACAAGTAGCTGGGACTACAGGCAACCCGCCATAACACCCAGCCATTTTTTTTGGTTGCAGTTATCATTGTTTGGCAGACCCAGGCCGGCCTCAAACCCGCCAGTCTTGGTGTATGTGGCCGGCACCCTACCCACTGAGCTACAGGAGCTGCCAGAAATCTTAGTATTATGTTTCTGTGGGAAATGTCAGAGGTGTAAGTTGAACTGAGGCAGACAAGGAATTTGCTGGAAATGGTGGGATGTTATAGAGATAGAGCTTCTTAGCAACTTCTCCAATCTTTCGTGGTAGAAGTTCACTCATTATTATTATTGTTAGAGTTGGGGATTTTTCTCTGTTGCCAAGGCTAGAGTGCAGTGGCATCCGTATAACTCACTGAACCTTAAACCTTAAATTCCCTGGCTCAAGTGATCCACTTGCCTCAGGCTCCCAAGTAGCTGGAACTACAGGTGTGTGCCACATACATTTGGCTAGTTTTTTTTTTTGTTTTTTTTTGGAGAGACACAGTCTCACTTTATGGCCCTCGGTAGAGTGCCGTGGCATCACACAGCTCACAGCAACCTCCAACTCCTGGGCTTAAGCGATTCTCTTGCCTCAGCCTCCCAAGTAGCTGGGACTACAGGCGCCCACCACAACGCCCGGCTATTTTTTTTTTTTTTGTAGAGACAGAGTCTCACTTTATGGCCCTCTGTAGAGTGCTGTGGCCTCACACAGCTCACAGCAACCTCCAACTCCTGGGCTTAAGCGATTCTCTTGCCTCAGCCTCCCGAGTAGCTGGGACTACAGGTGCCCGCCACAACGCCTGGCTATTTTTTGGTTGCAGTTTGGCCGGGGCCGGGTTTGAACCCGCCACCCTCGGTATATGGGGCTGGCGCCTTACCGACTCAGCCACAGGCGCCGCCCCGGCTATTTTTTTGGTTGCAGTTCAGCTGGGGCCGGGTTTGAACCCGCCACCCTTGGTATATGGGGCCGGGCCTTACCGACTGAGCCACAGGCACCGCCCTTTCTTTTTTTTTTTAAGACAGAGTTATGTTACCCTGGGTAGAGTGCTGTGGCGTCGCAGCTCACGGCTAAGTCTCCCAAGTAGCTGGGATAATAGGCACCTGCCACAACGCCCGGCTATATTTTTTTGAGACAGAGACTCCACTTTGTCACCCTTGGTAGAGTGCTGTGGCGTCACAGCTCACAGCAACCTCTAGCTCTTGGGCTTAGGCGATTCTCTTGCCTCAGCCTCCTGGGCAGCTGGGACTACGGGCTCCCGCCACAATACCTGGCTATTTTTTTGTTGCAGTTTGGCTGGGGTCAGATTTGAATCCACCACCCTTGGTATATGGGGCTGGTGCCCTACTCACTGAGCCACAGGCACTGCCCACACCCGGCTATTTTTTTTTTTTTTTGTAGAGACAGAGTTTCACTTTATTGCCCTCGGTAGAGTGCTGTGGCATCACACGGCTCACAGCAACCTCCAACTCCTGGGCTTAAGCGATTCTCTTGCCTCAGCCTCCTGAGTAGCTGGGACTACAGGCGCCTGCCACAACGCCCAGCTATTTTTTCGTTGCATTTCAGCCCGGCCCAGGTTTGAACCCACCACCCTCGGTATATGGGGCTGGCACCTTACCGACTGAGCCACAGGCGCCGCCCCTATTTATTTATTTTTTGAGACAGAGCCTCAAGCTGTTGCCCTGGGTAGAGTGCTGTGGTGTCACAGCTCACAGCAACCTCCAAATCCTGGGCTTACGCGATTCTCTTGCCTCAGCCTTCCATGTAGCTGGGACTACAGGCACCTGCCACAACGCCTGGCTGTTTTTTGGTTGTAGTTGTCATTGTTGTTCTGCAGACCTGGGCTGGATTTGAACCCACCAGCTCTTGTGTCTGTGGCTGGCACCTTAGCCACTTGAGCTACAGGCGCCGAGCCCAGTTGGTTATTTTTATTAATAGAGAAGTAACTTGTATTTTTGTATCGTATAATTTCCCATATATTTTCAATATGTGTTAGGAAACTAATGAAACTTATTCTTTTGATCTTATTCCTTTATGCTGCTTCTTAGTACTGCATCCAGACATTTATGGTTCTGAAGTATCTTTGTGAATGTTGACAGTTTAGGTTGACAGTTTATCTCATTGTTCCTATTTTTCTCACTCTTAAAAGTATTGGAGGAATCCCAGCTACTCGAGAAGCTAAGGCAAGAGAATCACCTAAGCCCAGGAGTTGGAGGTTGCTGTGAACTGTGATGCCACAGCACTCTACTGAGGGTGATAAAGTGAGACTCTGTCTCAAAGAAAAAAATAAAAGTATTAGAGGAAAGGTTTCGTTAGTACAGTGAAGTTTCTTTTTCTTTTTTTTTTTTTTTGTAGAGACAGAGTCTCATCCTATGGCCCTCGGTAGAGTGCCATGGCCTCACACAGCTCACAGCAACCTCCAACTCCTGGGCTTAGGCGATTCTCTTGCCTCAGCCTCCTGAGTAGCTGGGACTACAGGCGCCCGCCACAACACCCGGCTATGAAGTTTCTTTTTCTAAGAATGTGTGTCAGCTTTGATAGAGTTGTTTTGGAAAGGGATGCACATTATTTTTGCCCAGTGGTTTGGTTTAGCAAAAGAAAAAAGTCTTGAGTTCCTTTAATCATAATCATTCTTATTTCTTTCTCCAGTTGTTTCTCATAAACCCAGAAAGAGCTTTCAGTTTCTTGTCATGATTTCTGTTTGTACAGAAGTGCTATAGTACAGCTTGTCCTGTGGTTTGGGGGAATTTATATTTTATCTTTTCAAGCTCTCCCTCCCCTCATGTTAATTAGCTCTATTTTTTTCTTTTGGAAAGCTAAACTTAATTAACGATAGATAAAAATTTTGTGATAAGTCATTGTCATGATGTATTTATGTACCTAGTATTATGTAGCAGCTTGCCAATGCAGTGTGGTAAGGAGAAAATAGATTAATCAGGAGATCTATCTAAGTTTAAGCCCCAGACTTACCAGTTTACCGAGAAATCTTGTACAAATTATTTAAGGAGGCTGCAGGGAAGTTTTCTGTCCTTTAATGAGCATTTATTGTGCTATGTTCTTTTTTTTTTTATTTTTTATTTTTCCAGTTTTGGCCAGGGCTGGGTTTGAACCCTCCACCTCCGGCATATGGGGCTGGCTCCCTACTCCGTTGAGCCACAGGCACTGTCTCCTGTGTTATGTTCTTTTTTCCTTTTTTTTTTTTTTTTTTGACAGTCTCACTTTGTTGCCCTTGGTAGAGTGCATGATGTCACAGCTCACAGCAACCTCCAACTCCTGGGCTTAGGCAAGTCTCTTGCCTCAGCCTCTTGAGTAGCTGGGACTATAGGCGTCTGCCACAACGCCCAGCTATTTTTTTTGTTGTTGCAGTTTGGCTGGGGCCGGGTTTGAACCTGTCACCCTTGGTATATGGGGCTGATGCCCGACCCACTGAACCATAGGCGCCACCCACTGTGATATGTTCTTTACATATGTCATCTCATTTAATATCTCATAACAGTCCTTCCCCATAGAAAATAATATGTGCTATTTTGTCCACTTTTCTACTGAAGCTCAAAGAGAACAATTAATTTGACCAAGATTACACAGCAGGTACATAGCACAGCTAAAACTCAAATCTAAGGCTTTGAATGGGTTTTCTGAGTCCATATTTAGAGAATGGGAAAGATATAATACTTTTTGTTGAGAAAAAGTACGTGAAACCACTTTAAAACGATAAGGTGCTCTTCAAATGTTAACTTGTATGCTACCTTAAAGTAACAATGAATAGCTATCATCTAGGTTCTTAGTCTGCTACTTTGAAGGCAGCATTATGTCAGACAGTCATGGAGGATACAGGTGAATGAACACTAAACCAGTCCTGGAAGAGCTTACTAACATGCATATGAAAAGGCTTGGAAGTGCTAGTGAATGATAAGTTGTAGATGCTGCATATGTTAAGTTAGGCTAAGACTAAGGATATTTATAGCTTCCCTTTTTTTAGTCCTGGCTTGTGTATTTGTAGATTAGTAAGTGTTTATCTATTCTGACTTGTTTTCTATCTCTTTCTCTGCTCTTAGGGTTGATAATTTCCACATCTCTATCTGAACTTTTTTCCTTTCCTCATTGTGTATTGTTCTGTTACTGTGTCTCCCCCACATGAAATATTTCCCTGAGACCTTTTCTTTTCATGAGCAATTTTTTTTTTTTTTGAGACAGAGTCTCACTGTACCGCCCTCGGTAGAGTGCCATGACATCACACAGCTCACAGCAACCTCTAACTCTTGGGCTTACGCGATTCTCTTGCCTCAGCCTCCCGAGCAGCTGGGACTACAGGCGCCCGCCACAACGCCGGGCTATTTTTTTGTTGCAGTTTGGCCAGGGCTGGGTTTGAACCCGCCACCCTCGGCATATGGGGCCGGCACCCTACTCACTGAGCCACAGGCGCCGCCCCATGAGCTATTTCTTGATTGTGGCTATGTTTCAACCCTTACCTTTTCACACATTTGTTCATCTAGCAAATATTTATTGGATTGCAAGGCTGATGAGATGCTGGGATACAAAGGTAGATATAGGTGTTCCTACCTTTTTTTTTTTTTTTAGAGACAGAGTCTCACTTTATCACCCTTGGTAGAGTGCCATGGCATCACAGCTCACAGCAACCTCCAACTCCTGGGTTTAGGTGATTCTCTTGCTTCAGCCTCCCAAGTAGTTGGGACTATAGGCGCCGGCCACAGCGCCCAGCTATTTTTTTTTTTTTTTTTTTGCAGTTTTTGGCCAGGGCTGGGCTTGAACCTGCCACCTCCAGCATATGGGGCCAGCGCCCTACCCCTTTGAGCCACAGGTGCCACCCAGCTGGGATTACAGGTGCCCGGCACAACACCCGGATATTATTTTTGTTGTTGTTGTTGCAATTTGGCCCGGGCCGAGTTTGAACCTCTCACCCTCGGTATATGGGGCTGGCGCCCTACTCACTGAGCCACAGGCACTGCCCTAATATATATATATATATATATTTTTTTTTTTTTTGTAGAGACACAGTCTCACTTTATGGCCCTCGGTAGAGTGCCATGGCATCACACAGCTCACAGCAACCTCCAACTCCTGGGCTTAAGCGATTCTCTTGCCTCAGCCTCCCAAGTAGCTGGTACTACAGGCGCCCGCCACAATGCCCAGCTATTTTTTGGTTGCAGTTCAGCCGGGGCCGAGTTTGAACCCGCCACCCTTGGTATATGGGGCCGGCGCCTTACCAAGTGAGCCACAGGCGCCGCCCTGTTTTTTTTTTTGCAGTTTTTGGCCAGGGTTGGGTTTGAACCCACCACCTCTGGCATATGGGGCCAGCGCCCTACTCCTTTGAGCCACAGGCGCCGCCCGCGCCTAGCTATTTTTTTGTTGCAGTTTGGCTGGGGCTGTGTTTGAACCCACCACCCTTGGTATATGGGGCCGGAGTCCTACTCACTCAGCCACAGGCACTGCCCAGGTGTTCCTACCTTTATGAAGTTTATTCTTGTGGGGAGCATAGTTGACCAGTAAGTGATTATTATTATTTTTTTTAAGAAACAGAGTCTCACTTTATCGCTCTCAGTAGAGTGCTGTTACATCACAGCTCACAGCAACCTTCAACTCCTGGGCTTAGGCAATTCTCTTGTCTCAGCCTTCTGAGTAGCTGAGACTACAGGCGCCTGCCACAATGCCTGGGTATTTTTGGTTGCCTTTTGGCTGGGTCCAGGTTTGACCCTTGGTATATGGGGCCGGCATCCTACCCACTGAGCCACAGGTGCTGCCCCATAAGTGATAAATATTAACATTTGGACTGAAACACATGCTCTGAAGGAAATAAACAAGGGCTGACAGAAAGAGGTAGGAAGAAGTAAAGTGGACCTTGTATTCTCAGGAACCAGATCCTGGCATCCATAATCCCTTTGAAAAGTTACAATCACACTGACATTGGATTTGGCATAGTGAAGGGTAACTGTGACTTAAAGTAACCAATATCCTTGACTAATGAGTTTAATTTTTTACTTTTGCTGTGACCTGAATTAAATTAGTTCTCATTTGTTAATTTTTCTTTTTTTTTGAGACAGAGTCTTAAGCTGTTGCCCTAGTTAGAGTGCTGTGGCGTCACAGCTCACAGCAACCTCTAACTCCTGGGCTTAAGTTGATTCTCTTGCCTCAGCCTCCCAAGTAGCTGGGATTTCGGGCGCCCACCACAATTCCTGGCTGTTTTTTGGTTGTAGTTGTTGTTATTGTTTGGTGGGCCCAGGCTGGATTCGAATCCACCAGCTCAGGTGTATGTGGCTGGCACCCCAGCCATTTGAGCTACAGGCGCTGAGCCTCATTTATTAATTTTTTTTTTCTTTTTTTTGGTTTTTGGCTGGGGCTGGGTTTGAACCTGCCACCTCCGGCATATGGGACCTGCACCCTACTCCTTGAGCCACAAGTGCTGCCCTATTAATTTTTTTTTACAAGTTAAATATTCTTTGGAAGTTGAATTCAGTGAATTTGAATGCTGGATACGTGCCTTCAGGTACCTTTATAGGCAGGAATAAGCTGAAGTTCTTAGTCTTACGTCAGAAGATAGGCTTTAGAGAATTGTGAAATTCACAGAGGGAAAATGTGGACCATTGCTGAGTATGTATAAAATAAGACCTATAGGGCGGCGCCTGTGGCTCAACGGGTAGGGCGCCGGTCCCATATGCCGGAGGTGGCGGGTTCAAGCCCAGCCCCGGCCAAAAAAAAAAAAAATAAAATAAGACCTATAGTGTTTTCAGGTGTGTTTCTTTCAAGAAATTTAAAGTAATTTGCCAATGTTTTTACTACTGCTTTTTGGAATTATGTTTCCATCTGGAGAATGAATGAGGGACATTTCACATTTTATTATTTCATTGTTTGTTTATTTCTACTCCCCAGGATAGAACATACATTCTCACATGAGACCACAAACTATAAAATAATAAATCATTTGAAATTTTGATGAATTAGAGAGCATTGATATACATCCTCTCTAGGGATGATTTGATTTGGGGAGAGAATTGGAGTACTTTATTCTAGATGACCAGTGAAAACAGGGTAGAAAAATACATGTATCTCTTCCCAAACATTTAAATAGTACTGTAGTGGCACTGACTCTAGAGCCAGGTGACCTAGGTTCAAATTCCTGTGCTAGTAGTTACTACCTCTGTAACTTGGCAGGTAACTCAATATCTCAGTGCCTCTTTTCATCTATAAAATATCATATGGTTGGGGCGGCGCCTGTGGCCCAGTCCGTAAGGTGCCGGCCCCATATACTGAGGGTGGCAGGTTCAAACCCGGCCCCGGCTGAACTGCAACCAAAAAATAGCCGGGCGTTGTGGCGGGCGCCTATAGTCCCAGCTACTCGGGAGGCTGAGGCAAGAGAATCGCTTAAGCCCAGGAGTTGGAGGTTGCTGTGAGCTGTGTGATGCCACTGCACTCTACCGAGGGCCATAAAGTGAGACTCTGTCTCTACAAAAAAAAAAAAAAAAAAAAAAAAAATATCATATGGTTGTAGTAGAATTATAATGAATGGGTTAATATATGGCCAGCCATGGTGGCTATCACTTGTAATCCTAGCACTGTGGGAGACTGAGACAGGATCGCTTGAGGCCAGGAGTTCAAGACCAGCCTGGCAGGGCGGCGCCTGTGACTCAATTAGTAGGGCGCTGGTCCCATATGCCGGAGGTGGCGGGTTCAAACCCAGCCCCGGCCAAAAAAAAAAAAAGACCAGCCTGGCTTGGGGCCTGTGGCTCAAGCAGCTAAGGCGCCAATCATGTACACCTGAGCTGGCAGGTTCGAATCCAGCCTGGGCCTGCCAAACAATAATGGGAGCTGTGATGCCACAGGCACTCTACTCAGGGCGACAGGTTGAGGCTCTGTCTCAAAAAATAAAAAAGACCAGCCCAAGTGAGACCCTGTCTCTAAAGAAATATATAAAAATTAGTCAGGCATGGTGGCACCCACCTGTAGTCCTAGCTACTTGGGATGCTGAGATGGGAAGATTGCTTGAACTTGAGAGTTTGCGGTTGCAGTGGGTCATTATGACATCCACTCTAGCCTGAGCAACAGAGTGAGTCCCTTTTTACAAAAACAAAAAACAAAAAACAAAAACAGCAAAGAGTTAATACATGTAAAGCATTTAGAACAGCTTTGTTATTTATGCCAGCTTTTATTATCAATATATTATTATTACAACAAATTAGAGATTATATAAGTTCTCTAAAAGGATAAGAAATAATAGTGGGCTTGGTGCCTAAAGCTCGGTGAGTAGGGTGCCAGCCACATACACTGAGGCTGGCGGGTTTGAGCCTGGCCTGGGCATCCTAAACAACAATGAGGGCTGCAACCAAAAAAATACCCGGGTGTTATGGCAGGTGCCTGTAGTCCCAGCTATTCAGGAGGCTGAGGCAAGAGAATCGCTTACGCCCAAGAGTTGGAGGTTGCTGTGACCTGTAATGCCATAGAACTGTACTGAGGGTGACATAGTGAGACTCTGCCTCAAAAAAAGAAAAAAAAGAAAAGAAAAAGAAAGAAATAATAGTGATTCATAGAAATTTAGGTGCTTTTGAGAAGACTTTAATAGGGAATAGTAAGTTAAAGCAACATATTTGTCCCTCCTTCCCCTCAGTGCTCTTCCAATTAAAGTAAAAGTTTCAAATTCTAGGGCTGCGCCTGTGGCTCAGTCGGTAGGGAGCCGGCCCCATATACCGAGGGTGGCGGGTTCAAGCCTGGCCCCGGCCGAACTGCAACAAAAAAATAGCCGGGTGTTGTGGCGGGCGCCTGTAGTCCCAGCTACTCGGGAGGCTGAGGCAAGAGAATCTCTTAAGCCCAGGAGTTGGAGGTTGCTGTGAGCTGTGTGATGCCATGGCACTCTACCGAGGGCCATAAAATGAAACTCTGTCTCTACAAAAAAAAAAAAAAAAAGTTCTAGCTAGGGGGGAAAATAAAAAGACTTATTTTTATTTATTTTTTTGAGACAGATCCTCAAGCTGTCACCGTGGGTAGGGTGCGGTGGCATCACAGCTCACAGCAATCTCCAACTCCTGGGCTTAAGTGATTCTCTTGCCCTTTGCCTCCAAAGTAGCTGGGACTACAGGCACCTGCCACAACGCCTGGCTATTTTTTGGTTGTAGTTGTCATTTTTTGGTAGGCACGGGCTGGATTCAAACCCACTAGCTCAGGTGTATGTGGCTGGTGCCTTAGCTGCTTGAGCTACAGGCGACGAGCCTATTTATTATTATTATTATTTCTTTTTTTTTTTTTTTGTAGAGACAGAGTCTCACTGTACCGCCCTTGGGTAGAGTGCCGTGGCGTCACACGGCTCACAGCAACCTCTAACTCTTGGGCTTACACGATTCTCTTGCCTCAGTCTCCCGAGCAGCTGGGACTACAGGCGCCCACCACAATGCCCGGCTATTTTTTGGTTGCAGTTTGGCCGGGGCTGGGTTTGAACCCGCCACCCTGGGCATATGGGGCTGGCGCCCTACTCACTGAGCCACAGGCGCCGCCCTATTAATTATTATTATTATTATTATTATTATTTTTAGAGACAGAGTCTTAATGTGTTGCCCTCAGTAGAGTGCTGTAGTGTCACAGCTCACAGCAACCTCCAGCTCTTGGGCTTAGACCATTCTTTTGCCTCAGCTTCCCAAGTAGCTGGGACTATAGGCACCCGCCACAACGCCTGGCTGTTTTTTGGTTGTAGTTGTCATTGTTTGGCAGGCTTGGGCTGATTGAAACCCACCAGCTCAGGTGTATGTGGCTGGTGCCTTAGCTGCTTGAGCTACAGGCGCCGAGCCTATTTATTTATTATTATTATTTTATTTATTTATTTATTTGTTTATTTTGTGTTTTTTGGCCGGGGCTGGGTTTGAACCCACCACTTCCGGAATATGGGACTGGCGCCCTATTCTTTTGAGACACAGGCTCTGCCCTATTATTATTTTTTAGAGACAGAGTCTCATTTTATTGCCCTTGGTAGAGTGCTATGGTGTCACAGCTCACAGCAACCTCCAGCTCTTGGGCTTAGGCGATTCTTTTGCCTCAGCCTCCCGACTAGCTGGGACTACAGGTGCCTGCCACAACACCCAGCTGTCTTTTTGTTGCAGTTTGGCCGGGGCCTGGTTTGAACCCGCCACCCTGGGTATATGGGGCCAGCACTCTACTCACTTAGACACAGGTGCCGCCCCCTGTTTGTTTATTTTTTTTGAGACAGAGCCTCAAGCTGTCTCCCTGGGTAGAGTGCTGTGTCATCATAGCTCACTGCAACCTCCAACTCCTGGGCTCAAGCGAGTCTCCTGTCTCCACCTCCCAAGTAGCTTGGACTATAGGTGCCCGTCACAACACCTGGCTATTCTTTGCTTGTAGCCTACTTTGTTGTTTGGCGGTCCCGGGCTGGATTGGAACCTGCCAGCTGAGGTGTATATGGCTGGCACCTTAGCCGCTTGAGCCACAGGTGCCAAGCCTTATTCATTTTTTTTTTTTTTTGTAGAGACAGAGTTTCACTTTATGGCCCTCGGTACAGTACCATGGCACCACACAGCTCACAGCAACCTCCAGCTCCTGGGCTTAAGCGATTCTCTTGCCTCAGCCTCCTGAGTAGCTGGGACTACAGACGCCCGCCACAACACCCAGCTACTTTTTTGCTGCAGTTCGGCCGGGCCAGGTTTGAACCCGCCACCCTTGGTATATGGGGCTGGCGCCTTACTGACTGAGCCACAGGTGCCGCCCGCCTTATTCATTTTTTTTTTTTTTTTTAGAGACAGAGTCTCACTTTATGGCCCTTGGTAGAGTGTCGTGGCATCACACAGCTCACAGGAACCTCCAACTCCTGGGCTTAAGCAATTCTCTTGCCTCAGCCTCCCGAGTAGCTGGGACTACAGGCGCCCGCCACAACGCCCAGCTATTTCTTGGTTGCAGTTCAGCCGGGGCTGGGTTTGAACCTGCCACCCTTGGTATATGGGGCCGGTGCCTTACCGACTGAGCCACAGGTGCCACCCGCCTTATTCATTTTTTAATTTAATTTATTTTAGATTTTTTTGGTTTGGAGTCTCTGTTTGTCACCCTGGGTAGAGTGCTGTGGCATAACTCATGGCAACCTCGAACTACTGGGTTGGAGTGATCCTCTTGCCCCAGTCTCCTATTTTTTTTAGTAGAGATGGGGTCTTGCTATTGCTCAGGGGGTCTTTTTTTTGGATACACAGTCTTATTTTGTCACCCTAGGTATAGTGCTGTGGCGTCATAGCTCACAGCAACCTCAAACTCCTGGGCTTAACTGATTCTCTTGCCTCAGCCTCGCAAGTAGCTGGAAATAAGGTGCCCACCACAACGCTCAGCTATTTTTAGAGACAAGGTGTCGCTCTGCTTAGGCTGGTCTGAAACCTGTGAGCTCAGGCAGTCACCCATCTTGACCTCCCAAGTGCTGGGATTACAGGTGTGAGCCATATGCACCTGGTCCCTATTTTAGATATTGATTGAGACTAGCTACCCCGTTTTCCCGAAAATAAGACATCCCCCCGAAAATAAGACCTACTTATAGGAAAGATAAGACGTCCCCTGAAAATAAGACCTAGCGCATCTTTGGGAGCACACCTTAAAATAAGAAACTGTCTTATTTTTGGGGGAAACAGGGTAGCATCTTGGTGTGTTGCCCAGACTGGGGTATAGTGGTACAGTCATAGCTCACTGCAGGCTTACCCTCCTGGGTTCAATCAATCTTCCAGCCTCAGGCTGGGTGCAGTGGCTCACGTCTGTAATGCCAGCACTCTGGGAGGCTGAGGTGGGTGGATAGCCTGAGTTAGAGTGAGACCTCGTCTCTAAAACTAGCTGGGTGTTGTGGTGGGTGCCTGTAGTCCCAACTATTCAGAAGGCTGAGGCAAGACAATGGCTTGAGGCTAAGAGTTTGAGGTTGCTATGAGCTCTTATGTAATGGTACTCTACTGAGGGTGACAAAGTGAGACTCTGTCTCAAAGAAAAATAAATAATAAAATCCTCCAGCCTCAGTCTCTCAGAAGGACTACAGGTATGCCCCATTATACCTGACTATATTTTATTTTATTATTATTATTATTTTTTGAGACAGAGTCTCACTATGTCACCCTCAGAGTGATATGGCGTCACAGCTCACAGCAACCTCAGATTCTTGGGCTCAAGCGATTCTCTTGCCTAAGCCTCCCAAGTAGCTGGGACTATAGGCACCACCCCTGCCACAATGCCCAGCTATTTTTTTTTTTTTTTTTTTTTTGTAGTTGTCATTGTTGTTTGGCAAGCCTGGGTGGGTTCAAACCCGCCAGCCCTGCCCCAGTGTATGTGGCTGGTGCCCTAGCGCTGAGCTATAGGTGCCAAGCCATATTTTTTATTTATTTATTTATTTTTTATTCTATTTTTTTTGAGACAGAGCTTCAAGCTGTCACCCTGGGTAGAGTGCCATGGCTTCACAGTTCACAGCAACCTCCAACTCTTGGGCTCAAGCGATTCTCCTGCCTCCGCCTCCCAAGTAGCTGGGACTACAGGCGCCCACCACAATGCCCGGCTATTTTTTTTTTTTTTGGTTGCAGCCGTCATTGTTGTTTGGTGGGCCCGGGCTGGATTCGAACCTGCCAGCTCAGGTGTATGTGGCTGGCGCCTTAGCCGCTTGAGCCACAGGCTTTTTGAGACAAAGTGTTACTTTGTTGCCCTGGGTAGAGTGCCATGTTGTCATAGCTCACAGCAATCTCTTGGGGTCATGGGATCCTTTTGCGTCTGCCCTGCAAGTAGCTGGGACTACAGGTGTCTGCTACAACGCTGGGCTGTTTTTTAGAGATGGGGTCTCACTCTAGCTCCCACTGGTCTTGAACTCCTGAGCTAGGCAGTCCACCTGCCTCCGCCTCCCAGAGGTAAGATTATAGGGTGAGCCACTAAGCCCAGCCTTGCCTGGCTAATTTTTTAAAAAATTTCTTTATAGGCTTGGTGCTTGTAGCTCAGTGGCTCGGCCACGTAAAAGAGCTGGCAGGTTAGAATCCAGCCCCGGCCTACCAAACAACAATGACAACTACAACCAAAAAATAGCTGCCATTGTGGCGAGCGCCTGTAGTCCCAGCTACTCAGAAGGCTGAGGCAAGAGAATTGCTTAAGCCCAAGAGTTTGAGGTTGCTGTGAGCTGTGACGCTACAGCACTCTGCAGAGGGTAACAAAGTGAGACTCTGTCTCAAAAAAACAAAAACAAATTTCTTTTGTAGAGATTGGGGTCTTTTTTTTTTTTTATAGAGACAGTCTCACTTTGTCACCCTCAGTAGAGTGCTGTTGTGTCATAGCTCACAGCAACCTCCAATTCCTGTGCTTAGGCGATTCTCTTGGCTTAGCCTCCCGACTAGTTGGCACCATAGGCGCCCACCACAACGCCCGGCTATTTTTTGTTGCAGTTTGGCCCGGGCCAGGTTTGAACCCGCTGCCCTCCGTATATGGGGCTGGCGCCCCACCCACTGAGCCACAGGCGTCACCTGAGTTTGGGGTCTTTTTATGTTGCTCAGGCTGGTCTTGAATTCCTAGGTTGAAGTGCTCCTCCTGCCTTGACCTCAGAAAGTGCTGGGATTCTAAACGTAAGCCACACATGCAGCCTATTTTTTAAAAATTTAAAGTGATGAGCTTGCGGCGCCTGTGGCTCAGTCAGTGCAACCAAAAAATAACCGGGTGTTGTGGTGGGCGCCTGTAGTCCCAGCTACTCGGGAGGCTGAGGCAGGAGAATCGCTTAGGCCCAGGAGTTGGAGGTTGCTGTGAGCTGTGTGAGGCCACGGCACTCTACCGAGGGCCATAAAGTGAGACTCTGTCTCTACAAAAAAAAAAAAAAAAAAAAAGGGATGAGCTTAATGGGAACCAGAAGCCTAGAAAGCAACCCTGTCTGAAACAAGAGTTCCAAATATAAGGTAGATGGCAAATTTTTGAGGATTCTGTAATATATATAGCACAACAGGCTAGAGATATTTTAGGAACAGAAAAGCATTTCTTTGCAACACAGGTAGAAAAATGTCTAAGCAAGCATTTGTATTTTATCATCTATTTGAACTGATTGGTGCTTGAAGGAGTTGTAAGTTGATTAATGGGGTCAGGTGTGGTTGCTCAAGCCTGTAATCCTAGTACTCTGAGAGGCCAAGGTAGGTGGATTGCTTGAGCTCAGAAGTTGAGACCAGCCTGAGGAAGAGTGAGACCCTATCTCTACCAAACAGAAAAAATTAGGCATGGTGGTGTGTGCCTAAAGTCCCAGTTACTGGGGAGACTGATGCAAGAGGATTGCTTAAGCCTAAGAGTTTGAGGTTGCTGTGAGGTATGGTGATGCTATGACACTCTAGCTTGGGCTACAGAGTGAGACTGTCTCAAAACAACAACAAAAATTTATTAATAAAATGGAAGAGAATGATTTTTAGGGAAAAAAATAAAGCTACCAAATCTCTTTAGGCAAATTTTTGGAAGAATGAATATATTTGTTACACAGTAGTAAGGGCTAAGAATACAGTAGAGTTAGGTTTATTGTTTTTTGGTTTTTCTGTCCCCTGCCCTGGTGCTGTGGTGGGAACATAGCACTGCTACCTCAAACGATCCTTTTGGTTCAGCTTTCTGAGTAGCTGGGATTATAGGCATGTATCACCATGCCTGGCTAATTTTTTTTTTTTTTTTTGTAGAGACAGAGTCTCACTGTACCGCCCTTGGGTAGAGTGCCGTGGCGTCACATGGCTCACAGCAACCTCTAACTCTTGGGCTTACGTGATTCTCTTGCCTCAGCCTCCCGAGCAGCTGGGACTACAGGCGCCCGCCACAACGCCCGGCTATTTTTTTTTTTTTTTGTTGTTGTTGTTGTTGCAGTTTGGCTGGGGCTGGGTTTGAACCCGCCACCCTCGGCATATGGGGCCGGCGCCCTACTCACTGAGCCACAGGCGCCGCCCATGCCTGGCTAATTTTTAAAGATTTTTTTTTTTTTTTTTTGTAGAGACAGACTCTCACTGTGTTGCTCAGGCTGGTCTCTTAACTTCTGGCCTCAAGCATTCTCTTGCCTTGTCCTGTCAAAGTTTGAGGATTATAGGCATGAGCCACTGCCCTTGGACTGAGTTATTATTCTTATCCCTTTATGCCCTTATAAATTGTGAGTTGCTTCAGTGTTTTTAACTATGGTAAAACCTCTGTAAGTTGACCACCCAGTGGACAGGAACTCAGTGGTCAACGTAAGGAACTAGGCCTACTGTAGTAGTTTGTACATGTGGTGTGTGTTCCATTTCTGAAATTAGGTCACTTTAAGAAGGTGGTCAGATTGGGCGAGGCAGCTCAGGTCTGTAATCCCAGCACTTTGAGAGGCTGAGGCTGGTGGATTGCCTGAGCCAGAATGATACCTTATCTCTAAAAAATAGCTGGGTGTTGGGCAGCACCTGTGGCTCAGTGAGTAGGGCGCTGGCCCCATATACTGAGGGTGGTGGGGTCAAACCCAGTCCCAGCCAAACTGTAAAAAAAAAAAAAAAATTAGCCTGGCATTGTGGCAGGCGCCTATAGTCCCAGCTACTCAGGAGGCTGAGGCAGGAGAATCACCTAAACCCAGGAGTTGGAGGTTGCTGTGAGCTGTGATGCAAAAAAATAGCTGGGTATTGTGGTGGGTGCCTGTGGTTCCAGCTACTTGGGAGGCAGAGGTAAGAGAATGGCTTGAGTCCAAGAGTTTGAGATTGCTGTGAGTTGTGACGCCACCGCACTGGACCAAGGGTGACAAAGTGAGACTCTGTTTCCAAAAAAAAAAAAAAAAAAAAACAGATAAAAAGAAGGTGGTCAGTGTAGGGAGGTGGTCGACTATGGAGTTCTACTGTATTCCTGTGAGATCTTTCAGAACTATTTCTTGTTTGTGACTCTGTGATTCTGCTCTTCCCTTTTCATGTATTTGTTCTTATAGCAAATCTTGGTTCTAAGGAGAACCAGCATTCTTTGAATGCTTTGTTCCAGGTACTAGAGTATTTTGCCTCATTGTTTCTTTTCATAGGTATCTTATGTAGGTACTCATAGGTATCTTATGTAGGTACTCTTATTCTTCCTATTTTATAGATGTGGCAATGATGGCCCAGAGAGGTTTAGCAATTTGCCTCAGCTATCAGGCTAGCAAGTGACAGAACCAGGATTTTAGTCCAAGAAGTCTGGCTCCATGGTTCCCTGCTCTAAATCCCTAAGTTACACTGATTTTGAACTACTACAAACAATTCTAAAGTCTCTAAACTAAGTCAGTATACTGAGATTAGAGTGAAGAAAAATAGATGTCCATTCCTTTAATAGAGATTATAATCCAGAGGAGAGACAGTAAAAAAATAATGACAGTAGGGTGGCACCTGTGGCTCAAAGGAGTAGGGCGCCGGCCTCATATGCCGGAGGTAGTGGGTTCAAACCCAGCCCTGGCCAAAAAACTGCAAAAACAAATAAATAAATAAAATAAAATACCTGTTGAAGAGGAAAGAAAAATAAAAATGTTTAAAAAAAATGTGTCAAACGGTTTATGAAGCTAGTGTGTGATGCCCCATGATCATATCAATGTACATAATTATGATTCAATAAAAAAAAAGAAAAAAAAATAATGACAGTAATAAATTGCGAAGTGTATTAAATCCAGAGATGGAAAAGTAAAAAAGAGACTGAAGTAGGGGGACCTGAATTATTTATGTATTTTATTTATTTATTTATTTTTTTTGTAGAGACAGAGTCTCACTTTACTGCCCTTGGTAGAGTGCCGTGGTGTCACAGGGCTCACAGCAACCTCCAGCTCTTGGGCTTACGTGATTCTCTTGCCTCAGCCTCCCGAGAAGCTGGGACTACGCGCCCGCCACAACGCCCGGCTATTTTTTTTGTTGCAGTTTGGCCGGGGCTGGGTTTGAATCCGCCACCCTCGGTATATGGGGCCGGCACTCTACTCACTGAGCCACAGGCGCTGCCCTATTTTATGTATTTTATTGATTTTTAAGAGACAGGGTCTTACCATGTTGCACCAGGTTGGCACTGATCTCCTGCGGTCAAGTGAGATCCTGCCTCCTCAGAGCAGCTGGGACTACAGGTGCATGCCACCTTTCTAGCTAATTTTCTGATTTCTATTTTTTGTAGAGATGGGATCTTGATTTGTTGCCCAGGCTTATCTTAAACTCCTGGCCTCAAATGACCCTCCCTTCTCAGCCTCCCAAATTCTGGGATTATAGGTGTGAGCCACCATGGCCAGCACAATGATAGTTTGGAGTAGGCTATAGGCAGTGGAGATGGAGAGTAGATAGAGTTAGTAGATATTTTAGAATTAGGACAAGCAAGACTTACTGATGGTTTGGCTTTGTAGGAACATGGGGGTGTCAAGTATGATCACAGATTTCTGGCATGAGCATCTGGGTAGATGAAGACGCCATTTCTGAGATGGAAACATTGGAGGAGGAGCAGATTTTGACTAGTTGAGGAGTGGAATGAAGACCTCAGTTTTAGTCATGCTAAGTATGAGATGTCTGTGAAAACAGAAGTGTAGATATCAAGTAAGCAGTCTTTGGGCTGATTCACAAAAGGGCTGGAAATAAATCTGGATGATACAGGTATATAGATTATATGTACGGCCAAGGAAAATTGATGAGATCATCTAGAGAAAAAATACAGAGTAGGAAGAGCTGAATTCTTTTTTTTTTTTTTTTTTTCGTAGAGACAGAGTCTCACTTTATGGCCCTCGGTAGAGTGCCGTGGCCTCACACAGCTCACAGCAACCTCCAACTCCTGGGGCTTAAGTGATTCTCTTGCCTCAGCCTCCCGAGTAGCTGGGACTACAGGCGCCCGCCACAATGCCCGGCTATTTTTTGTTGCAGTTTGGCTGGGGCCGGGCTTGAACCCGCCACCCTTGGTATATGGGGCCGGCGCCTTACCGACTGAGCCACAGGCGCCGCCCGGAAGAGCTGAATTCTTAGGACCAAGGTCTAAGGAATTTAAGAGAAAATCTGGGAGATTGTGTTATTATAGAAATCAAGAGATGAGCATGTTTCAAGAAGTGGTCAGTGCATTTTGTTGGCTTTAGCAACACAGAGATCATTTTTGATTATAGCAAAAACAGTGTTGGAGGAATGTAGGGCCAGAAGTTAGACTGAATTGGGTTAAGGAGTGTGTGTATGGGGGTGGATATGGTCTGTATGTTTTCGTTGTCACCATGTCTGTTTCTCCTTAAGAGCTCATATTCATGAGACAGGAAAATAAGAACCATACCTTTCTATTTTTGTGTTCTTGGCAGCTTAGCCTTGGTGCCTTCCAAGGAGGTGGTATTTAAGGAGGAAGGGCAGAGGCTGTGAGGATACTTACAAAATGAGGAGAGTGATGATTCTCATGGTCTTTGTATATCGGCCTTGGAGGTTAAGGATTTATGTACTTCATGTACTTTTTTTTTTTAGAGACAGAGTCTCACTTTGTTGCCCTCAGTAGAGTGCTGTAGCATCACAGCTCACAGCAACCTCCAGTTCTTGGGCTTAGGTGATTCTCTTGCCTCAGCCTTCCGAGTAGCTGGGACTATAGGCGCCCGCAACAATGCCGGCTGTTTTTTTGTTGCAGTTGGCCGGGGCCTGGTTTGAACCTGCCACCCTTGGTATTATGGAGCTGGCGCCCTACTCACTGAGCCACAGGTGCTGCCCACTTTATGTACTTTTAAGAAACTTTTTTGGCTAAGACATGATTGCAAGAGGGACTTTACTTCACAATTGCAATCAGTGTAACCTGGCTTATTGTACCCTCAATGAATCCCCAACATTAAAAAAAAAAAAAAAAGAAACTTTTTTGGCTGAGTGCAGTGGTTCACGCCTGTTAATCCTAGAACTCTGGGAGGCCAAGGTGGGTGGCTTCCCGGAGCTCAGGAGTTGGAGATCAGCCTGAGCAAGAGTTAGACCTTTATCTCTACTAAAAATAGGAAAACCAGCTGGGCATGATGTAGTCCAGCTACTTGAGAGGCTGAGGCAAGAAGATCTCCTGAGCACAAGAGTTTGAGGTTGATGTGAGCTACGATGTCGCCAGGGCAGAGCGACAGAGCAAGACTCTGTCTCAAAAAAAAAAATTTTTTTTTAAAAATTTTCAGATTAATATATGGGTATAAACGGGTAGCTTACATTGTCTTTGTTTGTTAGGTAAAAAATCCAAGTCATAGTTGAGCCCTTCACCCAGGAAGTGTGCTATATACGTCTACATTGCACCCATTAGGTGAGATCTTACCAAATCCCCTCCCCTCTTTGGTTTGTCTCCTCCCTCCCTCCACTCACTACTTGAATTTAATTGTGTTTTTTTTTCTTGAGTGGGCGTATAGTAGTTCATATTAGTTTCATATTAGTATTGAGTACATTGGATGGTTGTTTTTCCATTCTTGTGATGCTTTACTTAGGAGGATGTTCTCCAAATCCATCCAGGTTAATACAAAAGATGTAGTCTCCATCTTCTTTATGGCTGAACAGTATACGTGGTATACATACACTGTAGTTTATTTATCCATTTGTGAGTTCATGGACGCTTGCACTGTTTCTATGTCTTGGCAATTGTGAATTGAGTTGCAATAAACATTCTAGTGCCAATGCCCATATTGTAAAATGATTTTTTTTCTTTTTTTCTGATTTTTATTCTGAGTAGATACCTACTAATAAGATTGCAAGATTGGGCTCGGCTAGTGGGTTCGAAACCAGCCCTGGAGGCAGCACCCATAGCTCAGTGGGTAGGGTGCTGGCCAACATACACACAGGCTGGAGGGTTCGAACCTGGCCTGGGCCAGCTGAATAGCAGTAACAACTGGAACAAAAAAATAGCCAGGCGTTGTGCAGGGCACCTGTAGTACCATCTACTTGGGAGGCTGAGGCAAGAGACTTGCTTAAGCCCAAGAGTTTGAGGTTGCTGTGAGCTGTGATGCCATGGCACTCTACCAAAGGCAACATAGTGAGACTCTGTCTCAAAAAAGAAAAAAAAGATTACAAGATTATATGGAAGGTCTACTTTTAGCTCTCTGCAGATTCTCCATACTTCTTTCAAAAAAGGTTGTTTAGTTTGCAATCCCATCAACAGTGTACAAGTGTTTCCCTCTCTCCACACCCATGCCATCATCTACAGCTTGGGGATTTTGTGATGTGGGCTATTCTCACTAGGGTTGGGTGACATCTCAAGGTGGTTTTGATTTGCATTTCTCTGATAATTAGGGACAAAGTGTTTTTTTCTTGTGTTTGTTGGCCATTTGTCTCCTTGGGAGAGAGTTCTGTTTATGTCTCTTGCCCAGTGATGGAGTTTGTGCTTTTCTTTTCTTTTTTTTTTTTTTGGCCAGGCCCAGGCTTGAACCTGCCACCCCTGGTATATGGGGCCGGTGCCCTACTCCTTGAGCCACAGGCATCACCCTGCTGTTTTCTTGATGATCAGTTTGAGTTCTCTATAAGATTCTGGTTATTAGGCCTTTGTCAGTTTTTTTTTTTTTTTTGTAGAGACAGAGTCTCACTTTATGGCCCTCTGTAGAGTGCTATGGCATCACACAGCTCACAGCAACCTCCAACTCCTGGGCTTAAGCGATTCTCTTGCCTCAGCTTCCCGAGTAGCTGGGACTACAGGCGCCTGCCACAACGCCCGGCTATTTTTTGGTTGCAGTTTAGCCGGGGCTGGGTTTGAACCCGCCACCCTCGGTATATGGGGCCGGCGCCTTACCGACTGAGCCAAAGGTGCCGCCCTGTCAGTTTTTTTTTTTGAGACAGAGTCTGTTGCCCAGTAGAGTGCCGTAGCGTTGTAATAAGTTGCTCGCTATAACCTCAGATTCCTAGGTCCAAGGGATCTTTTTGCTTCTGATCTTTTAGGCTCACAGACCTTACCATGCCTGATGGTGTTTTTTTTTTTTGCAGTTATTGGTCGAGGCTGGGTTTGAACCCACCACCTCTCCCATATGGGGCTGGTGCCCTAATCCATTGAGCCACAGGTGCCACCCTTCTGACTGTGTTTTTGGGGGGAGGAGGAGTAGTGGATTTCGTCTTGATCAGGCTGGTCTGGAACTCCTGACCTCAAGGGATTCCCTTGCCTCCCAGAGTGCTAGGATTACATGCATGAGCCACTATCTGGACTACTTTCTACTTTGTGTACTTTTATTTATTTATTTATTTATTATTAAATCATAGCTGTGCATATTAACTTTGTGTACTTTTAAACTTTGCTAACTTTCAATTTCCTCTTTTTACCTTACTGAATGGAATGGGTCTTTGTATTTTTTCTGTTTTTTTTTTTTTGTTGTTGTTTGTTTCTTTGTTTTAGTCTCAAACTGTTGCCCTGGGTAGAGTGCTGTGGCTTCATAGCTCACAGCAACCCCCAACTCTTGGGTTAAAGAGATCCTCTTGCCTCAGTTTTTCAATTTTTTAGAAGAGACGGGGTTTTACTTTTTGCTCAGGCTGGTCTCAGACTTGTAAACTCAATCAATCCACCTGCCTTGGTCTCCCATTTTTTTGAGTTGCTGTGAGCTGTGATGCTGTGGCATCAAGGTTCACAGCAACCTCCAACTCCTAGGCTTAAGTGATTCACTTGCCTCAGCCTCCCAAGTAGCTGGGACTATAGGCGCCGGCCACGACACCCAGCTGTTTTTTGGTTGTAGTTGTCATTGTTGTTTGGTGGGCCTAGGCTGGATTTGAACCTGCCAGCTCTGGTGTATGTGGCTGGCACTTTAGCTGCTTGAGCTGCAGGTGCTGAGCCATGTGTTTTTGTTTTAACTTTTTATTTTTATTTTTATTATTTTTTTTTTTTTGGCCGGGGCTGGGTTTTGAACCCACCACCTCCGGCATATGGGACCGGCACCCTACTCCTTGCGCCACAGGCGCTGCCCATTAACTTTTTATTTTTAATCATGGGCAGGCGGTGCCTGTGGCCCAGTGGGTAGAGTGCCAGCCCCATATACTGAGGGTGTCGGGTTCAAACCTGGCCCCAGCCAAACTGCAACAAGAAAATAGCCAGGCGTTGTGGCGGACGCCTGTAGTCCCAGCTACTTGGGAGGCTGAGGCAAGAGAATTGCTTAAGCCCAAGAACTGGAGATTGCTGTGAGCTGTGATATTATAGCACTCTACTGAGGGCGACAAAGTGAGACTGTCTCTTTAAAAAAATAATAATATTTATTATGGGCATATAATAGTTAAATCTTTATAGGGTATGTATGATGTTTTGTTATAGGCACACAATGTGAAATCAAATTAGGGTAATGGGATGTCTGTCACCTCAGGCATTTAACATTTCTCTGTGTTAGGAGCATTCCAATTCTACTCTTTTAGTTATTTTAACATATACCCTAACTTTTTGTTTGGGTCTTTGTATTTTGGTATTATTGGCTGTTAAAGTTCATTCTTTTTTTTTTTAAGCTTTTAAAAAAGTTAGGTTTATTAAAGTATAACTTACATTAAACACAGTTGGATGTCCTGACATTTGCATGCAGTAAGAACCATCACGTCTAGATAAAATATTTCCATCGCCCACAAAAGTTCTATCAGGCCCCTTTATAGGCAAGTTTCCTTTTCCACTTGTAGGCATGTTGTAGGTAATAAACACTTCATGGATACAGAGAGTTATAACATCCCATAACTAGAACTGTCCAAGTAATACAACAAAGAAACCAGTCATTTTACCTACAAAACAAAATACACTGAAAGAAAAGATTCTAATAAATTCTCAACATAGGGCATGCCAGTGACCTTGTTACTGACCAGTTACTGGGGATGTTAAGTCTTTCTTCACAACTACAGGGCCTTCTCATTTTCTTGGTTAGATCTAACATCCATGGAATTCCAGATGCCATCCTTTAAGGCAGTGAAGTCCCAAGAGTCTCCTACTAGAGAAATTTTTGCACATCCATTTTCCTTGAGCCCTATTTACAGATCTACTGAAACTTCCAAGACTCGTGAAAAAGACTTTCTAGGCTAAACAGAAACACTGGCCTATAACAATGCTAGTCCTAAAAAACCCACATAACTTTGAGTACATTAAGTTTTTGAAAAGTATTATTGTTTGCTAACTAAAAGGACAAAATGGTGAAATATATAAGATGTGCCCTACTGTCCCTATTCATTACTTAAGCTCAAATTAGAATAACAAAGTAAGTTTGAAAAATGAATCCCTCAAGGTATCTGCTATTTTAAATACTTTTTATTGCTATCTCCACCTGGCAGCTCTAGACTGAAAAACACATTCTTGTGCAAGAATACCTAAAGCTGAGAGTTTAATAGAATATCTATAAAAGTCATGGTCCAAATGAAGGCACTGCCTTGCAGCATTTGAAATTCAGGTAATTTTATTTAAATTGAAAAACAATCTGGGCGGCGCCTGTGGCTCAGTGAGCAGGGCGCCGGCCCCATATACCGAGGGTGGCGCGTTCAAACCCAGCCCCTGCCAAACTGCAACAACAACAACAAAATAGCCGGGCGTTGTGGCAGGCGCCTGTAATCCCAGCTACTCGGGAGGCTGAGGCAGGAGAATCGCCTAAGCCCAGGAGTTGGAGGTTGCTGTGAGCTGTGTGACGCCACGGCACTCTACCGAGGACAATAAAGTGAAACTCTGTCTCTACAAAAAAAAAAAAAGAAAAACAATCCTTAAAGCTGCTAGAGTCAAGTCTTTTGTATTGTAAAAATCACAAAAAGTATTTGTAAGTAAGGCAAAATATTTCTGGGTTAATAAGACCAGACTGACTTTGGACTTTTAAACAAATTGTAGAGAATGGATGGGAGAAAAAAAGGTTATTTACAGAAAATATCTACATACATACTCAGAAGTACAAATTTGGTGGCAGAAAAGACCTCAGTACATGCTGGCATCTCAAGCAGTTCTCAAAGAGTTTAGTTTTATTTTTTCTTTCATTTTGAGAATGCCTAAGATCCTTCTTTATCCTCAATTTTCGGAGCCAAGTAGTACTTCAAATGTCCCATGTCAGCATCAGATAAAGTTCATTCTTTATCTTTTCTTATTACTTTCCTCTGATCATTAATTAGCTGAGGTGCTTGGTTAATCTCTTTGAGCCCAGTTATTGGCTCTTTTTTTTTTTTTAATTATTTTATTTATTTATTTATTTATTTATTTTTGAGACAGAGCCTCAAGCTGTTGCCCTGGGTAGAGTGCTGTGGATCATAGCTCACAGCAACCTCAAACTCCTGGGCTCAAGCGAGTCTCCTGTCTCCGCCTCCCAAGTAGCTGGGACTATAGGCGCCCGCCACAAAGCCCGGCTGTTTTTTAGTTGCAGCCATCATTGTTGTTTGGCGGGCCCCGGCTGGATTCGAACCTGCCAGCTCAGGTGCATGTGGCTGGCGCCTTAGCCTCTTGAGCCACAGGCGCTGAGCCAGTTATTGGCTCTTATTTTCGTGGAGTGTAATATATTATAATGCACAGCTCTATATTTTATTTACTATTTTATCATTTATATATTCTTTTCCTAGAATCTAATTAGCTATATTGAGGTATTAATAAACATAATAGTTACAGTCCTACCTGTGATTTTTTTTAGGGGGGCAGAGTTCACTTTGTTGCCCTTGGTAGAGTGCCGTAGCGTCACAGCTCACAGCAATCTCAAACTCTTGGGCTTAAGTGGACCTCCTGCCTCAGCCTCCCTAGTAGCTGGGACTATAGGCGCCCATCACAACACCTGGTTTTTTTTTTTTTTTTTTATTGTAGTTGTCATTGTTTAGCTGACCCGGGCTGGGTTTGAATCTGCCAGGCTTGGTGTATGTGGCCGGTGCCCTACCACTGAGCTATGGTTGCTAGCCCTACCTATGATTTTCTGTGGTGACTTTTTTTGGGAAGTGCTAAGCAGTTTGTGGACTTTGTCCCTATTAGTTTTCCTAGCATTCTTTTTTTTTTGGTGAGACAGAGTCACACTTTGTTGCCTAGGCTAGAGTGCCTTGGTGTCATAGCTCATAGGAACCTCGAACTCCTGGGTTTAAGCTATTTTCCTGCCTCAGCCTCTCAAGTAGCTGGAACTGTGGGTGCCTGCCACCACACCTTTTTTTTTTTTTTTTAAGAAATGATTTATTGAGATAAAAATGATTTCATATACAACCATCTTATTGATTTTTTTTTTCTCTCTCTCAAGAACCAGTGTATAGCTCACGCCTGTGATCCTAGCACTCTGGGAGGCCAAGGCAGGTGGATTGCCTGAGGTCAAGAGTTCGAGACTAGCCTGAGCAAAATCAAGACCCTCCTCTTGGGCAGCGCCTGTGGCTCAAAGGAGTAGGGTGCCGGTCCCATATGCCGGAGGTGGCGGGTTCAAACCCAGCCCTGGCCAAAAACTGCAAAGACCTCCCTCTCTACTAAAAATAGAAGAACTGAGGCAAGTGGATCACTTGAGCCCCAGAGTTGGCGGTTGCTGTGAGTGATGATGCCATGGCACTCTACTCGGGGCGACAGCTTGAGACTCTGTGTCAAAAAAAAGAAAAGAGAGAACCAATGTCACAGTAGATGCACAATCTTTTTTTTTTTTTTTGTGAGTTAGGGTCTTCCTCTGTTGGCTAGACCATAGTGCAGTGATGTCGTTATAGCTCATTACAACCTTAAACCTCTGGACTCAAGCCATCTTCCTCCTACAACCTGCTGGGTAGCTGGGACTACAGGTACATGTCACCATCTCTGGCCCCACATGACCATGTTAAAGAGAACAATCCAGTGATATTTAGTACGTTCACAGTGTTGTGCAACCTGTCTAGTTCCAAAACATTACCATTACTACAAAATAAAACTCTTTGCCCATTAAGCAGTTTCTTCTTATTCCCCTTTCTGTCAGCACCTGACAACCACTGTTTCTTGAAACCAGAATAAATTGAGTCATATAGTGTGTGATCTTTTTTGTCTGGCTTCCTTGACTTAGCATAATGTTTTGGAAGTTTATCCACATTGGGATTTGTATCAGTACTTCATTCTTTTTTTTTTTTTTTTTTTTGCAGTTTGGCCAGGGCTGGGTTTGAACTTGCCACCCTCGGTATATGGGGCCGGCACCCTACTCACTGAGCCACAGGTGCCACCCCTACTTCATTCTTTTTTATGGCTGAGTAATATTCCATAGTATTTATACACCATAATTTGCTCATTTATTCATCCATTGGTTGCCATTTGGACTGATTCTGCCTTCTGCTATTGTTGAATAATGCTGCTTTGAACATGTGTGTACATGAACTTGTTTAGACTTATGTTCATGTATACCTAGGAATGGAATTGGAGGGTCCTAGGATAGAGTATTATGATTCTTCCTGAATCATAGAAATGAAAGCCAACATCTGTAGCTTCCATAGAGTGTGTAATTTCAGACTGGTTGTTGGCTGGGCTTAGTTTGGGACTCAGAATCTCTTTCCTGTATGCTTAACTTTTTGAAGAACTAGGTTCTAACATTCTGGTTTTATTATGTACATTTTACTGATGGGATAATTGATGCATAGCATCTGCATGATTTTAACTTCCTATCATCTTCAAAGTAAGTCAGTGATGGAATTAGGAATTTAAGATTCTTAATCATGTTCTTTGTGTAAGGTGACCCATATAAAACTGTGTTGCATTTACATGAAGATGTTTGAAATGGGCTTCCTATATTTGATAATCCCTTGAAGGAATATTGTTCAGGTGGTGTTAAGCAGATGTTCTCTTTCCATAGAGGAAAGGACAAGAGGGAGTGTGTTTTAATTGCGACAGAAGGGGTATAGATTACATATTAGAAAGAACTTCCTGACTATGAGTATTGGAATGTTACTAAGTGAAATTGTGAAATATCTTCCTCAAAGACTTAGTAATTATCTTTCTGGGATCATTTGGGTGTGAGTTTATTTATTAATGAGTGAGATGACAAAGAAAACTTACTGAGGTCCCTAGTAACTTCAGGGCATAAGTGTTTGATGGTTAATCAAAACAGTATCTCTGGCTTCATTTAATGAGGTATTTTTACTTTTCTTATGAAGAAATAATCAATAGAGAGTAGGTGAAATGCTCAAGGTCTCCTGGTACAATGTAAGATTAATATTCTGAATGATCTTGGCTCACATATCCTGTTGAGTACTCCAGGATATTTTCCTTAAATGAGTCTTTTCTTGGCTGTATGATGTTTTGTTATGATTCTTCCTAAACCATAGGGATCAAAGCCAACATCTGTGGCTTCTATAGAGTGTGTGATTTGAGAGTTATGGGCTAAGCTTAGTTTGGGACTGAGAATCTCTTTCCTGTAAAATTGCTTTGGTCTCTTGTTATGTATATGGAAGTGGGAACACATTATTAATAATAGACCAAGGTAATGGATTCTTTTTTTCTCTCTTTTTTTTTTAGAGACAGAGTCTTACTTTATCATCCTCAGTAGAGTGCCATGGTGTCACAGCTCACAGCAACCTCCAACTCCTGGGCTTAGGTGATTCTCTTGCCTCAGCCTCCTAAGTAGTTGGGACTATAGGTTCCTGCCACAATGCCTGGCTATTTTTTTTTTTTTTTTTTTGTAGAGACAGAGTCTTACTTTATGGCCCTCGGTAGAGTGCCATGGCCTCACTTAGCTCACAGCAACCTCCAGCTCTTGGGCTTAAGCGATTCTCGTGCCTCAGCCTCCCAAGTAGCCGGGACTACAGGCGCCTGCCACAATGCCTGGCTATTTTTTGGTTGCAGTTTGGCAGGGGCCGGGTTTGAACCCGCCTCGGTATATGAGGCCGGCGCCTTACTGACTGAGCCACAGGCGCCGCCCCCTGGCTATTTTTTTGTTGTTGTTGCAGTTTGGCCAGGGCTGGGTTTGAACCTGTCACCCTCAGTATATGGGGCCGGCACCTTACCCACTGAGCCACAGGCGCCACCCTCTTTTTTTTTTGAGACAGTCTCACTTTGTCACCCTCAGTAGAGTGCTGTGGTGTCATAGCTCACAGCAACTTCAAACTCTTGGGCTCAAGTGATTCTCTTGCCTCAGTCTCCCAAGTAGCAGGGGCTACAGGTGTCTGCCACAATGCCTGCTCTTTTTTTTTTTTTTTTTTTTTTTTGTTGCAGTTTGGCCGGGGCTGGGTTTGAACCCGCCACCCTTGGCATATGGGGCCAGCGCCCTACTCACTGAGCCACAGGTGCCGCCCAACGCCTGCTCTTTTTTTGAGATGAGGTCTGTCTCTGGCTCAGGCTGGTCTCGACCCTGTGAGCTCAGACAGTCCACCCACCTGGGCCTCCCAGAGCGCTAGGATTATAGGCATGAGCCACCGTGCTTGGCCCAAGATAATGGGTTCTTTTTTTTTTTTCAGAGACAGTATGTCACTTTGTCTCCCTCGGGAGAGTGTAATGGTGTCATAGCTCACCACAGCCTCCAACTCGTGGGCTCAAGTGATCCTCTTATCTCATCCTCCTGAGTAGCTCTTTTTTTGAGATGGGGTCTTGCTCTTGCTCAGGCTGGTCTTAAACCTATTAGCTCAGGGTCATCCACCTTGGCTTCCAAAAGTGCTAGGATTATAGGCATGAGCCACCGTACCTGACCAAGGTAATAGATTCTTTTTTTTTTTTTGCAGATTTTGGCCGGGGCTGGGTTTGAACCTCCCACCTCCAGCATATGGGGCTGGCGCCCTACCCCTTTGAGCCACAGGCGCCATCAAGGTAATAGATTTTTTTTTTTGTGGTTTTTGGCCGGGGCTGGGTTTGAACCCACCACCTCCGGCATATGGGACCAGCACCCTACTCCTTGAGCCACAGGCGCCACCCAAGGTAATAGATTCTTAATGACTGGTTTAGGCAGCTGCCCATTTAAAGTTGCTTAGGTGAAAGTGCACGTGACAGAGATATATTTTTGGTGTGTGGTGCCTGGAGAAATAGAAGCCCAGAAAATGGGCAGATTAACACGAGATTGTTGTAAGACATGAACACAAAAATACTCATTAAATGCAGAATTAAGTTGACAGTTTAAATGCTTAGTTCAGGAAATGCTGAAGTTAAAGGTACTCAGGACAACATTAACTTACTTCACACTTACTGTATCTATAATCAAAGTTGTGGTTTGGGGTATATGAGTCAGTGACTGACTGGGAGGCTGCTGTGGTCTAAATGCTTATGTCTGTCTAGAATTCGTATGTTGAAATCCTTACCCACTAGGTGATGGTATTAGGAAGCATGGCCTTTGGGAAGTGATTATGTCATGGGGGCTGAGAGAGACCCTTTTACCCCTTCTACCATTTGAGAACACAGATAGTGCTGTCTATGAGCCAGAACCTGGGCTCTTTTTAACAGACACCACATCTGCTGGTTCCTTGATCTTGGACTTTTGGCCTTCACAACCATGAAAAATAAATTTTCATTGTATATGAGCTACCCAGTTTATGATGTTTTGTTACAGTATTCTGAAGGGACTAAGAGGAAGTTATTATCATTGTACCTTTAATGATTTATTAAGTTTATTTACTTGTTAATTTATTGTTTATTTCTTAAGTTTGAACTATGGGAACATTTACTTGTTTGCTTAGTTGCTGCTGAGAATGTTTTCAAATACATTTATTGAGCTTACTTGAATTGGCAACAATTGTTAACAATGTAGATAAAAAAAGGAGATCTAAGTTTTCAATGCATGCCATATATAGGGGATTTTATATTTATTTTTCCATGTAATATATATATATATTTTTGAGACAGAGTCTCAAGCTGTTGCCTTGGCATCACAGCTCACAGCAACCTTAAACTCTTGGGCTCAAGTGATTCTCTTGCCTCAGCCTCCAAGTTGCTGGGACTATAGGTGCCTGTCACAACACCTGGCTATTTTTTTATTGCAGTTGTCATTGTTGTTTTAGCAGACCTAGGCTGGGTTCGAACCTACCAGCCTCTGTGTATGTGGCCAGCGCCCTACCCACTGAGCTACAGGCGCCGCCCTCCATGTAATATTTGTAACTGATAAAGTAGATGGTGGTATCTCTTTTGTAAAGGACAAGAAAAGTGAAGCTTGTTGTTTCTTGTCATAGATTATATAACTGATAAATGGCAGGGCTGGAATGGAGAGGGCAGAGTTTTCTGCTTTAAGCCAGAATTTTAAAAACCATTCCTTGAAGGTGCCTAAGGGTTGGCCATGACAGTAAGGAAGAGCTTTGGTTCTTCTGCTTACACCAGAGCAGCACAACTTTGCTCATGTATATATTTTAATGTTTTCACATAAAATTTCATTTGGAAAAAGGGTTCTGCTTCTTTAAAAAAAGAAAAAAGAAAACCTGTAAGACCACTAATTTGAGGAATCAAAAAGGAAAATTTTAGACCAATCTAAAGATTGAAAAGATGGTTAAATTACATAACTGCCAGTCAGGAGATTATGTCAAAGTTTTAGTTACTTGATGTTACAGTCACACATGCAATGCAGTTATTCTGCACTTAGGGAGCGTGGTATTGTGGGGAAAGAGCATAGACTCTGAGTTTGAATTCTTTCTTAGGCCCTGGGAGGCAGTGGGATATATATATATATATATTTTTTTTTTTTTTTTTCTTTTTAGAGACAGAGTCTTACTTTATCAGCCTTGATAGAGTACTGTAGCATCACAGCTTACAGCAACCTCCAGCTGTTGGGCTTAGGCAATTCTCTTGCCTCAGCCTTCCAAGTAGCTGGCACTAAAGGTGCCCGCCATAACGCCTGGGTTTTTTTTTGTTGTGGTTTGGCCGGGGTTGGGTATGAACCCGCCACCTTCGGTATATGGGGCTGGCGCCCCTACACACTGAGCTACAGGCGCCACCCTTGAGGATATTTCTCTTTTTTATATATAGTTGTTTTTTTTTTGTTTGTTTTGTTTTTTATTTTTTTTTGGTTGCAGTTTTGGCCGGGGTTGGGTTTGAACCCACCACCTTTGGCATATGGGGCTGGCGCCCTACTCGTTGAGCCACAGGTGCCACCCAAGGATATTTCCTTTTTTTTTTTTGCAGTTTTTGGCCGGGGCTGGGTTTGAAACCACCACCTTTGGCATAGGGGCTGGCACCCTACCCCTTTGAGCCACAGGCACCACCCCCAAGGATATTTCTTTAAACCTGGCAGCCACAAATATATAGTCAGGATGCTAATACCTGTTTTTCAAGAGTGATTAGGATCAGAAATAACATTTAAAGTGCCTGGCTCCGTGTAAACACCCCAAAATACTAGCTATTGCTAAGATAATGATGTTGTTGATGGACGGTTTCTAGGATGTATTGATATTTCCCTCCCAAATACTTAAGAATGTTTGTCAAAGACAGGCGTTTTTTTACCTTCTGTATGTGCCTCATGGTAGGTACTTAGTATGTTTGTTTTTGATAAAGTTAGTCTTTAAAATTACTATGATAGGGTGGTGCCTGTGGCTCAATGGAGTAAGGCACCAGCCCCATATGCCAGAGGTGACAGGTTCAAACCCAGCCCTAGCCAAAAACTGAAAAAAAAAAAAAAAAAGAAAATTGCTATGATAGGCTGGGTGCAGTGGCTCACGCCTGTAATCCTAGCACTCTGGGATGCCAAGGCAGATGGACGCTTGAACTCAGGAGTTTGAGACCAGCCTGAGACAGAGTGAGAGTCCAGCCTGAGTGTCCTGTCTCTAAAAATAGCTGGACATTGTGGCAGGTACCTGTAATCAAGAGGCTGAGGCACAGGATCACTTGAGCTCGAGTTTGAGGTTGCTGTGAGCTGTGATGCAACAGCACTCTACCAAGGGCAACAAAATGAGACTCTGTCAAAATATGAAATGAAATTAAATAAAATTTTACTCAAGAGATGCATTATCAGTGATGAAATGAGAAATCTTGAACTTAATTGAGTTCATTTTTACCAGACTTAAGCAGCAGTGGAAAGGAACTACTTATTAGAGTTAAGAGACCTGGATTTATGGCTTAGAGCTTGCCTTTAGTGTGTCTTGTAACAATGGACATGTGTATTTTTATTTATTTATTTATTTTTATTTATTCATTTTTTTTTTTTTTTTGTAGAGACAGAGTCTTACTTTATGGCCCTTGGCAGAGTGCCGTGGCCTCACACAGCTCACAGCAACCTCCAGCTCCTGGGCTCGAGCGATTCTCTTGCCTCAGCCTCCCGAGTAGCTGGGACCACAGGCGCCCACCACAACACCCGGCTATTTTTTTGCTGCAGTTTGGCCGGGGCTGGGTCCGAACCCGCCACCCTCGGCATATGGGGCCGGCGCCCCACTCACTGAGCCACAGGTGCTGCCCTATTTATTCATTTTTAAGAGACAGAGTCTCACTTTATTGCCCTTGGTGGAGTGTTGTGCCGTCACAGCTTACAGCAACCTCCAACTTCTGGGCTTAGGCAATTCTCTTGCCTCAGCCTCTCACATAGCTGGGACTACAGGTGCCCGCCACAATGCCCGGCTATTTTTTTTGTTGTTGCAGTTTGTCTGGGGTTGGTTCAAACCTGCCACCCTCTGTATATGGAGCCAGTGCCTTACTTACTAAGCCACAGGCACCGCCCAATTTTTTTTTTTGAGACAGAGTCTCACCTCCTATCACCTCCTGTAGAGTGCTGTGGTGGCGCCATAGCTCACAGCAACCTCAAAGTCTTGGGCTGAAGCGATTCTCTTGCCTCAGCCTCCCAAGTAGCTGGGACTACAGGTGCCTGCCATGTTTCCTGGCTGTTTTTTTTTTTTTTTGAGATACAGTCTCAAGCTGTTGCCCTGGGTAGAGTGCCGTGGCATTACAGCTCACAGCAACGTTTAATAACTCCTGGCTATTTTTTTTTTTCCGGCTGTTTTTTTTTTTTTTTTTTTGAGACAGAGCCTCAAGCTATTGCCCTGGGTAGAGTGCTGTGGCATCATAGCTCGCAGCAACCTCAACCTCCTGGGCTCAAGCGAGTCTCCTGTCTCCGCCTCCCAAGTAGCTGGGACTACAGGCACCTGCCACAATGCCCAGCTATTTTTTGGTTGCAGCCGTCATTGTTGTTTGGCGGGCCTGGGCTGGATTCGAACCCGCCAGCTCAGGTGTATGTGGCTGGCGCCTTAGCCGCTTGAGACACAGGCGCCGAGCCCCGGCTATTTTTTTTTTAATTGCAGTTGTCATTATTGTTTTAGCTGTCTGGGACTGGGTTTGAACCCGTCAGCCTCAGTGTAATGTGGCTGGTGCCCTACCCACTGAGTTACAGATGCTGCCAGCAGCTGTTGTTTTAGAGACAAGGTCTCCCTCTAGCTCATAGCTGGTCTCAAACTCATGGGCTCATGGGATCCCCTTGCCTGGACCTTCCAGAATGCTGGGATTACAGGCGGAAGCCATCTCGCCCGGCCTGGACAAGTGAATTTAACTTTTAAAGATTGTATGTTCAGGGCAGCGCCTGTGGCTCAGTGAGCAGGGCGCCGGTCCCATATACCGAGGGTGGCGGGTTCAAACCCAGCCCCGGCCAAACTGCAACAAAAAATAGCTGGGAGTTGTGGCGGGTGCCTGTAGTCCCAGCTACTCGGGAGGCTGAGGCAGGAGAATAGCTTAAGCCCAGGAGTTGGAGGTTGCTGTGAGCTGTGTGATGCCACGGCACTCTTCCGAGGGCATTAAAGTGAAACTCTGTCTCTACAAAAAAAAAAAAAAAAAAAGATTGTATGTTCAAAATGATGTTTAAGTTGCTTTTAATTCTGTAAATCCATAATGTGACCACAAAAGTTAAAGATACTTTATTTTCATTGCTAGAATTTCCAAAAATTGCAGTGTTATTTTTGGAGAAGGAGCTTTATGCTGACTTGAGCTGTCAAGCTTCTGTTCATACTTAATGATCACGTCTAGTTCAGTGTATAGAAGGACGCTGGGAACCTTTTACCCAGGCATCCAGAAGGGGAATATGTAGCCTGTAGAATATCAGCAGAAATTCCTAACAGTGTCTGGGAACTTGAAAAAAGAGAAAGAAGAAAAAAAGAGTATCAGCAGAATTGAAACTAGAATCATCATAAAGAAGCTAATGTTATCTATTGCTTGTGGGAAGGTAGCTGGAATTGTCAAACCATACCATTTTGGTATTTCCTTAAAGGAAATACTCTTACACTTGCCACATTTCAGTACAGTATAGTTGTAGTATTTTGATGCTGTATTCTCCTCATAGACGGAAAGTTCTTTGAAATTAGAGGCTTTTCTGCTTTTTTTTTTTTTTTTTTAGGCAGAGTCTTACTATGTTGTCCTTGGTAGTGCCGTGGCATCACAGCTCACAGCAACCTCAAACTCTTGAGCTTAAGTGATTGTTTCACCTCGGCCTCCCGAGTAGCTAGGACTACAGTGATTCTCTCACCTCAGCCTCCCAAGTAGCTGGGACTACAGGCACCCGCCACAATGCCTGGCTATTTTGTTGTAGTTCTCATTGCTGCTTGGCAGGCCGGGGCTGGGTTGGAACCCGCCAGCTCTGTTGTATGCGGCTGGTGCCCTAGCCGCTGAGCTCCAGGCGCCGAGCCAGGTGTTTTTCTTTTTTTAATCTTCTGTGTCCTTGTCTCCTACAATAGGGCTTGGCACATGGTTTCCAAAAATATGCTAAATGGAAAAAAAGAAGTTGAACTAAAGTCATCAGACATATTTAGAAAATAATTTCTGCCTAAACCTACTTGTTAAATGTATTGGATTTTTTTCTGTTGGCAAGTGAGAATAGAGAAAAACATGATAAAGAAAAAAACACCAGTTGCGGCTTTGAACCCAGACTTTATCACTAACAGCTATTTATTTGGTCAGGAGCATCTGACTTCACGTTGAGCAAGGTTTCTGGTTTTTGTTTTTGTTTTTTCTTTTGAGACAGAGCCTCAAGCTGTCACGCTGGGTAGAGTGATGTGGCATCATTGCTCACAGCAACCTCCAACTCCTGGGCTTAAGCGATTCTCTTGCCTCAGCCTCCCAAGTAGCTGGGACTACAGGCACCCGCCACAGTGCCTGGCTATTTTTCGGTTGTAGTTATCATTGTTGTTTGGCAGGCCCAGGCTGGATTAGAACTCACCAACTCTGGTGTATGTGGCTGGCGCCTTAGCCTCTTGAGCTAAAGGCGCCGAGCCTGAGCCAGGTTTTTGCTTATAAAATGAGAGTTGGGTGAGAGAGGATATTAGAGATAGTGTATACACAAAGCATTGATAAAGTGGTAGTAGCTAGTATTACAAATTAATGTGTTTCTTTTTTGTTTTGTTTTTTTTTTTTTTAGTTTTTGGCCGGGGCTGGGTTTGAACCCTCCACCTCTGGCATATGGGGCCGGCTCCCTACTCCTTTGAGCCACAGGTGCCACCCACAAATTAATGTTTTATAAGTGATCAACAACACATTTCAAATATCTATCTGAAGAAGAAATGTGTTCTTAGAAATTTGCAATGGCTTGAGTACATGGAAGAATTATCCTTTCTTGGAATTTTCTGTTCAAAAGATATTATTTAGCATTTCTTTCTCTGTGGGCCCACAGGATAGTTCCACAGAAGAGGCATGAATGGGGGATGGGATCCTAGAGTAGCTGCTGAGATCTTGCATTTTTGCAGATGTCTTTAGAATGTTACTTCTGTATTATACTCTCTCTTTTACTTCTGAATATGGCGGACTCAGTTACCCTACATTAGCACAGTAACATCTGCTAGGTTTGTCCCAGTCAGAAAATATCCTATACCTACTGCCATCTTGCTTGTTTCTTAAAAATGTTTTTTTTTTTTTTTTTTTGAGACAGAGCCTCAAGCTGTTGCCCTGGGTAGAGTGCCATGGCGTCACAGCTCACAGCAACCGCCAACTCCTGGGCTTAAGCAGTTCTCTTGCCTCAGCCTCCCAAGTAGCTGAGACTACAGGCGCTTGCCACGATGCCTGCCTATTTTTTGGTTGTAGTTGTCATTGTTATTTGGCAGAACCGGGCTGGATTTGAACCCGCCAGCTTTGGTGTATGTGGCTGGCACCTTACCTGCTTTGAGCTACAGGTATTGAACCTTTTTTTTTTTTTTTATAAGCTGTCTGTGATATAGTGATAATAGGGGAAAAGGAAGGCTCCAATGTAACATGTGGTATATATGCCTCCTCCCCCCGCCACTTTATTTTGAGATAGAGTCTCATTCTGTTGTGGAGTGCTATAGCTTCCTAGCTCACAGCAACCTCAATCTCTTGGGCTCAAATAATCCCCTTGCCTCAGCATTCCGAGTAGCTGGGACTATAGGTTGGGACTACAGGTACCTGACACAATGCTGAGCTAGTTTTTTTCTATTTTTTGTAGAGACTGGGTCTCACTTTTGCTCAGGTTGATCTCAAACTCCTGAGCTCAAGTGATTCACCTGCCTTGGCCTCCAGAGTCCTAGGATTACAGGGGTGAGCCACTGGGCCCAGCCCGATTTCTTCCTCCCCTACACACACACACATGCATACACACAAATGGTAGGGTCCATATAAGTAAACGGGCCATCATCCACTTAGGACTTGAAGCAAGGATTACAGGTGTAAGCCACTGTACCCGGCCTCTCTGGAATTTTTATTTCACCTGCCTCTTTTCTCAAAGAGAAATTCAAGATGCCAATCTTAAATCTCATCTCATGAAGGCTTTCTCTAGCCACCCTAGGTAAAATGTTGTGGGGATATTTTTCTGTTACTTTCCATATTTTCATTCTAGTATTTATTAGTACTTGAAAGTATTTTTAAAATTTAGTTATCTAAATAATCACATAAGCTTCTTTTTATTTTTTTTTTTCGTTTTTTCTTAAATTTCTCTCTCTCTTGTCTTTTTGTCTTTTCGAGATAGAGTCTCACTCTGTTGCCCAGGCTAGTGTGCTCTGGCTTCAGCCTAGCTCAGAGCAATCTCAAACTCCTGTACTCAAATGCTCCTTCTCCCTCCGTCTCCAAAGTAGCTGGGATTATTGATGCCTACCACAATGCCCAGCTAATTTTTCTTTTTTTTTTTTTTTGTAGAGACAGAGTCTCACTTTATGGCCCTCGGTAGAGTGCTGTGGCCTCACACAGCTCACAGCAGCCTCCAACTCCTGGGCTTAAGCGATTCTCTTGCCTCAGCCTCCCGAGCAGCTGGGACTACAGGCGCCCGCCACAACGCCCGGCTATTTTTTGGTTGCAGTTTGGCCGGGGCCGGGTTTGAACCCGCCACCCTCGGCATATGGGGCCGGCGCCCTACCGACTGAGCCACAGGCGCCGCCCAATTTTTCTTTTTTCTTTTTCTTTTTTTTTTTTTTGAGACAGAGTCTTACTTTAGTCACCCTTGATAGAGTGCTGTGATGTCGTAGCTCACAGGAACCTCAAACTATTGGGCTCGAGCAATTCTCTTGCTTCAGCCTCCTGAGTAGCTGGGACTATAGGTGCCTGCCATAACGGGGTCTCGCTCTTGCTCAGGCTGGTCTCAAACCTGCGAGCTCAGGTGATCCACCCGCCTCTGCCTCCCAAGGTACTAGGATTACAGGTGTGAGCCACCGCGCCTGGCCACTTAATTTTTCTATTTTTCTTTCTTTCTTTTTTTTTTTTTTTTTGTAGAGACAGAGTCTCACTTTATCGCCCTTGGTAGAGTGCCGTGGCGTCACACAGCTCACAGCAACCTCCAAATCCTTGGAAATCCTTGGGCTTAGGCGATTCTCTTGATTCAGCCTCCCAAGTAGCTGGGACTACAGGTGCCCGCCACAACGCCCAGCAGTTTTTTTTTTTTTTTCTTGCAGTTTGGCCTGGGCTGGGTTTGAACCCATCACCCTTGGCATATGGGGCCGGCGCCCTAGCCGCTGAGCCACAGGCGCAGCCCTATTTTTCTTTCTTTCTTTTTTTTTTTTTTACAGTTTTTGGCCGGAGCTGGGTTTGAACCCACCACCTCCAGCATATGGGGCCGGCGCCCTACTCCTTTGAGATACAGGCACTGCCCTAATTTTCTATTCTTAATAGAGATGGGGTCTCACTCTTGCTCAGGCTGGTCTTGAACTCCTGACCTCAAGGAATCCTGCCTTGGCTTCCTAGAGTGCTAGGATCACAGGTATCAGCCCTTGTGCCTCTCGCTCATAAGCTTCTTGAGTGCAGTAAGAATGCTCTGTGCCCAGAATAGTGCTGAGTACACAGTGTATGTTTAGACAGCACTCAGCCATTTATCATTACTTTTGTATCCTTCTCCCTTAATAATTATTCTTTATTTGGAAAGTTGGGGAAACGGAATCCAGCTTCCACTCAGAGATTATTTAAATGACTATAAGTTCTTAAATCCACTGCTTTATTTTGATTGACTGAGAAATATGATTGGCAAGATTGAGCATTGAGAATCTTTTAGCGCTGAGAACACTGCATTTAATAATTTGACTTCTTTTCCTGAAGCTGTGATGGAAATTTTTCTTTCCCTATTCTAGTCAGCCAAGAACCTGACCTGGGCTAACACTAAGGTTGGAAGACATTAAACACAGTATCTGGGGCAGCGCCTGTGACTCAAAGGAGTAGGACGCCGGCCCTATATGCCAGAAGATGGCGGGTTCAAACCCAGCCCTGGCCAAAAACTGCAAAAAAAGCAAAACAAAACAAAAAAAACCAAAATACAGTATCTGCTGAGCCAAGGACTGGGAGTTAGCTCTGATCCTATGCGAAGGAAAAGCCTGAATTCAAATCCTACTTTGGGTGCTAGCTCATCTGTGAAGCTGGAAGATGAATTCTTTTCTTTTCTTTTTCTTTTTTTGAGACAGGGTCTCATTATGTCACCCTTGGTAGAGTGCTGTGATGTCACAGCTCACAGCAACCTCCAGCTCTTGGGCTTAAGCGATTCTCTTGCCTCAGCTTCTCAAGTAGCTGGGACTACAGGCGCCCGCCACAATGCCTGGCTAGTTTTTGGTTGCAGTTGTCATTGTTGTTTAGCGGGCCCAGGCCAGGCTTGAACCTGCCACCTTAGTGTGTATGTCTGGCGCCCCTACTCACTGAGCTACAGGCGCTGACCCTGGAAGATGAATTTCTTTTTTTTTTTTTTGAGATAGAGCCTCAAGCTGTCACCCTGGGTAGAGTGCTGTGGCATCGCAGCTCACAGCAACCTCCAACTCCTGGGCTCAAACGATTCTCCTGCCTTCGCCTTCCAAGTAGCTGGGACTGTAGGTGCCCACCACAATGCCCAGCTATTTTTTGGTTGCAACCATCATTGTTGTTTGGCAGGCCAGGGCTGGGTTCGAACCCGCCAGCTCAGGTGTATGTGGCTGGCACCGTAGCCGCTTGAGCCACAGGCGCCAAGCCAAGATGAATTTCTTAACGTATTCCAGGGTTTGTTTTTCTTACTTGTTTGGTGAGTAATCCCATCCGTTTTATGGCTTATATGGATCCCTAGGTTAATATACTAGAAGTTTTTTTTTTTTAAACAATACTGTTACTATAGTTCCAGGGGTTTCCAAGAAGAATTGGGGACAATGTGGTACTTTAAGAAGAGAGTTGGACACTGTTTTTCTCCAAGATAAAACAGAAAGAAGAAAGATGTGATCCTTCTTGATTTGAAATGTACTCTACTTCTCCCTCCTAATACTCTTGGTGGACGAAGGGTATTTCCTTGCCAAAGTCATTAGGCCTGTTTGTCAGAGGTAGCTGGTTTCAGTTCCCATTTCTGAGTCGAACCTGTTTTTGCCTCTGAAATTTCTTCCATCAGATTTTGTTGCTTTGAAATAGACAAACCTTTGCCATTTCTGTGCATTTATGGTAGCCTTCCTGATCTTGAGTCTTTTGATAGCTTGGGTTCTAAAAAAATTGAGCCTCAGTTTCTTTTTGTTTAGTGATTTCCTCTTCATTCTTCCTGGAGTTTTCAAGAATTCTTGTGTTCTCAGTGAACTATTTTCCACAGAATAATTTGCAGTCATCTTTCTGAGGTAAGTGGGAGTAAGGAAGACCGTCAGTCTCAGATTTGGGTCTTACGACTTTTCTATTTCCAGTTTTGATCACACTTTGTTTTGAGTACAAGCTTTCCTGTGTTTCAGACATTAGATGTGGTATCATTTTAAGTTACTTTCGGAAGCTCTAGAAAGCAAATTCTGTCGAAAAGCTAATGCTTTATTCCTTCTTCTTTTATGATAACAGTAATTCGAATATATTTAGCTTTGTTGAACCATTTTGTAAGGTTGTTAGCTCATTCATGATACACCCTACAGAGAGGTCTGTCTTATTCTGAGTTTTCATGTAAAAAGCAAATGATGTTACATGGGTGCGGTATAGGTGTAGGTTCTGTCAATTGGCAGTTTATTTCTGGGTTTTTGTCTTCTTGTAAAGAAAGGGACTGTATATGATTTTGATCTTTGTTGAATGATTTGCTTTCAGTTTGTCAGGCAATTAATTAGAGGTACTGCATTCTCTGATTCTGCTTTATAATCACTGTAGACTACAATGAATTCCTTTGCATTCTTTCTCTTAGAACTGTAGGTGCAGACTTCTTTGTGTGAACTTGTGTTTATCTTGTACTCTGGTTATTTTTTAATTTTTTTTTTGAGACATAATTTCACTCTTTTGCCCTGGGTAGAGTCCCATGGCATCATAGCTCTGAGCAACTTCAAACTCTTGGGCTCAAGTGATCTTCCTGCCTCAGCCTCCTGAATAGCTGGGACTATGGGTGCCTGCCATGCCCAGCTAGTTTTTCTATTTTCTTTTAGTTTCCTTTTTTTTTTTTTTTTTGAGACAGAGTCTTACTTTGTTGCCCTCGATAGAGTGCCATGGCATCATAGCTCCCAGCAATCTCAAACTCTTGGGCTTGAATCTGGAAAAAACAGTACTTCGTTTTATATGGAATCAGAAAAAACCTCGAATAGCCAAGACATCACTCAGAAATAAAAACAAAGCAGGAGGAATTACGCTACCAGACCTCAGACTATACTACAAATCAATAGTGATCAAAACAGCATGGTATTGGCACAAAAACAGAGAGGTAGATGTCTGGAATAGAATAGAGAATCAAGAGATGAATCCAGCTACTTACCATTATTTAATCTTTGACAAGCCAATTAAAAACATTCAGTGGGGAAAAGATTCCCTATTTAACAAATGGTGCTGGGTGAACTGGCTGGCAACCTGTAAAAGACTGAAAGTGGACCCGCACCTTTCACCATTAACTAAGATAGGCTCTCACTGGATCAAAGATTTAAACTTAAGACATGAAACTATAAAAATACTAGAGGAGAGTGCAGGGAAAACCCTTGAAGAAATTGGGATGGGCGAGTATTTTATGAGGAGGACCCCCCGGGCAATTGAAGCAGCTTCAAAAATACACTACTGGGACTTGATCAAACTAAAAAGCTTCTGCACAGCCAAGAACACAGTAAGTAAAGCAAGCAAACAGCCCTCAGAATGGGAGAAGATATTTGCAGGTTATGTCTACGACAAAGGTTTAATAACCAGAATCCACAGAGAACTCAAACGCATTAGCAAGAATAGAACAAGGGATCCCATCACAGGCTGGGCAAGGGATTTGAAGAGAAAATTCTCTGAAGAAGACAGGCGTGTGGCCTTCAGACATATGAAAAAATGCTCATCATCTTTAATCATCAGAGAAATGCAAATCAAAACTACTTTGAGATACCATCTAACTCCAGTGAGACTAGCCTATATCACAAAATCCCAAGACCAGAGATGTTGGCGCGGATGTGGAGAAAAGGGAACACTTTTGCACTGCTGGTGGGAATGCAAATTAATACATTCCTTTTGGAAAGAGATATGGAGAACACTTAGAGATCTAAAAATAGATCTGCCATTCAATCCTGTAATTCCTCTACTGGGCATATACCCAGAAGACCAAAAATCATGTCATAACAAAGATATTTGTACCAGAATGTTTATTGCAGCCCAATTCATAATTGCTAGGTCATGGAAGAAGCCCAGGTGCCCATCGATCCACGAATGGATTAATAAATTGTGGTATATGTACACCATGGAATATTATGCAGCCTTAAAGAAAGATGGAGACTTTACCTCTTTCATGTTTACATGGATGGAGCTGGAACATATTCTTCTTAGTAAAGTATCTCAAGAATGGAAGAGAAAGTACCCAATGTACTCAGCCCTACTATGAGACTAATTTAGGGTTTTCATATGAAAGCTATAACCCAGTTACAACCTAAGAATAGGGGGAAGGGGGAAAGGGAGGGGAGGGAGGGGGAGGTGGGTAGAGGGAAGGGGATTGGTGGGATTACACCAGCGGTGCATCTTACAAGGGTATATGTGAAACTTGGTAAATGGTCTGTGAAGCTAGTGAATGATGCCCCATGATCATATCAATGTACACAGCTATGATTTAATTAAAAAAAAAAACAACTCTTGGGCTTGAGTGATCCTCTTGCCTCAGTCTTCTGATCAGCTGGGACTACAGGCACTCGCCATACCCAGCTATTTTTAGAGACAGTGTCTTGCTCTTGTTTAGGCTGGCCTCGAACTCCTGGCTCAAGCAATCCACCTGCCTCAGACTTCCAGAGTGCTTGGATTGCATGCATGAGCCATCATGCCCAGCCATAGTTTTTCTATTTTTATTTATTTTTTTTGGAGACGGGACTCATTATGTTGCCCTTGGTAGAATGCAATGGCATCACAGCTCACAGCAATCTCCAATTCTTGGGCTTAAGCGGTTCTTTTGCCTCAGCCTCCCAAGTAGCTGGGACTATAGGTGCCCGCCACAATGCCTGGGTATTTTTTGTTGTTGTAGTTGTCACTGTTGTTTTAGCTGGTCCGTGCCAGGTTCAAACCTGCCAGCCTCAGTGTATGTGGCTGGCACCGTAACCACTGTGCTACGGGCGCTGAGCCAGTTTTTCTCTATTTAATAGAGATGGGGTCTTGCTCTGGCTCAGGCTGAACTCAAGCAATTCATCTGCCTTGGACTTCCAGAGTGCTAGGATTATAGGCATGAGCCACCATGCCCCGGCCTGTACTCAGGTTATTGTTGGTTCCTAATTTGGCTTTTACTTTGAAAAGTAATGATCTTGCCTTGAATTTTTGTAATCCATTCCTTTTTCAGAGGACTTTATTCCTTAGAGATAGAGATATTACTACTTTCAGTTTAGACATGGAAGAAAACTTGAAATTCAGAGAGAATATGATTTGTTCAAGATTATATAACAAGCCAGTAGTAAAAATCAGTTATTGAAGCATCTTACCTTTTAGTCTTATCATTATCTGTTAAATCACCTGACAACAGTGTTATTATGGGCTTGAATGGCACTCCTGTTCCCCCAAATTGCAGGATCAGCTTTCTTAGGGAGTACATTAAGATGAAATTCTTTTTTTTTTTTTTAAAGAATCTTTTTATTTGTAGAGACAGAGTTTCACTTTAGACAGACTTTCACTTTATCACCCTCAGTAGAGTGCTGTGGCGTCACACTACTCAGAGCAACCTCCAACTCCTGGGCTTAGGCGATTCTCTTGCCTCAGCCTCCCGAGTACCTGAGACTACAGGCGCCTGTCACAACACCCGGCTATTTGTTGTTGTTGTTGCAATTTGGCCGAGGTTGGGTTTGAACCTGCCACCGTCAGTATATGGGGCGAGCGCCCTGCCCACTGAGCCACAGGTGCCGCCCTAAGATGAAATTCTTACATCTAGCATTTTCTAGCTTGAAAGATACAATATTCCATGCTCCCATCTCTGCGCTCAGAATATCCACTGCCTTTGTACTTTTTTCTAAATACATTGTGTCTCAAATATAAAGATAAAAAATGTTGCTGTTTTTCGGGTATACGTTTTTATTTTTTTCCCTGTAGTAGTATTAGTGATGGATCTGCCTGTTACATAGTCTGTTGCTTGGCCCTCTTGTGATTATTGACGTGCATAATGAAATTATTGGTTGAGAATAGGTTGATAATGGTACAAAGTTTTTCTTTTTTAAAGGTATTTGACTTGTAGAAATTGAATTTACTTCCTTCAACTAATTGGCACCATCCCATAACTGACCACACTTTTTGCAGTCTAGGTGTTGCTGTTCATGAGAGTTTTAGGTTCATTTGGATCCTTCTCATAACTCTGAACATAGGAGGTCTGACAAATAAGTTTGTGAAGTAATTCTAGAAAAAATTGTACATATTTCATTTCTGAATATCACTAGCATCACCTTTGAAGTATTCTCACTGGGAAGCTATGCACCCACACCAGAGCTTAGTTTACTTTTCAAAGCACTTTTTTCCCTTTATTTTTACATGACAGAGAGAGAGAAAGAGCAATCTTCAAAGCAATTTTGGAAATCTGCTCTGGAACGACCATTAGAGCTGTTGTTGTACAACACATAAAAACAGGCAACAACAATAATGAATGCCATTACCAAGACACTGCCACATGTCTATACAAACATGGCTGTGAGACTCTGATATACCAAGGTTATGAAGCCTTACTGAGTTGTTTGTACAGTGCTGCCAACATAAGCACACAGTGCCAAGTTCAAGAACTTAATTGTCAGACCTCACAGACAACATCTCTGATAATATGCACTTTCATTCTCTTTCTGTGCCAGGTATTGGAACTGTGACAGATATCGTTTTTGCCCTCACAGAGTTTATAATCCAGTGAGGAAAAAAGAATTCTCTCTCTCTCTCTCTTTTTTTTTTTGTGACAGAGTCTCACTATGTCGCCCTGGGTAGAGTGCTGCCGTGGTGTCACAGCTCACAGCAACCTCCAATTCCTGGGCTTAAGCGATTGATTCTCTTGCCTTAGCCTCCCAAGTAGTTGGGACTACAGGTGCTTGCCACAATCCCAGCACCAGGCTATTTTTTTGTTGCAGTTGTTTAGTTGGCCTGGGCTGGGTTTAAACCCGCCACCCTTGGTGTATATGGCTGGTGCTGTAACCACTGTGGTACAGGTGGGAAAAAAGAATTCTTTTCTTTTTTTTTTTTTGTAGAGACAGAGTCTCACTGTACCGCCCTGGGGTAGAGTGTCATGACGTCACACAGCTCACAGCAACCTCTAACTCTTGGGCTTACATGATTCTCTTGCCTCAGCCTCCCGAGCAGCTGGGACTACAGGCACCCGCCACAACACCCGGCTATTTTTTTTTTGTTGTTGCGGTTTGGCCGGGGCTGGATTTCAACCCACCACCCTCGGCATATGGGACCGGTGCCCTACTCACTGAGCCACAGGTGCCACCCGGGAAAAAAGAATTCTAAAAAGGGATTACAAATGTGATACAAGAAAAATTAATTTTGTGGGTGGTACCTGAGGTTCAGTGGGTAGGGTGCCAGCCCCATAAACCAAGGGTGGCGGGTTCAAACCTGGCCCTGGCCACATTGCAACAAAATGTCGTTGTGGTAGGGTGGCTATAGTCCCAGCTACTTGGGAGGCTGAGGGAAGAGAATCACCTAAACCCAGGAGTTGGAGGTTGCTATGAGCTGTGACACCACGGCACTCTACTGAGGGCGATAAAGTGAGACTCTGTCTCTATTAAAAAAAAATTAATTTTGGGCGGCGCCTGTAGCTCAGTGAGTAGGGCGCCGGCCCCATATGCCGAGGGTGGTGGGTTCAAACCCAGCCCCCGGCCAAACTGCAACAAAAAAAATAGCCGGGCGCCTGTAGTCCCAGCTGCTCCGGAGGCTGAGGCAAGAGAATCGCGTAAGCCCAAGAGTTAGTGGTTGCTGTGAGCCGCGTGACGCCACAGCACTCTACCCGAGGGCGGTACAGTGAGACTCTGTCTCTACAAAAAAAAAAAAAAAATTAATTTTGTGATCACTGGATATCTAAATTGTCATATTTTTAGGAAAATTCATTTTGAGAGTGTTGAGCATATAATGGGTTTTTCATAGAAAATTCTTGTTTTTGGGCGACGCCTGTGGCTCAGTGAGTAGGGCGCCAGCCCCATATGCCAAAGATGGCGGGTTCAAACCCAGCCCCGGCCAAACTGCAACAAAAAAATAGCTGGGCATTGTGGCGGGCGCCTGTAGTCCCAGCTGCTCGGGAGGCTGAGGCAAGAGAATTGCGTAAGCCCAAGAGTTAGAGGTTGCTGTGAGCCGTGTGATGCCACGGCACTCTACCCGAGGGCGGTACAGTGAGACTCTGTCTCTACACGCACAAACCCAAAAAACAAAATTCTTGTTTTTGAGACAGAATCTCACTCTGACACCCTGGGGAGAGTGTTGTAGCATCATCACAGTTCATAGCTACCTCAAACTCTTGGGTTCAAGTACTCCTCTCACCTCACCCTCCCAAGTAGCTGGGACTATAGGCATGCACCACAATGCGTGGCTAGTTTTTCTATTTTTAGTAGGTCTTGCTCTTGCTCAGGCTTGTGTTGAACTCCTGAGCTGAAGTGATCCTTTATCCTCAGCCTCCCAGAGTGCTAGGATTACAAGAATGAGCCACTGTGCCTAGTCTCATTTGAAAATTCTTGATTTTTATTTATTTATTATTTTTTTTCTTTTTAGGCAGAGTCTCACTTTGTTGCCCCCAGTAGGGTGCGTGGCATCATAGCTCACAGCAACCTTAGACTCCTAGGCTCAGGTGATTCTCTTGCCTCAGCCTCTTGAGCATCTGTGATTACAGGCACCTGCCACAACACCCAGCTATTTTTAGAGGTCATGTCTCGCTCTGAATCAGGCTGGTCTTTTTTTTTTTTTTTTTTTTTGAGACGAGTCTTACAGTGTCGCCTGAGATAGAGTGCTGTGGCATCACAGGTCACAGCAACCTCTAACTCTTGGGCTTAAATGATTCTCTCATCTCAGCTTCCCAAGTAGGTGGGACTACAGGTGCCTGCCACAACGCCTGGCTATTTTTTTTGTTGTAGTTGTTGCTGTTTAGCTGGCCCAGGCCGAGTTTGAACTCGCCAGCCTTGGTGTATGTGGCCAGCGCCTTAACCACTGAGCTGTGGGCACCAAGCCTCAGGCTGGTCTTGAACTTGTGACCTTAGGCAATCCACCTGCCTCGGCCTCCCAGAGTGCTGGGATTACAGATGTGAGCCTCTGCGCCTCGCCCAAATTCTTGATATTTGTGAGCACTAGACATTAGTGTTTGAGTTATATCTATTGCTATACAAAAAACCACCTCAAAATTTATAACTTGAAATAATGAAGTTTTTTTTTTTTTTTTTTTTTTGTAGAGACAGAGTTTTACTTTATCACCCTCGGTAGAGTGCCGTGGTGTCACACAGCTCACAGTAACCTTCAACTCCTTGGCTTAGGCTATTTTCCTGCCTCAGCCTCCCGAGTAGCTGGGACTACAGGCACCTGCCACAATGCCCGGCTATTTTTTTGTTGCAGTTTGGCCAGGGCCGGGTTTGAACCTGCCACCCTCGGTATATGGGGCCGGCGCCCTGCTCACTGAGCCACAGGCGCCACCCAATTTTTTTTTTTTTTAATGTCTTATAATTCTGTGGGACATGAATTTGGTCAGGGTTCCTCTACAGGATGATTCTGCTGTGTGTGACATTAGTTGGAGTCATTTGTCTGCTTTTAGCTGGTGGTGGGGTTGGGTTAGAAGGTCCGAGAGGGTTTCACTCATTTGTCTAGCATCTTGATAGTCTTCCATGTGTTCTCCCTCTCAGTGTGGTATCTTATCATTCATGGGCTGTCTGTGTGGTCATTCTCTTCAGGAAGACATCCTGAATTTCCTCACAGCGTGATGGCTGGCTTCTGAGAGTGAAAATGGAATCTTCCAGGCCTGAAACTGGCACACCATTATTTTTGCCACATTTAGTGGTCAGAGCAAGTCATAAGCTCAGCTCATATTCAAGGGAAGAGAAATTTGTTCTCAGCTCTTAATGGGTATAGAGCAGCATATTAGTATATGTAGGAAGGAATTGATGGTGACTCTTTGGAGAAAAATTACAAAAATAGAGATAAACTTTTCCAAACTGTGGTTGTTATAGAGAATCCTTATTTGAGAACAACTCTGGTTGTGTAGGGAGGTCACTAGCACATGTGTCTGTCATGAGGATAAAAAAAGGGCTGGCATGGTGGCGCCTGTAGCTCAAAGGAGTAGCGTGCCGGCCCCATATGCTAGAGGTGGTGGATTGAAGCCCAGCCTTGGCCAAAAAAAACAAAAGTGCAAAAACAAACAAAAAAAGGGTTGGCATGAGACTCATGAGACTATACATGAAGATTCTCTTTTTTCTGTTCCCAGGTGTATTTATGTAATGAATTGCATGAGATTTACCTTCTATTCTAGTTGCTGGACAAAAGTACATTAACTTTGGCATCTATCTCTATGTCCTAATAGGTAATTTTTCTGATTTTGATGTAATTGGTAGGTTTGTAGTGTATATAGACAGTTAAATTTCATGATGTGGGCTCAGCGCCTGTAGCTCAAGCAGCTAAGGCGCCAGCTGCATACACCAGAGCTGGCGGGTTTGAATCCAGCCTGGGCCTGCCAAACAACAATGACAACTACAACCAAAAAATAGCCAGGTATTGTGGTGGGTGCCTGTAGTCCCAGCTACTTGGGAGGCTGAGGCAAGAGAATCGCTTAAGCCCAGGAGTTGGAGGTTGCTGTGAGGTGTGATGCAACGGCACTCTCCGCAGGGCGACAGCTTGAGGCTCTGTCTCAAAAAAAAAAAAAAAAAAATTTATGATGTGGTCCAGTTTGGTTTTTTTTTTGAAACAGAGTCTCAAGCTATAGCCCTGGGTAGAGTGCTGTGGCATCACAGCTCACGGCAACCTCCAACTCCTGGGCTTAAGCGATTCTTTTGCCTCAGCCACTCAAGTAGCTGGGACTACAGGCACCCACCACAATGCCCGGCTATTTTTAGTTGTCGTTGTTTGGCAGGCCCAGGCTGGATTCGAATCCACCAGCTCTGGTGTTATGTGGCTGGCGCCTTAGCTGCTTGAGGTATAGGAGCCGAGCCTGCCAGTTTGGTCTTATATTGGTTTCGAACTTATTTCTGGTCAAAAGTTTGCTTTTTTTGTTTTGTTTTGTTTTATTTTGTTTTTTTGAGACGCAGTCTCACTATGTCACCCTTGGTAGAGTACCGTGGCATCACAGTTCTCAGCAGCCTCTAACTCTTGGACTTAAGGGATGCCTCAGCTTCCCAAGTAGCTGGGACCATAGGCGCCCGCCACAATGCCTGGCTATTTTTTGTTGCCGTTTGGCTGGGGCCGGGTTTGAACCTGCCACCCTCGGTATATGGGGCTGGTGCCCTACCCACTGAGCACAGGCTCCGCCTGACTCTGCCTCAGTTATTAAGGGAAAGTTATTTTTTAAGAAGAAATCCAGTTAATAATAAATATGGAAATGATATAATTAGGAAATCAATGCTGGACATGGTGGCTCGTGCTTATAATCCTAGCATTCTAGGAGGCTAAGGTGAGAGTATTGCTTGAGCTCAGGATTTTGAGACCAGCCTGAGCAAGATGGAGACCCACCTCTCAACTAAAAATAGAAAAATTAGGCCATGTGAGGTGGCTCATGCCTGTAATCCTAGCACTCTAAGAGACCAAGGCAGGTGGATTACCTGAGCTCACTGGTTATTACTGAGACCTGCCTGAGCAAGAGTGAGACTCTATCTCTAAAAATACCTGGGCGTTGTTGTGGCAAGATGCCTGTAGTCCTAGCTACTCGAGGGGCTGAGGCAGTAGAATCACTTGAGCCCATGAATCTAAGGTTGCTGTGAGCTTTTATGCCATAGCACTCTTATCAGGGGCGATAAAGTGAGACTCTGTCTCAAAAAATTATTTAAGTAGGGCGGTGCCTGTGGCTCAAGGAGTAGGGCGCCGGTCCCATATGCTGGAGGTGGCAGGTTCAAACCCAGCCCCGGCCCAAAAAACCACAAAAAAAAAAAAAAATTATTTAAGTAAGTAAATAAGTAAATAAATAAAATAGAAAAATTAGCTGAGTATAGTGGCAGACATCTGTAGTCCTAGATGCTTGGGAGGCTGAGGCAGGAGGATCACTTGAACCTAGGAGTTTGAGGTTGCTGTGAGCTAGGCTGATTCCACAGTACTCTAGTGTAGGCAGCAAAGTGAGACTCTGTCTTAAAAAAAAAAAGGCTCGGCTCCTGTGGCTCAAGTGGCTAAGGTACACCTGAGCTGGTGGGTTCAAATCCAGCCCGGGCCCGCCAAACAACGACAGCTGCAATCAAAAAATAGCCGGGCGTTGTGGCAGGCACCTATAGTCCCAGCTACTTGGGAGGCGGAGACAGGAGACTTGCTTGAGCCCAGGAGTTTGAAGTTGCTGTGAGCTATGATGCCACGGCGCTCTACCCAGGGCAACAGCTTGAGGCTCTGTCTCAAAAAAAAAAAAGAAAAGAAAGAAAGAAGAAAGAAAAACCAACATTTTTAATGTTGCCCCAGTTTAAAAATTGTAAGCAAGAATCTTCAATGAATACTAAACCATAGAGTAAAAAGTAGAGGAAAAACAGGATATTCACATGGTGCCCAACATTAGCCATAGGCTGCTAATAGTAAATGGGGAGCTGTACCTTTATAAAGAGAGGTCTGGCCAGTGTGGTGGCTTGCTCCTATAGTGTAGCTACTTGGGAGGTTGAGGTGGGAGGATCACTTGTGGTCAGGAGTTGAAGGATGCACTGAGCTATGATTACACCACTGTACTCTAAACTTATTGATAGAGTGAGAGTACTTCTCTTTAAAGAAAAAAGGGGGTAGTGGAGGTACGGTGGGGTCTGGCTATTAACATCATCAACCAAGTGATCATATTTTCACTAAATGATCACTAGTGGTGTTACTGTCTAAGAATGTGCATTACCTGATGCACCCCATCATAAGGTTCATAGTTAGTATCAACTCTAAAGCATTCTTACCAAAATCATTTAAAGGAAACTAAATATAATCAAGATTTTACCAAGGGTCCTCAAACTGTGGCCTGTGGGCCACATGAGGTGGTGTGATTGTATTTGTTCCTGTTTTGTTTTTTTACTTCAAAATAAGATATGTGCAGTGTGCATAGGAATTTGTTCATAGTTTTTTAAATATAGTCCAGCCCTCCATCTGTCTGAGGGACGGTGAACTGGCCCCCTGTTTAAAAAGTTTGAGGACCCCTGTTTTATACCTAACTACTGTTTATAGGAAGTTAAAGATAGAGAGGCAAGTTAAATAGCATTGTGAGGAAGCCATCAAGTAAGTCTAGGATGTAAGACAAGTCAACTGTCCTGGTCTTTTTAAGAAGCTAGTGTTGTGAGTGGCGCCTGTGGCTCAAGGAGTAGGGTGCCGGTCCCATATGCCGGAGGTGGCAGGTTCAAACCTAGCCCCGGCCAAAAAAAAAAAAAAAGAAGCTAGTGTTGTAAATAAATAAACATAAATAAAAACTTGGAGTCCATTCTAGAATAAAGGAGACTAAACAGAGATAAAATTCAGGATTTTGGATTGTTAACAAAAAATCAGCCATTAACATTTTTTACACAATTGGGGAAATTCAAATGAGGACCATTAGATGATAATTGGTATGATAATGGTATCATCGTTATGAAGCAGAATGTCCTTCCTAGGAGATGCATACATATATATATATGGTTAGTGTCTTGATGCCTGCTGAAATATTTCCAAAGAAAGTAAGAATAAACCTGAATGGGCCGGGTGCAGTGGCTCACACCTGTAATCCAAGCCCTCTGGGAGGCCGAGGCAGGGGTTTTGTTTGAGCTCAGGAGTTCAAGACCAGCCTGCACAAGAGAGGGTCCCCATCCTTATTAAAAATAACCTTGCTTTGGGTGGCGCCTGTGGCTCAAAGTGGTAGAGCGCCGGTCCCATATGCCGAAGGTGGTGGGTTCAAACCCAGCCCCGGCCAAAAAAAAAGAGAAAAATAACCTTGCTTTGGGCCGGGCACCTGTATTCTCAGCTACCCAGGAGGCCAAGGCAAGAGGAACTCTTTCTTTTTTTTTTTTTTTTGTTTGAGACAGAGCCTCAAGCTATAGCCCTGGGTAGAGTGCCCTGGTGACACAGCTCGCTGCAACCTCCAACTCCTGGGCTTAAGTGATTCTCTTGCCTCAGCCTCCCAAGTAACTGGGACTACAGGCACTCTCCATAATGCCAGGCTATTTTTTGGTTGTAGTTCTCATTGTTTGGCAGGCCCAGGCTGGATTTGAACCCACCAGCTCTGGTGCTGGCGCCTTAGCCGCTTGGGCTATAGGTGCAGAGCCAAGAGGAACTCTGGAGCCTAAGAGTTTGAGGTTGCTATGAGCTATGACACCATGGCACTCTACCCAGGGCAATGAAGTGAGTCTCTCTTGTCTCCAAAACAACAACAACAAAAAAAACTGAATGTAACCATATCTCTATCCATGGAGAGAGAGAGAACAAATTTGGCAAAATGTTAATTCTGGGTAGTGAATGGTGTGTGTTTGTTGCACTAGTTTTTTTTTTTTTCTTCTGTATATTTAAGAATGTTCATAATATAGTTGAGGAAACAATCCTGTAGTGAATTACATTATGCATGCATAAACCAATATATTCTTTTGAAAGTCTATTGTATTGGAACACACATTTCATTGATTAGAGGAACCACAGTTTGCACAAAAATGCACATGTGTGTATTTTGGTGCCAGTTGAGACGTCAATAGAATTTAAATTTTGTAATGAAGTTTTTTTGCCTTTAAGACTTGTGGTAGATGAGAAAAAGGACTTGCTTTTTTTAATCCCATCTCTTTGCCTTCTTTGTCCTCTATCTGGAACTTTAGCGGAGATAAGAAAAAGTGAGCAATATACTCCCAAATAGTCATTATGCACTTACTCTTTTTATTTATTTATTTATAAGTGTGGGGTGCTATTCTTTTTTTGGGAGGGTAGAATTTTATTTTTCAAAATGTTGTGGGGTACAGATATTTTGGTTACATGCACTACTTTTTGTACAGTTTGAGTCAAGGTTATAATGGTGTATATCTGCCAGACAGTGTGCATCATGCATTTGCTTTTAGGTAGGAGATTGAATTGCTGCTGCTGTACAGAAGAACCATGCCCCAAGTAGCACATCCTTTTAAAATTGATTATATATCAGCCTGGACCCGGTGGCTCACACCTATAATCCTAGCACTCTGGGAGGCCCAGGCAGGTGGATTGCCTGAGCTCATGGGTTTGAGACTAGCCTTAGCAGGTGTGAGATCCCATCTCTAAAACAAATAGCCAGGCGTTGTGGCAGGCGCCTGTAGACCCAGCTACTCTGGAGGCTGAGATAAGAGAATTGCTTGAGCCCAAGAGTTTGAGGTTGCTGTGAGCTCTGATGCCCTAGCACTCTACAGAGGGTGAAAAACTGAGACTCTATCTAAAAAATAAAATAAAATTGGTTATGTGTCCTTTAGTTTAGATGCTACCCAAAGAATAAGCCATGGGGCAGCATCTAAACTTTTTTTTAAAAAATTTTTTTAATGTTTTTATTTTATTTATTTATTTTATTTGTTTGAGACAGAGTCTCACTTTGTCCCCCTCAGTAGAGTGCTGTGGCATCATAGCTCGTAGCAACCTCAAATCTTGGGCTTAAGCGATCCTCTTGCCTCAGCCTCCCGAGTAGCTGGGCCTATAGTATCTGCCATAACACCTGGCTGTTTTTAGAGGCAGGTCTTTCTCTTGCTCAGTCTGGTCTTGAACCTATGAGCTCAGGCAATCCAGTCACCTTTACCTCCCAGAGTACTAGGATTAGACGTGTGAGCCACCACACCCAGCCCAGATGTTTTTATTAGTAGCAAAAGTTCTTCATGCCTGATAAAAGAATGACAACAGAATAATTGCTCCTGAAAATGATATGTTCTTTAGATATAAGGTTGAGCTATGGAGGATATGAGAGTATATCAAATATGTTTGGAAGAAAAATTCTGGGAGAAGGATTTTTTTTGTGAGACAGAGACTCACTAACGCCCGGCTATTTTTTGGTTGTAGTTGTCGTTGTTTTAGCAGGTCCGGGCCAGGTTCAAACTTGCCAGCCCTGGTATATATGGCTATTTGACCTAACCACTGAACTACAGGCGTTGAGCTCCCCCCGACCCCTTTTTTTGAGACAAAGTCTCACTTTGTTGCCCCCAGTAGAGTGCCATGGTGTCATAGCGCACATCAACCTTAAACTCTTGGGCTCAAGCAATTAATTCTCTTGCCTCAGCCTCCCAAGTAGCTGGGATTGCAGGTGTCTACCACAACACCCAGCTATTTTCAGAGACGAGGTCTCACTCTTGCTGAGGTTGGTCTTGAACCTGTGAGCTCAGATAATTCATCCACCTCGGCCTCCCAGAGTGCTGGGATTACAGGCGGGAGCCACTGCACCTTGCCTGGGGGAAGGATCTTTTCTTCTCCCAGGAAAAGAATACCTTCCTCTTAGAGCTAGAATTGTATTTGCAGTGGGAACCTTCTCTGGTTGCAGAATAGATGTTGTTTGACATTATTTTCCATTCCTTAGATTTCCATGAGGACAACTTGCAACGACCTGAATGGCCTTATTTTAGCTGCTTCAGTGTGTGGAGCTATTACTTGCTCCTTCATTTCCTAGTCCTGGTGTGACAGTGACTACTGAGCAGCATGAAGGTTGTTCCAGAGAAGAATGCTGTCCGGATACTCTGGGGGCGAGAGCGGGGCACTCGGGCCATGGGAGCTCAGCGGCTTCTGCAGGAACTAGTGGAAGATAAAACCCGGTGGATGAAATGGGAGGGCAAGGTAAAGAAAAATGAATTTATTTTTTATTTTTTATTTTTTTCTGAGACAGATTCTCAAGCTGTTGCCCTGAGTAGAGTGCTGTGGCGTCATAGCTCACAGCGACTTCCAACTCTTGGGCTCAAGTGATCCTCTTGCCACAGTTTTTCTATTTTTAGGAGAGACGAGGGTCTCACTCTTGCTCAGGCTGGTCTTGAACACCTTAGCTCAAGCAATCTACCTGCCTTAGCCTCCCAGAGTGCTAGGGTTACAGGCATAAGGCACCACGCCCAGCAGACAGAAAAATGAGTATTTTTGATACATGGTGGTAGAGTGGGACCTTGGAGTGGATTAATGGCAGAGAATTGGGATATATTTATCTTCTGTGGGAGAATGGTCATATCTGACTTAGGGAATCGTTTATAAATTTGGAAGATTTATGGGTTAGAAATATCTTTTTCTTTTAGAGCTAGACATTTTTCTTGAAGATAATTTCCATTTATCTCTCTCAATTGGTAGTTTGATCATTGTCTCCAGTTTTTAAGCCTATGCTGTGAATACTAATCTGGAATGCTTCATGTGCTCTTGAGATAGGGTGAGCCATAGTTTATAAATAATGTATTTTAACTTTTTTTTTTTTTTTTGTCTCCTAGAGAGTAGAACTACCGGATAGTCCACGCTCTACCTTCTTGCTGGCTTTCAGCCCAGACAGGTACCTAGTACTTATCTATAAATTAACCTCAAGATTTGTGATAGCATTGGGTTCTGTATATTTTGTTTAGCTTGATCTTCCAGTCGAGTCCTTAAAGCTTCCCTGAAGTATTGTAGGAACAGAGCTTTGGCAATGTCAGAAAGGGAAAGTAAGTAGGTGAGTAGCAGTAACCAGAAAAATAATAGCAATAAGCAAAAGAAACTATGCAGATTGAGAATTAAAACTTGTAAATTTCTCAGTAACAATCCTTTGCCTGTGATATAGGCCACCAATGACGTGATGGTTTTCCAAGCTGGAAAAAAATACTTTCTGAAGGGGATGTGTTATTTAAGGACAATGTGGAGAAGCCAAAAGCTTTGGAAGATCAGAATATTTCTGTTGTTTGTAGATATGCTGCCTTATGTATAAGGTTTAGTTTTATTGTGTTGGGATGGGAAATGGTAGCAATTTTCTGTTTGTCCAAAGGTGTTAAATTTGGTTACCCTCCAATGTACTTCTGAATTCACTTCTACTTTTGCATTTTCTAGGACTCTCTTGGCCTCCACCCATGTGAATCATAATATCTATATTACGGAGGTGAAGACTGGCAAGTGTGTTCACTCTCTGATTGGACACCGCCGCACTCCATGGTGTGTCACGTTTCATCCTACCATTTCAGGCCTTATTGCTTCCGGCTGCTTAGATGGGGAGGTTAGAATTTGGGATTTACATGTAAGTATTTCCTTAGACTGCCCTTTTCTTTGGTATTCTAAATGCAGAGATTGGCTTACCTCTGATTTCTTAACTATGGAAGAAAACCTAGCCAGATTGTTAGGACTATCCCTAATAATGTGATGGTCATCACCTGTTTAATTAATAGGAAGTCTAGTGCATACATAGTCTTCCATTCTAAGGTGAATACTCTATTTATTCTTCTATCTTCCCAATGTAGTAATATAATAGAGGAGGCTCTGAGATGTGCTCAGGTTGGATTTCTATCATCCTAGAGCAATCAAAGATTATCCTGTACTCCGATTATGATTGTCAAAGCAAGATGCTTTGTTTCCTGGTGACTGGCCAGTGAGTTGTTCGGCCCCGTGTTATACACCCAGGTTGAGTTTTCTTGGGCTTTAGACATAGGAATTATGCATATGCTCATTGCCTAGGGATTGTAAATGACTTGAAGAATTGAGCTGAAATTAATATTTGTCTGATAAATTAATGGCACTGCCAGATCACTGATTTCCTACATCATTTTAGAGAGAACATATTAAAATAGACCCTATAAGTACTCATTTTACCTTCAATGGACCTTTTCGTGAAGTTGTCTGCTGGCAACTTGTAACCTAAGAATATTTGGGATTGGTTTATTCATAGGGTGGCAGTGAAAGCTGGTTCACAGATAGCAACAATGCCATTGCCTCCCTGGCTTTCCACCCTACGGCTCAGCTCCTGCTGATTGCCACTGCCAATGAGATCCACTTCTGGGACTGGAGTCGACGTGAACCCTTTGCTGTAGTGAAAACAGCTAGTGAGATGGAACGAGTCCGGTGAGTACCCCACCAGCATTGTCTGACACAGGACTGACATGGGAGAGGACATTTACACAGGCTGTCACATCAGAAGGCAGATCGTTATCTCTGCTTAGGGCAGATTGTTATCCTCACAGTTTCTCCTAGTTAGGCGGCTCATCAGCTTGGAAGCAGTTCATTTTGTTCATTTTAGCTGTCCCTTGTTGGCCTCATTGTCTGGTCTCTGTAGACCTGGGACATGAGAATGTTTATTAGGTTCAAAGCCAACTGCATTTGTAATAGCCCTTCTTTGGGGAAACCTGAAAAGTTTGGGTGGTATTTTAGGTAGTGCGATAGGTAAGTTCTCATTCTTGCTTGTCTGTGTTAATCGCACTGGAAGATACGAGATGTAGGCACATAGAAATCTGCTCATATTCATTTAGCCCTCTAGATCAAAATGCATATTGCCTTAAAGTTGATGCATTGTCTTCCTTTGGTCCTCTTGATATTTCAATTAAACATAGGCTAATTTTCTACTTTCAGCTATGTCACTTGATGCTGGCACTATTCATTATCAACAGAACCATGTCTGCTTCTTGCCAATGTAGCTGTTATGTGACAGAAGAACTGAACTTGTGTTAGAATATGGGAACATTTTATTTGTTTATTTATTTTATTGTTGGAGATTCATTGAGGGTACAAGCAACCAGGTTACATTGATTGCATTTGTTAGGTAAAGTCCCTCTTATAATCATGTCTTACCCCCAAAAGGTGTGGCACACACCAAGGCCCCACCCCCCTCCCTCCTTCCCTCTCTCGCTCTCCTCTTACTCTGCCCCCACCGTGTCCTAAATTGTCCTCATATCAAAATTGAATACATAGGATTCATGCTTCTCCATTCTTGTGATGCTTTACTAAGAATAATGTCTTCCACTTCCGTCCAGGTTAATACAAAGGATGTAAAGTCTCCATTTTTTTTAATGGATGAATAGTATTCCATGGCGTACGTATACCACAGCTTATTAATCCATTCCTGAGTTGGTGGGCATTTAGGCTGTGCCCACATTTTGGCTATTGTAAATTGAGCTGCAATAAACAGTCTAGTGCAAGTGTCCTTATGATAAAAGGATTTTTTTCCTTCTGGGTAGATGCCCAGTAATGGGATTGCAGGATCAAATGGGAGGTCTACTCTGAGTTCTTTGAGATTTCTCCATACTGCCTTCCAAAAAGGTTGTATTAGTTTGCAGTCCCACCAGCAGTGTAAAAGTGTTCCCTTCTCCACATCCACGCCAGTATCTGCGGTTTTGAGATTTTGTGATGTGGGCCATTCTCACTAGGGTTGGATGGTATCTCAGGGTGGTTTTGATTTGCATTTCTCTAATAAATAGGGATGATGAGCATGTTTTCATATGTTTGTTAGCCATTTGTCTGTCTTCTTTAGAGAAGGTTCTATTCATGTCTCTTGCCCATTGAAATATGGGATTGTTGGCTTTTTTCATGTGGATTAATTTGTGTTCTCTATAGATCCTAGTTATCAAGCTTTTGTCTGATTCAAAATATGCAAATATCCTTTTCTATTGTGTAGGTTGTCTCTTTGCTTTCGGTGTTGTCTCCTTAGCTGTACAGAAGCTTTTCATTTTAATGAAGTCCCATTTGTTTATTTTTGTTGTTGTTGCAATTGCTATGGCAGTCTTCTTCATGAAGTCTTTTCCCAGACCAATATCTTCTAGTGTTTTTCCTATGCTTTCTTCGAGGATTTTTATTGTTTTGTGCCTTAAATTTAAGTCCTTTATCCATCTTGAATCAATTTTTGTGAGTGGTGAAACGTGTGGGTCCAGTTTTAGTCTTTTACATGTGGATATCCAGTTCTCCCAGCACCATTTATTGAATAGGGATTCTTTCCCCCGAGGTATGATCTTTCCTTCAAGGTTGGGTTTATCAAAGATTGGGTGGTTGTAAGATGTTAGTTTCATTTCCTGGTTTTCCATTCAATTACAAATGTCTATGTCTCGGGAGGTGCCTGTGGCTCAGTCGGTGGGGCGCCGGCCCCATATACCGAGGGTGGTGGGTTCAAACCTGGCCCCGGCCAAACTGCAACCAAAAAATGGCCGGGCGTTATGGCGGGCGCCTGTAGTCCCAGCTGCTTGGGAGGCTGAGGCAGGGGAATCGCTTGAGCCCAGGAGTTGAGGTTGCTGTGAGCTGTGTGAGGCCACGGCACTCTACCGAGGGCCATAGAGTAAGACTGTCTCTACAAAAAAAAAATAATAATAATAATAAAAAAAAAATGCCTATGTCTCTATTTTAGGGCCAGTACCATGCTGTCTTGAGCACTATGGCTTTGTAGTACAGCCTAAAATCTGGTATGGTGATGCCCCCAACTTTATTTTTATTACCAAGAACTGCCTAAGCTATACCTGGTTTTTTCTGGTTCCATACAAAATGCAGACTCATTTTTTACAAATCTTTTTTTTTTTTGAGACAGAGCCTCAAGCTGTTGCCTTGGGTAGAGTACTGTGCCATCATAGCTCACAGCAACTTCCAACTCCTGGGCTCAAGCAATTCTCCTGCCTCCGCCTCCCAAGTGGCTGGGACCACAGGTGCCCACCACAATGCCTGGCTGTTTTTTGGTTGCAGCTGTCATTGTTGTTTGGCTGGCCTGGGCTGGATTCCAACCCGCCAGCTCAGGTGTATGTGGCTGGCGCCACTTGAGCCACAGGTGCCGAGCCCATTTTCCCCAAATCTTTAAAGTATGATGTTGGTATTTTAATAGGAATGGCATTGAATAGGTAGATTGCTTTGGGAAGTATAGACATTTTAACAATGTTGATTCTTTCCAGCCTTGAACATAGTATGTTCTTCCATTTGTCAATATCCTCTGCTATTTCCTTTCTTAGGATTTCATAATTTTCTTTATAGAGGTCCTTTACCTCCTTTGTTAGGTATATCCCTAGGTATTTCATTTCTATTGAAGCTATTGTGAAGGGAGTGGTGTCCTTAATTGCCTCTCATCTTCACTGTTATTGGCGTATACAAAGGCAAATGATTTGTGGACGTTGATTTTATATCCTGAGACATTACTGTATTTTTTGATGACTTCCAGGAGTCTTGTGGATTCTCTAAATATAATTCTAAATAAGTATATTCTCTCTAAGCATAATTTAAGTATATTCTCTAAGATCATGTCATCAGCAAAGAGGGAGAGTTGGACCACCTCTGCTCCTATTTGGATTCCCTTTATTTATATGTCTTGCCTAATTGTATTGGAACCTTGTCTGGTTCTAGTTCTGAGAGGAAAAGCTTTCAGTTTTACTCCATGCAGTAAAATATTAGCTCTGGGTTTTTCGTAGATAGCTTCAATCAGTTTCAGAAATGTGCCACCTATGCCTATACTATTCAGTGTTCTAATTAGAAAAGGATGCTGGTGGGTGGCGCCTGTGCCTCAGTGAGTAGGGCGCCGGCCCCATATGCTGAGGGTGGCGGGTTCAAACCCAGCCCCGGCCAAACTGCAACAACAACAAAAAAATAGCAGGGCGTTGTGGCGGGCGCCTGTAGTCCCAGCTGCTCGGGAGGCTGAGGCAAGAGAATCGCGTAAGCCCAAGAGTTAGAGGTTGCTGTGAGCCGTGTGATGCCACCGCATTCTACCCGAGGGCGGTACAGTGAGACTCTGTCTCTACAAAAAAAAAAAAAAAAAAAGAAAAGGATGCTGGATTTTATCGAATGCTTTTTCTGCATTTATTGAGAAGAACATAGGGTTTTTATTTTTCCTTCTATTAATATGGTGAATAACGTTTATGGACTTTTGTATGTTAAACCAGCCTTGCATTCCTGGGATGAAACCTACTTGATCATGATGTATGACTTTTTTGATGATAAGCTATAATCTATTGATTAGGATTTTGTTGAGAATTTTTGCATCTATATTCATTAATGAAATTGGTCTGAAATTCTCCTTTTTAGTTGGGTCTTTTCCTGGTTTTGATATCAGGGTGATGTTTGTTTCATAGAACGTGTTGGGGAAGATTCCTCAATTTTTTGGAATAATTTCTGCAGTACGGGAATAAGTTCTTCCTTGAAGGTTTGATAGAATTCTGGTGTGAAGCCATCTGGACCAGGGCATTTTTTTTGTTGGAAGCTTTTTTTATTGTTTCTTTAATCTCAGTGCATGAAATTGTTCTGTTCAGAAGCTCTATTTCTTCTTGGCTACGTCTAGGGAAAGGGTGTGATTCCAAATATTGATCCATTTCCTTCACATTGTTAAATTTCTGGGCATACAGTTTCTGGTAGTATTCAGAGATGATCTTTTGTATCTCTGTGGCATCAGTTGTTATTTCCCCTTTATCATTTCTGATTGAGGTTACTAGAGATTTTACTTTTCTATTTCTCATTAGTCTGGCCAAAGGTTTATCTATTTTATTTATTTTTTTCAAAAAACCAACTTCTTGTTTCATTAATTTTCTGAATGATTCTTTTGTTTTCAATTTCATTGAGCTCTGATTTAATTTTGGATATTTCTTTTCTTCTACTGGGTTTAGGCTTAGATTGTTCTTCTTTTTCCAATTCTATAAGATGGCTTGTGAGTTTGTTGATGCGCTCTTTTTCTGTTTTTCTAATGTAGGCATCTAAAGTGATAAATTTTCCTCTCAGAATTGCTTTAGCAGTATCCCACAGGTTTTGGTAGCTTCTGTCTTCATTGTTGTTATGCTCAAGGAAGTGATTGATTTCCTGTTTTATTAGTGATTTCCTGTTTTATTTCTTCCTGCACCCAACTGTCATTCAACAGAAGGTTGTTTAATTTCCATGCCTTTGTGTGGGGTTGAATGTTTTTGTTGGAGTTGAATTCCACCTTTAGTGCCTTGTGGTCTGAGAAGATACAAGGTAAAATTTCAATTCTGTTGAGGTTTGTTTTGTGTCCTAGGATGTAATCAATTTTGGAGAATGTTCCATGGGGTGATGAGAAGAATGTATATTCTTTATCTTTGGGATGGAGTGTTCTATACACATCTATCAAGCACAGTTGTTCTAGGGTCTCATTTAAGTCCCTTATATCTTTGTTTAATTTCTGTTTAGAGGATCTGTCCAGCTCTGTAAGAGGAGTGTTAAAGTCCCCTGTTATTATGGTATTATCGGATATCATATTGCTCAGACTGAGTAAGGTGTGTTTCAAAAATCTGGGAGCATTTAAATTGGTTGCATAAATATTTAGAATTGAGGGTATTGCCTGTGGCTCAAAGAAGTAGGGCGCTGGCCCCATATGCTAGAGGTGGTGGGTTCAAAACCAGCCCTGGCCAAAAACTGCAAAAAAAAAGAAAAAAAGAATTGAAATGTATTCTTGTTGTATTTTTCCCTTCACTGATATAAAGCGACCATCTTTGTCATTTTTGACTTTAGTTGCTTTTTACAACTATGTATCTGAAAATAAGATCGCAGCTCCTCTTTTCTTCTGAATTCCGTTTGCCTGAAAAATTATCTTCCAACCCTTAACTCGGAGTTTTAATTTATCTTTTGAAGCCAGGTGTGTTTCCTGCAGACAGCAAATGGATGGCTTGTGTTTTTTAATCCACTCAGCCAATCTATGCCTCTTCAGTGGGGGAATTCAAACCATTAACTTTTTTTTTTTTTTTTTTTTTGCAGTTTTTGGCCAGGGCTGGGTTTGAACCCACCACCTCTGGCATATGGGGCTTGTGCCCTACTCCTTTGAGCCACAGGCACTGCTCCAAACCATTAACATTTTTTGAGATAATTGATAAGTATGGTAGTGTTCTATTCATCTTATTTAGTGAGAGTCCTTTGCTTAGTTTTATCTTATGCATCAGTGTGGACGTGAGGTTCTAGAGTCCTTTAATTGCTGAGTTCTTACTTTGCTGTTCATCCATTGTGATAGTCAGTGTGTAGAACAGGTTAAAGTATTTACTGTAGAGCTGGTCTTGTTGTGGTGAATTTCCTCAATGGTTGTATATCAGTAAATGATTTGATTTCTCTATCAATTTTAAAGCTTAACTTAGCAGGATATAGAATTCTGGGCTGGAAATTGTTCTGTTTAAGTAGATTAAAGGTAGATTACCATTGTCTTCTTGCTTGGAAAGTTTCATTAGAGAAGTCTATACTCACCCTGATGGATTTGCCCCTGTAGGTCAACTGGCACTTACTCCTGGCAGCTTGAAGAATCTTTTCTTTTGTCTTGACTTCGGACACGTTCTTTACAATGTGTCTTGGAGAAGCTTGGTTAGAGTTGAGGTGACCTGGGGTCTGATATCCCTCTGAAAGGATTGTATCAGAATCTTTGGTGATATTTGGGAAATTTTCATTTATAATATTCTCTAGTGTGGCTTTCATTCCTCTGGGGCATTCTTCTTCCCTTTCTGGGACACCTATCGTATGTTTGAACGCTTCATAAAATCCCACAATTCTGTCAGTGAACGTTCTGCCTTCTGCTTTCTCTCTCTTCTTTTCTGCCTCTTTAACTATCTGAGGTATCTGAAGAGCTTTGTCCTCTACCTCTGAGATTCTTTCTTCCGCATGGTCTAATCTGTTGTTGATACTTTCTATTCAATCTTTAAGTTCCCTAATTGACTGCTTCAGTTCCTTTAGCTCTGCTATATCCTTTTTGTATTTTTCATATCGTTCATCTCTTATTTGATTCTGTTTTTGGATTTCCTTTTGGTTGTTTTCTACTTTATAAGTGGTTTCCTTCATTGTTTCCATCATTTCCTTCATTGTTTTCATCATCTGTAGTCTACATTCCCTTTCTGTCATTTCTAACTTTTCTTTCTAGGTGGAATCCTCTGCAGTAGCTACCTCACCGTCCCTTGTGGGGGTTGCTCTGGACTGGTTTTTCATGTTGTCAGGATTTTTTGGCTGATTCTTTCTCATGAGTGATTTATCTGTTTCCTTGCCCTAATTTTCCTTTCATTTCCTCTTGCTCTTTAAGTTGCTGTGCCTCTGGACCAGGGTTTTGATGAGTCCTTAAAAACTCCCAACTTCTGGGGGTGCCGGGTTGGGTGATTCCCTTGAGGTCAGCAGCTCTTTTGCTAGCCTGTTTGGACACAGTACCCCACCTCCACCAAGTAGAGAGGAAAGACAAAAATGCTATAAATCAAATCAAAACAAGCAATCAGAAAACTTTATGGGATAAAATTGGGGGGGAAACCAAATAATAGGGGTAGAAACACTAGCTAAAATGAAGTTCTAATTGTTGAAAATGGCAACAATGGGAAATTATATTTAAACTAGAAAAATGAAGAAAAAAAGAAAAGACAAGTCTATAGGGAAAATGTTGAAATTAAAAAACAAAACAACAATAACCAAAAAAAAAAAAAAAAACCAAAAACCCCAAAACAAAGCAGTATATATCTCTTGCTGAATATTGTCTGTGGAAACAGGTGATCTTCTAGGGTATGAGATGTTAATCATGATGCTGATATGCCTGTACAAGATGGAGACTGGGGTCCTCTGCTGATTTCTCAAACTCTGCAGGGTGGAGAACCTAAATTTCTCCTCAGCCCGCGTAAAAGGCACTTTAAATTGCTAAACGTGGCTAAGCAGAAGCTTTCCCAGGAAAGTGCTTATTGCTGGGATCACTCCTAAAGTGGCTATCCACTTAACCAGTATGCCAAAACCGGTCTCGCTTATGCCCCTGAGGGCTAAGGCTGCAAGCATCTCAGTCCCCGCCTTTAAGCTGCTCAGTCACTAGATTACTACCTTCTGCCTGATCCTTGCTCTGTGACCCTGAGGGTGGAACTTGCCAGGGCACTTCTCCCACAATGGCTCCTCGCAGCCCACTGCTGAACACTGTTAGCTCCATCTGCCTCAGCGGCTCAGTCTGGGCCTCTAGACAATGCTCAAAGTCCTCCACACTCTTGCCCAAGTTCTCCCAAGGTAGTTCAACTGAGTGCCAAGTCCAAAAAAACCAAAGCAGCTCACAGGTAAGGCCTTTCCAGTTTGCAGTCTCACTACTGCTGTACTTACAGCTGCCTGCCGGATAAGACTGAATGAATATACGTCACCTCTTAGCAGTTTTCCACTGCTTTTGTCCTCCTTCTGGGGTCCAGAAGTCTATCTCTGACTGCCTGTGTCCTCAAAGAGATGTTTATGGGCAGATCCCACCAGCCAGAGATGCCTGGAGTCTTGTCTCCCCAGACTCACTGTGCCCAGTTGCAAGGAAGCTGTTACTTGGCTGCCATCTTGCTCCTCCTCCAAAGAATATGGGAACATTTAATGCTTTACAATTACAATGGGTTCTTATATGATAGCAAATATGTGTTTAATGTAGCCGCTTCATGGGATGGAAATGGAGGTAGTTTTCAAGTGAAATTATTGTTTTTTGTGATGCATATTTCTTCTTGCAAGACGTATTGAGCCTTCTGGTTTTAATCTCTTTGAAAGTTTTGAAAGTTTAGTATGAAGTGGATGTCTGGGCAATCCCACAACTAACAATACGATTGCTATAACTTAGAACATATTTCCTCTTCTCAGTTAACATAATCCCTCTGTATGTGTCTCTTGTCTTCTATAATTTCAGTCTGGTGAGATTTGATCCACTTGGACACTACTTACTCACAGCAATTGTTAACCCATCTAATCAGCAGGTAAGTTAGTCCAGCAGTTCCAGTTCCAGCTAAACTGTGAGTTATTTTCTAAACTAGGTACCCTAATTCTGATTATATTAGATTTTAATTAATCCATACTCACATCTTTTTTTCCAGTTAAGATTTAAAACTAAGGTGGTGCCTGTGGCTCAAAGGAGTGGGGCGCCAGCCCCATATGCTGGAGGTGGTGGGTTCAAACCCAGCCCCAGCCAAAAACTGCAAAAAAAAAAAAAATTTAAAACTAGCTTGAGACTGTGTATTCAGAGTTACAGCCATAATCTTAACAGGAGAGTCAATTTTGAAACCCTCAGGTGATTGTCTCAATAGAAGTAACTCTTGTCATCGGTAGGCAGTGTTGGATAGCTTGTCACTCATATGTCTCCGGCTTGTTGACATTTTGCTTCCTCTCACTGCTTCGATGTCATGAAGATGCCTTTTGTAAGAGAATTGGTTTGCCAGGCTATACTCATTCAGATATGTTGCTAATTGGAAGTGAATAATTTAATACCATATGATGATTCGGAATCTGAAGCTAGCTGGTTCTCAGTGCCTCAGGTAGAGCGTTGTTGCCTATCTATGAATGTTGTTTTCCTTGGATGATTATCACTAGTTAGTTATGTTTTTCATGATTGAAATGGAAGTTCTACCTAATTTCCTTGCTCTACTCCCTGCCCCATGCTGATCCACATTTGCAGGGTGATGATGAACCAGAGATCCCCATAGATGGAACAGAATTATCCCACTACCGTCAGCGTGCCCTTCTGCAATCACAGCCAGTTCGACGGACGCCTCTCCTCCACAATTTCCTGCACATGCTGTCCTCCCGCTCCTCTGGCATCCAGGTGGGAGAGCAAAGTACAGTGCAAGATTCTGCTACCCCCTCACCCCCACCGCCTCCCCCTCAGCCCTCCACGGAGCGCCCCAGGACTTCCGCTTACATCAGGCTCCGACAGCGGGTCAGTTACCCCACAGCTGAGTGCTGCCAGCACCTTGGGATCCTGTGCCTGTGCAGCCGCTGCTCTGGCACTCGAGCTCCTTCCCTCTTGCCACACCAGGACAGTGTCCCCCCTGCTTCTGCCAGAGCTACTACCCCTTCCTTTTCTTTTGTGCAGACCGAGCCCTTCCATCCCCCGGAGCAGGCCTCGTCAACTCAGCAGGACCAGGGCCTCCTGAACCGGCCGTCTGCCTTCAGTACAGTCCAGAGCAGCACAGCCGGCAACACACTCCGCAACCTCAGTCTGGGTCCCACCCGTCGCTCTTTGGGAGGCTCTCTGTCTAGTCACCCTTCTAGGTATCACCGAGAAATAGCTCCTGGGCTGACAGGATCTGAATGGACCCGGACAGTACTGAGTCTTAACTCTCGCTCGGAGGCGGAATCCATGCCCCCACCCAGGACCAGTGCCTCTTCAGTGAGTTTGCTATCAGTGCTGAGACAGCAAGAAGGTGGCTCTCAGGCATCTGTGTATACTTCAGCCACAGAAGGGAGGGGTTTTCCAGCATCAGGGTTTGCAACTGAGTCAGATGGAGGGAATGGCTCCAGCCAAAACAACTCAGGCAGCATTCGCCATGAGCTTCAATGTGACCTGAGACGCTTCTTTTTGGAGTATGACCGGCTTCAGGAGCTGGATCAGAGCTTAAGTGGGGAAGCTCCCCAGAGCCAGCAGGCCCAGGAAATGCTCAACAATAACATTGAATCTGAGAGGCCAGGCCCTTCCCACCAGCCTACCCCACACAGCAGTGAGAACAACTCCAATCTTTCCCGTGGCCACCTGAATCGCTGCCGTGCTTGCCACAATCTCCTGACCTTCAACAATGATACCTTGCGCTGGGAAAGAACCGCGCCTAACTACTCCTCTGGTGAGGCTAGCTCCTCCTGGCAGGTCCCCAGTACCTTTGAGGGTATGCCATCGAGTGGCAGCCAGTTGCCACCTCTTGAGCGGACTGAGGGCCAACCGTCCAGCTCCAGCAGGCTGGAGTTGAGCAGCTCTGCTAGCCCACAGGAAGAGAGGACTGTGGGGGTGGCCTTTAACCAAGAGACAGGCCACTGGGAAAGAATTTACACCCAGTCCAGCAGATCTGGAACTGTATCACAGGAGGCCTTACATCAGGATATGCCTGAGGAAAGCTCTGAGGAAGATTCACTCAGGAGGTAAGCAGTTGCTTTCCTATCTTCTCCTGCGTTCCTTGCTTTTCTCCTTGTATCTATCCCTTTAGTCCTGTAGATACTGTGGCTGTATCTGAAGTGTTTGGGAGCCAAGCTTCTGGTTCTCATCTCTCCATGCATGTTCTTGGAAAATCTTGCTCTGGTGGCAGAGATACAATGGGGCCAGTAGTATGCATCAGTTGGCTGTGCTATTTCTGGCTAAGCCCAAGGCTGAAGGGAGAGTGTAGATTAGGTTAGAGAGGCATAGGAGATAGGACCATTGACTTTCTCTGCTGTACTTTTTGACCTTCTTGAAGGACTGCATGTGCAGGATAAGTTACTGTGAGACAAAAAATATCCCAGAGTACCTAGGAATAAGTGAAAGAGAACCCTGCTTGGTATAGATGAGTATGTTGACTTTGCTGATTGTGTGGCTGGTTTGGGCAACTGTATTTACCTTTTAATCCTTATCTTTTTGGAACACTGAAGCTTGACCCCCTCAACCCCCCTAAAGTGTATATGTATATATACATGGGTATATATGTATTTATGTTAAGGAGAGTTCCGCTTATTTTATTTTAGAGATGTATGTTTTTGGACAGAACATTATTTGCTCAGTAAACATTTTTTGAATGGCCTTCCAGATAGACATGTACCTTGGGTTGAGGAAGAAGAAGAATTCATGGAAGGAAGGCCTTTCCATACTCGGATTGGCATCCCAGCCAACTCTTTCATGGAAGAAACAGAGTGGGTGTAGTTGATCGCCCACCACATGTTCCATGTATGGCTATGTGCAGATCTATCTTGATTTATTAGGGACTTCTTTCTATAATTTTGTAAAGGTCAAATCTAGCGTAATCACCAACTCCCAGAATATGCCTGTTGGATCCAAACAGCATATTGCTCTGCATTACATCCTCTGTTGAAGTAATTGAAATTTCTCTTGACATAAGCTTCTAACAAGGGTGGGAATATGGATTGTGCACATAATGTACTTCTTATTTTGGGAGGATGCTAGTTTAGACAGTCACTCAGTCAATAAGTGTTAGTTGAATGGTTACAGTTTTTTCGGCACTGGCAAGCACTTGGAGAATACAAAAGATGTGTCTTTGCCCACTGGAGTAAGTCTTGCCTCAAAGCTATTTACATGAAATTTATCAAAAGTATAGATGATCAAATGTTTCCTTGTATGATACAGAGATTTAATGTAGTCTGATTTCAAAGAAAGGGAAATGTCATCAAGAAAGGCTTTACAAAATCAAGTCTTGAAAGATGGGTAGGATCTGGATAAGAAAGGACCTTTTTATTAGAAGGAATAGCACATACTAAGGGAGGGGAGGGTATGGTGTATATAGGATGGTAGGCAGTTACTAGGGGCTAGGGATGCGGAACAGTGGGAGACTTGGCTGGATGTAAAAGGTAGACAAAGGAGAGAGGTTGTTATTATGACTATATGTTTGAGACCAGTTCTGGACTAACAATTCCTAAATTCCTGGCTTTGGAATATCTTGTCTTGCTTAATGGCATACACCAAGAATCTGGGACTCTGTCGGGCACAGTGGCTCATGCCTGTAATCCCAGCACTGTGGGAGGATGAGGAGGGAGAATTGCTTGAGCTCAGGAGTTCCAGACTTGCCTGAGCGAGAGTGAGACTCATAGAAAAATGAACCCCCCCCCCCAAATAAAACAACAACAACAAAGAAAAATGAAAAACCCAGCTGAGAGCTGCGGCGAGTGCCTGTAATCCCAGTGTCTTCCGGAGGCTGAGGCAGTGGGATGCCCATAGGCTGAGTCTGAGGTTGCAGTGAGCTATGACACCATTGTACTCTGCTCAGGGCATAGGGTGGGACTCTGTTCGTTTTTTTTTTTTTTTTTTTTACTCAGACAGAGTCTCACGTCACCCTTGGTAGAGTGCCTTGGCATCATAGCTCACAGCAACCTCAAACTCTTGGGCTTGAGTGATTCTCCTGCCTCAGCCTCTCTAGTAGCTGGGTATACAGGTGCCAGTCACAATGCCTGGCTTTTTTGTTTGTTTGTTTGTTTGTTTGTTTAGTAGGCCCGGGCTGGGTTCGAACCCACCAGCCCTGGAGCATGTGGCTGGCGCCCTAACCACTGAGTTATGGGTGCCCAGCCTGTTCTTCTTTAAAAGAGGTGAAAAGGCAGCTAGCACAATGCCTTTCATGTAGTAGGTGCTTAAAAGTTTATTAAATAAGGGCGGCGCCTGTGGCTCAAAGGGGTGGGGCACCAGTCCCATATGCCAGAGGTGGCGGGTTCAAACCCAGCCCTGGCCAAAACCCACAAATAAATAAATAAATAAATAAAGTTTATTAAATAAAAAAACAAACTAAAGAGAAGTTTATTAAATATTGGTAACAGGTAGTAAAAGAAAGAAGAAAAAAATTTATTAAGGTTAGCTGTGGGCGGCGCCTGTGGCTCAGTTGGTAGGGCGCCGGCCCCATATACCGAGGGTGGCGGGTTCAAACCCGGCCCGGGCCAAACTGCAACCAAAAAAAAAAAAAAAAAAATAGCCGGGCATTGTGGCGGGCGCCTGTAGTCCCAGCTACTTGGGAGGCTGAGGCAAGAGAATCACTTAAGCCCAGGAGTTGGAGGTTGCTGTGAGCTGTGTGAGGCCACGGCACTCTACCGAGGGCCATAAAGTGAGACTCTGTCTCTACAAAAAAAAAAAAAAAAAAATAGGTTAGCTGTAAGGCCGGGTGTGGTGGCTAATGCCTATAATCCTAGCACTCTGGGAGGCTGAGGACGGTGTATTGCCTGAGCTCTGAGTCTGACACCAGCCTGAACCAAAGTGAGACTCATCTCTAAAAATAGCCGGGTGTTGTGATGGGAGCCTATAGTTCCAGCTACTTGGGAGGCTGAGGCAAGAGAATCACTTGAGCCCAAGAGTTTGAGGTTGCTGTGAGCTGTGATGCTGCATTAACCTAGGGCGACAAATAAATAATAGATAGATAAATAAAGTTAGCCATAGAAGGACTGATTTCAGTTACTGCTGGAAGTCCTAGCAGTTCCTGTTTCTGTAGTGCCAGTGGGCTTCTGGTCAGCTTTTGTCTATCTGGCTCTGGTGATACCTCTTCATGTACTGTTCTTCTGTGTGACAATAGAGACACCATTTACTGAGGGCCTGCTATGCATTAGGTACTGTGTTCTTGCTTTGACATAATTATTTCTAATTTCCACAACTTTGGGTAAGGCACGTATTAAATTTCCCACCAAAATCGTTGAGGAAGGAAAGTGAGGTGGGGTCCTCAAACATTTTAAACAGGGGGTCAGTTCACTGTCTCTCAGACTGTTGGAGGGCCTGACTATAGTTAAAAAAAACAACAACTATGAACAAATTCCTATGCACACTGCACGTATCTTATTTTGAAGTAAAAAAACAGAAGGGGAACAAATACAATCACACCGCCTCATGTGGCCCGTGGGCCGTAGTTTGAGGACCCCTGCTAAGAAGTCAGAGTTTCTTGAGGGGAAGGGGGAGGTTTGACAGAGGGAGGGTAAAGGACGGGCCCATACCTATGGAGCATATGACAAAGGTACAAGTCAAATGTGTCAAGTGTAGAACTTAAATGTCTTAGCACAATAATCAAGTAAATGAGGTGAAAGCTATGTTGATTGGTTTGATCTAACCACATCAGATTGTATAAAAAAAATCTACACATTGTTGGAACAACAGGAACTGCTACATTTTTCATGATCTATGCCTATTTGACTTAATAAAATAAATAAATAAGGTCTCATAGTAGGTCTACGAGTGAGAATTTGAACTCGTCTCCATGACTAAAGGTTTTGTCCAAGTTGCTCTTCATTGTATATTCTTTAATATAGCTTCATTTTAAGTAAACTATTCTTATTTATTTTTCTTTTAACTTTTCATTATGGAAATCTTTAAACATATTATAGAAATGAAGAGAAAAATATAATCAATGAACTTCTATATACCTATCACCTGACTTCACAAATTATCCATGCTTGGCCAGCTGTCTTTCTTCTCTATGACCCATCCATTGCCCTCACCTAGACATCTGATAATTTTGTTTTGTAAATAAATACTTCACTATGTTTCTGTAGACTCTAGAGTAACGATGTCCAGAAAAACTTTTTATGCTGATATAAATGTTCTGTATCTATGCTATCCTGTATGGTAGATCCTAGCCACATGTGGCTGTTGAGCACTTACTGCCGGTATGATCTGAAGGACTGAATTTAATTTTTAAAAGTTTAATTAATTTAAATGTAAATTGCTACATTTGACTGTTGGATACCATATTGTGTACTTAAATGAGAAGCAATGGTGCCCACCACAATACTCTGCTAGTTTTTATATTTTTAGTAGAGACAGGGTCTTGCTCTTGCTCAGGCTGTTCTGAAACTCCTGAGCTCAGGGAATCCTCCTGCCTTGGCCTCCCAGAGTATTAGGATTACAGGCATGAGCCACTGTGCTTAGCCTAAACATTTTTTTTTTTTTGAGACACAGCCTCAAGCTTTCGCCCTGGGTAGAGTGCAGTGGTGTCACAGCTCACAGCAACCTCCAACTCTTGGGCTTAAGCGATTCTCTTGCCTCGGCCTCCTAAGTAGCTGGGACTACCGGCCCCCACCACAATGCCCAGCTATTTTTTGGTTGTAGTTTGGCAGACCCAGGGTGGATTTGAACCTGCCAGCTCTGGTGTATGTGGCTAGTGCCTTAGCTGTTTGAGCTATAGGTGTCAAGCCAGCCTAAACAATTTTATATTTATGCTTTCTTCTTTTGAAATGTACAAATCATGGAGGGTTCTCATTGTAAAATAGTATGCTAATGCAGTAGTCATATTATTTATAGTCACTTTAAAAAATTGTTTACAAAATTTTTTTAGAGACAGGGTTTCAATCTGTTGCCCAAGGTTCTCTCCAGTATAGTTCACTGTAACCTTGAATTTCTGAGCTCAAGAGATCCTTTTGCCTCAGCCTCCTGAGTAGTTAGGGGTGGGCTTGAACCTGCCACCTCTGGCCTATGGGACCGGCGCCCTACTCCTTTGAGCTGTAGGTGCCGCCCACCTAGCTAATTTTTTAGAAACATTTTGTAGGAAAAAAAATATTATGGAGACAGGGTTATGTTGTTCAGTCTGGTCTTTCTGCCCTCAAACTATCTTTCTGCCTCAGCTTCTTTTTCATTTTTTTTTCAATATTACATTTTTTTTTTTAAATTGAGACAGAATCTTACTTTGTGGCTCTTGTTAGAGTGCTGTGGCATCATAGCTCACAGTAACCACCAACTCCTGGGTTTAAGCAATTCTCTTGCCTCAGCCTCCCAAGAAGCCGGGACTACAGGTACCTGTCACAGTGCCCGGCCTTTTTTTTTTTTGGTAGAGACGGGTTCTCACTCTGGCTCAAGCTGGTCTTGAACCTCTGAACTCAGGGCAAGCCACCTGCCTTGGCCTCCCAGAATGCCAGGATTACAGGTGTGAGCCACCACGCCCGACCACTCCCTCAGCTTCTTGAAGTACTGGGATTACAGGCATGAGCCACTATCCCCAGCTTTGGTGTCACTTTTAAATGAGCTAGGATATGGTATACCAAGAGGGCTGACAGCTGACTCAAAAATGAGGTGTATTATAAAACATTATAAATACACACATGTTAAAGAAGGGTCAACACTTCCTCATGGATTGAAATGGCTGCAATCTGGTATCAGTCTTCAATGCAAACAGGTATAGCAGCATCTGCTGGGTTTTAGGGTCTATTAGTCTCTAGCTGATGAGCCAGCTGTTGCTTCTTTTTGTCCAGCAGGTGTCACTGTTGGGCTACTGCTGCTGTTAGGCTAGGAAGGCAGGGAAGAAAAGGTGTCTCTACAGTTTGTGTAAGAAAGAGGTTGGATTTTATAACAAAGCCTGTTTTTGTTCCTAACTGTTCTTAAGTGAATGGAGTTCACAAAGGGTGATAGTACTTGAAGGTTATGTTCTTTGGCGTTGTGGTGGGAGCTAGGCTAAGATGTTTTGATCCTTGGTGCTTCTGGGATAATTAATAGTATCTGTAAATAGTGACAATATTAATAAGCACACAGTATATATTTCAGTATAGTGCTATGCTGCTGAGTGGTAATAACCAGTACACATTTTGTCTCTTTTTTTTTTTTTTTTTTGTAGAGACAGAGTCTCACCTTATCGCCCTCGGTAGAGTGCCGTGGCATCACACAGCTCACAGCAACCTCTAAATCCTTGGGCTTAGGCAATTCTCTTGCCTCAGCCTCCCGAGTAGCTGGGACTACAGGCGCCCGCCACAACGCCCGGCTATTTTTTTGTTGCAGTTTGGCCGGGGCTGGGTTTGAACCCGCCACCCTTGGCATATGGGGCCAGCGCCCTACCCGCTGAGCCACAGGCGCCGCCCCATTTTATCTCTTTTTGTCTGTTGGCAGTGGAAGGTGAGTTGTGTAATCTGACACTGCCATACAACTTAAGTAGCAGGTCTTGCTTCACTACAAGAAACTGCTTTTTCTTTTCTTTTCTTTCTTTCTTTTTTTTTTTTTTTTGAGATAGAGTCTTACTTTTTCACCCTTGGTAGAGTACTGTGGCTTCATAGCTCACAGCAACCTCAACCTCCTGGGCTCAAGCAATCCTCTTGCCTCAGCCTCCCAAGTAGTTGGGACTATATGCGCCTGCCACAATACCAGATTTTTTTTTAGAGACAGGGTCTCGCTCTTGCTCAAGCTGGTCTCGAACTCATGAGCTTAAGCAATCCACCTGCCTAAGCCTCCCAGAGTGCTAGGATTATAGGCATGAGCCACCATGCCCAGCCAAGAAACTGCTTTTTCAGAGACTGCAAGATTCAGCAGACCAGAGTTTTGTGACTCTTTGCGGTAGGGGTCCTTTCGCCCGTAAAGACTGGTATTTGGAAAAAGAAAATTGTATAAATGGTATCTTAAAACTGGAAAGAACCTCAGCTTGTTTAGTCTAGTGTCTCTTTCCCTACTTAACTTCTTCTTCTTTTTTTTTGTGTGGAGACAGAGTTTCACTTTATTGCCCTCGGTAGAGTGCCGTGGCGTCACACAGCTCACAGCAACCTCCAACACCTGGGCTTAGGCGATTCTCCTGCCTCAGCCTCCCGAGTAGCTGGGACTATAGGCGCCTGCCACAACGCCCGGCTATTTTTTTTTGTTGTTGCAGTTTGGCCAGGGCTGGGTTTGAACCTGTCACCCTCGGTATATGGAGCCGGCGCCCTGCTCACTGAGCCACAGGCACCGCCCCTTCTTCTTTTTTTTTTTTTTTGAGACAGAGCCTCACTTTGTTGCCCTCGGTAGAGTGCTGTGACATCACAGCTCACAGCAACCTCCAGATCCTGGGCTTAGGTGATTCTCATGCTTCAGCCTTCCCAGTAGCTGGGACAACAGGTGCCCGCCACAATGCCTGGCTATCAAGCGATTCTCTTGCCTCAGCCTCCTGAGTAGCTGGGACTACAGGTGCCTGCCACAACGCCTGGCTATTTTTTTGTTGCACTTTGGCCGGGGCCTGGTTCTAACCCACTGCCCTTGGTATATGGGACCGGCACCCTACCCACTGAGCCACAGGTGCCGCCCCTACTACTTATTATTTATTTATTTATTTGTGAGAGAGTCTTACTCTGTAGCCCTGATTGGTGTTCTTCTGCCTCAGCCTCCTGAGTAGCTGGGGCTTTGGGCACATGCCACCATGTCTGGTTTATTTTTGTATTTTTTGTTTGTGGGTGGGGCTTACTATTGTTCAGGCTGGTCTTTTTTTTTTTGTGGTTTTTGGCCGGGGCTGGGTTTGAACCCGCCACCTCCGGCATATGAGACCGGCGCCCTACTCACTGAGCCACAGGCACCGCCCGTTCAGGCTGGTCTTGAATGCCTGATCTTAAATGATCCTTCCACCTCCGCCTCCCAGAGTATTAGGGTTACAGGCGTGAGCTACTGTACTCAGACCAGTGTCTTTCTTTTTAGTAGATGAGAAAACAGACAGAAAATGATTTTTTAAAAATAGAGCTTGGAAGCAAAGGTGAGATTTGAACCCTTGCATCCTGAAAGGGGCACTCTTTTCTCCAATTCGTGTGAAATTAGTGCTTTCCTACAACTGTTTTCTCCATCAAAACCTCTGTTGCTTAAGTAGATCACTGCCTGTGGGAGCTCTTCACTCAACTCTCATTGTATGAAATTTGAGGCCTGATAGGTGATTTGTTTGTTTTTTTAATTATTTTTTTTTTAATTTCAACTTCCTTGTTCGTTCTTCTTCGTTTGAAGTACTCTTTTTTGTTGTTCATTTTCTTCTTTCTCTGGCGATGTTCTTCATGTTAGTAGAGACGGAGTCTTACTCTGGCTCACTGCTGTTCATACTGGTCTGGAACCCCTGAGCTCAGGCAATCCACCCACCTTGGCCTCCCACAGTGCTGGGACTACAGGCGTGAGCCACCATGCCTGGCCAAGGCCTGATAGGTAATTTGTAATTATTGTATCTGGGTAGAATTGTAGCCAACACAGTTTTAGTTGTTTGCCGGTAGAACTGCATCAGTTACTCCTAATAAAGTGATCCCAGTTAGAGATGTTCACTATTGTTTTTTTTTTTTTTTGAGACAGAGTCTCAAGCTGTCACCCTGAGTAGAGTGGGCTTAACACTTGGGCTTAAGCTATTTTCTTGCCTCAGCCTCCCAAGTAGCTGGGGCTACAGGCGCCTGCCACAATGCCCAGCTGTTGCTTTTTTTGGTTGTTGTTGTTGCAGTTGTCATTGTTGCCTTCCCTGGCCAAGGCCAGGTTCGAACCCGCCAGCCTGTATGTAGCCGGCGCCCTGCCCACTGAGTTACAGGTACCGCCCAAGATGTTCACTGTTAAATCCCAACAACTGAGAGATCAAAATTGGTCTAAATCTCCCCTTAGAAACACAAAACTGTTTCTGTATTCTGTCTTCAGATAGATAACAAAGCTTTGGGTCTGGAGTATTTATTAAAATAAGTTATGTTTTAGAATCGCGTAAGCCCAAGAGTTAGAGGTTGCTGTGAGCCGTGTGACGCCACAGCACTCTACCCGAGGGTGGTACAGTGAGACTCTGTCTCTACAAAAAAAAAAAATAATAAGTTATGTTTTGAGAGCTGAAGTCTTTTGATCTTTACTTTCCCCTTATGATGAGGAAGACTGAGGAAGAACATGGATGGCCATAGCGTGAAATTTGGCCCAGAACATCAGAGATTATCAGAGTTAGAAGCCCTTGGGTTCTGTAAGTTTCTTAGACTTTGAAGAATTGCTTTGAAGTTTGGGACAGTCTGCAGTCTTGAAACTTTGTGGACCATATAACTTATTTGACTCTTCAGCTCCGGTCACTTAGGGATTCTCCAGGAAGCCCTCTAAACCCAGACATCATTTGTTGATGGAGGGAAATAAATGGGTATGTCTGTAAAGCATAAGTCCACAAGAAGAAGGTGAGGTGGAATTTAGGAAAATATTTTCAGACTGATTATTATGGGGGGAGGGTCCAACTTTATTAGTTGTTGTTGTTGTTGTTGTTTTTTTGAGACAGAGCCTCAAGCTGTCACCCTGGATAGAGCGCTGTGGCATCACAGCTCACAGCAACCTCCAACTCTGGGCTCAAGTGATTCTCCTGCCTCTGCCTCCCAACTAGCTGGGATTACAGGCACCGGCTGATTTTTTGGTTGCAGCCATTATTGTTGTTTGGTGGGCCCGGGCTGGATTCGAACCTGCCAGCTCAGATGTATGTGGCTGGTGCCTTAGCCGCTTGAGCCTCAGGCGCCGAGCCAACTTTATTAGTTTTTATGTGCTGTTACCCATCTGGATCCAAACAGTGTATTTCTTTATTTTTATTTATTTATTTATTTGTTTGTTTGTTTATTTGAGACAGAGTCTTATTGTTTTTCCCTCGGTAGAGTGTCGTGGTGCCACAGCCCACAGCAACCTCCAACTCTTGGGCTTAAGCCAGTGGTTCTCAACCTGTTGGTCACGACCCCTTTTTTTTTTTTTAGAGACAGAGTCTCACTTTATGGCCCTTGGTAGAGTGCCGTGGCATCACACAGCTCACAGCAACCTCCAGCTCCTGGGCTTAAGCGATTCTCTTGCCTCAGCCTCCCGAGTAGCTGGGACTACAGGTGGGTCACAACCCCTTTTTAACAATGAAAATACATTGTGGCATTAGGAAGGTTGAGAACCACTGGCTTAAGCAATTTCTCTTGACTCAGCCTCCCAAGTAGCTGGGACTACAGGCACATGCTACAATGCTTGGCTACTTTTTGGTTATAGTTGTCATTGTTGTTTGGCTAGGTTTGCCCTGCTCTGGTATATGTGGCTGGCACCCTAACCGCTGAGCTATAAGCGCCGAGCTTGTTGTGTGATCGGAGATGCGAACGAACAGCAGCTTTGCCATGGGTATCCTACAGAGCTATTTATTTTTTTGAGACTATCATTCCTTTGCTCCAGGATAGAGTGCTGTGGTATCATCATAGCTCATAGCAACCTCAAACTCCTGGTGCAAGAGATCCTTTTGCCTCAGCCTTCAAGTAGCTGGAACTACAGGCACCCACAACAATGCCTGGGTAGTTTTTTTTTTTTCTCTCTCTCTCTATTTTTTTTTTTTTGAGACAGAGTCTCAAGCTGTCACCTGGATAGAGTGCTATGGTGTCACAGCTCACAGCAACCTCCAACTCTTGGGCTTAAGTGATACTCTTGCCTCAGCCTCCCAAGTAGCTGGGACTACAGGTGCCTGCTACAATGCCTCGCTATTTTTTTTATTGCCGTTGTCATTGTTGTTTAGCTGGCCGGGGCTGAGTTCAAATCCGTCAGCCTCAGTGCATGTGGCCAGCTCCGTAACCATTGCGTTATGGGTGCCGCCCATCTTGAGACATTTTGTTGGTCTTTGGCTTGGCATCTCAGTAATATTATATTCTCTGCCAGTCAATGCTGCTGGTATTTTTTTCTCCTTAAAGATTCTTCTTGGCTTGGCGCCCGTAGCACAGTGGTTACATTGCTAGCCATATACACTGAGGGTAGCACATTTGAACCTGGCCCAGGCCAGCTAAACAACAATGACAGCTGCAACAAAAAATAGCTGGGCGTAGTCCCACCTACTTAGGAGGCTGAGGTATGAGAATCCCTTAAGCCCAAGAGTTTGAGGTTGCTGTGAGGTATGATGCCCCAACACTCTACCGAGGGCAACATAGTAAAACACTGTCTCAATTTAAAAAAAAAAGGATTCTTTTGCATTCTCAGGGAAGATATACTTGGTCTTGATATAGACCAAATTAAATGTGGATTATCCAAATTAAATATGAAGATTCTGTTTATTATGCTTTATTTTTCTTTTAATTTCTGTGGAAGAGTTTCACTAAATTTGCTTAGAAGTAGGATATTTATTTATTTATTTTTGAGAGAGTCTCACTGTGTTGCCTTCAGTAGAGTGCTATGGCGTCACAGCTCACAGTAACCTTCAACTCTTGGGCTTTAGCAATCTCTTGCCTCAGCCTCCTAAGTAGCTGGGACTACAGGCTGCTGCTATGTACCCAGCTAGTTTTTTGTTGTAGTTGTCATTGCTGTTTAGCTGGCCCGGGCTGGGTTCAAACCCGTTAGCCTTGGTGTGTGAGGCCATCACTGTAATCACTGTGCTATGGGCGCCAAGCCTGTTTTTTTTTTTTTTTAAAGACAGAGTCTCACTTTGTTGCCCTTGGTAGAGTGCTATGGTGTTATAGCTCGCAGCAACCTCAAACTTTTGGGGTCAAGTGATTCTCTTGCCTCAGCCTCCCAAGTAACTGGGATTACAGGTGCCCACTATAATGCCTGGCTATTTTTAGAGACGAGGTCTTGCTCTGGCTCAGGCTGGTCTCGAACATGTGAGCTCAGTGCAATCCACTGGCCTCGGCCTCCCAAGTGCTAGGATTACAGGTGTGAACCAGCCTTTGATGGGCTGATTCAAATCATTTTGAAAGGGCAGCTGGAACCACTATGCAAGCAGCCTTCTTTGGAAATTTCTTAAAATCAATTCTTGAGAATCATTTATGATTGTATACAAAGGCTGTAAGGGCCACACAACTTCTGCTATTTCGTTCACAAGCTATACTCAGAGGAGGCATTGCTAGCATCTCCAGCAAAACCTTTCCAGGTCTGGGCATTGGGATGAATTCCTGTGTCATTTACCTGAGGCATGGTGGCCTGTCACTGCTGTAGATTAGACTTATTTTACTCCTTGGTGGAAAATCCCTACATGATGAGGGGCATAGCTTATCCAACAAGCTGAGTGACCTTTATGTCGTGGACATTAATGAATGTGACAACATGTTAATGTTACTCAGTGTCAGCCAGAGTATGAGTGAGGAAGAACAGTAAGAGATAACACCCCTCATGCTCAAGAACTTTTAGGATGCTGCTGATGAAAGAGGGACTGCAGTGACTGGTGGACAGATGGTGATCAACTGTTTATCATCAGATAATCCAACTGTTGGATTATCACCACAGTTGCCACTGTGGTGTGTCAGCCATATGAGTTCGTATTGCTATTGTTGGGGATGTGCTTGTATTAACCAAACCCTTAGGAATCCAAGTTACCATCAATGTCCACCAATGGCTGGATAATCCTGAAAGATGAAATAAAGATGGTGAGGCCACGCGGTGGCTCACACCTGTAATCCTAGCACTTTGGGAGGCAGAGGCAAGTGGATTGCTTGAGCTCAAGAGTTTGAGACCAGCCTGAGCCAGAGCCAGAGCAAGACCCCATCTCTAAAAAAATAGCTGGGCCTTGTGGCAGGAGCTTGTAGTCCCAGCTACTTGGGAGGCTGAGGCAAGGGAATCTCTTGAGCCCAAGAGTTTGAGGTTGCTGGGGGCTATGAAGTCATGGTACTCTATTCAGGGCGACTGAGTGAGAATCTGTCTCTTTTTTTTTTTCTTGAGACTCTGTCTCAAGCTGTCACCCTGGGTAGAGTGCTATGGTGTCACAGATCACAGTAACCTCCAACTCTTGGGCTTAAGTGATTCTCTTGCCTCTGCCTCCCAAGTAGCTGGGAGTACAGGTGCCCACCACAATGCCCAGCTATTTTTTGGTTGTAGTTGTCATTGTTTGGGAGGCCCAGGCTGAATTCGAACCCGCCAGCTCAGTGTATGTGGCTGGTGCCCTAGCCCCTGAGCTGAGAATCTGTCTCAAAGAAAAAAAAAAAAAATACAGTTTGGGTCATTAGAGGAAGTTTGTAAGGTAATATTGGAACAGAGACTACAAGGAAATGCAGGAGCAACCCTGTCAACATTGGGGACAGGGACATTGAAGACAGAGAAGAGCAAATGCAAAATCCCTGAGATGTTTGACACAGTCAGCTAATACAGCTGGAGCACAGCACTGGAGTGACGAAAGATGAAGTTGGAGAGATGATGGGGACAGTATTATACAGGGTCTTCTAAGCCATTTAAGTGGTTTTACCCCTTCTCTGAGGTACTTGGGAAGCCATCAGAAGAATAGCTTGATCTTACTTATGCTTTAAAAGAATCATTCTGGCTGCTGGTTGAGGATAGACTGAAGGGACTTTACTAAGGAGGCTAAATTCAAGTTAAGTCAACCTCATACGGTCAATTTTTGTCTTGAGACTGTGGTGAAAAACACAAAAGTCACTGACTATGTCAATAAGAAAGGCCTTCAATGTTTGGATAAAGAGCTGACCAGTGACTGAATGAATCAGTCAATCCTTTTAGCAGGCGTATTACCTACAGTGCCTCTTTGTTCTTCCTTATTCCCCCAAATAGAAGGTGTGTTATTAAAACTATGGGGGGGGGGACTGAAACATGTATAATAAACAAGGGATCATAAATGAAAGTGAAATGCCTGTTCTTTTGCTGCTTACATAATTATTACAAATTCATTTGTAAAAATCAAACATTACAGAAATGTGTGATCCTAGAAAGTGAGTCTGCAGAGCCACTGCTCAGAGATAACCAGTGTTAACATTTTCTCTGTGTGTTGGTTTTTTTTTTGAGACAGAGTCTCACTGTGTCACACTTGGTAGAGTACTGTGGCGTCACAGCTCACAGCAACCTCAAACTCTTGGGCTTAAGTGATTCTCTTGCCTCAGCCTCCCAAGTAGCTGGGACTACAGGCGCCTGCCACAGCGCCCAGCTGTTTTTGGTTGCAGTTGTCATTGTTGTTCAGCAGGCTCAGGCCGGGTTCGAACCTGCCAGCCACGGTGTATGTGGCCGGCACCCTACCCACTCAGCTATGGATGCTGCCTGTGTATTTTCTTTTTTTACTTTGTGGGTATGTTAACTCCAGAAGTTTTTCTGTGCAAAATGTAAGCACATTTAGATTGTTTTTGTTTTTCTGTTTCACAAGGCTGTAGCATCTCTGAGTACTTGTGAAAATGTTTCTAGAGGATGAATTTCTAGAATTGCTAAGGCCAAAGAGTATGAATATTATTAATAGTAAATGAAAATTAATTGTATAGCATTAATTATTACTAATTTTAAGACATGTAAAATATTTCCTACTTCTTGTTTTATTTTTTGTTTTTTGTGGTTTTTTTGGCCGGGGCTTGGTTTGAACCTGCCACCTCCGGCATATTGGGACTGGCGCCCTGCTCCTTGAGCCACAGGCGTCGCCCTTCTTGTTTTATTTTAATAAACTTTGTCTCATAGATTTCATGCTTTCATAGGTTGGGACTCCTAAACTTGGTTTTTTCCTCGTATAGGATGGTAAGTTTCTCAGTAGTAAGTTTAACTACCACGGGGTTTTCAGGAACTTCCTCTTCAAGGTTGAGAAAGACTTCTGTTTTATTAATTCTAAATATTTACCACCTTGAAGTGTTAGTGTATATTTTTTTCTCCAACACCCTTGTGTGAGGAAAACATGTATGTTTCATTTTTGATACTTACTGGGTTTGGTCACTTGGTCATCTCTGTCTTGGGAGATTGACAAATGATTGAGAGAATCCAGGCATCTTTTTTCCTCATTAAGAGACACTAACACTTAGATATATAACTTATTTGTCGTGAAGGGTGATTAGGCAACCACTTTCTCTCTGGCAATGTGAGAGTGAGGCTAGGGTGCAGGAGTGGTACCGTTGCTGTTAATATTTCTCATCTTTGTAGCTCACCTGCCCAACTAGGTTCGTGCCTGCTTGAATTCTGAGTGTGATCCTTGCTTTACTCTCTGTATCAGGAGTTGGCACACTTTTACTGTGACGCGCAAAATAGTAAATATTTTAGGCTTTGAAGGCTGTACGGTCTGTGTTGAAACTATTCAACTTTGCTGTTACAGGTTAGAAGCAGCCATAGACAACATGTATGTGTCTGTCTTCCAGTAAAACTTTATTTATGGAAACAAAGTTGATTTTCATATAATTTTCACGTGCCATAAAATTTTTTCTATTGGTGTTTTTCTAACTACTTAAAAATATAAAAACTATTCTTAGCTCGTGGGTATACAAAACCAGGCAGTGTGCCAATTTGGCCTGCAGGCTGTAGTTTGCCAATCCCTACTTTGTACGAATGCTATTTGGAAAAGAATCGAGTGTTAGAGTAATGGAAGGCATTATCCCAATGAGGGCCCAGAAGAGTTGGATAGGGGCCTCCTGGACTTGTTCTCTCTCTGTACTTTGGATTAGATGCCCTAAATATCAGCTCCTGGGGGATTTTTTGACGGTTAAGAGCAGGCATAAGTGCATAAAGAATTTCCTGGGCTATCTGCCCTAAAGCAAGGTTCTTTAGCCTCACTTTATGTCTGACTTGGGAATTGCGTGCAAGTGCAGAGACTTGCCTTGGTCATGGGGCATGAGCCTCTAGGTCCTTGAGGCAGTATGTTTGACAGGCAGCCCTTCCCCCAGTGCAGGTCCAGTTAGCACCTGTTAGGCTGATGTACATTATTCCTCATTGCTCCTTCTGGAGCTGAATGATGTAGAGAGTGTGCTGTGTATTTTGTACAGACATCAAATCATGAAAAGATGAAATCGCTTCCGTCAGTTCAGGGTGTTGGACTGCTCAGGGAACTACAATGAAATCTATATGTGTGCTGCAAATACATTGGAAACAATTTCCTGTGTATTCATTCTTTCCCCCTCAGATTTCCTTCTCTGCTGTATCTGTTCAGAGTTGTGCTCTAAAGGGGTGCGTTGGAGGTTTTCCCAAGACACTAACACCAGGTGTATGGGGATCTGTTTGCATAATATATATTGCTTATTGTAATCAGTACCAGCCCATTAGAACCATGCAGGTAGCTTCCCCACCTCTTCCTGAATTTCTTATTGGGGTGAGGTAGAAGCAGGAAGTAGTATATCTTATTTCTGTTCCTTCTTAGAAACACTTCTGACTACATGTTTGTGTGAGCAAATTTTGCTGTCATGGTTTGGCCTGTAACATTAACCCAGAGATTGCAAAATAGTCCTTAGGTATCCTTTATTGGTCCTCAAAATGTTTCTAAAAATTTCAGATTTTTTTCCTACATAAATCCACATAGCTGGATTCTGTTAAAAATAATTAAAGATCTGACAACACTGGCTCACATTCCCACATAATAACAATCAGCAGGAGGTGAGTAGAATAACAGCTCCTTTAATCAAGGCATGGACTTCCTTCTTCATGCCTTTGTCTACACTATGCTGATGTCATGTTTCCTACTTAAATCTGATTTTGTGTATGTGACCATGGCATTATCCTAAAGAAAACGTTTTGATGGGTGGGTGTTATGTCCTAAGTGCCCTACCACTCAGCTCCACCAGAGGGAGGCACTGGACATTATAGCCCCTCTCCTCCACCCCACTATCCTGCCTAATTCATCGCCAGGGGCTCCCCTGTAGAGCTGTCAGCTGACACCTCACCTGAGAAGCTGCCTGATTTTTTAATAGCAACAATTAGCAAACTCCTCTGTTTCTTAAGGGGGAAAGTGGAGGTTCTAAGTTTATTTGCTGGATGGGACTCTTTAGCAAGCAGATCTTTGTTAAGTCAAGTTATGTAGTCTGAGAGCAAACTTTTTATGGACCGTGTAAAGGCTTGGAAAAGATTGCCTGTTGACAGAACACCTACCTTAGAGAAAGATGTGAGTTCCAGTGAAAAGTCTGTATGACTTGGGTGTCACCTGCCAGGAAATTATAATCAAGTTAGAGCAGGAGCAGAAAATTGTAACAATAGAGGAATCAAAGGCTGAAAGTAGGACCTCGTCATATAAAGAGATTTGGACCTTTTTTTTAGAGAGAGTCTCACTTTGTTGCCCTTGGTGGAGTGCTGGAGCTTAGGCGATTCTCTTGCCTCAGCCTCCCACATAGCTGGGACTACAGGTGCTCGCCACAACGCCTGCCTATTTTTTATTGCAGTTTGACCAGGTCTGGGTTCAAACCTGTCACCCTCAATATATATGGGGCCAGTGCCCTACTCACTGAGCCACAGGCGCTGCCCCAGATTTGGTGCTTGTTAACTTTGTGTTCCTTTCCTTTGTGGCATCAGGGAGTATGTGTGAATCTTGTTTCCTCTTCTACTTTTTTCTTCCTCTACACATGTTCACATAGTTATCCCAGCTTCTACTGCCTCTGTCTCTCTTCTTCCCTGTGGATCATTTCACCTCAGTAAGGTGGCATTTATCTTTTCCTTTATTGTTCTTTTGGCAGATTTAACTCACCAATTCTTCCTTCTGTTGTTTCTTTCTTTTGACTAGCCAAGTGTAATAGTGAGAAAGGGGGGGAAAGTAGAAGTTCAGTCTGTAGTTGATTATAAACAGCCAATTCAGGTAACTCACTACCTTTGGGCCAATCAACAGGATTTTTTTTTCTTTTTTTGAGACAGAGCCTCAAGCTGTCACCCTGGGTAGAGGGCTGTGGCATCACAGCTCACAGCAACCTCCAACTCCTGGGCTCAAGCAATTCTCCTGCCTCCGCTTCCCAAGTAGCTGGGACTACAGGCGCCTGCCACAACGCCCGGCTATTTTTTTGGTTGCAGCCGTCATTGTTGTTTGGTGGGCTCAGGCTGGATTCAAACCCGCCAGCTCAGGTGTATGTAGCTGGAGCCACATATATATATATATATATATATATATATATTTTGGTTTTTGGCAAGGGCTAGGTTTGAACCTACCACCTCTGGCATATGGGACCGGCGCCCTACTCCTTAAGCCACAGGCGCCGCCCACATATGATTTTTTTTTTTTAATCTTTGCGTGTTGTGTAGTAAAATCCATAAAACATAGCCCATAGCCTTTTCCTTTTAATAGTATTTTTATTTTTTTTGTAGAGACAGAGTCTCACTTTATGGCCCTCGGTAGAGTGTCATGGCCTCACACAGCTCACGGCAACCTCCAACTCATGGACTTAAGGGATTCTCTTGCCTCAGCCTCCCAAGTAGCTGCTTTTAATAGTATTTCAGGTATACAGTATGATGTTGTTAACTGTGTGCACTTGGGATCTCTAGAAATTTTTCATCTTGCATGTCTCGTTGAACAACTTCTGTTTTTTCCTTCCCTAAACCCCTGGCAGCCACAATTCTACTTTTATTCTGTGAGTCTGATTACTTTAGATACCTCTTATTCGTTGAACCACACAGTATTTGTCTTTTTGTGATTGGCTTATTTCACTTGGCATAGTGTCCTCCAAGCTCATCTAAGTTATAGCATGTGGCAGAATATCCTTCTAATATTCCATTCTATGTATATACCACATTTCATGCTTTTATTTGTTGATGGACACTTTGTTGTTGTTGATGGACACATGTTATTTGTTGTTGGCTGCTTCCTCATTTTGGCCAGTTTGAATAATGCTACAGTAAACATGGATGTGCACATATCACTTTGAAATCATCTTTTTTTTTCTTTCTTTCTTTTTTTTGAGACAGAGTCTCATGTCTTATTATCTTGCCCCTGGTAGAGTGCTATGGCATCACAGCTCACAGCAACTTCAAACTTTTGGGCTTAAGCAATTCTCTTGCCTCAGCCTCCCAAGTAGGTGAGACTACAGACGCCCTCCACAACCCCGGTTTTTTTGTTGTTGTTGTTGTTGTTGTCATTGTTGTTTGGCAGGCCCAGGCTGGGTTCGAACCCGTCAGCCTTTGGGTATGTGGCTGGCGCCTTAGCCGCTGAGCTATAGGCTCTGAGCCTCTTTCTTTCTTTTATTTATTTATTTATTTATTTATTTATTTTTTTTTTTTTTTGTAGAGACAGAGTCTCACTTTATGGCCCTCGGTAGAGTGCCATGGCCTCACACAGCTCACAGCAACCTCCAACTCCTGGGCTTAAGCGATTCTCTTGCCTCAGCCTCCCGAGCAGCTGGGACTACAGGCGCCCGCCACAACGCCCGACTATTTTTTGGTTGCAGTTTGGCTGGGGCCGGGTTTGAACCCGCCACCCTCGGTATATGGGGCTGGCGCCTTACCGACTGAGCCACAGGCGCCGCCCTTTTATTTATTTTTTTTAATGAGACAGTCTTGCTCTGTTGCCCTGCCTAGACAGAGTGCAGTGGCATCAGCTTAGGTCACTGTAACCTCTTGAACTCAAGCAATCCTCCTGCTTCAGCCTCTTGAGTAGCCGGGACTATAGGTGCAATAGTGAGCCACCATGCCCAACTAATTTTTCTATTTTTCTGTAGAGACAGTGTCTTGGAGTTCTGCTGTTGCTCAAGTTGGTCTTGAACTCCTGAGCTCTAGGGCTTCTCCTGCCTTGACCTCTCAGAGTGCTAGGATTACATGAGCCACCACACCTGACCTCAATTCCTGTTTTCATTTCTTTTGGATCTATAACCACAAGTGGGGGTTGCTGGATTGCATGGTAGTTCTATTTTTAATTGTTTGAGGAACCTTCATACTGTTTTCCATAGTGGCTTAACCATTTTACAATCCTACCAACAGTGTGCCAGTGTGCAGGGGTTCCAGTTTCTTCACACCGCTGCCAGCACTTGTTATTTTCTGGTTTTTGTTTGTTTCTTTTTTGGTTTTTGTTTTAATAATAGCCATCCCCACTGGTTTGTGTGGATAAATAATTGTGGTTTAGATTTGCATTTCCCAATATTAAGCATCTTTTCATATACTTGTTTGACCATTTTTATATCATCATTGGGGAAATGTGATTCAAGTCCTTTGCCCGTTGTTTAATATGGTTATCTTTTTGTTTGTTGGTTGCACACGTAGGAGTTCCTTATATACTTTGGACATTAAATATTTGTCTGATAAATGGTTAGCAAGATTTTTTCCTATTCTATAGATGGCCTTTTCACTCTGTTAGTCTGCTTCCTTTGTTGCACAGAAGGTTTTAAGTTTGATATAGTCCCATTTATCTATTTTTGCTTTTGCCTATAGGTTTAATGCATAGGCATAGGCAAATGGGCAGTGATTTCATATCTAAGAAGTCATTGTTTCGGGTCCTGTGTTTAGTCTTTAATTCATTTGGAATTGGTTTTTGTATATGTATGAGTGTCCATCTACATTCTTTTGCATGTGGATATGTAGTTTCTCCAGCACTATTTGTTGAAGAGACCATCATTTCCCAATTGTATAGTTGTGGCATCCTTGTCAAAGGTCAGAATCACATGTGTACGGTAGCATTTATTTCTGGTCTCCCAATTCTGTTCCATTGGTCTATATGTCTGACTTTATACCAAAACCATATTTTTTTTTTTTTTTTGAGACAGAGCCTCAAGCTGTCACCCTGGGTAGAGTGCAGTGGCATCACAGCTCACAGCAACCTCCAACTCCTGGGCTCAAGCGAGTCTCCTGCCTCCACCTCCCAAGTAGCTGGGACTACAGGCGCCCGCCACAACGCCCAGCTATTTCTTGGTTGTAGCCATGATTGTTGTTTGGCGGGCCCGGGCTGGATTCGAACCCGCCAGCTCAGGTGTATGTGGCTGGCCCCTTAGCCGCTTGAGCCACAGGCACTGAGCCCCAAAACCATATTTTTATTATTTTAGCTTTGTAATGTTTTGAAATCAGAAAGTTTGAGGCCTCCAGCTTTGTTCTTTTTTCTCAAGATTTCTTGGCTATTTAAGGTCCTTTGTGATTCCAAATGAAATTTAGGATTTTTTTTCTATTCCTACAAAAAATGCCATTGAAATTTTGATAGGGATTACATTGAATCTGTAGATACATTGGGTAGTATGGACATTTTAACAATATTAACATGAAGTTTTATTAATATTACTAAGACTTATTAATAATATAATAATGTAAGTTCCCATGAACATGATGTGTCTTTCCAATTTATTTGTATCTGCTTTGCTTATGATTATTATTATTATTATTTTTTGCAGTTTTTGGCCTGGGCTGGGTTTGAACCCACCACCCTCCAGCGTATGGGACTGGCACCCTACTCCTTGAGCCATAGGCGTCGCCTTGCTTATTATTTTTTTTTTCTGGAGACAGAGTCTCACTTTGATGCCCTCTGTAGAGTGTGGTGGCATTATATAGCTCACAGCAACCTCAAACTCTAGGGCTCAAGCAATTATCTTGCCTCAGCGTCCCAAGTAGTTGGGACTACAGGTGCCCACCAAAACACCGGCTATTTTTTTTTATGACTCCCCTCCCCCAGTGCCTGGGTATTTTTTTCTCGCTCTGTCTCAGGCTGTTCTTGAACCTGAGAGCTCAGGGAAATCCACCCTCTCAGACTCCCAGAGTGCTGTGATTACAGGTGTGAGCCACCGCACCTGGCTCTGCTTACTTTTTGAAGTTTTGTAGTTTTTAGTCAATAAGTCTTGAACCTCCTTGGTTAACTTTATTCCTAAGTATTCTATTTTATTCTTTTTGATGCTATTGTACATAGGATTGTTTTCTTAATTTCTTTTTGGCAGATGTAACCCTTTTGAGATTTAGATCAAGGGAGAACTCTTTTTTTTCCCCTTTAAACTTCTCTGTCGTCCCAGAAGTTCAGCATTCTTCTCCTCTGCATGCTTTCCTGATTGTTTTTATCCTTATTTCTTATTATTTTCTCGTTATTCTACCAGAAAGAATTCAAGGAAAAGCTGAATTGGTCATTTTCTGTAAGCTCCTTGAAGGCAAAGGACCAAAGCTGTCATACTCATTCTGACAGAGCTGCTGAATAGAATCCTTCATAGAGCTACTAAGTTTGGTGACTGTGAGATGATACTGTTTTAGATGTGATAAGGTAGGAGGAAGAGAGATCATCAGTACATACTTATTGTGAGAACTTAAAAGTGTTTTATAGGTGAGCTTTGGAAAACCCTTGGAATGATATATTTCGCTGGTGGTTCTCAAAGTTTGCCCTCAGATCAATGAGCATGTCCTGGGAACTTGTTAGAAATGCAGGTTTTCTGGGTCTGCCCTACATCCACTGAATCAGTGTGTGGGAGGAAGGGGAAGGCAAGGATTGCAATGTACCTGCCTTTTAAACAAGCTTTTCAGGCGATTCTGTTGCATGCTAAAGTTAAAGAACATTATTTTAAAACATCTAGGAATTCTCTCTCTCTTTTTTTTTTTAATTCTTTTTTATTTAGGAAGAACGAAAGAGAAAGTTTAGAGCACTTCCAAAGAGAGTTGGAAGTGGGTCCCTGTCATGGACAAGAAAAGGTGAGAGATGGGTGGCGCCTGTGGCTCAAGGAGTAGGGCGCTGGTCCCATATGCCAGAGGTGGTGGGTTCAAACCTAGCCCTGGCCAAAAACCAAAAAAAAAAGAAAAGGTGAGAGACACCCCATCTAGGAATTTATCACCCTTCCAATCTCACCCTCCCCTCCAAAAACTCAGTAGTATACTAGCCACACTTTGCATTATTCATTACTCCTTGTTTTTCCTTTTGCTCCTGTCCCATGTAATTCATTGCTGCTTTAACTTTTATAATCTTCGTAGGTTTGCCTTCTTCTCTTTTTTGTAACATTTTAATAGAAAGTTTTTGTTTTTTATTTTTTTGAGACAGAGTCTCACTTTGTCGCCTTTGGTAGAGTGATGTGGCATCATAGCTCACAGCAACTTCAAACTCGGGTTTAAGCAATTGTCTTGCCTAAGCAAGACAGCACCCAGCTATTTTTTTATTTTTTTAGGAGACTGGGTCTCACTTTTGCTTAAGTTGGTCTTGGACTTGTGAGCTCAGGCAATCCACCCACCTCGACCACCCACGTGCTGGGATTACAGGCGTGAGCCACCATGCACAGTGAAAGTTTGGGGGTTGAACAATGTTAGGTTCAAATCTTGGTTCTATTGTGGGATCTTGGGAAGGTCACACAGTAAGTAGCTCAGTTTCCTGTTGTTGTTGTGAGGGTTAAATGAGATAAAACAAAATAAAACAAAACAAAAACAACAAAAATAATAATAATACTTAAAGGGTGGCGCCTGTGGCTCAAGGAGTAGGGCGCTGGTCCCATATGCCAGAGGTGGCGGGTTCAAACCCAGCCCCGGCCAAAAAAACCAAAAAAAAAAAAAAAAAAAAAGAGATAAAACATCAGTCACTTTTATAAGTTTAGAAGCTTAAAAAATACCAGCTTTCTGGTGGCACCGGTGGCTCAAAGGGGTAGGGCGCTGGTCCCATATGCTGGAGGTGGCAGGTTCAAACTCAGCCCCGACCAAAAAAAAAAACAATAAGTAAAAATAAAAAAACCCAGCTTTCTCCATTATTCTTTTGCTTTAAGAAAAAAATCATCTACTTTGCCTGATATATTCAGTGCATGTTGTTTTTTTTTTTCCCCCATGTACTAGTATTACTTTCTAGACTTCAAGCTTCCTGGCATATATATGAAAACTCACCATATAAAATTGGCATAAACCAAATATATAGGAAAGTGAAATGTCTTATATAAAAGGAGCAGAAGGCAAGGCTTAGGATAGGGCTGATGCTAGACACTCCCATTAGTGACGTGCAGTAGATACAAAAAGATTCTTGGAAGGTTCCATAATACAGAAAGTAGTTTGGTTTATAGCAAAGGAATAGGATGTTATCTTCAGTTTTCTTACACTCTTTTGTAGTGATTTATGCAAAAGTAAATTGTCCTGTCTCTTGTTAAGGGAGGAATCACAAATTGCCTTTAATTCCTCAAATTCTAGGGCTACCCTTTACGTTGAGAGCCCTCTGGGGCAAGTATATTTCAGATAGGTGCAGAGCCCGATTGGGATAGATAGGAAAGAGCAGTTCTTCTTTAGGCACAGTGAACTGGTGTGTACTTAGTTTTATTGTTTATGATGTTTTCAAATGATTTTTTGTTTTTGGGTAGTCAAGATTCCTTTGAGGAGAGATGTAATTACATTAGGGCTGTAAGCTAACTTCATGGACTTAGTTCTAGTGCTGCTATTGTTGTTCTAGTGTTGCTATTTCAAGCTTAACTTGAAAGCTCTACAAGATAAGGAGCTATTCCATTCATAAATCACACACCAAAAGCTAGTGACTTAAAATACCATTTTATAGCCAGGCTCAGTGGCTCACGCCTGTAATCCTAGTATTAGGAGGCTAAGGCTGGTGGATTGCCTGAGCTCACAAGTCAGAGACCAACTTAAGGAAGAGTGAGACCCCCATCTCTTTAAAAAAAAAAAAAAAATAGCTGGGCACTGTAAAGGGCTCCTGTAGTCCCAGCTACTTGGGAGACTGAGTCAAGACAATTGCTTAAGCCCAAGAGTTTGAGGTTGCTGTGAGCTATGATGATGCCAAGGCAGTCTACTGAAGGTGACAAAGTGAGACTCTTATCTCAAAAAAAAAAAGAAAGAAAAGAAAAAAAAGACCATTTTATTATCTTTTCTTTTTTTTTTTTTTTTTTTTGCAGTTTTTGGCTGGGGCTGGGTTTGAACCTGCCACCTCTGGCATATGGGACCAGCACCCTACTCCTTTGAGCCGCAGGCGCTGCCCCATTTTATTATCTTTCATGTGTCTTTCTATTATCTTTCCATAGACTGGGTTCAGTTGGGAAGTTCTTCTTCTGATTATGGTAGGGTTCTCTCTAGAATAATCTAGAGACTCAGTTGAGACCCATGGGCCTCTCTCCCTTTCCACATGCTTCTAGAGCTCTTATCTCTATATGGCTTCTCCATCATAGGAGCTGGATTTCTTATATAGTAGTTTATGGCTTCTAAAATTAACAGTTCTGAGAGGAAGGAAATGGAAGCTGCCAGTTCTCTGGCCCAGAACTGGCACAGCTGGCTACATTCTCTTGAATAAAGCAAGTCCTAGAGCAGTCTAGCTAGGTTCAGTGTAGGAGGCGACTACACAAGGTGAGAATATCAAGAGGTTAGATTCTTTGGGGCCATCTTTGGAGACTACTTCAGGGAACATATCTATTTTATTTAGTACTAATATATGTAACTAGTAAAAGGCACGCAATATTTGTGGGTTGAATCAAACCACAATCTCTGTGTTGGATGGACCAACATATAGATTGGTGGATGGATGGATACCTGGACTTTTCTTCAACTCTTCCTTCCTTCCTTCCTTCCTTCCCTTCCCTCCCTTTCCCTCCCCTTCTCTCTCTCTCTCCAGAGTCTCACTTTGTCTCCCTTGGTAGAGTGCCATGGTGTCATAGTTCACTCTTGGGCTTAAGCGATTCTCTTGCCTCAGCCTTCCAAGTAGTTGGGACTACAGGCACACCCCACAACACCTGGCTATTTTTAGAGATGAGGTCTCGCTCTGGCTCAGGGTGGTCTCGAACCTGTGAGCTCAGGCAATCTGCCTACCTCTGTCCCCCGGAGGGCATGCTGGGATTACAGGTGTGAGCCACTTTGCCCAGCCCACATCCTTCGTTTTTTTTTGAGACAAGAGTCTCAAGCTGTTGCCCTGGGTAGAGTGCCACAGCATCACAGATCACAGCAACCTCCAACTTTTGACTTAAGTGATTCTCTTGCCTCAGCCTCCCAAGTAGCTGGGACTACAGGTGCCTGCCACAACACCTAGCTATTTTTTGTTACAGTTGTCACTGTTGCTTAGCTGGCCCAGGCCGGGCTCGAACTCACCACCTTTGGTGTATGTGGCTGGCGCCATAACCACTGTGCTACAGGCACCAAGCCACACATCTTTCTGACAAAGCACCTTTTTAGGCATGGAGACCTAAGTGGCCAGAAAGCATTATATTCAAGATATTTTGGGAGCTGTACTCCATGGAAGAAGGAAAATAATGGCCATTTGTTGGACTTTATGCTGACTACTATACTTGATACATGTTCTTACTTAATTATAATAATTTCATGAAATAAGGATTTCCCCTCAAATGTGGAAGCTGAGGATAATGAACTTGTCCTAGGTCACACAGCTAATAAGTAACACAAAATGGATTTACATTGTAATCTGTCTGATTCTAAAGCTCATACTGAATTGGTTTCTCAAAGTTTTCTCTTGATTAGTAGAGACCATTAAGATTTTTAAACAATCTTTTTTGTTGTTGTTGTTGAGACAGAGTCCCACCCTATGCCCCTGAGCAGAGTGCAGTGCGCATGGTAGCTCACTGTAGCCTCAGACTCGGGCTGTGGGCATCCTGCTGCCTCAGCCTCTGGAAGCCGCTGGGATTACAGGCACTTGCCACGGTGCCTGCCTGGGTTTTTCCATTTTTTTCATGAGTCAGGGTCTCACTGTCACTCAGGCAAGTATTGAACTGAGGTCAAGCAATTCTCCCTCCTCAGCCTCCCACAGTGCTGGGATTACAGGTGTGAGCCACCGCGCCCGGCTTAATCTTTTTCTTAAGATTTTTTTTTTTTTTTTAGTGGGGGGAGGACAGAGTCTCACTCAGTCACCCCTGGTAGAGTGCCTTGGCATCATAGCTCACAGCAACCTCAGACTATTTGGCTCAAAGGATCCTCTTGCCTCAGCCTCCCAAGTAACTGGGACTATAGGTGCCTGCCACAGCGCCAAGCTATTTTTAGAGATGGGTGTCTCGCTCTAGCTTGGGTTGGTCTCGGAGTGTGAGCTTAAGCAATCCTTCCACCTTGTCCTCACAGAGTACTGGGATTACACTACAACCATTAAGATTTATCAGAGGTTTTACAATAGCAGCACTACTGACATTTGGGGCCAAATAATTCGTTATTGTGGGAAGCTGTCCTGTGCATTGTAGGATGGTTAGTAGTATTCCTGGCCTTTACCCACTAAATGCCATTAGCACTCCCCACACCTAGATGCAACAACCAAAAATGTCTCCAGATATTGCCAAATGTCTTTTGGGGGGAATCCCTTTCCCATTGAAAACTACAGGTAAATTATTTTATTATTTACTGTCCTTTGATCTTACTGGGACTTTTGTTTGTTTTTTTAGAGACATAGTCTTGCTTTATCATCTAGGCTGGAGTACAGTGGTACTATCACAACTCACAGCAAACTGTAACTCCTTGGGTTAAGCAATCTAAGCCCACCCCCACCTCTGCCTCACCCGTCCTAGTAGCTGGAACTACAGGTGTGTGTAGTCTTTGCTGTGCTAAAAAATTTGGTGGCAGGGGTCATGGAGGGTAGGGTTTCACTGTGTTATCCAAGCTGGTCTTAAACTCCTGGTCTTAAGTGATCCTCCCTCCTGGGCCTCCCAGAGCCACTTTGCCCAGCCTGGTTTTTTATGTTTTTTGTTTGAGATAGAGTCTCATTTTGTCACCCTCAGTAAAGTGCCATGGTGCCATACCTCCCAGCAACCTCCAATTCTTAGGCTCAAGCTATCCACCCACTTTGGCCTCCAGAGTGCTAGGATTACAGGCGTGAGCAACTGTGCCTGCTTTTTTTTTTTTTTTTTGAGACAGCCTCAAGCTGTCGCCCTGGGTAGAGTGCCCTGGGATCACACCTCACAGCAACCTCCAGCTCCTGGGCTTAAGCGATTCTCTTGCCTCTGCCTCCCAAGTACCTGGGACTACAGGTGCCTGCCACAACGTCCCGCTGTTTTTTGGTTGCAGCCATCATTGTTTGGTAGGCTGGACTGGATTCAAACCCACCAGCTCAGATGTATGTGGCTGGCGCCTTAGCCACTTGAGCTACAAGCGCCGAGCTGACCGTGCCTGTTCTTGTTTTTTATTGTATTTTATTATTATTATTTTTTGAGACAGTCTCACTATGTCATCCTTGATAGAGTACTGTGGCATCACAGTTCACAGCAATCTTCGACTCTTGGGCTTATGCAATTCTCTTGCTTCAGCCTCCCATGTAGATGGGACTATAGGCGCCCACCACAACGTCTATTTTTTTATTGCAGTTGTCATTGTTGTTTAGCTGGCCCTGGGCAGGGTTCGAACTGCCAGTCTTGATGTATGTGGCTGGCGCCATAATCACTGTGCTATACCGGTACTGAGCCTTGTTGTTTGTTTTTATTATGACGTCTCACAAGGGACTGGCAGTGGCTTTACACCATCTAACTCTTATAATGGGATAGTACTGCCTGATTCTGGTGGTCTTGAGTCATGCCTTTCTCTCATTGTCTCTCTCTTCTTTTGCCTTGCCTTTGTTCTTTTGTCTCTGATTCCCCTAAATAAAGCACAGCTGGGTAAAGTGGTGTTTGTAAGGACTTTTTACACAGGTATCATTCAGCAGGCATTCAGATCTCTGAAATTATAGCCATTATTGTTTGTAAAAAGAAGGCAATTTACTTGTTCTAATTATAGTAGAGGGGGGAAATGCGTAATTTTTAGCAAGCTGGGAATTAAGTGGCTTCCATACTCCACAGAGTTAATCTTCATCAGGGTGGTGTTGATTGACATGCCGGGGGACGATGTTAATATGCGATTCTTTTTGGGAACGGGGGAGGAGAGTGGAAATTGCAGTTTCTCTACTAATTGTACATTAGGTGTCATTTATGACAATTTCATGTTGTCTAGACAGAGGGAAATGATGGCAAAATTATTTCAGTGGAGTCAAATGCTGAGTCCAGAAGGAATCAGGGTGGTTGCTTAAGTCAGGATCAGGCTGGAAGGACAAAACAGTATACCCCCGAGGTGAATCAGTGAAAATCAAATGTCACCAAGAGAAGCATTTCCAAATAAACCTAGGATATAAAGAAAGTGATTATATTCTCTGAGCTTTGTGTTAGCTCAAGGGCTAACAGTGGATTTTTGGGGAGCCCAGCTGGAATCTATGCCCTCTTGTCTATTTTTGTAGACTAAATAAATCTCATTACATGAACAGGTATGAGCTGGGAATCTGCCTCTTTGCCTCTTAGCAATAAATGCCCCAGCCCACATCACCTTCCTTGCCTTTCATTCTCTGATAAGTCTTCATTTACTAACTCTATTTGCCTTCCTGATGCTGGCCCTACGATCTTACTTCCTATTAGACAGTATAATGCTAGCAGTAAACCAGGGTCAAAAGCTTGTCACTTAGCCTTGGTCAAGGATTTTTTTGTTTTGTTTTTGAGACAGTCTTACTATGTCTCTCTTGGTAGAGTGCTGTGGAGTCACAGCTCACAGCAACCTCAAACTCTTGGGGTTAAGCAATTCCATTGCCTCAACTTCCCAGGTAGCTGGGACTACAGGCGCCCCCCACAACAGCCGGCTATTTTGTTATTTTGTTGTTGTTGTTGCAGTTGTCATTGTTATTTAGCAGGCCTGGGCCGGATATGAACCCACCAGCCTCAGTGTATGGGCACTGAGCCAGATTTTTTTTTTATACAGAGTCTCAGGCTGTCACCCTGGGTAGAGTGCTGTGGAATCATAGCTCACAGCAACCTCCATCTCTTGGGCTCAAACGATCCTCTTGCCTCAGCTTTTCTATTTTTAGTAGAGACGGGGTCTCGCTTTTTCCTCAGGTTGGTCTTCAACCCATGAGCTCAAGCTATACATCCACCTCGGCCTCCCATAGTGCTAGGAGTACAGGCATGAGCCACTGAACCTGGCCTTGGTCAAGGATTTTTAAAAGTTTTAGGTCAGGAATTGGAATGTGAAAAACAGTCTTAAAAGACATTTACAGATTTGCTTTAATCGAAGTAGGTGATTCTACCAATATATTCTTTGAAGAATTAAGAAGCCTGGATATAGACTTTTTTTGAGACAGAATCTTATTTTGTCAATCTCAATAGAGTGCTCTAGCATCATTGCTCACAGCAACCTCAAACTCTTGAGCTCAAGCGAGTCTCTTGCCTCAGCCTCTCAAGTAGCTGGGACTACAGGCACCTGCCACAGTGCCTGGCTATTTTTAGAGACAGAGTCTCACTCTGGCTCAGACTGGTCTCCAACCTGTGAGCTCAGGCAATCCACCTGCCTCAGCCTCCCAGAGTGCTGAGGCATGAGCCACTGTGCCTGGCCTGGAGGTAGACTTTTAAGGATTTGTCTGTCATTCTGAATAAAATTAGCTAAGAATTCAGGATTATGGAATTCTGTAAATCTCTTCCTGAATTCAAGGGAAACCAGTCACTTAAGATGCACTACCTCTTAATTAAAATCTAAATATATATATCCTAGCCATTGCTTATGGGGGCATGTGTGCATGAGAGTATTGGAACTAGCCATGAAACTTTCCCCCATAGATTTGTTCTTACTAATCCTTTGGTTAAAAGCCTCTGGTCTAACTAAATCCATGGTTTAAAAAAACTATGTGGTCTTTGAACAGACCTTCCATGTCTCCCAGACAAAATGGATTTGGATATAGGGTAAAGTCATCCATGTCAACCTGGTCCTTTGGGTTTACATGATGATGAGAGTGAGTTTTTATTATAAATTGGAGTTTTGTCACTCTATCTTATGTGTTGAACTAAGCATAATATCAACTAATCATTTTACAAATGTATTAAAAATAACTGCCCACCACACAGTTAACAGAGGGTCAGATGTTCCCAAAGGGATCTGGCTGACTTTTCAGGCAAGGCTTTTATGTAGTGAGACACATGATTGCACACTCTGTATAAATTCTGTTTGCAGACTCTTCCCTTTTGGTGTCTGTATAATTATGTTGTACTCTGATGTTTTACCATCTATTGCTCACTGCCCAGAGGCACTGAGAAATACATTAATGTTTTGAGAAGATGTTTTTAAGCTTTTTTGGTGAAAGACATTGTCTTGAACCCTGTGAATTATTTATGTTTGATAGTAAATAAGGCAGATCCATACCATCAGCTCTTTCTGTAGTATTTGGTTTCTTCCTGGGGTTAGCCTCTTAGCAGTGCCGCCTTGCCTTGGTCCACCCCACAGTAGGGGTAGGAATTGCCTGCCAGACTCTGCTGGCAACTGCATCACATGCTATAAGTGCATCCCTCAAAGTAGGGGGCCCTGCAGCGATCAGATGAATGCCTATCATTGGATAACTTCAATGATAATTGCTAGTGTGTGAAATGGGGAGGCTTGGATGCCTCTGCTTTAAAGCAGAGATGTCAATTTGGAAATCATAATAGAGGTGTCGTTTCAGAACACACAATTATTTTTTGCAAAGAATAAGGGCTTGTCATCTCCTGGCCCGGGCATGCGCTAAGGCAAAGATCTGGGACTTGCAGGGTAAGATTGAGAAATGAAGAATTCAATGGTTGCTTCACATTTCTTTGGCCTGCTGTCCCTTCAGCCCCTTGTAAACATTGCCCTCTTTCCCCTGTGAGGTCTCTTTTGGCAATATGCAGTCCGGGAGCATAAATGGTAGTTTCCCAGGCAAGTAGCCAGCCTCTGACTTTATGATTTAATGAGGCTCACAGGGACCAGGCTACACTGCTTTTTTCAGAGCAACTATGTCAGCACTTTAACCTGAGTAGCTGAAGTGACCAGAAGGATGCAGGATGATGTAAGCAGTTTCTAAAACCCTTATTCCTAGAGGAATTTTAGCATGAGTTTTTGGGCATCTAGCAACCTTGTCTGAAAGTCAGGGGGTCAGTGGGAGCAATCAGATATGTCTTCTTGCTTATTCTTCCAAGTCTAGGTTAGGCCTGCTCATTCATTCAATAGATAGATATTTATTATAGTCTCCTATTACATATTAATTATAATGTGATGGTTTATTATTATTATTATTATTTTTTGAGGTAGGGTCTTGCCCTGTTGCTGGGGCTAGAGTACAGTGTGTTATAATAGCTCACTCTAACCTCAAACTCCTGGGGCTAAAGCAAATTAACAAGCAAGTCTGAGCAAGAGTGAGACCTTGTCTTTACTAAAAATAGAAAAATGAGGGCCGGGCATGGTGGCTCACCCTGTAATCCCAGCGCTATGGGAGGCTGAATAGGTGGATTGCTAGAGGTCAGGAGTTGAAGACCAGCCTGAGCAAGAGCAAGATACTAGCTTTACTAAAAATAGAAAAATTAGCCGGGTGTGGTAGTTTATAGCTACTCAGGAGGCTGAGACAAGAGGATCACTTGAGCCCAGGAGTTGGAGGTTGCTGTGAGCTATCATGCTACGGCCTTTTATATAGGGCAACACGTTGAGACTCTGTCTCAAAAAAAGAAAAATTAACCAGGCATGGTGGAGGGAACCTGTAGTCCCAGCTACTCTGGAGGCTGAGGCAGGAGGATCATTTGAGCCCAGGAGTTGGGGGTTGCTGGAAACTGTGATGATGCCACTGCACTCTACCCAGGGTAACACAGCAAGACTCTATCTGCAAAAAGAAGAGATGAGAAGAGAAAAGAAAAGAAACATACAGTTTTGACTTTAAGAGATTCCATTGTTCTAGCTAAACTAAACACACAATATCCCACCCGTGTATTTATCTTGGCCATTTCTTGTTTCTAGAAAATCACTCTTTCTCATTGTTGCTTATAAAAATCCTTCAAAGCTGGTCTTGAACTCCTGAGTTAAAGCAATCCTCCTGCCTTGGCCTCCTAAAGTGCTAGGATTACAGGGGTGAGCTACTGTGCCTGACCCCAGAACTACTTTTTTTTTTGAGACAGAGCCTCAAGCTGTTGCCCAGGGTAAAGTGCTGTGGTATCACAGCTCACAGCAACCTCCAACTCCTAGGCTCAAGTGAGTCTCCTGCCTCCGCCTCCCAAGTAGCTGAGACCACAGGCGCCCGCCACAACGCCCGGCTATTTTTTGGTTGCAGCCATCATTGTTGTTTGGCGGGCCGGGGCTGGATTTGAACCCGCCAGCTCAGGTGTATGTGGCTGGCGCCTTAGCTGCTTGAGCCACAGGCACCGAGCCCAGAACTACTTTTTTTATAATAACACTGAGATGTTCTTTGTCTTTTTCACTCTTGTTCTTTCTCAAGTGTACTGTGGATTTCTCTAGGGGTTCCATGACATCTACTGAGGTTATCACTCTCATGGCTAATGGAATGTGTGTGTCTTAAAAATTTCTCAGCTTTAATTTCAGGTGCGATATTAGTATATTTCGATAGATATAACTCATATAAACAAAAGCTTTTTGAGGTCTTCATAATTTTTTAGAACTTAAGATAAACATTGTCCTCTTTGCCCTGTAAAGTTTCTTTTGGTAATATACAGTTCAAAAGCCTCAGAGGTAGTTACCCAGGCAAGCATCCAGCCTCTGATTTTATGATTTAAATGAATCCTGGGACTGAGGGACTGAAAAGTTTGAAAATCACTGAACTATAGCGTATTGCATATCCAAGAGGAAAGAGAAATTTGGCTGCAAAGCTTTGAATGATGAGCTGAGGAGTCTGGGCTGTTTTGTTTCTTTCTTTAGGCAGAAAGGAGCTATTAGTTTTGGTTTGGTTGTACCAGTGAATTGAAATAGCAGATGCTATCCAGAGTAAAGATGGGCTAGGCAAGTGTTCATTAAGCATGGGGCATCAGTGTCAGCGTAGCTGCTGCTTTTTTTTTTTTAAATTGAGACAGTCTCACTTTGTCACCCACCGTAGAGTACTGTAGCATCATAGCTCATAGCAACCGGAAATTCTTGAGCACAAGAGATTTTCTTGCCTCAGCCTTCCTAGTAGCTGGGATTACAGGCACCCACCACAACGCCCGGCTTTTTTTTTTTTTTTCTTTGTTTAGCAGGCCCAGACTGGGTTCAAACCTACCAGTCCCAGAGCATGTGGCTGGTGCTGTATCCATTGAGCGACACAAGCCCAGCCCTCAGTGTATCTTCTAGCAGCAGGTGTTCCCTATTAGTAGAGGCCACAGACTTCTGGCAATTGATTGTTTTCCAATAGTTGGAAAAGGTCTGAACATGTTTGTTTAATTTAGGATATTGATTTTTTCCCCTGTGATCTGACAACCTGTTAAAAGAATATTTTTAGGGTATAATTATTTAGTAAGGAGGCATTGTCACTGGCTTGTTTATTCTAGTACTAGTACCCAGATTTCTGTATCAACTATGATATCTTAGAATTTGAAGTAAAGGATCTTTTAGATGATATCTCATCTGCCCTGACCACTTTTTCCTTTTCTACATTTTCCTTCCACAACTTTTTATTGTCTTTCATCTCATCAAATAGCTGATATAGGGAATCCCTTTGCAGATATTCAGAATCTAATTAGGAGGAAAGAAGTAGTTGTATTGCAGGGGTCCTCAAACTACGGCCCGTGGGCCACATGCGGCAGTGTGATTGTATTTGTTCCCATTTTGTTGTTTTTTTTTTTTTTTTTTACTTCAAAACAAGATATGTGCAGTGTGCATAGGAATTTGTTCATAGTTTTTTTTGTTTTGTTTTGTTTTTTTTTTTGTGGTTTTCGGCCAGGGCTGGGCTTGAACCTGCCACCTCCGGCATATGGGACTGGCGCCCTACCCCTTTGAGCCACAGGTGCCACCCGTTCATAGTTTTTTTTTTTTAAAAACTGTAGTCTGGCCCTCCAATGGTCTGAGGGACAGTGAACTGGCCCCCTGTTTAAAAAGTTTGAGGACCCCTGAAAAGTGTTAGCCATTTTATTATGCAACTTGAATTCTGTGCCTCTTAACTTATGGTTTCAGTAGGGCTTAGTATTCATTTTTGATGGTTTCTGTAGTGCATGATACTTTGATTTCAAGTTTTTCTGTTCCATTTCTTAGTTTTTTCACCTTATCTTTCAAGGAACTTTATTATGTAAGCAAATATTTTAGAGTCTGGGTGGGCAAAGAGCTTCTATAAAGGGCTCTGAGGTAGATATTTTAGGCTTTGGTCTTTATCTAGATTACTCAACCTTGCCTTGCGAGCTCCAAAGCAGTCACAGACAATATGTAAATGAGTGGATATGGTTGTGTTTAGATAAAGCTTTATTTACAAAAATAAGCAGCTGACCCAGGGCCTGTAGTTTATTAAAACTGCTTTAGGAGGGCTTGGTGCCCATAGCTTAGTGGTTAGGGCACTGGCCACATACACTGGGGCTGGTGGGTTCCAACCTGGCCGGGGCTTACTAAACAACAATGACAACAACAACAACAAAAAAAGCTGGGTGTTCGCCTGTAGTCCCAGCTATTTGGGAGGCTAAGGCAAGAGAATTAATTGCTTAAGCCCAAGAGTTTAAGGTTGCTGGGTGACATAGTAAGACTATGTCTCAAAATAAAAAATAGAAAAAGAAAGAAAAACAAACTGCTTTAGGAGCATTAGGGCTATTTATTTATTATTTACTTATTTATTTTTTAGAGACAGAGTCTTACTTTATCGCCCTCGGTAGAGTGCTGTAGCATCACAGCTCTTGGGCTTAGGCAATTCTCTCGCCTCAGCCTCCTGAGTAGCTGGGACTACAGGTCCCCGCCACAACGCCTGGCTATTTTTTGTTGTTGTTGCAGTTTGGCTGGGGCCGGGTTCGAACCCACCACCCTCGGTATGTGGGACCGGTGTCCTACTCACTGAGCCACAGGTGCCGCCCTATTTATTTATTTTTTGAGACAGTCTCAAGCTGTCAGTTTGGGTAGAGTGCCATGGGGTTGCAACTCACAGCAACCTCAAACTCTTGGACTTAAGCGATTTTCTTGCCTCAGTCTCCCAAGTAGCTGGGACTGCAGGTACCTGCCACAATGCCTGGTTATTTTTTTGTTGCAGTTGTCATTGTTGTTTTAGCTGGCCCAGGCTGGGCTCATACCCACCAGCCTTGGTGTATGTGGCCAGCGCCCTACCTACTGAGCTACAGGCACTGCCCTAAAGAAATCCTTTTTAAGAAGTAATTATTGTGCAAATGAATGGCTGCCTGTTTAGTTTTAGTGTTTGACTTTTAGATTTTTGTATATTAGAAAAACAAAACATAGAAAAACAAAAATTTTCTTTTTTTATTTTGAATAAGTTCAGACTTGTAGAAAAGTTGCAAAAATAGTACAAAGAATTCCCATGTACCCTTCCACCACATTCCTTAAATGTTAAACATTTTACCACATTTGCTTCATCATTCTCTCTTTTTTGCTCTTTTTGTATATGAATATGTTTAGGCTTTTATGTGTTTATTATATTTATATTATTTTACTTACATTTTATGTGTTGGTTGTTCTCTAAGTATTGAATATACCATTTTTAATTTTAAAATTACTTTTAAATTGGGCAGCGCCTGTGGCTCAAAGGGGTAAGGCACTGGTCCCATATGCCGGAGGTGGTGGGTTCGAGCCCAGCCCCGGCCAAAAACCACAAAAAAAAAAAAAAAAATTACTTTTAAATTTATTTTTACTTTTAGAGATTGAGTCTTGCTCTGTCACTCAGACTGGAGTGCAGTGGCACAATCATAGCTCACTGCAACCTTGGAACTCCTGGGCTATAGTGATCATTCCACCTCAGCCTCCCGAGAAGCTAGGATACAGATGTGCACTCCTGTATCCAACTGATTCTTAAATTTTTTGAAGAGACATGATCTCATTATGTTGCCCAAGCTGGTCTCAAACTCCTAGGCTCAAGTATTTCTCTTGCCTCAGCCTTCCAAGGTGCTGGAATTACAGGTGTGAGCCACCACACCTGGGTGAATATTCATAAGTAGTTTATAGTTTGATAGAGTAGTTGTCTTCGGACTTTAAAAAAAAAAAAAAACTTTCTTAATAAAAGATTTTTTAATAATTCCCATCTATATTATATACATTATGAATGTATATTATAAAGCAAAAAGTTGTAATATTTTTCTTCTGCTTCATGGTAGATTAAAATAGCACAGCCCTTCATGGACCTCCCTTAGATGCCACTGGTATAGAGAATGAACCAGACAAACGTGTAGAGAAAAGAAATGGGTTTTTAGGTTTTTTTGTCAGAGCTTCTGTGATTCTTTAAAACATTTCTAAATTGAGATTATAGGTCAGAATGAAATGGCAGCTTCAAAAATTGAACAAGCTTGTGTAAGCTCTCCTGATTTTGCATTATTAAATTGAATGATAGATCATTAAGTCAAGTCGTATTTGTTGTGACCAGAGGAGAAGGTGGATAGCTGCCATCCCATCCAATGTTCTCATGCCACTTCCCATTGACAGCTCTCTGCAAGAAGCTAACAGAAGGAGGGAAGGATCTTTCTTTGAGGTTCCTAGGAACAGTGGTGGTGATATTTACTCATCTCGTAACTTTAGTTCTTTCTTTATTCCACACTGATTGGAGAAGTCTATTTTTACTCCAGATAGTACTTGTGACTGTGAAGAGCTTATGTTTCATCAGTGATGTGTTTATGTGAGGAGGTGCTATTCACAGTGATGGGCTCTCCTGATTCAGTGTATTAACAGTAAAGTGCCATATATATGTGGCTTGTCAGTCCCACTGTGTAGTCTGAGGAGCAAATGGTGCCAACAGATTGTGTAGTAAGTAGGCACAGGGGATGCATGTTCCAAGAGAACCTCTTTAGGGATGCTCCAGAGACAAAGCCTTACATTTTAGTTCTACTCTGATTTAAAAGAAGTTAGAGTGGGAAGTAGACTTTGCAGGATTAGAAAATGGAGTCATTAAAATGGAAGTTATCTAATTCAAACTCTTCCATTTGAGAAATTTCCTTTATAGCATTCGTGATAAGTAATCTTATCTCACTCAATACTGTCATTGCCTTAGCATAGGTAGGGAGCTTATTTGCCTCCTAACTTACACAATCGTTTTCCAGGCAGAAGTACTTAAGAAGGATATCATTTGGTCAACCTGGAGGATACTTCTTGCCAAAGGGCCTCTGCTTACTAAGTAGCCATTTGGAGGATAACATGGCAGGGCCAGTAATTGATATTCAGGATTAACTCCAGAGGAGTTTGGGATGGAAAAGTTTGTGCATATTCTAGGGCAGTCAGCTGTTCCCACACTTTGCTTCTATCCTTGGACTCCTACCCAGTTCCTAAAGAACCAGTTTATTAGTAATAAAGAAGGACTATGTAAGATGGTCTAGATGACCTGAGTACATACTCCTCTCAAATTTTTGCCTTTTTTTTTTTTTTTTTGTCTAGACTATGCGCCTCTGACTAGCTCTCACAAACATTCTGTATTTCAAAGATGGAAAGACTACAAAAAGAAAAAAATTCCTGTCAACTAAACCATGTTACACAGTTGTAAGATGTACCCCAATTTTAGACACCTTAAAATATGAAAAGAAAAAGTATGGTGAAATGTAGCATTTCTGCTGCTGTAAATAGTGATATTATTGAAGATTGAAGCTTTCAGCCTGAGAGAAGTATTTTATTACATTTTTCTTTTCCTCATTGATTTCGTCATGTTCTGTCTATTCATTGGTAGGATTGTTACAGATGTCTAAGTGTGGGGCCTTGTCTAGATAGAAAACATCAATTAATTGTTGGTTGTCCTAGGCAGGCTGGGTTGTTATAAGGCGGGTTGATAGAGCCTTTGCTTTTTCTCTTTCCTAGGCTGTTGGGGGAAATCTGCAGTGTGCTTGTTGCTGGGATAAAGTTACTGCACATGACTGTACCTAAATCCAGCTGGTTCTAATAACAGAGAATTGAATTAACTCAATTGGAAAAGATTGGTAGCTGCTGTCTTTATCCTGCAGATCTGCTTTAATGAAGAGTCTGGCAGGGAGCCGGAGACCTGTTCTTGGGAGAGACAGGCAAGATGATGCTGGAGAGGAACAATATGCATTTCTTTCAGAGACCATTTCCTTTGAAAACGGAGCTTGATTGGTTGCCAAGGCAAATATGAGTTGGAAAGAACTGCATCAGACATGGCAAGCCAGGGAGCCCCGGGCCATGTTTATCATATGTGTTTTTACTGGCCCTTGTACAAAAACTTAAAAAAGGTCATAGCTAAAATTCAGTTATTGGGAGATCTCATGCAGAAAGCCAAATTTCTGGCTTTTCTTAAAAAAGTAGAGAGACCCAGTAGTCTTGAACCCCCATTCTAATATGGCTAGAGCTGAGTGATAGGACACAAACCTTCCCATTAGCTAATCTCCATTGTTCACAGTGGATACACATGCACTTGTTTCCTGCCTGGACCTTGGAAGGTGCTGCATTTTGGAATTAAGAAAAAGCCTTCTTTGAGCAGCGCCTGTGCTCAGTGGGTAGGGTGCTGGTCCCATATACCGAGGGTGGCGGTTTTAAACCCAGCCCCAACCAAACAGCAACAAAAAATAGCTGGGCGTTGTGGCGGGCGCCTGTCGTCCCAGCTACTCGGGAGGCTGAGGTAAGAGAATCGCCTAAGCCCAGGAGTTGGAGGTTGCTGTGAGCTGTGTGATGCCATGGCACTGTACTGAAGATGATAAAGTGAGACTCTGTCTCTAAAAAAAAAAAAGAAAGAAAGAAAGAAAGAGCCTTCTTTAATTTTGGAGTCCTGACACTATCACTTAATAGCTGTGTACCACAGGTGATATACTTTCACTTCTTAGGCTCGCCGTTCTCATGTATATTAGTAATACCTACTATTCTAGCTTGTGGTGAGCTTTAAACAAAGAAACACATGTGAAGTGCTTTGTATGTTGCTTGGCAGTAATAAAATGCTCTGTGAAATGTGTGGATATCACATATGATTGGTTGATTTCATGATTGAGCTAGATTATGTTAGTAAAATTTTTGTTACTTATGAAGGACTGAGTTACATTGGAGGACCACTGCTTGTCACAAAATGGATGTGGGCAGGGCAGAATGAGTAGAAGATAGGTGGATGTGGATTCTGATGGTGTGGAGGAGCTACATGCCAAGATCAATAAATGTTGGCACTGTGTGATAATCTCTGTGTGTGCCTAAGTTTTCCCTCCTGTGTTGATCCTAACCTCTTATTTGTCTACTGGAGGTACTGCAAATAGAAACAAGATCACATCTCTGAAGCACTAGCTCATTTCTCCCTCAAGAGCAGTGTTCATCATGCTGTGGCCATATTCAGTGTGGGAGCTCTGTAGCTCTTCATTTATTTATGCCTGTACAAACTTAGGTAGTAGGAAGGGTTTGGTTCCAGATAACAGGTGTTAGCTGACTACAGTGGGGGATGTTATTTATCCCTCCCTCATTTTTCCTTATGAATGACCTCTGAGTTGGTAATTGACAGGGATTATTGCCATTTTTTTAATCTCTGCTAGGAGGCTGCTGGAGTCTTCCCTCATTTCATTATCCCGTTATGATGGAGCAGGATCCAGAGAGCACCCAATTTACCCAGACCCAGCGAGGTAAGGCCAAAGTGAGAAATGGCACCAGGTGGGGGGAGGGGCGGCACTTGGCATTACCAAGCTGTTGGAAGCTCCGTTCTGTGCCTCTCTGGTCCTGGTGCTCTTTTACTCTTCAGTTACAGTTTTGAGGCAGGTGGTTCAGGTAATTGGGAAGTGTTGCAGGTAAGTGAACAGTACCTCTGGTGACAGAGGGTTATGACTGAGCTCTTGTCCTTTGAGGCTCATTTCTACAGGTGGGGTGCTAGAGGAAGGACCTGAGGAGGCCACAGGCAGAGTCATAGGAAATTCTTTTTACTGCTGGCTTGGGAGGCCAGTGCCATTCAGATGGATAACCAGTGGGGAACAAAAGGTTTTTTTATTGATAGGGAAATTATTTATAAATTAAACAAAAACCTTATTGTCATTTGAGAAGGAATTTAGAATCTCAAAGGGCAGAAGTATGTCTCCTTCAGATATGGAAATTTTGGAGACTACCTGAGGGAAAAGATAACTGAAGAAAGAATAAAGTGGTTACTTTACATTTAGAAGATATTTGAAACATTCTTGAAAAGATAAAAAACAACATTCAGGTGAATTCAAGGCCAGCCTTTCTCTGGTGCTGGTAACTGAGAATCTAGGTTGCCACAGCTACATCATGACATTGAGCATTCTTTCTGAGATACTAATGAAAAGACTCTTCATTATCCTTTTAATTCCTTTTCCACACCATAGAAATGACAAATTTAAGGACCAGGGAACATAGGGATCAATGACTTTAAAACAGGTAGGCAACTTAGATGACTGAAGAGAGGAAGTTTGTTAGTCTCTGATTATGTTTGAAAGCTTTAACCCTACAGAAAATTTTCATATGAATCAAATACTTTGAAACAGTGAGATGTAGAGTTCTTGCAATAAAGAACAGCAATAGGAGTCTCCAATGGGAACAAGCCCCATGATTTTTAACCTTGCAATGTTCAATAGGGATTCTTAAAGTTATTTCTCCTCTTTTCATGAAATCTGTTATTTATTCCTGCTTTGAACTCCTTATCACATAAAATGTCATAGTTTGTGGTATTGGTATTTTTACATTTTTCTTTTAAACACAAAATAGGTTTTTTGGGAGGGGAACATGTTCTTCCTTGAAGAAAACTTAAGGATTTATTTAAACATTTAAAAGTTTCACTTGGAACACTTCAGTGTTATTTGGTGATTTTCCAACTCGTTGTAGGAGAATGATTGTTACTTACTACCTCATTACTGATTGTTTAATTTCTTTGTCCTCTTAGGCTTCACCCTGTACAATATGTATAGGTCAAAGCTTTGGTGCATTCAGATCCTTACTTTTTCTCTGGATACCTAAAAAGACATGGCTAGAATGTACTTATATTTAATAATTGTGTCTGGAATTTTTTTTTTACCATTGATCTATAGTTTCATAGTTTAGAGAATTCCTGTCCTATTGTGAAATTAAACAATTAGGGTTAACCTAGTACTGAAGTTTTGTTCCTGCATCAAAGGGCAGTTTTTAATTATCATCAGCATAAACATTATTTCTCCTTCTATCACCAGCAATCTTAAAATGTTTCCATTAGGTAGGGTAGGCTATAAACTGAGGAATGAATATACTTACGGTTACTTTACAGAATCAGTTCCCAAAAAAGGATCTTCTTTCTCCTTTGAAACTTTTCTCCTGTTACATTCTTTTCTAGTTTCAATGATTTGAGAATTTAGCTAACAGTACTTGATTTCTGCAGAAAGATTTCTGTATATATGGTAGATACATGAACAACTTGAGCATTTTGTTAAAAATGTAAGATTATGTGATTCGTCCTTGCAAAATGCTTGGGAACAAAGGTCCAAAGGGATAATGAAAGTTCCACCAATTGAGGCTTTTAGGAAATAGTTCCTTTTTTTTTTTTTTTTGAGACAGAGTCTCACTTTGTTACCCTAGGTAGAGTGCTGTGGCGTAACAGCTCACAACAACCTCCAGCTCTTGGGCTTGGGTGATTCTCTTGCCTCAAGCCTCCCGAGTAGCTGGGACTACAGGTGCCCGCCACAATAACTGGGTATTTTATTTGTTGTTGTTGCAGTTTGGCCGGGGTCGGGTTCAAATCCTCCACCCTCAGTATATGGAGCCGGCACCCTACTTGCTGAGCCACAGGCGCCACCCAGGAAATAGTTCTTATACTGTTGATTATATTGGTCAGGGCATCTATGCACACCATGCCCACTTGCTATGCAATGATAATTTGGATTCAGCAGTATATTATTCTGTAACACAGACTTTTGAATTCCAAAGATTGTTAGCTGGCTTACTTGGGAAGTCCATTTGCTAGTTGGCCAGAAGAACAATACCTCTGATGACAGGCATTTCATAGGCAGCCTTAGTTCCTAAAGCAGTTGACTGCAGGATCTGCCTTGGGCTGGGTCAGTTGACTTGCTGAGGACCTCTTTGTAAGATGTTTGCGAATAAGTTTTTATACTATACAGATAAACTATTAATATTTCCATTTAAAACCCCAAAAGATATATCCTTTTTTACTTTTTATATTCAAATTTATGGAAGTATAAAAATATAAAAGTCTCCAGGAGTCCTCATTAGGAACACTGTGTTCCCTTCTAGTTTTTCTCTTAATCAAGAAATATAATTTTGTATATGTATTTATGTATATAGACCATTCTTCGATTTTTCTTCCACTTAAAATTTTATTTCTGAGGAGTTTCCCTGTGAGTATACAGGGATAATTTATTCTTTTTGTTGTTGTTGTTTTTTCTCTGGATAATTCATTCTTTTTAATTGCTACACAGTGTTTCCTTGTATGGATATAGTTTATTTAATCTTTTTTGGGGGCATTTGAGTTGTTTCCCAGTTTTTCACTTATGCTGACAATGTTGCAAATGAACTTCCATATATCTTTGTATCCTTGTGGGTTTCTGTAGGATTAAGTTCCTAGTGGAATTATTGAAATATTCTTAAAACCTCAGGCAGGTTTTAAGACTGATATTTCTGAGCAGTTCATTCAATATTATCATGTAAAACATTCTTTTATTGTTCTTCTCTCATGTTTTCAGTGGATAGCCTCAAATTATATAATAGAATGTGAGAAATGGGGGAAAAACTTGAGGAAGGAGGGAATGTGGGGAATGGGATGGCACCCTAGAAGTTTTCATGGCATATCAAGATACTTAAGCCATAATTTGAAGAATATAGATCTAGGCTAATTATTTACTGGGTTAGCCAAAGTAAGGAGAGGAAAATGAACAACTATTACCTTCTATATTGCTCAGATCCCATGTAGTCTTTGATGCTCTGATTGTAAAATACAGAAGATCTCTTTTTCTCTGTTAGATTTTCTATTCTCCGAAGTACATTTTACTCTCTGTCCTGACTATTTTTCCATGTTATAAATACCAAATGTCTCTAATCTATATAGGAGAGATAAAGGTTCCAAGAGATCATTTTAAGGAGCTAGGACAAATCTGGAGCTATGTGTACTTGTTGGAGAAGAAAGAAGTCCTGTTGAAGATACCTGTGGGTGCCTTCTTGAATCATCTAATGCTTATCATTTCCTGATCTGTTTTCTCATCTATAAAATGAAAGTGTAGATGATTGCTATGGTCCCTTTCATTTCTTACATTTTGCGTATGAATGGTGAGCAAGGAAACGCTGTGATTCTGTTTAAAAGACACTCTGAGAAGCTAGAAGAGGTCCCTTAAGAAGTGAAAAAGACAGGTCCAGTGTTATCCTCTTAGGAAGAGGAAGCTCTTCATCAGAAGATGACTGATTAAACTGCCTATTTGCCTTATCCCAAACAGAAACATTGGTGATAGGCTGATAAGCATATTCTGCAGTACAAACCTGGTGAGTTAAATGCCTTTATTTTCTATGTCTCCAGAGTTCTCCTCAGCAGGGAGATGCCATGGGAGAGCTGGATTTACTGTCTTTCTCAGCATTCCCCACATTAGTGCTAGTGTGTGTTTGTCCATCTCTGTCTCTCTCAGATTATCTCCTGCTGCATACTACGCCCAGAGGATGATCCAGTATCTCTCGCGGAGAGACAGTATTCGCCAGCGCTCTATGCGCTACCAACAGAACCGTCTCCGCTCCTCCACCTCCTCCTCTTCCTCAGACAACCAGGGTCCATCAGTAGAGGGAACCGACTTGGAATTTGAGGACTTTGAGTAAGTACATACTCAGCTTGCTTTCTTCCCTCTCTTTCATTGCTTCTAGGTTGGCCATCGTCTGAGCAGCAACTCTTCCTTCCAGGTTGTAAATTATTATTTATGCATAAGAGGATGGGGTGAGGGACAGAGGTTTAAAATGCCCTGAGCGCTCCTACTTGTGTTAGTTGCATTGCTGATTCACCAGAACCTATGGGCAGAGACAGCCCCTTGGGCCCCAGACCAGAGTCAGACAGGATGGCTACTGGTCTTTGGGCAGCATTTATATTTCCCTTTTCATGTACAGTGACTGTGTAAACGCTTCTCAAGTACTGCCGTCTTCACAACATCAGGGAGGCTCTCATATACTGTCTTGACAAAATCAGGCAGGAGGGTTGGTGTTTTTTTCTCTTAAGCAGAGTAGATACAGATAGAGATGTTTTCTCTATTTAAAAATACTCAGGTGTCTCTAAAAGGTAGATTTTCTGTTTTAGTCCTTTGATCAGACTAATTCTTTGAGGCCTTAATTCCTTGCCTAAATTTTCTAAGTTTCCCAACTCCTATGTCCCACCCAGCTTGTGAAAGTTACCTATCATATTAATGTGGTTAGTTGAGAGATGATTCCTTCCTTCTTTTGGTCTTTTTGAGTGTTTCGTGGTGGGGGATTGGGGTTAGCTAACGGAGCAGGTCAGGCCCCAGGCTCCAGGATTTAATCTGGGCCAGTCTTCCTGCTGGGTGTGCTTTCTTTCCACTGCTGCTCCTGTGTTTCTTTCCATCTTGAAACTGAGCTTTCCTGGCTTGTATCAAATTGGACATTTGGCTCTTGTTTTGATTCCTGTATTTTGGTATTCTGAAACATGCAAACAGAGAGAGAAGGAAGCATTTTTCCCTCCTATTTTTGCTGGCATTATTGAAATAGGACAGCCTGTCAATCCTATTTCAGCCTTTCTTCCCCCTGCCTGCCTTCCATCCCACCGTAGTCTAGTCAGTATAGGGTCTTAAGAGTTTTTGCTTCCCCCTCCAACCTTCTTCCTTTCTTAACTGAATGGATAATTCCTTATGAGCCATGTTGCAACAAATAAGGCTTTATGTTTGAGAAAGCTCTTCCCAGAAAGGATTAAGATACTGGGAAAAACCTTTGTCCAATTTACTTTCCTGATTCTATCATTAAACGTATTAGCATTTGTGTTCTTGGAAGCAAAAGGAAAACCAAGTGGGAGGTTTATTTGTCTGAGAAAGATGTAAATGGAAAAGAAATGCAGGGATGGCCTGAAGCAGCTGCCAAGTGGCAAATGGAGCAGAGGTCATGGGCCCTGCTTGTCTACTCTGGGAGAAGAGCAGAGCTACTTTCTGACTCTCAGCACACATTCTCTCTCTTCTGTCCACTCTAGGGCGAGGTGATGCATATAACAGCAGTGCAGGGAACAGAGTGTCTCCCTTCACTTTGCCAGACAGACACTGTGGTGAAATATGTTCTGAAGGTATTATGGCTTTTCCAGGACTACGATCTATTCAGGGAAGCAGCTTAAACATACATCCTGAGGCTGCTGGCACTTAATGCTGCTGAAAAGCCTGTGTGGCTTTCTCTCAGTACTAATGCCTTGGAGCCCTGGAAGTCTGTGCTGTGGATTGCCTAGTCCTTTCCCCATGCCCGCTTGAGGTCTGTGTTACTTCTTTGCAGTAGTGAAACGTGGGGCTCATGCCTTTGAGCTGTATCTTGCCTCGTGACTTGTCCTTCACCAGAGAGTTCTGGGTTAGTTTAAAATGTTCTGTTCTTGTCTTACCTTCCCTTTCTTCTGCTACCACCTCCTCCTCTCCCCTTCCCTCCCCCTTGATTTTCCTGTGTCAGACTGCCTCCTCCTGTGCTCCCCCAGCCCACCTGTGCTTTCACCCCAGCCCCCTCTGGCTTCAGCATGACCTGAATTTACATTGCTTTCTTCACCTTTCATGTGCTGATTCCATTAGGTTTTTTTTTTGTTGTTGTTATTATTTTAATTTTTTTCCCTAGGAGGTCCTATATTGTTCCTGGTTAGTAACAAGGGGCTAATTTATTCCTCTAATGCCCCTCTGAAAGTCCCTGCTGTAGGTTGCCTTCCTTTTTGGGCTGCTGCAGACCAGACCCTTGTTTTTAGTAGCAGCTATGGATCAGTCACTTCAGTGTTGTAGTCCAGGTCTTCTAGTGAAGGATGTTGCTGGCTGGTTATGCTGATTTGCTTTCTGTTCATTCTTTCTCTTTCCCTGCCCTCCTCCTTCCACTGTACCTGGAGTGCTGCTTGTGGTTACCCCTCTTAATCTCTGGGGAAAGAGAGTTAGGAATGGGGAATGTACCAGCCCATTTTGATATTTCTTTTTTTTTTTTTTTTTTTACAGTTTTTGGCCAGGGCTGGGTTTGAACCTGCCATCTCTGGCATATGGGGTCGGTGCACTACTCCTTTGAGCCACGGGCGCCACCCCCGTTTTGATATTTCTATGCCCCAATCCTTAGCTTTGATAACTAGAAGGAAAGTTAGAGGCTTGTATAGTGATAATTTATAGTTTTTTTCCCCCAGATATATAAAGTGTGGAGGTAGATAACGGCCTGAAATCCTCCCTAACAGGGTACCATTAAGAGAGAGTGTTCTTTTATTAGGTTTCTTTACCCTCACAGCACATTGTGCTCCTGCCTTTGCTACTTCTCTTTGACCTCTTCCCTCTCCTTTATTTATGTATTTGTTACACATCCAGGTATATAGAGTCCCCAGAAAACCAGGGAGTCATTACTCGGATCCCATCTTTTTTGGTTCCCTTCCACTTGACCAGATATGTCTAAGATTAGAGAACAGGAGCAAGCATATTTAGTGTCTATTATTGTCCTGCAGATTTAAAAACCTTTAAAAATGATGCACAACCATTTTTGAGCCCTCCCACAAGCTTGCTGCAGAAGAAGACCATCGAGATCTATCTCTGGGGAAGATAGTTGGCATCAGGTTAAATTTTCTGTTCTTCTGTGGTCTGAATTAATGACCACTTTCCTAGGCAAGCATCTCCTGCCATTCATCTCAGTCTGCAGGAGGATTGAGACTGCAGGATTCCTGTGTGTATCAAAATGCATAAACAGGACATCCAGAAACCTGCTGTTAGCAGGTCTCTCCCAAAGACCTCAGCAGCTGTCTTTGCATAAAGATTTTCATAAGCAGGGTAAAGGTGTGGCTGCTGGTGACATTGCTGTCTGCTTGCTTTCAAGCCCAGAGCACCTACTAGAATGTAGATGGCAAATAAACATAAGGAAAACTCTCATTTTCCTGTTTACCATCCTTTGGAATGAGAGAGGGGACCTTTATAAAGCCCAGGTTAAGCGTTATGTCCCAGTACTTGCTAAGACCTGCAAAAGAAGTGATATGTGTTCCATTATGATTTTTATTCCAAGTATCTCTGCCCCTTTTTTCATATCGTCTGTTATTCTAAATGTAACTACAATTCCAGAATCATCCCTAGCTCATATTCTTGCCCTTCCTGCCCCTTTCTGCAGCTGGTTTGCCTTGAAGCTTCAGATTAGATCAGCCACAAATATCTCCATCATGCATACCAGTCACTGAGTAATTATATTCAGCTTTAAAAAAACAGAGAGAGACAGGATCTCACTCTGTTGCCCTGGCTCGCGTGCAGGGATGTCATCATAGCTCTCTGCAACCTCAAATTCCTGGGCTGAGGGGATCCTCCTGCCTCATCCTCCTGAGTAGCTGGGACTACAGGTGTGCCCCACCATGCCTGGCTAAGATTTTTATTTTTTGTAGAGATGGGATTTCACTATGTTGCTAAGGCTGATCTTGAACTCCTGGTCTCAATTGATCCTCCTACCTCAGGCTCCAAAAGTGTTAGGGTTACAGGTGTGAGCCACCATGCCTAATCCATATTTAGCTTCTTAAAAATTGTTGCTAGTGCAGAAGAGAGTCAGTCTTTCATTTACAATTGTGATACTGGCCTATACTTTGGATTTCTGTCTGGGAAAATCGTCTTAGCAAGAATTCTAGTCTTTTAGCCTTAAGATGAAATCTTTTTGGGTCTATTATGTTTATTTTCTTCACTCTTTTAATTTATCTGATTTGTATTTGGGTATTTGGGTTCCCTTTACTCAGAAATTCATAATGTGACAAAATTTAGGGATAGCTCATTTTGGGGGAGCTTTGCTTTATCACACTTCACAAATACTGCATTTCAAATTGAAGGTTTGTGGCAACCCCATGTTGAGCAGTTAGCATTATTTTTCCAACGCTGTGTTGCTTATTTCCTATCTCTCTATTACATTTTGTTAATTTTTGTGATGTTTCAAACCTCTTTATGCTGGTCTATGATCAGTGATCTTTGATGTCATTACGGTAATTGTTTTGGAGTGTCACAAACTGCCCATGTAAGGTGGCAAACTTAATTGTTACGGATGTAGTGTGTGTTGTGACTGCTCCGCTTATTGGCAGTTCCTCCATCTTTCTCCTTCTTGGGGCTCCCTATTGCCTGAGATACAGAAAAAAGGAAACTAGTCTAATTGATGACTCTGTAGTGACCAGTAAATCTTCAAGTGAAAGGGAAAGTCACACATCACTCACTTTAAGTCAAAAGTTAGAAATGATTAAGCTTGGTGAGAAAGGCTGAAAGCTAGGCTGCTTGTACCAGTTAGCCATGTTGTAAATGCAAAGGGAACGTTCTCAAGGAAATTAAAAGTACTACTCTAGTGAACACTAGAATGAGAGCAGAACAGTCTTACTGCTGATATAGAAAGAGTTTTAGTGGTCTGTATAGATCAACCAGTCATAACATTCACTTAGCCAAAGCCTGGTCCAGAGATGGCCCTAATTCTTCAGTTTCACGTTTGCTGAGTGAGAGAGGTGAGGATGCTGCAGAAGAAAATTGTCAAGCCAGCAGAGGTTGATTCATGAGGTTTAAGTAAAGAAGCTGTCTCCATAACATTAAAGTCCACGGTAAAGCAGCAAGTACTGGTAGAAGCTGCAGCAAGTTATTCGGAAGATTCTAGCTAAAATAATCAATGAAAGTGGCTGCATACTAAAAAGCAGATTTTCTTTTTATTTTTTGCAGTTTTTGGCCGGGGCTGGGTTTGAACCCACCACCTCTGGCATATGGAGCCAGTGCCCTTAAAAAACAGATTTTCAATGTAGATGAAACAGCCTTCTTTCAGAAGAAGATGTCATCTAGGACTTTGATAACTAGAGAGGAGAAGTCAATGCCTGGCTTCAGAACTTCAGAGGGACAGGCTGACTCTTGTTAGGTGACTTTAAGTTAAAGCTTTTTGCATATTTACTATTTCAAAAATCCTCTGATCCTTAAGAATCATCCTATATCTACTTTCACTGTACTCCGTAACTGGAACAATAAGGCCTGGACGACTGCACATCTGTGTACAGCACGTTTTACTGAGTATTTTAAGTCCTTTTTTAAGACCTACTGCTCAAGAAAAAAAATTTATTTCAAAATATTACTGCACATTAACAATGAACTTCATTACCTTTGAGCTCTAGTAGAGATATACAAGATTAACATTGTTCTCATGATTTCTGACATAACATCCAATCTGCAGCTCATAGATCAAGGAGTAATTTCAACTTTCAGGTCTTCTTATTTAAGAAATACGTTTTGTAAGGCTAGAGCTGCCCATACATAGTGATTCCTCTAATTGAGCAAAGTAAATTGAAAACCTTCTGGAAAAGATTCACCATTCTAGATGCCATTAAAGACATTCATGATTCATGGGAGGATGTCAAAAAATCAACAGTAACAGGAGTTTGGAAGAAATCGATACCAGTCCTCGATACCAGTCGATACCAGGATGATTTTAAGGGTTCAAGGCTTTAGTGAAGGGAATAACTGCAGGTGTGGTAGAAATAGCAAAAGGACTAGAATTAGAAGTGGAGTCTGAAGATGTAATTGAATTGATGATATCTCATGATGAAACTTGAATGGATGAGGAATTGCTTCTTATAGATGAGCAAAGGAAGTGGTTTCTTAAAATGAAATCTACTCCTGGTAAAGATGGTGGAAACATTGTTGAAATGACAACAAAGGAAATAGAATCCTACATAAACTTACTTGATAAAGCAGAAGCAGGGTTTGAGAGGATTAACTCCCAAGTTGGAGAGAAGTTCTTCCGCAGGTAAAATTCTGTCAAACAGCAGCACATGCTACAGAGAAACCTGTGTGAAAGGAGGATTCAGTTGGTGCAGCAAATTTCATTGTTGTCTTATTTTCAGAAATTGCCACAGCCACCCCAACCTTCACCACCCTGATCAGTCAGGAGCCATTAACATCGAGGCAAGACCCTCCATCAGCAAAAAGATTACAACTCAGTGAAGGCTCAGATGGTCTTTAGCATTTATTAGCAATAAAGTATTTTTAAATTAAGGTATGTACGTTGTTCTTTTAGACATAATGCTTTTGTACACCTAACAGACTATAGTATAGAGTAAACAAAACTTTTACATATATTGGGAGACAAAACAATTTGTGTGACTTGCTTTATTGCAATATTCACTTTATTCCATTGGTCTGGAACTGAATCTGCAATATCTCTGAGATATGCTTGTATGCAAAAATGTTAAGTTGTGAGTGTGACAATCATTTCTGGGTACCAGAGATTGATTCTGACTCCTTAGTTTGACATGATATATTCCAGCAGTACCATATACTCTTGTACATAAGAGCCTCATATAGCAAGAGCTTTTCCTTTTATGGTCTCTTTGTTGGACACCTGGCAAGGAGGTCATTAAAAGGTCTTCTTGGTGTATGCTGTAGCCAAGGAGAGCTCTGAAGGCTGTTGTTCAGTTCTGCTGTCTGACTGGGTGTGGCATAGAGGAAGTTGCTTGCCTTTAGTTCACAATTTAATATTTTTCATCTGCCCCTTTGATATAACTGAAATCTAGTTTGAATCGTGGCAAAGAAATTATGCTGGAAACCAGATAATACTACTCTCATCAGGTGATAATTCTGACAGCTTTGTGAGACTCATATGCTTCAAGTTCTCCTGGCTAGAAATTCCAGCCTAGTGAATGAAGCCAGACATCCTTGGTGGTGCTTAACTCCTGCTCTTCTTCTGAGCTCAGAGATTCCGGGACCTCTATAGGAGTTAATGACTATTCTCTAATAACAAATACGTACCTTATAGCCAAGAAAGAGAAGCGTAACTTGGCATCTGAAATCAGGAGGGGGATATTGTCTACTATTCATACTGAAATAGAATTGCTTTTATCTTTTCTTTTGTCTTACAAACAAACCACGGACTCTTTAATATTAGAAGTACAATTCTCTTTACAGTGCGTAACCTGCTTTAGTAGTTAGGGATCAGCCTCGCATCTACATACATTGAATGTAGTATTCTACAGAATTAGTTCTTGAAGTGGGATGAGATAAAAACTGTTCCTTTCCTATTTACCAGAGAATCTTAAATAATTTCACTTATTTGGTTTTTTTAGTGGCTGATTGTTTTTATAAGTTGGGCTTATAAAAGAGAAAGCTGTGAGTCTTAAAATAGGGTCGTTCTGTAGATATATTTAGGAGGAAGGCAAGTACAGTAAGTCCTCCTTGGAAACAAGGACTTTAAGTGAAACAACTATAACGAAACCAATTTTACCATAGGCTAATTTATATAAATAAGAGTTAAGTTGCTGTGGGCATATTTCTGGTAACAGAAGCATCACCAAACTTCTACATAAAGACCCAAAATACTCCTTCCTTCTTCCCTCCCTCTGTCCCTCCCTCTCTCTCTCTCTCTCTCTCTCCTTCCTTCCATTTTTTTTTGTTGAGACAAAGTCTCCCTCTGTTGCCAAGGCTGGAATGCCATAGCATCTGCCTAGCTCACGGCAGCCTCAAATTCCTGGGCTCAAGCAGTCCTCCTGTCTCAGCCTCCCAGGTGTGGGCCACCATATCTAGCTAATTTTTCTGTTTTGGCTAGAGATGGGGTCTGACTTAGGCTGGTCTCGAACTCCTAACCTCAAATGATCTTCCTGCCTTGGCCTCCCAGAGTAGGAGGATTATAGGCCTGAGCCTTGCACATGCTTGACCTCCTTTATTTTTTTTAAAAGGGGCAGAATCTTGCTCTGTCACCCAGGCTGGAGTGGTGTAGTGGTCCAATCATAGTTCACTGAATCCTTAAACTACTGGGCTAAAGTGATCCTTCTGCTTCATTCTCCCAAGTAGTTGAGACTACAGGCATGAACCATCATACCTGGCTAATTTTCTTATTTTTTTGTAGAGATTGGAATCTCTCATGTTGCCCAGGCTGGTCTCAGATTCCTGGGCAAGTGATCCCCCTGCCTTGGCCTCCCCAAATGCTGGGATTTAGGGATTGCCCAGCCCTAAACCCTTCGAATATTAAACTTTGAAATAAATGTGAGTTATACCTACATTTAAGAAAGATTAATAAAAATAATATAATTTTACCCAGTTTTTGGTCAGTCAATGAGTGATGATGGTCTTAATGGTGGTGGGTTAAATCAAGGAATAAATGTTTGTGAAGTGAGAATTATAAGGAACACCTTCACTGGGCAGTTCAAAATATGATGGGCTCTCTGAGTACTTTCATACTGTGTTATCGTTGTTCATCTGTGTGATTATTGCATACTTTACAGATTTTTATTTTATAATAATTTATATTTACTTGTTCATTTCTTTTCTAACATGCTCTTTCCAGTTCAGGGTCATGGGTGGCTGGAGACTACCCCAGCTGCTCAGGGTGCTTAGAGGAAAACCAGCCCTGGCTAGGACACCATTCCATTGCAGGGCACACTCCACTCCCCCAGACAGACAGAGACAGCCTGGACACAGCAGTTCACTTCACACATGTACATCTTTGAGATGTGGGAGGAAACCAGAGTACCCAGAGAAAAGCCATGCCAACGTGGGGAGAACATGCAGCCTCTACACAGATAGCAGACGCAGTCAGAAATGTTTTTTTCCTTATCAACATTATAGAAAACAGTTTTGAAGGAAATGATATTATTTGAGGATTAGCTATAAATACATGACCATGGATACATGAAACAGCATGGATGCTCTGTTGCCTGGGACAGAGCACAGTGGCATGATTATAGTTCACTGCATCCTCATGCTCCTGGGCTCAAGACATCCTTTTGCCTTAGCCTCCCAAGAAGCTGAAACTATAGGTGCATGCCACTGTGCCCAGCTAATTTTTCAAATTTTTTTTTTGTGGAGATGAGGTCTTGTTCTTGCTCAGGCTTGTCTCCAACTCTATATTTTTAAAAAATTTTTTGCAGTTTTTGACCAGGGCTGGGTTTGGACCTGCCACCTCCAATATAAGGGGCCAGTGCCCCATTCCTTTGAGCCACAGGCACCGCCCCATTGTCTCGAACTCTTGACCTCAAGGGATCCTCTCGCCTCAGCTTCTCAGAATGCTGGCATGTGAGCCACCATGCCCAGCTGAAAATTGCCTTTTTGAGAGGTGTAGCTAGACTATAAAACCCACATTTGTGGCAGGAAATGAGGAGCATTAGGGTGGTGCTACCTCTAAGAGATTCTTGTATGCCTTGCAAAGGAGGTGACATTTATCTCACAGGTGAGAAGGAATCATTGAAGCATTTTAAGCTATGGATCTTTACATAAACATAAAAAGAGACTGTAATAAATAAGTTACCACTGAAGTACTAGGTCAGCATTGTATGAAGGGAGAGAATATTTGGGGAGATGTGAGAAGACTTTAGGGATTTGAGGTGAATGTTGACGACTGCATAGGACTATGGTATAGAAATTGGTGTGGAGGATGGTTATAGGTAAAGGGAAAAGCTTAAGCAAAAGCCCAGAGACAGGAGATGTACAAGATTTATTAAGGGGGCTCCGAAAAAATATGTGACTAGGGTTGTGGAGTATTTGTGTTATGAGAGAGATATTAGAAAGCTCTGAATTATGGACAACCTGAAGTACCTGGCTAAGACGTAGAGACTTTATCTGGGGGCAGCTGTTATTCAGTATGTATTTTAGGCAGCTAACTCTGAACTCATTGGTTAAGGTGACCTAATGTGGTAAGAGTACTGATGCGGGGGAACCAGTTAGAAAGCAGCAAGTGCAGTATAGAAGGGCATATTTGAGGATTAAATTCTAAGTACTGAGCATAAGAGCCTTGGTGTTTCCTAACATGGGACCTGTTTGTGAATGTTCCTGGGGAAATAAGCTGCCTGAGGGCAGAGCCATCTTGCTTCATATTTCTCTAAGTAAAATGCTACCCAGGTCATTTTTTTGTACTGTTACTGGAGCCAATTTTGAACTAAATTTGTAGAATATGTCTGGATTGTGACTGGGCTTAGAATGGGAAAATACCGAAGAAAAGAATTAAACCTCTAAGGGTTGGGGAAGGGGGGTGCATAACCCATAGTTTTACATGCTAATTTTTTTTTTTTTTTTTCGAGACAGAGTTTCACTATGTTGCCCTTGGTACCTTGGTAGAGTACCATGGCGTCACAGCTCACAGCAACCTCAACCTCTCAGGCTTAAGCGATTCTCTTGCCTCAACCTACAGGCACCCGCGACAACACACGACTATTTTTTGTTACAGTTGTCGTTGTTTAGCTGGCGTGGGCCAGGTTTGAACCCACCAGCCTTGCGGTGTATGTTGCTGGCGCCGTAACCACTGTGTACAGGCGCCAAGCCTTACATGCTTATTTTTTTTTAACATAAAATGCACAGTGGGGGAGTATGGGTTTGCATAATGTAGGCAGATGAAATTAAAAGGCGCCTGTGGCTCAGTCGGTAGGGCGCCGGCCCCATATACGGAGGGTGACGGGTTCAAACCCAGCCCGGCCGAACTGCAACCAAAAAATAGCCGGGCGTTGTGGCGGGCGCCTGTAGTCCCAGCTGCTCAGGAGGCTGAGGCAGGAGAATCGCTTAGGCCCAGGAGTTGGAGGTTGCTGTGAGCTGTGTGAGGCCACGGCACTCTACCGAGGGCCATAAAGTGACACTCTGTCTCTACAAAAAAAAAAAAAGGTAGAATAAGGGAGGAGAGGAATTTGTAAATGGTAATTATTGCTTCTATTAGTATTTCTTGGAGAAAATGAAGGCTCCGAAGTTCTAGGAGACCTAGGTTATTAGCTTTTCCCTGTGAATGATAGCAGTTGGGACTGTGCCTTTCTTCCAGAAATCTAAGCCCTTGCATGTGTGCACAGTTTTTCAAAGTGAAGATTGGGCCCCCAGTTTCTTAATAACAGAATCAAGTAAGGAAAGGATTTGACCAAGATCTTCCCTAGTGTGCCATCCAGGGAAAGGAATACCAACTAGGCATCTATTATCTAGAGATACAATAGAAACAGAAGAGTGTAGGGAAACAAGTTGTTTTTTTAAAGTCTAGTTTTCAGCAAAGTCAAATGTATGCTGTCAAGAAAACAATGGCCTTTTGAGCTTTTTGCTGCAAAGACCTTCATTTATAAAGGCCCAAGTCAGAGCTGTTTGTCAGTGAGGAGCAGTGACAACAGTGACAACCTGACTGTCTGATCAGGACTCAGACAGGAGTCTGTAGGTGCATTTTTCATTCCTTTAAATTACAGCCTCTCTCTGAGGCAATCAATCCTGGACATTTAGCTAGAGTCGCTGCTGTGTTTCTCTCTTGTTCTGGAAATGCGTCTTCTTGTATTTAGCACTTGTCTTGGATGCTTGATTGTTTGAAGGGTTTTTTTTTTTTTTATGGTAAAATCTTTCATAAGAAAAGATATTTTCCCCCTCCTTCTTAAATACCCCTCTGAGAGTTAATCAGAGATGCAGAGTTCAACAACTGGGAAAGCCATTAATAACCCAGCCAGCTTATACCCTGCTGGCTTAAAGGCAGTTCCTGGCTGTTGAAATTGATGAGGATTTCACTGATGAGGATTTTCAGGTGTTTCCCTGAAAAGTATTCCTCCCATGTTGGAAGAACAATATTTGTGTACTTGGTTTTTCACTTGTTAAGTCTCCACCCATGGAAAGGGCTTGGTCTATGTTAAGTTAGAGGTCAGTATTTAGCACCCTTCAGCATTTCTAAGGTGAACTATCCATCTGGGTCTGCCTTTTCCCACTGCCCATCTGGCGTTCATCTTCCAGCCTGCTCATATCCAGTCTCTACTTGGCTAATTTTTCCTTCTTTCAAGACATAGAGCCTTGCTTTTTGTTTACCTTGTATCAGTACTGAAATGAATGGCAGATTCTATGTAGTTTTCTTTCTTTTTTTTTTTTTCCTTTTTTTCTTTTATTATTGGGGATTCATTGATAGTTTTCTTTTTCTTTCTTTTATTTATTATTATTATTATTATTATTTATTATTATTTTTGCAGTTTATGGCCGGGGCTGGGTTTGAACCCGCCACCTCCAGCATATGGGGCCGGCGCCCTACTCCGTTGAGCCACAGGCGCCGCTCCTCATTGATAGTTTTCTAAATATATCATTATTTTAAGTACTTTTAATTTATTTGCTCTTTTCTTCGAACTCTTATCATTATCGTCCTCCTGCTTCAGTTCTCCCTCAACATGTCCTATGCACTGAAATTTGTTTCCCCATTGTAATTCCTTATTGCTGGATCCTCCTTTCTTTATACTGTATAATCATTAGTTATTCCTTGTATTAATAACTTTTTTAAATTCAGAACTGTACCTTTGGGCTGGGATTTTTGTGTTTTAGTGCTAAAATTGAGTGCTTCCCCCCCCACCCTTGTTTATCTTGTTCTTTTGATGTCCACTCTGACCCCTATCACTTTTTTTTTTTTTTTTTTTTTAGACAGGGTCTTACTATGTGACCCTCAGTAGAGTGATGTGGCATCACAGCTCACAGCAACCTCAAACTCTTGGGCTTATGCAATTCTCTTGTCTTAGCCTCCCAAGTAGCTGGGATTATAGGCACCCGCCACAACGCCCAGCCATTTTTTTTTGTTGCAGTTGTCATTGCTATTTAGCTGGCCCAGGCTGGGCTTGAACCCACCAACCTTGGGTGTACATGGCTGGTGCCATACCCACTGTGCTATGGGTGCTGAGTCAACTCTATCACTTTATCCATTCCTATTTTCAAAGTTTTTCCTGGTTAGTAAATGTTTTATTATAGGCTCTTTTCTCCTAGAGCTCTTTGGGTTTTTTCTCCCATAGGCAGCGTCTCATATTAAGTGTTTACCATGTTTTACATTTTCCTAATCATTCTGGGTCCTATTTGGTCATTCTCCTTTGGTAGAATTCACAACACTTTCAATTTGAAATCTTCTGTACAGTTTATTGAGATGCCATTTAGTTATTGCTTCATCATTCTTAGTTAAGATGTTAAATAAGCTATTCCTCTCAATATATTGCCTCTGTTTTGGTGCCTGATGTAATCTCCAGTCTGAGATTTTGCTTATGTCTGAGCCAGCTGATATCATTTATTTCCCTTTATATATTTTCTAATAATCTCTACAGGCCACTACAAGTGTTTTGAGACAGACTGTGTTATGGTGCATTATTTTACTTCCCAAGAAACACAATTGACAGTGTCCTTTCTGGTTCACCCATGCTAGTTTTCAACTTGGCTGGCTCATTGGTTTTGATGGGAGAGCTTCATTTGTTTTCCTCGCATGGATTTTACATTTATTGACTTTTATGTATCTCAAAACTTTTGTAATGATGCATGTACAGCTATTATCTCTAGCTATGTTTTGTATCACACACCTGGGTTTTTTTAATTGTTGTTGTGGCAAAATACATATAACACAAACTTCTTTTTTTTTTTTTTTTTTTGTGGTTTTTGGCCGGGGCTAGGTTTGAACCCGCCACCTCCAGCATATGGGGCCGGCGCCCCACCTCTTTGAGCCACAGGTGTTGCCCATGTAACACAAACTTTAACATCTTAACCCACTTCCATCCAGGTTAATATGAAGGATGTAAAGTCTCCATTTTTTTTAATGGCTGAATAGTATTCCATGGTGTACATATACAACAGAATCAGAAAGAAGTTGATTGTTTTTAGGTTTTTTTTTTTTTGCAGTTTTTGGCCGGGGCTAGGTTTGAACATGCCACCTCCGGCAGGCACCCTATTCTTTGAGCCACAGGCCCTGCCCTGTTTTTAGGTTTAAGAACAATTAAAAAAAAATGCTTGTGATATATGCAGGCAGGTTTGGTGGTGGGGGCCTGTAGTCCTAGCTGCTACTCATGAGGCTGAAGCAACAGGATTGCTTGAGCCTGGAGTTTGAGGTTGCTGTGAGGTAGATGATGCCGTGGCGCTCCGACTCTATCTCCAATAAATAAATAGATAAATAAATAAATAAAAGAGTGGTTTAAAAGAATAATGAGATTAATGCAGGAGTCCACAGGTTTCCTATCCCCAGTGTTTGTACATTGTTCTGTTTTGCCTTCTTGCATCATTTCATGGAACTGTGTGTCATCTTTGGGCACTGGCACCTGCTCAGTGTTCTACAGTGTGCTGGCTTCCCCTTCCCTGTTCTTCACCCCTACCAACACCAGACAGAGTATTTTTCCTAGTCCAGAAGAAAGTGAATTTTTGGACCTTCCAGGAACAAATTGTCAGCTCCAAAGTGTGATTCTGAAGAGGCCACTTCTGTTACATAGCTGTAAAATCAAGTAATTGGATTTGCCCCATGATGCTTTTTTCTATCTTAGTTTTTGATTTATTTTTTTAAGAGACAGGTCTAACTAGTCTCATGATACTTAGTTATACTTTTAGTGCCTATTAGTAAGTAAAAGATACTATAATGAAAAGCTATCATGAATGCAGTTGTACTTTTAAGTGAATTAGTACTTTAACTGATCACAGTTGGAATTTACATATATTTGAAAAATAATAGTATCATTAATTTGAAAGTTATCTTGTTTGATATTCAGCTACTCTTTTGTGGATATGTGTAATAATTTGGGGCTTCCCAGTAACCACAGTAAGGAGCTTTTAATCTCATTATTCTTTTTTCTTTTTTTTTTTTTATTGGGCATTCATTGAAGGTACAAAAAGCCAGGTTATACTGATTGCATTTGTTAGGTAAAGTCCCTCTTGCTAATCTCATTAATCACTATTTTATTTTCCTTTTCTTTGAGACAGAGTCTCACTCTGTCACTCTGGGTAGAGCGCCATGGCATCATCATAGCTCACAGCAATCTCAAATTCCAGGTGGAAATAATTCTGTTGCCTCAGACTCCTGAGTAGTAAGTAGCTAGCACTACATGCCCCTGCCATAAAGCCTGCCTTAGGCGTTTTTCTATTTTTAGTAGAGATGAGGTCTCACTCTTGCTTAGGCTGGTCTCAAACTCCTGAGCTCAGTCAGGCCTTACACCTGGCTCGGCCTCCCAGAGTGCTGGGATTACAGGCCTGAGCTTTATTTTCCATTTAGTTTTCTTTGTGTCTCCTCACCCATTCTTTCACCTACAGAATTTCAAGTCATTAAAGAAATGTGACATGTTAAGAAAAACAATAATGTGCTTTTTCTTTTGGGAAAAGAAAAACCAAATACGCTGACTTTTAATGGATCATGTTCCAATATCCCTGGTATTGATTCATCTCTTAATGCTCAACAGCCAATTCTACCGAGATATAAAAACTATGGTAGGCTTTTGTTTCTGGCTTGTGATTCTCCCGGTGGAGAAAGGGGCCAGTCTGAAGATTATCTCTTTGATTTGGAGATAATCCAAAAGGAATTCAGAAAATGTTCCAAATCAAGCTATCCAGAGGTTCATTTATTTTGTGGAGTTCATTAAGCAGCTAATTAACTGCTCTGGCCAGCCAATGGCCTTTGATTTGCTGTTTCTTTGATGCTTTGGAAACTAAAACATGCAAAGTTCTTTTCTTGTAGGAATCAGTGAAGCATAGTGGAAAGATCCAGGGCTTCACAGTCAGATCTTCCTTGAAACCTGTCTTAGCCACTTACTAGTTGTAGGACCTTGGATATTTGTGTATTTGGTTTTTAGTTTTCTTATCTGTAAAACAGAATTATCATGGAATAGCTAGAAGGATTAAATGGGGTTATTATTAAACATTAATAACCTTTGTACTGGAACTTAGTAGGTATTTAATAAATGTTGGCTATTACTATTGCTTTAAAAGTCCATAAAGAAAACACCTATACTTTAATCTTTTTACTCAGATGATCTGGCTTTGGATTGGATTTTCTGATATTCTTCACCATTGCCAATTTTTTAGTCTCTAAATGAAGGTACTGTCTTTTTCTTGTGTTTTTTTTCTTTTTTCTTTCACTTCACCAATTTTTTTCACACAGAAGACATATCAGAGTTCATTTGAAGATAACCATTTGTCAAATGAAATTGATGGGGGAATTTTTTTTTCCCTTTAAGACCCTCAAAGACACATTTTCTTGCAATATAGGAACTTTATATATATATGCATTATAGATCCCAAGATCTAAACTTGGCTTCAATTTCAGATGCTTCAGCGTTCAGAGACTATAGTAACTTAAGAAAAATCTTCCTCCTCCTTCATAAACTTGGTAAATGCTCATAAATGTTTTAGAAATGTGTTTTATTAGTGTTTAACTCAATTTCTGAGCAATCAGGCTTAGTGCCTATAGCTCAGATGCTAGGGCGCCAGCCACATACACTGAGTTTGAACCCAGCCTGGGCCTACCAAACAACAATGACAACTGCAGCCAAAAAATAGCTGGGTGTTGTGGTGGGCACCTATAGTGGGAGGCTGAAGCAAGAGAATTGCTTAAGCTACTTGGGAGGCTGAAGCAAGAGAATTGCTTAAGCCTAAGAGTTGGAGGTTGCTGTGAGCTGTGACACCACAGCACTCTACCAAGGGTGACATAGTGAGACTCTATCTCCAAAAAAAAAAAAAAAAAATTACTGAGGAATCAGATGATTGCTTTCTGTGGGTTTCTCTCCTAAATATTGAAATTTAGTTTTGGGGATGCTTGTCTTTTGGGCTGGGGGATAATTCTGCCTTAGTGACTCTCTTACGTGTAGTCTTTCTGTTTTCTCCAGGGACAATGGTGACAGATCCAGGCACCGAGCCCCACGTAATGCCCGCATGTCTGCACCTTCACTTGGACGCTTTGTCCCAAGGTAAAAACTGGGTTGTTAGCAACAGAGAAAAGCTTTATTAGAGCCTAGGATGTAGTTTTAAACCCACTTTCTGGTTTTTAGATTGTCTATATCTGGAATTATTTACTAGTTAGCCTATAATTCAGTCCTGCCGTCTGAAGACTTGACAGGTGATGCTTAGCTACAATGAAAAGAAATAGAAGAGTGGCATTGGGAGCATCCTGTTCAAGAATAGAAGCCTTGGGGCATTATAATTTAAAAAAATTTTTTGAGACAGATTTTCACTCTGTTGCCCTGGGTCGAGCTCACAGCAAACTCTTGGGCTTTAGGAGTCCTTTTGCCTCAGCTTCCCAAGTGGCTAGAACTATAGGTGCCTGGGACTACAACCAGCTGGTTTTTATATTTTTTTTAGTAGAGATGGGGTCTTACTCTTCTTCAGCCTGATCTTGAATGCCTGAGCTCAAGCAATCTATGGCCTCCGCCTCCCAAAGAGTTAGGATTACAAGTATAAGTCACCACACCTGGTGGAACTTTATTTTTTATTTATTTTTAGATGAGGTCTTACTACTTTACCCAGGCTGTATGACCATAGCTCACTGAAGCCTCGAATTCTTAGGCTCAAATCTTTTTTTTTTTTTTTGGGGACAGAATCTCACTTTGTCACCCTTGGTTGAGTGCTATGGCATCATAGCTCACAGCAGCCTCAAACCCTTGGGCTCAAAGTAATCCTCTTCCGGGCGGCGCCTGTGGCTCAGTTGGTAAGGCGCCAGCCCCATATACTGAGGGTGGCGGGTTCAAACCCGGCCTCGGCTGAACTGCAACCAAAAAATAGCTGGGTGTTGTGGCGGGTGCCTGTAGTCCCAGCTACTCGGGAGGCTGAGGCAAGAGAATCGCTTAAGCCCAGGAGTTGGAGGTTGCTGTGAGCTGTGTGATGCCACGGCACTCTACCGAGGGCCATAAAGTGAGACTCTGTCTCTACAAAAAAAAAGTAATCCTCTTCCCTTGGACTATAGGGGCCCGCCACAACATTTGGCTGTTTTTAGAGAAGGGATCCCGCTCTTGCTCAGGCTGGTTTTTGAACTCCTGAGCTCAAGCAGTCCACCCACATTGGCCTCCTAGAGCAGTAGGATTATAGCCATGAGCCACCATGCCCAGCCTTCGAGTGATCTTTTTATCTTTTTTTTTTTTTTTTTGAGGCAGTCTCACTTTGTTGCCCAGGTCAATGCCATGATGTTAGCTTAGCTCACAACAGCCTCAAACTCCTGGGTTCAAGTGATCCTCCTGCCTCAGCCTCCCAAGTAGCTGGGATTACAGAAGCCTGCCACAATGTCTAGCAAATTTTTTGATTTTTAGTAGAGACAGGGGTTCTCATTCTTGCTCAGGCTGATCTTGAACTTGTGAGCTCAAGGGATCCTCCTGCCTCAGCCTCCCAGAGTACTAGGTTTAAAGGCGTGAACCACCTTGCCCTGCTCTACAAAAAATTTTTGGGGGCCAGTCAAGGTGACTCATACCTGTAATCATAGTACTCTGGGAGGCTGAGGCAGATGAATTGTCTGGGATCACAGTCTCAAGACCAGCCTGAGCCAGAGCAAAACCTCATTTCTGGTGTCATAGTGACACTCTGTCTCAAAAAAAAAAATTTTTTTTAAAAGGTTTTTTTAAAAAGGTTCCCACAGGAACCTTACTTTAAAAGGAAAGGCAAGAAAGAGGTAAAAAAAATCTGTGGGAAACAAATCCAGGGAATTTTGACTCCTTTCTGGGCATCTGTATTCCTTAGGTTCAGTGAATCCGATAGCCTAGATTTTTGAGTGTAGATAGGTAGTAGTGTATCTCTTTTGTTTTGTGTAGTCTTTAGTTGGTTTTTCACATGCGATTCCTTCTTGTAGGCGTTTTTTGCTGCCTGAGTACTTGCCTTATGCTGGGATTTTTCATGAACGTGGACAGCCTGGCTTGGCTACTCACTCTTCTGTAAACAGGGTTCTGGCAGGTAAGGAAATATGTCTTTGGATTTTGAAAATACGAAGGGGCAGGGAGACACATAAAGCTCTCTCCCTTCCATGTGTTGACATGATGATGTCTTGGCATCTGGCTGAAGACTCTGTTTGGGGGTCCTATGCTTAGTACCTTACTTCAAAGCAGGAAATCACAGGATTGACAAAAGCTTTCTCTTTCTTATTTCCACTTCTTTCAGACCTGTTTTTTAAAAACAAAAAAATTATTTGTTGAAAACATTTGTTTCTTAATCCAGCAATTAGATTCTGGCTATGCTTTTAATTGAATGATAAAAGTGTCTTGTTCATGTTTCAGTTGGTGAGATACTTCATGAGCCAGATCTTGCGATTTAATTAGGAGCTTAATGCACACCTTTCCAACCCTTTGCTGCTGCCAGCACATGAAGTTTCCGGGCACTGTGGAGTCTTCTGAGGAAGGAGGAATGGGAGAAACTCGTGGAGGTGGCTTAGAAATACCCATAGAACAAAAAATGGGCTGGGCAGGTTCTATCGAGGCAGTTTTATAATGGTTGAAGAGCTGAGTGACCAGTGTTTTGACCCTTGAGACATGATGTGTGCTCTTGTTTCTGGTCAGTCTCTGGAGCAAGAAACAAAGCTTGGTGACAACAGTTGTTCCCCTAGGGCGGTGCCTGTGGCTCAAAGGAGTAGGGCGCCGGCCCCATATGCTGGAGGTGGTGGGTTCAAACCCGGCCCCGGCCAAAAACTGCAAAATAAACAAAAAACAAAAGTTGTTCCCTTATCACACTCTTTCTCCCCTCTTCCAATCAATACGTCACATTATGATTTCTGTGTACAAAGACATAAAAGGTATAAAAAGCCACATTTAGAGGTATCTTTAATAATTATCTTTATTAAAATGTCTTTGTTTCTGTTTTTTGTTTGTTTGCTATTTTTGGCCGGGGCCAGGTTTGAACCTGCCACCTCTGGTATACAGGGCCGTTGCCCTACTCATTAAAATTTCTTAAATGACATCTGTTTTGGAAAATGTGGACCATGTGGTTAAAGGTAGGGAGGGATCTGCTGAGGCAGTGGCACTATCAGGCTGTGGGAACCTTGCAGGCTTTATTTTATGATATGTAAGCAAGCTTCTGTGACAGCATCAAGGCCATGGGGAGTGGTATTTCCTAAGTAGTATATTTGAGTCAACATCACAGCCCAGAAAACCTAGAAACCTCAGTGGGTTCTCTGCTAAATACCAGAACTCCCTAGACACAATACCTTGGTCTCCTGACTGCCTTCTCTGAGGAGTGCTCTGGCCCTAGTTGTAAACCCTTATAGCACTGTGCTTCTCCTTGCCACTTCCATGTGAAAAGCGCATGAAAGCGCCTCGCTGACAGATAATCACTTGCTGCCAGGCAGTACTACAGAGTTTTTTCTCCACCCTTCTTTGTTCCAGACATCTGCCTCTACCACCCCACACAGCACCTCCTGCTCCTCTACTGCTGGCAAATCTCTGTTTCCTTGGCATTTAGCTTTGTTGGAACAGCTGTACATTGTCTTTTTTCTTCCTTTCCTCGTATAACTCTTTACCTCCCTTTTCTATTCCCTACTTTATGCCCCATTGTCTGACTTCTAATGGCCTAATTTCACTTACAGATACCTTTGGATATAGGGGCTGTGTTCAACAGACAGTTGATTACAGATGGAAAATCTACTCAGAAAATCTGTCTAGCTGGGTGGCGCCTGTGGCTGAGTGAGTAGGGCACCGGCCCCATATACCGAGGATGGCGGGTTCAAACTCAGCCCTGGCCAAACTGCAATAACAAAAAAAAATAGCTGGGTGTTGTGGCGGGCGTCTATAGTCCCAGCTGCTTGGGAGGCTGAGGCAGGAGAATCGCGGAAGCCCAAGATCTGGAGGTTGCTGTGAGTCCTATGATGTCATGGCACTCTACGGAGGGCCGTAAAGTGAGACTCTGTCTCTACAAAAAGAAAAAAAAAAAAGAAAATCTGTCTAGCAAAGGATGCAAAATGCCATTAGGAGAAGGAAATGTAAACTCCCTAGACCTCACTTTTAAGTTACATTATCAGATGGTTTCCATTCACAATTAAAGTAGTTTCTTCCATTTTTTTCAAGGTACATATTCTAGAGTGCCTATTTCTTTTCTTTTTTTGCAGTTTTTGGCCACGGCCGAGTTTGAACCCACCACCTTTGGTATATGGGGCCGGCGCCCTACTCCTTGAGCCACAGGTGCCGCCATACAGTGCCCATTTCTTAAAAGCCCCCATAGTATGTGAATATTTTTATGTTCCTCTAGATCATTGGTTCTCAACCTTCCTAATGCCACGACCATTTAATACAGTTCCTGTGGGTAGATACCCACAGGTTGAGAACCAGTGCTCTAGATTCTATTGGTAGTTGTATTATTTGTTTTCTTCTCTTGAGAAAATTTCTAATAATAATAATAGCAACAAAAAACCTTACCATTTTTGAGCACTTGCTATATGCTAGGGAGTATTTTAAAGTGTTTTACATATACTTCATTTCTGTCTTACAATAATCCTATGAGATAGGTGCTGTTAGCTAATTAGCAGTGGAAGAACCTGGAGCCCAGGGCCTAACTACCCAGAGTGATGCAGCTAGGAAGGAAAGGAGCTTGACCTGAGTCCAGTTGCTAGACTCCAGAGCTTGCACTCTAACCTACCTTCTAATCTGCTTCCCCACGGTTGTTTTAAAGACAAAGCATCAAAATATCATTCTTTTTCCAGGACCTTACTCTAGAAGACGGAGTGAGTTCCCAAGGAACTTTGTTGACCTTCATCATTTTTCTTTTTTTTTTTTAAAAAGCTCATTGTCTTTATTTATTTTATTTATTTTGTGGTTTTTGGCCGGGGCTGGGTTTGAACCCTCTACCTCCCGCATATGGGACTGGTGCCCTACTCCTTGAGCCACAGGCGCCGCCCCAGCATTTTTCTTGTATGTTTTAATTCCTCTATTTTATGTGGTTACTGGACATAGCTTTTTTTTTTTTTTTTATTGTTGGGGATTCATTGAGGGTACAATAAGCCAGGTTACACTGATTGCAATTGTTAGGTAAGGTCCCTCTTGCAATCATGTCTTTGGACATAGCTTTTTATGATCTAGTGGTGCTTGCTAAGGAAAATCCTGTTATGTAACAGCCTTTTCCTTGAGCCTGCTTGTCCTCCTGCATACAGATGTTTTCCTTTTTATTAAATTTACTTGTGATCATGTAATGGAGCTGCTATAATACAACTTTCAGAGGGAAAAAGAAATTGACCTTTTAGTAGTAAGCACTCCTAATTTTCCTGGAAAGGTACCTTGTCTTGTATGATTGGAATGAGGTTGTAATGGCCCCAGAGCAGTTACATTCAGCAAATGTTTATTCAGCAGCTCTTAGGTGCCAGGCACTGTTCTAGGCTACCAAAGTGAATAAGACACGATCTCTTCCCTCCTGCAGCTCACAGTCTAGGTGGTTGGCTGTATTTCAGTCTTGCCATTTAGTTCCTAGCTATAAATGTTAAGTGGAACTTTTATATGGTGAATGGCTTTTTGTAGGGGTGATACTTGGAAAATTGGCAGCCCTGGAGAAGCAGACACATACCTGCAGTTTTAGGAGATGTGCCCAGTACTGGCACATGAATCTCCAGTGGACCCCACCCGTGTCATTCAGAGTTACAATAAAAATGGATATGCAGAAAATCAAGATCTATTCTGTTTTCTCCCACAAGGGCCTTAAAGAGCAATAACAGAAAATAGAAGCTACTATAGAGAAGTGTTTTTTTTTTTTTTTTTTTTTGTGGTTTTTGGCCGGGGCTGGGTTTGAACCCGCCACCTCCGGCATATGGGACCGGCGCCCTACTCACTGAGCCACAGGTGCCGCCCTAGAGAAGTGTTTTGATAGTCTGTTAATGTTCATCTCTTCTTCCTTGGTGCTATCTCCACAGTTCTGTAGGTTCCTGGTGGCCTCCAATCAGTCATGAACCCAGGGCATGCCCCATCTTCAGCAACACAAATTCTAGACTCATACTTAAAGAGATATAAACACATTTAAAGGTACAGCAACTCTATCAGGTATATTTGGTGGGGGGAAACCCACAAAAATCTGGGGAGCTCCCCCTGCTGACATGTTAGGAGACAACTCTAGCTCTATGTAGTAACAGCAACTGAAGTGAAGCTAGTGACTGTGTACGTATTATGGGCCAGTCATAACAAGTACTTTTTTCTTGTTGTTTTGAGACAGAATCTCACTATGTTGCCTTCAGTAGAGTGCTGTGACATCATAGCTCATAGCAACCTCAAACTCTTGGGCTTAAGCGATTCTCTTGCCTCAGCTTCCTGAGTAGCTGGGACTACAGGCGCCCGTCACAATGCCCAGCTATTTTTTGTTACAGTTGTCGTTGTTTAGCAGGCCCAGGCCGGGCTCGAACCCTCAAGCCTCCATGTATGTGGCTGGCACCATAACCACTATGCTACAGGTGCCGAGCACCTACATACTGTTTTATCCATTATCTCTTTTAATCATTGTGACAACCCTGTAAGGTAGGTGATAGCATTTCCATTTTGCCGGGCTAAAAATAGGCTCAGAGAAGTTATTTCACTTTCCCAGTCTAACACTGTGAGAGAACAACCTAGAACTTTAAAGTAGATCTTCCCGACTCGTAAGACCTGTTCTGTCTTCTGTGCTATGTTTTGCTTGAGTTTAAGTAGGATCTGCCAAAAGGTTCTTAAGCTTATAATATTTTTCTGCATGTTTGAGGCCTTATAAAAGTGAAGTGAGAAGATCTGGCATTTGACAACCTCCTGGTAATTACTGGAAGAACAAAAAACTTCTGAGAGATAGGGACCTGGGTTATGTAGGGTATTAGTTATCTGTCCTGCATAATCTTTTTGACTTTCATCCTAATGAGCATCTGCTTCCAGCAGATGTGGGCCTGATATACTTAATTTACTGTTTTGATTAAAATCAATGGGAAGTGTCAGAATTTTCTTGCTCCTAGCCACAAATCATTGGGGCCTGGTTGAGTGCCTTGGGCTAGAAATGGCTTTGTGCCCAGTTCTCATATTTAAATTTCTCTTATGATTTTTTCTTTGACCCATTAATTGTTTAGAAGTATGTTGTTCAAATTTCATGTTTGCGAGTTTTCCAAATTCCCTTCTGTTGTCAATTTCTTACTTAGTTTCACTCTGCCTAAGAATATACTTTGTATGATTTCAATTACTTTAAATTTATTGTATCTTAAGTTAAGCATATGGCCTTAACAGAGAATGTTATCTGTGTGCTTAAGAAGAACATGTATTATTCTTGAGTGGAGTGTTATGTAGGTGTCAGTTTGGTCTACTTGGTTGATAATGTCATTCAAGTTTTTTTTCTTTTCTATTTATTTATTTATTTACTTACTTATTTTTAGAGACAGAGCCTCACTTTGTCACCCTGGGTAGAGTGTTGTGGTGTCACAGCTCACAGCAACCTTCAACTCTTGGGCTTAGGTGATTGATTCTCTTGCCTCAGCCTCCTGAGTAGCTGGGACTACAGGCGCCTGCCACAATGCCCAGCTTTTTTTGTTGCAGTTTGGCCGGGGCCAGGTTTGAACCCACCACCCTCAGTATATGGGGCTGGTGCCCTACTCACTAAGCCACAGGCACTGTCCATCATTTAAGTTTTGTATATCCCTTCTGATCTTCTGTCTAGTCATTCGATCTATCACTGAGAGTAGAGTATTGAAATCTCCAGCTGTTGTTGCTGAATTCTGTATTTCTCTTTTCATTTAAAAAAAAATTTTTTTTTGTTTGTTTGAGATAGAGACTCACTGCATTGCCCTCGGTAGAGTGCTGTGGCGTCACAGCTCACAGCAATCTCCAACTCTTGGGCTTAAGCAATTCTCTTGCCTCCGCCTCTCAAGTAGCTGGGACTACAGGCACCCACCACAATGCCTGGTTATTTTTGTTTTTGTTGTTGCAGTTGTCATTGTTGTTTTAGCTGGCTCAGGCCAGTTCAAACCTGCCAGCTTTGGTGTGTGTGGCTGGCACTGTATCCACTGTGCTACGAGCGCCAAGCCCAGTTTTTGTTTTTCTTTTTCTTTTTAAGACAGTCTCACTTTTATGTCAGCTGGAGTGCAGTGGTGTTATCATGGCTCATAGCAACCTCAAACTCCTGGACTCAGGTGATCCTCTTGCCTCAGCCTCAGGAGTAGCTAGAACTATAGGCAAGTAGTAGAGATGGGGCCTTACTCTTGCTCAGGCTGGTCTTGAACCTCTGAGTTCAAGTGATCCACCTGCCTTGGCCTCCCAGAGTGCTTGGATTATAGGTGTGAGCCACTGTACCTGGTCCTCCCTTCAGTCTTGTTATTTTTTTATTCATATAATTTGGAACTTTGTCCTTAGGTGCACATATATCTATGATTAATGTATCTCCCTGATAAAGTAACTCTTTTATCACTACCAAATGATAACTTTGGTCAGTAGTAATATTTTTATCTTATTAAAGTCATTTTTTTTCTTATCCTAGTATAACTACTCAAGCTCTTTTATGGTAAAAGATGTAATCAGCATGATCCATCTTTTTCCATTTCTTTACTTTCAGTCTAGTTAGATCTTTGACTCAGAAGTGTGCATCTTACAGAAAGTATATAGCTAGATCTTGTTTTTTATGCAGCCCATTAATTTCTGCCTTTTGATTATATTACTTAGTCTTTTGACATTTCATGTTATTCATGTAGTTGGGTTTTTGTATTTTTTTATTTTATTTATTAATTTTTTTATTTTCTGTATTTCTAATGTCTTTTTTCTTCCTCTGCTCCTCCTGTACTGAATTAATTTATATTAAATGGATATTATCTAATGTACCATTTTAATTCCTTTATTGATTTTTGAACTATTTTTTGTCAGAATCTATTCAGATTTTTACAGACTTGATTCTGGTGAAATACAGAAACTTTGTTACACTATAACTCCATTCCCTTCCACCTTCTTTGGGCAATTGTATATATTACATCTATTTATAGTATAAACCCAACAATATAGTGTTAATTTACTATTTTTATATAATCTTAGGTCTCAGGCATCCTTGTTTGTTGCCTGGTGTGGGAAAGATAGAGCTATACAAGAACTGTTCTCTTTCATTTGTTAATTTTATTTTTGATTGTCCTTTTCCCTCTCTGTCAAAAACACCAGTTCTCTTGAGCAGCGCCCATAGGTCAGTGGGTAGGGCGCTGGCCATATATACCCAGGCTGGTGGGTTTGAACTTGGCCCAGGCCACTAAACAACAATGACAACTGCAACAACAATAAAAAAAAATAGCTAGGCATTGTGGTAGGCACCTGTAGTCCCAGCTTCTTGGGAGGCTGAGGCAAGAGACTCACTTAAGCCCAAGAGTTTGAGCTGTGACACCACAGCATTCTACCCAGGGCGACAGCTTGAGATTCTGTCTCAAGAAACAAAAACAAAAGCAAAAAAACCAGTTCTCTCTTTTAAATGTTGCCCACTTCCCTGGTTCCTTAGGGAATTACTTTTAGGGGAGGCCTTCTTGGTCTAGTTTGGCCACCTGGGGTGGGTAGACATCTGGAGCCTCAGACTTGCTGACTTTTAGGAATTAGTCTGATTTTCCTACCTGATGGCAGAGCTGTCTAATACAACAAATTGTTTAACATAGCAGATCTTCATTTGAATTGCCAAATCTTGGGAAAGATGAGTAACTGTGAATATAGTTGAGCACCATCATGGTATTACTTAAATGAGTATGAACAGAAATGAATAATAATTGTAGTGTTGGACCCTTTATCTCTTTTATCTCCCTTTATCTTTCTTCTCTGTACCCATCTGGTACTCAGTAGCCAGGCAAATAAAGTGAGTGGCACATTCCAACTCAACATCAATTAAGATGTTGAGTTGGAATAAACTCCAGATAAATGGACAATTAGTGGTGGTGGTACTAGCTAGTGCTGCTTTAATAATTAACTCAATTACCTTTCATTCTGCTCCAGTGATGAAAGTGAAGGGATAAAGTGCTGGCTTGGTTGCCTGGGAAACAGAGAAGTAAATGCAGTACTCCTCCCAGAGAGCCAGCCTTTCCTACTGCTTTGCAGCCCCCAAGGCCTTTTACTTATTTGGTGTCCACCAATCACTGGAATATTCATGTCCTCTCTGCCTCAGCCCTTTATCATATCTCCTTATACCACTAATGAGAGCTGCGGTTATTGAGAACCTGTCCTAACTGCTAAGCTAAAATTGCTGTACTTCATCAGTCTTTACTAGTGATAAATATTGGGCCTTGTATATGTACTGTCCTACTTCTTTTATATGTGATTAGATTTTTCTGTCTCTCTTTCCCACAGGAAATTTCCTCTTGATTTTTCCCTACTGATGCTACACCCCCCCTTTCTGTACTGTCACTTTTTATATGGCATTTTTTGTTTGTTTGTTTTTGAGCAGAGTCTCACTACGTCACCCTTGGTAGAGTGCTGTGACATCATAGCTCACAGCAACCTCAGACTCTTGGGTTTAAGCGATTCTCTTGCCTCAGCCTCCCACATAGCTGGGACTACAGGTGCCCGCCACAATGCCTCAGCTATTTCTTGTTTGTAGTTGTTGTTGTTTGGCAGTCCGGGGCTAGGTTCGAACCCTACAGCTCCAGTGTATATGGCTGGCGCCCTAGCCACTGAGCTACAGGCCCTGAGCCTGTATATAGCACTTTTTAAATGCTTAGCATTTTCCAGGGCACTATTACTGGAGAATTAAATGTTTTTCACTCAGGCAGTTTGTAGTCTAGGCAGGGAGTGGCCCAATTTTACATATTTTCTTTTGATCCTCCCACTCAAAATTTAATAATTCCCCTGGCACTTTATCTGCCAATTCTGATAGATTAGCTAAGAGAGGTACAGCTATGGATTTGGACTATGGACTTAAGTCTCTCAGTGCAGTTTGAAGAAGTTCTGAATGCGTCCTCATTTGGGGGCACTGTGTACTTTTGAGTGGGGCTATGAGCATGAGTGAGTACGGCACAGGAAGGACAGCTGTCATTTGTCTGGTATCTTCTTCCCAAGAGGCAGTGGACCAAAATGTTCAAGAGGTGGCCTTCAGACCCAAACTGTTCAAGTTCAAATATTCGTTCTGCTACTTCCTACCAGTGTAATCTTGGGTAATTTATTTTACCTTTTTGGGCCTCAGTTTCTTTATCTGTAAGAATAGAATAATAGTTAGCTCATAGGATTATATTGAGGCTTAAATGAGTTAATATATGTGAAGCGTTTAGAATGTTGTTTGGCACAAAATAAGTGTTTAGTAGATGTTGGCTACTATCATTCTATTTATATCATTTCTACTATAAATGTTTGATGTCAGTGTGAGTTAAAATTATGCCATTCTCCTCCCTGCTATAATCTGACTGATCTCTTGCTATGCTTCTGCCTTCCTCCCCAGTAGAGCTCTTCTTGAGTCCTAAGCAGGGCTTTCTTCCTTTTCTTATGGTCATTGAGTTAAGAAGACTAGGAGCTTGTGGTCTAGGCCACCAGCAGATGGTAACCTGAGGGTCCCTGTGTAGATAGCTTCACAATCCAGTGTATCAGCTTTTGCCTGAAGCTAAAGGAATCAAGATGTTTGCATTTGAAAATTCTCCTGTCTGCACCAGTTCCTGTGCTGATGAAATAAGAATCTTGGCCAGGCACTGACTCACCCAACCTAGCACTCTGGGAGACTGAGGTGAGTGGATCGTTTGAGGTCATGCCTGAGCAAGAGTGAGACCCCGTCTCTACTAAAAATGAAAAAAATGAGGCAAGATCAGTTGAGATCAGGAGTTGAGGTTGCTGTGAACTATGAATCTACGGCACTGTGCCAAGGGCAACAAATAAAAAAAAGAAAGAAAGGAGAGAGAAAGAGAGAGAAAGAAGGAGGCATTTACTCTGTCGACCAAGTACTTTTTAGTGTATACCAGTGTTTTCAACCTTTTTTATCTCACGGTACACTTGACTATAGTTAAACTTTGCGCAGCTCACTTAAATTATGGGGATCAAAAAAAAGTGAAAAAAGAATATACTTACTGTACTTTGAACTTCTTTTGAAAGTAATTTAATTAATGATCTTGAAAAGTCTTCAGGGCACACATAAGATCCTCTCACAATTTGCCTGTGTACCGTGGGACACTGGTTGAAAATTGCTGCCATATAGCATGGCAACATGGGATTCTCAAATTGTAGTTCCTGGACGATTAGCATCAGCATCAACTAGGAGCTTGTCACAAATTCAAAATCTTAGACTCTTCTCCAAACCCACTGAATTAGAAACTCTGGTTGTGGGCCCCAAGAATTTGTATTTTAAACCTTTTTTTTTTTTTTTTAATTTTTATTTATTTATTTATTCTTTTTTTTTTTTTTTTTTTTTTGCAGTTTTTGGCTGGGGCCGGGTTTGAACCCACCACCTCCGGTATATGGGGCCAGCGCCCTACTTCTTGAGCCAAAAGCGCCACCCAAGAATTTGTATTTTAAAGAGTCTTTCAGGTGGGGGCGGTGCCTTTGGCTCAAGGAATAGGGTGCCGGTCCCATATGCCAGAGGTGGCGGGTTCAAACCTAGCCCCCGCCAAAAACCACACAAAAAAAAAAAAAAACCTTTCAGGTGACCCTAGTATACTGTAAAACTTGACTGCCACTGCTCTAGATTAACTCAGTAAGCTTGGAACATAGGCAAAGTCATGAGAAGAGATGGCTCCGCACCACATTCAAGGGTGTACACACCAGGAACCAAAGATATGTTTGTGCTTGGGAGCCCCTGGTATGTAATTCTTAGTCTGGAGCTATTAGTAATGTGGAAAAATGAATTAGGTAATTCATTCATTAGGTAATTTGTAATTACCTACAGAGTACTCAGCTGGCATATTGGCTATTTTGCCTCAGTAAGGATTTATTGCACTTCTGTTGTTACATGGTACAGTGTTAGTTTTATGATAGTACCCAGATGAACAAGACATGATCTTTGCTCTTTATATACTTGCCATCTACTGAGTTATATTATGCTCATTAACAGCTATAGTACAATAGGTATTATGCTGAATGCTAAAGCAGAAATGTAAATAGACGGCTGGCTTTGAGAATCTAGAGAACTGTACAGCATATCTGCAGCAGAAAATAGAAGACTCCTGTCAGCTCTGTTAGACATTTCATTTCCAGGAGAAATTGACCTATAACTTCTCTTCCAATCTTGTGATTAATTTCTTATCTGTTCATCTTCCTTCCTCTAACAAGAAATCTTAATGTTGGCTAGGTGCAGTGGCTCACGCCTATGATCCTAGCACTCTGGAAGGATGAGGAGGATGGATTGCTTGAGTTCAGGAGTTCCAGAACAGCCTGAGCAAGAGCGAGACCCTGTCTCTACTAAAAATAGAAAAACTCACTGGGCCTTGTGGCAGGAACCTGTAGTCCCAGCTATTCAGGAGACTGAAGCAGAAGGATTGTTTGAGCCCAGGAGTTTGATGTCTCTCTGAGCTATGATTTCACGGCACTCTACCCAGGACAACAGAATGAGGCTCTGTCACAAAAAAAAAAAAAAGAAAAGAAAAGAAATCTTACTGTCAAGGCCTCTGGATTGAGACCATACTATTTACTTTTACATTATGTTCTCTGTGCTTTGGGGCTTCCCTAGACTTAGAGTGATCTCAGAGCTTATTCAGTCAATCCTGTGGTTTCATGCACCTTAGAATTACTCCTCATTTTGAAGGTGCCAGCTAAAGATACCCTCTAATCTGCAATGACCCACTATAATACCAGAATCCTTTTACTTCTCTCTTCACTTATGATTGGTATGTGCTTTGACATGTTTTACAACCCCTCAGAACAAATGATTCTCAATGTTCTAGAAATTTGGAGAAGAGATGTAGGGAAAGAAAAGGCCCAATGTGAAACCATATTTTCCAGCAGAGGACAGTCAAACTAATTAACTAACTTTCTTTCTTTCTCTTTCTCTTTTCTTTTTCTTTCTTTCTTTTTATTTTTTGGAGACAAGAGTCTCACTTGTTGCCCTCTGTAAAGCTATCTGGCGTCATAGCTCACAGCAACCTCAAACACTTGGGCTCAAGCAATTCTTTTGTCTCAGCCCCCAGTAGCTGGGACTATAGGCGCCTGTTGCAATGGCCAGCCATTTTTAGAGACGGGGTCTTGCTTTTGCTCAGGTTGGTCTTGAACCTATGAGCTCAAGCAGTCTACCCACCTTGGCCTCCCAGAGTGCTAGGATTGCAGGCATGAGTCGCCAAACCTGGCCTCAAACTTTCTTTAGAATTAGAGATCCTCTACAAACCCTAGAAAGATTTGGAATAACCTATTTTGCTGTCCCATCCATTTCATCAAGTTTTACCTCAGTGAACTATGTGAATGCTGGGAGCTAACAACCCATGCTAAGCTCACCTCCTTCTTCTTTTTAAGACCCAGAGCTCACATTATCTTTTTCTTTTCCGATCCCCAAACAGCCTCATTTATTCCAGCCTGGCTGGAAATGCCATGGGAGCTGGCAGATAGCACCTCTCTCACTTTCAACCAAAGTGAAGCCAATCTGTGGGTGTTAATTCCTTTCTTTATCACCTGCTGATCCACAATGCCATCTCTTCTCTTGGGTCCTTTTGTCACTTAGCTGGAAGAGCTAGCATGGATATCTTGGTATAAGCAATGATACTGAAAGAGACTGTTGCAGGTAGGTGACTAAGGACCATTTGGAGTGCTGTTGAGACTCCCTGGGGGTGTTTCTTTTGGCCAGTTGTTGAATGTCCCCCCAGAGCTAGACATTCATTCTGTAACCACTTGCTCCATCCTGTAAAGGTAGTTTCTGTGCTCCTGAGTTTATCCCTGAGTTTATCATAAGCCCAGCTCACTCCAGCTGTATTCCACACAGGAGGGGCCCATCTTCTTACTCTCTCAAGCTATGGGGCTTCCTACTGTCTTTAGGGGATTCCTGGCAAACACACTCATGATTTTTACTCTGTGGCTCATGGCTGATAAAGGAAAAGCCAAAAATATTCTGTCCTAAAGCAGAAAATTTAACTTGTCTAGTATACAAAGGAATAGAGGGAAAGCTGGACAGAAGGTACTTGTTGAAGTTCCCTTGGGAATAAGGGTTCTATATAAGGAAGAGGAATATACACTAAATATGTGAGGAAAATATTTATTTTTATTAGTAAAACTGGCTAGACAGGTGCATTTTCTCCAGAATCTGCCATATTGACATATTGCCAATGGCTGCATTTTACAATATTTGCTGATTTTTCACACAGCAAGATTTCACAACTGTCTCTTTATTGTGGGTTCTCTTGGACTAGTAACATAAATGTAAGGAATGACATGGAAATATCCACAGTAACTCCTGCTTTGTTTTTTTTTTCACCCAGGCAAATAGCTCTGAGACTGACAATTATCCCAAACATTGCCCTTCATACTGAACTGGCAAAAGAGTTCTAGAAAAACAGAATTTAGTAACTCAAGCTCAGATTTGGCCACAAGTATTAGATCACACTTGCAAAATGTGGAGGCTATGAAATATGGTATTTCAAATGTGCTAAACAAAACAAGACAAATACCCCTAAGAACATTTATTTTATACCAAGTACTCTTCTGAGCACTTCTCACATATTAATTTACTTAATCATTACAACATTCCAGCAATATATATATATATATTTTTTTGTAGAGACAGAGTTTCACTTTATGGCCCTCAGTAGAGTGCCATGGCATCATACAGCTCACAGCAACCTCCAACTCCTGGGCTTAAGCGATTCTCTTGCCTCAGCTTCCTGAGTAGCTGGGACTACAGGCACCTGCCACAACGCCCAGCTATTTTTTGGTTGCAGTTCGGCCGGGGCCGGGTTTGAACCCGCCACCCTTGGTATATGGGGCCAGCGCCTTACCAACTGAGCCACAGGCGCCGCCCCCAGCAATATGTTATTAATACTTGTTTTTACAGGTGAGGAAACTCAGGCTAAAGAGAGATGGAGTAATTTGCCCAAAACCACAGCTGGCACTTGACAAAGTGGGAATTAGAACTAAGGCAGTCCAGCTTTAAATTGGGACTTTTCAAACAGAAACCATTACAGGGTGTTGGTGATTTTTTTTGGTGGTAGAAAAACAGGCTGAAATCTAAATCTGTCTTTAAGACAAAAAAAGGTAATTTGTTAGCTCACAAGACTGCTACTGGGAAGGGGGCTACAGATTCTTTTATATTCTTGTTGCAACTCCTTTCCCCTAGAAAGGAGGCCCTGTGGAAGAATTATATTCCCAAATATGAATCCTCAAGAGGTAATTACACTGTTGCCATCCCATCGGGAAGGAGGCTGGGGCGGTGATTACATTCCAAAACAAAGCTGTTTGGGTATAATTGCACTGTGCTGCTCTTATCAGTCTGGGGAAGGCAGGCCTCTGGTCTCCATCCTCATTTGTTTTTGAGATGGAATCCGAATAGCATTCAATTAATAGTCAAGACCCAGGCACAGGGAAGTCAGCCAAAAGAGCCAACAAGACATTAGCTTGCTATTGGCATTTTCCTTCCTCTGAAGTTTTCCAGACCTTTAAGTATCAGCAAATTTGGGGCAGGAGAGCCCATCTGGGAAACTGTATTTGGCTAATGAAGGTATAGAGACCCCCTCTTTAGAAATTATACCCCTCAATGGTTGTTATGCATAGCAGAGAGATGGTTGGGTGGCAATGAAGTTTTCCTCTTCCATCAGCAGCTTTCACTCTATCAAAAGATAGTCCTTCTTTCAAATCTTTCTTTGAGACATTCAGCATACACATATACACCACACACATTTATATGTTTATATTTATGTATGTATTCTGTAGTTGTGGATTAAAAAGTTCCTCTGACTCTAGTGAGATAATAAGGCTGACTTTAGTTAAATGTCAGCAATAATCTCTAGATCTGAACTAGAAGAAGAAATAAAACAAATTGTGGCTCAGTGAGCAGGGCACCGGCGCCATATACCGAGGGTGGCGGGTTCAAACCTGGCCCCAGCTGGACTGCAACAAAAAAATAGCCGGGCGTTGTGGCAGGCGCCTGTAGTCCCAGCTACTCTCCGGCTGAGGCAGGAGAATCGCCTAAGCCCAGGAGTTGGAGGTTGCTGTGAGCTGTGTGACGCCACGGCACTCTACCAAGGGCCATAAAGTGAAACTCTGTCTCTACAAAAAAACAAACAAACAAACAAAAAAATTTAATTATTCTGTTTTATGATTCAGAGAACAGAAAACTGCCAGTGACCTCTTAGGCATACTCATACACTAGAGCAAAGAAGGAAAAAATGGGTGTTACTGGATTGAGGGTTACATAGCCTTTAGAAGTAGTGTAGCCTTTACTGTTATTTATGTCAGTCAACTTTTACTGCTGAACAGACCACCCTAAAATGTAGTGATTTAAGACAGCATTTATTTTTTCTCACAATTTTCCAGGTCCAGTGTGTAGTTCATCTGGTCTGGGCCACTTAGCTACTCTCTGTTGTCAGTTGATGGCTTGGCTGGACATGATGGTTTTGGGTGGTACAGTAGGTAGAGTAATGATTTGCCAAAGAGGTGCACATTCTAATCCCTAGAATCTGTAAATAATGTTACTTTATGTGATCACTATTTGTGTTATTCAGAGAGAAATGAATTTAGAAATGACATCCAAGTAAGAATCTGGACCCTGGTTTTCTAGACAGCATTTCAGAGAAAGTACCTTTTCTCTTTCTCTGGATGTTTTCTGGATGTAGCCCTCTATTTCTGTGTGCTGGAGGGTAAAAAGATGTGCAAAAGAGCTCTGTGGGTGGTTGCGCCCCTTGGGGCCAAATGTATTTCTGAGTAGGAGTAAGACTGACAGAATTAACTGTGCAAGCACTTACTAATTGGCTGTAAGTGAATCTGTACCGATGGCATCATTTATAATCCACAGCTTCTTTAGCAGAAGCAATTCAGAGATAAGTTCCTGAAAACGAAGGCAGAAAATCTTTGTGTGCCCAATTACTGTGGCATATTATGCTTGTAGCAGTGGTTGGAAGAAGCTAGAATTCAGTTCTTCTTAAGTATAGGACTTAGCTTTTGGTTGGCCTTTTTGATAAGATTGGTTAAAAACCATTTTATGGGCTCTAAATGTGAATGCGTGGATTGGACCTCAAGTCACATACAGACGATTTGGTCTTCACCAGTCATTCTTTTAGTACTTCCTTGATGTCCTTTCAGAGCCATCTCAGTGGCTAATGGGATAGGGGCTGTGCTGTTGGTAAACCCTGGATTTTGTCCCAGTTGCATTCAAAACAGTATTGCTTGGGTACAAGAAAGATGTATTCTTATTGTTGGAGATTTAACCTGGCTTTGACAAGAGCTTCATGATGAAGCGCTCTCGGTGTTTAGCCAAATTTCATGAAGTGATGATGAGGCAGAAAGGGGCTGCTCCCACAGTTTGAAGTGTGTGCGTGTGGGGGGAGGGGGGTTCAGGCCTCTTTGCTGCTAGAAAGTGTGAAGTGGCATGCTCAGCTTAGCCTGGTATGGGGGAAATGTAGTTTGCACTCGCAGGAGGGGATGTTGCAGTGGTGCATCAAGAGAAGGAGGAGTAGTGCTGAGGATGGAATTGTACAGACTATAATCTGAAGAGGCAGAGATGCTCCCCAAAGAAAATGAGGCCTAATCTCCTATTGCTTGAGAAGAGTTAGGATTTGGGGTGATAAGATTTAGTCAATGTCCTCCCTTTCTTCTGCCTTTGGTACTTGGGTCCTTTTTACCTGCTACCTTTCCCTTTTTTCTATCATGAGGCTCAGCATTTACTTTTTTGTTTTTAATTTATTTTATTTTATTTTTTATATCTTTTTGAGACAGAGTGTTACTTTGTCACACTCAGTAGAGTACTGTGGCATCATAGTTCACAGCAAGCTCAAACTCTTGGGCTCAAGTAATCCTCTTGCCTCAGGCTCCCAAGTAGCTGGGATGACAGGTGCCCGCCACAAAGCCTGGCTATTTTTAGAGGCAGGGTCTTGCTCTTGCTCAGGCTGGTCTCAAACCCATGAGCTCAGGCAATCTGCCCCCCTCAGCCTCCCAGATTACTAGGATTACAGGGGTGAGTTTATTTTATTTTTTTGAGTCTCACTGTCACTCTGGGTAGAGTGCCATGGCGTCAGCCTAGCTCCCAGCAACCTCAACCTTCTGGGCTCAAGCCATCATCCTGCCTTTCCGAATAGCTGGGATTACAGGCATCTACCATGATGCCTGGCTAATTTTTCTATCTTTAGGATAGAAAAGTGCTAGGATTATGGGCATGTGCTTCAGTGCAGAGTCTCAGTATTTAAACAGAATTTGAACTTGATTTTCTTCAAGGCAGAACCAATAGAGCTAACATAGGAGCTAATTGAGAACTTATAAAAGCTACAACGTGTTTCTTGGTCTAAATATTTTTATTGATTGTGTTGATATGAATTGGCTGGGGAAAAGTGGTTAAAATTTATATAGCTCATTAAGTAAACTAATTACAGGTAAAAATATGTGAAAAGCTCGAGTAAGATGTTTCAAGCTCCCAGCTTCTATACTCCCATGTTTGGGGTTGAGAGATGAGACCATAGGGACAACTTAGGAACACGTGCTATGGAGCAGTTCCAGCTGTTGTAATCTGTGTCTTACCTAGGGACAATGTTAAGGTCCTGTGGGATAGAAGGAGCAGCGGCACCATAACACTGCACCACTGGTTGGCTTCAGAATCTTTTTTTTGAGACAGAGTTTCACTTTGTCATCTTCAGTAGAGTGCTGTGATGTCATGGCTCACAGCAACCTAAAACTCCTGGGCTTAAGCAATTCACTTCCCTGAGCCTACTGAGTAGCTGGGACTACAGGCACCCGCCATGAAACTGAGCTATTTTTTAGAGATGAGGTCTCGCTCTGGCTCAGGCTGCTCTCAAACCTGTGAGCTCAGGGAAGCCACCCGCCTCAGCCTCTCAGAGTGCTAGGATTATGGGTATGAGCCACTGCGCCCAGCCCTGGCTTGAGAATCTTTAGAGGCCTCCCTACTGCTGTCTTCCAAACCCCAAACTACCCCTAAAACTATACCATGTAGGTGAAAAACAGTGTTTGCGGGTGGTGCCTGTGATTCAAAGGAGTACTGCGCTGGCCTCATATGCTGGAAGTGGCAGGTTCAAACCCAGCCCCAGCCAAAAACTGCAAAAAAAAACCCTAAACAAACAAACAACAACAACAACAACAAAACACAGCAGTGTTTACTTTTCTGGTAGTTTCAAGACAAGTCACCTGTCTTCACCCTACCTGTTCAACTACCAACCCTGAGACTTATTTATAGATTTCACCCCCCACCCCCCATTTTGGTCTTGACTTTCTGGGCTGTATCAATCACTGATAGAATGTTTGAGCTGCTACAGGGTGGAAGTAATTATAGAGGAATTAGAATTTGGGGAAAATATACTGAAGGAAACCCTGACTGGCTATTTTTGCACCTCACCTTCATATATGTGATTTATCCCTTTCTTCATTTCTAGGTACTCTGTGTTGTAGGTTTGGTTTGTATGGACTTCATTAGCCTTTGTTTTCAGGCACCAAGCAGAGCTCCTTACCTTTTCCTTTGTGGTACCAGCATCTCCCCATTATGAGAGAGGGACTTTTTTCTGAATGGCTAATGCAGCTATGGAGAAGAACAGTGTTCTTTTCTGACACCTGGAGAAAAGAGTTTAGAAATCCTGGAAAAAATAATCCTAGTCTTGGTATTTCAAGGGTATCCTTTATTTCAAGCTGTCTGCTTTCTTTGCCCTTCTTTGTTTTGAAGACCACATTTTCCTGTGGAACAGATCTGAGACTTAAATGTAAAAGGGAAAAAGCGTGTGGTCAGAAACTATGGAATTCTTATGTCAAGGGCTAAGCCATGTTGATTGCAAGTTGACTATTTGACATTTTACAATGTTATATGACTCATAACTTTTGTGTGGAGAGCATAACTGAAACAAATTATCCAGCTGGGGCGGGGCGGCGCCTGTGGCTCAGTCGGTAAGGCGCTGGCCCCATATACCGAGGGTGGTGGGTTCAAGCCCGGCCCCGGCCAAACTGCAACCAAAAAATAGCCGGGCGTTGTGGCGGGCGCCTGTAGTCCCAGCTACTCGGGAGGCTGAGGCAGGAGAATCGCTTAAGCCCAGGAGTTGGAGGTTGCTGTGAGCTGTGTGATGCCACGGCACTCTACCGAGGGCCATAAAGTGAGACTCTGTCTCTATTAAAAAAAGAAAAAAAATTATCCAGCTGGGAATGGCCTTGGGGCACTATGTCTAGAGGAAAGTGCTGGAATTTTGAGTCCTTAGGCCATCTAATTTTGACAAATTGAATTATCCTCAGGGCTCCTCTTACATCTTCCCATCTTCCTTTGTCATTGGGCAGTCTGTGAAGGGGGGGATTTGTGTGTGAGTGTATGTGTGTGTGTGCGCGCGCATGCACACAAAGAAATGGACTCAATCAAAGAATATATTGAACTACTACATTTAGGATTAAGGTCCAATCTACCTCCCAGTAGAGTTAACATAGGAGCTAATTGAGAGCTTGCAAAAGCCACAAAATATTTCTTGGCTTAAATATTTCTATAAGAAGCGTATGCCCATTTCTTTTTCAACCTAGAGCCTGAACATTATATTATTGAATATTTTGCTTGTTTTCTCCTTTGGCTTTGATGTTCTTAAATGCTGAACATTAGGAAATGTTATAGAGAGGAACCACACTGCCTTCTTATAAGAAAACAAAGACTTGAATTCTTCTCTACTCTCATGGTTAATACATTGTATTCCAAGTTATAGGTAGCATTGGCCATGGAGCCTGCCTGTCCAATAGGTTCACTGAATTTTGAAGTTAGTTAGGTGGTTGTTCTGCTTGGCAGAAGGACCTGAAATACCTTTTCTGTTTATAAGCCTCACCTGTCATTTAAAATATATTCAATTCATCCCTTTCATTTTCTCTGCTCATTTCCTCTTTGTGTTCTCAGGATGATCTCATGGGAATGATCCTCTTCATGCTGTAGTTATCTATGAACTTTCTCAGGCTGAGTCTCAAAATCAACATTTCCCAACCCATATACTGTGTAATCCTTCTCTTTTGACTTTCTTGCTTTCTTTCTTTCTTTTTTTTTTTTTTTTTTTGTTCTTTTGACTTTCTTGAATTTGCTTTTTTCACCCCTCTGGCTCTGATAAGGTTTATATGCCCTTAGGGTCCCACTACTGCATTTCTCTCTTGAACCTAATATTTCTGCTAGCCATAGGGGAAAATCTACAATGAATACTAATCCTTTACGGATTTTCCCCCTCTGCCTGACAGACAGTATGGCTGCCTTGGAACAAAGAGTAGAATTTGGGTGTAAAAACTGGGATCTCTATTTATATTTGAGAAGTGCATAAATGGATCTGTTCATATCAGTCATTTGCCTCAGAGTAATTATTCATTTATTCTCTTATTCATTGGAAAATATTTATATCTACTTCTAATATTTACTAACTTCATAAAATTTATCAACCAGGAAAAAGACTAAACCTGATTGTAATATTGCATTCATTGCTATTCTGATGAATGGTTTAGCTTTCAAGTTTTGTGTGTAATACATTCACTGGAATATACTTAATTGAGTACTAATATGTGCTAGTTCCTACACTAAGTGCTGGGGATTTATAACAGAAAAAAATTAAGTTGTCTTCATTTAGAATCCTTCCAAGATCAATGATTATTTTCTTATCATTTAGTACTTTAAATTACTATTATTATTCTGCAACTAGAAGTCCTGGATTTTATCTGATTCCTCATCCCTGGTCTTTGTATCACTCTGTCACAATTCCCCCAGGTTATCAGGAAGTTAATTAACTTTGTTCTAATACAGGACTTTATTCAAAGACGTCAATACAGTATTCATCCTGTTAGAGAATATGTTACAAAAATTCAAGTTATCACCTCTCTAGTTTTCCCCCATAAGCTTTTTTTGGGGGAAAGTATAGTATCTTTCCAGCTTTGACTTTATTAGTTGAGGTCAGTTGTCTCTTCTTGGCTATCACAGAGGCTGTCATTTTGACATGATACAGGAGGATGTAGTCCTTAATGAGTGCCCTTGGCACTACTTGTCAGTTGCTTATTTCCCAGTGATGTTGCCTTAAAGTATTAATTAGCCACTAAATTCAAGATGACCTCTTTTTTTTGCAGTTTTGGCTGAGGCTGTGTTTTGAACCCACCACCTCTGGCATATGGGGCTGGTGCCCCACTCCTTTGAGCCACAGGTGCCACCCTCAAGTTGTCCTCTTAATTGAGGAGGCTTTTGCTTTCCTGAAGGCAGACTGACTTTTCTTTTTTTTTTTTTTTTTGAGATAGATCCTCAAGCTGTCCCCCTGGGTAGACTGCTGTAGCATCACAGCTCACAGCAACCTCCAACTCCTGGGCTCAAGTGATTCTCCTGCCTCTGCCTCCCAAGTAGCTGGGACTACAGGCACCTGCCACAATGCCCGGCTATTTTTTGGTTGCAGCCGTCATTGTTGTTTGGTGGGCCCGGGCTGGATTCAAACCCGCCAGCTCAGGTGTATGTAGCTGGCACCTTAGCCACTTGAGCCACAGGCACCGAGCCCAGACTGACTTTTCTTTTTCTTTCTTTTTTTTTTTTTTTTATCTTTCTCTGATTCTAGTTTTATTTATTTGTCTTTTTTTTCCTTTTTTTTTTTATTGTTGGGGATTCATTGAGGGTACAATAAGCCAGGTTACACTGATTGCAATTGTTAGGTAAAGTCCCTCTTGCAATCATGTCTTGCCCCCACAGACTGACTTTTCTTATGTGACCTAGCACACTGGTATGCCAGCAAGTTTTGATCAGTGTGTAAAACCCACTTTTACTAAAACTGTTATTATAGTATCAAGTTGATTTTGAGGTTGAGCCAGTCATAGCTTGTGTTCGGGAGTGGGATATAAATTGGTAGGAGTAAGGGGTAAGAGGCTGGTGCCAAAGAGCAAGACTGTTTCCGGAACATTGGAGAAGTTTGCCTGGTGAGTAGGTGAGCGAATACAGGACAGGGAAAACAGTCTGTTCAGTGACACAATGCCAAAGGCCACCAGATAGGATCTAGGGGAAATTTTCTCACTATTTTAGTGACTGCCTTTTTATCATTGCTAACTTTACTGTTGAGTATTTTAATCCCTTCGAATAACTCTTTAAGAAATCCAGTCTCCAAATGTGTGTTATCAACACAAAGATTGAGAACTGCTGATCTTGTGTTTTAGAAAATTAACTACAAGGCTGGGCACTGTGGCTCATGCCTGTAATCCTAGCACACTGGGAAGCCGGGGCAGGTGGATTGCTTGAGCTCAAGAGTTCAAGACCAGTCTGAGCAAGCATGAGACCCCATCTCTAAAAACTAGCCCTGTGTTGCAACAGGTGTCTCTAGTCCCAGTTACTTGGGAGCCTGAGGCAAGAGGATCGATTCAGCCCCAGAGTTTGAGGTTGCTATAAACTGTGAGGTCACAGCACTCTACCAAGGGCAACAGAGTAAGTTTTTGTCTCAAAAAAACAACTAAAAACTACAAGTTGACAGCCAGGTTGTTCTCATTCTTGTTCCTTCAGGAATTCACTTATGATTTGGGTGAGTCATTTAATGTCTGTCCACTTGACAAGTCAGGGTGTGGTGCTTACCTCCATGTTCCTCCCAGGTATTAAGTACGAAAAATTCGCAAAGTACTCTTAACTTCCTTTGAAAAGGGTATTATCGGGCGGCGCCTGTGGCTCAGTTGGTAAGGCGCTGGCCCCATATACCGAGGGTAGCGGGTTCAAACCCGGCCCCGGCTGAACTGCAACCAAAAAATAGCCGGGCGTTGTGGCGGGCGCCTGTAGTCCCAGCTGCTCGGGAGGCTGAGGCAAGAGAATCGCTTAAGCCCAGGAGTTGGAGGTTGCTGTGAGCTGTGTAAGGCCACAGCACTCTACCGGGGGCCATAAAGTGAGACTCTGTCTCTACAAAAAAAAAAAAAAGAAAAAAAAAGAAAAGGGTATTATCTGAAGTCAAAAGGAATAAAATCAGATATATGCCTTAGCACCCAGGTTATTTGCAGTGCCTGAACTACTTGAGACAATGTGAGGCTGCCAACTTTAGATGTTCCAATGACAAGTACACCTCAATGCTATAAGACAGGCTCAGATGAGTGAAAAGGATCTACCCCAGTTTAATAAAAAGAGCTCCTAAAGAACATCTGAGTTGTGCTAGGCACCCTTGGGACATAAAGTAAATACTTGTTGAACTAAATAGATAGAGGTGGTCATAGCTGCAATAAGGAGGAGGTAGGGCTTCTCCAGGATTTGTACATAATCTTTTCACAGGCTGAATGTAGCTCATGAAGTGTCCTTTCACATCCTGGCTAACTATTATTTTGATTTCAGCTTCTCTCAGAATTTGTCAGCCAAACATCTTAGGCCACTCACAGCTCCTTTGTAAAAGCTAATGTGGATATGAAATGAGGCATCAAATACTAAATGGAAATTTATTCCTTAACCCTTTGGGAGGATTAAAAATGCCAACATAGTCTTTAAGATATATCTGATAAAGCAAATATTAAATTTCAAATTTATTACTGACTTGGGGAGAGACCATATTGCTTAATAGCAAGGACAGCTGAATTCAAATTTCATCTAACCTCTTACTAACTGGTGAATTATGGACAAGTTGTTTAGCTTGATCAGAGCCTCAGTTTCCTCTCATTTGTAAAACAGGGATTGAATAAAGCTTTTAGTAACTGCCCATCAAAAATTATCAGCCCTTCACCCACACACTTTCCATGTCTATTCTCTGTTTTATATTTTTCCATGATACTTAACATAATTAAACATGTTATGTGGTAAAGTTACTAGTTATCTTCCTTCTCTTCTCCCTAAAACAGTGGTTCTCAACCTTCCTAATGCTGTGGCCCTTTAATATAGTTCCTGTGGGTCGCAACCCACAGGTTGAGAACCGCTGAATGTAGTTTCCATGAAGGTAGGAATTTTTGTCTGTTTTGTTCATTTTCTGGCAAGTAATAAGCACTCAAATATTTGTCTAATGAATAAATAAACTTTGTTTAGGGTGGTTGTGAAAATTGAGATCTTTTGAAGTGCTTATTGTGGGACTTGACACATAATAAACATTTAGAAATGGTAGCTTTCCATGGCTGTAAGTAAGTTTTACTCTCCTGAGCACAGTAGTTCACAACTGCAATCCCAGCACTTTGGGAAGTCTAGAGGTGGGGGGTAGGGTGGGGAAATCACTTGAACTCAGGAGTTTGAGGCTAGCCTGTGCAATATGGTGAGACCCCATTGCTATTAAAAAGAAAAAAATTAGCTGGATGTGTTGGCACTGTGCCTCTAGTGCTAGCTACTCAGAAGGCTAAAGCGGAAAGATCATTTGACTCCAGGAAGAAGAGGTTACAGCAGCAGTTCTCAACCTGTGGGTTGCGACCCCTTTGGAGGATCGAACGACCCTTTCACAGGGGGCATCTAAGACCATCCTGCATGTCACATATGTACATTACGATTCATAACAGTACCAAAATTACAGTTATGAAGTAGCAATGAAAATAATTTTATGGTTGGGGATCACCACAACATGAGGAACTATATTAAAGGGTCATAGCATTAGGGGGGTTGAGAACCACTAGGTTACAGTGAGCTATGATTGCACCCCTGCACTCTAGCCTGGGTACCAGAGCAAGAGTCTGTATCTTTAAGAAAAAGTTTGGGGTGGTGCCTGTAGCTCAGTTGGTAGCGCATTGGCCACATACACCAAAGCTGGCAGATTTGAACCCAGCCAGGGCCAGCTAAAATTAACAATGACACCTGCAACAAAAAAATAGCTGGGCATTGTGGCGGGCGCCTGTAGTCCTAGCTACTTTAGAGGCTGAGGCAAGAGAATTGTTTAAGCCCAAGAGTTTAAGGTTGCTGTGAGCTGTGACGCCACGGTACTCTACCCAGGGCGATAAGACTCTGTCTCAAAAGAAAAAAAAAAGTTTGGGCCAAGCAGGTGTAGCAGCTCAAGCCTATAATCTTAGCACTCTGGGAGGCCAAGGCGGGTGAATCCCCTGAACTCAGCCTGTGAGACCCACTCTCTACTAAAAATAAAAAAATCTCTCTGGGTGATGTGGTGGGTTCCTGTAGTCATACTTGCTATCTTGCTATATATTTATGAAAATGAACATAAATTACAGTACTCCATTCATGTTAGATGATTGTAATTTTTTTAAATGAAGTATATGTTGCTATGTCTTATTCTTGGATTCATTTTTACTCTAAAGATAACTTATATTCAAATTATGCCTAGTTTGTACAATATATTTACAGTGTTTTTCCTTGTATTCAGATGTTTATGTACATACTTTCTTCCTCCTACTAGATTGTTAGCTCTCTCAAATCCAGAACCTTGTCGTTTTTTCATATATGTAGTCCCCAGTGTTTTTGTTATTCTACTGTAACACAAGGGTTATATTTCTAAGACATTCAGAGAAATAAAAAAATTTTGTTGTAAACACAATGATTTCATTTTAGAAGGGGATAAGGTTAGGAGCTAGAGAGTTCAATATCCAACGGCACATTTTACCTGGGTAATTTCAATTAAAATATATTAGATATAACTGAATCTAATATTTGATTATATCTTTACTTTTTAAGAGTGATGCTTAGGCCATCTTTTTAAATTTTTTTCCTTAAATAACCACCAGAGCACACTGCTTCTTGCATTTCTTTATCACCTTTATCACCTGTTGTGCTTCCAATACATAGAACCTCTCAGTGAAGGCAGTGCTGATGTTTGGCTATTCTTTCATTCAAAAAAGGTCTAAGAATTTCCTCCATACCTTTTTTTTTATGCCTGGGCCAGCACGACTGAAGCCCAAGTTTTCCAAGAGTCTCTCAGACCTTGACAACTGCAGTGTTGTAACAGAGGAATTCTTAATTAAACCTAAAATGGGGAAGAGGGGGGGCAAAGACACCTGATTGTTTTATTTCATGTGCAGTGATTGTTAATGACATGAGCCAGCAGTCTTCCCTTGGAGTACAGTATATACCACATTCCATGGCACCAACGATATTGCAACCCCAAATAAGCTTGTCTTTACACTCAACCAATCCTATTTTCTTTTCTTTTTTTTTTTTTGTAGAGACAGAGTCTCACTGTACCGCCCTCGGGTAGAGTGCCGTGGCGTCACACGGCTCACAGCAACCTCTAACTCTCGGGCTTACCCGATTCTCTTGCCTCAGCCTCCCGAGCAGCTGGGACTACAGGCGCCCGCCACAACGCCCGGCTATTTTTCTGTTGCAGTTTGGCCGGGGCTGGGTCCGAACCCGCCACCCTCGGCATATGGGGCCGGCGCCCTACTCACTGAGCCACAGGCGCCGCCCAACCAATCCTATTTTCATATATAGATTTACTAACACAAGGAAAATGCAAATGCCATTACTCTTAAAAATAAGCTCTTAGAGCTCTTCCAAGACACCTAACCACCTCTGAAAGCCTGCATTTACAACGTTGCAAAATGATGGAGAAACGTCTCAGTTTTATGTGATAAATATGCCCCAGCAAAATCTTTCTACAGTTTTTTTTGGTTCTTCACCAGAATACTCCTCCATACCTTTTATTGTCCTGTGCTTTAGGGGGATAGCAACCGTGTTTTTCTAAGTAAACTGAATATTCTGGGATTGAGATCAAATTTTGTTCCCTATCTAATTTATGTATAAAATTTACATTTTTCATAAGTTCCTATACTTACACATTGTAATCATTCGATGTACATTAATTAATTAATTTAGAGCTAACAAAACCTTTTAACGTCTTTTCAATTCCTTCCTAATGTTATTTTAATGCTGATGCAAAATCTTGGGACGGTTGAAAAATTCATACCTATACCTAAGCCAAGTGGGGTTTTTTGGGAGGAAGAAGGGGTTGTTATTGTTGTTTAGTTTTTGGTGTTTTGGGCGATTTTTTGGTGTTGAGATAGGTTCTTATTCTGTCACTTAGGCAAAAGTGCAATAGCATCACTATAGCTCACTGCAACCTCACTCCTAGACTAAAGCAATCCTGCTGTCTCACCTCTCCTGAGTAGCTAGGACTACAGCCATGTGTCACAACACCCAGCTGATTTTTCTATTTTTTGTAGAGACGGCATCTCACTCTTGCTCAGGTTGGTCATCTCACTCTTCCTAGGTTGGTCTGGAACTCCTGGCCTCAAGAAATCTTTCCATCTCAGCCTTTCTAAATGCTAGGATTGGAGACATGAGCCATTCACACCCAGCCCCAAATGTTTTAATTAATTGTTTTCAGACTTCCTGTTTATTTTGCATCGTTTTTGTTTAAAAAGAAAAAGTCAACAAGAAAAAAATCAGGATCTCACACTGCTTCCCAGTCTGGAGTACAGTTCACTGCAACTCCTAGGTAGCTAGGACTACAGGCATGTGCCATGACATCCAACTAATTTTATTTTGCCTTTGTTGACCTGCTCTTACCTTTATATAAGAACATAGATGGTCTCTTACCTTTTTTACCCCTTCATAGTGACTTAGCCAATTTAATGGCTTTTTCCTAGTCCTCATTTATTCTCTTTGACCTTTTTTAAAAAATTGAGATATCATTTATAAGCTGGACACAGTGCCTCATGTCTGTAATCCTAGCTACCACTCTGGGAGGCCAAGATGAGTAGATTGCTTGAGCTCAGGAGTTCAAGACCAGCTTGAGCAAGAATGAGACCTCGGCTGGGTGTGGTGGCTCACGCCTGTAATCCCAGCACTCCAGCAGTCTGGGAAGCCGAGGCAGGTTTTGCCTGAGCTTAGGAGTTTGAGACCAGCCTGAGCAAGAGTGAGATTCCATCTCTAAACATAGCCAGGTGTTGTGCCAGATGCCTGTAGTCCCAGCTACTTGAGAGGCTGAGGCAAGAGGATTGCTTGAGCCCAAGAGTTTGAGGTTGCTGGGAGCTATGATGCCACAGCAGTCTACTGAGGATGACAAAGTGAAACTCCATCTCAAAAAAAAAAAAAAAAGAAAGAAAAGAAAAAAAGAAACAAAAAGAGATATAACTTAATATAAATTTACTCTTTCAAAGTTTCCTACTCAGTAGTTTTTAGTATACTCATAGAGTTGTACAAACCATCACCACTATCTAATTCCAGAACATTTTCAGCTCCCTAAAAAGAACCCTTATTTGCAGATATTTTCTGTTCCTCCACTCTTACCTACACCCTGACAAATACTTTCTTTCTCTGTTCATTTATTTGCCTGTCCAGGACGTTTCGTACAGATGGAATCATAATAACATGTGGCCTTTTGTATCTGGCTTCTTTCACATTAGCTGAATGTTTTCAGGTTTCATTCATGTTATAACATATATCAGTACTTTTCTTTTTATGGATGAATAATATTCCATTGTATGGATATCCGACATTTTATTTATCTACTCATCAGTTGATGGATATGAGTTGTTTCTACTCCTTGGATATTATGAAAAACGTTGTGACTATCACATACAAGTTTTTGTGTAAACAAATTTTTCAGTTATCTTGGGTTATCTTGGGAGTGGAATTGCTGGTTCGTGGGGTAACTCTGTGTTTATTTATTTATTTATTTATTTATTTTTTTGAGACAGTCTCACCATGTTGCCCTCTCGGTAGAGGGCCGTGGTATCATAGCTGACAGCAACCTCAAACTCTTGGGCTTAAGCCATTCTCTTTCCTCAGCCTCCCAAGTAGCTGGGACTACAAGCGCCTGCACAACGCCCAGCTATTTTTTGGTTGTATTTATCATTGTTGTTTGGCAGGGCTCCAGTAGATGTGGCTGGTGCCCTAGATGCTGAGCTTCAGGCACCAAGCCTGTGTTTAATTTTTTGAAGAACCACCTCTCTTAAACATTAATGTTGGCTTGGTGCCCCACGCCAGTCACATACACCAAGGGTGGCAGGTTCGAACCTGGCCCAGGCCAGCTAAACAACTGTAACAAAAAAATAGCCAGGCACTGTGGCGGGTGCCTGTAGTCCCAGCTACTTGGGAAACTGAGGCAAGAGTTCGCTTAAGCCCAAGAGTTTGAGGTTGCTGTGAGCTGTGACACTATGGCACTCTACTGAGGGCGACATAGTGAAACTCTGTCTCAAAAGAAAAAAAAAATTAATGTTCTTTGGGTGGCACCTGTAGCTCAGTGAGTAGGGTGTGGCCCCATATACTGAGGGTGGCGGGTTCAAACTGCAACAAAAAATAGCTGGGTGTTGTGGTAGGCATCTGTAGTCCCAACTACTGGGGAAGCTGAGGCCTAAGCCCAGGAGATGGAGGTTGCTGTGAGCTGTGATGTCACAGCACTCTACTGAGGGCGATAAAGTGAGACTTTGTCTCTAAAAAAAAAAAAAATTAATGTTCTTTGATCACTTTCTTTTTGAAAGCTTTGATTTCCCTGATTTCCTTCTACCAATTCCATTCCAGCTCTTCTGTTTACTTTGGCTTTTTCCAGTTTTCTGAGTTGTCACTTTCATGGAAATAACTCAAGATATTTTTCTAAATTATTTCCACTTTGGATGACCCATAGCCATCTTACATATTTAATGTATCAAAACTCAAACATTTAAAATATAACACTTCTCTCTGTTTTTATTAATACTATCAACATTCTTCTTTGATGCCCCCCAGCAGGTGCTAAGTCTGTATGTTGTGTGGGTTATTATTTCTTCTAAGCTATCCTATACTCTGTTTCCTACTGTGTTTCAATTATTGATTCATCATCCCTAAAGGAAGCTCTCACATTGTTCCTTTCTCTTCCTTCTGTTCTAACCCCATTCAGGCCATTATCACGGCTTTGTAGAGGTTTCCTTTTTTGTTGTTGTTGTTGCAGTTTTTGGCCGGGCCTGGATTTGAACCTGCCACTCCTGCCACCTCTGGTTTATGGGGCCAGTGCCCTACTTCTTGAGCCACAGGCACACCCTGTAGAGGTTTCCTAACTGGTCACTTCTTGCTTACAATATTCCCTTTTCAAAAATACTTGTCACTATGTGGCCTATGACTTCAGGGAAGCCTGACAGAATGAACACATGTATTTATATCCACTCTCTAAAATAACACTAAAGCAATTAGGCATGTTGGCTAATGCCTGTAATCCTAGCACTCCAGGAGGCCAAGGCAGGTGGATTGCCTGAGCTCAGGAGTTTGAGACTAGCCGGGCATTGTGGCAGGCCCCTGTCATCCCAGCTACTTGGGAGGCTGAAGCAAGGGGATCACTGGAGCCCAAGAGTTTGAAGTTGTTCTGAGCTACACCACGGCACTACCAAAGATGACAAAGTGAAACTCTGTCTAAAAAACAAAAAAAAGTGTATTCTCACTGTGTAAAGAGTATGAGAAAAGGAGGGAGGGTAGCAAGTAGCAAGTGATGACAAGAACATTTCTTCCCCTGAAGAAATAATATTGCACGTGAAAGGAAATATAAGTTTATAATACTATTTCTGTATTCTGTGAATATTTATGTAGTCATATTACTGTAAATAATTAACATGAATCAAAAAATGTGACAACTATTTTGAAAGGATGAAAGAGGAAAGAGGGTAAGAAAAATTATCTCCTCTCACAGGAAGCTAGTATATAATAGCTGAAATCGAAAAATCATTAACAGTCAAAATACCATAGTTAATTTTCAGTAGAAAAACAGCAAAAGGGTTTGAAAAGTAGCTGCCTCTAGAGAACAGAAATCAAGAGAAATAGGTCATGAGGCTGGTATTCTTTTAACATTGTCAGCCATGTAATACCTCTTAATTTTAAAAATATTGGGTATGTAGTACTTTGATAAAAACTAAAATTAAAACGCTATCCACTATGTAATTCCCTTACTCAAAAAGAAGTCAAAAGATTGCCATGTCCTGCCACACAGATGACAGATTGCTTTTTCTTTTTTTAGTCTGATTTCTCCATTCTTTTTTTTTTTTTTTTTTTTTTTGTAGAGACAGAGTTTCACTTTATGGCCCTAGGTAGAGTGCCATGGCATCACACAGCTCACAGTAACCTCCAACTCCTGGGCTTAAGCAATTCTCTTGCCTCAGCCTCCCAAGTAGCTGAGACTACAGGCGCCTGCCACAACACCCGGCTATTTTTTTTTTTTTTTTCCGTAGAGACAGAGTCTCACTTTATGGCCCTCGGTAGAGTGCCATGGCCTCACACAGCTCACAGCAACCTCCAACTCCTGGGCTTAAGTGATTCTCTTGCCTCCCGAGTAGCTGGGACTACAGGCGCCCGGCTATTTTTTGGTTTGCATTTCAGCAGGGGCCGGGTTATGAACCCGCCACCCTCGGTATATGGGGCTAGCGCCTTACCAACTGAGCCACAGGTGCCGCCCAACACCCGGCTATTTTTTTGTTGCAGTTCGCCGGGGCTGGTTTGAACCCGCCACCCTCTGTATATGGGGCCGGCGCCTTACCGACTGAGCCACAGGTGCCGCCCATGATTTCTCCATTCTTTATATAAGTCTTTGCTTCTCATTGAACTGATATTAGCTCTTGAACTCTGAATATACCTTGCACAGTAGCCTCTTTCTATCCTGAACCATTCTCCTACTCTCCTCCTTTCCAAATCCTGCCACTCCTTCCATGAAGCTCTAGCTCCTACTTCCTAAGTTTCCTGATCTCCCACACCCACTTGTATCCAGTAACCTTCCCCCCCCCGCTCCCCGCCCCATGGCTATGGCCCTAGTTGTCCCCTCATTAGGCACTCACATTGCCTTTTCTTGTTTTTGATGGAAGTCTTATCACCCTAACTGGAATATAGGCTCCAACCAAGCAAAAAGTACATCTTATTACCATTTTATATACATCTTCCAGAGTTCTGTGTTTGATAAATATCTGTTTAATATTCAGTTCTCACTCAGGCATCAAAAAGCTTTCTGTTTTGAGATCACTACTCTTTATTCTAGGCATGTCTCAAGACTCTGTACTTTGGTCTAGATCCCAAATCTGTATGTCTCGTCAGCCATAGGTTGAAGGCCAAGGCGTTATCTCTTTGCTGATGATACTGTCATTGGTTGGCACAGTGTGCTTGTTGTTTTTTTTCAGAAGATTTGAATTATTTGGAAGAAATGCTAATTTATAGTGCTACTTTGGGAATTTGTGAACCTTTTTTCTTTTTATCCCCTTGCCTTATGATCCCCAGTACTGCAGAAAGCCAAGAAAACCCAAAAGTAAACAAAACCCTCTGCAATCCCCACTTTTTCTCTGCACTCTCTTAAGAACAGCCACCTGGTTTTGCATGCCCCCCAAAGAGGCTTTGTGATACATCCTCACCCACTGAGCTCAAGCTCCAATGTGACCTAAGACATTTGGTCACTAGTTTTTAATCTTGTAGAGGACAGTGAACTCTACAAGACAGCGTGTGGTAAAACCTTGAACTCTATGCTCAGAAAAAATGTGTTCACATAACTATAATAAAGTGTATTCAGGATTTTGGTTTTTTAGGTGTGGTAAAGACAGCAGATGAAGCAGATGGTTGCCATTGAAAGGATATTTATTACTTACAGTTTCCAAGAGATAGGGAGCATGCCATGCCACACAACACAAAGCCACATGGGGAAGTACCAGGCAGTTAGTCAGAATGAGGCAAGAGGAAAGCATGGACCAGAACATTCATTGTGGTTTTCAGAGTGAGGAATGGGCAAGTGGGAGTAAATATCCTGACTAAGTTTAGGATTGAATTAGTTGAATTATTTTGGCAGGCTCTGGGCTATTTGTTCATACCTGGCCCTGGGGTGATTTAGAGTTAAAGGAATATTGGCTTGGTGTGTGAGAGTTTTAAGGAGATGGTTAGGGGTCTGGCCTCTGGATTGGTTGGTTCATGTATCAAAGGCAAATTGTTTGCTATCTCTAGGAATTAATTAAGAGGGGGTGCAGTCATTTGTCTGCCAAGACTCCAAGATGTCAAAACTTCATAAAATATAAACAATTTAAAAATAGTTAATAAAATATAATAATACATGTGCTGTTTCAGTGATTTCTTGAATCTCCTGAAGCCGGTCTGTAGACTCAAATTTCAAAACCTAGCATGGGGTCTAGGAACCCTATGCCTTTGAATATGATGTTTGTGTTTAGTTTGCCTCATCTCAAGAAGGCCTGTCGTTTATGACCTATAAAAGCCATGAAAATGTAGCAATTGCTTCACTTCTTTATGGTACAGATTTTCTTTCTTTCTTTTTTTTTTTTTTTTTTTGTACAGACAGAGTCTCACTTTATGGCCCTCGGTAGAGTGCCGTGGCCTCACACAGCTCACAGCAACCTCCAACTCCTGGGCTTAAGCGATTCTCTTGCCTCATATGGTACAGATTTTCTTTGTACTTTATCTTGCCTTTTATACTGGGAGCTTGTTTGTGGGTATTTTGTGCCAAGAGGGATAAGCCCAAATTCACTAATTGATGCATCAAGTCTGTGCTCACAGGGTGTCCTGATGACATTTTAAATACATGGAAATTTTTGAGTGCATGAAAACATCTAGTGCTGATTCTCTGCTGCATTTTTGCTCTGGCACCTGCTCCTCTCTTCTTGGAGTTTATCCCATTGCCTAATTTTGTGCATTGTTTCCAAACCTTTCATTAACCATTGTTGGAATTTTTGCTTTTTAACCTCAGCATCCCCGTTTATCTTTTGAACAGAAACAGCCATCTCTGACTACTAGGCATTTCCTAGAGTGAAAAGCTCCCCATCTCTTCTTTTCTGACTTTTCAGAGCATGAAATGGCTGTGCTAATCCTACTGGCCTCAAGGCAAAAGCCTTAAGAGGCCAACAAAGGACAAGGTCTGCTCCTAGCTTGGATCCTCCACCGGCCAGAGGGGGGATTTTTTTTTTTTTTAATGTTTTACCAATTTGCATTGGGAAAGCTGCCCACCATAGCTTTGTTTTGGTTGCAGTTATAAAAGAAGTAAATTCTTAGACTATTTCCCCAGCAGGAAACCTTCAATATTTTGATACCCTGGGTACTGTGCTAGATAGACTTTCAGAAGTTAGGTGCTTTCCTGGAGTTGCAGATATCAACCAAAAAGGTTTTTAAGGAATTCTGGAAGTGTCCTTCTGGTTGAGTGGGTGTTTTCTCAAAAGCAAAGGCACTTTGAGTTCTAGTCCACAAATTGAGTTGCAGGTGTATGCTTTGTGCAATGTACTTTTTTTCATTAGGTGAAAGGACTCAGAGGTACTTAAGTCTCTCTGTGGGACTTTAAGATAGTCCCTAGGTTTAAAGAGAGGACAGTCTAGCAGTTTCCAACATATTCAAGTAACCCTTTGTTTCTGAATTTAATATGGAGTTACTGCAGATCTTCTATGGAGAACATCAAGATATTTCATATAAAGATGAGGAATTAGTATATGTTCTTGCTGTCAAAGGCACTTATTAATAATGTGCCATGGGGATTCAGGTTTAGGGAATATGTTGAGTGGGAATAGAGCAAGTTTACTTGGCTTATAGATTTTGAGTTCGACTTCTAGTGGACTGAATTTAAAACCCATCCTCGGGCAGCGCCTGTGGCTCAGTGAGTAGGGAGCCGGCCCCATATGCCAAGGGTGGCGGGTTCAAGCCCAGCCCTGGCCAAACTGCAACAAAAAGAAAAAATAGCCGGGCGTTGTGGCGGGCGCCTGTAGTCCCAGCTGCTTGGGAGGCTGAGGCAAGAGAATCGTGTAAGCCCAAGAGTTAGAGGTTGCTGTGAGCCATGTGATGCCACGGCACTCTACCCGAGGGCGGTACAGTGAGACTCTGTCTCTACAAAAAAAAAATAAAAAATACCCATCCTCAAGTGGTGTAAATAATGGTAGAGTGTCCTGCCTGGATAGGAGGATAGGAGATTGAGCAGAAGGAATATGGCAGAATAAGAAAGAGAAACAAAATGCTATGGGACTTCCATAGAGGAGATCATACCAGGTTAGTGAGATCAGAAAAGGCTTCCAGGGTGGCGCCTGTGGCTCAGTGGGCAGGGTGCCGGCCCCATTTACCAAGGGTGGCGGGTTCAAACTCGGCCCCGGCCAAACTGCAACAAAAAATAGCCAGGCGTTGCGGTGGGTGCCTGTAGTTCCAGCTACTCGGAAGGCTGAGGCAAGAGAATCGCCTAAGCCCAGAAGTTGGAGGTTGCTATGAGCTGTGTGATGCCACAGCACTCTACTAAGGGCGATAAAGTGAGACTCTTTCTCTACGGAAAAAAAAAAAAAAACAAAGAAAGAAGAAAAGGCTTCCAGGAAAAAGAGATTAAAAGAGGTTTGAGAGGGTCCTTGAATGGAGGATAGGGGCTCAGGGGATTTTCATAAATATTCATTGTGAGAGGGAAGGAGGAGCATAGATAGTGGGGACAGTATAAGCACAAGTGTAAACATGGAGATATGCTTAAAACACATGCACAGAGTGATGTGAATGGCAAGCAGTGGGAGATAAGCACAAAGAGGTGGATTAGGGATTGTAGGAGCCTTGAAGAGCAGTCTAAGTTTAGGCAGTAAGGAGGTAAATGATACAATGCATACTGCTTTTAAAAACAATTAATCTGGGGGCGGCGCCTGTGGCTCAGTCGGTAAGGCGCCAGCCCCATATACCGAGGGTGGCGGGTTCAAACCCGGCCCCTGCTGAACTGCAACCAAAAAATAGCTGGGCGTTGTGGCGGGCGCCTGTAGTTCCAGCTACTCGGAAGGCTGAGGCAAGAGAATCACTTAAGCCCAGGAGTTGGAGGTTGCTGTGAGCTGTGTGATGGCATGGCCCTCTACAGAGGGCCAAAAAGTGAGACTCTGTCTCTACAAAAAAAAAAAAAAAAACAATCTGGCATTAAAAGATGGATTACAGTGGCTCATGCCTGTAATCCTAGCACTCTGGGAGACACAGGCAGGTGGATCGCTTGAGCTCAGGGTTTCCAGGCCAGCCTGAGCAAGGGTGAGACCTATGAGTCCCCGTGTTGTGGTGGGCACCTGTATGCTCAGCTACTTGGGAGGCTGAGGCAAGAGGATCACTTGAGGCCAGGATTTCGAAGTTGCTGTGAGCTTTGTCACCACAGCACTCTACCAAAGATTACAAAGTGAGACTCTGTCTCAAAAGAAAAAAGATAGCTGGGTGTTGTGGCGGGTGCCTGTAGTCCCAGCTACTCAGGAGGCTGAGGCAAGAGAATCGCTTAAGCCCAGGAGTTGGAGGTTGCTGTGAGCCGTGTGAGGCCACGGCACTCTACCGAGGGCCATAAAGTGACACTCTGTCTCTACAAAAAAAAAAAAAAGAAGAAGAGCATTAAAGATGGAATGGAGTAAGGAGAGTAAAGAGGAGGATAGATGGTTTTATAAAGGAAAAGGCTCATGACTTTTTGTTAACTGCAAGAATATTTTATGAAGTTTTCCACACCCCCAGAGATTTATAATAGAGAAGTTTGCAGAAGTTCATGGATTCTTGGTGATAACCAGCAACAAAGCTGGTCTTAAAAAGACGTATGCTATCCCATTATGCTCACTGGTTCACAGGCATCCTTAGCATGTGATAGCATTAGGTCTGGGATTTTCTGAGAGGTGGAGTAAGCAGCTCTGGTAGATAGGAAGACACTAAAACACATCTTAGTCACTTTTTGCTTTCCTTTATAAAATCTCTCTTTTAAAAACTAGAAACTTGCCACAGGCCTTTCTTAGAAATTTATCTAACGTGACATTAAAACTAAGCCTTTCTTGGCTCAGCGCCTGTGGTTCAAGCGGCTAAGGCGCCAGCCACCTGAGCTGGCGGGTTCGAATCCAGCCCAGGCCCGCCAAACAACAATGACGGCTACAACCAAAAAATAGCCAGGTATTGTGGTGCCTGCCCCAGCTACTTGGGAGGCGGAGGCAGGAGAATCACTTGAACCCAGGAGTTTGAGGGCTATAATGCCACAGCACTCTACCCAGAGTGACAGCTTGAGGCTCTGTCTCAAAAAAATAAAAATAAGCCTTTCTTGTCTCCAAGGTAAGATATGGTACGACATCAAAATGGCATTTAAGAGAGAAGATTGGTCCTGGGCATGTAGTTGCACTTTTCATCTATTCAGACAGACTGTTCTTAGCTTGAATCCATGCAGCACATGGTCCAAGAGTCTCTGCTTTTGTGAAGTACAAAGCTTGTGTAACCATATGCCATTCATAGCTGCCTGCTGGAGGTTCTCACCAGTTCCGTATCTCAGGCTTTACATGGTATAAATTTGACTCATTAAGACTCAGGACATGTTTCTATGGGTGTAATCTTTTATGTCAGGAATTCTGAGCACACCGACTAAAGCCTTCTTGCCCACCTTTGTAATTCAGCAGGCCTCCACATCCCCAAACATTTCATTTTAGCCAATGAGGTTCACAGTAACCTGAAACTCTTGGGCACAAGTGATCTTCATGCCTCAGCCTCCCTGGTTGCTGGGACTACAAGTGCCTGCCATAATGCCTGGCTCTGTTTTAGTAGAGCTGGGAGTCTCACCCTTGCTGAGGCTGGTCTCAAATTCCTGAGCTTGAGCAGTCCTTGTGCTCAGCCTCCTAGAGTGCTAGGATTGCAGGCATGAGCCACCCCGCTTAGCTTGTGAGAAAAATTTTAAATACAAGCAATCATAGTATAATATCTGTATAGGCATGTATCTATGTGTGTGTGTATAAATAAAGCACTTGTGCTTCTGCAGTCAAAATTTAATAGTTGTTAACATTTTGCCCTATTTGTCTCAATAATTTTTTAAAATAGAATCATTACAGATAAACCTGAAGTTCCTTTGACAGCTTTAGTTATATTTCCCTCTTTACACAGAGACAACTGCTTTTTTTTTCTTTTTTTTTTTTTGAGACAGAGTCTCAAGCTGTTGCCCTGAGTAGAATGTCGTGGCGCCATAGTTCACAGCAACCTCCAACTTGAGCTCAAGCGATCCTCTTGCCTCAGTTTTTCTATTTTTAGTAGAGACAGGGTCTTGCTTTTGGTCAGGCTGGTGTCAAACTTGTGAGCTCAAGCAATCCAACCACCTTGGCCTCCCATAGTGCTAGGATTACAGGTGTGAGCCACGCATGTGGCAGAGACAACTACTTTTAGGAATTTGGTTTCTATGATTGTAGTCTGTCTTTTATAATTTAGTATGTTAGTAAAATACCATTGTATTTTAAGAGTTGTTTTTTTTTGTTTGTTTTTTGTTTTATTGAGACAGAATCTCACTTTGTCACCTTCAGTAGAGTTCTGTGGCATCACAGCTCATGGCAACCTCAAGTTCCTGGGCTTAAGCGAGTCTCTTCCTTCAGCTTCCCAAGTGACTGGGACTACAGGCGTCTACCACAATGCCTGGCTGTTTTTAGAGAGGAGGCCTGACTCAGGCTGGTCTCGAACCTGTGAGCTCAGGCAGTCCACCTGGCGCGGCCTCCGACGTGCTGGGATTATAGGCATGAGCCACTATACCCGGCCAACTTAAGAGTTGTATTTATAAACAAAATGTTGTATTGGTCAGGCACCATGGCTCACACCTGTAATCCTAACACTCTGGTGGATTGCTTGAGCTCAGAAGTTTGAGAACAACCTGAGCAAGAGCGAGACCCCGTCTCTAAAAATAGCTGGGCATTGTAGCCTCTGCCTGTAGTCCCAGCTACTCTGGAGGGTAAGGCAAGAAGATCGCTTGAGCCCAAGAATTTGAGGTTGTTATGAGCTATTGTGCTATGGCACTCTACCTGGGGTAAGAAAGTGAGTCTTTAAAAAAAAAAAAAGAATTTATATAAATGGTACCATGCCATATGTATCATTTTAAAACTTTTAGTATTTTTTTTATTTTTCTTATTTTAAATAGAGAAAGTCTGTTTCTCAGGCTGGTCTCAAACTCCCAGCCTCAAGTGATCCTCCCACCTCAGCCTCCCAAAGTGCTGGTATTACAGGCACAAGGCTACCATGGCTGGCCTCATGTTATAACTTTTAAAATTCAGAATTGTTTCTGATCAGTCCACAGTGACATAATTTTTTTTTTTTGGTAGAGGCAGAGTCTCACTATATTGCCCTCGGTAGAGTGCCGTGGCGTCACAATGCTCACAGCAACCTCCAACTCCTGGGCTTAGGCGATTCTCTTGCCTCAGCCTCCCGAGTAGCTGGGACTAGGCGCCCGCCACAACGCCTGGCTATTTTGTTGTTGTTGTTGCAGTTCTGTCGGGGTGGATTTGAACCCACCACCCTCAGTATATGGGGGCGGTGCCCTACCTGTTAAGCCACAGGCACCTCCTCATATTGACACAATTTAATTATGTTGTTTTTTTTTGTTGTTGTTGTTGTTGCAGTTTGGCTGGGGATGGCACCTTACTCACTGAGGCACAGGTGCTGCCCTCTGGCTCCTCTTTAGTCAGATGGCACAGATTTATTGGCTGCTAAAACCATAACCATTACATCTTAGATGTATGAAAGGCATCTCGGGGTATTATTCTGATTGGTACTAAATGAAAAGACAAAACCTGAGGTTCATGAATTTCATTGCAAATCCAGGACCAAGGAGTTTTTCTCAAGTCCTTCAACTCATTACCTCTATAGACAAGTGAATGTACATATATGTTGAATACAGGGAAAATTATATACTGAAGTGGATAATTTTTTTTGTTCTGTTTTATCTTGGTTTTTAGAACAACTTAGAAAAAATTATAAATGTATTATTTTATTTTATTTTTTTTGAGACAGAGCCTCAAGCTGTCGCCCTGGGTAGAGTGCTGTGGCATCACAGCTCACAGCAACCTCCAACCCCTGGGCTCAAGTGATTCTCCTGCCTCAGCCTCCCAAGTGACTGGGGGACTACAGGCGCCTGCCCCAACACCCGGCTATTTTTTGGTTGCAGCCGTCATTGTTGTTTGGCAGGCCTGGACTGGATTCGAACCCGCAAACTGAGGTGTATGTGGCTGGTGCCTTAGCTGCTTGAGCTACAGGCGCTGAGCCAATATATAATTTTTTTTTTTTTTTTTTGTGGTTTTTGGCCGAGGCTGGGTTTGAACCCGCCACCTCCGGCATATGGGACCAGCGCCCTACTCCTTGAGCCACAGGCGCCGCCCAATTTTAATAGGTCATTATAACTACAACCCTCACACTTCCTGCCCCGCCTTTTAAAATTTTATAGTGCAGGTCCGTTGTAAATAATTCAGGTAATATGTACAGTAATTCTTTCCTCACCACTCACAACTCCAACCTCATTCCCCAGAGCTTTTTGGATTCAAGCATTATGTATATGTATCTAAGTTTTCAATGTCTTTTTCCTGATGTTTTCATCTTTTTTATTTTTTTGATAAAAGACAGGTTCATTTTTTTTACACTTAAAGACTGATGAAGAAACATTACTAATCCAATTAATGAAAATCCAACATTTCAGTTGAAAAGTATGACAACTATATTTACTCTTTAACTATTAGTTAAGTTTTCAGGTGTTGCCTATGTGGCTCAATGAGTAGGGCGCTGGCCCCATATACCGAGGGAGGTGGGTTTGAACCTGGCCCCGGCCAAACTGCAACAAAAAAATAGCCAGGTGTTGTGGCAAGCACCTGCGGTGCTAGCTACTCTGGAGGCTGAGGCAAGAGAATCGCCTAAGCCAAAGAGCTGGAGGTTGCTGTGAGCTGTGATGCTACAGCACTCTACCGAGAGTGATGAAATGAGACTCAGTCTCTTTAACATTAAAAAAAAAAAAGAAAATTAAGTTTTCTAAAACACAATTTGAGAATATCTAGCATGCAGGTTTAAGTACAGTGGCATTAAGAACAGGAATAATACCTGTTATGTGCATGAAAGTTGGGGTGCAAATTAGCATAGTCATCATCTTCACATTTTCTTTTCAGCACCTTGAATGACCCATTGGCAGTATTTTGTGATGATATCGTATTAGTGGTAATAAGAATGTTTTGGGACACAATTAATGATGGATTAGTCAGAACTTTCTGAACTACTGATGTTGCAGGAATTAATGCTGCAACATTAATAGCTGGGTGCCATGAAGCAGGCACTGTAATACTGTAAAATTTGTCCTAAGAAGGACTTTGGAGCCCCTACTTTAGTTGATACAGACATGGTTTGGGGGTTGTTGGGCCTAGTATTGGGAGTATTTGGTCTGCTAGTAACGGAAGCAACACTTAACCAAGGAACTGTTACTTCTTTCTCCAAGATCCTCTTTTCTGTAAAGACTTAAACCTGTAGTTCAGAGTATTTAAGTTGCATCTAGCAAGTGGCAATCTTAGCACCTGAATACAGCTTGACCAATGACAAATGTATTTGGGTTTTTTTTTTTGTTGTTGTTGTTGTTGTTTCCTTGTTTTGAGACAGAGTCTCACTTTGTTGCCCTTGGTAGAGTTCTGTGGCCTCATAGCTCACAGCAACCTCAAACTCTTGGACTCAAGAGATTCTCTTGGCTCAACCTCCCAAGTAGTTGGGACTATAGGAACACACCACAACACCTGGCTATTTTTAGAGATGGGGTCTCTCTCTTGCTCAGGGTGGTCTGGAACCCATGAGCTCAGGCAATCCACCCGCCTTGACCTCCCAGAGTGCTAGAATTACAAGCGTAACCACCTCGCCCATCCTTAACAAAGGTTTTTTATTTCTTTGCCTTGCTATATGTAATAAATGTAATAAACGTTTCTTGGGGGAGGAGAAGTTAAACACTGGTCAGTGTGACACTGGGTTGCCAATTGCACATCATTTGCATCAACAGTAGCTTTCTTTATCACGCCTTAAATAAATTTTCGCATCATCTAGAATTGTGTTCACATAGCAGAAGGCAAACTCCAACATCCAATTTATAACTATGGATTCATTTTCTGTAATCCCAGTAATCTTCAGAATTTGTGCCATCCTCTGTCCATCTTTCTGTATGTTCTTAAAACCATCTTGCCAGACTCCATGATGGTTGGAGTCTTGGGTTAAATCAGCCACATGAATGTATTTCAGTCTTGGTCTTTATGCAAGTTCTTTGCCTTATTCCAATCCCTGGTATACCAGTGAGCAGGATGTTCAGATGCAACATGATCCTTACCGAGATGGTCCTAGCACCTTGGTTCACACACCCTTCGTTTTGGTTTTTAATAGAGATGGGATCATACAGAGCAGATATCATCTTTCAGTGTCAGTATATATAGATCTTCTTTTTTCTACTTAATGGCTGGATGGTATTCCACAGTATAGCTGATCATAGTTTAACTGTTTTTCCTAATGGAAATTTAGGTTTATTTGCAATGAAAGACAGGCTCTTTTTGTAAAATGTTGTTGCTTAGTTCTATTCCTGGATGTATATGCCAGAATGAAAACTCCCTTAAGATATGATTTTTTTTTTTTAATTCAACCAGTCCCTCTAATAGACATAGGTAGCAAAGGCTGTCCAGGACCTGTCTAGCTTGCAGAAAGAATAGTTTATAAAGCCAGCAGTGACATTGCTTGTAATTCCTATCAGTGCCCCTCACCCTTGTGCATTTCAAGTTTCACGTCTCACGTCTGTGATCCTTTCAAGTTTCACGTCTCACGTCTGTGATCCTAGCACTCTGAGAAGCCGAGGCAGATGGATTGCTTGAGTTCAGGAGTTTGAGACCAGCCTGAGCAAGAATGAGACCCTGTCTCTATTAAAAATAGAAAAAAAAAAAAACTAGCTGGGTGTGGTGGCAGGCACCTGTAATCTCACCTACTCGGGAGGCTAGGGCAAGAGGATTGTTCAATCCCAGGAGTTTGAGGTTGCTTTGCTATGATGCCATGCACTCTACCCAAGGTGACAGAATGTGACTCTGTTTCAAAAAAAAAAAAAATGAGAGAAAATAGCTAATATTGTGTGGGCAGGGATTTCTCTCTAATTCAAGAAACTTTCCAGGAGGAGGTGGGATTTTAAATAGGCTTCAAAACTAGACAGGCTAATCCGGATTGCTGTTTATTCTCCAGGTGCATCCTTTTTAGCAGTGTCTCAATATATAGCTTGTTAATATTGTTTTTCCATTGTGTGCCTGGTATTAATGTCTGAACAGTGGATTTTAATTAGAAGTGATTTCAAATTAGCTATCTTTATATGACAAGTGCTGTTCTCCTAGGAATACACAGCATATGCCTGGTTTGGGAGACTGCTTAGGCTTCTGAACAGTTCATGGTGTGAAACAGACCCGTTTACAGTGCTCTTTCCCCCTAATTGTTGATTCTGATTTTTCATTAGTGGGTTTCTGCCCTTCAGAGCAAAGGCAGGATTGTTTTTTTCCCCATCATAAGATCTGGAGGCAAACAGTGTGGCTGGGCCAGTAAGGCAGAATGTTTTTTGAATGTTTTAAAAGGATCTAGGCTGGGCGAGGTGGCTCACACCTGTAATCCCAGCACTTGGGAGACCAAGGCAGATGGATTGCCTGAGCTCACAGGTTTGAGACCAGCCTGAGCCAGAGCAAGACCTCGTCTCTAAAAATAGCCAGGCATTGGCTGGGAGGCAGAGGCAGGAGACTAGCTTAAGCCCAGGCAATTGGGGTTGCTATGAGCTATGTTGCCACAGCATTCTACTAAGGGTATAGTGAGACTCTGTCTCAAAAAATAAATAAACGAATGAATAAATAAATAAGTCTCAGCACCCGTTGATCAGTGGTTAGGACACCGACCACATACACTGAGGCAGGGGAGTTTAAACTTGGCCTGTGCCTACTAAACAACGACAACTGTAACAAAAAAATAGCCAGGTGTTGTGGTGGGTGCTTGGAGTCCCAGCTATTTGGGAGGCTGAGGCAAGAGAATTGCTTAAGCCCAAGAGTTGGAGGTTGCTATGAGCTCTGATGCTGTGGCACTCTACCGAGGGTGACATAGTGAAACTCTGTCTCAAAAAATAAATAAATAATAAATAAATAAAAGGATCTAGTTACTCACATTGTCAGGCCAACTTTTAGCACAATCAGGATATAGGATTTTGGGTTATTGTTGTTTGTTTTGAGACAGGATCTGTTACCCAGGCTAGAGGCCAGTGGTTTCTTCATAGCTTAACCTCAGGCTCCTGGCCTCAAGTGATCCTCCTCCCATGGCCTCCCTTGTGCCAGGGTGATAGTGCAGAACTACTGTGCCTGGCCTCACTATGTAGTTTTTTACAAAACTCCCAGCCATCATCTGATAAGCACTTTCTACCACATTTGTTAGAACTTGCTAACTTCTTAACCTTACTGAAAAAAAACTTCTGATCCTTTACAAAATCCAAGTTAGCTAGATGCTTTATCGTGGTGTCACAAGTCCCAAAATAAACCTTCCCCTGGACCTAGTTGTAGAACGCCATAAGATCATCAAGCTATTAATTTTTTTCTTTATTCCAAAGTGAATATGAAATGGATAGGTAAGACTATGTGTTGTATTCTGGAGTCCACTTTCTAATCTGACATCACCTTTGACCTCCAAGCTGTAGGAGATTTGCTAAGTCCTTAGCCTTTGGAATTTAGCCTCTCTGTCCCTGGGTAAATAGTAGTGTGGTAGTGATTACCCTGAAGTGACACCATGAGTGAGCCCGGCTTAGAATTAGAGAGTTCAACAGGCTCGAGGGTCTCTGCACTCTCTCTGGGAGTAGGCCTGGCTTCTTTCTTGCATGTTGGCCCCAACTGACTCAGCTATAATGCTGTACCCTGAAATATACAGGTGCTGATTTGACAGGAGTGAAGCTGGGCCCCCTAATGAGAATGTAGGCTCATAGAGCAATAATTCACGTGTAGGTGGCCTGTAAGGAAAGTTTTAACAAAAGAGTTGGTTAAGAAGCTGATTTATTTTCTTGCTTTAACTCTCTTGTCATGTGCTGAGAGGGGGCGGAAGAGGAGGGGAGGGTGGGGACTGGTGCTGCTGAAAGCATTTATCTTCATTTCTGCCATCTCCCAGTGTTTATTACCCTATGATCGACAGAAGAGGAAAGCTGCCAGTCAAACCCACGTTCAGCACATTTCCATTTCCCTTCATTGCAGATTTTTGGGGCTTTTGAAATCTGCATCCTCTTTATAGCAATAAAGGTCGTTTCCCTCCTGCTGCTGACAAGCCTAAGACCCTCTGGTCCAATTCTACTTACTTATGCTTCCACCAAACAATAAAAGCTACAGGAGTCTCAGCCATTTAAGACAAGTGATTGGTGAGAGCTGTTCAGTGTTTGAGTCAGTCAGTCACTCTCCTTTTCTTTCACCTCTTTCTCCCTCAGTCCTCTTTCCTGCCTTTCACCCTCTCTCTGCCCATTCTTATGCTGCTAAGGCACCCCTGTAAGCAGCTCCAGTGTGTAATGATGAAAGAATGACAGCTCCCTGGCTTCACCTAGGGACCACCTGAGCAAGTGTCCTCTGCTGTTGAGACCTAAATATAGGAAATGCCAGATTGTGGGAGATGTGTTAGTAGAGGTAGAGTAATTCTTAATGCCTTTATCCACCTGCATGTCTGCTGTCAGAGGTAGAGGTTTTGAGGAAATCTCTTCCAGGTAGGAATGAATGCTAGGTGTTTGGGTTTGGGCTTATCTTTCCTCTCTGTTTTTCTTGAATACCATGGGTTTTTTGGAATACTGTTCTTAATAATCTTTCAGTAGCCTGTGTTCTTATGAGCTTATTTGTTTTTGTCTTAAATAATGTTTGTGGGTGGAAAAAAGGTAATGATATTAATTTCTCTGAAAATGGATGTTCTGCTTTCATAATTACTTGTCCCAATTACATCATTAGTGTAAGTGCGGGTAATTGTTTCATTAGGCCATATGTATGGAAGGAGGACATGTTGATGAAAAAGGGCCCCACCCTCGTTCTCTACCCACACAGGAGCATCTTAGCTTAACTTCAGAGATCTAGGAGCTACCAATCACTCTGCCAACAGCCAGGCTTAATCCTGGGTTGTATTGTGATGGAGGACAAAGTATGGACCTAGCGAAGGGCAGCTTATTCCTTTGTTTGGGGTAATAATTCATTTCAGAACTCTGGGTAGCACTGGTGCATTCCAGGCAATGTGGTATGGTAGGAAGCAGAGCAGTCTAATGGAAGCCCCGCTACCTGTGGGCTTTCTCAGGCTCATTGTGTCTGATGGCACGAGTCTTAGTCCTTTTTGACTGTTTTTTAAGGGAGAATGGTCATGCTCGGCCTAGAGGTTACATTCTCCCATCAGACCTAATTTGAATATGACATGTCTGTGCCATTACTTTGTGGGCATGCTATCTAGTTATGTATCTCCTCTTCTCAAGGCATATGTTTCAAAGCTGATATCCCAGACACAATGGTTTATACCTTTAATTCCAGCACTTTGGGAGGCCAAGATGGGAGGAACGTTTGAGCCTAGGAATTTGAGGTCAGCCTAGGCAACATATAGTGAAACCCCATCTCTAAAAAACAACAATAACAACAAAAAATTAGCCAGGCATAGTGACATATCCTTCTACTCCTAGCTACGTGGGAGGCCGAAGCATGAGAATCACTTAAGCCCAGGAGTTTGAGGTTAAAGTGAGCTGCAGCCTGAGTGACAGAAGGAGAACTATCTCCTTTAAAAAAAAGAAAAGCTATTATCAATATTAAATGATTACACTTACAGAAGGTTTAAAGTAGTCACATTCATGGAAACAGAAAGTAGAGACCTGGGGGAGAGGGAAAGTGGGAGTTGTTTACTATGTATAGAACTTGAGATTTGCAGGATGAAAATTTCTGGAGATCTGCTTCACAATACTATGATTATACATACCCTACAAAAACTGTTCACTTGAATAATATAGGTAAGATGGTAAACTTTGTTATGTGCTTTTGCCACAATTAACAGTGAAAAAGCTAATACCAGATCCTTCAAAACACCTACTACTTAGTCTAGATAGGGAGGATGTATCCACCACGATGGCCCTAACAAACCCCAGCTTAATTTTTCATTTTTCTTTTGCCCTGTTACGAATCTTACTGTGCTGTGACCAAATAATCCTAGTTTGAATTATTGTTTGATATAATTTTTATGAAGCTATGATACATAAAAATTTCATAGCCATTTATTTTCCTTTCCTCATACAATGTCTGTTTAGGCCTTAACTCATTTCCTTGGAGAACTCACGGACTATCACTTGGTTTGTTTGCCTCATCCAGTGTCTTTGGCCTCAATGTGATCTTTTCTCATCCTGCCCCTAAAGTTCAGGATTTGTGTGTGGATTAATATTAGCCTTGTTCTTTTGAGTAGTAGCTCCAGAGCTTTTAGTTTGTGGGATAAAAAAATTATGTTGATTTAAGGTTCTGATTTCTACATATAGCATACAGCCATTGAAGTTTGTGTTTACTAAATATTTACCCGTTAGTTGATGTTAAATATATATTTCAGACTTGTATACTGAGTAATCTTAGTGTCAGATGAAGTCAGTGGTAGAGGAGTTACCAGCCAGCTTAAGTCAAATAGATAGGCCAAATATCTCACTCAGAACATTTCCTGTGTAGGGATGATAGACACCCACAGGGTAGGAGTTTAAGGTTTTATTTTTGTGTTTTTACAGAAAATAATATCCCCTGATGCTCTTCTTTTAGCCTCAGGAAAAAGTGAAGACTCAGTTTCAGCTATAGGTAATATACTTATAATTGGTCTTTGAAACCTACTTTTTCCTTCCATAGTAAATAATTTTTTCCCTCAAGCACTTTTATGACTGCCTGTTTTCCACATAGTCTATTTTCTATAAAATAAAAACTTTTATCTAATTCTCATATGAATCTGTGGTTCACTTATAAACAGACAATAGAATATATTCAGCCATAAAAAGGCCTGGAGTACTGACACATGCTATAGCATAGATGAATCTTGAAAACATTGCGTAAGCCAGACACAAAAGGCCTCTACTGTATGATTCTGTTATGTGAAATGTCAGGGAGAAGCAAAATCATAGTGAGAGAAAGTAGATTAGTGATTGCCCAGGGCTAGGGAAGGTGTGGGACAGAGTAGAGTGGGGTGACTACTGCTAATGGGTACAGTATTTGGGGAAGATGATGAAGATGTCCAAAAATAGGGCGGTGGCCCCATATACCCATGGTGGTGGGTTCAAACCCGGCCCCAGCCAAACTGCAACAACAACAAAAATAGCTGGGTGTTGTGGCAGGCACCTGTAGTCCCAGCTACTTGGGAGGCTGAGGCAAGAGAATTGCCTAAGCCTAAGAGCTGGAGGTTGCTGTGAGCTGTGACGCCACGGCACTCTACCAAGGGCAACAAAGTGAGACTCTGTTTCAAAAAAAAAAAAAAGTCCTAAAATAGTAGTGATGATTGTTATAAAATGATTTGCTGATGGTTACACAACTGTGTGAAAATGCTAACAACTATTGACTCATATATTTATAATCATGTAAATAGATGAATTATATGGTATGTGGATTATATCTCAATAAAGCTATGATTTTATTTATTTATTTTTTGAGACAGAGTTTTTGTCTCCCTCAATAGACTACTGGGGCATCATAGCTCCCAGCAACTTCAAACTCTTGGGCTTGAGCAATTCTCTTGCATCAGCCTCCCGAGTAGCTGAGACTATAGGCCCCTGCCACAACACCTGCCTATTTTTAGAGATGAGGTCTTGCTCTGGCTCAGGCTGGTCTTGAACCTGTGAGCTTAGGCAATCCACCTGCCTTGGCTTCCCAGAGTGCTAGAATTACAGGTGGGAGCCACTGAGCCCAGACAAAGCTGTAATTCTAAAACAGACACACACATATATTTGGCCATTTTCCTCAATGTCAGAATCATAAATGTGAATTAAGAGAAACTTGGGACCCTTCTCCCCTGGGAGGAAGTCTTATTAATTGTCCTCCGGGACTCTTTCCAGGTCCCTGGGCTGTAAAATAAATGGCTTATGATCTTAGATGAGATTGTTAACTGGTGACAAAGTGAGTGTAAGTGCTCAGTTGTACTCCCTTCTTAGGACAGGTTTTAGGACTGCATTTGAATGAAGCTTTTTGGAAAGAAAATAAGTGCTTTTCTTAGCATGCCATTTAGTCTGTACGTAGAGAAGAAGGATGGTTTCTATGGTCAAATAATTATGTGTTATTACTCTAAGAATTTTTTTTCATAAACAGAAGCCAGTTTACTTATTCACATAGAGCTCAGACAATCCTTAAGAAAAAAGTTAAAAATAACCAGAGGCACCTGTGGCTCAGTGAGTAGAGCGTTGGCCCCATATACCAAAGGTGGCAGGTTCGAACCCGGCCCCAGCCAAACTGCAACAAAAAAATAGCCAGGTGTTGTGGTAGGCGCCTGTAGTCCTAGCTACTCGGGAGGCTGGGGCAAGAGAATCGGCTAAACCCAAGAGCTGAAGGTTGCTGTGATCTGTGACACCACGGCACTCTACTGAGGGCAGCAAAGTGAGACTCTGTCTCTAAAAAAAAAAAAAAAAAAAAAAAGAAAGAAAGAAAGTTAAAACAACCAACCAAGGTTCACATCTGTAGTCCCACTTACTCAGGAGGCTGAGGTAGGAGGATCACCTGAGCCTAGGAGTTGGAGGCTGCAGTAAGTTATGATCTTGTCACTGTACTAGCTTGGGTGACAGAGTGAGACCCCACCATCCTGTCTCTTAAAAAAAAAAAAAAAAAGATAAGATTATCATTTTTAACTTCACAAATTGATCAAAATTTATATTGAATAGTGGTGAGGGTTTTTTGAGATGGGCTTTTATTATGTTGCCCAAGCTGTTCTCAGACTCCTAGGCTCTGGTAAACCTCCTGCATCAGCCTTACCAAGTAGATGGGATTATAGGCGTGAGCCACTATGCCCAACTCAGTAGTGTATTTATTTATTTATTTATGACAGAGTCTCACTTTTCACCCCCAGTAGAGTGCCATAGCATCATAACTCACAGCAACCTCAAACTCTTAGGCTCAAGTGATTCTCTTGCCTCAGTCTCCTTAGTAGCTGAGATTACAGGTGCCCACCACAATGCCCAGCTATTTTCAGAGGTGGGGTCTCACCCTAGTTCAGGCCGGTCTTGAACTCATGAGCACAGCCAATCCGTCCAGAGTGTTGGGATTACAGGCCTCCCAAAGTGTTGGGATTACAGGTGTGAGCCACCATGCCCCTCAATAGTGTTTTTAAAAACCAGTCTTTTTTTTTTTTTTTTTTTTTTTTTTTTTAGAGACAGAGTCTCACTTTATCGCCATCGGTAGAGTGCCGTGGCATCACATAGCTCACAGCAACCTCCAACTCCTGGGCTTAGGCAATTTTCTTGCCTCAGCCTCCTGAGTAGCTGGGACTACAGGCACTTGCCACAACGCCTGGCTATTTTTTTGTAGCAGTTTGGCCAGGGCTGGGTTTGAACCCGCCTCCCTGGGTATATGGGGCCAACACCCTACCCACTGAGCCACAGGTGCCGCCCTAAAAAACAGTCTTATTGAGGTATAATTCGCATTCCATGTATGGTTCACCTACTTAAAGTATACAATTCAGTAACTTTTAGAATATGCAAAATTGTACAATCATCACCACTATTTGTATATTTCAGAACATTTTTATCATCTCCTAAAAATTCCCATATACATTAGCAGTCACTTCCCTCTTCCTCTTTCTCTCCTTTACCTCCCTCCAGCCCTAGGCAACCACTAATCCACATTTTGTCTCCATAGCTTTACCTATTCTAGACATTTCGCAAATGGAATCATATAATATGGGGTCTTAAACTGACTTTATAAGAATTGTGAAAAGTTAACATGTTCAGTTGGACCTGTGCTGGGCTTTCTAATCTTATTCCTCAGTCAGCAAACTATGTCTTTTCTCCATATAACAACCAAAGAGGAAGAGTACTGTGATTATGTTTCCAGGCTGATGAGTGTTTGTATCCCCAGTCCCATTCTTGTTCCATCTTCCCAGTGGCAGCATAGTCAGAGATGACTGTCCTGAATTACACATGAGTTTAAAATGAAGCAAATTTTGTCGCACTGAAATGTAATTTATTCTTTTCCTTCTTTGCAACTTGCCCTTTTTACCCTCCCCAAATTAGCTTTCCTGATAGATTTGCTAATGAATCTCATTATTCAGTATCTTCACTAAACTGTTGAATCATACTCTTCATTGCCTGCTTTTCGAATATATCTTGGAGAGAGGCTAAGAAGCTGGCTTGGAAAAAGATTCCTAATTCTTTGGAAACAACTAAAGAGGAGTCAGAAGAAGCAGAGGTAGAGAGATGCACTCAGGGTGTCAGGCTTGGTAGAGCTCACCTTCCGTGTGTGTGGGGACCATCAAGATTTTATCCCTAGATGCATTCTTTTTTTTTTTGAGACAAGAGTTTCACTCTGTCAATTTCGGTAGAGTCCCATGGTGTCATCTTAGCTCACAGCACCCTCAACTCTTGAGCTCAAGCAGTCCTCTTGCCTTAGCCTCCCAAGTAGCTGGACTATAGACACCTGTCACAATGCCCAGCTAGTTTTTCTATTTTTAGTAGAGATGGGTCTCCCTCTTGCTTAGGGTGCTCTCAAACTCCTGAGCTCAAGCTCAAGCAATCCACCTGGTTTAGCCTCTGAGAGTGCTAGGATTATAGATATGAGGCACTGTATCCTACTCCTAGACACATTCTTGGGGCTTCTGTCCTACAAGTTGAATAACTGACTTTTGGAAAATTAAGAGTTGGAGGCTTGGTTTTGGTCATTGTTGGCCAGGAACATTGAATTTGAGCTTCTTTTCCCTCTTGTTTTTTCTTTAATCAGCATAATCTTCATTTGCTCTCTCTCTTTGAGGCTTCAGGGAAAGAATTCTGAGGTTGTACGATAGAAGTGAATTGCCATAACTATAAGTGTCCTACTGTCCACTGTCTACTAGAATTTGAATGCAAATCTTGGTCTTTTTCTCGTTTTTTTTTTTTTTTTTTTTGTAGAGATAGAGTCTCACTTTATCGCCCTCGGTAGAGTGCCGTGGCCTCACACAGCTCACAGCAACCTCCAACTCCTGGGCTTAAGCAATTCTCATGCCTCAGCCTCCTGAGTAGCTGGGACTACAGGAGCCCGCCACAACGCCCAGCTATCTTTTGGTTGCAGTTTCTCTGGGGCCGGATTTGAACCCCCCACCCTCGGTATATGGGGCCGGCGCCTTACCGACTGAGCCATAGGTGCCGCCCTTTCTCGCTCTTTTTAAACATAATCTTGCAAAAAGATGACTTTTAGATTTATAGAAAAATTGTGTTGAAAGTACAGAGAGTTGGCCAGGTATGGTAGCTCATGCCTGGAATCCTAGCACTCTGGGATGCCAAGGTGGATGGATTGCTTGAGCTTACAGGTTCAAGACCAGCCTGAGCAAGAACAAAAAGAACAAAAGAGCAAGACCCTCTCTCTAATAAAAATAGAAAATCTGAGGCAAGAGAATCGCTTGAGCCCAAGAGTTGGGAGGTTGCTGTGAGCTATGATGCCAGGGCACTCTACCCAGGGTGACAGCTTGAGACTCTGTCCCAAAAAAAAAGGAAAGTACAGAGACTGATAGGCTAACATAGAAAACAAACTTTGCCCAATCACAACCTGTAGACTACCATCCCTAGAATGTTAACTGGCACCAGTAAAACAATTTATTTAAATCCATCACTCCATGCCCACATCAGGCACTGTTGGAGAAATATCACTTTTCACCCGTGGTAGTGGTTTTGGTACATATGGATCATAAGTCCATTTGGGGAAAACTCGTTTATAGAGGTTCATCAGTACTGTGTCCTGAGATTTTAGCTTCCCATCAAAGCTGCACTTCATGTGACCATGAGTACCTAAAGGCTCCTTGATGTGTCCTCTGCTGCCCCACTTTGTTCTCAATTCCACTGGTTTAAACCACAGCACATCCTCTCTACTGAAGAACATATAACGTACTACTGCCATCTTAGTAAAAATTTTGAAAGGATGACCACTCAAAACAACTCTCTTGATCATCATTCTATCTGGATCCACTGACAACAGATGGCCTGTAGCAATGAGGCTGTGCATTCCATTGCTTTTCTGCTTGAAAAGCAGCACAGATGCAGGAGGAAAAGTGATTGGAGCATATACTGTCACCACCAGCGACACATCAGCAGTCAGGAACCTCTGAAATTCATGTTTGTCTGCTGCAGTGTGCTGAGAGAATAAAGGTGAGGCCCGGAAGCGCCTGAATCCACAGTGGAAGATCGGCTCCTCTTTGGCTTTCACAGGTTCAGTGTTGCCAGGGTCACGTCTCACTACCATATTCAAAACTGACATCTTTTGTTCATGAGGTAATAAAGAAAATGCAATCAAGGGTGCTCCTTGCCTGAAGTACTCTACCACTGAGATTGGGACTTCAGAAATATGAATTGTGACATACCAGCCAACCTCAGCTCCTTCAACCTCTTTTTCCTCAATCTCTTTAAAGATGCTTTTCCTAGTGTTAGTAAAGTTCTGAAACTGAAAGATCTGAGCATAATCTGGAGGAAGGTTTTCCTTAGGATCCCATGGAGATGTCCGGAAGCTTTTGAGGCCTCTGTATTTCTGAAATCAAATTCTAGCAGCAACATCATGGGGGGTGTCCACTTCATCTGGAAACATCTCTTCTTGTCTTTCTTGTTTATATTTCTCCAACATTTTTTCCTCAGCCTCTTCATCTATTTTCTCATCATATAGATCATCACGTACAGACTCCCCTATAGTCATAGTTTCACATTCCTCTTCATCTTCCTCACTACTCTCATCCTAGGATTCCTCTTCCATGAAATCCTCATGTTCTGTATCATCATATTCATTTCCTTCCCCACCACTTTCACCATCTTCATCTAAAATCCATTCAGCTTGGTAACTGGATGTTCCTTTACTACCCTGGAGCTTTCCTTCATATTTGCCTCACTCAGCTCCTCCTCAGTGGGCCAGGTTTGCTCCCCCTCCATTGGATCTGGAATAGCCTCTATTTGCAAGGATTCCTTTCTTTCAGGGTCTGCCTTCACTAGAACCCTAAGGTCTTCTTCCATATCAGCTACAGCATCTACAGCACAAATCTCCATTTCCATGTATGGGTCCTTCTGAGATTTAATTACTCTAGGATTTAAAGGAAATGGGTCCATGGGGGCATCTATCTGTTTCATTTGAAATCACCATGTCCGATGATATGTAGCAAGCTATTTACATTCAGAGTCTGCCCACGAACATAGCCTGAAATTTTCAAGGTGCCCACTAAATTATTCTCTTCATTAGGTACAAAATCAGCAGCATGGGAAAACAGGTAGGCCCATCGATCTCGAAAAGCAAGATGCCGTTGCTTTTGATTAGCCAACTGCCTGAGCAGCATCCCTGCTTCCTGTTGAGTGTCTAACTGGAAGAGTTTGTCATCTGGAAAGCGTTTCTCCACAGCTTTACTTAGTTTCTTTCTGGCATCTATTTGTTTCTTCAGTGGGAAGCCAGAAATCCCCTGGACAGCTAGCGTATAGGTGGGAAGTCCCTGAGCAAAGAGGCAGGAAAGGCAGTAATTCCCAATGCTGTCCCATCCTTCTAGTGGATCAAGGAGGAACAGGATGGTATCAGCTACCTTAGCCATGTCTAACACTGTGTGGAGATCTCCTGGCATTGCAGAGGTGAAAAGCCAGCGAGGTTTCAAGCGAGGGCATAATAGCATAAAGGTATGGGTGCTTCCTCGTTCATTCAAGTGTACCATTCCACTGTCCCTGTCTTGAAGCAGCTGAAAGGCCTCTGGCAGGGAAATCGTGTTGTGGGCACCACCAGTACCTGATGAGGAGGGCCGTCCTTGCTGCCCAGCTGTCTCTTCTCTGTCAGAACCGCCTCCTTCTTTTGCTTTCGGAGCTGGTTGCAGTGATGCCTCTGGTCTACTCTGCTGAGCTCTTTTCTCACCTTCTTGCTTAGGCTTTTTGGTGCTAGGCGGCCTTTGCTGTCCCTCTGTGCGGACCCCCGACCCTGATGCTGCCCGACTTTATGGGCTTTGTTATGCTGCTTAAGTGGGCCTGAGCGGTGCGCCGCCATGCTATGGCTCGCGTGCACCCGATAGCTCGTTTCTTTTTAGCACTGAATAAAACTCTATGTTATGGATGTGCCACAGTTTATTTATCCATTCTTTTATTGAAGGACATCTTGGTTGCTTCCACATTTTGGCAATTATGAATAAAGCTGCTATAAACATTCATGTGGAGGCAAGGCATGGTGTCTCTCTCCTGTAATCCTAGCACTCTGGGAGGCCAAGGCACGAGGATCACTTGAGGACAGGAGTTTGAGACTACCTTGAACAAGACCAAGATAGAAAAAATTAGCTTGGCAGTAATGCATATCTATAGTCCCAGCTACTCAGGATGAGGCAAGGGGATCACTTGGGTCCAGAAGTTTGAGGTTACAATGAACCTAGAAAATGCTATTGTACAGTCATACAATAGCATTTTCTTCAGGTGACAGAGCAAGACTCTGACACACACACACACTAAAAAAAATCCATGTATATAGTTTTGTATGGATGTAAGTTTTCAGCTCATTTAGGTAAATACCAAGCAGTGCGATCATATGGTGAGAGTGTGTTCAGTTTTGCAAGAAACTGAATTGTACCATTTTATATTCCCACCAACAATGAATGAAAGCTGTTACTGTACATGTTCACTCACTAACATTTGGTGTCATCAGTGTTTAGGATTTTAGCCCTTAACATATGTAGGGTAGTAGTTTCTTATTGTTTTAATGTGTAATGGCATATGATGTTGAATGTCCTTTTATGTATTTCCCACCTTTATATCTTCTTTGGTGAGGTGTCCAGACTCTTCGCCCATTCATTTTCTTTCTTTTTTGGAGACAGAGTTTCACTTTGTCATCCATGGTAGAGTGCTGTGGCGTCATAGCTCACAGCAACATCAAACTCTTGGCCTCAAGTGATTCTCTTGCCTTAGCCTCCCAATAGCTGAGACTACAGGCACCCGCCAAAATGCCCAGCTATTCCTAGAGATGAGGTCTTGCTCTAGCTCAGGCTGGTCTCAAACCTGTGAGTTCAGGCAATTCACCCGCCACGGTCTCCCAGAGTGCTAGGATTACAGACATGAGCCACCATGCCCAGTCCCCCATTCATTTTCTTATCACTAAGTTTTAAGTATTCTTTGTACAATTTGTTTGTTTAATTAATTAATTTATTTATTTTAGACAGAGTCTCACTATGTTGCCCTCCGTAGAGTGCTACATGTCACAGCTCACAGCAACCTCAAACTCTTGAGCTTAAGTGATTCTCTTGCCTCAGCCTGCTAGGTAGCTGGGACTACAGGTGCCTGCCACAGCCCCTGGCTATTTTTTGTTCCAGTTGTCATTGTTGTTTAACTGGCCCAGCCTGGGTTCAAATCTGCCTGCCTTGGTGCACATGGCCGGTGCCTGTAACCACTGTGCTATGGGCACCGAGCCTATTTTTTGTACATTTTGGATACCAGTACTATTATCAGATAAATGTTTTGCAAAGATTTTCTCCAAGGCTGTGTCTTCTCTTTTCATTCTTAGAACAGTGTCTTTCATAGAATAGATGTTAATTTTAATGAGGTTCAACTTTCCAATTTTTTTTCTTTTTTGGTTTTAGTATTGTATTTAAAAAGTCATCAGTAAATCCAAGATCTTTTAGTTTTTCTCTTATATTTTCTAGGAGTTCAGTAGTTTTTTTTGGGGGGGGGGGTTGTTTTGTTTTAAGACAGGGTATCATCATAGCTCACAGCAACCTCAGACTCCCAGTTCAAGTAATTTCCTGCCTTGCCCTCTGAAGTATCAGGATTACAGGCATGAGCCACCAAGCTTAGCCTAGCTTTGTGTTTTATATCAAAGTCTGTGATCCAATTTTAGTTAATTTTTGTAACAATGGTAAAGTTTATGTCTGGATTCTTTTTTTTTTTTTTTAATGTGGATATCCAGTTATTTAACAGCCCCATTTGTTGAAAAGGCTATTCTTTCTCCATTGAATTGCCTTTGAGCCTTTGTCAAAGATCAGTTGACTATATTTGTACGGGTCTATTTCTGGGCTCTCTCTATTGTTTCATTGATCTGTATTTCTATTTGTTCTTTTGACAGTGTCACACTGTCTTTATTATTATAGCTTTATATTAAGTTCATTCTTCAACTTTGTGTTTTCGTTTCATATTATGTTGGCCATTCTTGGTCTTTTGCCATTCTGTATAAACTAGAATCATATTGTTGATATGTACAAAGTAATTTGTTGATATTCTGACTGAGATTGCACTGAGTCTATAGATCCAGCTGGCAAGAATTGATATTTTGATACTATTAAGCTTTCCCATTCGTAAATAATCTCTCTCCTATTTACTTAGATCTTTTGTGGTTTCTTTTACCAGAGTTTTGTAGCTTTCCTCATATAAGCTCTTGTACATATTTCATTAAATTTATATCTAAGTATTCTATTTTTTTGGTGTCAATGTTAATGGTAGTATATTTTTAACCTAAAGTTTTAATCATTGATTTGTACTTTGCTGGTATATAGAGAAGCAATTGGCTTTTAAAAAAATTATATATATTTTTTATCTATCTACCTATCTATCTGTGAGACAGAATCTCATTCTTTCACCCCAGTAGAGTGCAGTGGTATCATGATAGTTCACTGCAACCTTAAACTCCTTGGCTCAAGTGATCCTTGTGTCTCAGCCTCCTGAGCAGCTGGGACTACAGGCAGCCACTACAATGCCCTGCTAATTTTTCTGTTTTTGGAAAAGATAGGGTTTTGCTCTTGCTTAGACTGGTCTCAAACTCCTGAGCTCTAGGGATCCTCATGCTGCCGCCTCCCAGAGTTGTAGGATTCAGGTGTAAGCCACCATACCTGGCTGAAACTCTATCTCTTAAAAAAGGAAAAAAAAAAAAAAAGAAAGAAAGAAAGGCATAAAGTATGATTTGGTACTACAAGAGAGTTAGACTAGAAATCTGTAACAGAACGATAACTGGAGAATCTTTAAAAACTTATTAGACTGCACACTTCTTTTTTTTTTTTTTTTTTTTTTTTTTGGCCGGGGCTGGGTTTGAACCCGCCACCTCCGGCATATGGGACCGGCGCCCCACCCGCTGAGCCACAGGCGCCGCCTAGACTGCACACTTCTAAATATTACGTGGCTCAAAGAAAACATCTCAAGAGAAATTTTAAAGTATTTTGAATTAAATGAAAATGAAAACAACTTATCAAAATTTGTGATTTGTGGGATATACTGTAAACAGTGCTTAAATGAAAACTTATAGCACTAAATGAATATATAATAAAGAAGTAAGATCTAAAATTAGTAAAGTTCTATATAAGAAAGATAAATCTCTCGGGAGGCTGAGGCAAGAGAATCGCTTAAGCCCAGGAGTTGAAGGTTGCTGTGAGCTGTGTGAGGCCACGGCACTCTACCGAGGGCCATAAAGTGAGACTGTGTCTACAAAAAAAAAAAAAAAAGAAAGAAAGATAAATCTCAGTATCCAATATATTTCAAATTGTACAGCTATGATTTAATTAAAAAAAAGAAAGAAAGAAATCTCAAAATAATTTTTTTTGTTCTTTTTTGTTTGTTTGTTTTTTATGGCAACACAGCTCATACCAACCTCCAACTCCTGGGCTCAAGAGATTCTCTTGCCTCAGCCTCCCAAGTAGCTGGGACTACAGGTGCCCACCACAATGCCTGGCTATTTTTTGGTTGTAGTTGTCATTGTTTTAGCTGGCCCGAGCTGGATTCAAACCCACCAGCTCTGGTGTAGGTGGCTGGCATCTTTGCCACTTGAGCTACAGGCACCAAGCCTCAAAATAATTTTTTATTTTTAGAGACAGAGTCTCACGACTTTATTGCCCTCTGTAGAGTGCCAGCAACCTCCAACTCCTAGGCTTAGGTGATTCTCTTGCCTCAGACTCCTGAGTAGCTGGGACTACAGGCGCCCGCCACAACGCCCAGCTATTTTTTTGTTGTAGTTTGTCCAGGGTCAGGTTTGAACCTGCCACCCTCTGTGTATGGGGCTGGTGCCCTACCCACTGAACCACAGGCACCACTCAAAATCTCAAAATAATTATGCAGAATTTAAAAAGCTACACAAAAGGCTTAGTGCACTAGCTTAGGCCTGTAATCCTAGCACTCTTGGAGACCCAGGTGGATGGCTTGCTTAAGCTCAGAAGTTCAAGACCAGCCTGAGCAAGAGTAAGACCCTGTCTCTACTAAAATACAAAAACTAGCTAGGAGTAGTGGTAGGTGCCTGTATTCCCAGCTACTCAGGAGGCTCAGGCTAGAGGATTGCTGTACCCCAGGAGTTTGAAGTTGCTATGAGATACAATGATGCCATGGTACTCTTCTTAGGGCAGAGTGAGACTTTGTGTCAAAAAAAAAAAAAAAAAAGAAAGAAAAAGCAAATTTAATATGAAGGAAGCAGAAGACAAAATAAGAGCAAAAACCATTTAAATTGAAAAGCAAACATCAATAGAGAAAAAGCAGTGGTGTGGTCATAGCTCAGCAATCTTCCTTCCTCATTAGCTAGTAATACAAACAGGCAGAAGCCACTGTACCCAGACTGATTTCTCTTCTTTTAAATATGTTACATTGTGTTTTGTGGCCCAGAATGTGGAATATCTTGATCTGGGCTACTTTTTAAGGAGAAAGTTGCCAAACCGTCTAGGGCTTGGCCAGCTTTTACTTAATGCTAAAATTAAATGCTTCTCTGTCTTGGCCCTGGCACACTATTTAGGCTCGTCTCTCACAAAAGAACCTCTGTCTGTGAGCTGTTGACTACGGAGCCTTACTTTTAGAGGAAATACAGAGATTGGAGTATATGATTAAAATACTTTTAGTGGTCATTTATTAGCATTTACTATTTGCCATCACTTGTTATTGTCTTAGTAAGTTTTTCTAACAATCCTATGATTTGTAGGTACTATTATATTACATTTCTCTTTTACAGCTAAGAAAACTGAGATTCAGAGATTACACAGAATAAGTACTGGCAGGAAGTTTCAAAATCTGGTTCATTTGACTCTGAAGTCTATATTCTCTAAAACCAGGCTAAAACAAACAAAAACAAGGTATAAGATCCTTATTCATGCTGCACTTTAATCCATGGCAGAAAAGGAAAACTGAAGTTTGCTAAGAAACATTCGTATGATGCTGTGCCTTTGATTAGTTTCTTTCCAGGATCAGAATTACTGACAGTTTGGGTGTCTTTAGCGGCAGGAATTCCAGTAGTAGTGCTTTCTAAGAGCACCTATCTTGAAGTTAAAATATAGACTATGTTTATCTGGCTTAGGGTTTCTCAACCAGGGATGATTTTTATCCCCAGAGGACATTTGGCCATGTCTGGAGATATTTTTGGTTGTCACAATTGGGTGACGGGGAGTGCTAGTGGTACCTCATGGGATGCTGCTAAATGTCCTGTCGTGCACAAGATTCCTCCTCCCCACTCTCTAAACAAAGAATTGTCTGGTCCCAAACATCAGTAGTGCAGAGTTTGAGAAACCTTGGGCCTAGCTTGTTCCATCCTGTTATTATGTTGGAGAACCTTGAGACATTAGAAATTCCTCTGCTGTCTCTCAGGATTTGGTTGCTAAGCTAAGAGCTTCCTATGTAAATACTTTGCAGCTCAGTCCGTTAACTTGCTTTGGCATATTTCCTGTATCTTCAGCTTAGTGGCCAGTAGCCTACTAAATGGTTGGTTTTTTTGTTTGTTTGTTTTTTTAAATGGTTGTTTTTTTGTTGTTGTTGTTGTTGTTGTTTTTTTTTTTTTTTTTTTTTTTTTTTTTTTTTTTTTTGTGGTTTTTGGCCGGGGCTGGGTTTGAACCCGCCACCTCCAGCATATGGGACCGGTGCCCTACTCACTGAGCCACAGGCGCCACCCTAAATGGTTGTTTTTTTAATAATAGGGTAGTAATTTTTTCTTCTGATGTTTCTGAGAGATAGGCTCAGTTAACCTGTAGTTCTTGCCTCCGAAAACCTAGTGTCAGTACTTTAACCTGTTGCTGGCATCTTTCACTCCCTAATCTATGTTTACATGGCCCTGAAATCAGCTCTCCCTGGTGCCAGTCTTCATTCCTCCTCGGCACTCTGGCACCATTGACAGAGAACACTTCCCTAGTCTCTTCCACACAGTACAACTTTACATGTTTATTTTATTGCCCAGCTGTTCTCTAGAACATGTTCTTGGGGCTCAGAATGTACAGAATGTCTCTGGAGCTCAGAGTTGGGAGGTTTTTTTGTTTGTTTGTTTTTTTGAGACAGAGTCTTACTATGTTGCCCTTGGTAGAGTGCTGTGGTGTCACAGCTCACAGCCACCTCAAACTCTTGGGCTTAAGCGATTCTCTTGCCTCAGCCTCCCAGGTAGCTGGGACTACAGGCGCCTGCCAACAATGCCCGACTATTTTTTGTTGCAGCTGTCATTGTTGTCTAGCTGGCCCCGGGCTGGGTTTGAACCCACCATCCTCGGTGTATGTGGCTGCCACCATAATCGCTGTGCTATGGGTGCCCAGCCTGGAGTTGGGAGTTTTAATTATTTGTGTTCCCATTTGCAGATCCTCAGAACTCAAAAAAGCATCTGGTGTTATTTCTTAACTGTTTTCCTGTTTGTAGTTCTTATCCCCTCCCCTAGAATGAGCTCTTGCTTTCTGAGGTTCATTTCCTCAATTTATTTTTTACCCTCTCTTAACAACTTGCATTTTGTTCATCATATACCGAGAAAATCCACTTACCTCTGCTGTTTACTGTTATATGCTTTTCTGTTAAAAGCTGAAGGAAATGATAAGGAACTAAATTAATTTGAGAGAGACCAGTGGTCAAAGGGAGATATCAAGCATCTAGACAAGCAACCTTGGGAAACAATTTGGAGGCTCCACAGAATTGAGTCTGGGTCAGAATGAAATGGAATAATTCTTTCCAGGGAAGTGGTAGACTGTATACTAACAAATGATTTTCATTATCATAGAGGTGTAGAAAAAACAAAAAGTTCCTTTTAATAAAGTCCTAGAGGCATCTTACCCTCCTCATGACTTAGAGGCGCAACAAAAGTTTCCAAATCAGATGTGATTATTAAAGGAGAATTTTCTGTGAAGGTTAAAGCCAGGCTATATATTTACCTCATCCGTATGCCACAGGGCCCGCAATAGGGCTTTGGGGTCAGTAGACTCAATGGCACCCCCAAACATTAACTTTCTCAAGCCTTTGGGAGATCATCACTGCTTAGAATTATTTCTTTGAATTGGCAAGATTTTAAAGAACGGGTTGTTTTAGTGGTATTATTTTATCTATCTAGAACCATGTTTTTTAACCTTTAGTTCATTATTTCCTTAGGAACCTTTTTAGACATTTTTTTCCCTAATTATGTCCCCTCTCTTGAAATTTTAATATCACAGATAAAATATATCACATATCTATATATAATATATAATAAATATTAATATAATATGTATCTATTTATATACTCTGACACTTTGGAAAGGGACAAATGATTTTACTATGTAAGATTATGTTTTGCCCCATGAACTAATTTTTACCCTCATGGATAATATTGCCTATGTTGAGAATGGATGATCTACAAGTATTATCTTTCCTTTTTTTTTTTAGACATAGTTCCACTCTGTTGCACTGCAGTGGCATCATAGCTCACAGCAACCTCAAACTCTTGGGCTTAAGAGATCTTCTTGCCTCAGCCTCCTAGGTAGCTAGGATGACAGGTGCCCATCACCACGCTGACTAATTTCTTTTTTAGAGACGGAGTCTCGCTCTTACTAAGGCTGGTCTCGAACTCCTGAGCTCAGGCAATCCACCCGCCTTGGCCTCCCAAAGTGCAAGGATTACAGGCGTGAGCCACCAGCCCTATCATCATCTTTGAAATGACTTTTATTTGTACTTTCCTTACAAATTGAAATAGGGCCAAAGACAAGGACTATCCATAAACTAATGTTGAAAAAAGTCTTCTGGGGGCGGTGCCTGTGGCTCAGTCGGTAGGGCGCTGGCTCCATATACCGAGGGTGGCAGGTTCAAACCCGGCCCCGGCCAAACTGCAACCAAAAAAAAAAAATAGTCGGGCGTTGTGGCAGGCGCCTGTAGTCTCAGCTACTCGGGAGGCTGAGACAAGAGAATCGCTTAAGCCCAGGAGTTGGAGGTTGCTGTGAGCTGTGTGAGGCCACAGCACTCTACCGAGGGCCATAAAGTGAGACTCTGTCTCTACAAAAAAAAAAAAAGTCTTCTGATGTAGTGGACAATAGCAACTGGGAAAGAGTGAAAAGAGTACTTCCCCCCCTGTATTTTATGGTTTCTGTGGAGGACATTTTCTCCCTGAACAATCTCTTGATCATTTGAGGACAGAATAAGGAAGTTCCAGGACTAGCAGAGCAATAAAAGCAACTCTGTATAAAGAAAACAAAAAATACAGTTCACAAGACACTTTTGCAGTGATGTGCAGAGGAGAAAGACTAGGCAATACTAAAGTGTAAATGGATATAAAATTGTCCATTGTTCCAAGGCTGGTAAGCTCTAACAAGTTCAGTTTCTCAAAGTAAGAGTTGACTTATAGCAGAGAGTACCATTTAGGTTATCTGGCATACAAGAATGTTCTATTCTCTCAAGAGTGTTTGACTGTCTGATGAAAAGGGTGGTTGTGTATGAAATGCACCTCAGGAGGAGGAGGAGGAAATGACATGTTCATGTAAATGAAATACAACTGCAAATTAAAGTGTCACCCTGTTAAAAAAATTCATTTTTTATTTAATTGGTTACCAAGGAAAAAATGTCACACAGAAGTGTATATCTCAGAGAAAGTTAAACTGTGAGATGTTACAAGTGAATCTGGATTCAAGGAAGTCCTTGGTGGTGGTGGTGGTGGGGGAATTATAAAAGATTGCCTCAATAAAAGTATTCTGATGCTGCGAAGCTAGACTCATAAATTTCTGCTGTGTTACATGCCAGGGGGCCAGAAGAGATTAACAAATATTACCTCATTTGTTTCTTTACTGTCTTTCTCTATCCAATCAGCAATATGCTAGCTCCCTCTTCTCTGGGGGAAGCCTGCTTTTGAAATGTTTTTTGTTTTGTTTTGTTTTTTTTTTGTAGAGACAGAGTCTCACTTTATGGCCCTCGGTAGAGTGCTGTGGCCTCACACAGCTCACAGCAACCTCCAACTCCTGGGCTTAAGCGATTCTCTTGCCTCAGCCTCCCGAGTAGCTGGGACTACAGGCGCCCGCCACAACGCCCGGCTATTTTTTGGTTGCAGTTTGGCTGGGGCCGGGTTTGAACCCGCCACCCTCGGTATATGGGGCCGGTGCCTTACCGACTGAGCCACAGACGCTGCCCTTGAAATGTTTTATTAAGAAGAAGGTCATATATGAAGGAGTTTTCTCTCAGAAAGCACTGCTTACTACCAAGACATCCAGGGACTGAAATGCTACTGGCTTTTCTGTGTAAATTGTGTCCTCCCATTTTTCATTTTTATTTTCCCACATTTTTATGAAAACTCATCTGTCTCTTTACATTGTGAGCCTACTGGAAGAGTGTATATGCACACTGCTTGCCTCACTGTTGGCACTAAATAAATGTTAAGTAATAATGAGAGGGGCTGATGAATGGGATTATATTTCCACATAGCATTGTTCCCCTGAGAAACACGCCTGGTTTCTCTTTGAGACAAAGACTTGCCAGATGGGATTCTTCCTCTTCTCCCTCTCTTACTAATCCCTGTATTATTTTTTGTTCTGCAATGGAAATATGTGGTTAAATAATATGATGAGCTCCCTTTGTCTTCTCATTTACCAGGGGCTGTGATTGGTGATGGACAGTCTGCTGTGGCCAGTAACATTGCCAATACAACCTACCGGCTCCAGTGGTGGGACTTCACTAAGTTTGACCTCCCAGAAATCAGTAATGGTAAGCCTATATAGTATGGGGCTACTAGTGGAAGGGTTATATTTAGTGATGAGCCAGAACTCAAAAATTTATATAGTTTTGCTCTGGATTTTTCATCATCTTGTTGAGCGGTTGATAGCCATGTGCCATTTCTGTATCTCTTCTGCAAACTTTCACCCTGAGCAGCAAACAACTGAGGGAGACATACAAAAAAGATGTCTCTGCCTTGAAGAGTTTGTGAACTAATAGTTCATTGGCCAAAACTAAAAGTTCAGAGAAAACTGAGAGGAGGAGAAAGAGAAGAGAGTAAAGGAACTGAGAGCCAGACCTTGTGACCCTTTAGGAAAGACTATAGTGATGTTCATTAAACTCATTGATTAGTCCAGATCTGAATGGACTGGAGTGAGTGGTGGGGTTGCTAACCTGATTTATAGACCTGTCTATCTAGCAGTTCGATTTCCTTGTTTCTAAAGAAGTCTGCAATCCCAGTTCTATTGTAATCACACAGTTTAGACATTTCACTTTTCTATCTAATGAAGGACTTCTCTTACAGATTCCTAAGAGTAGTTCATCCTCTGCTTGAATACTTCTGATGGTAGACCACACTGCCAAGATGACCTCACTATCACAGCTAAATTTCTGTTAAAATGTTCTTGTTCTGGGCGGCGCCTGTGGCTCAAGGAGTAGGGCGCCGGTCCCATATGCCGCAGGTGGCAGGTTCAAACCCAGCCCTGGCCAAAAACCACAAAAAAAAAAAAAAAAAGCCCAAGAGTTTGAGGTTGCTGTGAGCTGTGACTCCACAGCACTCTACCAAGGATGACATAGTGAGACTCTATCTCAAAAAAAAAAAAAAAAAAAAATGTTCTTGTTCTGAGGCACCATTTCCCTTGCTATCAATTTCTCCCCTTGGTCCTAATTCTACCTCTGAATCACCATAGAGCAAGTCTGGTGGTAGTCTTCCAACTATTTGGAGGTAATTGCCATTTCCTTTTAAATCTTTCTTTTCGGGCAAACCTTCCCTAGATTACTTTTACCAATCTGGTTTCCAAATTCTCAACAGTTCTGCCCATCTTCCCTTTTAACTTTGAGGCGGCCAGAACCAACTAGAAAACCCTAGATGTAAGCTGTCTCACATGTAGGACAGTAATGCTTTGGACAGTATTAGTTCAGCCTATGATTTCAGCAACTTTTTCAGAAGCCACTACTGAGTTTTCAGTCACTTAAAATTCCTTGATAATTGTTATTAAACCAGGATTCAACCATCCAGTACTTACTTGTGTAGCTTAAATCTTTTAAAGACCAAAGCAAGTTTGTATTTGTTTCTGTTAAATTTTAACTTAATGTCCATTGCCTCTCAATATTTATTTGAACTTTGATTTAATCCTTCTCTCTCAGTCTTGCATTGTCTACTAGTTTGATAAAAATGCTTTCTCCGGTGGCGCCTGTGGCTCAGTGAGTAAGGCACCGGCTCCATGTACCGGAGGTGGCAGGTTCAAACCTGGCCCCGGCCAAAAAAAAAAATGCTTTCTCCTTCTGGGCTCGGTGGCTCACACCTATAATCCTAGCACTGTGGGAGGTAGAGATGGGTGGATTGAATGAGCTCAGGAGTTTGAGACCAGCCTGAGCAAGAGTGAGACTCTGTCTCTAAAAATAGTCAGGCGTTGTGGTGGGTGCTGTATTCTCAGCTACTTGGGAGGCTGAGACAAGAGAATCACTGGAGCCCAAGAGTTTGAGGTTGCTGTAAGCTATGATGCCATAGCACTCTACTGAGGGTGACAAAATGAGACTCTGTCTCAAAAAAAAAAAAAGAAAGAAAAAAAAGTGCTTTCTCTGACTTCTTTCAGATTATTAGCAAAAATGGTGAATTAGGACATTGCACCAAGCCTTGTGGTATGTTACCACAGACTTCCTCTGTGTTAATTTTGGTTCATGAATTAGAATCTTGGGCTTGGTTTTTCTCATCTAAAGTCCACCCTGTTTCTGTCTTGTCTGTAGGGTATTTAAGTTTTTGTCAGATGCCTTAAAATAATTAAGATATTCTCTGTCTGTAGCGTTTCCTGACATACCAGTCTTGGTCTCTTTATCAGACAAGGAAAATGAGGTTAATTTTTCATGTCTTCTTCTTAGTAAAGCCTCAGTAGCAATCATTCATTTCTTTCTAAGTGTTTATAGGCCACATATCCAGTAATCCGTTCTTTAATTCTGCTGGAAATCAACTGCAATCTACCTTTCCCTTCTTTGAAATCCAAGTTTGCTTATTTATCTCTGGAGTTCTGTCCCAGATCTTATTGGCCATACTTTATTTAAAGTGATTTTGTTTTGTTACTTTGTCATTTTGTTTCTCTTATTATCATCTAAATAGATAATACATTAACCATTCAAAAACTTTAAAAATGTAAAAATATAATACAGTAAGAATCCTCCTAATCCTGCTCCTACTCACCCACTGCTCCTTCCCATAGGCCACAACTGTTAGCAGTTTCTTGTGTGTCTTTTCAAGGATATTGTACAAGCAAATGCAAATTTAGGTTTTTCCTCCTTTTATTTAACCTGAATACATACTCTTTATATACTTTATTTACTTTGCAGTCTATCTCAGTGATCTCTCTCTCTACACACACACACACACACACGTATGTATCTATATCAATATATAGTTTACTTGTTCTTTTTTTTTTTTGAGACAGAGTTTCAAGCTGTCGTCCTGGATAGAGTGCTATGGCATCACAGCTCACAGCAACCTCCAGCTCCTGGGGTCAAGCGATTCTCTTGCCTCAACCTCCCAAGTAGCTGGGATTACAGGCGCCCGCCACAACACCCAGCTATTGTTTGGTTGTAGTTGTCATTGTTGTTTGGCAGGCCCAGGCTGGATTCGAACCTGCCAGCTCCCATGTATGCGGCTGGTGCCTTAGTAACTTGAGCTACAGGCGCCGAGCCTGTACTTTTTTTTTTTTTAATGACTACCTACTATTGCATTGTATGACTATATCATAATTTTTTTTGTTTGTTTTTAAACAGAGTCTTACTCTGTCGCCTTGGGATTGAGTATTATGGCATCATAGCTCACAGCAACCTCAAACTCTTGGGCTTGAGCAAACCTCTTGCCTCAGCCTCTTGAGTAGCTGGTACTACAGACCTGAGCCACTATGCCCAGCTGATTTTTCTATTTTTAGTAGAGACGGGGTCTTACTCTTGCTCAGGTTAGTCTCAAACTTGTGAGTTCAACCAATCCACCTGCTTTAGCCTCCCAGAATGCTAGGATTACAGGTGTGAGCCATGGTGCCCAACCAATATCATAATTGTTTAACCAGTATCCAATGAAAGACTTTTAAGTTGTTTTTAATGTTTTGCTCTTTAATCTGCTGCAATTTTTTGTTTTGCACACATACAAGTGTATCTCTAAGATACATTTTTAGAAATGAAATTGCAGGGAAGAAGAATGTGTGCATTGTACTTTTGGTAGATTTTGGTAGCTTTTGCTATACCACACTCTATACAGGTTGTCCCAATTTGTTAACATATTCCCACCTTCACTTCACGAGTGTGCCTGATTCCCTAAAGTCTCTTACTGATAGATTATGCTATCAAATTTTTGGATATTTGCAAAACTGGTTGGTAAAAGTAGCATGTGGGTATTTTAAATCTGTATTTCTTGGTGGCGCCTGTGGCTCAGTGAGTAGGGCGCCGGCCCCATATACTGAGGGTGGCCAGTTCAAACCCAGCCCCGGCTGAACTGCAACCAAAAAATAGCCGGGCGTTGTGGCAGGCGCCTGTAATCCCAGCTGCTAGGGAGGCTGAGGCAGGAGAATCGCGGAAGCCCAATAGCTGGAGGTTGCTGTGAGCCGTGTGACATCATGGCACTCTACTGAAGGTGGTAAAGTGAGACTCTGTCTCTACAAAAAAAAAAAAAAAAAATCTGTATTTCTCATGTCACAAACAAAGTTTTGTGCCTTTTCATATATGTAGCCATTAGTGTTGCTTTTTCTTGAGTTGTCTGTGTGCTTCACCTATTTCTCTGTTGTGCTACTGGTCTTTTCCTTAGCAGTTCTGCAGAAGCTCTTTATAAATCAGAAAATTAACTTAAAAAAGGAGTTTCCTACTTGTCATTTGTCTTTTGACTTTGCTGAAGGTTATTTTTGTCATAGAACTTATTTTAAGTGTCAAAATTATACAACTTTCCTTTTATGGTTCCTAGGTTTTGTGTCATCATTAGGAAGATCACTTAGAACTTTTATATTTTCGTGTTTTATATTTCAATCTTTGCTTCACTAGGAAATTGAACTTGGTCCCAAATAAGCAAAGTATGACCTAATTAATGTTTCTCCCATATGACTATTCAGTTGTCCCAACCAATTAATAATGTATTTGTCTCCATTGATTTGGCGTGTCATTTTCATTATATTATTAATTTCTTATGTATTTTAGATACATTTCTGGACTTTTGGACTATCATGTTCCAGTAATTTGTCTGATTATTATTTTATTTATTTTTGGGGGGGGGGGACAGAGTCTCACTGTGTCTCCTTTAGTAGACTGTTGTGGTGTCACCACTCATAGCAACCTCAGACTCTTGTGCTTAAGCAATTCTTTTGCCTTAGTTTTCCAGATAGCTAGGACTACAGGTACCCACCACAGCACCTGGCTATGTTGTTGCTATTGTTGTCATCATTTTTGTTTTTTAGCAGGCCTGGGCCGGTTCAAACCCCACACACCCAGTGTTTGTGGCAAGTACTCTAACCACTGAGCTACAGGCGCTGAGCCTGTCTGATTATTCATGTGAAAGTTCCACATGGGTTTAATTTTTGAGACTTTATATTGTTATTTTTTCTTTCTCTTTTTCTTTCTGTCTTTTTTTTTCTTAGCTCCCTATTAAGGAATTGATACATAATAATTATTATTATTATTTTCTTTTTTTGAGACAGAGTCTCACCATGTTACCCTAGGTAGAGTGCCGTGGTGTCACAGCTCACAGCAACCTCAAACTCTTGGGCTTAAGTGATGCTCTTGCCTCAGCCTCTCAAGTTGCTGGTACTACAGGCACCTGCCACAACGCCTGGCTATTTTTTGTTACAGTTGTCGTTGTTTAGCTGGCCTGGGCCGGGTTCAAACCCGCTAGCCTTGGTACATGTGGCTGGCGCCATAACCACTGTGCTATGGGTGCTGAACCACATTTATTATTTTTTAATTCAAAACATTCTGCCTAATTTGTATTTTTCCTATATAAACATTAAAACCACCTTCTTGTTGCCCCTCTAATTCTGTTAGTATAATTATTCCAGTTGCCCAAGAATATGGTATGATTTTCATTTTCTCTAGGTCTCTCTTGTATTCTTTGGAATGTTTTAAAGTCTTCATCATGTAGACCCTAAACCTTTCTTAAGTTTATTGGTGTTAAGTTTACTTTTAAAATTGTACTATCTTACTAAATTTCTTTACTGATTATAGTAGCTACTCAGTTAAATATCATGGATTATTTTAGGTATGTTATCTTTGGAAATAATAATTTCATCCCCTCCATTTCATTTTGAGACAGAATCTCAAGCTGTCACCCTGGGTAGAGTGCTAACTCACAGCAACCTCCAACTCGGGCTTAAGCCGCCTCAGTTTTTTTATTTTCAGTAGAGGGGGGAGTCTCTCTTTTTGCTTGGGCTGGTTTCGAACCTGTGAGCTCAAGCTATCCACACTCTTCAGTCTCCCTGAGTGCCAGGATTATAATTGGCCAGTGCCCCGCGCCTGGCCAATTTTTACAGTTTCAATTTCTTTCTCTTGTCTAAATGTATTGACTGTTTTCATCAGAACAATGTTAAATAATAATTTTAGTAGTGAGTATTTCTTTCTTTCTTTCTTTCTTTTTTTTTTTTTATTGAGACAGAGTCTCAAGCTGTTGCCCTGGGTAGAGTGCCATGGCGTCATAGTTCATAGCAACCTCCAACTCAGGCTCAAGCGATCTCTCACCTCAGTTTTTCTATTTTTAGAAGAGACGGGGGTCTCGCTCTTGCTCAAGCAATCCACCCACCTCGGCCTCCCAGAGTGCTAGGATTACAGGCATAAGCCACCATACCCAGCTCAGTAGTGAGCATTTCATATTGTGTTGACTTTAGTGGAAAGCCTTTTGCCCCCCATTAAGCATATTGCTGGCTTTTGTGTCGAAATAGAAATACTAGCTTATCATTTTAAAGAAGTATCCATTCCTATTTTATTGATAAATTTTATCAAAAATGGATATTGAACTTACTCATGACTTTTCACTATCAGTGAAAGTGATTGTATACTTTTTCTTCTCCTTAGATCCAAATATATGCTCAGTTATGTTAATGTATAATATTGAACTCATTCTCAAATTCCTTAGATAAATTCCACCTGCTCCTGGTATGTTCTTTAATGTTAAGTTAAATTTCTTTAACTTAGCTTGCTAATGATTTACTTAAAATGTTTTCACTGATGGCTCAGCGCCTGTGGCTCAAGCAGCTAAGGTGCCAGCCACATACACCTGAGCTGGCGGGTTCAAATCCAGCCCAGGCCCACCAAACAACAATGATGGCTGCAACCAAAAACTAGCCAGGCATTGTGGCGGGCGCCTGTAGTCCCAGCTACTTGGGAGGCGGAGGCAGGAGAATCGCTTGAGCCCAGGAGTTGGAAGTTGCTGTGAGCTGTGATGCCACAGTACTCTACCCAGGGCAAAAGCTTGAGGCTCTGAATCAAAAAAAAAAAAAAAAATGTTTTTTTTCACTGATATGTATGAGATGGAGTTGTGCTTTGCTCTTCCTTCCTTTCTTTCTTTCTTTTCTTTCGACAGAGTGTCACTATATCACCCTGGGTAGAGTGCTGTAGCATCACAGCTCACAGAAACCTCAAACTCTTGGGCTTAGGCGATTCTCTTGCCTCAGCCTCCCAAGTAGCTGGGACTACAAGGCGCCCACCACAACGCCCAGCTATTTTTGGTTGCAGTTGTCATTGTTGTTCAGCAGGCCCAGGCAGGGATCAAACCCGCCAGCCTCCGTGCTTGTGGCCCGGGCCCTACTCAGAGTTATGGGCACAGTGGCTCACGCCTGTAATCCTAGCACTCTGGGAGGCTAAGGCAGGCGGATTGCCCGAGCTCATGCGTTCAATACCAGCCTGAGCTAGAGTGAGACCCTGCCTATAAAAATAGCCTGACATTGTGGTGGGCACCTGTAATCACAGCTACTTAGGAGGCAGAGGCAAGAGAATCTCTTAAGCCCAGGAGTCTGAGGCTGCTGTGATCTATAATGATACGGCACTCTACTGGGGTGACAAAATGAGACTCTGTTTCTAAAAAAAAAAAAAAAAAAAAAAAACACCTCTGTGGCTTTGGCATCAATGTTATGCTTGTGTTACAAATATATTCTGTGTTATAAATATATTGTCCTGGGTGGTGCCTGTGGCTCAAGGAGCAGGGCACCAGTCCCATATGCCAGAGGTGGCAGGTTCAAACCTAGCCCCAGCCAAAAACCAAAAAAAAAACAAAAATAAAAAATATATTGTCCTACTGTCTGAAGCAGTATCAGAATCACTTAAATACCTTTTATACCTTCAAGATCTCTAAGCCTGATTCTCGTTTTTGTTTTTCTGCAGTCAGTTTTTTGATAATTTTCTCTGTCACCTGACTATTTAAGGACATGAACTCTTAAGCTACACTCACCAGGCTGAAATCTCAGCTTAGCCATCTTCTAGCAAACTTAATTTCCCTATGCCTTAATTTCCTTATCTATAAAGTAAAATTTATGATAGTGAACTATTGTTAGTTAGATTAGTTAGGCTCACCCTTCTTCCTCATTTAAACCTTTTTTTTTTTTTTGAGACAGAGTTTTACTTTATTGCCCTTGGTAGAGTGCCGTGGCATCATAGCTCACAGGAACCTCAAACTCTTGCACTCAAGCAATTCTCTTGCCTCAGCCTCCCAAGTAGCTGGGACTACAGGTGCCCGCCACCATGCCTGGCCTTTTTTAGAGACGAGATCTCGCTCTGGCTCAGGCTGGTCTTGAACCTGTGAGCTCTGGCAGTCCACCCACCCCAGGCTCCCACGGTGCTAGGATTGCAGGTGTAAGCCACTCCACCCAGCCTAAATCATTTTTGTTGTTAGGATTTTGCTTTTAAAAGTGCCCTGTTTTGGGTGGCGCCTGTGGCTCAGTGAGTAAGGCACCAGCTCCATATGCCGAGGGTGGCGGGTTCAAACCCAGCCCCGGCCAAACTGCAATAAAAAAATAGCCGGGCGTTGTGGCGGGCGCCTGTAGTCCCAGCTGCTCGGGAGGGTGAGGCAAGAGAATCGCGTTAAGCCCAAGAGTTAGAGGTTGCTGTGAGCTGTGTGACGCCACGGCACTCTACCCGAGGGCGGTACAGTGAGACTCTGTCTCTACAAAAAAAAAAAGTGCCCTATTTTTTCTTTTTGTTTTAAGAGACAGTCTCACTCTGTTGCCCTCGGTAGAGTGCTGTGGTGTCACAGCTTACAGCAACCTCCAACTGTTGAGTTTAGGCAGTTCTCTTGCCTTAGTCTCCCGAGTAGCTGAGACTACATGCGCCCGCCACAGTGCCTGGCTATTTTTTTGTTGCAGTTTGGCTGGGGCCGGGTTTGAATCCACCACCCTCGGTATATGGGGCCGGCGCCCTACTCACTGAGCCACAGGTGCCACCCAGAAGTACCCTGTTTTTTTTGTAAAGTTTTATCGTTAGAGAAAACCTGAATCCTAAGGAGTTTAGGACATGTATGTCTGATAATAGCCAATGTTTCTTTCCATGGTATTACTCTCCACTTTTACCTAAGGTTCCCCTTATTATCTCTTAACTGTGTTCCTTGTTGGTCTGAATGAAGTCTAGTTGCAGTTCTGAACTTTACTCTTGATGGATTCAGTTATCAGTAGAATATGTTGAGAATCTGTTTTGGTGTAGAATTTATCTCTGACAGTCACCTACTTCCCGTGGAGGGGAGTATTTTGCTTTGTGACAGCTGGTGCTTGGGAGCCACTGGTCCTGAGTTTTACTTATGGGTTCAGTAGCCACCAAGTTACTGGTTCTCTGCCTTACCTGAATTGCATTTAACTTTTTTCTGGCATTAGACTAAAGATTTCTGTCATCTGTTTCTCTGACTTGGGATACAGGATTAATGAATGACTATCTATAAAGAGTTTAGAAGTTTGTGTTTATTTATTTATTTATTTTTTGGTTTTTGGCCGGGGCTGGGTTTGAACCCGCTACCTCCGGCATATGGGACCAGCGCCCTACTCCTTGAGCCATAGGCGCCGCCCATAGAAGTTTGTGAATAAGAGCTCATATGCATCGATAATTTTAATCTACTTTCATGAAAACATTAGCACATTAGATTTACTGTGATTATTTCAAAGAGTAAACTCTTATTGGATAAATGATATTGGTCATTAATGTGTCCTACCAGAACAGGCTTTGAGAAAACCCAGGGGATGTGTGATTTGGGGCAGACTGCACCACAGGGGATAGAGTGACTGCTGCCTTCAGGGAGTGCTTAGAGTGTCATCCGGAGCCTGTGCAAGTCTTATTCTGAAATCTGAGGGGCCCAGAGATAACCAAGAGGAAATCTTCCTGCTGATTTAAACCCCCTTGGGTTTTCCAAATCAGTATCTAATGTATTTGCAAAAGCATTGCAACTGCTAATCACTCCCATGGCCTAATCTGGCCAGCCAGCAATAGGCTACAAATCAATCTTTACACAAGGTGTTTGTTTATAATTTATGGGGCTGATAGGAAGGCAGAGCCATCTGCTCCTCCAGGCATCAGTATTTCCAACCCCTCCCATTCCCTGCTAGGGCATTTTCTCTTGGAAATCATTGCTAATTGAGAGGAGATTATATTGCAGAGTCTGGAACATGGTTTCCTGCTGGCTCCTATGTTGTTTTTTCTACCCCTGGAGCTCCCCACTAAAGTTCTTTTTTTTTTTTTTTTTTTTTTTTTTGGCCGGGGCTGGGTTTGAACCCACCACCTCCGGCATATGGGACCAGCGCCCTACTCCTTGAGCCACAGGCGCCACCCCCCACTAAAGTTCTTAAGGAGTTTTGATTTGAAAGTTATTTTCTTTCCCAGTCTTTATTTCCATTCTTAGCTCTAGCTAATTGTCCCATCATCCTTTCCAATATGGGTTTTGCATTTAAGCGAAAGCCACTTGCTGGAGCTACAACTCAGGGATCCGGAACTGCTTGGCAAAACAACAGTTCTTTAAGTGTCGGCCCAGACCAGCAGCATCAGAGATACCTTCATATTTTCTAGAAATGCAAATTCTCAGGCCTGGCCCCAGCATTGTATTTAATCAGCCTTCCAGGTGATCCATGCTAATGTTTGTCAGTGGTAAGGCAAGGTATAGAGCACAACAAAGATTTCTAGGGATGTAGAGGCTGCTGGTGTCTTACTCTGTATTTTCATTCCCCTTTTTCTTTCTACCTGTTTATATTATTGTTGGACCCAAAAGGATTTGGGTTGTCTTTTGTCACAAGTACATTACTTTCCTACGGCCAAGAAAACAAGTAATAGATATCCAAGAAGTCTCTTCCAAATTAAATTAACTCATCAAAATTTCAGCCTTACCCGAGGAAGCTGCACAAGCAAATTGAAGCAGTGAACTTGCCAGCACCATCGTAACTGAACATTTCCATTTGCACGTGGGAAATTAATAGACAGCAAGCAATAAATGTAGGTTGCTAATTGGAACTTTGAAATAAAAAGGGTATTATAAACATACCACCCCAGTGCTCGCTGAAATGGAGATACCAAATCATTCTGTGCCTACCGCATCTCCCTTTCATTAGGGTATAAGTGAAACCCTAGACCATTAGCTGCAAAATTTCCGAGACTGACTATGCTGCTGGAGAAGCTGTTACAATTTTTACTATTCTCTTCTTACTTATAATTTCCATATCTCTCTGAGCTTATTGCATAGCTGGGAGCAGTTGTGAAATTAGGCGAAGTTAAGGGAGGTGGCAAAATTTGGGAGAGAGCCATTGACTTGGAATCATCATCATATAACATAAATACAGTGGCCTGGATTTGAGGCTGCAAAGTGTTTTTTTGTCTACGTGCCCAGTTTTTCAGGGGCTTAGAGCCAAGCTTTCTAGCAGAAATACCTTACCTGTATTCTATTCCTACCCTTTGTTGCAGTAAACAGTCAAATGCTTTTTGTGTGTTGGGCATGAGTTTTGAAGGTCATTTTAAGCTTCTGTATTTTTGAACAAAATACAAGTTAATACACATAAGTTAGATCAATGTGTTTGTTGTTGTGCTTGTTTGTTTTTTGAGACAGAGTCTTACTCTGTCACCCTGCGTAAAATGCTGTAGAGTCATAGCTCCTAGCAACCTCAAACTTCTGGGCTTAAACAATTCCTTGCCCCAGCCTCCCATGTAGCTGGGACTATAAGCACCCACCTCAACGCCTGGCTAATTTTTCTATTTTTAGTAGAGATAGAGTCTCACTCTTGCCTGGGCTGGTCTTGAACTTGTGAGCGCAAACAGTCCACTCACTTCAGCCTCCCATAGTGCTAGGATTATAGGCGTGAGCCACTGCACCTGGCCAGTTAGATCTCTGTTGACAGCAAGACATAATAGAAAAGCCTACTTTGATAAAATACTCACCATGCATTTTTGAAAAATTAAATGTGGATAAAATGGCAACTGCACAAAGCTGTCTTAAAATCCATGGAGTCCCATCTCTTTTATTTTCATGTCCTACTTAATACTTTAACTTTCTTTCTCTCCCTGCCTTTGGTGGTTAGTCTAAATTGTTAATTGCGGGCGGCGCCTGTGGCTCAGTCGGTAAGGCGCCGGCCCCATATACTGAGAGTGGCGGGTTCAAACCCAGCCCCGGCTGAATTGCAACCAAAAAAATAGCCGGGCGTTGTGGTGGGCACCTGTAGTCCCAGCTACTCGGGAGACTGAGGCAAGAGAATCACTTAAGCCCAGGAGTTGGAGGTTGTTGTGAGCTGTGTGATGCCACGGCATTCTACCCAGGGCCATAAAGTGAGACTCTGTCTCTACAAAAAATAAATAAATAAATAAATTGTTAATTGCTTTTTATCTTTCTGAGCATTGTACCAGCCTCAAAATTAGAAAACCAAGATGGATTTGCTTCTCTTCTGAAGATTCTCCCAATTCCTTTGCTTCTCTGTTCCCAAGTGGAATCTGTGTTAATCCAGAGAAGGAGAGGAAGATTGTAATTTTATTTTGACAATGGGCTTGCGACCCTGAGTAAGTAGCAGCCGTTTCCAAAACTAACTAGATAAATCTAGCCACGCAGGCTAGAGCAGATGGTAGGTTGGGAATTGAGCAATAGAGAGGCCTAATGGTGATAGCAGTGAGTATTTGGATGTCATTATTTTATTAGTTAGCAAACAGAACCATCCTTGTGGTCCCTTCTCAGTTTTATGTGTAATAGTGCTGTAGGTGACAGCCCCAGAGAGTTGGCACAATAGCCTAATCAGTGTGTTTCGATGCATTTTTTGATCTACACTGTCATCTCTGTAGCTTCATTAATGCACAAGGAAAGGGGGACAAATTGAGTTTTATAAATCACTCTGAGTACGTGATCCTTTGGGTAATTTCCTAGGGAAACTTACCATTGTCTATGTGGAGAGGTGGGGTCTTACTGAAGTAAATCCCCTGTAATCTGGCCAGGGTAGCTGAGTTTGGTTTTTTAAAATTTACCACGATGCCTCTGATGGTGGATCTCTCCTTCAAATAAGAGAAAGAATAAAAAGTTTCTTTATAGGTAGTTAATCTAAGTGAGACAAAGTCAGAGGAGTTTAGTCTATTTGAATGTGTTATGCTTTGCTGCCTGTGGCCATGATGTGGGCACCGCTATTCTAGGCTCACATCAAGCTGGTTGCTTTTGACAGAGAATCACACAGTGGGACTCAAAGAAGGATTCACATGAAAACAGAAAAAAGGCATGTAGGCCCAATGCCAGTGTGGGCTGACATCTCATAGGTCCTGCCATGTGGAGTGGATTCTCTGCACCAGCAGACATTTCTGCACCTCCGTCCTGCTACCTCAGCGGGCTGAGCCTGCTGCCCGTATTCTAACAACTTCTAAGTGCAGACTAGGGTTGCCCAGGGACGTTGGTTCACAGTGTGGATAACAATACCTTATAGTGAGAAATGAAAAGAGCCCCATTCATCCAGCCAGAGCTGGACAATTTCTCTATCCTCTCTTGGTGAAGTAAGGGATTAGAGTTAGCAAGGAGGTATCCAGAAGACTCAAGTCTCTAAATGTTCTGGTTCTCTTTCTTTTAAATGAGAAAGTAAAACACAAATTTGTGAAATGAATTTCTTCTCCAAGGTCACATATTAGGTGTTGAATGATTCCCACCCCAAGAAAGTTCTACCTGTATCACCTTTGTCTTAGAATCAATAGGTTTGCATTTTTTTACTTACCCTAGGTTTTTGTTTTTGTTTTTGTTTTTGAGACAAGAATCTCACTCTGTCACCCTGGTAGAGTGCTATGGAGTCATAGCTCTCAGCAGCCTCAGTCTCTTGGGCTCAAGCAATCCTCTTGCCTCAGCCTCCCAAGTAGCTGGGACTACAGGTGCCCACCACAATGCCCAGCTAGTTTTTCTATTTTTAGGCTTATCCTGAGCTCAAGCAACCCACCTGGTTGGCCTCCCATAGTGCTAGGATTACAGGGATGAACCACTGCTCCCGGCCTACTTATCCTAGTTTTGATCTTTTCAGCAATAACAGCTGTTGAGTAGCTCTCCAGGAACAATTTTTAATAACTTTTTTCTTATCTAATCTTAATGTTTCCTAAATGTGAACTAGACTCATCAGATGGTGGTTGTGGTGTTGACTGTCCCATAGTTTTTTATTAAAGAGGTAGAAGAAAAAAAATTTAAGGCAATAAAAAAATAAAGTGCCTCTTGTGTGTCTTGTTCATTTTCACATTTTAGTTTGAATGACAAGGCATCCTTGAGCATTTCTAGGGAGGGATCAGCCCCTTGGGAAGGGCTTCAGATTTTTGGCCCCAGAATTTTCACAGCATCAACCCCAAACTTTCTTGTTCTTTTTTCTTTCTTTGTCTGATGCAGCCTCCGTGAATGTGCTGGTACAGAACTGCAAGATCTACAATGACGCCAGCTGTGACATTTCAGCAGATGGCCAGCTGCTGGCAGCTTTCATCCCTAGCAGCCAGAGGGGTTTTCCTGATGAGGGCATCCTGGCAGTGTACTCCCTGGCCCCCCATAACCTGGGAGAAATGCTCTACACAAAGCGATTTGGTAAGGGATAGGAAGCCCAACCTAATGACAGAGGGACGCTGGTGCCTTGGCATGGGCATTCCTAGGTGAGGCACTGCTTGGGTGGGAGTAATGGTCATATATTGCCCCTGTCTTCACTGGGGCACAGGCCAGAGAAAGATTGCTTTGCAGCAGTCCTGGCTAGAAGTATTGCAAAAGAATCTCAGAAATAGTCTTCCCTGCCACAATGGCATCACCAGCATGTTCCTATTATGATGACCAGAAATAAGGGAAGAACTTTTGGTCATGCCTTAGGGAATTAGACACACATATACCCTGCAAAGCGGTTTGGCATTGTGTTTTTAAAAACCTCAGAAATGTGTGTGCTTGGTGGTGCCCGTAGCTCAGTGGGTAAGGCGCAAGCCATGTACACCAAGTCTGGCGGGTTTGAACCCAGCCTGGGCCAGCTAGAGCAACAAAAAAGAAAGAAATGCGTGTGCTCTTTAATCCAGCAACCCCACTTCTATGGAAAAAAAACAGAAAACTATACAAAGATAACCATATGAGGATGTTCATAACAGTGTTATTTATCATATAGAAAAATGTTGAATTGTTACTTTAAGAGTTCTTCTAAAAGAGTTTTTTAGGGGTGGCACCTGTGGCTCAAAGGAGTAAGATGCCAGCTCCATATGCCAGAGGTGGTGGGTTCAAACCCAGCCTCGGCCAGAAACTGCAAAAAAAAAGTATAAATCTAAAAAAAAAAAAGTTTCTTAAATAAATGATGGTACAGTGATAGGATACAGTTGGCCTTTAAAATGCTCTTATAAAAGCATATTTAATGATGGGAAAAGATTCATAGTGTTAAGTGAAAAAAGTAGATTTCAAGATAGTTATAGCAGGTACTAATTTACATTATACTCCTCACTGTAATCCTATGAGATAATCCTAAAATGAACAAATGAATATGAAGATTTGAGGAAAACAGAAAAGACTAAGAATGAAAGTTGCTTCTTTGGAATGACAAGAACTCTGGAAATGTCTGTGTTCTATTGGCCTTCAGGTCCCAATGCCATTTCGGTGAGCCTGTCCCCAATGGGCCGATACGTAATGGTGGGCTTGGCCTCACGAAGGATCCTGCTGCACCCCTCCACAGAGCACATGGTGGCCCAGGTCTTCAGACTGCAGCAGGCCCATGGTGGTGAGACCTCTATGAGGGTGAGTGCCATTGCTTGCTCCTCCACAGTATGGCAACTCTCCTAGGCTTGGTGGTATCGTGAAAGACAGTGGTGTGGCCTCCCAGCCAGGACCAAAACTGTTGTGGTCATAGAAGTAAGGAAGGACTCCAGTCCAGCCCTTCCATGACCAGCAGGCTTCATTTTTAGAAGTCTGGACTTTTTTTTTTGAGACAGGATCTCACTGTGTCACCCTAGGTAGAGTATTGTGGTGTCACAGCTCACAGCAACCTCAAACTCTTGGGCTTAAGCGATTCTCTTGCCTCGGCCTTCCAAGTAGCTGGGACTACAGGCGCCCGCCACAATGCCTAGCTATTTTTTGTTGTTGTTGTAGTTGTCATTGTTTGGCAGGCCTGGGCCAGGTTTGAAACTGCCAGCCCCAGTGTATGTGGCTGGCACTCTAGCTGCTGAGCTACAGGCGCTGAGCCAGAAGTCTGGGCTTTTCAAAGGAAGGGGCTTTCTCACTCCCTAGATTATGTGCTAGGTTCCCCAGAGGCATGAAAGTATCTAAAGTTAAAGAATAAACTGAGGTGAAGCATGATGGCTCACGCCTGTAATCCTAGCTCTCTGGGAGGCCAAGGCAGGGGAATCATTTGAGCTCAGGAGTTTGAGACCAGCCTGAGCAATGAAAGACCTCGTCTCTACTAAAAATAGAAAACTTAGCCAGGCATCATGGTGGGTGCCTGCAGTCCCAGTTGCCTGGGAGGTTGAGGCAGGATCATTGCTTGAACACAGGAGTTAGAGGTTGCTGTGAGCTAGGCTGAGAGCATGGCACTCTCAAAGGGAAGAAAAAAAAACAATAAACAGTATTTCTTTACTTCAACATGGTACTTTTAGTCTGGGATTCATAAAGAACCCACTGAAAAATTTATTATTTTTTTTAATTTATTTTCCCATTTATATCCAAAAATGATAGTATCCCGTCTCCATATTTGATATCCAAAAATGATAGTATCCCGTCTCCTTTTCTGTGGGTTATAATCACGATAAAGATGAAGACTTGAGGCAGTTGCTGTGCTTTTAATCCTCCTATTCATTTCAACAGCAAAGGAAAGGTCCTGTTTGTGACCCTCTCATCTGAGGTATACTTCTCTTGTATTGCCATAAAAGCCTTCTAGGCTTCATGTGGTTAGTGACCTCTTGGACTCAGCCAGACAAATGTGCCTGACTGAGCTTCCCATGTCCTATGGCGGCTCTGGCCAGAGTTTTGTCAGGCGAGCCCAGCTTTTGAATAGTTCTCTAATTAGTGTTTAAGCTCCTTGAGCTGAGGAACTGTGAATTCCCTTAGTATTCTGTGCAATATGTGCCATTTATAGTTTGATGCACTTGTTGATATGCTTTCTGTTTTCTTTATCTGTGTAGTTTGTATGTTTTATCCACCCAATTAGGTTAAGTGTAAGCTCCTTAGAGACATATGCCCAAGGATCCCTTATTTATTTCTATATATACAAGATGCTTGTTGAATGCCTAGAATGAAGAGTTTTTTTTTGTTTTTGTTTTTGTTTTTTGACACAGAGTCTCACTGTGTCACCTTCGGTAGAGTGCCATGGTGTCCTAGCTCACAGCAACCTCAAACTCCTGGGCTTAAGCAATTCTCTTGCCTCAGCCTCCTGAGTTGCTGGGATTACAGCCACCCGCCACAATGCCAGGCTATTTTTTGGTTGCAGTTGTCATTGTTTAGCAGGCCCGGGCCAGATTCAAACCCGCCAGCCTTGGTGTATGTGGCCAGTGCCCTAACCACTGAGGTACAGGTGCCAAGCCATAGTGTTTTTTTTTTTTTTTTTAAGAAAAAAATGTAGAAGGCTGGGCACAGTACCTCATGCCTGTAACCCTAGCACTCTGGGAGGCTGAGGCGGGTGGGTTGCCTAAGCTCACAGGTTCAAGGCCAGCCTGAGCAAGAGCAAGACTCTGTCTCTAAAAATAGCTGGGCATGTGAAGCAAGAGAATCACTTAAGCCCAAGAATTTGAGGTTGCTGTGAGCTGTGACACCATGGCACTTTTATCAAGGACAACAAAGTGAGACTCTGTCTCACAAAAAAGAAAAAGCTAGAAGCTCAGCGCCTGTGGCTCAAGTGGCTAAGGCGCCAGCCACATACATCTGAACTGGCAGGTTCGAATCCAGCCCAGGCCCACCAAACAACGACAGCTGCAAACAAAAATAGCCAAGTGTTATGGCAGGCGCCTGTAGTCCCAGCTACTTAGGAGGCGGAGGCAGGAGACTTGCTTGAGCCCAGGAGTTGGAGGTTGCTGTGAGCTGTGATGCCACGGCACTCTACCCAGGGCGACAGCTTGAGGCTCTGTCTCAAAAAAAAAAAAAGAAAAGAAAAAGCTAGAGATAGGACCATTATATACAAAATTATGGGGCGGCGCCTGTGGCTCAGTTGGTAGGGCGCCAGCCCCATATACCGAGGGTGGCGGGTTCAAACCCGGCCCTGGCTGAACTGCAACCAAAAAATAGCTGGGTGTTGTGGCAGGCACCTGTAGTCCCAGCTACTCGGGAGGCTGAGGCCAGAGAATAGCTTAAGCCCAGGAGTTGGAGGTTGCTGTGAGCTGTATGATGCCATGGCACTCTACCAAGGGCCATAAAGTGAAACTGTCTCTAAAAAAAAATTATGGAAAGTTCTAAGGTTTTTGCCCCCCCACCCTCTTTTCCCCTCTGTCCCCTATAGATATCTTCCGTCCAGCTCTACTGAACTACTTTCCAAGCTCTTTGAGTTTGATGAGGTATTTTCTTTTTTTGGCTGGGGCTGGGTTTGAACCCGCCACCTCCGGCATATGGGACTGGAGCCCCCTACTCCTTGAGCCACAGGCGCCACCCTTGATGAGGTATTTTCTTATCAAGATACCTTCACCTGGAATGCCCTCTTCCCCATCTTCAACTTATTCTCAGCTCTTTCTTTCTGTGGTACCTCTTTAGTACATTGATCACTACCTCCTTGTGCCACCATCACAGCAAATTGTAGTTACTTGTTTCCATGTTATTCTCCTTTCCTGGAATGCAAACTCCTTGAGAACAGAAACTATTTCTGGTTTCTCTTTATGAAGTTCCAGTACCTGACATATAATAGAAACTGAAAGAATGAAAGAGAATTCAAGAAAAGTTTGTTTTGGTTGGCGCCCATAGCTCCATGAGTAGGGCTCCAGCCACATATACCAAGGCTGGTGGGTTCGAACCCAGCCTGGGCCAGCTAGACAACAATGACAACTGCAACAAAAAAATTGCTGGGTGTTGTGGAGGGCGTCTGTTGTCCCAGCTACTCAGGAGGCTAAGGCAAGAGAATTGCCTAAGCCCAAGAGTTTGAGGTTGCTGTGAGCTGTGACACCACGGCACTCTACCGAGGGCAACATAGTGAAACTCTGTCTCCAAAAAAAAAAAAAAAAATTACTTAAGAAAAAAAATTAAAAAAAAAAAGCATATATATTTTTTTCATTTCTGGGTGGTAACTAGCAGTACCAATGATAGGTAACATCGTGTTCCACCAAGCCTCTGAAGGGAGCAGAAACAAGGCTTGATATCACAATGACAGGAAAGTTCTGATTCTTGAATTCCATGATACTCTGGAAATATTTGACATTGGAAGACTTTGTAGGAAGTTCATCAAGCCTATATTCTTATCTAAATAAAAATAAAAGTGTATTTTTTTGAGAATGGAAATTGAGTTTTTATTTAAATGTTCTTCTTTTGCTTATTATAAGCAGACTTGGCTGATAAAAGCACCTGGTCTCTGTTTTTTTATCACCTAGAATCCTGGTCCCAACAGCTGTTTTTCTAACCCTTCCTGCCTAATCGTGCAGTAATGGTTTATAATCATTAAGAGACAGTCTGGTTTCAATAACTCTAGTAGACATCTCTAGCCTCTTCTGTAAGCCAGGGCTCTTGTCTTCCTAGAAAGGTTCTTCTTTTCTGTCAGTAGCCAGAAACATCTGGCTAAGGGCAAATAGCCTCAAAGCAGAAGCAGGATGATGGGATCTGTTGTCACCATGGGGCTGGCAACTCGGGGAATACATTTGGAGAACTCTGCTGAAGAGATGTGGTAATCCAATTAATCCAGTTAGTCCATGGCTGTTCTGCTAAAGGGGTCAAGGCAACTAACCAGCCACTGCATGCCTGGTACAAGAGCTATTTTTGAGGCCTCCAGTGCGCCTTCTTTGACTCTCAGTAGGTACTACTTGCCACCAGGAAAGAGAGTTGAATTATTAGTAACTGGAAAGTTCTCATTTGGAAGGTGTTCTTAACCAAAAGACAGGATCCCAGTATCCAGTCTGACTTTAACTCCTGTGCTACAGAAAGGTTTCTGGTTTTCCAGGTCTTGGTTGCCCCTTAGTCTAAAGGCATCAGATCACTCAGCAAATGTCTCTGAATTCATTCATTGGTGGAAAAGAAGACAACAGGATTTTAAATAGTTGTGCTATATCATGTTTAAGGCAAGAAGTGAAATTTTGTCTGAAATAGGGTGCGAGGGCATCTTCTTTTAACAGGTTAAGTATAGGTGGATGTCTCCATCTTATTATCAGGCTCTGGCCTTCAAGGAATGCTTTTGGGGTCATGGGATTGTCCTGGAGCTTCTCTACCCAAAATTCCCCTTCTCTGTGTTACCTCTGGGAATTTATTGCAGTAATGTTCAGAGAAGTGAACTTGTTGGTCCAACAGACATTCCCAGGAGAACATCCTCCAGAGTGTTGATTTATTTTAATTCCCACTAAGTGGCATTTCTCCCTAAGAGAGATCTCTTACACAATCCCATATGAAAACTCTTCTGAAAATGAATTGCTAATTGCTATTAGCCGTGGTACACTTATTCTAAGCCACGGGTCCTCAAACTGCGGCCCTCAGGCCACATGAGGCAGTGTGTGATTGATTGTATTTGTTCCCGTTTTGTTTTTTTTATGTCAAAATAAGATATGTGCAGTGTGCAAAGGAATTTGTTCATAGCTTTTTTTTTTTTTTTTTTTTTGTAGAGACAGAGTCTCACTTTATGGCCCTCGGTAGAGTGCCGTGGCCTCACACAGCTCACAGCAACCTCCAACTCCTGGGCTTAAGCGATTCTCTTGCCTCAGCCTCCCCAGTAGCTGGGACTACAGGCGCCCGCCACAACGCCTGGCTATTTTTTTGTTGCAGTGTGGCCGGGGCCGGGTTTGAACCCGCCATCCTTGGTATATGGGGCTGGCGCCTTACCGACTGAGCCACAGGCGTCGCCCTGTTTATAGTTTTTTTTTTTAAACTATAGTCCGGCCCTCCAACGGTCTGAGGGACAGTGAATTGGCCCCCTGTTTAAAAAGTTTGAGGATGCCTGTATCTAAGCAGTTCTTCAGACCTCTGGATCAGTGCTTCTCAAACTATGGTTCTTGGACAATCTTTGTTAGAACTACATGGAGTCCTTGTTAAAATACAGATCCATTTCATATCTAAAATCAGAGTAAGAATGGTAGTTGGAGGAACCCAGAATCTGCATTTTTTAAAACAAGCTTTTCAGGGTGGTGCCTGTGGCTCAAAGGAGTAGGGCTCCAGCCCCATGTGCCAGAGGTGGCTGGTTCAAACCCAGCCCCAGCCAAAAACAAAAAACAAACAAACAAAAGAAAACCACAAGCTTTTCAGATGATTGTGGTACATACTTGAGTTTGAAAACTGCTGTTCTTAATGTCTACTTGCCTTCATTTTAGGTTTCTGTCCTCAGTCTCATCAGCAAAACAGAGAGACAGTCTAAGATTTACTTGCCATTGTGGTTTTATGCGTGGTGCTTTGATTCTTTGCTAATTTTGTTGCAGGCACAGTGGTGTTCGTGTCCTATTTCCTACCAAATCAGCTTTTTGGCTGGCTGTGCTTTACCTCCCATCTTTTCTCAGCTGTTGCTGCTTTCCAGGTTTCTTTCTCCCTTGAATATCTATGTGTACTGGAGTCTTCTCTTCCCCCTTGTTGAGTCATTTTGAATTTTGTCCTTATTCTACGATCTAGGGTCCTTTTTACCTTTTCCATCTTTGCTTACTGAGTCTTTTGTCCTCCTAGTTTTAATGACTGGCAAATCAAGAAAACTGAGACTGGGCACAGATTTTCTCTCTCTCTTCCCTCTGTCCATTTGAGATTCCTCCAGACTGGATATGCTGCTCTCTGTATAACTCAGTCTTATTTTCTGACTATCTTTTACTTGGACCAGTGAGGATTTTTTGTTAATTTTTGTTTTGTTTTTAAGTTAGGCTTTTAGAGACTGCTGAGCTGAAGTTTTGCTGAATTCTCAAAACCCTAAACTGCCTGTGTTCCGGCTTTCATTTTCTAATTGGAACAAGGCACAATATTGTAACAGAAAACTGCAATTAATTTTCTAAAATAGTGACAACTTGCACATTATAATAACTTTGGTTGTAACCAAGTGAAAGCACAATAACAAAAATACAAAATTGCTAATGAAACCAGAAGTAGTCATATACCAAACTGTTCTTCCCGTTTGTATCATAATAGTTCTGTTTTACTTAGGAATGGGGGCACAAGTCTGCCAGGAAGGTTGGGGTCATGGGAGTGATGCTAGGGCATTTTGAGCTAGAAAGCGAGTGTAAAGATTAGTACTTTAAACACAGGAATTAACAGATGTATACCCTTCCCCCGTCCCCAAGAGGTGGGGGAGTGTAGGCATATAAGTGGTTTAATAAGAACTAAAAAGAATCCTCATTGCATAATCCCTGCAGATCCTAAAGGCACTAGGAAATTTTTTTTTTTTTTTAAGAGACAGTGTCACTTTGTCGCCCTCAGTAGAGTGCTGTGGCATCACAGCTCACAGCAACCTCCAGCTCTTGGGCTTAGGTGATTCTCTTGCCTCAGCCTCCCGAGTAGCTGGGACTACAGGTGCCCACTACAATGCCCAGCTATTTTTTTTCTGTTGTTGTTGTTGCAGTTTGGCCGGGGCAGGGTTTGAACCCGCCACCCTTGGAATATGGGGCCGGAGCCCAACTCACTGAGCCACAGGTGCTGCCCAAGGCACTAGGAACTTATTTGCTTGTTTGCTTTCCTTTTTATTGGCAGAAGTGATGAACAAGGATACTTTTATTTTACTTGGATGGAGGAGGAAGCTTTAAGATGGAAAGCAGTTTACCTCCCCTTTCTCCATGGAATGATAATTATGCTCTTTAAGGCAAAGCCTGAAATAGGTAAAGGTCAATTTTATTAAAAGCTTTTTCTTTGTGGCTATATGGTAAAACTGTATTCAAGAGTTGAATAACTGGCTCAGCACCTGTATCTCAGTGGCTAGGGCACCAGCCACATACACCAGACCTGGGAAGTTCGAACCCAAACCAGGACCACCAAACAACAATGACAACTACAACCAAAAAATAGCCAGGCGTTGTGATGGGCGCCTGTAGTCCCAGCTACTTAGGAGGCTGAGGCAAGAGAATCACTTAAGCACAAGAGTTTGAGGTTGCTGTGAGCTATGATGCCATGGCACTCTACCAAGGGCGACAAAGCGAGACTCTGTCTAAAAAAAAAAAAAAAAAAGAGTCAAATGACTGTTACCCAGCGGGATCAATAGTTTGGAGGGCATGTTGAAAATAGAATATCCATCTCTCTGCCCCTCTTCCTTTCCCTCTCTCCCTTCCTCTTCCTCTCTTTCCTTCTTGGCCCTATGAGTTCTGTTCAGCAGTGGATTGTCCCTGCATACACCTCCCTTTAGAGTTCTAGCAATAGGTATCCCCTTCATCCTCCACAGATCCCAACTAGCAGGATAGGAAAGACCCACAACCCATGCATATCTGACTGGGCAGTAATTCTCCATGTATGGTCTCAGGGGACCACATCAGCACCACCAGGGAACTTATTAGAAATGCAAATTCTTGGTTGAGTATAGTAGCTCATGCCTGTAATCCCAGCATTTTGGGAGGCCCAGTCAGGAATATTGCTGGAGGCCAGGAGTTATGTTTCTGCTACGATACTTAAGTCTGGGTGACAAAACAAGACCCCTATCTCTTAAAAAAAAAGGAAAGAAAGAAATGCAAATTCTTAGCTCCACTTCAGACCTACTGCATCAGAAACTCTGGGCGTTGGACCCAGACATGCGTATTTTAACAACCCATCCACATGACTCTGCACACTAAGTTAAGGTTGAAAACTAACCATTGAGGGTGGCACCTGTGGCTCAGTGAGTAGGGCGCCAGCCCCATATGCCAAGGGTGGCAGGTTCAAATCCAGCCCCGGCCAAACTGCAACCAAAAAATAGCCGGGCGTTGTGGCGGGCGCCTGTAGTCCCAGCTGGTTGTGAGACTGAGGCAAGAGAATCGCGTAAGCCCAGGAGTTGGAGGTTTCTGTGAGCTGTGTGACATCATGGCATTCTACCCGAGGGCGGTACAGTGAGACTGTGTCTCTACAAAAAAAAAAAAAGAAAGAAAGAAAACTAACCATTGACTGCTTGGCGATTCCACTTAAACCTCATCTGTCAATATAGCTTTGTCTTTTCCCTGTTTGCTCTCACCTTATCTCTTTTTTTCTCTGAAACATCATTTGGTTTACTTCAATGGCTCTTAGTAACCAGATCGTTCAGATATTTGCAGGCATGTCTGGATCATGTTAACATCCTAGTGATGGTACCTTGAGGGCTAGTGCTGTGAGGCCTTTTTCTAGTTTTAATTAAAATTCTTACCTGGCCACAGTTGACTTGCTCAGACTCTTACCCGAAAGCCTATGCTGGGATACAGAGATGCTTTTGGCTTAAAGAGTGAGCAGCAGTATGTCTGTCTTTCTCTCTGGGTTTTTCCTCTTCTGAGGGAGTATTTCTCTAGTTCCTTTTCCCAGCATTCAGTTCATTGCTATCTTTGTATGGGAGGTGTCTGATATGGTAATCCGTAATGGCTATCTTAGTGTCATCCTAGCTATAAAGAATTATAGGTGGCTCTCTCTCTTTTATTTCATTTCATAGCCATCTTTACAAAGTCTAGTATGGCTGATGATGATTATTACTGCTATTATAAGTTCATTAAAATGAACCGTAGAGAAGGCTTGGTATCCAGAGTGCTCAAATTAGTTGTAACTACAGTTGCAGATTAGATTTTGGGTCAGAATGGGTGCCCAATACTGTCAGAACTGATTGGCATTTATATAACTTCACAGATGTAGGCTCTTTTGACCGGTCCTAGATTTATTCTTTAATATATAATCTTTACTATGACTCACTCCTTTTCTGCCTTTGAGTTGAACTTGTGATATAATCCTCATCATCTATACTTCCCTAGATTCTGAGTTTGATTTTCAGAAGTGACCTAGAACTCTAGTTCATTCCAGAGTATTCTCTAGAAATCTAAGGGAAGTAAGCCTTTTCTTAATCTTGTCTGGCCTTAGAGCTATCAACTACCAAAAATAAAGATATTTTATTTTTGTATCCTGGGAGGGTACTATTTCTTCAAGGGGAGATTGGGATAAAAGAGAGACAGCTTTGTTGTCAAAAATGATTTACTCCTTCCTAAGATTTTTGTCCTCATTAATTTTCTTAAAGCTGCCTGTCAGTTGATTAAAAGCTGTTTCCACTGCAATTATCTTAAAGTTGACTTCTGAGATGCGGTACAAAGCATCTATCCTCAAAAAGTTATTTTCTTCAGAACATTGTAGGAAAAGGGGAAGGGGGATGGGAGAAGTCAGAGGTGTCTCTGATGTGATTTGTCAGAGAAGGGAGGGGGCAAGATAAAAAATTAAAATAACGTTAGAACTGCAGTCAAAGCTATTCATTTGGGCAAATTTTTCCATGACAGATTCGCCCAACCCTAACAGTTTCTTTCCTCCATGCCTCTTAGTAGAGTGCAGTCTGTACTGCACTGTATTCTTTTCACTCAAGAAAATTTTTACCGAGCCCCTGCAATTGGTCTGGGAATGCAGCAATGCGCTGCAAAATGGATGTAGTCCCTGCCTCATAGTGTTGCCATGTTAGACACCTAGCTTCCGGCCTGGTCTTTCCACTGCCATATCCCCAGCCTTCGCTGTGCTTAGCTGCAGGGAGCACTCAACATTTATTTCACAAATGTGTGTTACTTGGGAATCTTGTGTGCTGAGCACGTGCACCCTACTCACCACCACTGTGCCTAGCACATTACTCAGAAAACTTACTAAATGAAAGTACTAGTGAGAAAACCCTTCTCAAAATATGGGACATCTTCCATTTCTATAATTCTTTCTAGTATCAGTGAGTTTTCTTGGGGTTCTCATCCCATCACTGAGACATGGTGAGAGATTCCCGGTAGATAGTTTCAAGGGTAAAGGTAAAGTATTATCTGTTCAATAATTGGTAGGAAAACCAATTCTTGCATTTGTAGAAGCTGAAATTATTTAACGTAACCCTTGTCCTGAACAGAGAAATACTTCTTTCTTCCAAAAACATATGGATCAAGCAAAATACATAAGAAGACTAAAGGGTGAATCTCTAGAACTCATTAGACCATTTTCTTTGAAATTTAGAAAGCTGAGGAAGTTCAAGAACTTGTACTTGGTGTTGTGGGAAAAAGAAGAAGTAATTATTTTAATTTCTAGGAGTTCTAGAAGCAGTGAGTGCCTCAGTATTTCATTTAGCACAAAAGTAGATCCCTCAGCTGAAGTAATCTCTGTGCTTTGATCCTAGTGGCTAGAGATGGCCTTTGGAAAGCATCAAGCCAGTTGAAAAATTAATGCTGTCCTCTGACTATCCTTGGGATCTCCTCAAGGAACAAATGAATAAAGCAAAATGTGTAAGACTCAACAAATCACAGGGTGTTGACTAGAAATGCCTTTAAGGCAGAACATTGTCAATAGCAACAAATTCCAAAGAGTTTATATATTTTTTAAAAAGCTGTTAGCTCTTCTTTTCTGCTGGGAGAGCTTTGGTTTGGGTAAGTGTGGTCTAGGTGGATTTGTTCTGGCTTCATCTGAACAAAGGGGGAAGAGTTATTTAACTTGGTATTCTGATTCTTGTTTTACAATAATCATCTTAAAAATTGCATCAACATTCTATGAGTTCTAAACCACAGAGAATATAAAGAAGGCTTGGGCACAGCAAACTAAAGTTTCTAAAACAACAATCGGATTTTCCTAGGATTGAAGAGACGTCAATAATTCATAAATCCAAGCTCAAAAGGAAGAAAAGATAGCCATAGTATCTCTCCCCTGCCTCCTCTAAGATATGCGTTTCTCAGCCTGTGACAAGATGTGTAGCCATCCATTTCCAGTGGAAAGGTCAACTGTCTCTTAGCATCGGCTTCTCATTGATTTTTCCCTCTTGTCAGAGAGTTGATTCTCTTTAGTCACCCTCACCAAAAGCTTAAAGCCTCCCCTAATTCCCATCATTACCCAGAGAGCATTTCTCCTCATCACAGTTCCTTTCTTCCTCAGAGCCCTGCTGGCTTATACCTGGCATCATCTCCCATGGCCCTTCCAGCCTCAATTTCCATTGTCTCCTTCTTCCAACCAGCTTTTCTTCTTTTTGGGGGGCGTTGGGTGGGCAGAGTTTCACTTGGTCACCCTTGGTAGAGTGCCATGGCATCACAGCTCACAGCAACCTCAAACTCTTGGGCTTAAGTGATTCTCTTGCCTCAGTTTCCCGAGTAGCTGGGACTACAGGTGCCTGTCACAATGCCCAGATAGTTTTATAGATGAGGTCTCACTCTGGCTCAGGCTGGTCTCGAACCTATGTGCTCAGGCAATCCCGCCCACTTCCGCCTCCCAAAGTGCTGGGATTACAGGTGTGAGCCACCACACCAGAGTTTCACTGTGTCACCCTGGGTAGAGTGCCGTGGCACTCAGCTCACAGCAATCTCAAACTCTTGGGCTTAAGTGATTCTCTTGCCTCAGCCTCCCAAGTAGCTGGGACTACAGGTGTCCACCACAACGCCTGGCTATTTTTTGGTTTTAGTTGTCATTGTAGTTTGGCAGGCCCAGGCTGGATTCAAACCCACCAGCTCCAGTGTATGTGGCTGAGCTACAGGCACCAACCCCCAACCAGCTTTTCTTAACTTAGTTAAAGGCTATATGACAACTGCATTTGACCTCTGGCCACCACTTTACAGATGATGAGATTCCCAAATGTAAACAAAATAACCACAGTGTTTTTTCTTTCGGCTTCTTATCTGGGCTAATCTGCACAGTACAATTTGATGCCTGGAATAATGGTCAGAACCTTATTGGCATGCAGTAGGGAAAATACACACCATCTTGCTGAGGGTTGTAGTACCTTTTTCTTTTGAATTTTGAAAGGATGGAGCGGAAGGGTTCTCACTGACCTTCTCTGACTCCCTCTTACTCCTTTCCTGTCTATCTTTGAACAAGAAACAAGACTCCTTTAGTTTTGATCTGGAAACTGTTTTCTTTTCCCCCACTTCTATTAGTTAGAATTTGAGGGACAGAGAGGCAAGCAACACAAGAGATGGTCTTGGGTCCCAGAATTGAAGGAATCATTATCTTCTTCTAATCCCTTAGAACCATAAAGATCTTGGCGACCTGACTCATTCCCTATTGATGTGCTGAGGCTGCACTAAGAAAATTGTTCCTTCGAGCATATTGATTCCATTTCCCTTCATAGATGTTAGACAGAAATGAGAACAATCTACTTGTGGGGGGTGCTGTCAGCATTTGTCATATACTGGAGCTGCAGCTGAGACAGGTGAAACCAGGACTCTTCAAACATGAATCAGCAGCTGAGTTTTGTATTCAGCACCCCAAAGGGTCCCTTGGTCCTGATAATCTTCCTCCAGAGTAATAGAATTTGGTGTTATAGCTTCATGGAGTGTTACTTTTTCAAAGAGAAGGATGGGTACTGGGGGGGCTGTTCAGCAGGCCACCCAGCTTTGTCCTTAGCATCTGGGGAGCATCAGGGCACCTAAATAGTGTTCGGATGTATTTGGGGTACCTTTAAGTGAAGATCAGAACCATCTTTTATACTATCTCAGTACTTTTTTTTTTTTTATCAGTACTGATGAACTTGGGGTTTACAGAGGCAGTCCCCATCAAAGTCTGTAAGGAGAGTCATAGCTCACCCAGTCTCTGGGTTGGAAAGACTAATGGCTGAAACCATAGTGGTTCAGAGTAGTTGGAGCATCCTAACCATCTGTTATTATTGGGGAACTTGTTGCCCAGATAATCTCTCATCCTCGTAGCTAACTAATTATTATGCGTGGTATTTCCCCCTCTGTGAGGTGTATTGAGAGCTGTTCAACTTTAGCCTGGGAAAGGAGTGGAAACTGCATTTCTGGGTACTTTTCGAACTAGGCCAGATTCTCATTGCATAAGTGTCCTTTAGATTCAGGCATGTGTGAATTGAGGAGAACTGGACCAAATGACCTCTCAGGAGCTATGAATTCGTGATTTCGATCCATCCTGCACCCTCTCAACCTCCGTACCCCCTGTTGGAGTGTAATTCTTTTTTTCTTTTTCTTTTCTTTCTTACTTTCTTTTTTTTTTTTTTTTTTTTTGAGATAGAGTCTCACTTTATCACCCTCAGTAGAGTGCCGTGGCGTCACACAGCTCAAAGCAACCTCCAACTCCTGGGCTTAGGAGATTCTCTTGCCTCAGCCTCCCAAATAGCTGGGATGACAGGTGCAACGCCCGGCTATTTTTTTTTGTTTCAATTTGGCCAGGGCCAGGTATGAACCAGGCACCCTTGGTATATCGGACCAGCACCCTACCTATTGGACCACAGGCACCACCCTGTTAGAGTGTAATTCTATGCAAGCAAGCTCTTATGAGGGATCCTGGAGGCTGCTGATCTTCATGTGATGTATTCTGGCTTCCTGCCACAAAGTAGGATTTAGCATAATACCCAGACATTGAAGGAGCAGCACACTTAAGAGCTACCCTTTCAGCACTGTTTAAGGACTTGGGCATGAGAAGGGCACCGGAGCCAGAAGACAAATTGATGCCCTTGTGACTCCTGTAGCCACAGAAGTGTGAAGTAGTTAGCAAGGTCAGCAAGGTTTGAGGGGTCTCAACCTTTAATTACTTTTTCCAATCCCTCTGTGACCTTGCCTCACCTAAGCTGGGCTCATCTGTCATATCTGTCTCTTGAAGGTTTTATTCCCAAACCAAGTTCCTATATTAAGAAGCAAATTGACAGTACAGCAGAACCTCTATAGTTGAACCTCCTTAAGTTGACCTAAGGTTTTTTGGGGATTTTTTGAGACAGACCCTCAAGCTGTCACCCTGGGTAGAGTGCTGTGCCATTATAGCTCACAGCAACCTCCAACTCCTGGGCTTAAGTGATTCTCTTGCCTCAGCCTCCCAAGTAGCTGGGACTACAGGCACCTGCCACAACGCCTGGCTATGTTTTGGTTGTAGTTGAAGTTGACCTAATTTTTATAAAGTAGACATGTACCACATGTACTCAGTGGAAGCTCCTTATGTTGACCACCTCTGTATGTTGACCGGTTTGTTACAGTCCCTGGAGCAGTCAACTTACAGAGATTCTACTATATTTGCTTGTTAATCTCTCTGCAGCAATGGACAATAACAGGTAAATTTGTGATATTAGAGAAGCTTATTTGCATCTTTCTTTGTAACATTTCTAGAAAAATTCTTTTTTTTTTTTTTTTTTTGAGACAGGGTCTCACTCTTGCCCTCAGTAGAGTCCTGTGGCATCTCAGCTCACAGCAACCTCAAATTCTTGGGCTGAAGGGATTCTCTTGCCTCAGCCTCCCAAGCAGCTGGGACTACAGGCACCACCACAGTGCCTGGCTATTTTTTGTTGCAATTTTCATTGTTTAGCAGGTCTGGGCCAGGTTCGAACCCACCAAGCCTTGGTGTATGTGGCTGGTGCCATCACCACTGTGCTATGGGCGCCGAGCCACTTTTATTCTTTTCTTTGACACTTACAGCAGAAAACTCAGCACAGACCTCAAGTATCTGATTCCTAAACCCTATTCTTCTCCCCTGCTCCTTGATGGCAAGATTACAAGACCATTATTTTCTTTTTCTTTTCTTTCTTTCTTTCTTTTTTTTTTTTTTTTGGATGGGAGGGCAGAGTCTTACTCTTTCACTCTGTCACCCCTGGTATGGTACAGTGATGTCATCATAAGCTCACCACAACCTCAAACTCCTGGGCTCAAACAGTCTTCCTGCCTTAGCCTCCCAAGTAGTAAGGACAATAGGCACATGCCGTGATGCCCAGCTGATTTTTCTATTTTTAGTTAGATCCTTGCTCAGGATGGCACAAGGCCGTTTTCTAACTGCCACCCCACCCCCTTTTTTGTACCCTTCCCTGCAGTTATAACGCATTGTGTTTTTAGAGGAGACTTAATTATAAGGCCCATATATAGCTGCCACAGGCCAGAAATTGAGGCTCCCCTCATCCCACCCATTGAATTTAACACTCATCCCTTCTTAATTCTGGGAGTACCCTACTCATATCGTCTGACCTGAGAAGGAAAATTAAACAGATTAAGTGAGCCCAGCCACAGCCACATTGTCCTCTTAGAGTTAAAAGTTAAATGCTATGTTGTATTTAACCATATAGCCTATCAGTTGGACAGAAACCATTGGTTATCTTCTGGAAAGGTGTAAACCTCTTTAAGAAAGAATAAAGGGGCCGGGCGTGGTGGCTCACACCTGTAGTCCCAGCACTGTGGAGGCCGAGGCAGGTGGATTTCCTGAGCTCTGAGGTTCAAGACCAGTATGAGCAGGAGTGAGCCAGAGTGAAACCTCGTCTCTACAAAAAAAAAAAAAAAAAAAAAAAACGGGCATTGTGGCAGGCACCTGTAATCCCAGCTACTTGGGAGACAAAGGGCAAGAGAATCGCGAAGGAAGAACAGAAAAAAAAATAAATAAATAAGGAAAAAAAACTTCATGCTAAGAAGAGTGAAAGCCAGCTGAAATTGAAAGCAAAACTTAAAAAAAAAAAAAAAACCAGCAAAGGCACCACAACCCACCCCCGATTTAAAGAGAAAGTGTTCATTAGGTGCAAAGGAAAAAGAATATTATTGCCATCTTCATAGATGGTCAGCCAGAGAGATTGATCGGAGATTAGTAGCAATGGATTTGTTCAGGGCTCCTGCCAACAATGTAATACAAGGAAGAGATGATCCAGAGGTCAAGCAGCCGTGTTCTAGATGACTAGGATAGAAATTCATTAGCCTCATTGGGTTCTTTTTCATTTAAGATATAAGGAGCCCTGACTAATTCTGTTTGCTTGTTTTTGAGACAGAGTTTCATTTTGTCACCCTTGATAGAGGGCTGTGGCGTCATAGCTCACAGCAACCTCAGACACTTGGGCTCAAGTGATCCTCTTAAGTAGCTGGGACTATAGGCACCCGACACAACACCCGGCTATTTTTTTTTTTTTTTGTAGAGACAGAGTCTCACTGTACCGCCCTTGGGTAGAGTGCCGTGGCGTCACACGGCTCACAGCAACCTCTAACTCTTGGGCTTACGCGATTCTCTTGCCTCAGCCTCCCAAGTAGGTGGGACTACAGGCGCCCGCCACAACGCCCGGCTATTTTTTTGTTGCAGTTTGGCCGGGGCTGGGTTTGAACCCGCCACCCTCGGCATATGGGGCCGGCGCCCTACTCACTGAGCCACAGGCGCTGCCACTTTTTTTTTTTTGGCCGGGGCTGGGTTTGAACCCACCACCTCCGGCATATGGGATCGGCACCCTACTCCTTGAGCTACAGGCGCCGCCCAACACCCGGCTATTTTTAAAGATGGGGTCTTGCTCTTGCTCAGGCTAGTCTCAAACCTGTGAGCTCAGGGCAATCCACCCACCTCAGCCTCCCAGAGTGCTAGGATTATAAGCATGAACCACCGAGCCCAGCTGTTTTTAGAGACCAAGTCTTGCTCTTACTCATGCTGGTCTCAAACTCCTGAGCTCAAGCAATCCATCTGCCTCGGCCTCCCAGGATGCTAGGATTACAGGCATCTGGCTAATTCTTTACATTTGGAGTTGAGGCGTACAGGAGGACAAAGGAACTTTTTGTTTGTTTGTTTGTTTTTGTCAAGCCAGAGTTCTGCCCTATGCCCTGAGCAGAGTACAGTGGGCATCGTAGCTTACTGCAGCCTCAAACTCAGGCTGTGGGCATCCTGCTGCCTCAGCCTCCGAAGCCACTGGGATTACAGGTGCTTGCCGCGGCGCCCAGCTGGGTTTTTCCATTTTTTCCCATGAGTTAGGGTCTCACTCTGACTCAGACAAGCCTGGAACTCCTGAGCTCAAGCAATCCTCCCTCCTCAGCCTCCCACAGTGCTAGAATTACAGGAGTGAGCCACAACACCCGGCTGGCAGGAGAACTTTTTTTCCAACAACCATAGGTCAAGCAGTTTTGTGCTTCAAACCGGAGCCAATTCCATGTGTATGAAAGCCGATTTAACCTTGGAACTATACAGCAGCACCTTTCCAGAAGAGTGCCATTAGCTACCCAGGCATATTTCTCAGCACCATAACATCGGAATATTACTCATAACAGGATTCTTCTCTGTGTGTTTCAGAATATTGAACACACATGCTGCTGTCTTCGCCTTTCTAGAGACTTTCCAGGTACAGGCCTTTCAGACAGGTACCCAAGGAAGCTCAATTCTTTCTTCTCTTTCATCTCTCCCTCTCTCTTATCTAGATAATCATAAAAATAAATATTGTACCATCCTAAATTTATTTTATGAGTATTACTTTCTAAAATCATATCCTGGAGGCAGGTAAAGGCAGATAAAGTTCATATTTTATAGGTTAAAACTTGGGGGAGTAGCTTGGCACCCATGTTCAGTGGTTAGGGCACCAGGCACATACACCAGGGCTGGCGGGTTTGAACCTAGCCTGAGCCTGCTAAAAACAATGACAACTACAACAAAAAAATAGCCAGGCGTTGTGGTGGGTACGTATAATCCCAGCTACTACGGTGGCTGAGGCAAGAGAATCATTTAAGCCCAAAAGTGAGCTAGGATGCCACGGCACTCTACCGAGGGCGACATAACAAAACTCAGTCTCAAAAAAACCCCCCCAAAGCCTGGAGGGAACTAGAAGGGAAATAAACTCCAGATTATAGATTTTCACTTTTATGTCCTTTTCACAGGCCCTAATGATGTTTTTTGAAGTCCCAGATGCAGGTTCCTGATATTAATAGCAGTTAACATTTTTGAACTTCAGCCCTGCCATATACTTTATATACATCATCTTCTTTTAACCTCCCAAATTATTTGAATACATGTGCTCTTTCTTTTTTTTTTTTTTAATAGAGACAAGAGTCTCACTTTATGGCCCTCAGTAGAGTGCCATGGCATCACACAGCTCACAGCAACCTCCAACTCCTGGGCTTAAGCGATTCTCATGCCTCAGCCTCCTGAGTAGCTGGGACTACAGGCGCCGCCACAATGCCCGGCTATTTTTTGGTTGCAGTTCAGCCGGGGCTGAGTTTGAACTCGCCCCCCTCAGTATATGGGGCCGGCGCCTTACCGACTGAACCACAGGCGCCACCCGCATGTGCTCTTTCTAAACTGAAATCTAGAGAGATTATTATGAGTAGGACTCAGACCCAGGTATTTCATTCTTCCACTGGCCTAGGCCTATTTCTGACCTATGTGCTTAAGAAACACCCTGTAAGTCAATGGCCACAGAGCCTATGAGGCCATCTTTTTACCTTCAGCCCAAACTCTAGACACAATTAACTCTCAGAAAATATTACCTTGGAAAGATACACACTACTGAAAGGAGAATCTTTTGTTGTTGTTGTTTGTCTTTTGTTTTTTGCTTTCTTTGTTTTGAGAATATTTCTCCTTGAGAAAGGGAACTGACCTATTTAATGGTGACATTTATATGAGCAAGAAAGAAATCGTGTACCTGAGTATTCAAGATTCCCCTCTACCCTGCTTCTTCCACTTAATGCACCTTTTAGGTTTCCTTAACAATAGCTGTTTTAACATTGCTTTTAATTAGATGAATTAAAAATGTTCTCTGATGTTATCACCCCCTCCCGCCCTCTTTCAGCTCTAACTCCCTGTTGCTGTGAGAGAACTGTGATTTCCGTGGTAACAGGACTACCAGCCAAGGTTGACTCTCACTGGTTGGTCTAGTCAGAGGAAAGTTTTGGGCAGTCCTTTCTGGTATGGTTCTCTGGGCCTTTCCAAGGAGTTAACTTAAAAGTAACAAAATTAGATGTACTAAAAAGCTCTAAGGAGAGCACATCAAGTATATCCCCTAATACTTCTTTTTTGTGTGTGTCTTATAACTTTGATGTGTCTGACAATCACCAGTTCTCATCCATATTGACTGTAGATTTTGTTTTGTTTTGTTTTTTGCAGCTTTTGGCCGGGGCTGGGTTTGAACCTGCCACCTCTGGCATATGGGGCCGGCGCCCTACCCCTTTGAGCCACAGGCGCCACCTGACTTTTTGAAGTGGATTTTTGAAAGTGGTTAACAGATACATAGGTAACCAAAGTGTAGAGATTGTTTAGTGAATCTTCATCTTCATTATTTTTTCTGGGCAACTGCACATGGATATGATATGGGACATTCCTTATGCCTTTGGCCCAGACAGCTTTGTTGAACCTATATCAATGTGCACATCTGGAGACCGTCTCTTTCATGGCAAATTTCTGGATCTCTTTGAGTGCCCGAGAGGCACAATTCTTGAAGCCCACTCCATGGATGCGCTTATAAATGTTGATGGTGTATTCTTGAGTCACCACCTCATCAATGGTAGACTGGTCCCGCTTCTTTTCGCCACCCTTCTTTTTGGGAGCCATTCTGCAGGGCCCAAGTTCGAAAGAAAGAGCACCAGAGATTTTGGGAGGAAGAAAGGGACTCCTAGTATTTCTTGAAAGAGACTTAGCTCACACCAATAATAAGAGAGTTCCACTCTCTCTTGGTACCCTAAATTCTCAAACATGAGTTAGGAGTCAGTCCATTCCAAGCCTAACCATCTTCTTTCCTCCCTATGGTTAATTTGTTTCTCCCTAGATTTTATTATTCTTGATAACAAATTGTTATCTTAATTTCTTTTCTTCCCTTATTCTCCACCCAGAGAGTTTTCAATGTCCTTTACCCTATGCCTGCTGATCAGCGGAGACATGTCAGCATCAATTCTGCCCGCTGGCTGCCTGAGCCAGGGCTCGGCCTTGCCTATGGTACCAACAAAGGAGACCTGGTGATCTGCCGACCAGAGTAAGTGGCTCAGGGTGTGGGAGGTAAGGGGTTATCTGGGCAGATGACTAGTTGAAGTAATTAGCATTCACCCATGGACCTGGCCAGTCAGGTGGGGTCTTTCATATGTGAAATTTAAATCCTGCTAGAGCCTGCCTCATTCCCAAGTGCCACTTCCTAAAGGACCCTGTTTCTGCAGCTCCCCATCCTAGATATCATTAAAAGACTAGGTTTTGGGGAGGCGCCTGTGGCTCAGTCGGTAAGGTGCCGGCCCCATATACCGAGGGTGGCGGGTTCAAACCCGGCCCCGGCTGAACTGCAACCAAAAAATAGCTGGGCATTGTGGCGGGCGCCTGTAGTCCCAGCTACTCGGGAGGCTGAAGCAAGAGAATCGCTGAAGCCCAGGAGTTGGAGGTTGCTGTGAGCTGTGTGATGCCACAGCACTCTACCAAGGGCCATAAAGTGAGACTCTGTCTCTACAAAAAAAAAAAAAAAGACTAGGTTTTGTGGTTGTGTCTTGAATTAAAGGCAGTATTTTTTTTTCTTTGTTTTCCCTTCTTCTCTGGCGTCCTAGTGGTACTAACGTTTCCCTGCAGGCAAAAGCTTAGATATCAAAGATGCTTTTTAAAAATGCTTTTTGAAAAATCCAACAGGTGGTCTTGGGTTTGTATAAATGCTGTAGACATTAACTTAACAAATAAAATTGGAAATAGAATATTGTTAAAACCCTAATTTGTCAGGCGGAGCCTGTGGCTCAGTGAGTAGGGTGCCAGCCCCATATACCGAGGGTAGCAGGTTCAAACCCGGCACCAGCCAAACTGCAACAAAACATAGTTGGGCATTGTGACAAGCGCCTGTAGTCCCAGCTACTCGGGAGGCTGAGGCAAGAGAATCATCTAAGCCCAAGAGCTGGAGGTTGCTGTGAACTGTGATGCCACGGCACTCTACCAAGGGCGACAAAATAAGACTCTGTCTCTCAAAAAACAAACAAAAAAAATCCTAATTTGTCAAGCTACTGATCTCTAACAGCCTGTCTTTGTGTCCTGCCTATTTTCCTTTTTACTTGAAGCTCTGGCTTCATGATCGTGAAAGCAGATTGAAAAACAATTTAAAATAAAAATGATTATTATCTGATCTAAAAGTTAGGAATAGGAGGGCACAAGGAACCAATACATTTCTCGTGTCTTATATCCTAATGACACCTGCCTCTACTGGCTTTTTGGAGGTTAGAGGTCTGTCCAAGATCCATTCACGCAAGATCCTGGGAGTCAGCCAGATTTGTCATCAGTTTGCAGGCCCAGCCAGGTGGGGAGGGTGAAGCTCTGTGCTTCACTGCAGATCAGGCTGATTGCTGCGTGGGACACTGCAGGGTTCCAGCCGACTAAATGCCACTTCTCCCTCCAGGCTGTCCTAATGCTATACTCGACTTGATGCAGAGTCTTCTCCAAGAGTGTTCACAAAGTGTGGTGTGACAGGTCTGGTGGTGTGTCTGGGGCCCTCAGTGTTTTCTGCTAGAGTGTGTGTTGGATCAGTTCATTGAGCCCTCCTCAGTGGAGGTCAGTGGCCCAGGAAGAAGAAAACCTTGTGCTGAGGTAGCTTTTGCATTCCATCTTGAATTTTCTTTTTTTTTTTGTAGAGACAGAGTCTCACTTTCTGGCCCTCGGTAGAGTGCCGTGGCCTCACACAGCTCACAGCAACCTCCAACTCCTGGGCTTAAGTGATTCTCTTCCCTCAGCTGGGACTACAGGCACCTGCCACAACACCTGGCTATTTTTTGGTTGCAGTTTGGCTGGGGCCGGGTTTGAACCCGCCACCCTCAGTATATGGGGCCGGTGCCTTACCGACGAGCCACAGGCGCCGCCCTCCATCTTGAATTTTTAGAGCCTCTCTCAAAGAGAGGCTACTGTCTGAGCCTGACAAAGAACGGCCACTCTTAGAGCTAGGAGATTGCTTTGGTTGCCAGCTACTTGCTCCAAAGAGCATTTTTCCACCATCTCTCTGTGCTTTTCCAGCCTACGTCTTTCACTCTTCCACTGTTAGCACAGACACTGGCCTGTTGGGTTTTGCCTTTCCCCCGACATGTCTGTAGTCCCAAGAAATTCATAAGAGGAATCTAACAGGCATTGTTCCCAAAACTGGCACAGAACTCTAGACCTACTTTTATTCTCACCAACATTATAGTTTCTTTCCCTGTTTCTCTGAGACTTTCTTTTTCAGCAGTGTTGTTTCATCTGTGTCTCGCACACTGATCTTTGACCCAACCAAATTCCCAGGCCCCTCCCTTGTAAAGTGTTCTGCTCTTACAGAGGCAGAATCTCTACACCCTGTCTGTTGTGGCCCCACAAAAGGGTTTATGTCTGAAACCCCAGTCTACATACACGATGTGACTCACTGTCACCTCATCCAAACATGGAGCTGGCTTTGCCCTCTGTTTTCTCTTTCCCCCATATGGCATCCTCAGCATCCCAAAGTCTCAGTAGGCCTAAACCATCTCAGGATGCCTGGGCAACTCTCTTGCCTTCCAGAACCCAAGCCTCTTCACTAAGATGGCACTAGCATTAGGCATGTGAGACAGTGTCCCATTACACACCTAATTGAACCAACTGAGGGCAGAGAAGGTTGCTCTCTTCTCTTAGAGAGAGAGAAGGTTGCTCTCTCTCTTTAAAAAAGGTAAAGAACCAGAACCAGGCTCAGTGCTTGGTTCTTAACCTTTTTTTCCATCAAAAACTTCTTTAAAGGCTTGGCACCCATAGCTCAGTGAGTAGGGCACTGGCCACATATATTGAAGCTGTCAGGTTACAGCCTGGCCCAGGCCTGCTAAACAGCAATGACAACCACAACAAAAAAATAGCCGAGCGTTCTGGCGGGCACCTGTAGTCCCAGCTACTTGGGAGGCTGAGACAAGAGAATCGCTTAAGCCCAAGAGTTTGAGGTTGCTATGAGCTGTGATGTCATAGCACTCTACCGAGGGGGACATAGTAAGACTCTGTCTCCAAAAAAAAAAACTCTTGGCGGGCCTGTGGCTCAAGGAGTAGGGCGCCGGTCCCATATGCTGGAGGTGGTGGGTTCAAACCTAGCCCCGGCCAAAAACCAAAAAAAAAACAAAAAACTCTTTAAAGTTCTGATGAAAACAGTGTACTCACTTCCACAGAAAATTATACCACAGCATACACACATAATTTTGTAATTCTTTAGGACCTCAGGTAAAGTGTGCAGGTCTAGATTATGTGTATGCATTTAAGAGGGTCAGGTGATTGAGTGCAAAATATAAGAGAAGTGACAGGTGTAAATGGTGGTGCCCAGAGAGGATGCGGCAGAGGAGATGTTCAGGCCAGGTTTATTGAAAGGGGAGGTTGACCTGCCTGGGCAGTGCAAAGATGGCGTCTGCACCCAGGGGCAGTTAGAGACCCCTTTTATTGGGGCCTGGGGGGTGGGCACATTCCTCAGGTTGCCCCTCAGAGTAGTGTCTTTCTGGGGAACTTTTGGGGGTTGGTGCTAGCTGGATCCTTTGTGTCTTTGTCTTAGGAGGAGAGAAGGAGGAGGGGGAGGGGAAAAGGGTTTGAGGGGGCTACATTAGGTTCCCCCAACAAGAAGTGAGCTTATTTATCTGCTACTGGTCTGATTAGAGTAGGGAGAACCAACCGGGAAGCAGGAGCTCAGGGGCATTGTGTTTTTCAAAGGCTGCTGCCTATCCCTCCTCACACCCATTGCCAAGGGCACAGGATCCAGCCAGCCAGCTGGGCCAGTATTGTAGCTCTCCCTCCACCACAGGTGGTTGTCTGCCTTTGTCCCAAGCACAGGCAGCTATACCACATTTTGTGCTCTCTGTATTGCTCTTAAATTCTCCATTGTCTTAGCCTCAGCACTCTCCTTTGTCTGTCTGCCTGCCTATTGTCAAGTGAGGTTTTAGTATCACCAAGAGATGCCCAAGGGAACAAGCTCCTGGGGCATCTCTTGATGATACTAAAACCTTACTTGACAACAGACCAAAGACAGAAAATTCTTCATCTCTCCAGGGCAAGAAATTCTTACCACCGGTGAGAAGACAAACAACTGGCCCTTCAGCCCCTGTGCAAAGAAAGCCCCAGGGGACTGATAGCTCAGTCACCCTACCCTTCCTGGCTGTGAGGTGCTCCTTTTCCTGTGCTCTGCTCCCCCCACCCACACCCGTCCTAGGCTGTGCCTCAGCCAACACCACCCAAGCATAGTGGGTGTGCAGCTCCAGACTGATGTGAGGGGTGCTTCCTCACTCTGGTTTCAGCCCTACGTGTGTGTTGGGGAATGGGAGTGCTGGGAAGGCCACTGCTTCTCAGAGTCAGCTCAGAAGACAGAATTGAGAGACTCGGCAGTGAAGAGTAGGCTGAGCTTGTGGAGTTCTGACAGCTGTCTCTTCAGAGGGAGCCACCACTGAATATGGTAGTTAGAATCAAGCATTACTGCCCAAGGAGGGAAAAGACATGCCCCTGAATCAGTAGGGGAGCCAGAATTACCACAGAGACTAACGTCTTTCAGGTGAGGCTGTAAGAGCCAGGTGCCAGCTCTTTCCTGTGTTGCAGAAATAGCCCTTTCCGGGGAGAGAGCTGTGTGATCTTGTCCTCTGTAGCCATGCAACTTATAGACGGAAGAAGAATGTTCTCAAAGGGAATATTCCCTAGATGTTGGGAAGTTTGAAGCTAGAAGTTCTGTGGAAAGAGCTTTGTGTTCACTGAGGGCACCAGGCTGGCACTTAGGTATGTCCAGGGAGCCCAGGAAGGCCCCAGGAGTGAGGAAGTTGTTGAGCCAAGCCCAGAAGCATAGCTTCCAGCTGTTGGAAGAAGCCAGGTGTTAAGTGCAAGTCCATTTGAAAAGGTCCACCCTGATTGGCCCTCCCACTCTTCCTCCCTTTGCATGTTTGTGTAGCTCCCAGGGAGAAACTAGAGCAAACAGTGACTCATTTATCCTCACTGAGACCCAAGAAGGAAGGGAATGGTTGGGATCATTCTTCAGGTTATCTGCCTGAATCAGTGGCATTGGGCATTAAAGACTAAGAGCTGCAATAGTCAGAGAGTGAGTCTTCAACTCTATTCCTTGGTTCAGTGCCCAGAATTTAAACCAAACCCACAAGCTCATCGTAGTCAAGTTCTCTGACCACAGAAAGCAAAACAAATCAGAGCTTAGAATTAGACCTGATTATGGGGAGCAGAAAAGATTGGGATAGAGCAGGAGAGTAAAATAGCATATTGAGACAATAGCTGCAGCCCTGTTCTGTTTGAAATAACCAGGCTTCCCGTTCTGAGCTAAGGCTGCAATGCTGCCCTGATGGAAAGTGTTCCAAGGGATCTTTTGGCCACCAGCATCATACTGACAGTCCCAGCTCAGACAATGGGCCTTCTGTTGGCCTCTTTTCTGAGATAGCAAGGAGAGTTCCAGGTCAGGCAGTACATGATTTGTTGTAGGGTTGGTATGAACAGTTTGTTGTCACTAATCAGCCCTGGCTAGCAAGAACTACAGAAGAAAGGTTTGGCAGGGACCTACATGGTATTGCAGCCTATCAATAAATTTTGACAAGTTTGTAATCAGAGGCTTCCTGGCAGCTGTCTTCACTAGTGCCTAATTTAGCCAGGATTTGCTCACCAAAAAAGTACAGTAATGACTTAGTTTTTGGAGGCCTCTGCTGTTAATTTCTGGCCATTTGCCTCTTCCCTAATGTAAGGTAGCTTTCTCTCACCTTTGCCAACTGCATTGCCTGTGCTGTTCTCAGACAACTCCCAAGCCCCCCAAATAGCTAAGTAGTTAGAAGAAGAAGATACAGCCATCCCTTGGTACACAACTCTGTATCCAGGGATTCAGCCAACCACAAATTGAAAATACGGGGGTGGGGGGTGATAAAAGCAGCAGTAAAATAACAAAACAGGCCTGGTTTGGTGGTCACAACTATAATGCTAGCACTTTGAGAGGCTGAGGCAGGAGGATTACCTGAGGCCAGGAATTTGAGATCAGCCTGAGCAACATAATAAGACCCTGTCTCTACGAAAAAATAGGAAAAATATTAGCTGGATATAGTAGTGTGTGCCTGTAGTCCTGGCTACATGGGAGGCTGAGGCAGGAGGATCATTCAGCCCAGGATTTTGAGATTACAGCTTGAGCTATGATAACGCCATTGCACTCTAGCCGGGGCAACAGAATAAGACCCTTTCTCAAAAAACAAAAATAATACAAATTTTAAAATATAGTTGAAAAATGCAAATAGTAATGTGGTATATGAGGCCGGACACGGTGGTTCACGCCTATAATCCTAGCACTCTGGGAGGGTGAGGCTGGTGGATTGCCTGAGCCTGAAGTATTTGAGACCAGCTTGAGCAAGAGTGAGACCTTATCTCTAAAAATAGTCAAGCACTATAGTCCCGGCTACTTGGGAGACTGAGGCAAGAGGATCACTTGAGCCCAAGAGTTTGAGGTTGCTGTGAGTACTCTACCGAAGTTGGCAAAATGCGACTCTGTCTCAAAAAAAATATATATATATATATGATATAACGCATTTATGTTGCACCAGGTCTTTTTTTTTTTGAGACAGTCTCATTATGTCGCCCTCATAGAGTGCTGTGGCATCACAGCTCACAGCAGCCTCAAACTCTTGGGCTTAAACGATTCTCTTGCCTCAGCCTCCCAAGTAGCTGGGACTAAAGGTACCCACCACAACACCCGGCTATTTTTTATTGCGGTTGTCATTGTTTAGCTGGCCTGGGCCGGGTTCAAACCCGCCACCCTCGGTGTATGTGGCTGGCGCCGTAACCAGCACTGTGCTACGGGTGCTGAGCCTGTACTAGGTCTTATAAGTAATCTAGAGATGATTGTGAGTATACAGGAAGATGTGCATAGGTTATATGCCAGTAGAGTACCATTTTATATAAGGGTCTTGAGCATCAGTGGGAGTCTTGGAACTAAACCCCAGTGATGCTTAGGGATAGTCAAACTATTTTTTAAAGGGGTGGTCTGCAAATCACCCCAAATCTATAGGTCCTCTAAAAGGAGCTAGGAGGGGCATAGTACAGAGTGGTGAAAGGAAGAGCATTTTGTTTGGCTGTGGCTATATTCTCCCAGGTGAAGCCCAGAATGTTTGTGACCCTCTAAAGATAGATTTGGGTCTCAGCCCAGGCCTAGGACAGAGTAAGGATAAGCTGCCAAGCCACAGTCCACAAAGCCCAGGACTTTTAAGGAGCTCTTATCATTCTCTCTCTAATGTCTTTTACCTTCTCTTCTCCATCCTTCCCAACTGATTTTTAGAGCCTTAAACTCTGGTGTTGAATACTACTGGGACCAGCTGAACGAGACTGTCTTCACTGTCCATTCCAGCAGCAGGAGCAGCGAACGGCCTGGGTACGTGGGAAGTAGGGGAGGAGCAGCTGGCTGGGGCCCATCCCTTCCGTGTGTGTGTGTGTGTGTGTGTGTGTGTGTGTGTGTGTGTGTGTGTGTGTGTGTGTGTGTGTGTGTGTGTGTGTGTGTGTGTGTGTGTGTGTGTGTGTGTGTGTGTGTGTGTGTGTGTGTGTGTGTGTGTGTGTGTGTGTGTGTGTGTGTGTGTGTGTGTGTTTTGAGATAGAGTCTCACTTTGTCACCCTTGGTAGAGTGTTTTAGCATCATAACTCACACCAACCTCGAACTCCTGGGCTTAAGCGATTCTCTTGCCTTAGCCTCCCAAGTTGCTAGGACTACAGGCGCCCACCACAACGCCTGGCTATTTTTTGTTATAGTTGTCATCACTGTTTGGCAGGCCCGGGCTGTATGTGGCTGCTGCCTTAACCACTGAGCTACAGATGCCAAGCCTGTTTATTAATTTTTTTTGCAGTTTTTGGCCGGGGCTGGGTTTGAACCCACCACCTCCGGTAATATGGGGCCGGTGCCCTACTCCTTTGAGCCTCAGGTGCCGCCCTATTAATTTTTTTGAGATGGGGTCTCACTATGTCATCCAAGCTAGAGTGCAGTGGCTATTCACTGGCTACTCACTGGCATGATCATAGCTCACTGTAACCTCAAACTCTTGGGCTCAAGCAATCCTTCCTAGCAGTGAGGACTATAGGTAACCCAGTCACACCCCCTCCTGCTTTTGATGGGCTCTCAGGCAGCACCCTCAGACTGTGCTCCAGGGCTCTGGGCCCCACCCCAACCAGCGCAGCTTCTCATTGATCTGTTTCATGTATTGAGCTTTTGCAGATGGTTTCACTTGAGAAAAGTGTTCCATGGCTAAGAGTGAGAACAAAACCTCCACTCTCGAAGTCTTGCTTTAGAATACCCCCTAAGTTCCTCCCATCTTGGCCATGGTGTCTGGGCACCTTGGAGTGAAGTAAGAAAACAGGGCACTGAAGAAAGATGCTGACCCACAAAGTCTGCTCCATGACCCAAGGAGAATCTGCAGGGGGATCTCTTAGATGGCCCAGACCCCAAGCCCAAGCTGCCCAGGACTGCAGCCCAGGGATAAAGCCTCTCCAGGGGCAGTTAGACAGTAGAAATCTGGTATTGATCCTATATCACTGAATTTGCTAATGAAGACTGAAGTTTTGAAAAAACAAAAGTGCTAGGTCAATGATAAACTCAAGGCAATTGCCACTTCCTATAGGAATTGTTGGGCACAGCTAGAGGAATAATCCCAGAGCAACTAGAAATAGGAGTGTTTGGTGATATTGCAGAAGTCCTGGGCTGCCTCTGCTGCAAGCTCCTGCCATCCCAAGGGTCTAGCCTGGGAAGTGTCCAGGGAGAAGGAAGTACTGGCCTAGGGCCGGGACCTCTTAGGGGCAGTTTGTGCTCCCTCCCTATAGAAGTCTGTTTCTTTTCTCTCCCCTCCCCTCCCCTATCCTTTTTTTCCCTCCCTTCCTCCCTCCCTCCCTCTCTTCCTTCCTTCCTTGTCTCACTGTGTTGCTCTGGTAAAGTGCCATAGCATCATAGCTCACAGCAACCTCAAACTCTTGGGCTTAAGCAATCCTCTTGCCTCAGCCTCCCAAGAAGAGTCTGTTTCCAGAAGGCCCTGGGAGGAGGATTTCAGAACAGCCTTATAAGAGTTCCAGTTCTTTCCGTTCAAAGGAATCTTAGTCCACTTGGAAATTCCAAGATTTAAACTAGAATCTTAAAAGCATACAAGGTTGGATAATGAAGTTCACAAACTCATCCTGGCAAAAGTGCTACATACCTCATTGCCGAATATTATTATAGTCACTTTGAAGTACTCCTTTTGGGAAGCTATGTAGTGATACCACCCTTCAAAGCTGTTTTGGAACTCTTTTTCTGGAATGGCCGTCAGAGCTTTCATCATATGAAATCAGCCAATTAGGGCAGCGCCTGTGGCTCAGTCGGTAAGGCGCCGGCCCCATATACCGAGGGTGGTGGGTTCAAACCCGGCCCCGGCCAAACTGCAACCAAAAAATAGCCGGGCGTTGTGGCGAGCGCCTGTAGTCCCAGCTACTCGGGAGGCTGAGGCAAGAGAATCGCTTAAGCCCAGGAATTGGAGGTTGCTGTGAGCTGTGTGAGGCCACGGCACTCTACCGAGGGCCATAAAGTGAGACTCTGTCTCTACAAAAAAAAAAAAAAAAAGAAATCAGCCAATTAAGTTCACGAACTCATCCTAGAAAAAGTGCTACCTACTTCATTGCTAAATATCATACTCCCCTTGGGAAGCTATGCACCAACATCAGTGCCTAGTCCCCCATTCAAAAGTGCTTTTTCTGGGATGAGTTTGCAAACCTAATTGTCCAACCTCGTACAGTTAGAAGGCAGGTAAGGACCTCCTTCCACTATTTACCCTTTGGTGGATTAGCTAGTGGAAACTTGAATCTAAATAGGAGTCTTTTGAGATCAGCCATCTCTACCTTTACCTCTACAAAAGGTCTACTGTGTAAGGAAATGAGTGAAAATAAGTGGGTTTGCCAGGCACAGTGGCTCACGCCTATAATCCCAGCACTTTGGGAGGCCAAGGCGGGTGGATTGCCTGAGCTCAAGAGTTTGAGACCAGCCCGAGCCTGAGTGAGACCCCCATCTCTAAAAACTAGCTGGATGTTGTGGGCACCTTTAGTACCAGCTACTTGGGAGGCTGAGTCAAGTGGATCACTTGAGCCCAAGTATTTGAGGTTGCTGTAAGCTATGACACAACGGCACTCTACCCAGAGCCACAAAGTGAGACTGTCTAAAAAAAAGAAAAGAAAATAGCTGGGTTTGGCAGATTGGATGGTTCTGTGGCCTCCTTCCTTTGTCCCAGGGCATGGGCTGACCTTGGAAGAGAATGGACACAGATGAGTTAACCACCATCAGGAGGCAGCTTCGGGAGCACAGGCCTGAGGATTGACATGGAGCCCGCAGAGCTCTGTGAGGGAAGCTGTCCCAAGTCTTGCCTGACTATAGCCTGCTTTTCTCTCCCTAGAACCAGCAGAGCCACATGGAGGACAGACAGAGACATGGGTCTGATGAATGCAATTGGGCTGCAGCCCCGGAACCCCACCACATCAGTGACATCTCAGGGCACCCAGACTCTGACCCTTCAGCTGCAGAATGCCGAAACACAGACTGAGAGGGAGGTACAGGAGCCAGGGACAGCAGCCTCAGGTCCTGGTGAAGGTAAGAGCCCTGCAGTGCCAGAGGGAGCTCTGAACAGGGGTGCTCCATGAGAGCTGTTCCTTAGCGTGAGCACCCACTTCTGTGTCTGAGCAATGCCCACCTGCTGATGACATTAAGAGCTTTCTCAGGCAGAATCATCATTTCCCTGAGCTGGATCACTGTTTCCAATAAGCTGACCTGCTCTTGCAGCCTTACTCAGCTCCCACCAAATACCCTGACTTCCTTCGCTTCTAAACTGGGAGGATCCAGGCTGTTTTTCCAAAGAGAGAACGCAGAAAGTAGACTGGTTTGAAAGGGCTGCAGGAGAAACTTGCTGCTGTGAGCTCTTATTCCAGAGAAGTACACCCCAGGTTTTAGGCTTCCACGGCCAGCCCACAGGTTGTCTTCCGTCTGCCAACATGACAGATTTGGGACTGCCACAGTGAGGCCCTCTCATGCATCTGTCGCACCTGGAGTTTGTTGCCATTTTGGCTGCAGCCTGGCACACCATCAGCCCCTTCCTCTCACCTATTTCAGGTGTGGCTCAGCAACTCTCAACCCTGGCCCTCCATGCTGGCCTCACACTTGTAAGAACCAATTAGCACTTCCCACCAGTGGATAGAGCCCCTTGGGAATCCGCCAGCAGCTGTGTTAAACAGGCTGTTGTCACTCCATATTCCTTTCACCCCCTACCTCTAGCCCCCTTGCTGGGCCCAGCCCTGAACAAGGCAACTCTAAACAGACACACATTTTCTAGATATGTATTAAGCCATTGTTCAAAACAGACCATGGGAGGAGAAGCCATGGTGCATATCAGGCAAAGTATCACCCGGTTGCCCATGTTACCCTCAGGAATGGCTTTCCCACTGCAGTCCCCCATAGGGAAATGAAATTTTTCAAAGTTAAGTCCCTTTTCAGTCCATAGCCTAGTCTACTTCCTACATCTGAGGCCTGTGGTTTTCTGTTGGGTAGAAGCCCCCTTAGTGGGAACATGAGCAGCTGGCAGTGCTGGGCAGAGCAGCCAGTTCCAACTTTGAGGCTCAATGACAAAGAGGTAACTGAAGGCTTTTTCCACCATCGCTAGGCCTGGTTTTATGGGTTTCAGTGGATTCTGATCCTCCTTCCCTAGAGTCTGCTAGGCCTATTCCAGAAAGCCTGAGAGCCAAGTAACAGGGAAAAACACCACTGGCTTCTCCAGTGGAGCCAGCACTCCACCCTTTGTCCCTGTAGATGGGCAGCCTCTGAGAGCCCCCAATTGACCCAGATAGTATGAAGCCTTCCCATGAGGAATTCGGAGAGGCATTCTGTAGTCGTAGGTGCCCCCCTCTGATTTGATTTCATGGCCATTTACTGAGCCAAGTGTCAGCCACTTGGGCTGTGAAGACAAATAAGCCTCTGATGTTCCCCAAGGAACTCACAGTCTAGAGAAAAATACAGACACCTAAACTGATAATTAGTATGATGAGGACCTCAGGGGCACAAAGGAGGGGGGCTCAGGGAAGACTTGTGGAGGATGTGCCCCTGAGCTGAGTCTTTAAGGATGAGGAGGAGTTAGGCAAATGGGTGGCAGGGAGGCCTTGCTGAAGAGGAGACAGCACATGCAAGGGCACCAAGCTCAAAAACACTGAGCTATGCAAAAGAGAACCACTCACAGGTGTGTGTTTGTGGCATATCCAGCACATTTTGAAAACTGAGGCTGGGAGTGGGAGGGCAGATTACTGGGTCTGGGCTGGGATTGAGGCCTTTAGCCTGAAGATGAAGTGCAGGAGCTCTGGGAGCAGGACCTGCCACCTTGAGAGGGCATATGTCCTCTGGTCTTTCACCTCCCAAGGAATTCTCTGCTGCCTTCTTGTTTAGCATCTGGCCCATTTCTGGCCTCTAGTCAATTATAACTTCCTTTCTTCCTGGTTAGGGAGCAGGGGCAGAAGGTAGATGGGAAGAAGGGAACTCTCTTTCCTAGTTTCAAGGGGCCAGGACCTCCCTCCTGTAAAGCAGAACAAGTGGAGGGCAAGCCCTTCTGAACCAAGGCGCTAGTCAGGAGCAGTGGGCAGAGAGGGTTGGACACCTCGCTGCTTCTGTCTGTGGCCCTGTGAACTTTGCCTAGTGCTCTGGCCCCCAGCCCTTCCATGTATCACATCCCTTTCAGAAAGCAGTTGGGGAAAGGTGGGTGTGGGGACTTGATGGATGGGTGTCACTGCCTAGCCCTGTTGCTCCCAGGACCAGGACCCTTGTTCTGAGATGTTCACCCCACCGCTCTGCTGTCAGAGGCCTCACAGAGGAGACCAGGGATCAGGGTTCTCTTTGGATCTAAATTTCCCTATGCAGATGTAGGCACAGCGTCTTTTCCTTGTATTGACACAACCAGTAGCTAAATCTGCAAGAACATGGTTAGTAAAACCCTGGTTTAGGAGTTTAACTCCTCTCTGAGTTTGGCTAGAAGGAGGACCCCCTGCACACACACCTGCTACAGCATCCCAGATTTATTAATGTTAGAAGCCACCCTACTTGTAGTAATCACTGTTCTATGACCTGCCCCATCTCATCAGCTAGCACCCAAAGGGATCCCAGGCTACTTCTTAATTTCTTGCTTTATAAAAGTTTGAGAAAATCCACTCAACTGTTTCCAGGACTTCCAGAAAGAGCACTTCACAGGGGAAATTTGCATGTGTCAGGGTTTTTGCACATCCAGCTTTAACAAGTTTGATATCCTCCCGAACTTACACTTGACCCTGCAGCAAGCTTTCTTGTCCTGCTGTCCAAGAAAGTAGCTCAGAAAAGGGGCTGTTTGTTCCCAGCACTGGTACATGCCTGCCTGGCACACAGCAGCCATTCAGGAGTGTGTGGAACAAATTGAGCTGAGGCAAGGCCCTGCCTCAGAGCTTGATGCATCATTTGGAGAGCACCATGGCTCTGCCTTATCTGGTGGTTAGACCAGCTGCAGCAGCCTGGGCCCTGGGCCAGGAAAAAGCAGATGTGAACAGGGACGATCAGGAAGGGCAGCTCCTCCTTTGATTCTGAGCTGTGGTTCCTCTTCTGCTCTTCTAGGCAGAGAAGCCCCCAGAATTCAGTGTAGTTTCAGGGCATGGCAGGAAGTTGCTGATCCTAACCTGGCTTCTGCATCCCCATTATACCTTAGAACTTGCCAAGGAAAAGATCTCATGTCAACACTAAACCAATTTCCCATTTTTCAAAGACAAAAAGAAATGCGTTTGCTACAGGGAGGGAGACAGCAGAATTAGCTCCTGTGGGCACCACTGCTGGGTGGTGGGCCACATGACTGCCATTTCCTTTAGGCCCCGGTGTTTTGTTTTGTTTTTTTTTCCTTCCACTAGAAGAATGTGCCAACATCCTTCAATAGGTCTTAGCCTTGGCTTAGAGTTCCCAGGAGAGAAGCAAAATCATAGTTCTGTAGGCTGAAACTATCCACACCCAGCCCTGGGGAAACCATTCCTGTGTACATTTTTTTTTTGGCTAGGGCTGGGTTTGAACCCACCACCTCCAGCACATGGGGCTGGTGCCCTACTTCTTTGAGCCACACCCTCCTGTGTACATTTTAAAATCTTCCATTCATTCTTTTTTGAGAACTTCCTTTGTGTCTGGTATTATATTAGGCACCATGAATTCAAAGGTATTGCAAAGGGAATTACATTTAGAGATGTCACCATGTCTCTTCCCTCAGAGAAGTCCAGAAAGGGACTAGACATATAACTACTTCTCCCGTAGTAGAGTGACATGTGACCAGTGTGTAAAATCTTAAGTCTGGAGCCCCTGTGAGCAGCCTGGGAGCCCTCTTATTCATTCTTACATATATTTGACAAATACACACCAAGTATAAGAACATGTGTTAAACTCTGGACTCAAAGAATAAAGCTGAGCCAAGGGGGGGCCAAGTGCCATGGCCCATACCTGTAATACTAGCACTCCGAGAGGTCAAGGTAAGAGAGTACCTTGAGGTGGACTTCCAGAACAGCCTAAGCAAGAACAAGACTCTGTCTCTGCTGAAAATAGAAAAAACTAGCCAGGAGTGATGGTGGGTGCCTCTAGTTCCAGCTACTCAGGAGGCTGAGGCAAAAGGATCACTTGAGGGCAGTGCCTGTGGCTCAAGGAGTAGGGTGCCGGTCCCATATGCCAGAGGTGTCAGGTTCAAACCTAGCCCCAGCCAAAAACCAAAAAAAAAAAAAAAGGATCACTTGAACCAGGAGTTTAAGGTGTGAGCTAGGCTGATGCCATGGAACTTTAGCCTGGGGCAACAGAGTAAAACTCTTGTCTCAAAAAAATAAAATAATAAAGCTGAGTCCAAAACCTTCAGGAACTTAGAGCCCAGAAAAGAGATGTTGCAGCCATCAGAGGTAGAGCACTGAGAGGCCTGAGAAGGAGCAGGCTTCCAGCTGCAATCCAGGAAGACTGTGTAAAAGAGATGGCATTTGCGTTGGCCCTTGAAATTCTTTTTTTTTTTTTGTAGAGACAGAGTCTCACTGTACCGCCCTCGGGTAGAGTGCCATGGCGTCACACGGCTCACAGCAACCTCTAACTCTCGGGCTTACACGATTCTCTTGCCTCAGCCTCCCGAGCAGCTGGGACTACAGGCGCCCGCCACAATGCCCAGCTAATTTGCAGTTTGGCCGGGGCTGGGTTTGAACCTGCCACCCTTGGCATATGGGGCTGGAGCCCTACTCACTGAGCCATAGGCACCGCCCGGCCCTTGAAATTCAAACAAGACACACGAGGAGATGGGACAAGAGCACAGAAGAGAGCGTGCACAACATGTGCCCATATGTGTAGGCAGGGAGCATGGGTTGAGTCTGCATTAGTAGAAGCTATTGGTACATAAAGGCAGGGCAGGGCAGGAGGATCAGGAAAGGGCAAGGGCCTGTCTACAAGGCTCTCAGATGTTAGGCAAAGGTGTTGATGACTTCGAGGGTCTTGGAGCTGCTGAGTTTTGAACAGGTATAGAGTTAGCCAGAGCTCGGTTAATCAGAGCTTCGTCAGAATGGTTAATAGCTGCATCATGGAGACTGTGGAAAAAGGGGACAGGAAGCAAGAAGAGCAGTGAGGACACACAGCCGCAGTCATGCAAGGAGGCCAGAGCCAAGGAAAGCTGTGGGAGAACATAGGAGGGCTCTGACCTAGTGCTGGTGGCCAGGCCTCCTTCATGCTGGGGAAGACCCCTCAGCACTCTCTGAGGGCTTGGCTACAACAGCTCTCTTAGGGCCCCAAGGCATCCTGTCTGGCCCCTAGAAACCGTCTGCTTTAAAGAGTGGATAGTTCCACTGCCAGCAGGCCTCTGCATACCCAGAGCAGACTGGGAGGTCTTGAGTGCACAATATTCTTAGAGTGGAGGCTGCAGGGAACACAAGGAGGGCCCCTAGGGGCCTCCCTAGGCAGCCCTTTGACTCCCAGGGTAGAAGCTGTGCTGTGTCCAGGCCCTAGGTTGACCTTTCCTCATAGCCTCTGCCTTGCTGCTAGAAGGCTTTTCCCCCTGAGAGAAGGGAGGGTTGACCCAGTACTCTGAGAGCACTTCAGGTTTCCTTTCTTTCTGCCCTGGGAGCTGGAGCTAAGCTTCCCAGAAAGAGGTAGGTTAAAGGCAGCCACCCGAGGAGTGGGGGACAGAGTTTACTTGGGGACCTTGAGAAAAGAAGGCTAAGCATAAGCTAAAGCCCAGGTGGTACCCCAGTTGCTGCCTAGTGCTGAGGAAAATGGTTGAAGACTTGGAGAAGGAACTAGTAGCATGAGGCTGCCAAGCACTAATGAGAAGGGACCTAGAGATCCAGTGAGGCCTTGGACACTGTTAAGCTGTGAAACTGGCTGGCTTGGAAATCCAGCTTTAATGACATAAGCAGAAAGAAGGGACTACATGCAGTTGGGGGAAGCAAAGAAAGTCTTATAAAAATAGGCTGTGGCTGGCTCGGTGCCTGTAGCTCAAGCGACTAGGGCACCAGCCACATACACTGGAGCTAGCGGGTTTGAATCTAGCCTGGGCCCACCAAACAACAATGACAACTACAACCAAAAAATAGCCGGGCGTTGTGGTGGGTGCCTATAGTCCCAGCTACTTGGGAGGCTGAGGCAAGAGAATCGCTTAAGCCCAAGAGTTTGAGGTTGCTCTGAGCTGTGACACCACAGCACTCTATCCAGGGCGACAGCTTGAGACTCTAATAGCTGGTGGCAAGAAATATTCCCAAAAGAACGAAAACCCAACATCATAACACCCCAAACTGCAAAGTCCCAAACTGGTCAGCAAGTAGCCAAAGGAAACAAATCAGAAGTTCATTAGGATCATCCCTGGGAGCCTGGGAGCCTTGCTTATAGTTGCCAAGCCCACCCCTGCAGAGAACTGAGCAGCAGGCAGCAGGGAAAGTGCCTCAGGACAGGGCTCCACTGCTACAGACCCCCAATTCATCACAACAGCCATGTTGACCAAGTGCCTGGGGTGTGCATTATCTCATTGGGGACTGGTTTGAAGTCACCCAGTGAGTAGAAGAGCTGAGATTTGAGTCTGTCCTGTTTATTCCCATATAAGAGAGTGCCTAGAACCCTCTCTCCCTCCTTGGAGCTGCAGGTTGAAGCTTCAGACCTGAGTAAGGCAATTGGCTTTCTATAGGAAAAGGTGCTATCAGGCATCCAGCCCCAGGAGAACAACTGGGTAAAGGGAGAAAAGAGAAGGAAACAGTTCTAAGGAATAGTTAAAAATTCAAGCTTCCTCATGGGCTTGTAGAAGGTAACATAAAACAGACAAGAGTGAAGGAAGACAGCATTGAAATGCACCACATTTACCTTTGGGCCACACCCCACAGGGTGTCCTCTCTCTTTCCAAAGACAAAGTGGCAGATCCCACCCCAGCCTTAGGTCTACTGAGCTGCCCAGGACAGAGACAGGACAGACAAAGCAATCAGACTAGCCTGCCACTGGTGCTAAAAGGGTTAATTAAAGCTGACCACTTGACTGGATACAGTGGTTTAGGCCTATAATCCTACCCTGTTTCCCCAAAAATAAGACATCCTCCGAAAATAAGACCTACTAACCGGAAAGATAAGACATCCCCTGAAAATAAGACCTAGCGCATCTTTGGGAGCACACCTTAAAATAAGACACTGTCTTATTTTCGGGGAGACAGGGTAGCACTTTGGGAGGCTGAGGAGGCAGCTGGACTGCTTGAGCTCAGGAGTTCAAGACTAGCCTCAACAAGAGCAAGGCTATTTCTAAAAATAGCCCAGCTACTTGGGAGGCTGAGGCAAGAGGATCACTTGAGTCCAGGAGTTTGAGGTTGCTGTGAGCTATGATGTCATGGCACTCTACCCAGGGTGACAGAGTGAGACCACCATCCTTCCATCCTTCCCTACCTTCCTCCATCCTGGGCTGTAGTTTCCCCACCAGTAACATAGAATTATGAATTTCTATCATCTTGTGGAGTTTGGTGTAGCTTTTAAGACTGATTGATTTTCACAATGATGGACCTGGGCCTCCTCTTATTACTGCTTTTAGTCTAGACTCTCCCAGCTCTTCCCAGTGGCTGCCTACCTGACTCAGAGGCCCAGGCCAGCACCTAATTCCCTCTTTTCTTCTGCTTTGTACTTTCCAGGTGAGGGCTCAGAGTATGGTGCCAGTGGGGAAGATGCCCTCAGTAGGATCCAGAGGCTGATGGCAGAGGGGGGCATGACGGCTGTGGTGCAGCGGGAGCAGAGTACCACTATGGCCTCCATGGGGGGCTTTGGCAACAACATCATCGTAAGCCACCGCATTCATCGCAGCTCCCAGACGGGCACCGAGCCAGGGGCCACCCGTACGTCCTCACCCCAGCCTTCCACCTCTCGGGGACTGCTCCCAGAACCTGAGCAGCTGGCAGAGCGAGGCCTAAGCCCACGGACAGCCTCCTGGGACCAACCTGGGATCCCCGGGCAGGAGCCACCCCAGCCAACCCTGCCCTCTTCGTCCCCTGCCCCTGTTCTCATCCCCATTCCCAACACTGAGGGACCAACCCTGCACTGCGACCTTACCAATAACAACCCCCTTCCCGATGACAGTGGCAGCAGCAGAGGTGAAGCTGCAGGCCCCAGTGGGGAGCCACGGAACAGGTAGAGACATGTATACTGGTGCCTCCCCTCAAACCGCTGAGCAGAGACTGGACCTCACAGCTGACTGGGAACTGTATATGCGGAAGAGCTGCCGGCTGCATCAGGGAACAGGAGGAGTAAGAGGGTGGGCTGAAGAGGAGTCGAGTCATTGGGCACGAAGCAGTCGGAAGGGCAAGACTTGCCTTGGGGGACTAGAACTTTTGAGGATCTGGAGCCCAGGAGAGCCATACTGCTGGGCTTAATGTAAATGGAAGAGCAAGTGGGTGTCTGTGCTGTGAACCCCCCTTTTTCCGGGAATGTGGGCTCAGGGGTCTCATCCCTGGACAGAGAGCCCCAGAGGAGTGAACAGTCTTCCAGTTCTGGGCCAAGCCATTCTGCACAGATGCCAATGGGGCAGCTTTCTCTCTGTCCACCTATTGGGTGGGCAGAGCTACCAGGAGCCCAAAAACAGGAGGAAGGGCCTGGCTCCCAGAAACCATCTCCAACTCTGAGCCTTCCAGAGCTTCAGCCTCTCTTCATCATCTTACCCCACAGAAACCACAGTCAGGGGTTGGGCCAGGTTCCCAGATTCCTGAGGACAGGGACTTCTGCATTTACTAATGGGGAACAACTGCGAGGGAAAGGGGCCAGCCTGCTTGCCTGATGGAGGATGGGGTCAAGGGACAGTGGGCAGGTCTTCACTCAGGAGTGGGGGGAATAGGCTGGCCCACCCCCAGGGCTTGTCCACCAAGCTTCTCCCTCCCTTCCAAGCCTCTCAGCAGCACCTGTGGGTGTTAGTATTACCTGAGCCTAGGCCAAAGCTAGCCTAAGGCTGGGGGAGAGGGATGAGACTCCAGGTCAGAATGTGAGGTCTTGGTCTGTGATTTAAGGTGTTGCATGTGGAATCTTGAACTGTATGTGTAGTTTCTAGTGGAGAAATCAAGGCTCTGATCATTTTGTTTTTAGTATGAAAATGTGATTTCCTTTCTGTTTGTAATTCATCATAGAAATATTGTGACGGGAGGAGAGGGGATAGTCTACTGCTAATGAGGGAAACACCAAAGATCTACATCATTAAAATGATGATATGCCCCCTCACCAGGCTCCTATCTGTTTGTTTCCATGGAAGATGGAGGAGGGGGTGGTGATTGGGATGTAGGAGGTATTGAACTGAGCCATGTCCTGGTTCCCCCAGGCTCTATTTCTGGTGCTGCTGTCCTAGTTGAGGAACCCTACCTGATCCTCAGCCAGAGCTGACTGGGTAAGGGCCACCATCCCTGCTTTGTTCCACACCTCTGTACACCACCACTTCCTGCTCCCCAGGGGCCTATGGTGGATTAGAGCCACCTTCCAGTGAATGATGGAAGATCACTCATCCCAACAGCTTCCTAACCAAGATGATGAACTTGGAGCAAAGATATAACTGGCCAAAAGGCTAGATCCCCTCCAGTCCTGGGAAACCACCCAAAGCAGGTGTCTAGTGTACAGGGACCTTGGTCTGGTCTGCGCACATCCCCCAAAGGTGCCATTTGCTGGCTGCTCAAGTCTCTCTTTGTGTCTTCTATACAGTGGCTGAAGCTGAAAGGCCTGGTCTTTCTATGGGCCTTAGCTACTTCAAAGTTTCAAGCCAGTTAAAAAGTGGAAGGACATTTGCCTTCAGAGAGCTATACAGGAAAATCGGAGAAACCCCAGGGCTTTTTGCCTGCAGCAAATACTTGAGTTTTTTGTTTTAGAGACAAGAGTCTCACTTTGTTACCCTTGGTAGAGTGCTGTGGTGTCACAGCTCACAGCAACCTGCAGCTCTTGGACTTAGGCAATTCTCTTGCCTCAGCCTCCTGAGCAGCTGGGACTGCACCCACCACAAACCCGGCTATTTTTTTTTTTTTTTTTTTTTGCGGTTTGGCCTGGTCCGAGTTCGAACTTGCCACCTTTGGTATATGGGGCCAGTGCCCTACTCACTGAGCCATAGGCATTGCCCGTACTTGAGTATTTTTTGTATGCCCAGCACTGCCCCTACTGCTGTGGGACATGCAGAATTACAGGTTCTGCTCCAACAGAAACAAAATCAAAAGATCAATTGCAAACAAGTAATACTAAACTTGAAGAGTTATGTAGTTAGGAATGCTTTAATTTTTTTTTTGAGGCAGAGTCTCACTCTGTCACCCTAGGTAGAATACCATGATATCATAACTCACAGCAGCCTCAAACTCTTGGGCTCAAGCAATCCTTTTTTCTCTGCCTCCCAAATAGCTGGGACAACAAGCACCCAGCACAATGTTCAGCTAATTTTTTTTTTTCTGTTTTTAGTGAAAACAAGGGTCTGGCTCTTGATCAGGCTGGTCTCAAACTCCTGAGCTCAAGGGATCCATCCACTTCAGCCTCCCAGAGTGCTGGGATTATAGGCGTGGGCCACTGTGCTTGGCCGGAATGCCCTAATTTTCTAGAAAATTACACTATAACAGTGGATTCTGAACTAAAAAACACATCAGCTAGTTGTGACTTTAGGCAAGGCCACTTGCCCTTTCTGGGCTTCACTTTCCCATGTTACAATTCAGGGTCTGTACTATACAACCTCCAGAAAGTTACGTCTTGCTACACCAGGAATCACTGGAGCTCGGGTAGCACAGGAGTGCTTAGAGCAGGCTTCCCTTAAGAGGAAGAAGCTAAGAAGGGAGCCCCACTGCAATCTGTGTCTTCTACCCAAATACTCTTGCCACAGTAAGAGAAAGTAATTCCTTGGTCTAACAATGGAGACTATTAATATGCTGAGTGTAAACTGCATTCCAAGGTCTCAGTTTGTGTTATCACTGAGTGCCATGGCATCATAACTCACAGCAACCTTATACTCTGGGCTCAAGCAATCCTCCTGTCTCAGCTTCCTGAGTAGCTGGAATTACAAGCACCTGCTACAACACCCACCTAGTTTTTTTATTTTTAGGAGAGACAGGGTCTTGGTCTTGCCTTGCTCAGACTGGTCCTGAACTCTCCTGAGCTCAGGTGATTCATCTGCCTTGGCCTCCCAGAGTGCTAGGATTACAGGGGTGAGGGGGTGAGCCACTGCATCTAGCTTGTGTTATCTCTCTGTCTCCTTTTTTTTTTTTTTTGAAACAGAGTCACTATGTCATCCTTGGTAGAGTGCTTAGTGTCACAGCTCACAACAACCTCAAACTCTTGGGCTTAAGTGTTTCTCTTGTCTCAGCCTCCAGTAGCTGGGACTACAGGCACCTACCACAATGCCTGGCTATTTTTTTGTTGTAGTTGTCACTGTTTTTTGGCAGACCCTGGGCTAGTTTTGAACCTGCCAGCCCTGGTATATGTGGCTGATGCCCTAGCCACTGAGCTCAAACACAGGCACTGAACCCTGTGTTCTCTCTCTTAATCTCCCTCTAAACCTTCTGAGATGCTTAGTACTGTTAACTCTCATATCACACTACACTAATAGTGTCAAGATTTGAACCCAGATACTATATGATTTCAGAGCACACCCTGTAGCCACTGTAATTTCACTTATGGAAGGAAGAAAAAGTGTAGGAAAAACAGAATAGGACTTGTTCTGTTGCTTTGGAGGGAAAGGCTAGGTGAGAACCTCATGGATGAGGTGGTCCTGCTTGGCCCTGCTCTGCTCTCTGGCTGAGGATGGACCCAGCCCCTCCCTACTGGAGGCCCTTGTCAACATCATTCCCTTAGCCCTCAACCAGTGATAGAGCCTCTCTGATTGTAAAACCTTTTCAGGGCCCCTGGACAGATTGGCAATCACTTTTGGCGATGAAGAAGGTTCAGAGAAGATAGGCTCAGAGAAGTTCTGTGACTTGTCTATGGACTTTGCTGAATCAAAGACAAAAAGCAGAGAAACAAAACCAAGTCTCCTGGATCCCAACTCAGCTTTCCAGGTTCCACTGTGGATGTTGACATTGAGGGGTTGGGAAGGGTTGTCAAAAGCCCCACCCCCTAGCAGTGAGGTGGAAAAACTAAAGTGGCTTTGTCTGACAGCTTCTGGAAGAGCTCAAGTCAGTGGTTAGAGGCATTTCTGGTTTGTGTGGCCTCCAGTACTTGGCCTTGTGAATTTCCCCACTGACTATTTTAAGGAACACACATACACTTCATCTCTCCTAGCAGCACCATCCTCTCCTGGACCCTAGAAAAGGTATGACAAAATGCAGCAAGAACAGACTGTCCTAGCCTGGCGTGGTGGCGTGCACCTGTAGTCCCAGCTACTTGGGAAGCTGAGGCAAGAGAATCGCCTAAGCCCAGGAGTTGGAGGTTGCTGTGAGCAGTGTGACGCCACAGCACTCTACTGAGGGTGACAAAATAAGACTCTGTCTCTCCAAAAAAAAAACAAACAAGAACAGATGTCCATCTAATTGCCTTTGAACCAACTTTCCTCACCTGTGAAATGGGGCAAGAACAACACTTCTTTCACCCTCAGTTATGAGGATCATGTCAGACCAGACCACTCCTGTAAAGCAAGATAGCTGCTCACTCCAGCCCAGCCATCCGACTCCAGCCATGAAGTTCCTAACTCAGATTAGCCCCATCTCAGCACTCTGAGCACTGGGGACCCAACCCAAGCCTCCCCATTAGGCATGGAGAACCCCACACTGAAGCCCCCGCCCCCGCAGCACTAGCTCTTGCTCCCCTGCCCCTTCTCTACCAGGAAGTTTATTGTCCACCCTGGTCTCCACCGCCCCACCCCCATCCCCGCCCTTTGACGGCCTTGAGAGAGACTGGAGAAAGAGCGGGACTTGAGTTGTTTTCCCAAGAGAAGGAATCAGCAGTCTTAAGAGTTAATCGAATGTTTGCGCTGAGTTTGGGGTGACAGGCCTCGGGCCCGGGGCGCGGGGGGTGCGGATCCAACGCTGGAAGTGCTGTCTCAGAGGGAGTCAGAGCTCGCGCGGGTCAGGCTAAGCCGCGGCGGGGGCGGAGCTCTCCGAGGTGCTGAAGCCATCCCACTTTCACCTTGCGCAGACAAGGCCCGGCGTCCGTACTCTCGGACTGGTGCGGTCCTCAGAGACCTCTGGGACTGGAGGATCACTCACTATGGTCTCATCCCGGGCTCCTCCCCAGGTGACCTTGGGCACCTTGCTTTCCCTCACAGGCAGCGGTAAACTCACTCTCCAGGCCAAATGGGAGGTACGTCCCATCCTGGGCCTGGGAGGTGGTGTGCGCCCCTATCTGGATCAGGAGAACCGAGCATGTGGGGTGTCGTGTGTGCGATAGGCGGGCTCTTCTGTCCCAGGCCGACCCCACCGGGCTCTTCCTCCGGGCTTCCTCGGGCCCCGACGGCGCCCCTCTTCGTTGGCTGCTGTGTGGCCAAGACATAGCCCCAGGCTGGAAATTCCCAACCCTCTGCCCCGACGGAACAGTGGTGAAGGAGCCCACCCCACCCACCCATAACCTCCTACTGGGTTTTGCGTCTCCGCGGTCAAACCTCGAGCCGGGACCCGTAGGGACGTGAGGTCCTGGACAGGGCCCCGGAAACACCTCGGGGTCCCGGGTGCGTGGTCAGGGCGGAGGCGGGAGCTCAGCCAGACCCGGTTGCCAGCTCCCTCCCCAGCCCGCGAGGGGGCGCCGCGTCCCCATGACAACGCGGACACCCCCACCCCCTGGAGGGCAGCGCCCCCTGCTAATCTGCACCAGCGACTGTGGGCGGTGCCCTCACAGTGCCAGAGCTGGGAACTACCGGCCGCCTTCAGGTACCGGCGCTAGCCTCTGGGGTCTCCGACGCCCCGGGTGGTGACCCCCGCGCGTCGCTGCTTGGTGACCGGCCCCGGGCGGGCGGCGCGGCCCCACCACGATTGGCTGCTTCCCCGTGACATCACGCGGCTCGGGGAAAAGTGCGAGCGTGAGCGCGAGTCGGAGCCACAGCGCCCGGAGCTGCGGGCGGAGCAGGGGCCGCCCCTTGGCACCCCGTCCCCGCCCCCGACCCACCGCCCGGCCGCCCGCCCCGCAGGCCCGCTGGGCCTCCCTTTTGTCCCGCCGTCTGTCCGGCGCAAGGAGAGCGGGGCAGAGACAGAGGGTAAGTGACTCTGCGGCGGCGCGGGGGCGGGGGGCTCGGTTGGAAGAGAAAGACGCGGGTCTCTGGGATCCTCTGAGGCTCCCCAGAGATGGGCCCTACTGGGCCTGGGCACCAGACTCCTTCAGGGGGGGAACGCGTTTGGGACTGGGCACCAGACTCCTTCAGGATAGAGAGCGGTGCTGGGAGCAGCAGAGGGCCCGGGAGTGGGGGACCCCGCTGGGAGAAAGGCCCGGGGGTCCCTCAGAGGCTTCTCCAGGTGGTGAAGCGATGGTCGGGAGGTCGCGGGTGGGGAGTTCCTGGTCACAGACCCCACGGAGCCTAGAGCAGCCGTCGGGGGTGAGACCCCGCACTCCAGCCTTCCCACTGGCAGCTCTGCAGGGCGCCAGGCACTGGAGCCTCAAAGAGCCTTTTTCCCGCCCGTCTCCCCGCCCTCCCTCCCTCTCTCCCCGGAGCTGCCAGCCCACTCCGGCCCTTAGAGTCCTCCACCAACGACCTTGAGCCCCGACGGAAAGCACCCCTGCCCATTGACAGCACCCCTCCCCCACTCCAGGACTACCCCCCGCTGTCGCCAGTGCTCAGAGACAGGGATATCCAGCTTGTCCAAGCCCTCCACTCCCAGTCTCGGCCCCGCCGTGGAAGTGCCGGCCACAATATCTGTGCCCAATCTCCTGCGTCCCTCTTCCTCCCCTGAACTCTGGAATCGCTTTAGCCCCAGGGACAAATCTAGGGGCCACAGTCTGATCGGAGCCCTGGAGGGAACGCCTAAAAACCAAGAACCTACACCCCAAACCACCCCACAGGCAACCGAAGCACCCCCTCTAGTCTTGTCCGCGGAAGGGAGTGGTCGAGGACCCGGGAAAGCACGGTACCCACGCCCAGAAGCTGCAGAAACTGCGTGCGAGAGGGTTAGCGGGAGGGAGGGCTGGGCCCCCAGAGGACCAGGGCCCCCTCCACTGCCGCGGAGACATGGAGGAGCCTCCAGATGGGCCCAGGAGTAAGCGCGAACCCGGCCATCGACCCGGCTTGACCCCAGTGTGAGAAAACGGGTGCGCTGTTTGGCCGCTGGGGCTAGACAATGCCTCTGGGGGAGAGCGCCGGCGAAGAGTGAGGAGGGAGAATCTTAACTCGCCTGACCCAACCTCGTCCGGCCTCTGCATTATGGGTGTACTGCAGGTGCCCCCCTCTCCGGGAGACCGGACAGCTTTGGGCGATAACGCGTGCAGAATCAAGCTGGGTGTCCCTCAAGGCCCCTTTGGGCAACTGTCGCAGCGACCCTTGACAGAAGTCAGTCCGAGGCTGGGACTCTGCTCTCCATCTCTAAGGACGTGGACACCTCCGGGTGCCTGGCCAAGACGGTGTCCCAAAGTCAGGGGGCCCATCGCAGCTCGTAGTGTAAGGCCTCCTCGTCCTGCGTGCGACCTTTCCCCACCGCCAGCCGCGATCCGGACGCCGACTCGTGGTCCGACCCTCTCCACATTTAGGCACACAGCTAAGGTCTGGGCTTCGTCCGTCTCCCGGCTGGGACGCTTGAAATGTGACAGGTTACTCACTGTCGACCCTGCATTTGCTCATGTACACAAGTGCATAGGTCCAGAGACACCGAAACCGTGTGCATCCTCCGGCCACAGCACCCAGGCACGCACACGCATGCACATGCACGTGTCCACATGGCGCGGCATGCTCACGCGCTCACGGGCGCACTGGTATCCAGGCGTGGCCGTGCGCACACACACGCACATGCAGACAGCTACTAGCGTCTACTCACGCTCCCCCGTAATCACACACAAACAGAACTCACACTCGCGTTCCCGCCCACACGTTGCTCGCCGGGTGCCGGGTGCCGGGTGGAATCTGGGCACCCTTAACGTTCTCACCCTTGAACCCCACGCCAAGCCTAGGACAGTTCCGGAGCGTTGTCTGGAGGCCTGGAAGAACGCTCCCACGTCCCTCCCTCAGGAGGCCCTATCTGGGGGCTTCTGTGTGTTTGCAGTCGCGTGGGAGTTGAGGGCTGTGGCGAACGGCGGTCTCAAGCTCTAGCTCCGGAGTGGGCACCCGGGGACCGACATTGCCATCTAGCGGTGCGACAGACTCAGGTGGAGACTGCTCGCTTGCCCAAATCCCAGGCGGGCCTGGATTCCAGGGGAAACTGGCCAGAGGGACCTGTAGGAAAGTCTGCGGTTGACCCAGAGGGGTCCAGAGAGACTACTGGGGCGGAGTCGGGGAGACACTGAGCCTTGCTCTGTCTGCTCTGGAGGCTCCCTCCTCCCTCAAACAGGCCGAGAGCAGGGCTAAAACACCAGCCATCTGATTGTCCCTGCTGAAGGGACAAGTGGTCTCTTGTCTTCCGGGAAAACTTAAGTGGGAGAGCCAGCAGGAATGGGAGGGCACCCAATGCAAGCCACTTAATGGTCCCCAGCTGCATGATTTTGGGGGCAAAGTAGAACACAAGCTTTCTCTGAGCAGAAGCACCTTGAGTTGGGAAGGCTGCTCCCTGGTTCTAATCCTGCCTCTGGGATGACTTTGGGCGAGTTAATTAGTATTATCCTCATCTTAAGAGGATATTTACATGTGTTAAATGCGGATACTAATAGTACCTGCCTTTTTTTTGGCTGTTGTAAGGATTAAACCAGATAATCTATATCAAAGGCTCAGAGAGATTCCTGACTCATAGTTAACAGTCAATAAACAAGAGCTATTATGTTTTCTTATTTAGCTCCCTTAGATGATTTGTTATCCCTGGCCTGTGTCCTGGCCCTGCATGGCAAAGGGTGAGAAATTCCTTGAGGCTGGCTGACTGATCTCTCCTGCCTGCCTTCTCCCTGCCTCTGTGTGTGTGTGTGTGTGTGTGTGTGTGTGTCCTAGGTAGGGGGAGGCCAGCTTCTCAATTTGGGGGGCTACTGTCATCCCAGCTCAGAGAGTGATACTGCCTTCCACTTCAGTGGCTCTCAGAGCTGAATAGAGCTGTCAGAGACCCTGAGAGAGGGTGGTGTCTGGTCTTTGCCCTTGACTCATTGTATGACCTTGGAGGTGGCACCACTTGGTCTCAGCCTCTCACACTATGAACCAAGTATTTAAAACTGGGAACTTGAACTATCAAGCTGGGTCTATGTCTAAGATGGTGGAGTTGGGGGACTGGGGTTAGACTTGGGGAGTCACCCTGGCACTTGGCTCCAGCCTCCTGTGCATTTTCATGTTTAGGTGTGGGGGTGAGTTGGCGTGTTGATCCCTGTAGCTGCTATGGAGGCTATCCTGGGACAAAATCCTGTCTATTTTGCAAATGAGAAGGAGGTGCTGGAAGGTAAGATGGCTTGTATCAGGCCACAGGATGAGAGCCCAGGTTGCTGGTTCGTGCTTCTTCCTCCACATGGACTGCAGGGCCCTCTCTGTCACACACAGACGCACAGTGCTGCGTATGTATGCGACCATGCCTGATGGGCTGGCGTGGCTATGATGGGCCCGTGTGCGTATGTGGAGCGGGGTGTGTGTTGGCGGGTGTGAAGGAGGCTGAGCTGAGCGGCTGCCCTGGCACCAAGTGCTGGCGTGGGCCTCCCTCACATGTAGGGAAGAGGAAGAGGGGCAGGAGAGCTGGAGGAGAGCCTAGGTGGGAGGGAGGGCAGGCTTGGAGAGGGGCCTTGTGCTTAGGACCCCAGCTGAGGAAGGCAGGGTCTTGCTCAGGAGCTGACCACAGGCTCCTAGGCAGCCTTTCTCTGCACTCTGGGATAATCCTTTCACAGGGGGTTCTTAATCAGGCCTCAGGGGTCTCAGCCCCCAGTAGCTGATAGTCTCCAGCTGTCCCTGTACCCCACCCCCCCAAAACCCCAGTCCCATGCTGGGGCTGGACCTGAGGGCTCAGGAAAAGGGCTGCCACAGTGGCAGATACCTCCCTAAGCTGCTCCTGCAAGGCACTTTCTTCCCTGTCCTTGAGATGCCAGCTCCATGCCCACCCCCTCTGCTCCTTTGGGAAGCCTCCCTGGTGGATCATGGATAACTGGCTCTGTAGTTCTTTGCCCTCTCCCTGCTAGAACCCTTGTCTGGTTACTGCTTTCCTGACACATTCCCCACCAATTTGTCCCCACCAACAACATGGTGTCAATCTCTGGAACCTTAAGTTATTTAACATTTCTATGCCTCAGTTTCCTTATCTGTAAGTACTTAAAAAATAGCAATATCTACCTCATAGGTTTGTTTTTGTCTTTTTTTTTTTTATTGGCCAGGGCTGGGTTTGAACCCACCACCTCTGGCATATGGGACCGGCACCCTACTCCTTGAGCCACAGGCACCACCCATACCTCATAGGTTTGTTTTGAGGATGAAATGAGTTAATGCTATAAAAAAATGACACAAGTACCTGCTACTTAATAGGTACATGATAGCTGCTAATAGATACTCTGGTACCATGGTCTTTGTCTCCAGAGTCTTTTGTAGGGACTGGAGAGCAAGTCCTCTGTGAATGTGTTGAGAATTGACAGAGTAGATGAATGGATGGCCACCTCTCCTCAGTGCCCATATGCTGGGGGCCTTTGGGACCACCTGTCCCCTCTGCCTCCCTTGGCTTCCCTGGGTTCCACCCATGCTGGCCTCTGTTCAGGCCTTACACATGCCTCAGGGCCTTTGCTCTTGCCATTGCCCTTGGCTGGACCACTCTGCAGATTTTCATGTAGCCATCTCCTTATCCAGATGACTGGGTACATGAGGCCTTCCTTCCCTGATCACACAGCAAGGAGGCATCCCTGCTCCATCTTCTGACTCATTCAGCTGTCACCCTGCCTTATTTCTTTCTAGTGCTCTTTTTGTTGTGCACGTGTTTGCACATCTCTTGCCACGAGATGGGGACCATGTGTATCTCATGCACTTCTCCAGCCCGGGTACCTATAGCAGTGCTTGGCACATAGTGGGCCCTCAATAAATGTCGAATGAATGATCAAATAAGGGAAAATGAGATAGAGTTCTCTCATGTCAGATGATTTTCCTCTGTCACCTTGACCTCAGTCTACCTGCACGGTGCCCCTCTGTCCTCTTCAACAGTTCACTCCTTTTCTCTCCTTCCTCCTCCAGAAGCTGCTGCCCACCACACTGACCAACATGGCCAACGTCACACCAGTCAACGGCAGCTCAGGCAATCAGTCCGTGCGTCTGGTCACATCAACCCACAACCGCTATGAGACAGTGGAGATGGTATTCATTGCCACCGTGACAGGCTCCCTGAGCCTGGTAACTGTTGTAGGCAACATCCTGGTGATGCTGTCTATCAAGGTCAACAGGCAGCTGCAGACAGTTAACAACTACTTCCTATTCAGCCTGGCCTGTGCTGATCTCATCATAGGCGCTTTCTCTATGAACCTCTACACCGTGTATATTATCAAGGGCTACTGGCCCCTGGGCGCTGTGGTCTGTGACTTGTGGCTAGCCCTGGACTATGTGGTGAGCAATGCCTCAGTCATGAACCTTCTCATTATCAGCTTTGACCGTTACTTTTGCGTCACCAAGCCCCTCACCTACCCTGCCCGCCGTACCACCAAGATGGCAGGCCTCATGATTGCCGCTGCCTGGGTCCTGTCCTTCGTGCTCTGGGCACCTGCCATCTTGTTCTGGCAGTTCGTGGTGGGCAAGCGGACAGTGCCTGACAACCAGTGCTTCATCCAGTTCCTATCCAACCCAGCTGTGACCTTTGGCACAGCCATTGCTGCCTTCTACCTGCCTGTGGTCATCATGACGGTGCTCTATATTCACATCTCCCTGGCCAGTCGCAGCCGAGTCCACAAGCACCGACCCGAAGGCTCAAAGGAGAAGAAGGCCAAGACCTTGGCCTTCCTCAAGAGCCCTCTGATGAAGCAGAGCATCAAGAAACCCCCACCAGGAGACGCTGCTCGAGAAGAGCTACGCAACGGGAAGCTGGAAGAGGCCCCTCCACCGGCCCTGCCCCCCCCACCACGCCCAGTGGCCGAAAAGGACACGTCCAATGAATCCAGCTCAGGTAGTGCCACACAGAACACCAAGGAGCGACCACCCACAGAGCTGTCGACCACAGAGGCCACCACGCCTGCCATGTCCGCCCCTCCCCTGCAGCCAAGGGCCCTCAACCCAGCCTCAAAATGGTCCAAGATCCAGATTGTGACGAAGCAGACAGGCAATGAGTGTGTCACAGCCATCGAGATAGTGCCTGCCACACCAGCTGGCATGCGTCCTGCGGCCAACGTGGCCCGCAAGTTTGCCAGCATTGCTCGCAATCAGGTGCGAAAGAAGCGGCAGATGGCGGCCCGGGAGCGCAAGGTGACCCGGACCATCTTTGCCATTCTGCTAGCCTTCATCCTCACCTGGACGCCCTACAACGTCATGGTCCTGGTGAACACCTTCTGCCAGAGCTGCATACCTGACACGGTGTGGTCTATTGGCTACTGGCTCTGCTACGTGAACAGCACTATCAACCCTGCCTGCTATGCTCTCTGCAATGCCACCTTTAAAAAGACCTTCCGGCACCTGCTGCTGTGCCAATATCGTAACATTGGCACTGCCAGGTAGGCAACAGGGGTGCCCTAGGAGGTGCTGGTATTGCGTGTGTGTGCTGGGGGACCACATGGCTCACAGGCTGTCAGAAGAGTTGGAGGCACCATTCCATGTTCATGTTTGCCGAAGAGGAGAACCGAGGCCCAGTGAGGCTCAGGAAGAAGCTCTGGATGGATTCAGAGACTAGATCTCTGCTCAGGCTTAGGCGGCTCTGCATTGGGACCACCTAGCCCATTTGTTGCCCTGCTTTAGGGAGCTGGGGGCACTGGCCTGCCTGGGCACCTGCTCCACTGTGACTAGCCATCAGCATAGCTGAAAGAATGGACGTGGAGGGCTGAAGCCCAGGGGCTCCTTGGAAGGAGCAAAGGGACCAGTGCTTGGGGAAGGAGACTGAGGAAGGGAATGGAAGGGTGGGATCCCTCATTCTGCTGTAATTGGTGCTTTTGCCCCCTGCACCCCGCATGTAGACTCAGCCCCCTCTCCCTGAATCCCATTCCAGGGCAGAAACCTCTTGCTGTAGCTACTCAGCTAGGCTCTGGGTGGATGGGTGCATGGGTGGGCTTGCTGAAGGCCAGGCAGAATGGGCTCGGCTCCCAAATCCCCTGCAGCACTGCCCTTATCACCTGAGGATGGTGCATGTGGTAGGTCAGGGACTCACACGCCAAAACCGAGGTTTAGCCTTCTGCAGTTCTGGGCTGAGCTAAGCATGGTCCACCTTGTTCTGAAGGTCCCCCTCCAACAGAGGGGCTTGTCCCAGATCACATGTCAAGTCAGGGTAGGGACATGGTGGGCAGTGTTCCAAATCACCCTCTTCCTCCTCAAACCTCTCCCACATGGATCTGTGCTGGGTGGAGGTGGCTGGGTCACAGGGCTAGAGGAAAATGGTAGAGAGCCATTGTGCAGGCTTCAGTGACAGTAAGGGGCAATGAGCCTCCATACCTACACTCCCCAGTGGGCAGAACCTTCCTGATCATTAATGGGCTGGACCAAAAGACCTTTGACTGGGTGTGACAGAGATGGGCACTGTCAGCTCCAGTGAGTCATTGGTTTCCCTTCCTCAGCCCTGGTGTGGTCCCTGGGAGAGAGGAAGGCTGAATGGCTTAGGGACTTGATGGGGGGGCACCCTTTTTGGGCCCTGGAAGAAATTTTCATAAATGTTCTGCTTTTTCCATGAGCTCTGGGGGCACTCACCACCAGCTCCCAACCCCCCCTAAACCCACTAGTCCCTACAGTCTCATCTTTCTCCCCAAGTTCCCACCCTCAAACAAATTTCCACAGCAAACTCCCTGGGAAGGGGATTTTATATATTAAAAAAGAAAAGCTTTTATTGGGAAAAGAAGTTGGTTTATTTGTTTCTTGGTAATGGCATAATTGTGGGGAAGAACAAAAGGAGATACTGGGAACCAATCCCTTTGGGGAGGGGGGCTCAAGCTTCCCAGAATCCCTTGTGCCTCCCCACTATGGGCACTTGGGCTGGGGTTGAGGGAGCAAGCAGAAAGAGGCAGGGCATGATTGATAAAGCTAACGAGTAGACAAAAGGCACTGGTAGGTCATAACTTGAGCCTGTGGCGGGGAGGACACAGGCCAGACCCCAGGGAAAGCCAGGGTGGCATCCAGGCCTGGCTTCTAGTCCTTTCCCTTCCCTTTCTTGGCTGTAAAACAAGAAAAAAACACCACATTAGCAGTTAGGGGGGCCCAGTAGAGACCTCCACTACACAAACACACACATATAAGAAAGAGAAGAGCATTCTACCCCCGAGTGGTTTTTGATCAGCTGACCCGGAAGCAGGTGGGATAGGGCAACTATTATGACACTGACACCTCCAAATTCATACTTTCACATGACATCAGAAAATCTTGGGCGGTGCCTGTGGCTCAAAGGAGTAGGGTGCCGGCCCCATATGCCTGAGGTGGTGGGTTCAAACCCAGCCCCGGCCAAAAACTGCAAAAAAATAATAATAAAATAAAATAAAGATCTTTAAAAAAAGAAAATCTTCAAGTTTCCAGCCCCAGTCCTGGTTACAACTTGCTGAATAGCCTCAGGCCCCTCACCTGAGAGGTGGGCAGATTCACCTTTACTCAGTTGGCCTCTCTCAGCTGAGTCAGGAATGAGCTAAGAGAGGCAGTGGGGACCCTCTGAGGAGTCCTTCCTATTCTAGAAAGAGCAGAGGAGACCAATAGCTCTCTCGGGCTAGACCAGGGCTAGACCAGGGCAAGCCCTTCAAGGACGATTTCTCTGGATCTTAAGACAAATGCCTCAACAGAAGAGTTAGTTTGTTCCTACTCCAGCCAGAGAGGCTTTATCTCCTGAGCACCCTCTTGTGGACCACCCTCACCTATGAGCCCACCTCTAAGATTTTTCTACAGACAGGGACAATGATTAGAGTGATGTCAAGAAGTCACTGGCTAGGACCCAAAACTTCAGGTTTAACCATTCCTCTTTACAGGTGGGGGACAGCCCTTCGTGACAACCCCACCCGTGCTCTACTTCTCTGACCTTTGGTCTTGGCTTTGGTCTTGGGGGTGCAGGGCTTGGTCACGCGGATGGTCTCCTGGCACTGGGCATTGTAGCGTGCCTTCTTCAGGGTGCCTTGGCGGACTTTGGTGCCTGTGCCCCCGTCACACGCCCCCCAGCTCTCAAACTTGTACTTGCAGTCGGCTGGCGAAAGAGTGGCCCCAGGGTCAGAGCTGGGCGGCCTGCGGCGCCTCCCTCCCCATGTCCGCCCAAGTTTCCGTGAGAATGTGCCCGTTCTCCTGCACTCCGCCTGAGTCCCACCTCACCTCCAAACTCCTTTTTCCAGTTGCAGGGCACCCTGCACCGGCTGCGCTGAGTCTGGGTCCCGCAGGTGCCCTCGCGGAACCCCACGCCGCAGTCCTTGCTGCTGGGGGTGCAGGGCCCCCAGGTCCACTCCGCGCACTCGCTCCCCGGGCCGCCCTTCTTCACCTTGTCTACAAAGCGTGTGGAACAGAGTTCAGAACCCGAGGCGGGGTGCGGGGAGACTCCCTGGGTACCGCCTTCCTGGGGTTTCGAGCTTGGGGCCTCACTTGCCCGTCCCCAGCCCTCCTCAGTCAGTTCCCCCGCCCAATCACCTTTCTTTTTGGCCACAGCGGAGGTGAGCGCCAGCAGGGCGAAGAGGGCGAGGAGGAAGAAGCCTCGGTGCTGCATCCTGGGGGGAGAGCACAGGTCAGAGTCCCTCGTCCGTCCCCTTCCCCACTGGGGGCCGCGTGTCTGGACTTCCCACCCCACCCTGCCCATTTTCCAGGCCCAAGAGTCGGACAGCTAAAGGGAAGCCGTGGGAGGACTTGGAGACAGCCCCTCGCCGCTCGTAGGGGCGCCCCGCCGGGAGGTGTCTTCCTGGGGGATGCCCACAGCCCAAGACACGGCTCAGCCCCCCACCCCTGCCTCCAGGCCCGGGTCGGCAGCAGCCGCGCGGGCGAGGGGCAGCCGCGCGCCCTCCACCGCCCCGCGCGCTCACTCGCTCGCTGCCCGAGCTGCTTCGCTCCCTCCCGCGCCGGGCCCGTCCCGCTCCGGCCGCCGCGGCCCCTTTTGTCTCCAGAACCGGTCTGAGCCGGTCACATGGGCCCCCGCCCCTTCTCCGCCCCCCATCCCAGGACTGGCCTGCCCCGCCCCCTCCCCTAAACCCGCGCCGCCCCTCGACCCGGGCGTCCCCGCCTCCGCCCCGCGCCCCCAGCGCTTTAGCTCTGGCCTCCTGGCGTCTATCCTCGCACCCGCGGCTCGCCTCGCCGGTGCCCTATGCTCTTGGGACCTAGGCTCTACCGGCGGTCCATCCTCTGAACACAACTTTCCTGGGCCCAGGCTTCCCTCCCGCCTCAGCACACGCTTCCCTCGGCCCAATCTTGGGCTCCCCTAGCCCCCGCCCTCTGTCCGCGTCCTGGACTGATCCCTTTCCCCGAAGACCTCGGCGGCCTGGGCAGCTCTTGGGCCACAGCTCCCTTTGCCTGCCGCGCAGACTTTGATGGGCATGAGGGGGACGGAGACGCGGCGAGTCACAGGCCCAGCGCCCGCAAGCCTTTGGTGTCTGTCTTACCCCGTCGGGGCCTCGCGCCACCTTCCACGGCCTGCTCTGCCCCTCACTGTTCCTTTTGCCCGAGCGAAGGAGCACCGGCCCCCGCCACCGGTCGTTGCATCCAGTGGGCAGGGAGGTGCTCTGCTGTGTTGGGGGGAGCCTGGGACCGGGAGCCCCGGAGAAGGCGGGGGCGTGGGGTGGGGTTGCGGAGGGCACTAGCGCCTTTCTTGGAGGGCGGCGGGGGGCGTGGGGTAGGAGGAGCCCGCGGCTTGAAATGGGTGAAGCTTGGAGACGGAAAAAGCCATCTGAGAAGTTCCAGACCTGGTCTCGCTGGCGGCTGAAATGCCCAACCCCTCTGACCCCGGGGCCCCACCTCACTCGGTCCCCACAAACAGCCGAGGCTTGGGGGAAGGGGCGCGCTGAAGTCCACAGGGCATGTGGCCCACCGACAAGCCTTGCCCCCACTCCACCTTTCACTTTCATTGTTATCGTCCCCGCGGGAAGCGGGAAGCCGGAGGAAATCGGCTCCGCCCCCAGCCTTAACGGAGGCGGCCAGGCAGAGGTCAGGAGCCAGGCAGGCCCTGGGACACCCCCACGGGAACAGTCTCCGGGGCCCAGTGTCCTGTTCCCCACCCTAAGGAAAACCCAGCAGCCCCCACTGCTTCAGGAAGTCCTCTCCCCCCAAAAAAGAGCAGAAAGGAAAAAAATCCACTTTACTGAGTCACACCCAGCTGTAAACATGTCACCATGAGACCCCCCCAGACCCCCACCCCAGGCCCCACAGTCCGAGAGGAAATGACTGGGTAGTGGAGAGGGTCAAGGGGTGGGTGTCAAGAGGGGCAGATGCAGTGGGCTCAGAGTTTCCAGGAAGAGCTCTGGGGCAGGTGAGTCAGGCGGGAGAGGGGGCTGGGTGCCCCAAGAGCAGGTGCAGTAGGAAACCTCTTCCTGAAAGTCTCCCTCTCCAGCCCCTGAACTCCTCAGAGGGCATCTGCTATGGTGAGGGTGAGGCCACCCTGAAATGACCCTGTCCTGGTCCCCTCCAAATGCCTGTCCAGCCCCAACCATTTCCTGTTTCCCTGTGGGCCTCTGGTCCAGCTAGGGTTTCCAGGGGACAGGCAAGACCCCTAGCTCCTCAGAGTCCAGCCCTAGGTCTGGGCAGCTCCTCAGGGGGCAGCACGGGGCTCCTTCCCTGGGGCATGGGTCCCCCCGGCCGTAGAACTGGAATGTGGCAGTGAGGTGGGCGAGTAGAGCTCATCCTCAGGCCCTTATGTCCCTCTTGCACCTCCCAGCTACACAGCAGTCTCTTGGTCCTCCCGCTGGATCATCTGGTAGTGCTGCCGGTTCTCCAGGTAGGCAGCCAGCTCTGTGTCCTGAGCCTTCTCAGCACGCTGCCGGGGAGTGTCACCCTGGATATAGGCAAAGTGGCAGTTGGTAGGGAGCCAGAGGCCTGTGGCTCCTAACTGGCTTCAGAGAGGGCAGCGGAGGCCTCGTCTGCTGGCCCAGGTTTCTTTCTTTCTTTTTGTTTTTTGAGACAGAGCCTCAAGCTGTCACCCTGGGTAGTGCTATGGCATCACAGCTCACAGCAACCTCCAACTCCTGAGTTTAAGCGATTCTCTTGCCTCAGCCTCCCAAGTAGCTGGGACTATTGGCACCCACCACAACACCTGGCTATTTTTTGTTGTAACTGTCATGTTGTTTGGCAGGTCCAGGCTGGATTCAAACGTGGCCAGATCCGGTGTATGTGGCTGGAGCCTTAGCCGCTTGAGCTACAGGCGCCAACCAGGCCCAGGTTTCTTTAGACTGTGGTAACTGAAGGACAGCTTCTGCTTCCCAGGGGCAGCCCCTTCCCAAAGTTTGGGAACGTTTCTGCTCACCTGCTGGTCTGTCTTCATGAGTGAGGCCCCGGCTTCCACGATGTAGTGGCAGATGGTGCGCTGGCCCAGGGCTGCCGCCTGGTGCAGACAAGTCTCCCCACTGTGGGAACAGGGGCTGGCTGTGGATCCCACCCGTCCTCTGGGCCCACCCACCTGTCTCCCAGTGGTCATCAGAAAGGGCAGGAAGTTCAAGCCCCTGAAGGGGATGAAAGATGGCCAGGAAGAGCTTAAGGCTCTGGCCTGACCAAATGGGAGGGGCTGAAGGAAGCCAGAATGGTTTCCAGGGTAACCAGGGTCCTGTACTGCCCAGATACTCACTTTTCTTCCACAGCATCAAGGATCTCTGGGGGAGCTGGAGGAGGGGAGGGGTGATCAGAAACATAGCTTCCTATCCTTCCACCTTGGCCCCAGCCCCTGGGCCCCAGTAGCACAGCTCACCATGGTCCAGCAGGTAGCGGACCACCTCCTTGCTGCCAGTGCCGACTGCGTGGTGGAGGAGTGTGCGGCCACGCTCATCCCGGTACATGATGTCACCCCCAGCTCGGTGCAGCTCCTGGAGCTGAGGGGAGGCAGGGCAGGGCAGGGCTAGGCCTCCTAGGGCCATTCCTCCTTTCCCCTAGCTCACACACGGGCTCACAAACATGTACACCTTCTCTGGAGATACAAGGGGCCTCTCTCACCCCAAGGGCCCATGGGCTCCCCTACAGCACTGACAGCTAGTGACTCCTTCTAAGACATGCTCCTTTCTAAGCACTGGGGAGAGGCAGACTGAGCCAGGCAGTCCCTACCAGGAGACATCTATTGTGGCGTGGACAGATGGGGCAAGGTGGAACAGGGTGATCACTGTGGAGACCTTACGCAGGGCCAGCGATGATAGATGACAGCACCCGAACAGATCAGCTCTTGGCCCAACCCAGAGGCCCCACTCCCTAGAGCTTGAGGGTGCTGCCAAGGGGAAGAAAAGGCTGGAGCCCTGGGATTGGTACCTTACAAAAGTTGTTCCTCTTGGCAGCCTCAATCAGCTCGTCACCTGCACAGAACACCTGCCTGTTACTCTGGAGTTGGAGGCCCAGGCTTGTGTTGGTGCACAAATGTATGTGGGATACATCACAAGTATGTGCAGAGAAGTGTGCCTTCTGGGATGTGAGTACCAGGGCTGGGCTGCTGCATGAACACGTGGAGCGGTGGCTATGTGTATGTGAGGCTGTGTGTGGGCCCTATCCCATCCCGCTGAACCTCACGCCTCTGATCAGGCAGAAAGGAGGGGCCCTGGTGGGAAAGGCCTCACCTTGAGGGGGGGCAGCATCCCCTTGCAGTGACCTGCAAACAGAGCAGGAGGAGATGTGACCCGTGAGGTGATAGCAGGTTCAGCTGGAGACCCTCCCCAACCCCAACTGGGGCGCCTTTCTTTCTTTTAGAAGTTTATTGAGTGCCTACTATATACCAAGGCTATTCTAGGCACTGGAGGTACAGCAGGGAGCGGATAGATGGAGAACTTGCTGTCATGGAGCTTACATCCTAGTGCAGGGAGACAGACAAGTTGACAAATAAATAAGGTGTTCTGATAGGCAGCCAGAACAAGGCAATGCAGGTAAGTGGCCATGAGGAGGGTGGCCCCCTCATATGGCCTCATGGGATAGACCTGACAGGGAGACAGCCAGACTAAGATTGACAGCAAGGACAAAAGTCTCAGGGTGGGGCAACCTGAGGCCGCAAAGGACCAAGGAAGACATGTGGAGATGGACACACACCAAGTGGACATAAACCACTACCGGGTGGCCATTATAGCAACCATAGCTAGGGAGAGGCCATGACCAGAGCACTGCTGATGCAGGAGGCTTTAAGCTGAGGAATGGCCTGGTCTGACTTCCAGTTTTAGTGGGGGCCAGGGCATGCTGGCTTGGATAAACTGATGGCCAGGGGAGGGGGAGGAATGGTTTGGGGTGGGGAGACAATTAGTAGGACCTGCTGAAGGATCAGGTTGAGGATAGGCAGAACTCAGGGAGGGAGCCCCAATCTGTGGCCTGAACAGCAAGGTGGAGCTGAGGCCCAGAGCTCCTTGAGGGGGTTTTGACTAGGTTCAGACTGATGCTATTTAGTCACCTGGTAGAGGGGCTGGGCAGGCAGTGGACTGGGGCTGGAAAGCCATGGATGGAGGAGCTGGGGCACAGGGACTCACCGGGGCGTGGGAGAGCAGGGTGAGGTGGGGAGAGGCGAAGTGGGGGTTGGAAGGTCAGGCCGGGCTGATGCCCCCAGCAGCTCCGGGTCCAGGATATAGATCTCGTCCTGTGCAATCTCAGTCACATAGTTGAGGTGTTCCTGTGGGGGGAGTTGGGGCTGGGTGTCACAGGGCCTGACATTAGGGGCTAAAGGGCGGCAAGGCTGGCAGGCCTGAAAAAGCCTTGGCTGGAAGCATGAATACTGAGGAAAGTGGCCAGGAGAGAGCTCCCACCCTTCTCTCCTGTCCATTCCCACCACCCCACCCAATCCCTGGCCTCTGCACCGCACCCTTGCCAACCTCCCCTCCACTGTTGAGCCTTTACCCTGGTGACCTGGCAACTGGCCAGAGGTGCCTTCTCTATCTACCTGGGTGGCACTGAGTTTTGAGGCCTTCTTGCCCACTCAGCAAGCCTTTTTTGAGTATACTAGCTCCCTTTTCCTGCTGGTACCACCCTTATATACTCCGGCCTGGTGGGCAGAGCCACACCCTATCCCAGGATGTAGACAAGTGCGAATGTACTATAGGATATGAGGACAGAGGTTAACCTGTCACTGGAACTAACAGGGAAGGCTTCCCAGGGGAGGTGACCCTGGAGTCCAAAGCCAGCTGTGTGGATGCAGCAGGCCTGCAAGCACTCACCTGGGCTCGGTCAATCCTATAGAAGCGGCTGGCAGTGGTGGCTGTGGGAGAAAGAGCAGGCTGAGGATGACACAGGTCTTATCTAGGCCCAGATCTTCTGCTGCCCTACGCCAAGCTTCCCAAGGAGGGGGCAGGACAGAGCCTGGGATTGCCAGGGGCTAACTCTTAAGAATATTCACCGTCCTGGGGCGGCGCCTGTGGCTCAGTGAGTAGGGCGCCGGCCCCATATGCCGAGGGTGGCGGGTTCAAACCCAGCCCCGGCCAAATTGCAACAAAAAAAAAAAAATAGCCGGGCATTGTGGCGGGTGCCTGTAGTCCCAGCTGCTCGGGAGGCTGAGGCAAGAGAATCGCGTAGCCCAGGAGTTAGAGGTTGCTGTGAGCTGTGTGAGGCCACGGCACTCTACCGAGGGCGGTACAGTGAGACTCTGTCTCTACAAAAAAAAAAAAAAAAAAAAAAAAAAGAATATTCACCGTCCAGAAAGCACCACTTGGGGGACAGTTTCTGGCACATCAGAGACTTGGCTCCAGCACCATCAGGTTCCTGTTGAGAGAAGCAAAGGCCGGGCTGGGAGGGAAGGGAACTTGGAGCAGGGGGAAAGAGCAAAGGTGGCTTTCAAGGGCAAGTTCAGTGGGGGAGGAAGTGTCCCTGCCCACACTCTGAGCTGTCTGGGGAGGGACCCACCCCTACCTGCTGGAGCCTCTCAATGAGGGAGCGGCAGAGCTCCAGGTCACTGTCTCCAGGGACCACCACGGTGCCTAAGGGCACAGCTGGAGGACAGAGCAGCTGTCAATAGCTAGCTGGATCCACCCCTCTGCCCTCAGCCACCGCCTGCCCCAACCCACCGCCACTCACAAGCCTCCTTGAGCTGCTCCTTGTCATAATGCAGGGCCTCATAATCGTGCATGCTGACTCTGCTCACCTGGATCCGCAGCTGCTCTGGTACGGGCTGCTGACTGTCGGGCGGGGCCGGTAAGAGGGGCCTCAGCAAAGGGCAGAGCCAGTCCTTGGCCAGACAGCAAACCCAGTACAGAGAGGACATCCTGCCCCACTCCCAACAGCCCTGGGCAGAGGGACACCAAGTCCAGTGGGAGGCTGGATCTGGCCTCAGCACTCAAGGCCTGTGGTGGTAAGGGTGGGACGTACTCGCTGTGCAGTGGGGCAGCACTACGCCGCTTGGCTTTCTGCACCATGGTGGCTTGGTTGCGCAGGGCGATGCGAATGCGTGAGGCTGCGAGCTTGCAGGGCTCACCATCCACCTGCACTGGGATGGCCTTGGACGTGGTGAGCACTACCTCACGGCACTGAGTTAGCCGCTCGCCGTGGCCACCCACCTGCAGTGCAGCCTGTGGACATAGGAAGCTCAGGTCAGGTGGGTCCTCCAAGCTCTGCTCCTTCCAGGGAGGCTCTGGCCAGAGAACAGAGATGAGAGTGACCCCAGTCGGAGAGCAAAGGGGAGGGTGAGACCCCAGCCAGGTGGGGGTGGGAACCAGAGGCAATGAGGGCACTTTCCCATTCAGAGAGAGGTGTAAAGGCTTCTTTCCAGACTTAAAAGAGGAGAGAGGCTGAGAGTCACTCCTCAATCAGACAGGGGAGAGAAAAGGGAGGTAGGAGTGAACTCTGCTACTCTGGCCAACAAAGGGAAGTGTGGATGACCCCTTTCTAGCTTCAGGCTGTGTTCCCAGGCACCACGGGGATAGGGCCCACTCACCAAGGATGTCATGGTGAAGCCAATGACCTCGAGGTAGCCATCATCATGCCGCTGGGGCTCAAAGTCGTGATGCTCCCCAGGGTGGCCCCAGGGCATGGTGCCTGCACAGTACCTGGAGGGTGGGGTGATGGGAGGGCTGCAAAACAGTCTCTGTGGGGTAGGGACAGTAAGGCAGATGAAGCCCTCCCCCCCTCACCTGGGGATGTTCAGGAAAACAATGCACTGGGGTTTCAGGTCCTGAATCTTGGGGGTCAGGTCGGTTCCGTCACACTGGAGGCAGACCAGGGGAGGGTGTTGGAGCTTACACATGCCTTCCCTCCCCACTAGGCCACCAGGTGTCTACCGGCTCTACCCTGCTCACCACCACTCGGATGTGCTTGGCCAAGTCCTTGGAGCTGCCCATCAGGAAGTCAGAGAAGGCTGTCTGTGGGAGACAAGAGGATGTCACCATCTGGTGACAGAGCTCTTTCCTCACCACCACCCAGCAAGGCTCCTGTGTCCTGGTGCATGCAGGTGGGCAGGGGTTTGTGCGGTAGACTAGGTGGGTGTAGAAGAAAGTGGTGGGCAGACCCTAGACTCACCCCGGCATAGAACATCTTATTCCGAAAGCGGCTATTGAATTTCTCCGGATTGGCCTCTGGGGAAGACAAGACATGGCGATAGTTAGCCATTCTGAGCTGCTGGTACCTCCCACCTACCTCCCAGCTTGGGATATCAAGGGAGAGCTGGGAGTGAACAACTTTCACTGGTAGGAGAGAGTTGAACCTCATCAGGGACACTATTCCCCTCCCCAGGCCCTAACAGGAGGCTGCCAACCTCGAGACTCATGAAACTCCAGAGTGACGTGGGCATCAAAGCCCAGGCTGAAGTAGTTGTTGAAGACGTCCAGGGGCAGCTGGAAAAAGGCCATGGGACCAAAATGAGGACTGGGTCTCACAGATGTCCCCGGCTCCAGGGACCCAGCTATGTCATGCTTGCTCAGCCTGTCCAATTTCAGAGGCCTTTCCCATAGTCAGCAGCGCCCACCAGAGCTATGCCCGAGACAGTGGGGCTTGCCCATGTGCTGGTGACACTTGTTCCCTTCTGGGTCCCCTAGCACTTCTTCTCCAATTGTCATGTGCTGAGGTCTATGAAGGTGGGGACTTTGTTTTGCTCACTGCTTACAGCAGTGCCTGGCAGATAGTAGCTATTTGATGAATAAAAAACTGTTGTGTGAGATGAACACCTTTATTCCCATCACACAAAGGAAAGTAGAAGTTTAGAGAAACAATCAGACTTGGCCAAGGTCCCAGAAGGAGCAAGTGGGAAAGTGGGGCCCCAGCCCAAGCCTCCTTGGAACCCAAGATACCCTGGCCTTGTCCCATCCTGCCCAAGCTACCCTGTCAGTGGCACCCTCGTCTCGCTCCTCAGGCCCTGCGTCGGGGTTAGGCTCAGCATGGAGGTCCCAGCGGTCCAGCTGCACTACATTCCCCTCCTCTACATGAGAGAGGATCTTCGACACAGGCTCATCTGTGTAGCCCTGGGGGAAGGAAGCAGGGACTGAGCCCCTCCTGCAGTTGGAGACCCCCTGCTGCACAACCCACTCCTCCTATGGGTACTTACCCCACCCCAATTGAGGGTGCGAGCCAAGTCATTGCCAGTACCCAGGGGCAGGATGGCGACAGGGGGTGGTGGTTTTAAGCGCAGCTGGTCCAGGGTAGAGAGGATCCAGCCGACCTGAAGGAGGGCAGTGCAGAAGAGGCCTTGTCAGGTCCAGCAGGGACCTGGGCTATAGGCCTGACCTGCTATGGCCTGGCTTGGTGGGGAGAACTCACCGTGCCGTCGCCCCCGCACGCCAGGATCCGTAGGTTGTGCACTTTGCGGTACATCTCCAGTCTGAAGTCGGGGCAGATAGAAATGGGGTCAGGGGATGCACACTGTCCCACAAGAGCCAGACAAGCACCCTCCACTGTCCCCTACTAAGCCTTGGGCAGTACTTACGCCTCTTTGGGCCCTCCCTGGCTCAGGTCAAAGACTTGTCGGGGATTGAGATACCAGAGGAAGGACTGGATGATCTTAGCGCCCTACGAGGGACAGGGAGCCAAGAAGTGTGGGGTGGGCACCAGGGGGCAGCAGGGAGGGGCAGAGAGACACACAGGGAGAAGGGTGTGACTTTGGAACCAGGTCCGATAAAGGTGAGGAAAGTCCGACCCTGCAGGGGTGGAGGCAGGGTAGGACTTTCTCAGGATCCCTGGGCAAGATGGACCGAGGCAGAACTGGAAAGGGATCCTGGGGACAGTTGCAGGCAAGTGGGGTGACCCCAAGCCCTACCCAAAGCTCTCAGTTGAAAGGGAAAGCTGTGCTTACCTGGTTGCCCCCACTCTTGGGGTTCACAAACACCAGCAGGGGCTTCATGAGGGGAGAGGGGGTAGGCCTAATGATGAACGGTCTCCAGCGGCCCTCCTTAGAGACAGAGAGAGCCCATGAAGCCCTTTCCTGTCCTGGAGACCCTACCTCCATCCTCAGCAGCCCTCTGGATGACACTTTATCCTCCTCAGCACACCCTCTACTAGCTCTGGGCCAGACCTCATGGTGAGCCAGGTCCCAAACAGGTGACTGATTAATCTCCCACCCTCCTCAAGGGCCCCAGAGCCCAAACTGATCCATTGAGAGCTGGAAGCACCAGCCCCAGGGGCTCCTAACTCTGAGAAACACATTCCTCTCCTGCTCCCAGCCCCGGGTCTAACCTCGGGCCCTTTCTTGCTAGATTTCCTCTTGAAGGATGCTCGCTTCTTCTTCTTACTTGCCTTGAGCGTATTCTACAAGGGAAGCAGAGGTGTGGTGACAAGGTGAGTAGGCTGTGGTGGCTGGCAGACCCCAAGCATGGGGAGGGTGTTAAGGGTGCAGGCAGGACTCACCTGGGGCCTGCGGGCACGGAGGATCCAGGTGGGTGGGATGACCACAGCCGCATGGACACCTAGAGAGCAGGGTTCCTCGATCTGCTGCAGCATGAAGCAGGACACCTTGCTGTGGTACTGGAGGGGGGTGGGCCTGCATTGAGGTACATGCTTGAGCCTCAGGACCCAGACCCAAACCCAGGGCCAGGGAAGTGCACTCACTGCTTGTTTGCACCAGGAACAGCTGATGGCCACGATCTCCTTACTGTGGAAGGCGAACTTCTGTTGGAAGCCCTATGGGTAGACAGGGATGGCTGGGGCATAGGAGGGCTAGAGGCAGCTGACCTAGCCCCTCCCCAATTACCAGCCTCTGTCCAACCAAGGAAGCTGAACACATTTTTTCTTTTTTTGTAGAGACAGAGTCTCACTGTACCGCCCCCAGGTAGAGTGCCGTGGTGTCACACGGCTCACAGCCACCTCTAACTCTTGGGTTTACGCGATTCTCTTGCCTCAGCCTCCCGAGCAGCTGGGACTACAGGCGCCCGCCACACGCCCGGCTATTTTTCTGTTGCAGTTTGGTCGGGGATGGGTCCGAACCCGCAACCCTCGGCATACAGGGCCGGCGCCCTACTCACTGAGCCACAGGTGCCGCCCACTGAACACATTTTTTAAAATTAAAATAATTATAAAGTGGCCAGGCACAGTGGCTCACACCTGTAATCCCAGCACGGTGGGAGGCTGAGGTGGGTGGACTGCCCTGAGCTTACATGTTCAAGACCAGCCTGAGCCAGAGTGAGACCCTGACTCTAAAAATAGCCAGTGTTGTGGCGGGCACCTGTAGTCTCAGCTACTTGGGAGGCTGAGCCAAGAGAATCACTTAAGACCAAGAGTTTGAGGTTGTTGTGAGCTGTGACGCCACAGTACTCTACTGAGGGTGACAAAAAAACAAACAAACAAACAAACCCCCAAAACCTATAAAGCAAGCCCTTAAAGCAGCGGTGCTTAGCCAGGGGCCTGTGAGTCCTTGCAGTTAACTGTGAAGCACTAGTAGCATCACAGGCTCACTACCGCCTCACTAACCCCCACCTCCCCCAAGCCTGGCCACATCCCCCCATGTGCTCTCAAACTAACTGGTTGCTTCTTTAGAGTACCTATGGCTTCCATTCCCTGTTCATTCCAAAAACTGTTCTCGAGGGCTTCCTAAGTGCCAGATGCTATGTCAGACATGCAGAATCTGGAGGCGTGAACTTCTACGGCAGCCTCAAACTCTTGGGATCAGCCTCCCAAGCAGCTGGGACTACAGGTGCCCACCAAAACGCCTGGCTATTTTTTAGAGATGGAGTCTTGCTCTGGCTCGGGCTGGTCTCCAACCTGTGAGATCAGGGCAGTCCACCCACCTTGGCCTCCCAGAGTGCTGGGATTACAGGTGTGAGCCACCACACCTAGCCTCTACTTCCTTTTTAAAAGAAAAAATTTTTTTTTTAGAGATAGGGTCTCACTGTCACCCAGTGGCACAATCACTGCTCACAGCAACTTCAAACTCCTAGGCTCAAGTGATCCTCTGGCCCAGCCTCCCAAAGTGCTGGGATTTCATGTGTGAGACCCTGCACTAGGCCACCTCTACTCCTTTTTTTTTTTTTTTTTTTTTTTTTGAGACAGTCTCAAGCTGTCTCCCTGGGTAGAGTGTTGTGGCGTCATAGTGCACAGCAACCTCCAACTCGGGCTCAAATGATTCTCTTGCCTCAGTTTTTCTATTTTTTGTAGAGATGGGGTCTTGCTTTTGCTCGGGCTGGTCTCAAACTCATGAGCCCAAGCAATCCACCTGCCTCGGCCTCCCAGGGTGCTAGGATTACAGGCGTGAGCCACCATGCCCAGCCCCATTCCTCTACTCCTTTGAGAGCCTCTGCTTACTAAGGGAGATGACAAGGGGCAGACAAGTAAGTGGACAAAAGAACTGTAGCCTGTGCTAGAGGAAGGAGGTCTGGAGAGTCTGTTTTGAGCCAGACTGTCCTCAGGAGGGTGGGAAACCACTGCCCTGCTCAGCACTCAGCACACAATACACACTGAACAAGTATCTGCAGAGTTTAACAAATAAGCAAGTCTATGACTTCAAAGCAGACCAGACACACGGCATTAAAAGAAAACTTTCCACCCTGCTCTTCTGCTCAGCCCAGAGACCAAGAACAGGCCACTGCTGCCAGGCTGGGAGTCAGCCCTGGGGCTCTGCACTTGGGGGCACAGTCAGTGATGGACAGGCCATGCTGGGTACATAGCACAAACTCAGGACCCAGACCCCATGGACAACAGCCGGTGATGTCCTTGAGCAGGGCCTCTCACCTTCCCACAGTGCCGACACTTGCCGTCCTGGCGTCGCCTATGGACCCAGTGGTGCCGTACAAAGGTTGGCTGGAGGAGGAAGAGAGAAATGTCACTGGGATGGGTGAGAACTCAGAGCTACAGGAAGCTCTCCACAGTCACATGAGGTGCCAGAGAGGGGCTGAAGACTTCTCTCCCCAGCCCAGAAGGGAGGCTGAGACTCAGGGGAACAGAGAGCTATGAGGCAGGGCCAGCCAGGCCTGTTGTAGAGACCTCAGAGCCTCAGCCAGGCAGCTCCCTGACTCCAAGGCATAGGAGCCGAGCCCCCTAGTGGCACTTGGAGACACTGCAATGAGGTCCACTCAGGAAACTTGGGGCATCCCTGTCCTTGACCACTTTGGGTACTTACTTCGCGGACGTTCCTGGAGCCTGATTCCCGGAAGGATGGCTTACAGCGGAAATTTATCTGTAAAACAATGAAGTGACCACCAAAATGTTAGAACTTCCCTTCAGTGTCGACATGTGGTCAGCCCTCCAGGAGAGGGTTATGCAGTGTCATCCTCACAGGACAAAGATACCCCCAAATCACAGTGGGAGCCCTCCGGACATGAGATACCTCCTCTCAGAAGCCCTCTCACATCCCTGTCCTCCCCACTAGCCAGATGGAATCCTTCTTTCCTCTGCCCAGTGCCCCTGGATGGGGAAAGACCAGGAGTTCTGAGTCTGTCTTCCCCACTGAAATGGAACCATGATGTGCTCATCCTTCTGGTCCTCCTTGCCCTCCAGCACTCCCCACCCAGGAACATGCAGCCAACCCAAACCTTCCTTATGGACTTGAGCTGACTGGACCAGGAGACCTTTAGATGATGTTGAACTTTGGTTTGATTTTTACCTCAGATGATGGGTCTATAATACTTAGAGCTGGATTCCCTCCCCCCCACCCCCGCTTTTTTCTTTGTTCTTTAAAGATAGCTCTCATTAGGATGCCCAGGCTGGAGTGCAGTGGCTACTGACAGCCCTGGTCATAGCTCACTGCAGCCTCCAACTCCTGGGCTCAGCCTCCCACGTAGCTGCTGGGACCATAGGCACCCACCATTGCACCTGGCTGGGCTGCGTTTCTATTTCCCTTTTCCTAACTGGCCCTACTTCAGCCTTAGAAGAGGTGTACCTCACCCTGAAGCCCAACAGGCTGGGGAAAGCAGCTGGCTTGGCACAAGCCATTCCTAGTCTTCCCAGTTTGCTGGCCTGGTTTCTGCAGGCTGTGGATCCCTTATCTTTCATGCAAACCCTTTCACCCTCTGCCTTGACTTGCGTTCCCAGCGTCCCTTCCACCCCCGCTCCTGAAGAACAGCAGACATGCCCCTAGTGGCAGACATGCTGTGGACAATGGTCCCTAGGTAAGGTTTCTACAGAGCCAGTGTGTAGGGGACCAGCCCAGCCACTGCTAAATTATGAAGCTTCAGTAAATCAATGGTCTAGTGTGTTAGTTTGGACACGATGAGATGGTATATCTGCCATCATAAGTTCATTCCATTAAGTGAAAGCCAGTGAACCCCACTCTGTGCCAGACTTGTCCTAGGCAGTGGGGATACAAAAAATGAGAGCAATTGAGATTCAAATGCAGGCATGTTGGCTGCAGGGTTCTTGACTCTTGATAGTCTCACTCTGTTGCCCTGGATAGAGTGCCATGGCATTATTGTAGTTCACAGCAACTTCAAACACCTGGGCTCAAGTGAACTTCTTGACTCAGCCTCCCAAGAAGCTGGGATTACAGGCACCCACCTCGACACCTGGCTAATTTTTCTATTATTTATTTATTTATTTATTTACTTAGAGACAGAGCCTCAAGCTGTTGCCCTGGGTAGAGTGCTGAGGCATCACAGCTCACAGCAACCTCCAACTCCTGGGCTCAAGTGATTCTCCTGCCTCCACCTCCCAAGTAGCTGGGACTACAGGCACCCACCACAATGCCCGGCTATTTTTTGGTTGCAGCCATCATTGCTGTTTGCCGGGCCTGGACTGGATTCGAACCCACCAGCTCAGGTGTATGTGGCTGGTGCCTTAGCTGCTTGAGCCACAGGCGCAGAGCCAAGTTTTTCTATTTTTAGTAGCGATGTGGTCTTGTTCTTGCTCAGGCTAGTCTCGAACTCATGAGCTCAAGCAATCTACCTGCCTTGGCCTCCCAGAGTGCTAGGATTATAGGCTTGAGCCACTGTGCCTAGACGAGTCCTTGACTCTTTACCACCACGCATGCTGGGTCACTCCTGGCAGACAATATATGTGTGCACAGCTATATGCACATGTGCTGAGAAGGATTCGATACCCAAACAGAGGAGTGGGAAAAGCCAAACAATCACATTCACCTTCTCCAGCTGTTCGATGCAGGGCGTATGCACCACGATCTTGCAGGCTGCGCACTTTCTCCGGGACACTGATTTCTGTTGCAGGATAAAAGAGCCCCTGAGGCAACAGGCAACTATCCTGGATGCTGCTTCTGGGCAGGCCCTCTGTGTGCTAAAAGGAAACCCCCTCCACCCTCACCATCTTGGGGTAACCCACAGTGGGGGTGCTCAGGTGAGGGCTTATTCCCACCTGCAGGAAAGGGCTGCAGGGGTCAACCTACCGGCTCCACCACCAGGGGGCAGCATGCCCCGAATGGCTTACTCACCAGCATCTTGGCTACACAATACTGCTCCCCCACATAGCAGAAGTCCCCAGACACGTTGGTCTCGAACCAGATGTGCTCCCCATATGTCGCTGACTCCTACACCATGAGATAAGCATGCTCAATACATGCCTGCCACTCAGCCCTGCCAACAACCCCCACTACCCTTTCCCAAGACAGACCTGCTTCAAACTTTAATCTGTCCTCCCCCACTGTCCCTAGTCGTTAAGACTTGGCTCAAATGTGGCACCTCCAGGTGCTCTGCCCAGGGGTCCTCTCCCAACAGCCCACAGCACCTCCATCCCCACTGCACCATGGCCCAGAGCCCAGCACAGCTGGTTCTTGGTGCGACTCTGGCACTGTCCCTCCAAGCACCAGCCACTCACGCTCCAGTCCACAGTGCTCCGGATCTGCCGCTCTGACTCGCTGCACGGGGCCCCAGGGGTGGGGGGCGGGGGTGCCAGGTGTGGGAGGCCAGACTTGGTGATGGCTTTCCTACAGAAGAGGAGACAGCTGAGGCCTACAGCCTGAGCACTTCCTGACTCCACGCCCTCCTCCACCACCTGGGATCTCTGCCATCACCATGACTTCCAACTCAAAGTCAAGGCAGGGACAACAGGGAGACGCTGAGAAGGACCTGCAGGAGACAGCCTTTGGGGTGTGCTGGCTTCAGGGTGCTACCTAGAGCTGTTCATAAGCGCAGTGCCCTTGGGTCACACAGAGCTTCAATGCCCTTGCCCTGCTGGCCACAGCTATACCTACGCAAGCAGGGATCTCCAGGTCTGGGGTCCAGCTGACTTGCGCCGCAGGGCTACCTGACGCCTGCGGGACAGTGGACGCACACGGGCAGGTGTCACGGGGGCAGCCGGGGTGCCTGAGGCTCTTCGGCCCCCAGGGCCAAGGTGCTGGCCTGAGGGTCGATGCTGGCTGAGGCGCCGATAGTAGCCGTGCAGGCCCCAGAGAGCGTGGTCATATACTGCGTCCGCAGGGAGCAGGTGTGAGGAGGCTCGGCGTAGGCAACGGGGCACAGGCAGCATCGGCCAGGCACCCCGGTGTGGGGGTGACCTCGGTGTTGTGGTGCCTGGCTGGGTGGCACTTGATGTACCAACTGCCACATCCTTCTCCAGGACCCCCTCCTCCTCCTCCTTCATACCTGCAAGCCCGGCTAACAGCAGGGGCGCGCCCAGGAGCTGGGCCTCAACAGTGGCCAGCTGTGGGGTGGGTGCCGCATTTACAGCGAAGTGGGGATTGCAGGCAGGGGGCACAGTACTGGAGCGCCGGTGGCTGGAGCCCCGGATCCCCACCCCGCAGCTCGGGAGGCAGCCCTGGAGGTGTCCGCTGGAGCGGCGCCGCTGTGCCAGTGAGTAGGAGGCCTGCCCAGCTGGGGAGCGGCGCCGGGCCTTGCCTGTGGGCAGCCCTACAACACAGGGCTGCCGCTGCCTCTCTCCAGGGCCTGGTGCCTTTCGCTGGAAGTGTCTCCTAAAGAAGGTCTCCATGGAAGGGGCAGGCACGCGGCTGTTGGGCAGAGAGCTGGAGCATCAGCAGTTGGACCAGGATGTGTCCACACTGCAGCCAAGAGCCCAGTCCCACCCTCTGCCCCTTAAGCAGAGACACAACACTTGGGAAGGAGAGGGAGGGCAGCTGTGGCCTCTGACCTCCAGGAATGGGGTGCTGTAGGGTACCAGTGGGGTTCTCATTTACAGCTGTTGCAACACCGACATTTTCCCTGGTTGTGTCCTAGGCTGTCCCAGGAGTCCTAGGTAGGCTGCCCACCCCAGCCTCCCCTGCCTAGGCACCATAATCCACAACACCCTGGGCCTGAAGGACCTTGCCACCCGTGCCAGAAGCTGATGGAAAAGAAAAAACTGCGAGTCACAGTCTGCCTAGACCAGGGGTCCTCAAACTACACATGCGGCGGTGTGATTGTTTTTGTTCCCGTTTTGTTTTTTTACTTCAAAATAAGATGTGCAGTGTGCATAGGACTTTGTTCATAGTTTTTTTTTTTTTTTTTTAACTATAGACATAGTCGGCCCTCCAACGGTCTGAGGGACAATGAACTGGCCCCCTGTTTAAAAAGTTTGAGGACCCTTGGTAGACAGACTGTGGACCTAGGGCAAGGTTTTCCCTCTCACCAGGCATTTGTTTTGCCACCATCATCAGACAGGTTAGGTTTATTCTCCTGAGATATGGCACAAACCAAGCTATGTTAATAAAACCAGGCTCTCTGCAAAGGAACTCAGACTTGGTCAAACCTGAGGCTGATACCCAGAAATAGAGAGGGTCTGATGTCTGGTTCAGAGGTCAAAGGTCCTGGGGAAACCAGGCCTCACAGAACTGGAGAGTTGCTGGCTCTGTAGGGAGAGGAGATTCTCCCACCTTCTTCACTTGGGAGTATGCATGAGCCAGAAGAAAAGCCTCAGGATTTTGGGTGTGTGTGTGCACATCTGTAGATCTGAAGGGCTGATGAAAGGAATTTTCTGGAACTTTACCGCTATGTCTCACCTTTTTGAAGGGGCAGAGTAGAGACCCCGTATGTGTGAAGTGCTGGGTGATGCCTGAAAACCCTTCCTGCTCTACCATTGAGGGAACCCATAAACTGTATACTGTCCTGGGTCCTGACACTGGAAGGCCCAACACTCACAATTCCAAACACTGAGCTACCCAGAGCTACTGCCTGCAGGAAGCAGGGCACTGTCCTTGCTCCAGTGGCCTCCTTGGACCCGCTCCCTCCCTGCCCTTCCTTTCTTCACAGGCTGCTGGCATTGTGTTCCTGTGTTCCTACCTCTCATAACAGTGGGAAAAGGGTAGAAGGCCAGGTATGGCTCAGAGTGGCAACACCCCAGGTGCCGGGGGGCTGCCTGTGCCCCACATCAGGGGCTCTCCTGGGGCCTGACCCCTGGGGCTCAGGAGGGGCTAGAAAGGGGGTGCATCCTAGACCCTGATAGTCACTGAGTGAACTTGGAGCCACAGTCATGGACAGTGCTGCCTGGGGCTGGGAGGAGAAATATGGGCCTGCTGAAGGTCGGGCAGCAGTTAGCATGGTGGATGGTACCCTGGGAAACGGTGGGAGGAGGATTAAGGCAGAGATGGTGGCTTCAGGAGTCAGGCCAGGGACACACGTGCAATGCCTTCTCCTTCCACCCACCCTGCTCTCCGATTTGCTCTCGCCCTGTAGGTCTGGAGCAGGCTGCTTCAGGCTGGGAGCAGGGACGCTGAGGATAAGGCAGATGGGGCCACAGCATCTGAGTGTTGGTGATCAGGGCTCAGGGTAGGCAGCTGTGCCTGGGGAAGCAGCGTTCAGGGCAACCTCTGCCTATTAGAGTCCCCAGCAGCTGTAGTTGAGAAGGTTGGGGCAGTGGTCTCACAACTCCAAAAGGTGCCCCACTCAAATGAGACCAACCTGACCTCCTGGGTAGGAGAGAGCTGCAGGGGTAGGGGAGCAGGCATGTAGATAGCGTTTGGCTTCCTCCTCAAATCAGTATCATCACAGCTTTTACTGAGCCACTATGTGTCCGGCACATTTTATAAGCCCTAAAACCCCAAGGAGCAGATACTGGCTTACATTACATTCTGATGAGGAAATTGAGATGTGAGAGGTGATGTGTCCAAAGTCCTAGGAAGTTGATATGGAGCCAGTGTTGGGACCCAAGTCTACCTGATGGCAAAGCCTGCACCTCAGGGGGATTGGAGTCTTTCCTCTTGGGCCACCAAGGCTGGGACAATGGTAAGGAAGCATAAAAGGATAACGATGACTGCATTTACTGTTCCCCTCTCATGTGAACAGCCCTGGGAGAAGCACTTTAATGTTTCATTTGCTCCCTATCACATTACAGAGATGAGGAAACTGAGGCGCAAAGAGGTGCAGTCTGGCAGAGCTGGGACCTGAACCCAGGTCTGCCTGACTGTAGGTCTGCTCTGCACCTAAGAAAGAAGAGATGGGAGGCCTGGCCACTGGCTGCTGCCAGAGTGTCTGCTTTCCATGCCGCCCTGTGACAGCTGCCTGGCCTGGAGGAGATTAGTCACCCGGACACACCACCTGATGCTAGTGTCACCCAGAAAACAAAAGGCCACAGTCTGTGAGGGGGAGGTGCTGCTGCTCTCTGTGGGTGGCAGTGAGGGCTGGGCCCTGCCTGCTGTCCCACATGCGCATTGACAACCCAGTTAGGGCATCCCAGTGACATGGGGCCACTCACAGGTGCTTCCACAGTGCTTAGCCCTACACACTGTCAGGCAGCCCCAAGTTTACATCTGTCTAGGAGTCCCCCTAGCTGCCTGAAGTGCGCCCTCCCAGCAGAGAGCAGGCAGGCCAGGCCAGCCAAAGCTGCATGATCACATACAAAGCAATCTCCTCACCAGCCTCAGTTTCCTTGTTTGTCTGAGGAGGTTGTGAGACTGGCTGATTTCACATTTTATGATAGTGTCTCCTGCCAGGCACTCAGGCCTCTGTGCTCCCAGTGTCCCTCCCCCAAGGCCCCATGCTTCCTGTTCCTCTGATCTCCATAGAAACCTCTGTCCTCTGGTCAGCAAGTGCCTGACTCCTCACTTCCTATCTCTGCTGGGGCTGTCCCTGGGCCTTGCTCATAGGAGGCCAGCTTGGGCCTAAGGCCTCCTTCACAATGCTTACATGGTGGTGCCTTCTCACCTCATGCTCTCTGTCACCTCCAACTCACCACACAGTACATGTAAAGGTCACTGGAGGAGGTCCCACAGGGCTCTGACACCAACAGCATAGCAAAACAGCTGCCCCTGGCCTTCTAGAGGGGACCCAGGAAGACAGAATAGGAAAGGCCTCATGGGCCCCCATCAGCCTCCAAGTGGCTACCAGGGCCTGGCAAGGGCAGGGCCTGTGGAAGAGCAAAGGATGCGAGGAGACAGGCATGGTGTCTGGCCACACACCGAGGGACAGTGACTGTGGCTGTGAGGGGATGGTTACTGCTTCCTTAGCTACTGGCAAAAGCAGACAAGCGTCCTTGCCCCCTGGCCCAGGCCAGTGCACACCCTATGCTAAAGTTTGAGGGCTTTGGAATCCTGTATCTGCGATTGCTACCCTGGGCTTAATCCACTTTCTGAGCCTCAGTTTTCTCATTTGCAAAATGGGAATCACACCACCTCGTTCAGAAGAGTGCATGAGGTTCTGATGCAATGATAAAGGTAGGGTACCTGACACCAGGCAGAGTAGGGGCATGACAGGGCCCACATCTGTAAGGCATGTGATAGTGCCACCTTCTTGGGTTTGTCTGCCCACAGTAGGGTGGGAACCCTGAAAGGGAAGCAGGAGTGCCCAAGGTGACTACCCCATAAGGAACAGAGCCGCAGCCAGTACCATCTGGGTGCATGCTCAAGCAATGTGGAATGTCCTCTGCTGTTGATACCAGGCCTGGGCTCCAGGGACTCCTCTCCCAGAGGTACCCTCACAGGTCACCTGTGGGGTTCAGCCAGAGTGCTCATTCCATGCTGTGGGCAGGACCCATATATCCCTGCTTGGTGAAGGACAGGCAAGGTGCATGGTGATCCCACTTCCAGCAGCCCCAGAGCAAGGGCCCGAAGCTGCCTCCTCTGCTTGCTCTGCTCCCACAGCCCCTGTCAGAGGGAGGAGTCAGGAAGTGGGAAGAAGGCTGGCACCTGCCAGGACTAAGCCAGCCTAGGGACTAAGGAGGCAGATGCCAATCTCTCAGGCCTCCACTCACTCTGGGGAGCCTGTCAAAATTAAAACAAACAAACAAACAAATATGCACATGGGAGCAGGTGGGCCAGATAAAGAAGGCGGCCAGCCCAGTTAAGGCTGACCTCAATTGAGTCTGCCCTGGGGCAAGCAGGAGCTCAACCCCTGCCTTACCATCTTCCAGCAGCTCCAGGGGATTGGCAGAGAGAGACCCTCACGGAGGGATGATAGTGCCTCTGGGCCCACCCTGATCCACCCTCCCCAGACCCACCCACACAGACAGAAGAGGGGAAGCAAAGGGCAAGGAGAGGCTGGGGAGCCCCTTTTGACCTGATCTGGAAGGCAGGGCGTGGGTGGGAGCTGGGGTCCCCGTGGGCCGGGCTCTGGCTCCAGCTCTGCGCTGCCGGCCTCTGCTGAGCAAGTCCTAGTTTGGAGCCCGAGCTTCTGTGGCTGCTCCTCTGCCCCCTCCCCCTCACCGCCCTCCTCCCTCAGCCTGAGACAGCCGTTATGAAAATAACCCGATTGGTAACCGGCTGCACTTCCTCTCCCAGCGGCGGCTCCAGGCCCTGCAGCAGGCAGCCGGCTGTGGGTGGGCGAGCGGAGCATAGAACCAGGCTGAGCGACAGCCCAGTAGCTTCCCCTCCACCTGGCCTGAGACAATCCAGCCCATGCCTTGGCTTTGGGACAAGGTCTAAAGAGGGAAAAGCGGAGGCCGGCCACCAAATGCCCTCTCACACCCACAGGATGGGTTTGCTAGGGTCGGAGGCAGCTAAGCATACCGACTCCGGACAAAACAACCACAAAAATAAATATCTGTGGAGTGTTTCACAACTTAGAAAGCACTCTTCCACCGGCATTATAGACAGGAGGCCGGTAGTTCCCCTTGCAGGAGGCATTACTGTCCCCACTGAACAGAAGGGGCACCCAAGGCTTGTGGAAGCCTTTGACTTGTGCATACCTATGCACAAGTGCCTGAGCTATGGACTCCAGAGTCTGGGTCTTCTGGCCCTGCCAATGGGGCCTTTCAGAGCTGCCTTGGCTCTCCCAAGCTCCAGAATGCCCTGTAAAGGCCAGCCCAAGTTATACATGCCCTGCCTGGAATGCCACCCCCAGATTACAGTCCTGTCATGGCTCCCTGGGGTCTGGAGTGACAGCTGTCAAACTTCTTGATCCCCAGAGCCCATTATACTCAAAACCCATCACATTTTAACATAAATAACATATTTTTATGAAAGATAAATGATATTTTCTTTTTTTTTCTTTTTGTAGAGACAGAGTTTCACTTTATGGCCCTGGGTAGAGTGCCGTGGCATCACACAGCTCACAGCAACCTCCAACTCCTGGGCTTAAGCAATTCTCTCACCTCAGCCTCTCAAGCAGCTGGGACTACGGGCGCCTGCCACAACGCCCAGCTATTTTTTTGTTGCAGTATGAACCCGCCACCCTCGGTATATGGGGCCGGTGCCTTACCGACTGAGCCACAGGTGCCGCCCCGATAAATGATATTTTCTATTTTTTCTTTTTTGAGACAGAATCTCAAGCTGTCACCCTGGGTAGAGTGCCGTAGCATCATAGCTCACAGCCAACTCAAACTCTTGGGCATAAGTGATTTTCTTGCCTCAGCCTGCCAAGTAGCTGGGACTTCAGGTGCCCACCACAACGTCCGGCTACTTTTTGGTTGCAGTTGTCATTGTTGCTTAGTAGGCCCGGGCTAAGTTCGAACCCTCCACCCTAGGTGTATGTGGCTGGTGCCCTGCCAACTAAGCTATGGGTGCCACCAATAAATGATATTTTCTAAAACAAAAGAAAAATTAGTGAAGAGGCACATCATTTTTACATTTTTGCAAATCTCTATGTCTGGCTACATAGAAGATAGCTGGATTCTCACATCTACCGCTGCATTAATATCATGCAGCGCCATGTTGTTTTGGTTTCTTAAGGGTTAGTTGCAATGTGCCAAATGAAACCTCATCAATGAACTTTTCACTTGTCTATCTTGCATTTTGATTTTTTTTTTTTTTTTGACACAGAGTCTCAGTGCCATGGTGTCATCATAGCTCACAGCAACTTCAAACTCTTGGGCTCAAGTGATCCTCTTCTCTCAGCCTCCCAAAGAGCTAGGATAACAGGAGTGAGCCACTAAGCCCAGCGCATTTCAAATTATGTAAAGTCAAGCACTGGTCATTGGAAAATATTGGCTTATGGTGTTATGCAGAGCTTCCAAATGCTGACACATTTCATTATACAATATCAAAAATCACATTTGGGGCAGTGCCTGTGGCTCAAAGGAGTAGGGCACCGGCCCCGTATGCCAGAGGTGGCGGGTTCAAACTCAGTGCCGGCCAAAAACTTCAAAAAAAAAAAAAAAAAAAAACACATTTGCTGGGTCAGTAGCTAGTGTGCCAGCCACATACACTGGAGCTAGTGGGTTTGAATCCAGCCCGGGCCTGCCAAACAACAATGAGAACTACAACCAAAAAGTAGCCAGGCGTTGTGGTGGGCACCTGTAGTCCCAGCTACTTGGGAGGCAGAGGCAAGAAAATTGCTTAAGCCCAAGAGTTTGAGGTTCTATGAGCTTTGATGTCATAGCACTCTACGGAGGGCAATAAAGTAAGACTCTGTCTTCAAAAAAAAAAAAAAAAATCACATTTGCTAACATCACTACTGACCTCAGTAGAAAAGTTTTATGTCCAGGGAAGCTGTCAGCCTCTAGACAGGGGATAAAAAGTTTTAAAATTCTCATTCTTGTTCAAAAGCTCAAATGTCATCACTAGCAACAAATGGTGAAACTGTTTTTGAAGTGACAGGCTCAATTCATTCATTTTTGACAAAATGTCTGCCAAATACCCAAGTCTGACTAGTTTGTCAGGTGTTTGAGTAAAAATGGAGTGCTTAAAAAAAGCAACTAGTACAGCTCGCAGCTCCATCACACGAGACATTTTCCTCATCACGGTTCGGTTTGCAGTATAATGGCTTCTGTATATTTCACGTTTCTTCACACAAAATATTAAAGATGATGTATACTCAAGGGTCTAGACTATAAAATTAATAATTTTTGCTACTTAAAAAAAGTAAGTACGGAGTAAGGAATACAATGCTGGGGCCACCGCCTTGACTCATGTAAGGTCCCTGCAGTTCCACCCCCGAGGGCTTTTGCACCATTGGCACACGTTAGCATGGCACATGTTAGCATGGCAAACAGCATGAACCAGAGCAGCTCTAAAAATATGATGATAAAAATAGTTTTGACCTCACCAATCCTCTGAAATGGGCTAGGGCACCTCTAGGACAATACTTGCAGACCCACAGAGATTCAGAGTAAATTCTAAACCCTTCAGCCTGACAGGAGTTGCTCCTGCAGTGAGCTTCCTGTGCTGTGACACAAAGCTTGGTCCTAACTGAGTCAACCTACTCTCTGCCCCCCATTCTGGCTGTGCCCAGCTCATTGCTGCACCTGGCAAGCCTTCTGCCCTGAATACTGGCTTCCCTCCTCCCAACCCGGTAACAAAATCTCACCTGTGCACAGCTGCCTCAGCCAACAACACAGGACTCCCACTGAGAGCTCCACCCCACGCATCTGGCTACTCTGCCACTGAAACCCTAGAAGGACCACTTCTTCCAAGTCCTTATGCCTTGTTCCTCTACCAGAATGTAAGCTCCTGGGGGCCAGGTGAAATGCATCTGCCAGCATGGGGCCTGGCAGTGAGTCCTGTGTTTACTGCTGATCAGCTCCGGAGGAAGGAACAGGGAATTCCCTGGAGGAGGGGACAGAGCCTTCATTACCACACCCAAGAGTTGACCACAGGGATCAGGCTGTCCCAGGCCACTTCTCTTTGCTGGGCACAGAAGATGGCAAAAGCACTGTTTTTTTTTTTTTTTGTAGAGACAGAGTCTCACTTTATGGCCCTCGGTAGAGTGCCGTGGCCTCACACAGCTCACAGCAACCTCCAACTCCTGGGCTTAAGCGATGCTCTTGCCTCAGCCTCCCGAGTAGCTGGGACTACAGGCACCCTCCACAACGCTTGGCTATTTTTTGGTTGCAGTTTGGCCGGGGCCGGGTTTGAACCTGCCACCCTCGGCATATGGGGCTGGCGCCTTACCGACTGAGCCACAGGTGCCGCCCCAAAGCACTGGTTTTTGTGGCTACCTTCCTCTTCTCTCCAGAGGACCCCAAGAGTAACAGCTGGTTGTCCCTTTATAGGCTGGGTGCCACTGCCACTCCATGTTCTCCATGGCTTTCCTTATGAAACCAAGATTTGGTGATATCAAGTCAAGTCACAAGGTGAAGTTAGGGGATAAGGAGGAGGGAGGAAGGGACTGTTTTAGATGTTTGGGGGCAGAGCTAGGACTCCAACTCTGAGCTCCTTGATGAGATATGACCAGTCTCTTCCTTCATGTCTCAGAGCCTGGCCTCTACTAGGCCTGAGAGAGATATTGTGGGATGAATGACTGGGCTCCCTACTGTCAGCCAAGCAAAATGCAAAGACCTGGGTCTGACAGCCAACAGGCCTCCCAGCCACCTCTCCCATCTCTTTCACATTTTTTCTATTTTATTAGACAAATATGTAACTCACTCCACCAGACACCATTCTAAGTGTTTCATAAACATCAAGCTATTAGTCCTCATGAAAATAGTTGGTATTATTATCTCCATTGCCTATATCCTCATAGTACAGATGAGGAAACTGAGGTACACAGAGGTTAAGTCACCTTCCTGAGCTCATCAGCTGATCTGTGGCAGGGCTAGGGTTCAAACACAGCAGTGCACTTCACAGCATGCTCTCATCCTCTCTACCTCTGAACGCTTCTGTCAAACAAAACACCACAGCTCCCTTTTTATGCCTCTGCACTTGGCACCTGTTATTCTTCCTCTACCTGGAATAGCACTCCCCTCTTCTGCTAAATGAATTCTCCTTTATTTTTCTCTCCTCTTTTAAGAGATGGCTTAGGTTGGGTGCAGTGGCTTATGCTTGTAATCCTAGCACTCTGGGAGGCCAAGGTGGATCTCTTGAGCTCCGGAGTTCAAGATCAGCCTGAGCAAGAGTGAGACTCCAGGGGCGGCGCCTGTGGCTCAGTGAGTAGGGCGCCAGCCCCATATGCCGAGGGTGGTGGGTTCAAACCCAGCCCCGGCCAAACTGAAACCAAAAAATAGCCGGGTGTTGTGGCGGGCGTCTGTAGTCCCAGCTGCTCGGGAGGCTGAGGCAAGAGAATCGCGTAAGCCCAAGAGTTAGAGGTTGCTGTGAGCCGTGTGACGCCACGGCACTCTACCCGAGGGCGGTACAGTGAGACTCTGTCTCTACAAAAAAAAAAAAAAGAGTGAGACTCCATAGCTACTAAAAATAGAAAAACTATCCAGGTGTTGCGGCAAGCATCTGTAGACCCAGCTACTTCAGAGGCTATGGCAAGAAGGTTGCGTGAGCACAAGAGTTTGAGATTGCTGTGAGCTATGACACCATAGCGCTCAACTGAGGGTTACAAAATGAGACTGTCTCAAAAAAAAAAAGTTAGAAAAAAAGAACAGATGGCTCAGATGTTGGCTCTACTGGAATGTTCTTCCCAGTCCCCTCTACCAGAAGGGATAGCTGTCCCCATACTTGGGCCCCTCCCAGTTATTTGGGACCACAGCTTTGGCTTAAAAGTCTGTATCCACCACCAGACTGTGAGCCCTGGGACCTCTCATTGATCATAATTGAATCCTCAGGGCCTGGAAGTGCTGGGCAGGGTTTGAAGACTGAAAGGGAGAGAAAAGTGAACAGCCCAGGCTTAGCCTGCATCAAGGCCACAGCAGAAGCTTCAGGCAGCTACAGTGAGCCAGCCGCCACCAGCCCTGGAGGCCTTCCTGCTAGCACTGGATGGACAAGCTGCAGTCTGGCTAAGTGCTTCTGTGTCAGAGGCAACCCCGAAACCCATCCCTGATGGGTATGCTGATGTGTCTCCCTCTGAGTCTCCGAAGGGGCCTTTGTTACATGCCCTCCCCTTGGCCCCCACTCTTCTCTAGTGACTGTTCTCTCTCCTTGCCTTCTCCTGTGTCTCCAGACAACTCCCATTCCCCATCTGCTAGAAGCATTTCTCCCTTACCCTCTCATTCAAAATTTAAGTGCCCCCCACCCCAAAAGACCTTCTGAGAATCAGCTATCAGCTCCTGGGGGCCCCACCCAGCCTTCCAGGCTTCTCACACTGGGGACAAAGGTCTTTATTATGGATTTGGACTCAAAGGTCCAGAGAGGTTCTGCTTCTGACCAGCTATATGACCTCAAGCTAAGCCTTTTAACCTGTTTGAATCTTAATTTTTTCATCTGATAAACTGGGCTAATACCTACTTTGTCTTTCTTATGGGATTGTTGCAGGGTTGAAGGAGAAAGTATATGTTCATGGTAACCAATTCTTCAGTTTACCAAAAGTTTAAAGAAAGAAAAAAACTCCAGAGGCCTAAAAATTAGGACAACCACTTTGAAGCACAATTTGGCAACATCTATTTAGCTCAAGATACACATACCCTGTGACCAAGCACTGGTGGATGAACACACAGGATTGCTTGCAATGGCAAAAATCTGCAAACTACCTAAATGTCCACCAGTAAGAGACAGGGCAAATAAGCTGCTGTTACAAAAAGAATGGTTAAAATGGATTCACTAGAGCTCATGGTTAAGATGGTTGAATCTCTAAAACAATGTTGAGGGTAAAATCTAAATTCTGAATATGTCTGGTGTGCCAATTAAACCAAGGTAAAATATACAAAATTGTACTAATCATACTATTTCTAGGGATGCATACCTATGGAGGAAAATTTTATAAACAGGTGTAAGAACAAACTCCAAAGTTAGAATCATGATTTCCTCCATCTCTATCTATCTAAAGCGCATGTGGGGTAATGGTAAGATCTGACCAAGCTGCATGCTGGGCATTATGTTAAGGTGTATTATCTTTTATTTATTTATTTTTTGAGACAGAGTCTCACTGTATTGCCCTCGGTAGAGTGCTGTGGCGTCACAGCTCATAGCAACTTCAAACTCTTGGGCTTAGCCTGGATCAAGGCCACAGCAGAAGCTTCGGGCAGCTACAGTGATTCTCTTGCCTCAGCCTCCCGAGTAGCTGGAAGTATAGGCACCTGCCACATCACCCGGTTATTTTTCGTTGTTGTCCTTGTTGTTTAGTAGGCCTGGGCCGGGTTCAAACCTACCAGCTCTGGTGCATGTGGCCAGCACCCTAACCACTGAGTTATGGGTGCCGAGCCAGGTGTATTATTTTTTAAATTGCAAGATGTTTAATGCTTTTCAAAAGATTTCAAAATAATAATAATTTTTTTTTTTTTTTTTTTTTGAGACAGAGTTTCACTTTGTTGCCCTGGGTAGAGTGCTGTAGCGTCATAGCTCACAGAAACCTCAAACTCCTGGACTCAAGCGATTCTCTTACCTCAGCCTCCCAAGTAGCTGGGACTATAGATGCCTGCCACAGTGTCTGGCTATTTTTTAGAGACAGGGTCTCGCTCTTGCTCAGGCAGGTCTTGAACTCCTGAGCTCAAGCAATCCACCCGCCTCAGCCTCCCAGAGTGCTAGGATTACAGGTGTGAGCCACCGCGCCCCCCACAAAATAATTATTTTAAAAGACCCCGGAGGGAGACCAGCTCCCTGGGTCTTACACAGAGTTTCAGGATTCATTCCCTTACACCACCCTCATACTAGGCAGGTCACATCTTCAAGCCGGAAGGAAGGTCTCCCCGCAAGGGACAACTTCCAGATGTGGGTGGAAGGCAGCAGGTTATGTCAGTGGGGTACCCGTGTGGGCTGTGGAGCAAGAACCAGCTTGCCCCCTTTCATAACCACCCCCGCCTCTCTCTGTGTAAAATGTCAGCAAGCTAGGGGGGGAGGGGGCAGAGAGACAGGCAAGCTGTTAACCCGCAAGATGCTGGGAGGGGGCGTAGGTGGCGCAGGCCCCAGCTCCTAGACAGCTATTTTGGTGTGTGCTGTGATGGGCCTCAGCCCTGACAGGGGGAGGCCTCCACGTGGGAGCTCTGGGCTGGTGCTCTGCCAGGAGGGGGAGGAGGGCTCTGAGAGAGTGGAGGGGGTGAGTGCCAAACACAAATGAGGTTCTCCCTCGTCCTTCAGGCCACCCACTGACCCTTGGGTGATACTAGGAGCTCCTTTGAACATGTCTCTTGATTTTATTCTCCTTGTACCTTTGATGCAAGACTAAAGGTCAGTCTTGCCTTTCCACTCTAGACCCAGCCAAGGACGTGACAATCTGCTCCCAGTCCGTCCGGGTCCCGAAATCCTGGTGATCACTCTCCCTTGGGGTCCAGGAACAGATCACCTCGTGGGTATGATGCTACTCACACAAGAGGCTAAAAGCTTTTACTAAACCTATGGAGCACTCGATCCCCTTCTTAGACCCTGCCAGTTTAGGGATAGAAAATAAAAGAAGAGTGCTAAAAAGTAGGGCAGACTGATTTTAGGAAAAGACCCTTGGGTTGGGCTCCAATGTGAGCTGGATGATCCAGAACCAGAACCCTGACCTTTCTGAACCTTAGTTCCCACATTTGTAAAATGGGAATAAAACCAATTACAAATTAGTTGTGAAGATTATTTGAAATTGATGATTTACAAGGTTTTGTCAACTGTTAATCACCACAGGAAGATGAGGTGGTCCATTGCTCACCTCACTGCTGATGAATGTAGGCTCATCTCCTTGTCCTCTCCTTCCCAGGCCCCAGAGCGCTTGGTCTCACTCAAAGCCTGCTCTCATGACCTAACCATGTCTCTGGTGTCTCAGTTGAGGAAGGGGGCAAAGAGCAAAGATAGCAGAATGACAGGTCCTCAAGGACATTTGGCCACTGCTCTGGCCTACCTTTTCCTACCTGTGACCTGAGTGCCAGCCAGGCTCTATGCACCATAGGAATAGAGGGTCCCCACATGGAACACAGAGGTGGCTAAGAACAAAGAGTGCCTGGTGCTGCCCAGAGGTAATCCAGGAACGGGGGGGGGGGCAGGGGGGGGGAGGTGCAGTGAGCCAGGATGCAGGTGTGGCAGATTCCCCTTCCTGCACATACTGTTCCCAACATTCACTTAGAGGACTGCTCAGCTGGCAGCAGCACCTCCAGGAGGAGAAGCAGAGCGGGTGTGGAGTGGGGTTTAGAAGGTTGGAAGATGCTAGAAGAGCATTTCTCAGGAAGCAAAGGAGGTGTAGGGTCCGGTGATGTGGCACAAATGAACACCGCCCTGGGGGAGAGAACACCGGAGCCAGATAACCCCCAGCTAGCTGTGAGACCTTGGCTGAGTCAAGGCAACCTGGCTGCAGGCACCTCTATCTCAGGGATGAGGGGTGGGGTCAGTGACAAGGAGGCACAAGCCCAGCCCGCCTCCTGCTGCATTCTGATTGGCTCCGCCTTGGCAGCGGGTGTATCAGGTAGCTCACCAGAGGGAGGTGTCTGCAGTCCACCTATACAGGTCTCTGGAGCAAGTGGACTATCCGGAAGAAGGTCCAGGCCCACTGTCCTCCCACATGGCAGCTGCCGCCCCCTTGTGTCGCTCCAGCGACACTGCGGGACAAGTTCCAGGGTCAGCATCTGGACCTTGTGTGGGTTGAAGGGACTGAGACTCCAGCTTCCCCGACGGATCAGCACAGCCCAAGACTCGGGGCTTACCTGCCCACCCTCTTCCTCCTCTGCATGGGAGGACACTGGCAAATTCTGGGGAGGCCCCTGGGAAGCCCAAGAGGGCAGGCTTTTCTCTCACTCTCCCTAGCCCCAACTGAGGCTTTCTGTGACTGGGAGCCACTTAATCCTTCCTCATCCTTGCCAGACAGAACACCAACTCTTGGGCTGTCTTGTGCCAATTGAGAATCTTGGGCCATTCCACATCCTGGGATGTGACCTTTTTGGAGTATGGCACAGAGACAAAATGACAAGAATTGCCCGTGCTCTCCCCTGACAGTGTGTGGCAGGGGAGGGAGAATCCCAGCCTTGGTTTTCAGCCTCACCCAGCTCCACTCTGACACCTGACCTTGTGTGGGGTGCGAACAGGGCAAGCTGAACATAGCTCGGCCACTGAGGCCCGTTCTTCTTTCCCAAACTGGCTGGGACCCAAGGACTCTGGTTTGTACTCACCTCCCACAGCCACCTGGGCTGCTCCCAGCATTAGCCTAAGTGAGACAAACCACTCAAAGAGGCTTCCTCTTGCTCCTAGACATCCTGGCGCCACAGAGAGGGGTTCTCACCCTGAGCGAGAGGCGCCCCCCCCCCTTCAACTCATTCCTCCCACTCATTGGATAACTAACCCAACCAGGGGCTGCTTCCATTTGGGCTGCCTGTGGGCACCCTGTGCAGCCTTGACTTCAGGGCCTTGCTCACTGGGGCCATGTGGCATTGCCTCTCAATGGGACCTATTGTCTCACACCTGTTCCACAGGTGTGTCCCTGCCCTCTGGGAGCTTGTGACTTTGAGCTCAATGAAGGGCAGGGAATGGCAGCCCAGACTCTCAGGTTCCCAGAGGGCTCTGAAGGCTAAGACTCCTTATGTGTACATGTGCAAGCTGCCAGGTAATTTCTGATGCCCCTGGGGTGCAAAACCAGCTAATCCGCAAGCTGTGTGACCTGCCAGGACCAAGCTGCTGGGACCAAGCCAGAGGAAAAGTCCTCCCTCCATTTGGGTCCTGGAGGAAGAGGAGAGAGTCAACTTCCCTCCCACTTCTGACAACCCCTTAGGTCAAGGGAATCTGAATGTAAAGGTCCCCTCCTCCACTGAGGGTAGAGAACCAGATACCCTGGGATTGTAGCAGGGCCTATACCTCCTCTTCCTTATCCTCCTCAGGGAGGGGACTGATGGCTCCCAGCAAGAAGTGAGGTGGGATGGAGTTGGGGGTGGGAAGAATTCACATGCTAGGGAGGATCTGGCTCAGATTTATGTCTTACTGGGCTAAAAAAAAAAAAAATTTTTTTTTTCTTTTTTTTTAAGGGAGATGGCAGACTGCTCTCTAGATTCCAAGAGCATGATGCCAGTTGTGTGGAACAGACATGGGCTTTAAGGAAGGTGTCACAGAGACTGCTATTCAGAGACTGCTTTACCCGACTAGCCCAGGGATGGCAAACAAGTGGCCCATGTGCCATCACAACCCCCTTCCAAGCCCACAGCAGACACTGTTAATTATCTATGGAACTTTCCCAGTGAGCCAAGATCCAAATGCAGAATTCTCTACACAGCATCAGCAGTCTTGATCCTCCCTTCTAGCCACTGTCTAGTCACTTGTTGGCCCCACTCAGCACCAAGGCTTGGGGTATGTTTGTGGGTGAAGGGATCAGGAAGGGGGAAATGCAGAGGGTGGATGTCCCAGGACAAGCAGGAGCTGGTTTAAGACTGAGCATGGAACCTGGGAAAAGAGGGAGGGGTGATTTCAGCTGGGGCATTGAGTATTTTTACCTGAGGCTGGCCACTAGCAAACAAAGGTAGTGAGAACAGATAAACAGCAGTGAAAGGGTCAGCACTCAGAGCAGGCACCAGCAGGTGGGAATGTGTATTTCCAAACATCTGTCTCCTCTCCCTCCCCCCTCCCCCCAATCAAGTCAAGAGGAGAGAGGCCAGCCCCAGTGGGCACTGGCTATCTCAGCTCCCAGGCTTGTCAGGAGAAACGCTCCCCACTGTCTTCTCCCCAACTCTACTGGGTTCCCTGAGTGTATTCATTTTTAAAGGTGCCACTGCCCCTAGCACAATGTTCCCAAACTGGGGAAACTCCTTATATGCGTCCAGAGGAGCTATTTGATTTTCTCACTAGACATCAGAGCATTTACACTCTCCAGAATGACATAATACTGTGCTGCCCAAAAGTGGTGGCACATTCAGAATCACCTGGGAAACTTTAAATAATGCCCAGGCCCCACCTCTAGACCTGATGAGTCTGGTAAAATCCAGATGTGCCCAAGTAAAATCTAGGAATCTGTATTTCTTTTTTTTTTTTTTTGTAGAGACAGAGTCTCACTTTACTGCCCTCGGTAGAGTGCCATGGCCTCACACAGCTCACAGCAACCTCCAACTCCTGGGCTTACGCAATTCTCTTGCCTCAGCCTCCCGAGCAGCTGGGACTACAGGCGCCCGCCACAACGCCCAGCTATTTTTCTGTTGCAGTTTGGCCAGGGCTGGGTCCGAACCCGCCACCCTCAGCATATGGGGCCAGCGCCCTACTCACTGAGCCACAGGCGCCACCCCTAGGAATCTGTATTTCTTTCTTTTTTTTTTTTTTTAATTTGGCCGGGGCTGGGTTTGAACCCGCCACCTCCGGCATATGGGACCGGCGCCCTACCCGCTGAGCCACAGGCACTGCCCAGGAATCTGTATTTCTTAAAGCTACCTAGGCCACTGTGATATTGTTTGGGACGCTGGTACAGAAAGAGGGATGTGGATTTTGGAATCAGACCAACTTGAATTCAGACCCTGTCTTTGCCTATTACTTGCTAGGTGACTCTGGGCAAATCACTTCTTTCTCTGATTAAGGGCTTCTCTCATCTATAAAAATAGAGAAATAATACCTATCCTGCTTATTTTAGAGAATTACACAAAGGTACCTGTTAGATCTCTTGCTTCTTGCTCATCCTCCTGAATGTGCCTAAGGCTAATCCCTACATGCACAAACCTATGTCATTCAGAGGGGCATAACCACAGGTCAGGAGAGTCCCACACTTGGTGCCCTGTGGGCAGCAACAGGAAGCCTCTGGTGGAGCCCCTCCCTCCCCCTGCTGAGCTGTGAACACTGGAGGCTACATCCTGCAGGGCTAGGTGTAAACTGTTCCATCTTGCAGGGCTGTGGGTGACAAAACAGAGGTACTGGAAACTTCATTCCCTGCCCTGTTTTATATGACATTGAAGCCTGCATGATTTCACAAGAGCCCATGGAGCTCCATCTGCCAGTGTAGGGATCCAGATCTCTGTGTGGGCTCAGTGACAGTCTGGGTGCAAAGAGCAGGGTCCTGGCTAGGTTAAGGCAGGCAGAGGGCATAGGTCAGTATCAAAGGTATGTCAACCACACAACAGGAGACCACTCATGTTATTGGTAGGTGAAGTCTGCCCAGGGAAGGGGCAGGGCAAAGCTCAGGGGAGGCCAAATACCATGAATCCTGGGCAGCTGCAGAAAAGTCAAAGGGAAGCCTTGGGCAGACTCCAAGTGGTCAGAGTCCAGTCTGAGGTGGCTCTAGTCCTTGGCTGATTAGCTGCAAGCTTCCCAGCCACCAGAGAAGAGCAGGGTCATTCAGAAAAAAGCTCAAGGAGCCAGGTTGGTACTCCTGGGGCCCTATCATCCCTTACCTTACACCAAGACTGCCAGGGCAGACAGCAGCTCATAGCCAAGACCAGCACACATGCCATGAACTGCCTGCACTCAATCTTTCCACACCCTCCCCACAGTTCCTCACTAGAGTCCTGGTCAAAGCTCTGTCACAGGCACAATATGGTGACATTTAGAGTTCTATGGGGAGGGAGCAGGATGGAGCTTGAACAGACAGCAAAGATTCCAGACTACAGCCCACCCCATCCCTTCCCAGCAAGGACAGAGGGTAGGAGAGATGCTGACTGCCTAGCAGAGGTAGAGGATGGGGTCTCCCTGCTAATTAAGAGCAAGGTAGAGGGTGGCCCCTGTGGCTTAAGGAGTAGGGCACCAGCCCCATATACCAGGGGTGGTGGGTTCAAGCCCAGCCCCGGCCAAAAACAACTGCAAAAAAAAAAAAAAAAGAAAAAGAGCAAGGTAGAGCGATGGGCAGGCACCCGTAGTCCCAAGGAGGGGCTTAAAATGCTGAGCAATTAAATTCAGTGGTCAGTGCGTGGGGACAAGCCACGAGTCGTCACAGTATCAGCAAGGCTGTATTCTGCCGATCCCATGCAGTGACAGTAGGCAACGGGGTTTCATGGAAGCCCAAAGGGCAGCGTGACTCCCTCCTCACTAGTGCTAAGAGGCTTAGAGAGACCCTGTACTATCAATGCCACGAGACGGGTGACGAAAAATGGGGCCCTACCTGCTGGTGCCAGGTGGTTGGGGTGATTCTGTCTCGTTGCTGGAGGGTTGGGCGCTGACCCTCCCACGGTATAGGTGAGGCTCACTAAACTGCCGGTACCTGGGAATTACTCTCAGCAGGTGCCAGTGCCCCAGCGACTGGTACTTCCCATCCCCGGGCGGAGGGGAATGACCCCCCCCCAAGCAGTGCCAACGCCAAGACCGCCCGTATAGACGGTGCCGGGGTAGATCTCCATCTGGTGTCAGTACTGAGGTGGCCCGAACCGCTAGGGGCCGAGGAACGTCCCCCAGAGACAAGCGCGGTACCTGTCCTGCCCGCCACCCCACTCACCTGTGCCCGAAGAGCCTCAGCCCTGGGAAGCGCCGCTTGCTCAGGCGCCGCGGCGCCTTGTCCAGTGCGGGACTGGCGTCGTGCTCGGAGCCGCTGGACGAGGCGGAGGCCGACTCGGAGTCGCTACTCCGGGCCTCGGGGCTGCCGTCCCGCGGCTCCATCCGGCCCTAGCCCCGGCCGGCGGTGGGCCCGCGGGAGACGCCCATGCCGGGCAGGCGGCCGGGGCTCAGCACGCCCGCTCCACGCCGCCCGCCGAGGCCATAGCGCGCGCTCGCTCCGCCCGCCCTGCGCCGCGCGGCCCCGCGCCCCACGCCCAGGTGCCGGGGAAGCGGCTGCCGCCGCCGCTCCAGGAAGTGCCGCCAGCCGCGGCCGCAGGACCCCGCATAGCTGGCCGGGCCGCTGCCTGCCCGCCGCGGAGCACGCCCCCTCGGTCGCGCGACGGCACTGGGCCCGGGGCGCCCTCTGCCGGCGGTCGGCTGCGCCACTGCCCGCCAAGGCGGTCAGAGGGGCGGAGCAATAGAGGGGTGGGGCGATCTAGGCCCCGCCTCTCGGCCGAGTGGCCGAGCGGCCTGGATGGGACTGAATCTCTCTGTCAGACGCTTGCACTGTGCGCACCCGGACACACAATCGGTTCCTCCCCCAAGCCTTCCCGCACCAAACAGCCTACATGCTCTCAAGTACACCCCCGAGGGCGGCTGTCCCCACCTCCCCTCCCACATCCACACAGAACATATTCTGCCCTCCTCCACCTGTGCCTACTCAAGGCAGCTCACAATCTCCATCCTTACCCCCTGGGCCTCCCAGATCACACCCACAGGAGCAAAAGTCACATAGTACTCCCCATGCACACAGAACAAACACGCCTCTCACACACAATTATACTTACGCATTATTCAAACTAACACTTCTTGCCCAGCCTCTCACATTTGTGCCCAAAGTCACTTAATGACCCTCACGCCAACAAAGAACTCATACATTTCTCATGCAAATTCATCCTTCCACAGCTACTCATGATGGCCTCCAATCCTCTCACCCACTGCTAACACACCTCAGCACAATATTCAATGGAACCTATAGAGGTCATACTACAGGAATCACCGGTGCACTTCTTACATACTCATAAATACACATAAGGACAACAGGTATGGACTACCACCTTCATTCATAAACCCACAGTCCCACAGAGAACATATGCATCTTTTTCCTATGAACAAATATCCCCTAGACAATGGTTATGGATGACACATCCCTTTTACACACACACATGCTCTTATTCACAAATATACTTCTCATGCACATATGAACACATCCCCAAAGACAACAGCAGTCATGCCTCTTCACAAATCAGAGCAATTGAAACCAGATTGGTTGCTTGCTGGGGCACAGCCATCACAAATGCCTAGGCAGTCTCTGATTGTCCCTGCAGAGATGGCAAAAGGAGGCCAAGAAGTTGGAGAATGTGGTCTTCTTTTTCCCTAAACCCTGCCCCTTGGTGCCCACACCAACTGCCCACTGGTTCTGTTTGCACTCTTCTCTGCAAAGCCACATCCTGTGTCACCTTCACTTTTACCTTCTCCTCTGGGGTTCTTATAGCCCTTTTTCCAGCTGCAGACAGCCACAAATAGCTAGTGCTGGGGGCTGTGACTTGTGGGACAACCCACGATTTTGAGAAATAGCTGGCACCTAGAGGCCCACAACCTTCTCCTAGCTTCTTACAGTTTCCTGTAGATCTAGAGAAGGTCTGATCAGGGTCATGGGCCCCAGGCCTCCAGGCAGCAACTGGTGCCAGAGTGACCAGCAGGAGAAGGGCAGAGACATCCCCAAGTAGGCCTGACATGGGCCTCCTGCAGGGCATGGATCCCTTTGGGGAAGTTTCCCAATGGTTCATACCCCAAGCTCTGAGGAAAGAGGTCAGAGGCAGCTGAAGAACTATTGAGTTTGCACAAGACCTTATAGCTGGTTCTTAAGACCAGCATCCCATGCCACACTCTGTGGGAGCTCCTCTGCCCAGATTCCCCTGCTGTTAGCTCCTTTGCCTCCTAGTCTCCTGAACTAGCTCAGCCTTCCACCACAATGCCCCCAACAGTGCAAACACCAGAGCTTCTCCTACCTGCCAAGGACTCCCTTGACCTTCTCTGTGCCTCCACAGAGCTGCCGGATAAGGGATGGGTCACCCCACTTCTGCCACCTCCTACCCCAGATGAAGACTCAGAGAGGGATGGAGATTCCTGTGCCCGCTCCCAGGCCACCCCTTGTACCTACTGTGTCTGGGGTGTCTCAGCTGGGATCTGCGGCACGTCCCAGGAACGGTAGCGCCACATCTGCCTCAGTGCCCCTGGCCGCTCCCCTTCTTCTGCCCCCAGCGCCTCCGCTGGGCCCAGAGCTGAAGCCTCATCGCAGCTTTCCCCGGCACTGTGGCCAGCCCCTCGTTCGCTCATCCTGCCCAGCGACTCTCTTCCTCTTTCGGCACTTCCTGACTGGGGGGCCCTGTAGAGCCCAGCTGGCTGCCCGAGCAGAGGTCCACGGGTCTCGTAGGCGCCTTCCGCTGGCTGGGGTAGGAGCCTGGCTGGGGCAAGGAGCTACACAGGAGGGCAAGGGGCAGGTAGGGACAAGCCCAGCCCAGCAGTCAGGAGACAGCCCAAGAGTCAGAGGATGCCAGGCAGCCACCAGGCCTGCCTGGGCTGGAATCCACACCTCAGCCCCAGTCTGTTTTTTCTCTTCACTTCTCCGATTTTCACCTCTGGGTCCTGGTTGAGGTCTACCACTTCATGATAACCACTAGGTATGCGAGATGGGGTGCCCAGCCCACATACAGCTCTCTTTCCTTAGCACCACTGTGTGCATTGCACCATCTAACGCAGGGCTGGGCACACAGAACAGTGATGTATGAAAAGAGCAATGAGGATGGAGCCTGCGACATGGGCTCATGTTCCATTTCTGCCACTTTCCAACTATGTGGCCTGGATCAGGGCATAACTCTGAGTCATTTAAATCAGTTTTGGAACAAGGTAGGTTATGAACAGGTAAATTAATAAATACATGTATCAGAGAGTTTTTCTGAGTGTCAGTTTTCTCATCTGTAAAATGGAGTGGTAATAGATTTCATGGAGTTATATGAGGATTAAATAAGAGGTGAAAGCATTTACAAATTAATTCATCCAATAAATACTTACTGAGCACCTTCTGTTCCACAGGGAGTGCATCAGAGTATAGCAGTGGGTGCGGCAGAAGGGCTGTATCCTCACAGAGCTTAGACTCTAGTGGGGAAGACATCCAGGAAACAATCTATATAGGATATAATGTCAGGTAGCAAGCTGTGCTATAAAGAAAGATGAAGGGAGAGGAAGGGGGAAGAGAGTGATAATGGGAGTGCTACTTAGGTAGGGAGGATGAGGAAGGCACTTCTGAGCAGGTGACACTTGAGAACAGACCTGAATGGGAGAGTGAGCTGTGTGCCTATCTGGGAGAACAACATTCTAGGCAGAAGGAACAGTAAGAGCAAAGCCCCTGAGCAAGGAATGTACTTGATGTGTGTGGAGAAGAGCAGAAAGGCTGGCCTGGGCAAAGCAGGGTAGAGGGGTGCGGAGGGGAGTGCTCTAGGAGCTGGAAAGATTTCCAGAGGCCAGACTGGGCTGGAGTTCAAGGCCATTATGAGGATTTAGTAGATAGACGTACTCTTTACTAAGCCATATATGTACTCTTTATTCTTAGGGTTGGTGCTGGCGAGGAAATTGTACCTTTAATCATACTGCTGTAGACTTAGGTCCTTAGTTGGATATGTGTTTGTCACCCCCCAAAAGGTTGTGAATTTCTCAAGGGCAGAAATGGTGTCAGTTCAGTTCAATAAACATTTGTGCTATGGAACCTGCAGATATAGGATGTACACAATGCCATTTGGACCCTTAGAAAGCTCCATCTGGTGCTGTAATCACCTTTGTGTCCCTTGTGCCTGGAACAATATTTTTCAATAAGTATTTGTTTCATAAATGTATGCTGTTTAATGAAATTAATACTCAGTAATAATAAAAACAATAGCTTATATTTCTTCAATACTTCTGTGCCAGACACCTTACTGAATACATAAAGTAGCTCAGTGAATCCTCTTAATGACCCCTGGAGGTAGATCTCGTTATTTCCCTCCTTTTACAGATGGGGAAATTAAGGCACAGAGCTGCTAATCTTACTAGTCTAAAGTCATCCAGCTGGTAAGTGGTGGAAGTAAGTATCAAACCCCAGAGTCTGTGCCTTAAATAAGACATCCCATTTCTCCTTTAAGATTAGGAACATGGCCAGTTGATGCCCTTGAAGCACTCCCTTTCTCCCTCCAGCTCATCATCTCTGAATCTCTTAAGGTAGATCCTGAATGCTGTGGCCCACCAGATACTTTGTCTGTCAGAGCACAGCCTATTCTGGAAGGTGGCTGTTGCAGGGCCCTGCCCTCTTTTCCTAGGCATTCTGCAAGTAGCTTGAGCAGTAAAACAGAGGAAATGGGGCTGGGTTTGTTTTCCATCTGAGGCTTCTGGCAGCCTTGGAGCAGCAGAAAGCAGGAAATGGAGCTCCTGGAGGGGAAGTGAGTGGGCTAGAAGCTTTGAGCGGCAGAGTGGTTCTGACTGTGAGACCAGGATCACTTCAGCCTTGTACTCCACAAAGCTATCACTACCAGCTTTGCTTTTCAAATGGGGCGGGGAGGACAAGACTGGAAAGGACAGGTGCACAGGGCCAGGGAAAATGCCCTTGGCATTTCCTAGGACAACATGTGCCAGCACTGGGGAGCTGGGGACCCCGTAGAAACCACCCAGGTACACACAGGAAGAGGAATCTAGGTAAGAAAATTATTCTGGGCTTTTTTGAGGCCCCAGAGGGTGAGGTGTTCTACTTTCCATGGCCTGGATGAGCAAGTGGGAGGTGGGGAAAAGAATGTACCAGGGCACCAAACACTCAACCCATGACCTGGACATCCTCTGCCCTCAAAACCTGCCAAGCCAGCCTCCTTGGCCTGACCTTCAAGGCTCCTCATGCTCCTTGTTTTTTGGCCTCTGTTTCCCTGCAGAGATTTCTCTCTGCTCATGTCATGCTGGTGCCTGCCCCAAAGTAGGTGTTCAACAAACCTTTTTTCCTTCTCTCTTTTTCTCACTCCTTTCACATGCCACCCTGACCCCTGCTGTTCCATTCTGCCTATACTGTTCTCCTTCCTGGTCTTCCCTTAAAGTATGGCCAATCAAAATCTCCATCCTTCAAATCTCAGCTCAAGCAGCAAATGTGGGAAGGGCCCTTGCTGTGTGACTCTGGGTTGGACCAGATGATGTCTAAGATCTCTGTTAGATCTGAGAGTCTCATTTGAATCTTCTTCCCAGATCTCTAGGTTTTCCCACCTTTATTCAATCATATGGCAAATATTTTACAAACACCAACTAAGTGTCAAACGCTGCTCCTGAGTCAGCTTTCCCAGCCTTGCTGACTCACCTCTGACATTCATTTTTGTTCCCAATGATATTCCCATACTATTTGACCTTTTATGCACACTAGTCTTGTCTCCTTACAAGATTCTTTTTTTTTTTTTTTTGTAGAGACAGAGTCTCAATGTACCGCCCTTGGTAGAGTGCCGTGGCGTCACACGGCTCACAGCAACCTCTAACTCTTGGGCTTACGCAATTCTCTTGCCTCAGCCTCCTGAGTAGCTGGGACTACAGGCGCCCGCCACAACGCCCGGCTATTTTTTTGTTGCAGTTTGGCCGGGGCTGGGTTTGAACCCGCCACCCTTGGCATATGGGGCCGGCGCCCTACTCACTGAGCCACAGGTGCCGCCCTCCTTACAAGATTCTTGAACCCCACGGAGCTCCTTGCTCAGTGCAGGGTACACGAGTCTATGCTCTGTGACTTCCTATGGAAGTCAAATTGGGTAGAATATAGGTGTTCAAAAAGCTAAGCAGGGAGAGAACTGCCTTCTTGTTTGCATAAATGACTGTGGTGAGACATGGAAGATTTTTAAAGTCTACACTTCTCCCTAGAAACTGTGCCAGTGAGCCCAGCACCTGATGAAGCCCTTGGAACAATGCAGAGCCAGAGGTTACCTGCTGACTGCTGGCCCCTACCACAGAGGAGACAGATGTACCTGAATTGGGCTGCAGGTACTGCTGGCTAGTAGCAGATGGCCATTTATTAGGTGCCTTCTGGGCAGCCTCATTAAAATCATGAGCAGGAGAAAATCTGGAAAAGGGGCTTGAGACCCTCGCCCACTGGGGCAAGAAAGCTGCAGGTACAGCTTTGGCAGTTCAGCAGTCACTGGTGGTCCTTTAAACCACCATCTCTCCTGGAAGCTATTCTTTGGTACTTCCCAGGTTCTCAGGCTGGAGGCGAAAGAGGAGCCTAGGTGTCTCTCCTCTACTTTGGGTCTGGATCTGCACTAAGGGGCTTGCTTCTGTTTCCAGCCTATACTACACCAGACCCTCAGGGCTGGGTCAGCAGTCCTCTTGCCCTCCAATCTGCAGTCCTCTTGCCCTCCAATCTGCAGGGTCGTAAGCCTTGATTGCATAACCACTTTTCAGCCCCTTACCACCTGTCCTAGTACCTCACCTGGGGCTGTGTGCACTTAGCACAGAGCCAAAAGGAACAATCCACAGGGACAAAAGTCTAGGGCCAGGCGTCCTCAAACTTTCTAAACAGGGGGCCAATTCACTGTTCCTCAGACCGCTGGAGGGCTGGACTATAGTTTAAAAAGAAAAAAAACCCAGGGCGGCGCCTGTGGCTCAGTGAGTAGGGCGCCGGCCCCATATGCCGAGGGTGGCGGGTTCAAACCCAGCCCCAGCCAAAACTGCAATAAAAAAAAAAAAAAAATAGCCGGGTGTTGTGGCGGGCGCCTGTAGTTCCAGCTGCTCAGGAGGCTGAGGCAAGAGAATCACGTAAGCCCAAGAGTAGAGGTTGCTGTGAGCCGTGTGACGCCACGGCACTCTACCCGAGGGCCGTACAGTGAGACTGTGTCTACAAAAAAAAAACAAACAAACCTATGAACAAATTCCTATGCACACTGCACATATCTTATTTTGAAGTAAAAAAACAAAAAGGGAACAAATACAATCACACTGCCTCATGTGCCTCATATGGCCCGCGGGCCGCAGTTTGAGGACCCCTGGTCTAGGCCCTTGAGCTTGACAGAGTGAAAAGGGCTTTGGAGTAGAGCACATATGAGTCCAGATCCTGGCTGTAGTGTGACTGGCTTCTGTGACTTTAACAAATTGCTTAGCTTCTCTGAAGCTTAGCTGCCCACTGGCCCTAAAAGCCCCTCTCGCTCTGCTCACTCTGATTAGCCTTTCTTCCTCAAGCATCTATAGGCTGAGAGCCCTGGTCAAGTGCAGCGGGGCCCAGCAGAAGCCTAGAGTCTAGCTGCAATTCCTTCCTCGTCCTCTTTGTATGTCATTAAGAGGTTTTCCTTATAGCTGGGCACCCATAGCTCAGTGTTTAGGGCACAGGCCTCATGCTCTGGGGCTGGTGACTTTGATTCCAACCTGGGCCTGCTAAACAAACAAACAAAAAAAGCCGAGTGTTGTGGTGAGTGCCTGAAGTCCCAGCTACTAGGGAGGCTGAGTCAAGAGAATTGCTTGAATCCAAGAGTTTGAGGTTGCTGTGAGCTATGACACCATGGCACTCTACCGATGGTGACAAAGTGAGACTCTCTCTCAACGAAAACAACAACAAAATAAGTTTTCCTTAGCCTGTACTATAACCCTTGTCCTTGGAACCTGGACCCTTTGGGGACCTTTCTGAACATTCTGCTCTGAGCATGCACCAACTGAAGCAAAAATGAGATTCCAACCTAGGCTTCCTGATGCTGGCCCACAAGCCACCATCTCAGCAGACACCATGGAACTTCTCAAATGCCATCGCCTAAACTGGCCCTCCTAGATCCCCTCTGAAATGCCCAAACGTCCTGTGCCCCTCTGGTGTGGGGTTGAACTGCTGGGGCATACCCCAAACTCCTTATGCCAAAGTGGAGCCAGCTAAGACCCTCCCTGCGATCCTAATCCCCACATGTTGGCCTTTAGGACGAGCCTGGGACCACCTCGGGGCACTGCTCTCCCTGCCCTTTGACTCACTGGTCAGTGTGAACCTCAGGTTCCCCGGAGGAGGAAGGAATTCCAGCCTGGGCCTAGGCCTGGACCCCGCCCTTCCGAAAGGAAGGAGAATGGATAGACCCAAGGCTTCTGGCTTCCTCTGGCAATGGTCCCCTCCCCCTGCTCCTGCTCAGCTCTCTGCCCCCGGTTTTTGCATTTTTAATTCAGGACAGAATGTGATCTCTTGCAGCTCCTTGCTTTATCCTGTTGCTATTTAAATTACAAATCGGCCCCATCTCCCTGTCACTCTTGGGTTATTTTTAGCTTCTGGTAAATAGCAGCAGAGAGAGTTGGATCAGGTGCCCCTCCCTCAAGGAGCTGTGTACCCACAGCCGTAGCCATGTGCCACAGCAGGGGGCTCCCTTCTCTGCCAGTTGGCACCCACAGTCCCTGCCAGCCAGCCGCTCTGTGGAGGTGGAGGGGGCAGGGCAGGACAGCATGCTGAGACCTGTGCACAGGCCCTTACTGTTGGTCCTTGTTAAGCTTCGCCATCCCCAGGTCTTACCACCTTCTGTTGTCCAGGGCCAGTCTCCCTCAGGACGCCCATGAGGAGATCCAGCTGCACTGGACGAAAGACCTCACTTGTGTTTCACCTCTGCTTTGAGTCAGGAACTCTGCATCTCTCTTCTTGCATCTTCCTAGCCAAGCTCATGAGTAGTAGTATTGTGGTTCCCATTTTCCAGAGGAGGAAACAGGGTCAGAGGTGAAGAGTGACTTGCCCAAGGGGCAGGGCTGTAATTCAAACCCAGGTCTCTATGTCCCAGAAGCCTGTGTGGACTTTTTTGGCACTCCCTCTCTTGGTGGGATGCATGTGCCACTGTGCCCCAGGCCTAGGTCCATTTCCAATGCCCTCCATCTGCTACATGTGCTCATCCTGTCTCTGTCTACTGGACTGGTCCATGGGCCATATCTGCTCCTTATTTTTGGGAACCCAGGAGTTATATTTATAAATGGTTAGGGAAAAGTGAGAGACTAAGATTTCGTGACAGTGGAAATTACATGACATGTAGTTCAGTGTCTATAAATAAAGTTTTACTGGAACCCTAGCACACTCATTCATTTACACATCACCTGTGACTGCCTTTGTCCTGCAACAGTAGAGTGAGTAGCTAGCTGTGCTACTTTTATCCAGGGAATGTCCCATATGTCCACCTCAGGCAGTGCTCAGCCCAGGGCCAGGAAGCCCCCTGCTGGTCACACCCCAGCACTTCATCTCACATTTGACCCCTTTTATTCCTGCACTGCCCCTTTCCCTCTTGCCCTAGGCTTCTTCACAGGTAAAACCAGTTGTTTTCAAACCTGCTCAACTATCACAATTACCCAGGACAAGTCTTTAAAGTTGAGATGGCCAGGCCCAACTGCAGACTACCTGCAGCAGGATCCATTTAATTGAATGCATAGACGTATTTATTTATTTTGCAGTTTTTGGCTGGGGCTGGGTTTGAACCCACCACCTCCGGCATATGGGGTCGGTGCTCCACTCCTTTGAGCTACAGGTGCCGCACATATTTATTTATTTTTATTTATTTTTCTTTTTTGAGACAAGAGTCTTACTTTGTTGCCCTCAGTAGAGTGCAGTTGCATCATAGCTCACAGCAACTTCAAACTCTTGGGCTCAAGCAATCCTCTTGACTCAGCCTCCCAAGTAGCTGGGACTACAGACGCCCGCCACAACACCCAGCTAGTTTTTAGAGCCTGGCTAGTCTTTTTTTTTTTTTTTTTGCAGTTTCTGGCTGGGCTGGGTTTGAACCCGCCACCTCTGGCATATGGGCTGGTGTCCTACCCCTTTGAGCCATAGGCGCCGCCCAGAGCCTGGCTAGTTTTTAGAGATGGGATCTTACTCTGACTCAGGCTGGTCTTAAACTCCTGAGCTCAGGCAATCACCTACCTCAGCCTCCCAGAGTGCTAGGATTACAGGCATGAGCCACTGCACACGGCCTATGTCGTATTTATTTTTGAGACAGAGTCTCACTCTGTTGCTTAAGCTAGAGTACCATGGCATCCCAGTTTAGCTCACAGCAACGTCAAACTCCTAGGCTCAAGCAATCCTCCTGCCTCAGCCTCCCAAGTAGCTAGGACAACAGATGTGTCAATGGCCGCTACTTTTTCTATTTTTAGTGAAGGCGGGATCTCATTCTTGCTCAGGCTGGTTTTGAAATCCTGGGATTTCAAGGGATCTTCAGCCTCAGCCTCTCAGAGTGCTAGGATTACAGGCATGAGCCACCACATTGAGCCTTAGGAATCCATTTTATGAGATTCTCCAGTGAACTGGTTTGGGAACCAATGGCTTAGTGCCAGGGGTTTAAGTTCTGCATCTTCAAACTGGCCCCTCCTTACAAATCAAACCCAGAATCCCTCATATCCCTCTGGCTTTTCCTTAGCTGAACTGAAACCTCTCCCAGGTGGTCTCCTGATCCTAACTCTGATTGTTTAATTGGGAATTACTTTTCCTTCCCCCCAGAGGCAGATGCAAGATGTTAGGAACTGAAGCCCTGCCCTTTTTTCGCTTAGTGGAAACCAGGTTCCATTCGCACGAAGCAAGGGACCACCCTACTTAAGTTCTTCCCTTGTCTATTTTCCTGCCTTCTTCCCCCAACCCCCAGGGGTCTGTTGGCACAGACCTGCCATCTCTTCATCCACCTAAAGCAGCTGCCAGGGCTGCTTCCAGCCTGTGCTGGCACCGGAAGGCAGAGGATAAACCCTCACGCACTGGTAAAAGCATCTCCTGTCCTGCTGAAAGCCCCCGTCCTCACTTGCGTCAGAAGCAGCCCAGCCTCAAGCCTGCTTCCGCTTCCACCCCTCGCCCTCAGATTGTTTTGCCCCCGCATTTCTGTCTAAAAGCCTTTTCTCTCTGTGAAGGGCTTTCAGCTGCTTTTCTTAGCAACTCCTCTCAGCAGGGTGGGAGGTTTATCTTTGAGCCAGAGCTGGGAGAAACTGTGGCATGTGGAGAAAAAGAGCTGTTGCCTGGGCCTGAGCTCCCGCCAGCCCCTACCCCCAGGCCTGTGCTAGCAAGAGTAGCACTGGTCATCAGGCCACTCACGACTGCAGCCGCAAGGGAAGGAGGAGCTGGAAAGCACAGCTTGTTCCTCCGGGGTCCCCAGGGCCTAGAAGGGTTGCTGCCTCTTTCCCAGGGCCTCTCTGTCCTCTACCCAGGGGGCTTTTCTTGCCTGGATGCCTTGTCCAGTCTGGGCTCCTGACCTGACCACAAGGTGGGAGGAGGTGCCCTGCCCAATCTGTCCCAGGGTGATTGCTGGAGTCCATCCTTGTGCTGTCTTCTGCAGTCCTCACACAGGTAACCGGGGAGCCTCTTGTTCCCTTCATAGCCAGAGAGGAGCTACAGCTTGGTTACCTGGCATGCCTGGAAACTAGTGGCCCCAAGTTTGGGCTGTGGAGGGGCCTCCATTCTGGAACCAGCCTGGGGGGATCCTAGCCCTTGCAGGTGTGTATAGAGCATTTTTCATCCTATCCCTTTAATTATTCTTTGTTCCCTGCCCTCTAAGCCTCTACCCTGCTCTGGCCTTCTTTCCAATTCCAAATGTGATTTATCCTGACCCACAGCAGAGGCAAAGCTTGGGATTATTCTCTTAAGTTACAGGTGAAGAACTGAGCCCAGTGAGCAATTTTGTCCAGCTCAAGGACATACAGTAAGTCACCGGCAGAAGTGAGACTACCAGGTCTTCTGACTCCTGGGCCAATATTTCTTCTACATTTTCTGTCCTGTTCTCTCTCAGTCCCTCTGCACTACCTCCTCCCCCAGGGGGACTTTCAGGGGCTCCTCTATCTGCAGTCAGAGGCATGGGATGGATGACACACTCCTCTCAGCATGGTGCTCTGGAAGAGCCTGGTAATGGATACAATGTACCGTGATTCCTTACTTCATTCCTTGAATGAATGGGGGGGAGGTTTCCTCCAGAGAGTGAAGGCAAGGCCCAAGGGAGCCTACCTGCTTCCCATTTACTCTGAGTGTCTCACTTTAGGATGAGCGAAAAGTCTCCTCCCTGTCTCCATCCTCCCCCAGGTACAGCAGGCCCAATGGCTTCATAGCCATTAAGAATATGGGGGCCCTTTAAGTTCCCAGGGCTGGATGTTTTATGAAATGTCTTCCCAGAAGCTCCAGGGGGAGCAGGGGCAGCCTCAGACACACCCCAAGTTCCCTGTGGTTGTAAGTAGAGAGGAAACTTGTTCTCTCTAGCCAGGCTGATAGCTTTAAGGACTTAGGATCCTCCAGTATCCCTTCTGGACTCTCCAAAGGAGGTCACTCTGGACCAGGTGCTTCAGAGGGGCAACAAGTCTATGTTCAGGGTGTGGTCTGGGAAAGGAAGAGGAAGGTAAAGTCTGAGCTTAGCTACCCCAGCCCCACCTCTATCCCCTCCTCAGCTCCACCCACTGTGCAACTTACCCACCCTATTCTGAGGGGCAGTCCTCCCTCATAAATATCCCACAGCCAACTCACAAAAGTGACCTCTAGGTCCCCTTCAGCTGGTTCCTCCAGGCCAGCAGTTCTCAATCTGTGGGTCATGACCCATAGGAACTGAATTAAAGGGTCGCGGCATTAGGAAGGTTGAGAACCACTGCTTTAGGCAGAGGTGGCAAGACAAGGGAGCCTAGGAATCTTACACTGGCAGGAGAGGGTTTAATCAAGATGATGTTGGGTGGGGGCGGGGAGATTCCCTCTGCCACACAAGTTGCCAGTGAGGGCCTGCTGTGGCACAGGGGTTCAGGAGGGGATTCCCTTCCTTCTCTCTCTGCAGCAGGAAGCATCTCGCTCACCCCCACAAGGCAGTGCTTAGCACAGGGTCAACGCACAGGAAAACTTGGGGAAGACCTGTTGAATGAATTGGGGAGAGGTTTCCTCTTTCCCTAGAAGGACCAGGGGGGCAGCTCCTGGCTCTCCCCAGCAGATACAGGTTTGTAAGAACCATGTCTTGGCTATTTGTCTTCTTGGGGCCTAGTACAGAGCCTGGCACACAGTCGACACTCAGTTCCATATTGAATGACTAGGGCTTTCACCATTCATGTAGGGAAGGAGTCCCAGAGGCATCCTTCCCCTGTACACGTAAAAGGCAGAGACCCTTTTTTTTTTTTTTTTTTTGGTTTTTGGCCGGGGCTGGGTTTGAACCCGCCACCTCCGGCATATGGGACCGGCGCCCTACTCCTTGAGCCACAGGCGCCGCCCAGGCAGAGACCCTTTGATAGTCATTTCTGAAACCGGGCCCCTAGGGCTGTGCCAGGCGGGCAGCAGGTACTCAATGCTGACCACAAAGAGAGTGGTCCTAAGCGCTGCGCTCCCCTCGCCCACATCCTCCTTACCTGTAAGACACCTGCTTTTGCAGGTTCATCTGGTGGAATCGCTCCTCCACTGGGGGCGCGGCGGCCATGCCCCGGGGGCCCTCGGGCCAGGACTGCGAGACCTCGGCCTCCTCCCCACGCCGGCAGCGCCGCCGCACCACCTCTTCCTCTGTTGCGCGGCCAACCCGGTCCCCGCGCAGCCCTCCGCCGCCCGACCCCTCGGCCATCCTTCCGCAGCCTTCTTCCCGCGGCTCCTGCGGCCTTCCCGGACTCCCAGCTGAAGTTCAGAGTCTCTGTCCGCCTGGGCCCGGGCGCGAGGCGGGAGGAGGGAAGCGCAGGGTCCCGCACGTCCCTCGCGACGCCGGTGCTCAGACGACCGTAGCTGAGAGATGCTGAGCTATGCGTCTAGGATCCTCCTGAGCCCCTGGGGGCGGGGGCCCCTGGCGAGGGTCGGGGTGCTGCGTCGTGCGTACTGGGATGCCCCCCGGACGGCTGGAGCAGGTCCCGCAGCAGAGCCGGAGCCCGTGCGGCCAGTGTGCTCCTGCAGCCGCTGCCGCTACCGCTACCGCGCACCGAGTGTCACCTTAGCGACACTCGCCTACCGGTGGGGCCCAGGAGGAGGGTGCCGCCCCGCCCAGCCACCTTGGCTAGGACACCGAGAGAGTACTCCCGGCCCAGCCCGCTCCGAACAGGAACCTTGCTCCGAGGGCGAGGCCTGCGGTGTGGGGCACTGCTTCTGGCCACCTCTGCACCTTCGCCCGCGTACGGGTGCCCGGCTGCTCTGCAGCTGCCAATCATCACCCGCCCGTCACTCAGACGCAGAAAGTCGGTCCCCATGCCCCCCCTCCCTGGCTTGGTCCCTCTCTTTCCGGCTTTGGCATTTGCTGCAGCGGCTGCAGGTGCAGGGGGGTGGTGGTGGCAGGAGCGGTGACAGGAGCCGGCTTTTTAACCCTGTCGGCGCCGCGGGAATTTTAGAGACACAAATGATTTGGGGGAAGGGGCACGGGAAGGAAACTTACCCAGGGATGCCTTGAATTTGGAGGTGAACTGGATGGCAGAGCCAGAGCTCTTCTGGCCCATGCCTGGAGAAGGTCTCAGGTGGGGGGGGGGGGCGCAGGGTGGACAGCCTCCCAACCCTGGACCGCCTCAAGGCTAGGAGGCCTTCAGTGACCTGAATCTCTGAGGCTTCAGGGTCAAGATCTCTCAGAAGATTTAATCAGCCTCCCGGGTCAGGGGAAATGCCAGCTCCAAATGGTCTCCTTGGGGTCCATATTCGATTCCCCCCACCAAATTCCACGGTCCCTCTTTGTACAACCTTCTCTTGTCCTTGGGATGTTCATCAGCTGAACCTAGATCTGCACTACGGTGGGATCTTGGTTTCCTCTCAGAGCTTATGCCCCCTGTTCACTGCCCCGTCTTATCTTTCCCACTGGCCCCTTTGACCACAGCATCTACCCTATAGCTTTGGTGTTTAATGGTTCCGCCTGCCTGTACCTTAGCCTGGCATTTTAGGTCTGCCTTGACCTTGCCACCTGCCATGGTCCAGTCCTATCCATTTCCTTCTACCCAGCTGTGCTCCTTATCCTGGGAAGTGGCATCAGGCCTGTCCAGTGTGGTTCAGCTTGTCCTCTCTATCTGAAATCGCCTTCTTCTGTATTTCAAATTCTGAGGCTCCACTGAAAAGCCCCTTTCTTTTCCAGGAAGTCTTCCTGGATGGCTCCAGCTAAAAGGCTCTCCTTCCTCCCAGACCCTGTTGCTCTCTGTCCTAGATGTCTAGTTTAGTCTGTGTCTTATTCTTCACTGAAGCTGTGACTGTGAGCACAGAAGGTAGGAGGGGCCAGGCTCACAGAGGTGTAGAAGGGCTACAAGGAGGATAGCTGTGCCACTGGCCGCCCGTCCGGCTCCCCGCAGGCCTACAAGTGGCTGTCCTGCTATGAGCTTCTTCTCAGGTTGTTCCCTTTACCTGGAGTATGTCCCCATCTCTGTCCTGCCTATGGAAGGTCTGCCCCTCCTTCAGGGTCCATCTCAAGTGCCACCTCCCCGATAAGCCCCTTCCTGAAATTCAGTATAGATAATCTCTTCCTCCTCCAGCCCTGTAACAATTTCCTGGGCCTCTTTATGGGCACTCCCCTTTATACTTTAACAATAACTAACATCTCATTTGATCGTCACTGCAGCCCTGGATGGTAGATATATTATTACTTCCTCCACATTACAGATGTCATTCAAATGATTTATTTTGCTCACGATGGGTCTTTCCCTTGGGTCTTTCCAAGGCAGTGAGTGATGGGGCCAGGATTTTTTTTTTTTTTTTTTTTTGGTAGAGACAGAGTCTCACTTTATGACCCTCGGTAGAGTGCCGTGGCCTCACACAGCTCACAGCAACCTCCAACTCCTGGGTTTAAGCAATTCTCTTGCCTCAGCCTCCCGAGTAGCTGGGACTACAGGCACCCGCCACAACGCCCGGTTATTTTTTGGTTGCAGTTTGGCCAGGGCCGGGTTTGAACCCGCCACCCTGGGTATATGGGGCCGCGCCTTACGGACTGAGCCACAGGCGCCGCCCGGGGCCAGGATTTAAATCCAGGGCTTCTGGCCCCAGAACTCATGCCCTTTCCCCCTGCACCGAGCTGCCTACTGCACTTTGCAGCCTCACTTCTCTCTAATCTGTAAGCTCCCAGAGGGCAGGGACCAGTCTGCCTCAGTTCTGCAGTTCCATCTCTCCCTGGGTTGAGCAGTCCTATTGGATGATTGAAATTGCTGTAAACTTGTCCATGGGGGAGTTTCTTTCCTGGAGTCAAGTTCTAGAGAAATCCAGGTGACAGAGGGGATGGGGGAGACACTTGGGACACCCCGCCACAACCTTCCCACCCTGCTGCCCTTGGGATTGCCTTTCCAGGACTCTTGGCTCCTATTTCTAAGCACCTGGCCGACAGCAGCTTCCTCCACTATGAATTATGGTAGTTCTGGCTGGGTTTGACCTTCCCTCACCAGCTGCTTAGCTGCTGGGTTTTCAGGTTGGTTTTTTGTTAAGCTCTTCCCTGCTGGGCTCTCCCTACTCAATCCTTTTTAAAATGAAGCTTTTCTCTGTCCTCATCTGCCCCTCCACATACACTTAGGACCAGCTGCTGAGTGCATTATCTTTTAGCTGTGGCTCTGCCCTCTTCCCAAGAAGAAGGGAAAAGTGTAGGCTTCCTCCCCTGACCAGCCTGGCCACTGTCTACTGTCTCTGCCAGATGCAGGTCACTCCTCTGAACATCTCCAGCCCTTTCATTATCTCTGTACTCAGAAAATAATTGCTAATGTCTTTGGGGTGCTTACTGCCTAACTGACCTTGTGTAAAGATCTTTATGTGCAAGCTTTCATTTACCCCTCATAGCAACTTTATGAGGGTGGGTGCCATTTTACAGATGAGGACACAGAGACTTGGGGAGATTAGTAACTTGTCAAGATCATACACTTAAGTGTGACACAGACATCAGAGCCCAGACTCTTAACTGCCACCGTGGTGATAAAACAACCAGGCTACTTGGAGCTGACTTCTCATTCTCTGGAAAGACCCAATGGGCACCTGTTACCTACATCAGCTATGTGCCCACTATGGCCAGATGGCTCCTGAGGTCATCCAGCCCCTCTGGGATTGGAATCTTGCCCTGGCTCATCCCAGATCCAGGCATTGCTGCTTTCCCTATTTCCTCAGCTTTGGTTCCCAGGTATAACAAAGGATTTGTTGTAGCAATCTGGCAGGATAACTGGCACTGTAAAAGCCATTACATATGTGTGGTAAAGCAGGCTACCAGTGCTAACAGTGGAGTGTAGGGGCTACGGATGCACTGGGGATCCTGTGTTGCCTTAGGGGTAGTGTCACATGGCACAGAGGAAGTTGTGTGTCAATTAGGTAGCTGTGTAGGGGACTAACTTTGTATCCTAGCATGGGCTGGGAAGACTGCTTTGGATGTACTGGCACAGGATGGTGGTCACAGGTGACCATACTTTAACCAGCTCACCAAACATGGGCTCTGTGACTGTCTGGGTTAGTGGCTCCAGCGTTCTTAGATCTTTCCCAGTAATGTAAAGTTGGGGGTGGGAGGGAGGCTTAGAGGAGATGGACAGGAGGCTTAGGAAAAGAGGTGGAGAGGCCACTGAACTCTAAAACCATACAAACTTATATTCAGATACAAGCTTTGACACTTACTTACTGGCTGCATGACCTTGGTCATGTCATCTCACCTCTCTGAACCTCACTTTCTTCATCTGTAAAAATATTCACCCCTGGGCTCGGCGCCTGTAGCTCAAGTGGCTAAGGCACCAGCCACATACACCAGAGCTGGCGGGTTCGAATCCAGCCCGGGCCTGCCAAACAACAATGACAGCTGCAACCATAAAATAGCCGGGCGTTGTGGTGGGCGCCTGTTGTCCCAGCTACTTGGGAGGCTGAAGCAAGAGAATCACTTGAGCCCAGGAGTTAGAGGTTGCTGTGAGCTGTGATGCCACAGCACTCTACCTAGGGCAACAGCTTGAGGCTCTGTCTCAAAAAAAAAAAAAAAAAAAATTCACTCCTGGCTGGGTGTGGTGACTCATACCTGTAATCCTAGCTCTCAGGGAGGCTGAGGCAGGAGGATCATTTGCGTTTAGAAGTTTGAGACCATAGTTCCAGCTACTTGGGAGGCTGAGGCAAGAGAATTGCCAGGAGTTGGAGGTTGCTGTGAGCTGTGACAGCACAGCACTCTACTGAGGGTGATAAAGTGAGACTCTGTCTCAAAAAAAAAGAAGTTCCAGACCAACCTTAGCAAGAATGATGCTCTTTCTCTACTAAAAAACAGAAAAATTAGCCAGGTATTGTGGTGGGTGCCTGTAGTCTTAGCTACTTAAGAGGCTGAGACAGGAAGATCCCCTTAGCCTAGGAGTTTGAGGTTGCTGTGAACTAGGCTGACACCATGGCAGTCTAGTCCAGGCAACAGAGTGAGACTCTGTCTCAACAAAACAAAACAAACAAAAAGACAACAAACCTTACCCTTCAGGATTATTTCAATCCATAATTGGGAGTTGCAGAATTCTCTGTCTGATGCCTGGCACACGGTAACAAGTAAAAAAAATTGGAGCATGGCAATTTACTATAGCCAAGATGTGGAATCAACCCAAAAGCCCATCAACCCATGAGTGGATTAATAAACTGTGGTAGATGTATACCATGGAATACTCTTCAGCTATAAAAAAAGATGGAGACTATACGTCTTTTGGATTAATTTGGATGGACTTGGAGAGCATTCTACTTAGTAACATTTCACAAGAATGGAAAAGCAAGTATCCAATGTATTCAATGCTGATATGAAACCATTAGACCAACAAATACACTCCCACACAAGAGAAAAGCACAATTAAACTCAAATGGAGGAGGGAAGGAGGGATGAGAATTGATGTGCTCTCACTTAGCAGGCACAACATAGGGGTCTATGGCACACCTCCTGGGTGAGGGGCACAACCACAACTTGGACTTTACCTAACAAATGCAAACAATGTAACCTAATCATCTGTGCCCTCATATTAATCTGAAATTTAAAAAAACGCACTATAAATAAATAAATGGCAACATGCTAGATTTTAAGCCCTTTGATTTAGGAGCTGTGTTTTGTTTAAGCTCCATTTTGAGCATGGTGCCACACACAGAAAAAACACCCATGAATATTTGCTAAATGAATGAACAATGTCATACCAAAAGTTAGTTTTGTCTCACATTCTTCTTATGACTATTTCAAACTGTCCCCTTTCCCCCAATTTAACTCCTGTACCAAACCTCCGCATTGCCCAAGCCCTGCACCTCACAGTCCTTGGAGGACTCCCTCAAGTTCCTGTCTCCCTGCATTCTGCATCCACAGAATGCCCCCCTTTCAGCCCAGGCCACTGCCCACTGGATCCCATTCCTACCCCACATCCATCATCTTTCTTTCCTCAGTCTTCCTTCTATTGGCTTTTTGTCTTCTAAAAATAATCACAGCCCATGCTCTCTCATCTGTAAAACGGCCCAGATCTGCTCTTGTCCTGCCACATACCCCCCCTCTAGTTGCTACCCTCTGTTTCTTCTGGAAGAGTTTGCCTGCCCTCCCCCCCCAGCCTTTATTTCTGTCCCTCCTGTCCTTGTTTCCACTCAGGCTGTCCAAGATCTGCCCCAGCCCTTCCCTGTTACAGCTCCTACCAACGTCCCTGGTGACCTCTTCATTGTCAGAATGAATGGGCGCTCTGCCTTCTTCTCACTTCCCCCATCTCCCACATGGCATCGGGTACCTCTGACCACCCCTCCTGGAAGCTCTGTCCGGAGTGAGTGTTCTGGACACTCGCCTCTCCTGGTGTTACTCCCCTCTCTAACTATTCCTTCTCAGCCTTCTTGTTCAGGCCTCTTCCTCCTCTCTTAATGTCTGTCTTCCCTGGTTCTTGTCTGGCTTTCTTTAAGCAGACCCAAGACTTTAACATACTACCTGGATGCTGACAATTTCCTAATCTCAGATGGGATCCCTTTCTCCTAAGCCCTACACTTCCTTGCTCATGTGAACGTTCTATAGGTAACTCGAATGCCAGATGTGCTAAATGAATTCTCATCTTTCTCTCCAAACCTGCTCTTCCTCCTGAATTCCCTGTTTTATTATCTACCCATGTCTCCCAAGTCAGACCCCTAAATGTCATTGCAGGTTCCACCCTTGCTCTTGCCAATTCAATGTCAGAGCCTGTTGAATAAATTCCTTCTAATTATCTCTGGAACCATCTCATCATCTTCTTTTTTTCTTTTTTTGAGACACTACTTTTTCTTTTTTTTAGTCTCACTATGCCGCCCTGGGTAGAGTGCTGTGGCGTCACAGCTCACAGCAACCTCAAACTCCTGGGCTTAAGCGATTCGATTCTCTTGCCTCAGCCTCCCAAGTAGCCGGGACTACAGGCGCCCGCCACAATGCCCGGTTATTTTTTTGTTGTTGTTGCAGTTATCATTGTTGCTTAGCTGGCCTGGGCCAGGTTCAAACCCGCCAGCCTTGGTGTAAGTGGCTGGCCTCTTAACCACTGTGCTACGGGCACTGAGCTGTCTCATCTTTTTTTTTTTTTTTTTTTTATTAAATCATAGCTGTGTACATTGATATATTCATGGGGCATCATTCACTAGCTTCACAGACTGTTTACCAAGTTTCACATATACCCTTCATCTCATCTTCTTCATACCCCCTGCAAAGCCTCAAAACAGGAGATTTTGATTATCTCACTCTTTGGTTTGAAAACACTCAGCAGCTCAAATTCAGGATAAAATGTCCTTCCTTTTTTTTTCTTTTGAGATGGAGTCTCAGTCTGTTGCTCTGAGTAGAATGCCGTGGCATCATAGCTCAAAGCAACCTCACTCTCCTGGGCTCAGGTGATCTTCTTGCCTCAGCCTTCCACCTGGCTAGTTTTTATATTTTTAGTAGAGATGGGCTCTTGCTCACTCTTGCTTAGGCTGGTCTTGAACTAGTGAGCTCAAGGGATCCTCTTGCCTCAGCCAAAATGCTAAGATTATAGGCGTGAGCCACACACCTGGCCTATATCTCCTCTTTTAATGAACTCAAAATCAACTAATTTGGGAACTTAATTACATTTGCAAAACCTTACGTTTGCCATAACAGGCATGACATCTCATATTCACAAGTCCCCTCTTTATTCTAAGGGAGGGCATTAGACAGGCTGTGTATGTCAGGGAGAAGGGATCTTGGAGGCCATATTAACATTCTGCCTACTGAAGGAAGCTATCGAGTGGCAGCTCCAATACTCAAAAACATCTCTTCTGGCTCGGCGCCTGTGGCTTAAGCGGCTAAGGCGCCAGCCACATACACCTGAGCTGATGGGTTCGAATCCAGCCTAGGCCCACCAAACAACAATGACGGCTGCAACCAAAAAATAGCTGGGCATTGTGGCGGGCACCTGCAGTCCCAGCTACTTGGGAGGCAGAGGAGAGAGCCCAGGAGTTGGAAGTTGCTGTGAGCTATGATGTCATAGCACTCTATCCGGCGCGACAGCTTGAGGCTCTGTCTCAAAAAAAAAAAAACAAAACTTCTTCTTACTCTGACACCTGTGCCTTCAATCCAGCTGAGGCAAAGGATATAAGGACTCAGAAACTGGAAGGTATGGTTGTAAAGTGCCTAGCACAGTGCTGGGCCCACAGTAGGCCCATACACATAGTTGCTGTCCCACAAAGGCCAAGGTAGTGGCTCATGTACTTAGTAGGTCCCTGAGCAGCCTTGGCATGGGAAATTTGCAGCAGAATTCTTTGCCCATCCAATTCAAATTCTATACCTGGCTGGAAGCCGGAGCACAACAGAAATACCTTCTCACACTCCTATACTCCCCATGTACCCTCCCAGAATATAAAATAAACTTACTCTTCTCACTCCTCCACCCCTCAGTCTTCCTCAGTCCTACTCAGTCCTCCCCACCACCATGAAGAAAGGGACAAAGTCAGGAATTGATGCTGCATCTTTTTTTTTTTTTTTAATTCTGCCTTCTTAAAGCATGCGCTGAGCTAATGGAGGGAGCAGTTTGGCAATTAAAAAGGCCCAGTGGCTTGGGTAGCGGCAGGGGAGGCCAGGGGAGGGTGGGAGGGTCCCTCCTTCCTGGGCCAGGGAGCAGCAAAGCCCGCACTAACTTTATAAAATATAAAACAAGGGAGGGGGGAAAGGAGGAGGGAGATTTGTAAAATACAATATCTTAGGGGATTGGCAATAATAAAAAATAAGGTTCATTATTTACAAACAATTTCTGTTCTTGGTCTCTGTACAGTGGGATGGGGCAGGGGTGTCTGGCTGTGTGCATGTGTGGGGGCGGGAGGCAGTGGTTGTGTTGGTCACTGTGAGAAAGGAGGAGGGGTAGCCAGTGAGTGGTTCATCTGAGAAGGACGGATGGCTGTGGGAGGCAGAAGTGAGAACAGAGTGGTTGGCCCAAGGGAACAGTCTGAATGTCAGGAAGAGAGGGGAGGCTCCAGCCAGGATACGGGGCAAACAAGGATTGGGAAGTGGAGCCCTTTCTCCTGGAGTGGGAAGCTCCAGGGGAAGGGGTACGAGCCAGATCCGGGTTAGTGAGCAAGACAACTTTTCCTCTGGGTGCCGGGGGTATGTCCTGTGTCCTGGGTCTTGGTATGGCCTAGGAGAGTTTGATGGTGGTGTTGGGACCCAGATCCCTGGAAAAAGAAGAGAAGCCAGGGATGACTTTGCTTGGTAGGAACCCTCTTATCCTTCTGCAAGCTGGATCTGCCTGTGAGGGTCAAGGCTGAGAGATTGTGGGGACCAGGGGTGGGCAGAGGGCAGGGGGAGCCTGGGACCCCAGGAAAGGAAGGGGCCCCCTACCCACCTGTCATGGAACCACTCCTTGGGGTGGGAGAAGTCGGGGTTGGTGCCATTTCCATTGACGTCTGATTCAGGCCAGGCCTTGCTCAGGTACTTGGTGGTCTCGTGGGTGCTGTCCAGGTGATCATGCTGCAAATGGTCTTGGGGCCGCTGCTCTGCTGGACCCCCAGGTTTGATTTCCCAACTGTCCGGGGGCTCCATGGGCAGCAGAGCACTGCGGCCATCTTCCCATGAGCCTGCCCCCTCGTCGTAGAACAGGAGGCTTCTGGAGGGCACTGGAGAGGGAGTGCAGGATGAATTGTGGGTGGCCAAGGTACCGCCCCCATCCCAGTCACATTCATGGCATAGTAGTTAAGGATTCAGGTCCAGGAATCTTATGGGCCTGGATCTGAATCCCAGCTCTAACACTTCTTAGCTGTGTGACCTTAGGGAAGTCACACACTTTATGCTTTAACCTTGCTGAGCCACAGTTTGCTCATTTGTACAACAGGGACACCAGAACCAACCTCGTGTAGACGTGCAGTTTAAAGGAGGTGATACAGGAGAAGTGATTGAAACTGTGTTTAGTAAGTACTCCAAGAGTTAGCTCTTCCTGGGCAGAGGGTAATACTGGGTTTAGGCTCTTGGGAGCTAGACTCTAACTTCCACCACTTACTTTCTGTGAGACTTGGAATAAGTCTCTTCCCCCTTCTTGGCCCTAGTTTGCCCTTCAGGGAAATGACAAGAAAAAAAACAAACACTTGATGGACACCCAGCAAGTGCCAGGCATTATGCAATGCCTTTAAATCTATGTCAAGCCATTAAAATCTTACAGAAATTCTCAGGAATGAGGTTTCTTTAGCCCTGCTTCCCATAGCAGGTAACTGAGGTTCCAGGTACTCAGGTAAGTTGTCCCCCCTGTAGTCCTCACTGAGGGCAGGATGCAAACCTAGGTCTGCCTGGCTCCAGGGTCTGTGACCTCCCTTCCAGCTCTGCCAGCCATGAACTCATAGTCTGTGGGAAAGTCTGTCCCTGGAATTGTGCAATGCACTAGCTTTATACACCAGCCTGCTCTGAAGCCACCTGCTTCCCCAGATCTGAGCTTCATTCATTCCCTGGCCTCCTGTCACTCCAACTTTCTCCTTCATCCCCACCCCTCTTTCACTCCCTTCTCTCCACTGGCCTTGGAAAAGGAGACATGTGGCTCTCAAGACCTTGCCTGGCTGGTGCCACCACCATAGCAACCAAACTGTTATCTCCTTCTCAGGCTGCACTTGTCTAGAGAGTGGCTTTCACTCTCTGGCCCTCACTTCCTCTTTCCCTACCCTCCCATGCTGGCTTCCTCCCCGGAGGCCTTTAGAGTCTTGCACAGCATCCCTGCATTATCCCTTCTTCTGGAAACTCACTCCTCCCTGGTCTCCCCTCTCTTTGACCTCCCATCTCCCATCCTCTTCCTCCTCCTGCCATGCCAGATACGTGATTCTTGACATGTGACGGAGGATAGCTAGGGATTCCCTCTGCAGGTCCACCTGAAGGGTTTTCTGAAACCCACATTATTCTTTGGCTGCCTGACCCTAGTTCTCCTCTCCCCAGCCCCACACTGTATCTCTTCTCTCCTCCTGTGAGTGCCTCTGAAAGAAGTGCGCGTGCTCACTGAGGAAGCACTGACACTCTGCCAAGTGTCATGCGCAGTTTCTTCTTTGGTCTCCCCAACTATCATGGCTTAGTGAGTGCAGAATTGTAACTTTCATTTTCCAGACAAAGAAATGAAAGCTTGTAGAGCTTAGGACACATGTTCCAGATCACATTAGCAAGTGGCATTGACAGTTATAAGTGACTCTAACACTCCATGCCACTAACCATTGCACCTCAGCATCTCTCATGGACATGGCCCTTCCTCTACCCTGCCACATGTGAGCAGTGGACCATGACACTCCTTCCTATTAATTCTGGATGGAGCCTCAGAGTCATTCTTAACACTGTGCTTCAGGCAGCCACTGCCTTACTGGAAATGGCCCTTGAGCTGAAACTAACTTGCTGTTCTTATTGTGAAATACTGACGGTGTTAGCAGGTGCCCCATAACCACATCCACCATAATACCTGCAGGCTGAGGTAGGGACATTCCTTTATTCCATAAATCCACCTCCCACAAGCCACTCCTGAGGCTCCCTGGGAGGCAGGCTGTGGATCAGGGGCTCTGTATTCTAGTCTCAATTCTACCACGACCATTCAGCAAATCATTGACCCTCTTCAGGTCACAGTTTCCCCATCTGGAAACGGAGGAGGTAGAATGAGGTGACTCCAACTCCAAACTTGTCTTCTTGTTTTGGCTTCTGCCCAGATGTTGGGACTGGGGGAGGGCAGTCTGGCTTAGACAGCTGGCAGGACAGGAGGGCACTCACTCTGACTGGCTGTGTAGACACTGTCTGAGGCCATGGGATCTTCCTTCACAGTCTGGGAGCTGGAAGAGAACTCAGGAAGGCAGGGCACAAGGGAGCCCAGCACCAGAACGAAGCACAAGGCTGCTACCTGGTAGCAGAGAGAGAGTGGTGTCACATTTGGGGCAAGGAGAGGCTGTAGCCCTAACCACCCCCAATGCTTCTCTCCAAACCAATGGTACAGACGTCTCAGAATGTCATCCAGCCTCTACTTGCTACCTGTGGGGTCTCCCACACCCTCTGCTCAGGCCATCCCAGCCCATTGTAGGTGGTGAGGGGAGCCATAGGCAGGGCTAGAAACCAGAGCGGAGTAGCCCAGAGTGGAGGAATCAGGAAAGGAAGAACAGGGTAAGTGGAGGTGGAGTTGTGCCTGGGACCAGGGAGTGGGATATGTCACCATGTCACATGGTCAGCAGGAGGACCTGCAGGTCAGGCAGCACACACTACCCCCTGCCCATATCCTGGTCCTGCCACTTGCAGCTACAGGATGGCAGGACACCAGGGCAGTGCCAAGCCAGGTAGCTGACAACAGGCTGGTCATCTCCAGGGTAGGATGGGACAAGAACTAGCAGGGGCCTGAGCCATACCCTGGGCACCCTTCTGGGTTTTTAGGGGTTTGCTCAGTCTTTTGGCTACTGTCTGTTCCAGAAGGAACTACGTCCACTCTTCCCTGAGTCTCCCAAGTCTTTCACTCTACAGAGCCTGTGGAAGCAACCTCTTTAAGGGTTTCTGCCCTGCCATCCCCTAGCTGGCTCACTGGAATCACCTTCACATCTATACCAAGATAACTGGTCAGGGAAGGTGGAGTTCAGAAGGCTCACAGGCTCAGAGAAAGCAGCTGGGGTCTGCCAGAGCCTGCCTACCAGGCAATGATTGGTTTACTAAAGTAATGCTGCCTATGACGTCGCCAATCCCTGAAAGCTCTGCCCACCCCCCTGAAAAGCCAGCCTAGGGACGAGTTGTCCTCCTGTGGGCTCATGGTGGACGGAAGCACCTACCATGAGGCAGGTCCCCGTTTGAGTGGCCGCCATCTTGTAAGGTCTGGAGATCTTGTTGGCGACCAGGGTCTGGAGTTTCTGCAGCTGCTGGAGCAGGGTCCTAAGGAAGGCACAGTGGTCACCCAGCAGGTTCTGACCTGGTACACATCTCTGCCTCCTGGAGCTCTCCTGGTGGGTGGGGCACCTAGGCTGGCTCCAGACTTGGTCTCTATACCAGGTGCCCATTTCAGTCAAGAAAGGAAAGGTCATCCCCTGCTCCTGCTCAGCACTCTGTAGAGTGGCTTGGGACCTGGGGCCTGCCTCACGGTGGATAGCTGGGTCATGCTATGGAAGCTCAGGGGTGCCCTGTGATGTTCCTGGCCAAGGTGGGGTGCCTGTCCCCACCTGGGCTGAGGACAGTCTTCTTTTTCTTACTTTACACTAGCCACAGATACACTGATCTTCCCTCCTGGGCAACCCACAACACCTTGGACTGATAAGGAGGATCTATTTGGCACAGTGCCTGGTTTGTAGTGAGTGTCCAATAAATGGCAGCTATTGTCTTTTTTAATATTATTGCTGTTTTTGGCTTTATCACAGAACCTGTAAGACTTTATAGATTTCCATGTCAGTCTCCTTCTGTAACTATGGGCGCCCTTAGGGTGAGGATGGATCCTGCCAGGTGCAGAACCTTTTGGGTGCACATAGAGGGTGTCCAGCACAGGCCTGTTTAACCACCTCTCTCCTCTACCCAGCCTGCCCGTGTGTTTGCAGTTCCCAGAATGGACAGCAGGTGGCGAAATAACTCCAAGGGCTCGGTCTTATTTTGGGTGAGAAAAGAATCCTAGACAGGGAAGAGGGGGAGGGGTGTGTGTGGGGGGGTGTCCAAGCCAATGAAGGGACAGAGGAGTGTCTGGATCCCGCTGGAGAAACTAGGAGAGAAGAAAGAAGGAAAGAGGGAAAAACTCTTGTGCTGAGAACCTGCTGCATACCGGGCTGCTGTCTATGTTATTGGAATTAATCCCAGAAGATAATGATTAAAGAGCTACTATGGCCTCATGGCTGTGTGCTCCTAAGAATTCAGAATAATAATAATAAAAGAATAAAAGCTAACACAGATCACACATTAAGTGCCAAGTACCATGTGGGTCTTTACTGGGACTATCTCATTACACCCTTACATTAATCCCAAGACATCATGCTTCAGGGCCCAGGGAGGTTTAACAATTTCCCCAGAAGGTGTAAAAATGGCAGAGCAAGGCAAGAACTCAGACCTGTGACTTTATGAAACTGCTACATGCCAGGCACTGTGCTGATCTCTCTACACTAATGTTTCTCAAACTTAATTGTGCATGGGACTCTCCCAAGGATCTTGTTAAAACGCAATTTCCAGCTCACTAAGTCTGGGGAGTCCTGATAGTCTGCATTTCTAACAGGCGCCCAGGTGATGCTGATGTTGCCTGACTGGGGAACTGGCTTTGAGTAGTGAGGATCTATACCAGTGGTTCTCAAACTAAAGTGCGTGCAAATTACCCAGAGGGCTTATTAAAACAGATTGGGATGGGTGCCGTGGCTCATGCCTATAATCCTAGCACTCTGGGAGGCCGAGGTGGGTGGATTGCTTGAGCTCATGAGTTCGAGACCAGCTTGAGCAAGAGTGCAAATCCCGTCTCTACTAAAAATAATAGCTGGGTGTTGTGGCAGTCATCTGTAACCACAGCTACTGAGAGGCTGGAGCAAGAGGATCTCTTGAGCCCAAGAGTTTCAGGTTTCTGTGAGCTATGATACCATGGCACTCTACCTGGGGTGACAGAGTGAGACTCTGTCTCAAAAAAAGAAAAAGAAAGAAAGAAAAACAACACAGATTGCTTTGCCCTAGCCTTGGAGCATCTGATTCAGTAGACCTGGCACGGGGCGTGAGAATGAACATTGCTAATAATTCCCAGGAGATGCTAGTGCAGATAGTCTGAGGACCACACTCTGGAACTGTCTGCTCAGTATGATCCCACATAAGCAGCTCACCAGCCCTGTCAGGTGCCTGGAGTTACACACAGGTGAGGAAGAAGTGGGAATGCAGGGAAGTCCTAGGCCACGGGGACTATTTCTGGGGCCCCTGTCATCCTAAACTTGGTATCTCTCCTTTCTTTTTTTCCCCAGAGCTATGCAGAGCTAGGCGGGGGCTGCAGAAGGGCAGGGGCCAGGTGGAATGCAGATGGTACCACACACCTGTTGGCATTCTCCAGGGTCTCCACCTTCTTCCACAGCTCGTTGTTCTCTGACGTAAATGTCTCCACCCTGTAGGGGTCAAGCAGCCACAGGCTCAGGGCAGCCCCCAGACTCACTACGGCTCCTCAGCCCAGCCCGCCAACATCACATTGCCTGTGCCCCTTGCCTGTGGTGCCCCTGAGTGAGGACTGGGGAGGGCAGCTCTGGCAGGGCAGTGGGGCCAGTACCCCCTCACTCCCAGGATCCTTACTTTTTTTCTAGACACTCCACATACTCCTTCTTCTTACGGCGGCTCTCCTGGGCTGAGATCTAGAGGAAGAGGCCCCCAAACAAGGGTTACCACTGCCACGAATGCTCCTGCTCCCCTCCCCCAGTTTCAGGACAGGCATCACCAGGGAAGCCCCAGGGCCGGGGCTGGCTCAGGCTTTACCTTGTTCTTGATTTTTCTCCGGACCCTCTTCAAGGCCTTCTCCTCAGCTTTGGTGAGGGGGAGTTTCGTAGGGATGGGGTAGCCCTCAGCGATCAGGGTTCGCTTCTCCTCCTCTGTCAGGAGCAGTGGCCCTGATGTCCCCTGTAATTTCTATGGGATGTAGGATATGAAGGTTAGGAACAGACAGCGCTGGGGTCAAATTCAAGCTCTGCCATGTACTGTCTATATGACCCAGGTGAGGCACTCAACACTGAGCCTCAGTTTCCTTTTCTGAAGAGGGGCTGGGCCTGAGTTAAACCCAGTAATATGTATCACGTGCTAGGGTGGCGCTGAGCTCCCTGTATGTCAGACACTTTGTACACTGTTTGGGGGGACTCCCTGGACCCCTCCACTGAGCCCACAGCCTCCAAGTTCACTTGTCCAAGGCTCTTTAAATAGTACCCCTCAGACTCCCCTATAATCTTGACTTGGGAGGGTCCGCATTCTCCCCAGGACTCAGGGCCCAGCTCCATGTTTCCTGGGGGTTCTGGGTCTCCCAAGTGTTGCTCCCCAAGCAGTGCTTCTTGGAGGCAGCCTGGTTGCCCTCTGTGGGTCAGGAAAGTCATGTTCTAATTCTTTTTTTTTTTTTTTCTTTTGAGACAGAGTCTCAAGCTGTTGTCTGGGTAGAGTGCCGTGGTGTCATAGCTCACAACAACTTCCAACTCTTGGACTCAAGCGATCCTCTTGTCTCAGTTTTTCTATTTTAATTTAATTTATTTATTTATTGAGACAGAGCCTCAAGCTGTCACCCTGGGTAGAGTGCCATGGCATCACAGCTCACAGCAACCTCCAACTCCTGGGCTTAAGTGATTCTCTTGCCTCAGCCTCCCAAGTAGCAGGGACTACAGGCACCTACCACAATACCCGGCTATTTTTTGGTTGTAGTTGTCATTGTTGTTTGGCAGGCCCAGGCTAGATTCAAACCCGCCAGCTCTGGTGTATGTGGCTGGCGCCTTAGCTGCTTGAGCTATAGGCACCGAGCCAGTTTTTCTATTTTTAGTAGAGATGAGGTCTCAGTTTTGCTCAGGCTGGTCTTGAACGCCTGAACTCAAGTGATCTGGCCACCCTGGCCTCCCAGAGTGCTAGGATTATAGGCATAAAAGTTCTAGTTCTGATTCTGAGACAGTGTTAGGGGTGGGGATTGGGCTTGGACATTTTCGGACCCTCCCCACTGGTCACTGGGCTGGGGCAGGTATATTCGGCCCACCCCCAGCTCCTTACGTGAGGGGCAGTGAGCAGGGGGGAGGTGGAGATTGCTGTAGAGGAGCGAGCCATGGGCCGGACAGGGCTGGAGGGGGGCAGAGAGCGGGGACTCTGGGAGCCATCGCTGTCACTGCCGTGGCTGCTGGGGGGCGTTGGAGGCATCTGCACCAAGTCCTCTGGGGAGAGCGGAGAAACCAGGTTAGCAGAGGTGCACCCCAGCTCTGTTCTGACATCAGGAATTCAGCTTAGTACGGGATTGTACCAGCCCTGACACTGTGGGAAATGGACTGCCGGGCCCTTGATCTCAGCTGTAACATCAGGAACCCCTCTGCAGTGTCAGAAAGACAGCTGACATCCCAGAAGCTGATATCTGAGTGCCACCCTATCTCTGACACCACAGAGGTGTGGTTCCTTTGAGCCTGGTCCTTGACGTGACCACCATAACCACATCAGGTTTCTATTTCCAATTTTCAGGGTAACAGGACAGCAGGCACTGGGATTTCAGCAGACCAGCAAGGTGCCCAGCTCCCTTTCATGCTGTCCCCTCTGTGACCATGGCACCAGGAAGGCTTCAGATGCCAAGGAAAGACAATGTGAGATGTCTCAACATTGGTCTCTTTCTACCTCGTGTGTGTTCTGTCTTCCCTCTGAGCTGATAAGCACCTCGAGGAGAAAAATTTGGCCTTGTTCATCTTTCCGAACCTATGGTACTTAGTCTAGGGCTTGATACATAGTAGATGATTAATCAGTGTTTGATGAATTAAGGAGATGGGATTGGAAAGACTCCATTAAACCTTCCTTTTTCTGGCCAACTTCAAGCAGCTTCCTCTGTCCCCTTCTTCCTTCTCTGATCTGGGGATCTGCTCCAAGGGCTCCGTGGGGATCTGCCATATGCATGCCCATATCACTGTTGTGTATTTGGTGGTTTGTCTGTGGCCCTCAGTTCTTGGGTACAGGGACTGTCTTCTCTCACTGATTCCCCAGTGCCTAGGACTGGAAGATGCCACCTAGTGGACTCTCGATGGGTGGATGCGTGGATGATGGTTGAGTATAGGGTGAACTTCAGTAGGTGAGTAGGTAGAAGGGGGATTAGCAGAGAGGACATGAGGGTGTTGGTCATAGGGATGGCAGTAGTAGACTGGGTAAGAAGGGGACTGGAAAGACAGGAGGATGGATAGATGGAGAGTGGGTAGGGGAGAAAAGGATATTCTAGGGAGAGGTAGGGGTGTCAAGAGACAGGACTGTGTTGGACCAAGAGAGTAGAGATACTATCTTCCCAAGACTGGAGTGGAAAAGAAGCCCTCCCCTGGACACACTTACCTGGTGTCACTTTGAGGAACTGGTTCACCTCCTGGGGTTCTGCTTTGATCACTGGCAGCTGAGTCATCTCTCCTGGGGCCTGAGGAAGAGATAGGTCCAGCTCCATCAGCTGCCCCTGGGACAGTCCCTACCATGCTGTCCATCTACTTCTCTCCTCAAGGCTGGTAATCTGCCTCGCACAGTCGGGGAGGTAGCTGGGCTCAGGATACTGGGCACAACCCCAAGGGAGCAGAAGCACATTCTAGAGCTTGGAAAAGCCAAGTCCAAGTCACACTTAAGAGAAGAGAGTAAGGCTGGGCACAGCGGCTCATGCCTATAATCCTAGTGTTCTGAGAAGGTGAGGCGGGAGGATTGCTTGAACTCTGGAGTTTGAGACCAGCCTGAACAAGAGTGAGATGCTTGTCTCTACTAAAAATAGAAAAATTAGCAGGCACCTATAGTCCCAGCTACTAGGGAGGCTGAGGCAAGAGGACTGCTTGAGCCTAGGAGTTTGAGATTGCTGTGAGCTAGGCTGACCACCACAGCACTCTAGCATGGGTGATGGAGTGAGACTGTCTCAAAAAAAAAAAGGAAGGAAAGAAGAGAATAGAGAATAGTGGTCAAGTAGTGTAGCAGCCCATATAGACTATGGCTAGGAGGAGCGACAGTTATAAGAAATACCTGTGTAGCTCAATGGAACACCTTGGTGAAAAGGGCATAGAGAGGGATTTAGCTTCCCTAACAAGCATGAAAGCTCACAAGATCAGAGCATTGGTGAATTGGCAGTCTCTACACCTGTGGTGTTGAGAGGCGGATCAGCCTTATATTAGGCTACAGAAGAAGGCAGATGGGAGCATGCGCATTGTATCATGGACCCGCTTACTCTGTCTCCTCCCCTGCCTGCAGAACGTCAGCATGGCGTCTCTCTGCTGATTACCAAGCTCTGCTAAAGACTAAGATCTATCTATTCTAAGACTGCTTTACCCTCTTTCTCTCTCTCTCCTGCAGAAGTAGATAGCCCTCAGGCACCTAAGAGAAATTGTTCCTGAGCAAGGAAGCTTAGTGGTCCGCATTCGGAACCTAGTTAAGCTGGGCCCAAGACCTGGCCAGTCCGGGGCCCTGACAAGTGGTGGCAGTGGTGGGCTGTGACAAAGTAGTATAGTTCAGATCTAAAACTCAAAGGGGAGGGCTGCCTATGGGCTCCCTGGTGGAGGCTGACTCTGCACTGACTGTGAAGGCCACACAGGCCTTGGTATGCAGGTCATCATGAGGATGAGAGGTAACGTCTGGCACATGGCAGCTGTTCAATGAATAGTATCAATAGGAGGCATTAACTAGCTGTGGCTCAGAACAGCTCCCTAAGCAGAAGTCTAAAAGGAGTCCTGGAGGATGAATAGGAGTAGAATCCAGACAAAGAAGTCTGAAGCAATGCGAGCCCCTAATGGGTAACAAACACACTTTCTATTTATTCATATTCCAACTCGTTCCAGAAAGGACTTCAAGAATGTGTGTGGCTTCATACACGTAACTACCAACACACATGTAAGTGGTGTTCTCTTTGAGGAAGACATGGTGTTGGGTGCTGGATTCTGGGACCATCTCTCCTCCCTGGGTCTCCAGCCAGCAGAGAGATCATGATATTGTGGGTGGGACACAGAATCCTGAATTTAGGATGATGAATCAGAAACGCAGACGGTTCTATTTGTCAGGGACCTTGGAGATTCCCTGGTCTATATTCCAGCTCACTTCCTCCAGTGACAGACGAGGGATCTGCAGTGCAGAATGTGTTGTACAGGTCACTGTTGACAATGCCAGTGCCTGGTTCCTGTGCCTTCCACCTGGGGTCATGACCTCACTAGAGCAGAAAGCATAGGCTTCAGAGTCTGCCTGCCAGGCTGAGTTTGGAAGGCAGGTCAGTTGTTTCTGACTGTGAATTAAGGCAAATTGCTTAACTCCTTGACCTTGGGCCTTGGTTTTCTTTTCTGAAGCCTCTGCCCAGCCTCCATGTACCTGGCTATTGTCACGCCATCCTTTCCTGCTGCAACAAGGCCTGAGGAGTCCCAGAGCTAGTCTTGGAAGTGGTCTCCAAAGATCCTGCATATTTGCAGCCAATCCTTGGTCAGTGGCAGGCAAGGGAGGGACTGATATTTCTTGCCCTTGGCCACATCCAGTTACATCAAGTGAGCGACCATGGCCAGCAGAGGGCAGAGCCAGCCAAACTCTGATTTGGGGGATGTCACATCCTAGAACCTTAGGGCTAGAAGCACCTTGTGAGGAGTTAAAGTGACCATTTTACAAAGGAGGCTGAGGAAGAAAGAGGGACCATAACATGCCCAGAGCACAAATAGGGAGACAAGTGGGACTCAGGCAGGGTTTCTCCTACAAGCCAACGTCTAGGCCTCACATTCTGAAAGGGTTTTGCTGTTATCTGTAGATTCATAGCACAGGGGTTGGGGTGGAGGATTTGACTTGAGAGTGTGGGTTAAAAATATTAATCTCATGAAAGTAAACAATTGAACTATAGCGCAATGTTTGTATTTCCATTTTGGTCTTGTCTTTTTAAAAATCCTGAAGCTTTGAGGAAAGTGGCCTGGGATGTCTCTGCTTCTGAGATCCTGGACCCGGCTCCTGATGCCTACTCAGCCCTGCTAGCTTCCCTGCAAGATTCCATCTGCACACAATGGAGGGCTTAGCTTACTCTGAGGGTGCTGTGGCTTGCACCCATGGTAGGCTGGTGAAGGGGCAGCCAAGGGGATAGGCAGAGGCCTGGGCTAGAGTTAGTTCCTACCCTGATCCTGAAGTCCATCCACATTGCTTCTTGTTCACAGAGCCCTGGGGGCACAGGGCCTTGGGCACCTCTCCCCACAGACCCCCTCCCTCCAGCCCCCAAGCTCACCTGGTGGGGAATGGGCAGCCTGGACAGGGGGCTAAGGCCCAGCAGCGGGGTGGTGGCCATGCCAGCAGCAGCAGCCATGGCTGAGGAGGCAGCCAGAGGATCCACGGGCAGCTCTGGGCTCTGCTCTTGCTTCACCATGATGGAGCACAGTTTGTGTCCCAGCGTCCACGCTCCATGTTCCACGTCTGGGGGAAGGGAGCAGGACTCAGGCCTGGGGACTCCTGGGGCAGAGGGCTCAGGACCCCTCCCGCCCCCACCACTCATCCCTTGGGTGCTGCTGTGGACTGGATTGAAGAAGATGCTAGATACACCAGGAGGTGAGAGGGTGGGGTGGGCTGGGTCAGAAGAAGAGGGGGCTTCCTCTTCATTCAGCAGCTTACAGAATGGCTTGGACACCAGACCTGGACCCCTCTTGATTGGCTGTGTGACTTTAGGCAAGTTGCTTAACCTCTCTGAGCCTTAGCATCTTCATCTATAAAATGGGGAAAGGAATGAGACATAGCTAATAGGGAGGTTTTGAGGATTAAATTGTATAATGCACATAAGATGGTTAGCACAGTGCCTGATAAGAAGTGAATGTTTAGTAAGTGTTAACTATTGTTAATACAATCGTTGTTATTCAGGAAACAATTTGCTGAACATGTCCTAGGTGCTGGGGATTTAGCAAGAGTCACACTAGTGTAGCTGGAACGTGACAGGAAGTAGGTGGCTCAGCTTTAGAGGCTGGGTTTAGAGCAGTGACTTCACCCTGAAGGTGATGAGGAGCCACTGAAGAATTTTCAGCATGCTCAAATTTATAATTTCTAAAAAGATCACTTTGTCCTCACATGAGGACTGGGCTGGCTTCAGGCAGGATGGAGGCAGGGACACCTGCAGGAGGAGATGAAATTGTCTGGGCTGAGAAGATGAGGCTTAACAAAGGCAGTGGCAGTTTCCATGGAGAGGAGGGAACTTACTAGAGGCAATTTAAAAAGAAGCTTCCAGGCTCAGCGCTTGTAGCTCAAGCGGCTAAGGCGCCAGCCACATACACCTGAGGTGGTGGGTTCGAATCCAGCCCCGGCCTGCCAAACAACAATGACAGCTGCAACCAAAAATAGCCTGGTGTTGTAGTGGTGCCTGTAGTCCCAGCTACTTGGGAGGCGGAGGCAGGAGAATTGCTTGAGCCCAGGAGTTGGAGGTTGCTGTGAGCTGTGATGCTACTACGGCACTCTACCCAGGGTGACAGCTTGAGTCTCAAAAAAAAAAAAAAAAAGAAGAAGCATCCATAGGACCTGGTGACTGGTGACGGAGGGGGAAGAGAGGAGGGGTGAGAGGTGAGGCTTAGGTTTGCTGTGGCCTGACTCCATCTCTTGCCCACCTAGTGGGCCTCCTGGCCTGACTTGGCAGCAGGGCTGGCAAGCCTCATCCCTTTTTCACCCCCAGTCCCCTACCTAACTCAGCCCTGCTCATGGTGGTCCCAGTGCCTGGTAGTCAGAGAAGCAGCCAGGAAGATGGGACTGTGGGGAGTCAGCATGCAGGGGATGGGCTGGTGGGGACTCTGGACTTTGGGGTTCACTGTGGGTGGGGAGAGGGGTCAGCGGCTGCCTGACCCCACCTCAGAGGCCAGGCCCCACCCAGCTGGGAGCCTAAGTGCCCCAGCTCTGGACCACAGGCTGTCCCTGGGCTCCAGGAATACCCACAATCTTCCCAAATTACAGGGCCAGGCATCTGGCCTCCGGGAAGCTGCCCCCTGCAAAGGGCCCACAGACAAATTGCTTTAAAAATAGACTTGGGGTGACCAAGGAGTTTCTGGGTAGGCCCAGCAGGGATGGATGGAGAACCTGAAATGGTGGGGGGTCTACCCTACACCCCTACCCTTCCCCAGGGTGGGGCCTCCGAGAGGCTTGGCTGAGGCCCGGGTACAGTGAGAAGCTTGGATTGGACCCAGACAGTCACTTAAAATCCAGAAAGTATCCCTGCCCTTGTGGGGAGAGGGAGATGCAAAGGACTATCTTAGGGAATCTCAAAGACCTCAGAAGCAGCTCACACACCTTACGTTGAACATAGCAGTGAGCCCTTGATACACATGAGCTCATTTATTCCTCCCAACAACTCTATGGAGCAGGTCTTGTCTTTCTCCCCATTTAATAGATGAGAAAATTAAGACACTCACTCAAGATCATTGGTGTTCATGATGGTGAACACCAAGAATGGTGTTCATGGTTCTTGCTTCTAGTAATATTAATAGGACATTTATGTGTACAATAAAAATAGCCAATAATTATGGACATATATTACATGCGGGGCCTTGAGCTGGGTACTTTGCATATATATTTTTAAATCCTGACTAGAACTCTCAAGGTACATATTATCTTCATGTTATAATTGAGGAAATAGAAGCTCAGAGAGGTTAAGCAACTTGCCTCAAACAACCCAGCAGTTAGTAGAGGCACCGGATTCACATCAAAGCTTATATGGTTCCCAATCCAGTAGCCCCTGCTGCCTCTTGAGGCTGGCCATTGTAGTGGTGGCAGGTTGTGCTGCTGAAAATCAGGGGCTTGCTGTTAAGTCTCTGTTCTGTATTCTACTGCATGTGTGACCTAGAAAGCTCAGCTTTTGCGAAGTATCATTTTTTTTTTTTAATTGGCCAAATGGGGATTGTGATAAAAGTATTATTATTATTTTTTTTGAGACAGAGTCTCACCATGTTGCCCTTGGTAGAGTGTTGTGGCGTCACAGCTCACAGCAATCTCAAACTTTTGGGCTTAAGTGATTCTCTTGCCTCAGTCTCTCAAGTAGCTGGGACTACTGGCACCTGCCAGAATACCTAGCTATTTTTTGGTTGTAGTTGTCATTGTTGTTTGGCAGATCCAGCTAGGGTTCAAACCCACCAGATCTGGTGTATGTGTCTGGTGCCCTAGCTGCTGAACTATAGGCACCGAGCCACAATGAAAGTACTCTTACCTTGCCTGTCAGTTTTTAGAAGTAGATGTGATAATTAACATGAAGGCCATTTGTAGACTAGAGCATGCTATAGAAAATGTTTATTATTATCCTTATTTGTAGATGAAAATATGGAGACTCGAAGAGGTTAAGAGATGTGTCTGTGGTCACCTAGCCAAAAAATCACGGAGCCAAGGTCACCTGTATTTGAAGAAATGTCCAAAGGGAACTCTTCTAGGTGGAGATTGGTGTGGTCTGGAATGCTGGTTACCTGAGCGGAAGGACTCAGAGGGCCCTTTGCTTTAAAGGGAGGAGTTAGAGAAGAGGGGAGCTTTAGAGAACCTCAATCTCTCTCAGGTGGCATCTTGGAGGAGATCACAATGTGAGGCAGTGGTAAGATTCTAGAGCAGCAGTTCTCAACCTGTGGGTCACGACCCACAGGAACTGTACTAAAGGGCTGCGGCATTAGGAAGGTTGAGGACCACTGTTCTAAAGTCTTTGTAACTCGTCTACATTTATTATGTATTTACCCCCATGGTTTCTTCTAAGTCAGTGGTTCTTAAACCTGAGCCTACATCAGAATCACCTAGAAGGCTGGGCTGGTCCACAGGGTTCTGATTTGGCAGGTCTGGAGTAAAACTTGAGAATGTGCATTTCTAAGAAATTACCAGGTGATGCTGCTGGTGTGGGAATCATACTTTGTGAACTATTGCTCCAGGTCAGTGGTTAAAACACCCTTTTGAGAGGTGTTTGTATGGGTTTGATCTGAGGGAGACAGAAAAGTGCAAGCAGCACCATCTGAGGGGTTTGTGGGAGCTTCTTTGGGAGCCCCTGGGAGTCTTAGCCTGTAGGTGCCCACTCTGCCACTCCCAAGCTTCCCCCCTCCTGGGCCTCCAGGGCTTGTGCTGTCCCTGGGCCCCCCTACCACTTACCTTGGGTGGTGTCCTCCATTTTGATGGGCGCAAGGGGGCTCTGAGGCGCTGAGTCACCGCTCAGGGAGTAGCTGTGCTCAGCCTGAATGCCTGGAGTAGGGGAGTCCAGTTCCATGTCCAGCAGAGGGCTCTTCTCATCCAGCACAGGGTCATCAAAGAAACTGCTGAATAGGTCATTGGAGAAGTCCTCCATGTTCTCCCCGAAGTGGTCCAGGTGCTCAGGAAAGTGCTAGGGAAGGGGAAGAGGGGATTCCACTTAGCTTGGGAAGGGGGTGAGGTGCAGCTGCGGTAGTACCCCACCCCTGCCACCACCACCACTGTCCCTGCTACCTCCTATCACTACCTCCCATCCATACCATCAACACCACCACTGTCATCACCAACATCACAATGATACCAGCTCTTCTCATTTCTTTTTTTTTTTTTTTTTGAGACAGAGTCTTACTATGTCACCCTCGGTAGAATGCTGTGGCATCCCATCTCAAAGCAACCTTAAACTTTTGGGCTTAAGCAATTCTCTTCCCTCAGCCTCCCAAGTAGCTGGGACTACAGGTGCCCGCTACAGCACCCGGCTATTTTTTGGTTGTATTTGTCATTGTTGTTTGGCAGGCCCGGGCTGGATTGGAACCCGCCAGCTCTGGTGTATGTGGCTGGCACCTTAGCTGCTCAGCTATAGGCGCCGAGCCTCTTCTCATTTATTTTTTTAAATTTTATTTTATTATTTTTTCTTCTCTTTCTTTCTCTCTTTTTTTTTGAGACAGAGCCTCAAGCTGTCGCCCTGGGTAGAGTGCTGTGGCATCACAGCTCACAGCAACCTCCACCTGGCCTCAAGCGATTCTCCTGCCTCCACCTCCACAATGCCAGGCTATTTTTTTGGTTGCAGCTGTCATTGTTGTTTGGCGGGCCTCGGCTGGATTCCAACCCTCCAGCTCAGGTGTATGTGGCTGGTGCCTTAGCTGCCTGAGTCACAGGCGCCTAGCCCCTCTTCTAATTTCTATCACCAACATCATCACATTTCTTCCCTACCCCACCATCTACACCAGCAGTTCTCAACCAACAGTGGTTCCTGTCAAGACCTATAGGAACTGTGTTAAAGGGCTGCAGCACTAGGCAGGTTGAGAACCACTGATCTACACTCTCACCATCTGTACCCTCAAAGGTGAGCTGTGGATGGGGTCAGACTCCCCTGGATTGAGCAATAGGACCCTGGGCTCTGTGCTCCTGGCCAAATCACTTACGCTGCTTTAATCTATTTCTATTTTCTTCATGAACTGATACGAAGACTAAGTAAGTAAAAGAACAATTGTGTGTGGGTGGTGCCTGTGGCTCAGTCGGTAAGGCACCGGCCCCATATACAGAGGGTGGCAGGTTCAAACCCGGCCCCGGCTGAACTGCAACCAAAAAATAGCTAGGCGTTGTGGTGGGCGCCTGTAGTCCCAGCTACTCGGGAGGCTGAGGCAAGAGAATCGCTTAAGCCCAGGAGTTGGAGGTTGCTGTGAGCTGTGTGATGCCATGGCACTCTACCGAGGGCCATAAAGTGAAACTCTGTCTCTACGAAAAAGAAAAAAAAAAGAACAATTGTGTGTGGATGCCAGCAAATTTATTCTAAGGGCAACGTAAGTGACTTTCATATTAACTTTTGCTGGGATGTGGAGAGGGATGCAGGGTGATGGGATTCATGAGGCCTCAGCCCCCTCATCAGCGCAGTCCCCATCTGTCCTCATGTCTGCAGTATCTTCCCTTTCTTTTTCTTTTTTTTAGGAGACAGAGTCTCACTTTGTCACCCTCAGTAGAGAGCTGTGGTGTCACAGCTCACAGCAACCTCCAGCTGTTGGGCTTAAGCAATTCTCTTGCCTCAGCCTCCTGAATAGCTGGGACCACCACAACGCCTGGCTATTTTTTGTTGCAGTTTGGCTGGGGCCAGGTTCGAACCCGCCACCCTTGGTATATGAGGCCAGCACCCTACTCACTGAGCCACAGGCGCCGCCCAATGTGTCTTCCCTTTCTGAGCCATTCTTTATACCAAGAGATTAGGATTTGGAGCCATATTACTTAGGTTCAAATCCTGGCCGTGATACTTCTGGCTATGACTCAGTGCTGTTCAAACTATGAGTGGTGACTCATTAATGGGTTATGGAATCAATTTAGTGGGTCATGACCAGAATTTAAGTAAAAATAAAACAGAAAAAAGCAGAATAGAAAATATCAGCGTGCACTGCACATGATTAATTTAAATACCTGGCAATTTTTTTTTATCTCGGTTACATATGTGCACATATCATGTGTGTACTTGGTAATAATGTAACATACATTTATTAGCAAATGAAAGTCTGAAAAATCTTGGTCTCCGTGATTTGGGGAAAGTTAATTAACTTCTCTGTTTCATTTCCTCTTCTGTACAGTGGAGCTGATAACAGTTCCTATTTGCTAAGATTCTTGTGAGGATTAAACAAGTAAAGCACTTAGAACAGTCCCTGGCACATAGTAATTATCCAACAAACACTACTGCTTATCATTAATAAAGCACCCCAGTAGTTGACATATAGTAGGGTGCTTGTAAGTTATTTTTTCCCCTCTGAAAAATTCTAAGTGTGTAAAGAAATGTTATCATTGTTCATTCATTGTGAATTTGCTGGTGAATTGCAAGAGAGGGGTTGGGATGGGGGTGTTTTAAGCCCTGGAACTCCACCTGGTGAGTGATTAAGGACTTGGCTCTTTCTGGCCTGGAATCTTAGGAGCCTCAATGTAGACAGGGTGAGCAGAGAAGCCTTCTTTTTTTTTTTTTTTTTTGTAGAGACAGAGTCTCACCTTATCGCCCTTGGTAGAGTGCTATGGCATCACACGGCTCACAGCAACCTCCAACTCCAGGGCTTAGGCGATTCTCCTGCCTCAGCCTCCCGAGTAGCTGGGACCACAGGCGCCCGCCACAACGCCCGGCTATTTTTTGATTGCAGTTTGGCCGGGGCCGGGTTTGAACCAGCCACCCTCGGTATATGGGATCGGCGCCCTACCCACTGAGCCACAGGCGCCGCCCCAGAGAAGCCTTCTGAGAATAAAGTTTTTGGTCACATGAGTCCGTCACAGGGAACAGGGAATAAGCACAAGTTCTGGAGTTACATAGATTGTTTTTGACTCCTAGCTTTATTACTTGCTGAGTTACTTAACTTCTCTGTGCCTCAGTTTCCTCATCTGTAAGGGGGAAGTAATAGTTTCTAACTCACGGTATGTCATGTGAACTGAATATTTCTTAGGTGCGTAGTACTCACCTCATAGGCTTATGAGGATAAAATGAGTAAATACTGCACATAGAAAACACTTAGAACAGTGAGTATTTTGAGTGCCTGATTATGGTTCACTATTGTTATTATGAAATCTGCTGCCTCTGGGCAGCGTCTGGGGCTCATTATGTAGGGTGCTGGCCCCATATACCAAGGATGGTGTTTTCGAGCCTGGCCATGACCAAATTGCAACAAAAAAAAAGCCAGGCATTGTGGTGGGCACCTGTAGTCCCAGTGCTCTGGAGGCTAAGGCAAGAGAATTGCCTGAGCCCAGGAGTTGGAGGTTGCTGTGAGCTGTGACCCTACAGCACTCTATCGAGGGCGATAAAGTGAGACTCTGTCTCAAAAAAAAAAGAAAGAAAGAAAGAAAGAAAACTACTGCCTCTAAACTCTGGACCTTAGCTGAGCTTAGAAACAATGGGGTGGGCGGAGGTGATTTGGCCTCCCTTCTGAAGCCTGATCAGAGAACCAGGACAAAATGAGCTCAGAACCCCATTGACAAGGGGACTGTTCCCATTTCCCAGTGTGCCATAAATCATAACCATCATCCTACATTTTTGTTGTGATTTTAACCTTCTAAAATGTTCTCATATGCATCATTTCATTTAATTGTCACAGTTACCCAACAAGATAAGGAAGTTGCATTTGACAGGTAGGGAAACTGAGGCCCAGGGAGCTACTGAGCAGAGAATCATCCACGATCTTTCACTGCCCAGTCCTTCCCCAACTGCAGCAGATATTTCCTTGCGTGGTAATTGCTTGTTTGCCAGACTATCAACTCTCTGGGGCAGGGTCTGTACCTTGTTCACCTGCTGGGTCCCAGCCCTGGCTCATGACAGATGTTTAAAAATACTGATGGAGAAGGGACAGGGCCTTGTGCCCAAGAGGATATCAATCTATCAATTGGCCATTAATGCAGAGGCAGAACCAGAAGTTCAGAGGCCTCAGTTGAACAAGTCCCTAAGAATAACTGTGATCCCAGATAGAAGCTATTTGCAGGGTAGAAAGCCTTCCAGCCATCCACCCAGACAACCCAGGGCTCTGCCAGCCACACCTTCGGCAGAGCTCAGGCTGGCCCAGCTGGGGGCGCTTCCTCCCGGATCTTCCCTTAGGGTCTTTCAGAGGTCTGGTAAGGGGCCCAGTGGGAGGAGGCTGTGAGGAGGAGGGAGCCCGGTGAGTCAGATGCTAAGGTTTCTCCAGCAGCTGCTTCTCAGGCGATAAGGGTTTGCCAAGCCCCTTCGGAGGCCTGGGAGAGGAGAGACACTTCCTCCCGTCTGGGCTGGGGTCCCTGAAGGCCTTGGCTGCAGGCAGATGAATCAAGTTCTTCTCAGAGACCCTGTTAGGGTGCCCACAGGAAACTGCTAAGGGAGCTCAGTTGGCTCCCTTTTGTGAACAGCCCCCACCCCACCTGCTAGAAACAGCAGCCAAAGCCCAGCAGGATGGAGCTTCCAGAGCAGTGGGAGCCAAGTGGAAGGGGAGGGCGGCCAAGGGGCAGGCAGGGTGGGGGTGGAGGACACATATATATTCTGGGTCCTTCTTGCTCAGGACTTCCTCCTTGCCAGTGGACAATGGGCACGTCCGACACCCTCAGGTCCACCTCCCCTTCATGGGAACACTGCCACCCGGGACTCCCCTTGGAGAACTTTGTAGCCCCACTTCCATCAGATGCCTGGCCTCTCAGTTGCCCAGTTATGGTTATACTATCAATTTAGAGGAGAAGGGACCTGAGGAAGCTTATGGTCCCCCGACCCCCATTTGCTAATGAGAAAACTCATGTCCAGAGAGAGAAAGTCATTTACCCAGGGTCACGATGTGAGTGGGCGATGTCGAGGGCGGGGTCTCCGCAGCCCTGGGGCTGCACTGGGATGTGCAATAGTTTCTTGGCCTCTCCTTTCTCTGTACCCACCTCCCCGCGTCCCTGAAAAACCCGCTCTGGAGATCTCAGACCTCCTCAGCTCCAGCACGGTTCTCTGTCCATCCCTCCCCATCCCAGTGCACCCAGCCCTCCCTCCAGTTCACAAACAAAAAGTGCGGGTTTAGATTTATCAGATGGAAATGGGGGCAAAGGAGGCCAGCTGCCGGCAGTCCAAAGAGGGCAGGGGTCATATATTAACGTTCTGAGGGGGTAGGTTTCTACTGGGGGTGAGCGTTTTACGGGGGTGCCTTTCCAGGCAACGGGGGTAGGAAGCCAGAGAAGGAAATATTATGATTTGTTTCCCTCCTCGTTAAAGACTTTTTCCTACAGTCGTGCCAATATAAGCTCCTTCTCGGCTGCCACGCGCAGCCGCCGGCGGCTCCACTCTCTTGGAAAGGTCCTGGACTTGCCGGCTCTCAGACCGGTGTAGCCCTCCTTTTGGCTGCAGCTCCTCTTGGAGCCGGGCCTCAGCTCCTACCCTTTAATTTCAGAGGATGCGGGTGCTGAGTGCCCAGCTTGACCCACAAATGGTTAACCCGGGAGCTCTAGGGGCCGCCCTCGACGGAATGAGGCCTGCTCATTGGTGGAAGCTAGTGAGATCTCGGCCAATAGGAAGAGGCTGCGAGCTGCTGCCGGGGGCGACGGGGTGGACACCCGAGGAGTGCAGGGCTCGCGCGGAGGCGGGTCTCTGTATTGCCGGGACTGCCCGGCTGTAGTGGAGCGCAAAGGGCGCTGGGTCCGGCCTGTGGCCCTTTCTGCGTCTGCAACAGCAGCAGAAATGGCCCGGCATTCCCAGGGTGTCCTAAGACTCTTTAGCTTGGTCCCGCCCCTGAGCTGGGGGAGTGGAGAGGGAGGGTCTCCAACGACGTCCCCGACTCCAAGGGAGGGCGGGCGCAATTCTTAAGTCCCCTCGCGCCTCTTACAACTCAATTCCTTTCTCCCTCCTCGAATAATCCTATCACAGGGCGCCTTGATGGTGCTGCGGGGTCTCTGTCTCTGGTGGCGGGGAGGGCACACTCCGGGGCGGTGATAGGACTGCCTCAGGATTCCCTTGTCCTCCTCTCTAAGTCCTTCCCTGGGTTCAGTGCAGAAAGAGGGGGCAGTCTCTGGGGGCGCAGCGGCCTGTTGCCAGGATGGTGTGGAGGAAAAGGGTCTCTCCCGACCCAAAGCGGCCTCAGCGCACCCCTTTCCTCAGGCCCCTGGCTCCTCGGCGTCTGCACCCCGATCCCCGGCTTCTGCCCTTCCCCCAGTCCAGGCTGGTTCAGTCTGTGCTTGGAGAAAGGAGGGAGGAGACCAGAGTGGGTCCGGGCTGAGCTGTGGGATAAGGGGTGGGGGGAATCCGGAGCCCGGACATTCCTTCCGAGACAGTGAGCCCTGGGAGAATGGGAGGAGAGAGACCTCTCACATTTCTCCCTTTCCTTCCCCCGCAAGCTGGGCCCACAGGACCCTCCCTCCCCCCACAACACACACACTGACCCATACATTCCCGGACAGTTACTTGCCTCGTGGTCACTAGAAAACTGCCCCCATTTCAAGATGAAGGGCTATCAGTCTGAGTCATTGCCGTGCCCAGAAGGGGGGTAGGGTCAAGAGAGAGCAGACAGCGGTGGGGGGCCCTGGGGTCTCCGTTAGCAGCACACTTTTTCTGTCCTTAAGGATTGCCATCTAGTATTTCCGAGGCCTATGAGCCTCAGGACTTGCCTTCCCAGAGACTCTAAGGCCATCTCGTGAAGGGGGAAAAGAACACTGGACTCACATTACAGAGTCCCCAGGTCAAGACCCAGCTCTGCTCTGAGACCTGGGCTGGGTGGGGCAGGGGGTGTCTCCTCCAGGGCCTCATTTTCCTTATCCGTTGCAGTCTATGTCCCTACTGAAGCGGGGGTGGCAGGGGCAGGGTGAAGTGAATTAGTCCTCTGGGGACTGGAAGGAGTGAAGGCAGTTCTCCTGGTCCCTGGAGCCAGCCCCTCCCTGAGCCTTCCTGGCAGGGCATGGGTGTTAAGGGGAGTGCGTTGTTCCAACCTCCAACCTCACCCTCATCTCCGGCTCTCCACAGGCCTAGGGAAGGAGGCTGCTGAGGTTTCATATTCCCCCCCACCCCACCCCCCGCTCAGAGCCCAAGTCCAAATAAGCAGAAATGCTTCTGTGTGTGCGTGCATGCGTGTGCACATGCTACACAGACATAGGCTGAAAGGTTTCTTCTTACACAGGGCAAGATTACCTCTCTGACACGGCAGTGAAAGATATGCACACCTATTGACACATTCAGACAATTCTGTGTACAGCCTTACACAGAGGCTGTCACACTGACACACCCTCACAGGCTCATGTAGACTGACACAGGCAGAACCTGACGAGGACACACTCATCAGGTGTGATCAGACACACTGATTCATTCGCACACACACGCACACACACATGCAGTTGCTCCAGACTTGGGCTCAAATGGTCATGCACAGTCTCATACAAACACAAACATCTCACACGACCACAGAACTAAATGTTGACTTCATCAAGCCATGTGCCTGAGATGACTGAGTCATATGAGCCCCAGTGAGGGAGATTTGGAAGCCCTGGGCTTGCACGGGGCTGAGACATTGAGACAGGGACTGGAGGAGGGGCCAGCATGGAGACTGAGCTTTTCTTTTCTTTTTGAGCCATAGCCTCACTCTATTTCCTGGACTAGGGTGCAGTGGTATCATCATAGTTCACTGCAACCTCCAACTCCTGGGCTCAAGTGATCCTCCTGCCTTAGCCTCTGGAGTACCTGGTGGCACACGCCACCATTCCTGGCTGATTTTTGTATGGACAAGTCTTACTATGTTGCTTAGGCAGATCTCAAACCCCTGGCCTCAAGCAATCCCCCCTTTTCAGCCTCCCAAATTTCTAGGATTACAGGCATAAACCACTACCCCTGGCCTGGGATTGAGCTTTCTGTGCCAGTGTGTTCTGGAGAAAGGAAGAGAAAGAAGACAGGGTAGGCTGCTGCCTGTCACAGGCTGCTTCTGTACAGAGTAGGGTCCTGGGGAAGGTGTGGTATGTATCTTGTATATTTTCTGCAGCCCCAGTTTTCTTAATCTGGCCCTTCAGTTTCCCTTCCTGACACGGGTAACCCTCCCCTGGTCAGGCCACTGGTCCCTCAGTTTCCTGGCCAGCCCCTGGCATCTTCTGACCAGCCGGCCCCTGTGCTGTGGCCCAACCCTGGGGCAGGCGCCAGGCAGTGTCTGGGCAAGAGGAAGAGATGGCAGAGAATGCTGCCGCTCTGGAATGGAATTAGCTATGTCTGGCACCACCAAGGGCACAGCAGCTCATGGTCTGGCTGCTAGAGATGTTGGTCCACAGGTAGTGGCCAGAGGATCCCTGTAGGACAGCTTAGGACACTGGAAACCAAGTGCCAGGGCTGGCACTGGGGGCTTCTGGAGAATAAGAGCATCCAGTCACATTCATTTATTTATCATTCATGCATTCATTTAGTATTTACTGAGCACCTAAGGTGTGCCTGTAAGGTGATGAACAGGGCCTAATGCCTGGTCGTAGAAGGCTTTCTGGCTAGTGGTGTGTCTACCTCTATTATGAAGGTAGTTCTAAGTCTTGAACTCTGATCCCTCTCCAGGACATCTTCCACCTTGCACCCAGAAGGATCTTCCAAAACCCAGAAGTGTCTATGTCATTTTCCTGCTCAATAGCCATTGAAGACTTCCTACTGCCCTTAGGATAGAGGCCAAGTTCCATGGTGTAGCTTGAAACCATTCAGCCGTGTTGCCTCTATATTCTTGCCCATAGCTCCAAAGCCTAGCATCAGTCCCGGCACACAGTAGGCACTCAGATATTTGCAGAGTGACTGACTGAGTGGGTGAATGAAGGAGTATGTGAGTGAGCTAATGGACTGAGGCCCTTTTCTCTGCAGCAGAGCCTCCAGGAATGACTGTCCTAAATTCAGCTCGGATGCCAGCTTGCTTCTGCTCCAGGCAGAATTTCCATGCGCCTGGACTCCTTCCCTAAGCTCCTCCCTAGTGAGGCCACTGTACCCATTCTCCAGGATATTCTTCTCAGATCTTTTGGTTCTTAAGCCCCAGCCAGACTATGTACCTGGGGAACACTGACCCTACTCAGTGCTGGAGGAGCTGCTCCCAGGCTTAGGTCAGGCTTAAGGGTATAAATGGAACCCAGTGGCCAACCAGCCAGAGCTGCGCTCCTGGGCCCTGGCCAGCTGGAAGGCCCTGCCTGGCTGGAGCCTACTGCCTCGCTCTGGCGAGAATTCCCCTGGCCTCTTCCCTTTGCTCAGTGCACACAGCATTCAGCTCTGGCTTCTTCAGCGGTCCCAGCCTGTCTGAATTGTCCTTAGGTTTTATTTTTGGAAGGAATGGTATTCTCCTTATTTACTCTCTTCTTTCAGGGAAGGTGTGTGGGACCCCTGGGCTCAGATGGGAATCAGGCTTTGACTCCAACCCCTGGGGTCTAGACCTCTCAGGGCCTCCAAAGACTCCTGACCCACCCGATGCTTCAAAGCCAGCTGCCTCTGCCCTCCTCCCCCACCCATGTGTGACTAATAGCTGCCCTTACCCTTCTTGAAGAGACCCATGGTGGCCAAAAGAAATCATGACACTTTTGGAGCTGAAAGGAATTTTGGCTTCATTAGGTCCACCTCCTCTTATTTGCAGAAGCAGTGTAGTTCAGTGGTTACAAGTGAGGGAGACAGACAGGCCTGGGTCGAATCCTGGCTTTGCTATATATTGTGTAGCCTTCAGGAAAGTCACTTAATCTCTCTGAGCGTCAGTCTCAACTGTAAAACGGGAGTACCCCCCCAGGTTGCTGTGAGGATTAAATGAGATAACATTTATAAATTGCTTTACACAATGCAGGGCATATAGAAGGCTCTCATTAAATGTAGCTATTATCATTATCATTATTATTATTGCAGACAAGGAAAAGTGAGAGCTGGAATGGGAGGGGATTTGCCCAGATTCACACAGCTCAAGGTAAGCAGATACTTCCAGACTCATTCATTTGTCTCTATCTCCAAGGGGAAGGGAGAGGCTGGCAGCCACCTAAAGGAACAATTTTCTTGAGCCAATCAGATGGGCAAACCCCTGGGTCTTCAGTGTCTGTCTCCTCCTGCAGAGCCCAGGCCCACCTCCATAGCAGCTGACATTTTCCTCCATCACCCAGCGACCTCTTTCCTGCTCACTGAGGGTGAGAGATCTGGGAGGAGACCCCAGCACTCAGCCTTAAGTGGACCTGAGGCGAGTGAGACTCTGAGAAGAGAAGGGGAGTGCTGGGTCCTGACATCACAGAGTGGAGAAGCTGGAGCCACAGCCCGTGCTGGCCAGCTGGGGCCCTTCCAGCACGTCCAGATGTCTCAGGAATGTGCTGAGCTGGGAACTACCTCGCTCCTTCCCTCACCACCCCCCCAAGCCTTCATCCCCTCAAAGGCCTGCTCAAACTCAGCCTCCACCCCATACCCTGCACTTCTTTCATCTCTTTCTAGGACGGCCTCCTGTCCGTTGTGCCGCTGGTACCTTGCCACAGTGCAGCCTCCTGTCTGTCCTCTGAAGGGGTTGTGAGAGGCAGGAGCCCTTCCCCTACTGCAGACCCCATGGCTGACGTGTGGGGTGGAGGGAGATGGGCGCTAACTGGGAGGGAGGGCTCTGAGCAGATAGTGCATGCCAGATCCCAAATGTGGAACTGATTTGCAGCCCTGGAGAGAAAGGGGTGAGGGCTTTGGGGCGGCAGAGGGCAGGTCTGGGCCTCCTCTCCAAGAGGATGGTGAGAGGGGCTCTGGGCATCTTGTCCCAGCTGATGGTGGGAAGGCAGAGGAATGGGGTAACATGCTGAGCTGGGCTGAGGAGAAGGGTTCAGGTCCTTCTGGGCAGCTGGGGTTAATAGGGACATGCTTTATCTGATGGTGGAGGGTTCTGAGCTATTGTAGGGGTTGGGGAAACCCATTAGGGTCCTGGGGTTGGGCCAAGAGGCAGGACATGGTTCAGGTTGGAGTTCCCAGCCCTGAAGAACAGACTGTCCCTCTGCAAGGGCGGAGTTGCCTTGGGCCTCCCTAGACCAGCCTGGCCTCAGTGCTGGGGATGAAAGAGCCAGAATTGAACTGGTACTCCCGGACCAGCACGAGAGTCACATCAGGGCAAGGGATGGAAGTCAGAGGAGAGAAGGGACCTGGGGTCAGCTGTTGCCTCAGGCAGCCCTGGGCTTAGGGAGGGCCCACGTAAGTCTCTTTCCCTTGGAGGAGAGTCCCTGATCTTCCGGACAGGCTGATAGCTGAGATCTTCCTAAGGGACTCTAGACCTCCCCCCACCCCCCCAGACAGTTCAGAGGAGCTAGGGACAGACACTACCTTATCCAGCTGAGAGCTATCATTAACTCCCTCCTGCCTGCTGAAAAAACTCCTAGCTCCCTAGCATGGTATTCCAGTCTGTCATAAATAGATCTCAACTCACCACTACAGCTGAAGCCTCCTCATTTTCCTCTTGCCTAGTTGGACTGAGCAGTCCGTTTTCCTTAAACCTGCTGTGAGCTTTATTGCCACAGAAATTTTGCTTATACTATCCCCATGCCTGGCATGCCTTTGTCCTTTACCTTTTCCTTCTAAGTCTCCCCATCCTTTATTTATTTATTTTGAGACAGAGCCTCAAGCTGTCACCCTTGGTAGAGTGCTGTGGCATCATAGCTCATAGCAACCTCCAACTCCTAGGCTTAAGCGATTCTCTTGCCTCAACCTCCCAAGTAGCTGGGACTACAGGCACCCGCCACAACGCCTGGCTATTTTTTGGTCATAGTTGTCATTGCTGTTTGGCAGGCCTGGGTTGGATTCGAACCCGCCAGCTCTGGTGTTGTGGCTGGTGCCTTAGCTGCTTGAGCTACAAGTGCTGAGCCTCTTCCCATCCTTGAAGGCCCAACTCAAATGCTATTTTCTCCAGGAAGCCTTCCCTGACCACATAGCTTGGAAGAGTCCTCTCCTTCTCTGTACCACCACAGCACTTACAGGCTGTTAGGTCACTGGTTAATATGCCTTGAACTCTCATTATGCACAGTGGGATCCATCTCTCCTCCTAAACTTCAACATTCTTGGTATAGGACCTAGAACAGATTTTATCCTTGAATCCTCTGTAGGTCATCACACAGTACCTAATAATATATACTATGCCCAATAGTAATGATAATAATAATAGCTACTGTTTATGTGCCATCCACTCTTCTAGTTCCTTGCATGTAGTATCTCATTAAGCTTCAGAAGATAAAGAGGATAATGTTTTTTTTCTTTTTTTTTGGTTTTTGGCCGGGGCTGGGTTTGAACCCGCCACCTCCGGCATATGGGACCGGTGCCCTACTCCTTGAGCCACAGGTGCCGCCCCGAGGATAATGTTAGTGCTCTCACTTTATAGATAAGAAGCTGAGGCACAGAGAAATTACATAGTTTGCCCAAGTTCATTCAGTTAGCAAGTTGTTGAACCGGGACTTGAACCCAAGCTGTGATTACATAGCTCATGTTCTTAGGCACCCATAACAACACTGGTTGCTGAAGGAATGAGCCTGCTGCCCCATCCCAGCATGTAATACAGGGCTACAAAAAAATGTGGACCCCATGGGCGGCGTCTGTGGCTCAAGGATAGGGCGCCGGTCCCATATGCCGGAGGTGGTGGGTTCAAACCCAGTCCCGGCCAAAAAAAAAAAAAAACACACACACACAAAAAATGTGGACCCTCCCACTGTATTCACTGGTGTCATACCCAAGGCCCTGATTTTGTTCCTGCCCTGGCTATTTTTTTCCTGATGGCCAGAGAGAAGGGGACTGAAGTTATTTGGCTTTACCCAAAGGAAAGAACCTTCTATTTCCAGAGAGGTGAGACTGAGAGAAAAATAAAATTCCCGTGATCAGGGCTCAGCAGGGCAGGACAAGGCAGGAGGTTCCTCCAAGGGCTGTCTCATGCAGAGGATCTTCCTTACAGGCAATGACAACAACAGTCAGAATAAAAACAGGAGCAGAGATATTGCTTCTGTGGCAGGCCCTCTGCAAGAATTTCTAATTGAATCCTCATAAGAACTCTAGGTTTTACCATTATCCCTACCTACTCCATGGGTGAGAAGAATGAACTTGAAGAGGTTAAAGCACTTGCCCAAGCTCAAATTGATGACAAGTGGTAAGAGTTAGGACTGGATCCCTGGTCTGTGCTATGCTAAAGCCACTCCTCTCAGGCAGGGCTCAGCTGTGCTTGTCCCGTTATCTGCTATCTGACATGTCTGCTCAGGTTGGGCCTAGCGGTTGACACCCGGTCTCAAGACTTTCTGTTCAGAATCTGCCCAGCATGAGTGATACAGGGTCTACAGATAATCTCTTCCCCAAACCCCTGTGGTTTGGAGAGACCAAGATATTCAGAACTGGGTCTGTTTCTTAAGCTAGGTAGTGAGTTCTTAGTTGTCCAGTTTATTAGAATTTATAATTTATAGGGCGGCGCCTGTGGCTCAGTGAGTAGGGCGCCGGCCCCATATACCGAGGGTGGTGGGTTCAAACCCAGCCCCGGCCGAACTGCAACAACAAAAAAATAGCCGGGCGTTGTGGTGGGCGCCTGTAGTCCCAGTTGCTCGGGAGGCTGAGGCAAGAGAATCACATAAGCCCAAGAGCTGGAGGTTGCTGTGAGCCATGTGACGCCACGGCACTCTACCGAGGGCAGTAAAGTGAGACTCTGTCTCTACAAAAAAAAAAAAAAAAAAGAATTTATAATTTATAGATATGCATTATATATATATTCTTTTTTTTTGAGACAGAGTCTCATTTGTCGCCCACTGTAGAGTGCTGTGAGGCCATAGCTCACAGCAACCTCAAACCCTTGGACTAAAGTGATCCTCTTGCCTCAGTCTCCCAAGTAGCTGGGATTACAGGTGCTCATCATCTTTCTCAAAAATAAAAAAAAGGAGGACACTCAAAACAAAAAGTGTGGAAGTGAGCTTTTTCCCACTATTTATCCACTCATGGTTCAGTCGTCTATTATCCCCTTCTTCCTCCCTCCATCCCTCGGCTTGCTTGCATCCTTCCTTTCCTTCCTTCTATCATCCAATCATCCATCTGTCCAGTAAATAAACATTTCCTGGGGACTCAGTCACTACAGCTACACCCAGAGAATAGCCAAAATAATTAACTGGCACTCTCTTGCCTCAAGGAACTCAGTCTAATTCAGCAATGAGGAGACTAACACTCCAGAAAGGGATGTGATTTGCCCAAGAGCAAAACAGTATGTTAGTGAAATGAGGATTAGGGGTGAGGTCATTCCAGACAGAAGGGAACCCATGGGCAGAGGCTTCAAAGTGAGCCCCCTCTTCACTGCTGAAAGCTGTCCCCTGGCTCTCCGTGAAGGCCCAAGGAGCCTGCCTGATGCCACTGCTGCTTTCACTCTGTTATTCTTTTGGAAGGGGAGGAGGGAGAAGTGGCTGCTGCCGTCCAGTTGTTATGTCGGACCACACATCCCAGGCCATATGTGTCAGCCTCTTTGTGATGGGTGAAATGGATTCTGGGCCCTGAGCCAAGGGCCAGAAAGAGGCAGTGAGGGCTCTGACCCAGGAGAGCTAGGGGAGGAGGCACACTGGACCCGGCAGCAGGGAAACCCATTATTGCTCTTACTATAAAGTTGGCTTGAAGACCATGTGGTGTGTCCAGGCTGTGGGGATCAGGATCTTTGACATTCCAAGGAAGTTGATACCTTTGACATAGTTCCTTCCAGTGTCAAAGTTTTGGGCTACGTCCTGCCTTTTCTGAACTGTACACTCCCAGCCCTGCAGCCCTACAGTTTCCCCAATCCTCGTTCATTGTTCTGCCATTTACTCTTCCCCTGGCCTGGTCAAGGAGGTTACATGAAGTTCCAGCCAGAGCAATGCTCACGGTCTTGACTTAACTCCACCCAAATCTTCCTCCTCTATCCTGCCCCCTGGAGTGCTGAGAACTGCAGAAGAACAGCCTGTTCTCCAGCATCTGGAGCTGGTTTCTCGAGGGAGGTTCAAGGGCAAGCCAGGTCCAGAGAGAGATGCTCTGGGACAGCCTTGGTACCAGGACTTGCAGGAGGTACATATTATGGGGGAGGAGAAGACACAAAGCAGAGGAGACCTTTATCTTCTCTCGCCCAGCACAGTGGCTGGGAGACATAGACCCTCCTTGGGAGTCCTGGGACCTGCTAAGAGCAAAGGTCCAAGTCCCTGTAAGGGCTGGGAAGCAGTATCTTGGGATGAATATGAGAGGGCTCTGGATGGGATGTGGGATCCTGTCCAGAGCATCTGGCTCTGCCCCTAAAGCTTTAGGTATCCAGGGTGCCCTAAGGATGAGAGTGGGGAAGGCTGAAGGCAGGGCCCCTCTGATTGATATTCAGGATTCCAAATTTTCCTTGCTCTAGAGGGCAAAGCTCCAACCAGAACAGCAGCTCCCCTCCTTGACTTCCTCTACAGGACTCAACCCTTCAACAGTGTGCACACATCTCTCTCCTTCCTAGGTTGTCTCAGTTATCTCATCTGCACCAGGAAATCATGCTTATTCATGCTCAATAAAAGGGACTCAGCCTCAGAACTCCCTGATGAAATGCCTTCTGATAACTCCTTTCCCTCTAGGGATGGGGGAAATTGGGGAGGAGGCTGCAGAGAAAACTTTCATGACCTATTCTAGCTTGGCTCAGCTTCCTCCCATGCTCTGCTCTATCATGATGCCCACCAGGGTGTTGATACTATCTGTTTCCCTCTCCGTCTCTCTCACTTGGCTGTGTGTGACCGGAGGGCCAGGTGTATCTTCTTCATCCAGGTAACCCTGGCACCAGCACAGGTGCTCCTTCAGTGCCCAGTTGTTAAAGGAATGGACATGCATATGAGTGAATGAGCAAGGGAACCCCCAGCTGGCTGAGGGAAGCTGGAAGGACTTCACAACAGATCAGGGTGCAGAGAGCACTTCTGTGGGACTCAGTGTCCCCACCACTTTCAGGGCTAGCCAGGCCAGAACTTCTTGAACTCTTAGGTGTGGTTTTACCTTTTTTTTTTTTTCATAATTTCCCCATTCTCTTGTACAGACTGCCCTAGCCTAAAATAATTTTCTCTACAAATATAATAAGTCCTTAAAATAGAGCAAAGTCCACTACAATATGGACTTGGATCTTTGGACAGGATCCCACATCCTATCCAGAGCCCTACAATATCAAGACTTGGCTTCTGTCCTGTGCTCAGGACCCATCTCAAATAGAAGTGGGTAAAACTCTTATCTTTGTGGGATTGATAAAGAAGTGACTGGCTGGGTGTGGTGGCTCACACCTGTAATCCTAGCACTCTGGGAGGCTGTGGCAGGTGGACTGCTTAAGTTCAGGAGTTTGAGACTAGCCTGAGCAAGAGTGAGACCCCTGTTTCTACTAAAAATAGAAAAACTAGCTGGGTCCAAGAGTTTGAGGTTGCTATGATCTATGACACCACAGCATTCTACCAAGGGTGACAAAAAAAAAGAAAACAGGAAAAAGAAAACAAAGAAGTGAGTGCCTAGTGCTCTTGCAGAGCTTTCTCAGTTTGATTTGCTGCAGGCAGCAAAGTTTCACAGTTTTTTTTTTTTGTAGAGACAGAGTCTCACTGTACCACCCTCGGGTAGAGTGCCGTGGCGTCACAGCAACCTCTAACTCTTGGGCTTACACGATTCTCTTGCCTCAGCCTCCCGAGCAGCTGGGACTACAGGCGCCCGCCACAACGCCCGGCTATTTTTTCTTTTTGTTGCAGTTTGGCCGGGGCTAGGTTTGAACCCGCCACCCTCGGCATATGGGGCCGGTGCCCTACTCACTGAGCCACAGGCACCGCCCAGTTTCATAGCTTTTACCTGCCTGCTTTTTTGTGATAAGACAAACCACTTGAAAATGATCATTTTTCATTGATTCTATAAAAATATAACTCTACTACTTTCCATAATTGGAGATTTTAGGGTGGCTTATTGCATTATGGTAGCGCTTTACTATGTTGAGCACCCATTTTGTGGCATGGTACTAGTTTTGGCAACGCATAAAACTGATTAGTCTCTGTTCTCATGCAACTCACTTTCTCATGGAGGAAACAGACAGTTATCTTATTGGTTCAATTATTCAATTGGTTCAGTTATTCGATTGGTTCAATTTTATAAACTGGGTGCAGAGATATGAAGAAATCAAAGGACTGAAACAGAAAATAATAGGGTGGGGGTCCCACTTCAGGTGGTTGGGGAGGCTTCTCTAAAGAGGTGACATGAGCTGGGACCAGAAGGCTGAGAGGGAGAGAACTGGAGGGAAAGCATTCCGGATGGCAGGAATAGCATGTACAAAGGCTCTGAGGCAGCATTGGAAAAGGCTTTGGTTCTCAACCTTCCGAATGCTGTGGCCCTTTAACCCTCTCAACCAAAGCAGTGGTTCTCAACCTTCCTAATGCCCTGGCTCTTTAATACAGTTCCTGTGGGTCTTGACCCAGATTGTGAACTACTGCCCTAGAGCCAGTGCTCTGGGGTAAGGCCTGAGCCACAAGTTCAAATTTCCTGTGTGTTAGCCAGCTATAAACCATCCTAGACCCGGGGCTGCAGGGGCCTGAGCCACAGTATGGGGACGGCTCAAGGCAATGACAACTCATTGAGGACATGCTCTTGTCTTTCTGAACCTCAGAGACAGTGTGGGCTGCAGGACCCTGATGGCTGGGAGCTGACGGGCTTAAATACCCTCTTCTCTAAAAACTGTGCGGTCTGGCCTGGCCTTCTTTCTTTCATTCATTCAGCAATGGTTTGTGAGGTCTACTCTGTGCCAAGCACTGTGCTGGGCACTGGGGATAGTGCAGTGAACAAGACAGGTAAAGCCCTTTCCCTCGGAGGAGAGCTTGTTCTCTCAACAGTGGGGGAAGCAAAAACAAAAAGAAAACAACCTCTGCCTAAAACAAACTCCATGGTTTGGTGGGGGAGCAGGTATTTTGGGAGGTTCCCTTTCAGAACAAGCTCCCTGAGATTTGGGCTCCTTCCTTAGTTTTTCTTCATTAGATCTTTTCTAGTGGATTCTGCTGAGACCAGAGTGCCTTGTCCTTTCTGTCCTCTTTTTCCGGTTGGTGAGAATTTAAACAGAAACACACACACACACACACACACACACACACATACACACGTCCCTTTTAAGGACGTGTTAAGGCCCACCCACAGGCATAGGAACACCCAAACACACACATATTTCTCTAATCTCCTTAAATCTCTCAAAGGCTGGGGGTGGCTATAGCTTTCTGCTTGCCCTGTTAGCTCAAGAGAAGCCAGGCTGGGGGCCTGGGGAGCAGTGATCAGGTTTAGCCCCCCTAGCCTGCTTCCCTTGGGTGCGTCCAGAGTCCCTGTCATTTCCACACCTGGCCTCTCCAGCTGCTGGGAGGTGAATGAGTGTGTGCTGGGCAAACATCCTTGCAGCTTCCTGCTGCTCCCCTATGAGACAACAGAACTCTTCTTCCTTCTTCTCCTCCCCCACCCTCCCAGCTGGGGCTTCTCTGGGATCCCAAGCCATTTCCCTCTAGAGGAAGGCAGAGTGGTTCCTTCTACTTAGCTGGAGGAAGGAGGTAAGAGTGTGCGGACTTAGTGTCTGCAGAGACATGACTTTCTCTCCCTCTGCCCCTTTATTACAGTTGTTGGGGCTCATATCCCTTCTCATTCATACCAAGGGCTTGAGGGATTGCTGGGTACAAAGGAAGAGAGCTCAAGGGCAACCACATCAGGAACTGTGGGAGAGTGGGGGAGAAGCAGGGAGAAGAGCCCACATCTGGCAGGAAGGGCAGCCTCTTCTGAGGGGTATCTCTGAAAAGCTCATAAACAAGATGGCAACAACCTGAAGGTATCCTCACAGAAGAAACAAAGTAAAGCACTGTAACCACCTCTAAACACTCAAGTCTCCAGTCTCTGTCCTAGTGAATGCTCATTTCTTACATAGTTGTATTCAGAGTGCACATACATTTTGCTTTTTGCATAGAACAACAGAGCACGTTTTCTCTGTGACTTTATGGCTTGTGTCTGGACTTCTAAAATTTGTTTCAGAGATAGGGTCTTGTTCTGTCACCCAGGCTGGAGTTCAATGGCAGATCATAGCTCACTGTAACCTCCAGCTCCTGGGCTCAAGCATCCTCCCACCTCATCCTCCAGAGTAGCTGGGACTACAAGTGCATGCATGCCACCACTCCCGGCTAATATGCTTTTGAAATTTTTTTGTAGAGATAGGGTCTTACTATATTGCCCAAGTTGGTCTCCACCTCCTGGCCTCAAGTGATCCTTCCACTTTGGCTTCCCAAAATGCTGGGATTACCAGTGTGAGCCACTGCACCCAGCCTATATCTGGATTTTTAAGGATGGTGAATATCCTTCTCCCCATTTTCCAGATGAAGAAGCACACAGATGTCATCCCTACTCATCCTTAACCCTGGAAATATTTTTCTATCCTCATGCAGGATGAAGAGGGAGCTGAGAGTGGGGTCAGTATGGGATCCCAGCTGAAAAGGACCTTAGACATGGAAATGGAGGCCCCAGAGTAGGAAAGTAACTTGCTCACGGTCACACAGCAACTAACTCCTAGCTGGATGGTTCTCCTTACCACCCCATCTAGTCTCTGAATTAAGCTAATCATCGATTCTGATATGCAAAGCATTGAGCTATGTTAATCTTTAATTTTCTCACTAAATGTCTACAGTAATGCTATGGGAAAGGTTCTAATATCCCTATTTTTCAGATGAGGAAACCAAGGCCCAAAGGAAGAAAAGTTATTTGTCTGATTTGCCCTGCTTGCTGGTGGCAGAAACTCAGCCAGAACCCACATTTCCTGAGTTCCAGTTCAGGAGTTCTCTCTCTCCTCTCCCCCCTTAGACACACTTTCCTCTCCCCCTACCTCACCTGGCCTTGCAGGGGCCTGAGGTCAGGCGGCTCTTCATAAGGGCTTCCCCCCCCACACACTCGGTGTCCCAGTGCTGGACACCACTGTCTGTTCATGCCTCCTTTCCTGTGTTGGACCAAGGCCCAGATGAGCAGCTGGGGATGCAGGGCTGAATGGAGCAGCAGGAAGAGTCTGCAGGCGGCAGAGTTCATTCAGAAGAAAGTCCAACTCAGAGCTGCCAAGGACAGAGGGAAGCTCCTAGGGGGGCCCTACTACCCCTTTTGACGTTGAGGTTTGACAAATCCCTTTGCATCTGACCAGCATCTTTTACCAACTCCAAGATGGGTATGCAGATCCCCAGATCCTTGCTAGGTTTATCTCTAGGATCTATGCCAGAACCATTCTTAGAAAGACTTGATCCAACCATTTTCCATTTTATAGACAAAGAAACTGAGGCCCCGACAGGAGAGTTGTTGTCACAGCCCAAGCTCATAGGAGAAGCAAAGCCAGGACTAGAACTGAGGTCTCTCCATTGCCAGTACAAGCCCTCTCCCCTTGGCCTATGTGCAGAATTGTGCTCCCTCTGGAATGAAGAGCCTTCCTCAGAGTGCAAGATGACCAGGTACAGGGTGATCCTGATGGAAAACAGGGAGACCTCACTCCCTTGCCTCCCTGACTTAGGCTCCTGTCCCATGTCTTGTTTCCCCACCATCAATCTAGTGTCTTGGGACAGTTCAGGTGGAAGTTCAAGATGCTCAAGTCCTCTAAGGATATGGCACTTGCCTGGCCAAGTTTATCTTAGTCCCAAGAGGTAGAGACCCTCAAATGCTTGGCCACAGGGTAAGTGTGTAGATATGTGTATGTGGGGTTTAGGGCCTGCATGCATAATTGGTGGCTCCCTGAAGAGGGGGTACCCACGAGGTTCCCCAAGCAGTCCACATTTCATCTTGGCAGGCCCTTCTGAACCCAAATATTTTCTCCAGTTCTGAGCCCTGCTCCTCCCCCATCAAAGCCTTAGGGCTGAGCCTGAGAGAGGGAGGGAGGGAAGAAGAGAGAAGCCACGTTTCCTTAGGGAGGGAGGGGAAGAGAAAGAAAAAGAAAGAGAGACAAGTCCAGAGACAGAGCAGGAAGACATGGGGAGAGGGAGATGTAGAAAGTCAGGGAGACATGAGGGGCAGAGAGAGAGAGGGCAGCGACCTAGAGACACAGCGCTGGGCAGAAAGGTCTCCCTCTTCCCCAGAGATCTCCCTGTACTGCCTTGACCTCCTGAGCTTCAGGCCCCCTGGGGGGACTCGGACCTGAGCCCCTACGGCGGCCAGGGCAAGCACCCTTAATTTCTGGGACTGTATCAGAACCCGGTTTGGCTCAACCCCCCAGGGGCGTCGGGTCTCTGGTCCTCAGAACACTCCCCTTTGCGCCCCCCAGCGGACATTCAGCGTCGGAGCCACTGAGGCCCAAAGGGGGCACAGGAAAGGGCGCTGCCACTTTCCCCCAATCTGGTCCTGAAACCCTCGAGTGGGTGGGAGACGGCTAGAAGACGTTGGCGGGGGCACTGTGTCTCTTGAACTCATATCCAAGGATCGGATGGCCCCAATGCCTCGAAGTCCCTTTCCCCTAAAAGATGAAGGCCAATGTATCCACGGATTGAGCCTTCACGAGGGGCGCGCACTGGCTCAAGCTCGGAGACGCAGGTCCAGTTCGAGGTCTAAGGGAGGTGTCGAGGAACCCAGTCGCCAAGCTTAGAGCTCTAAGCACATGTCCCTCCAGGAGACCCTGCACCGAGCCCCCTTCCCCGCTGTTGCCCAATGATGTGTGGTCTGGTCGTTCTGGGGGCCCATATGCGCCGCGAAGAGGGGTGCCGAAGAGAGGTGCTGAGTGGTGGAATGGGAACGGAGACCCTTTATCTTACCGCATTGTTGAGGAAATCCGACTCGTTCAGATCCCCCAAGTCCAGGAAGCTGGATCCGGGGAACAGCCTGTCGGCCGGGAAGGGTTCCAAAACCGCGTCCATCGCGGCCGGCACCCGGGACCCCCTTCGACTGGGCTTCCCTCACTCCAGGGCGGCGGCGCGCCCAGCCCAGAGCTCCTGTCTGAGCGCCGGCAAGCGGGCGGGGGGCAGGTCCGGGGCGCAGCCCCGCGGGAGGGGCGGGCGGAGGCGCGGCCTCGGGTGGGGGGCGTAGGGGGCGCGGGGGCCTTAGGGCAGCGGAGCCGCACAGGCTGGGCTTAGGGGCCCGGGGCGCACGGTGGGCATTTAGCCGACTCCTCCTCCTGCTGCTCCTCCCGGGGCACAACTGGCTTCCATGGGGAACCGGGAGGTGGGGCTGAGGGCTTGGGGAGCCCCCCGGACAGGGTTGGAGACGGGGGCGGGGGAGCTAAGCGCTCCCCCGAGACTGGGTGGCTGCTGGCAGCTCCGCTGTCTCTGCGTCTCCCACTGCACCGCTTCTGTCACTTTCCTCTGAGCGAAACTGGGAACCCCTGGCTGGTTAGCACTGCCGGCCAAGGCGCCACGCCCCCACATCAATATTCACGATAATTTAATATTAATGAGAAGAGGGTGTGGCTCGAGGAAACATCCCTCCTCTTTTAAAGAGACATCTGCAACCTACTCTCAGTTTTCTCAAACGCTCAAGGTAGGGGTTTACAGCAAATTGTCCTGAACAGAAAATAGTGTTCCTTGGAACACTGACATCTCGATAAGCCTTTACCAACCACTATCCTATAAGTTGGTGAGGAAGCTGAGTTATTTCCATTCTTCCAGCTTTTATGCTAAAGCCTGAATTGAACCAAATCCAAAGTCAGGGAATTCCATCTCACAGCCCCCTCAACAGGTCTTCCCTGATGGATGGGGAGATTTTCAGCTTCTTAACTCTCCTCTCTCAGCTCACATGTTTCTTCCTCCAGGAAGTCTTCCCTGAACTTCCAGGCTGGAGCAGTTGCCACCCCTATGTGCCCACAGGACACTGCATGCTGGCCTCCATTGTTGTGAATCTAATGTGATATTACCATTGTTCACTCAAGTGTCCCACTGGGCTGTGAGACTCCTCAGGACAAAGCCTGTCCCAGCTTCTCTGTGTGTGAACCGGCTGGGGGAATGGCTAGAGACAAGTGAGCACTCTTCTTATCAATCACCGAGTCCAGCAGGGGTGTCCATTCTGTGGCTGCTGCATGCAGATTATGTGAGCACTTTTTTTGCTATCCGTGATGTCAGATATTATGCATGGACCTTTTTTCTTTTCTTTCTTTCTTTTTTTTTCTCATCAGCTTTCCTTAGTGTTTGTGTGTTTCATGGCCACAGCCTAAGACAACTCTTCTTCTTCCAATGTGTGGCAGAGAAGAAAACACTCCTGCCCTGATGGTTCTGAGGAGCAGGAAGTTGGAGCACAGTGTCTGTGGAGTCTGGATTAGCTAAGGTGCTGGCTGGCTGCACACTCCAGTCACCAGACACGGCCAGGCCCCCTGGCTCCATTACCTGAGTGGCCTGCTTCTGCTACAACTTAATCTCTTGAAAGGGCTGATAAACAATCACCAAGCACCTGAACAAATGGTGGTGGTTCAGAAAGGCGCTCCCTGGGAGGGCTGGGCACACTGTTTCCTGCCCAGAAGTCATTAATGGGATTAAGTGTGTCCTCTCTGTCTGGGGCTTTTAATTAGCTCAGGAACCAAAAGGCCTTTTACAAGTGGAGATGTCATTGCAGCTAAGACATGGATGTCATCGAAATTGCTCTCAGTGCCTGGGTGGGAGAAGGGATCAGGCTTGAGGCTGAGACAGTAGTTGTTTGCTCACCTAGGGCGGACTGACAGGCCCGTGGCCTTTCCCCATCTCATGACCCAGTTGACACAGTTCTGGAGAGTGAAGTTCTGACCCTCCAGGCTGTCACATGACTGTTAGCTCCCAGGCCTCCTGGAGAGTTTGCTCCTGAGAAGCTAGGATTATAGCCTATGCACTGGGGGTTAGTTCTCCAGCAGTACAATCCTGAGAAGTTAGGGTGGGCCAAAAAGAAATCAGTTCACTCTCAAAACAGTTGCCAGAAGAATTAGGGTGCTGGGACCATTGGTGTTTTCCCCAGATGCATCACATCTAGCCAAATGGAGAACCTTGCAACACTGACATGTCACTGATTCTTCTTTGGACGGGGGGGTGGTCTCTGGCTGGATGAACAAGCTAGTCTGTCATGAGTAAGCTTGTGACAGCAGGTGTCTGGAGCCCAGGTTCCCAAGCTCAAGTCCCTGCAGGCCCCCTCTAGGAGCAAAAGTGCCCTTCTGCCTGAGGTTGGCTGGAAATTGTGCCTGTGTTCCTCCCAGCCTGCTCTGTAATTAGAGACACAGGTACCATTTAAGTGATTGGGGAAGATTATATAGTTTTAGATAAGTAGGATTAGAGTGTCCGCTCTTTCCTTATTGTTACCCAGGTGAACATCCCAGGAAACCATTGAAAATAATCCTGGGGAGACATTCTGGTTCCGGTCCCTCCTGTGGAGTCTGAGTGGCAGGGTCTCCCAAAAAAAATCATAGGGACAGGGGTGGCAGGGGGAAGAAGAGAGAACAGGCTATACGGAGCCCGACACTTATAGGAGTGTGATAACTTTCTTTTGGAATGAAGGGGATGGCAGAATCCAGCAGCGAGGACAAAGGAGATTGATTCACACATTTTATAAGTATTACTGAACAGTTCCCAGACCAGGGTCTGGAGACACAGTGGTGATTAAGAATGTATATCCCAGAGAGAATGTGGCAGCACAGAGGGGGTAGGTGAGTGGGTGGAGGAAAGCATGGATAATTTCAGAGAGTAAAAAGGACCATGAAGAAATAAAAAAGTACAGTGTGACCATGTGTGTACCAAAGGTCTCTCTGAACAGGTCATGTATGAGCTGAGAACTGAATGAAGAATTGAGGTCATGTATAGGGCAAATGGAGGGAAAAGCATTCTAGGTAGAGGGAACAGTAAGTAAAAAAGGAAGAGAGAGAAAGGCCTGATTGGGAGACACAGGCGATGGCACAGAAGTGAGATGGTGAATAAGAAACCCCAGTGCCCTAATAAATTTAGTACTAATGGTCGTACTGAGGCTGAGACTCTGTTCTATGCAAGTACTGGAAAGCATTGTGCCCATGTGAAGCCTTCTGTAGGACAGCAGGCATATCTCTTATGTCATATCTATTAAGGATTTTCCAGGAGAGGGAATGGGATGGCTCGCTGGGTCTGAAGTCTGGGTTCTGACCAAATAGGGAGGGTTTGTTTCATCCCTGCCAGTCCGTAGGCCTGGTCCCATAGCCCAGCCCCTCTCAGTCTCCTTATCTATATCTAAAGGAGTCAGGGGACAGAGGTCAAGGTTGGTTCTGCAAACACCAATTCCACATCCCTGAATATTCCAGGTCAAGGAAAACACAGACTGCAGCCCCTCCTGTGATGAGCGCAGCAATACCTGCTTGCTGCTTTCTAGCAGCTGTTCCAGCTGTGAAGCAACAGCTTTCATGTATAAAGACATCCCAGCACAGTCAGTGATAGTCAGTGATGCAGAGAAAAAGGACAAAATAAGTTCCTTGCCTGTCCCAGACACTGAAAATCAGATGGGTCAGGCCAGGCTGAGCTATGAGCAGGAATGGGGTGTGTGTGTGTGTGTATCTGTGTGTGTAGGGGTGGGGGGCTTGCTGGGGACTGCCACACTTTCACACCACAGGAGAGTCACTGCTTTTCTCTGGGTCTCAGTTTCCACAGCTATAAAATGGGGGAGGCGTTGATGCTCTCCGGGGTCTCATCCTCTGCAAATGTGTCTTTTCCAGGGAAGCAGGGCCAGGGGTGGGGTGAGGAGGAAGGGCTTACCCTCAGGAGGCCTGGCACTCTGATTTTCCAGGCTCCTGCTCAGAGGCTCCAGGAGGGTACAAGGCAATGTTTACACTCGGCAGGCAGGCCCTGGGTGGTGGTAAGAAGGTTGCCCAAAGTAAACCTGGCTTGTTTGCCTGGATTGTAAAGGGAAAAACTCTTTGGCACACTCTAACAGGAACTTCTGAGAAATGAAAACATATTCATCCTGGAGATTAGGCTGATTTCCGGGGTGCAGACGGGAGCCCTTTGTTCTCTGTGGCTCCCTAAAATGGGCTGCATGACTGCTGTCCCTGTGCCCCCTCTGGGGCTGGGCATGGAGCCCATGCAGTGGCACCCTGCCAAGAGGGTGGGGGTGGGCTTAGCACTCTTCTCTTCATCCCGTTGGTCTGTGGTCCCTACTCCACCCTGAACCATAAAAATACCTGACATTTATTGAGTACTTGCGCTTTGTGCCAGGCACTAAATACTTACATTATCTTGTTTAATTCTTGGAACAAGCTTGTGAAATAAGTTTCATATTTCACTGATTCAGAGATGCACATTTCTTTGCACATTTGAGTATCTCTGAAGTCAGAATGTCTTCTTTTTTTTTTCTTTTGAGAAAAATCTCACTCTGTCACCCAGGCTAGAGTGGCATGGAATCAGCCTAGCTCTCAGCAACCCCAAACTCCTGGGTTCAAGCAATCCTCCTGCCTCAGCCTCTTGAGTAGCTACATGCCTATCATAAAACCCAGCTATTTTTTTTTATTTTTTAGAGATGGGGTCTTGCTCTTGTTCCGGCTGGTCTGGAACTCCTGAGCTCAAGGAATCCACCCTCCTCAGCCTCCCAGAGTGCTAGGATTATAGGCATGAGCCAGTAAGCTCAGCAGAATGAGCTTTTTTATTTTTTGAGAACAGAGTCTCACTATGTTGCCCTCGGTAGAGTGCCATGGTGTTTCAGCTCACAGCTCTTCAACTCTTGGGCTTAAGTGATTCTCTTGCCTCAGCCTCCCAAGTAGCTGGGACTATAGGTGCCTGCCACAATGCCCTGCTATTTTTTTTTGTTGTTGTTGCAGTTGTCGTTGTTTAGCTGGCTTGGGCTTGGTTCGAACCTGCCAGCTTCAGTTTATGTGGCTGGCGCCATAACCGCTGTGCTACAGGTGCTGAGCCTTCTTCTTCTTTTTTTTTTTTTTGAGACAGAATGTCACTTATCACCCTTGGTAGAGTGCTGTGGCATCACAACTCACAGCAATCTCAAACTCTTGGGCTTAAGCGATCTCATGCCTCAGCCTCCCAAGTAGCTGGGACTACAGAGGCCCGCCACAATGCCCAGCTAATTTTAGAGACGAGGTCTCTCTCTGGCTCTGGCTCAGGCTGGTCTCAAACTCATAAGCTCAGGCAATCCGCTCGCCTCAGCCTCCCAGAGTTCTAGGATTACAGGCGTGAGCCACTGCACCCCTCTCAGAGTGTGTCTTATAATTTATGGTATGTCATAGCTTAATGGACAGTGTTTGTTTCTTTCTTAATAAAATAGTACATAAAATAGTGGTGCATCATATAATTAATTGATAACACTTTAGGTTCAATGAAATATATTATTATCCCCAATTAGGAGATGAGCAAACCAAGGTTCAGAGGGTTTGTATGCTTTGCCTTCATTTTACCAAAAACTGAGGCCTGGGACCATAGAAGATTTATCTTAGGCCACCCAGATTCGTGAGGCAGAGATGGGACTGAAACCTGGGCCTTGTGGCTCTGTACCCAGGGCCCTCTCCGTTCACCCTAGATGAACTGAGTTTGCTCAGTGGGGAGAGGCAGAAGCTGAGGGGAGGGCCTTCTAGGGCTTTCCTCAGCAGTGAGTGAATCACCAGCCACCTGACTTGGAGAAAGGCCTTAGGATAGATTGTTTTTTTTTTCTTCTTTATATTCTCTGAAGAGTGAAGTTCCTTAAGGACTAAGAAAACACTTGCCTCCCTTCCAGCTCCTTTTCCTGGTAATTATTTTAGCTTCTTTTTCCCTGAATTTCTGCTCTACTGTCCCATCTTTGGACTGGAGGCAGGCCCGCCCCTTGGCCCTCTGTCTGCCAGCCATCTGGGGAGCAGCTCCACCCGCTTCCTGCTTCGCTTTCCTCCTGCTCTCAATTCACCCTTCTTCCCTCTAGCTTGAAGCACCTGGACGGACTCTGCTTTTAGACAGCTCTATAACCCAGGCTACCTGGGTTCCTCCCTCCAAGATATGTATTCCAGCCCTATCCCTCTATCCCTCTATCTCTCTGGCTTTCTAAGCCTCCAAGTAATGGGAGAAAAAAATCAACAAAGCCAATTGTTTCTCTTTTGTTGGTGAGTCCTGACATTGTCCGGGACACTCCCTGCAAATCTTGCCCCATCTAGGGCTGGCAGAGCTGGAACTCTGGGGCTGAGAGGAAGGGCAGGGGCATGGAAAGTTGGAGACCTGCCTCTGCCCGTGATCTGCTGCACTGACCAAGTCCCCATTCCCCCATCCCCTGTGCCTTGATTTCCCCAACCTCTAAGGCTACAAGGGTTGAAGTGGTTTGTCACTAGGAAGTAGGGAAGCAGCACAGGCATTTAAATCAAATATATTTGCTAAAATACATGCAGTCACAATTCAGTTCAGCGGGGGCTGATAACAGTCAAGGTTAAGCCAGGGCCTTTGATTCGTCCCCATAAAATGAGGCTTTTAGACAGGATAGTCTCTCAAATTCCATTTTACCAGTTCTGAAACTCTATGACTCTGTCTTCCTCTGCCCAGAAGCCAAATGTGGTCCTTGTGTGTATGAGGATTCTAGGTGTCCCCATGCGCAGCCACTGGCCAGGGCCTGGGTATGCAGCCCTTGGTGGTACAGCCGTGTGTGCACATGCCCACCCAGAGGATGACCAAGTGTCTGGAGGTATGGCTCTAAGTGTGGGGTACACCAGCACACACCTAGGTGTGGGCCCACCTCCCCGTGGGTCCCTGCCAGTGCATGCGGCTGCAAATCTGGTTTCCATCTTCTTCCATTAGGCAGCAGGGCTGGGGGAGGCTGAATGGAATATTAATTGTGCTTTTGCACGTGGCCAAGCTCCATGAATGTGGTGGTCAGAGGAGCAGCCAGGAGCTATGTGGGGAATGAGGGAGAAGCCACTGGAGCAAGCCTCCCTGGGGTTTATAGCCCTGCTGGGGAGGAGGCAGAGCCCCGGGACCCAAAAGGGTGGCTGGCAGGGGCAGGGAGAGCGCTTCTGAGGCAAGGAACCAGGGGTAGCAGGGAGGGTATCAGCTAGGTTTAGAGGATTCTCACGGTTGCTGGCCACACCCAGAGTCTGGCACATAGTAGGTATTCAATCAATGTTTGCTGAGTGCTTGAAAAGTGGAGTGCTTGCATGCCTGTAAGGTTTCATGGTGCCCCCTCCCTGGGGAAAGACAGAACTGGAGGAAGGAAGAAAAAAAGGAATGGGCACCCACCATATGCCTGTTGCTCTGAGGAGTGCTGTCAAGTGTTTTATTTCAAACTCACAAATTCCCTAGGAGATAGAATTACCCCCATCTGGAGAGGGCCCCACTGCACACACATTCCTTACCCCTTACTTGTCCCTTTGGGAAGGCTCAGGGAAGAATCTTTACTCTGACTTCAGGGCCCAGAACGGTGGCTTCTTCTTAGTGGTGGCCTAACTGTAGTTTAATAGACACTGAATTTTGTAGCTTCTTGCATTTCCTTCTTTACGCGGGCTGCGAGGATGCTCATAAATTTGCTGAGGTCCACATCTTGAAACAGGATCTTATGGAGGTCCATTTCACAAATTAACTGTATCCTGTCTACATCTTAGGTTTCTCTATATCCTTTTGACTATTAAAAACCAGCTAATTGGCCAGGTGCCTATAGCTTGGTGGTTAGGGCTCCATGCTCCCAGGCTGGTGGGTTCGAACCCAGCCTGGGCTTGCTAAACAAAAACGAAACAAACAACAACAACAAATAGCCAGGCATGTGGCAGGCGCCTGTAGTCCTAGCTACTAAGGAGGCTGAGGCAAGAGAATCACTTGTGCCCAAGAATTTGAGGTTGCTGTGAGCTGTGATGCCATGGTACTCTACTCAGGGTGACAAAGTGAGACTCTGTCTCAATTTTTTTTTTTTTTTAGAGACAGAGTCTCACTTTGCCGGCCTTGGCAGAGTGCTGTGGCGTCACAACTCACAGCAACCTCTGGCTCTTGAGCTTAGGCGATTCTTTTGTCTTAGTCTCTCAAGTAGCTGGGACTAGGGGTGCCTGCCACAACGCCTTGCTATTTTTTTTATTGCAGTTTGGCAAAGGCCAGGTTTGAACCCGCCACTCTCAGTATATGGGGCCGGTGCCCTATTCACTGAGCCACAGGCCCTTCCCAGACTCTGTCTCAATTAAAAAAAAAAAAAAACCATAGCCGGGCGTTGTGGCGGGCGCCTGTAGTCCCAGCTGCTCTGGAGGCTGAGGCAAGAGAATCGCTTAAGCCCAGGAGTTGGAAGTTGCTGTGAGCTGTGTGAGGCCATGGCACTCTACTGAGGGCCATAAAGTGAGACTCTGTCTCTACAAAAAAAATAAAAAAATAAAAAAAACCGAACATCTAATTCCATTATCCATAGGATTTCTTTTCTTTTTCCTTTTTTTTTGGAGACAAGAGCCTCAAGCTGTCACCCTGTGTAGAGTGCTGTGGCATCACAGCAACCTCTAATTCTTGGGCTTAAGTGATTCTCTTGCCTCAGCCTCCCAAGTAGCTGGGACTACAGACATCTGCCACAATACCACGCTATTTATTTTTTTTGTAGTTGTCATTGTTGTTTGGCAGGCCCAGGCTAGATTCAAACCCACCGGCTCCAGTGTATGTGACTGGTGCTCTAGCTGCTTGAGCTATAGGTGCTGAGCAAGTCTGTAGGGTTTCTTAAATGCCTTTTGACGCTAGGCAGAAACACACAAATAGTTTTAAATTTATAGGTGAGGAAAGTGAGGCTCAGAGAGGTTATTTGCCCAAGGTCACACAGTTATTAAGATGGAGATTTGGAAATTTGATCTTGCCTGTGTGTGACTTCATCTTTCTGCCACATCAGACTCTAGGATTGGACAAATTGCATAGTAATCAGGGAGGGGAGCTTTCGGAAGAATTGGAAGGAGCCCGAGGCTTTGACAGACTCAGCCTTATCTCCCACTGACCCTCTTCCAGGCTCCTCTCTTCCAGAAGCAGGTTTGGGTAGGGGGTCCTATTCTTCATCCTGTATAGCCTGGGTGCTCTGGGCAGAACAAACAGAAAGCCAGTAACCTTGGCCTTGGCAATCACTGGTTAAAGCAAATATATATTTCAGATGATCTGAGGAAAATTTCTTGAGTCTCCAGACCTGAAGGGTGGACCAATTCTCTCTAAAAAAAATGAATGGATACGGGCCCAGGGGAGTTGCATTTTTTCTCAGCTCCAGGGCATGAAGTGACCAAGTGTCCAAGGATCAGGGTGAAGTGCCCCAGTGGTGTGTATTCCAACCCAGCCCCTCAGCGTACCCCTTCAGACCTGCCCACCAGGGTCCTCTCCTCTGGAGTGAAGTCTTAGGGTTTCCTGGAGAGGCCTGAATACTCTTTGGTGAATTCATTTTTTTGTGTGTGTTTTTTTCTTTCTTTTTTTATTTTTTTATTTTTGGGGATTAATTGAGGGTACAATAAGGTGAATTCATTTTTTTTTTTTTTTGTAGAGACAGAGTCTCACTGTACCGCCCTGGGGTAGAGTGCCGTGGCGTCACGCGGCTCACAGCAACCTCTAACTCTTGGGCTTACGCGATTCTCTTGCCTCAGCCTCCCGAGCAGCTGGGAACTACAGGCGCCCGCCACAACGCCTGGCTATTTTTCTGTTGCAGTTTGGCCGGGGCTGGGTCCGAACCTGCCACCCTCGGCATATGGGGCCGGCGCCCTACTCACTGAGCCACGGGCGCCACCCAGGTGAATTCATTTTTTATAGGAGCTGGCATCACACAGGTGCTTCACAAACATGGGGACCCCTGGGGAAGACACGAAGATGAGTCTTGTCTGGAGTAAAATGTAGTATTGTTCTGGGCGGCGCCTTTGGCTCAGTGAGTAGGGCGCCGGCCCCATATATCGAGGGTGGCGGGTTCAAACCCAGCGCAGACCAAACTGCAACAACAACAACAAATAATAGCCAGGTGTTGTGGTGGGCGCCTGTAGTCCCAGCTGCTCGGGAGGCTGAGGCAAGAGAATCACCTAAGCCCAAGAGCTGGAGGTTTCTGTAAGTCCTGTGATGTCCCGGCCCTCTACCGAGGGAGGTAAAGTGAGACTGTCTCTACAAAAAAAAATGTAGTATTGTTCTTAGGTCTGCAACTGGAGGTGCCTGAGAGAATGACCATCTCTGACAATCCAGGGGAGGGTTGTCTCTCTGGTGGAGAGACATGGAGAGACATAGAGACAGGACTAATGGCTCTGACCCTTGGGGGCTGTTTAGATGAGGACCGGGGTCTTCAATGTGGGACACTTCCAGACACTGGTATGCAGATCCTGGAGAAGAAATAATCATAGAAATATAATGATTTTCACAAGCTGCCACTTACTGTGCTCCCATGGCTTCTCAATGCTCTGCAGTTTGCAGTGCCTATTTCAATCTTCGGAATCAATAAGGAGCTCTTATAAATCAATGAGACAAAAACCAGCCATCCAATATAAATATTGGCAAAAAATGTGAACAGTAAGTCTGGTACACCATAGCATTTATCATGTCCCAGGATCTGTGCTAAACACTTCCTATGAGTTTTTTCATTTACGCCTTAACACAACCCTTAGTATGCTCAGAGAGATAGAGTAACTTGTCTAAAGTCACACAGTGACTTGGTCTGTCTACATAGTTTGTGATCTCTGATCTTAGGCATGAGTTGAGATGATAGCATCATTTGCTGGAATCCAGAGTCTCAGGAAAAGCTGACAGGAACAAGGAAAGGAAAATGACAGCCAGCTGGTAGAACAACTTGGGAAGAATCTCAGAACCTCCAGACCTAGGCAGAGCTTTATTTGTTGTTGTTGTTTTGTCTTTTTTAATTTGTTGAATAGATAATGCCATTCACATGATGCAAAAAAAAGGAATACAACAAAAAGTAATCTTCCATCTTTGCATCCTAAATCCCAGTGATTTTCTTTTTATTTTATTTTCTTTTATTTTATTATTAAATCATAGCAGTGTACATTAATGAGATCATGGGGCACCATACACTGTCCCAGTGATTTTCAACTGGTGTGCCATGAGAAGATCTTAGGTGTGCTGCAAAAATTTTTAAAGATTATTAATTAAATAATTTTTGGAAGAATTCAAATCACAGTGAGCATATTTTCTTTTTTTTTTTTTTACTCCTTTTTTTTGGCCAACATAATTTAAGTGTGAAAAGTTTTTTCAACTTTTAAAAAGTTGAAAAACACTGCTATATCCTAACCACTAAGTTCCTACCCTTTAACCACATATAATCAATTTTATTACTTCTCGGGCATCCTTATATGCTACGTGTGTGTTTATGCTTGTATGCATACATATATACATAGAGATATTTCTCTTCTTTTTTACTATAAAGGAGCGTATTATATACATTGTTCTGCATCTTTTTTCCCCACTTAACCTGTTTTGGAGATCTTCCTGTAGTAGAACATAGAGAACTTCCTCATTCTTTTTTTAAATAGCTGCATGGCCATCCATTGTATGAATGTACCATAATTTGTCTGCCCCTCCCAAATGATGGACGTTTGGATTGTTTCTAGTTTTTAGTGTAACAGATAATGCTATAATGATAGACTTTTTCAAACGCAGTGTATCTGTAGGATACATTTTCAGAAGTAAGATTGCTGGGTGAAAGAGAATGTACATTTGTAATGTTGATAGATATTCCCAAATATCTTGTCCATTGCCACCAGCAATGAATGACGTTTCTACAGTCTCTCAAATTGAGGATATTAATCAGACTTTTGGATTTTTCTAATCTGATAGATAATAAATGATTTCAGTTTTTCTTTTGTTTTGTTTCATCGTGAGACAAGGCCTTGCCCTGTTGCCTCGGCTGGATTGAAGTTAGGTCACCATAGCTCACAGCAACCTCAAACTCAAGTGATCTTCCTGCTTTAGCCTCCTAAAGTTCTAGAATAACAGGCCTCATGCCTGGAACTCTAGTGTATTTTTAATTTCCATTTCTCCTGGGTAGGATTTAGCATCTTTGTAGATGTCCTAGAACAACTTATGTTTCCTTTTTTGTAGACTCTACTCATATTTTTTCACCTTTCAAAAATTGTTGGTTGGTCTTATTTTATTGATGTCTAGAACAGGTGTCCTCAAACTTTTTAAACAGGGGGCCAATTCACTGTCCCTCAGACCGTTGGAGGGCCGGACTATAGTTTAAACAAAAAAACTATGAACAAATTCTTATGCACACTGCACATATCTTATTTTGAAGTAAAAAACAAAACGGGAACCAATACAATTCACACTGCTTCATGTGGCCCGCAGGCTGCAGTTTGAGGACGTCTGGTTTAGAAGCTTTTTATTAATGTATGTTAGGGAGATCGTGATGTGATTTGCAGGGGCAGTGGGGTCACACTTTGCATCCCTTCCGGGAAGGTCTGTGGAAGTAGATTCTTCCTCACTCCTCCAACCTTTCCTCTCATTCAAGCCCAATCATTTATTCAAAGAGCACTTACTGGCTTGGCGCCTGTATCTCAAGCGGCTAAGGTGCCAGCCGCATACACCCAGAGCTGGCAGGTTCGAATCCAGGCTGGGCCCGCCAAACAACAACAATGACAACTACAACCAAAAAGTGGCTGGGCTTTGTGGTGGGCACCTGTAGTCCCAGCTACTTGGGAGGCTGAGGCAAAAGAATCGCTTAAGCCCAGGAGTTGGAGGTTGCTGTGAGCTGTGATGCCGCGGCACTCTACCCAGGGCGAAAGTTTGAGGCTGTCTCAAAAAAATAAATAAATAAAAAGCACTTATTGAGTACCTCTTGTGTACCAGGCTCATCGAGGAGGCACCTGAGACCAGAGGCCAATAGACAAAGCTCCTAGGCTACTTGCAGTCCAGTGTGGGATGAGCATTCCTGGTTCAAAAGGAATGCTTCTGAAGCACCGGGAAGGAAGCAATAGCCTCTGCCTGCAACAGCTCTGACATCCATCCCCACCTGGGGCTGGCTTTGTTTGCTTCCCCACTCCCTGTGGGTTCAACCCTCAGGCCCTCATTGCAGAAGAGGGAAGATACAAGCCTAGTGTGGTGGCTTACGCTTGTAGTCCTAGCACTCCAAAGCAGGTGGATCCCCGGAGCTCAGGAGTTCGAGACGAGCCTGAGCAAGAGGAAGACCATGTTTCTAAAAAAAATTAAAATAAAAAATAATACGCTTTGTGCCTGTAACTCAGTGGTTAGGGGGCCAGCCACATACACCAGGGCTGGTGAGCTCAAACCCAGCCAAGGCCTGCTAAATAACGACAACTACAACAAAAAAATAGCCAGGCATTGTGGTAGGCATTGTGGTGGGCACCTGTAGTCCCAGCTACTTGGGAGGCTGAGGCAAGAGAATCACTTAAGTCCAAATTAGAAGTTGCTGTGAGCTGTGACAGCACAGCACTCTACTGAGGGTGACATAGTGAGACTCTATCTCAAAAGAAAAAAACACTAGCCAGATGTTGTGGCAGGCACCTGTAGTCCCAGCTACTCAGGAGGCTGAGGCAAGAGGATTGCTTAAGCCCATGCGTTTGACGTTGCTGTGAGCTATGACTCTACAGCACTCTACCCAGTATGACAAAGTGAGACTGTCTCGATAAAACAAAAACAAAGGCAGGAAGAAAGCTCATTCAGGATATACTTATAGGGTACTTACCATATACTAAGCCTGTGGAGACCAAGCATCTGTTCATCCATGCCCGACTGTCTACTCGTCTCTGCCCTGCGCTGGTCCTGACCATCTGAGTCTACCCTGCCTTGCCTTGCTGCCACCTGTTTCTAGTGTGCATTCTTCCACTGCTCACAGGATTGTCAACTCCTTGTTGGCAGGAAGGGACACTTTCCTTTGGTTCCCTCCCCTGGTGCTTGGCATCTGGTGACACTCAGCAAAGGCTTGTTGGATGGCTGAAGCCATGGCTTGCCTGAATTGGGGTGTGTGTGGTGGACGTGAGGAGGGCACAGCTTAGACACAGGAAAGGACAGTGTGCCAAGCTGAAACCCCGGCATCCAGGGCCAACCAGGAAAGGGTTAAGTTCCCCGGAGCTTTGTATATGAAATGGCACTAGAAAAAAAAATGTACAGACTAGCAATTGAGCCCTGTCTCATCCTGGTTCAAATGACATTGTCTGAGCTTCTCTAGCCTCGCCTTCTGCACTAATTACAGACCTTCCCTGGGGAGGAAGACTGGGGCCAGGAGGTCCTCATTACAGGCTCCCTTGCTGGAGGGAGCAAACCCCAATGACCAAACCCAATGACCAAACAAACTGTCAAAGAGAGGCTTGGGTGTTCCTGTCCTTAGCCTCCCTGATACTGCCTGGCTGGTAAAGGGTTAAGAGGCAGCCATGGACAGAGGGACTGGCCAAAATATAATAACAAGGATTCCAGACCCATGAAAGGGTGCCCTCCCGGGCCCCTGGCCCAGGCCTGGTCCCTTTTTCTCCTCTTGCCCCCCAAGATGGCCACGGCCAGAGATTTGTCAGGGCCTCTCTGCTGTGGTCGCCTGCCGGCCGCCTCTCCCTGTGGCCTGTGGAGACCAAGGCTTCTTTAATCTTCCATTTATCTTGAGGCCTCACCCCTCCAAGACTGGCTTTGATGTGCGGCCTGCGCCAGGGGGAAATCATGGGTTTCTGAGGCCTGGTCTGGGCTCTGCCCACTGCCCCCAGCCCATGCAATGCCCAGTGGTCTCTTGACCATCAGGGCCAGCCCTAGAGGGTAACCTTGGCTGACAGGACAAAAATTTTGGGCTCTACTCTTCAGGCAGATGGAGGAGCTGCTTCTTAGGCTCCAAAGTGAAGCAGGAGGGTCAGGAATAAGAGCTTTATTACCACAAATTATTTATTTTCACACTTATTTCCCCTATAAGATGGTGAGCACCAGAATAATAACAATAATAATAATAGCAGCTAACACTATTGTGGGCCAATTAAGCTTCATGTGCCATGCTACGCATCTTCTATTCATAACATCATTTAATTGTCTTGAAGAAAAGTTGGGAGTGACAGGGACTATTTTGGACACTGTGGTCAAGGATGGCCTCTGTGAGGACATAGAGGCCTGAGAGGTGGGAGAGAGTTAGCCGTGTGTCCAGCTGAAGAGAGAAGGGAAGGGTGCAGGTTGGAGGTTGGAGGTAATTGTCTTACTCCAGGCATAGCCTGGACAGAGATAGGAAATGATACAGGAGCAACATCTGGGTCACATGTGGCCCTTCCAAGGAGTTCGGATTTTCTAAGTTGATGGGAAGATTTGGAGAGTTTGAGTGTGAGACTGACTTAATCTAGGTTATGTTCTGCAATGGACACTCAAAATGTAAGGTGCTGAGGGTGGCAACTAGCTCGGGCCCACATAAGTCAGTCAGTGAGGAAGTTGAGATTTAAACACAGGTTCTGTCTGACTTGAGAAACGGTGCTTTTGCCATTATGTGGTTGGTTCACCTTGGCAGCCCCTGTGCCCAGTAGAGGGCCTGGCACAGACTACACACCTAGCAGATGCCTGGGGAGTGAGGGATTCAGTTTTGGCACTTCCACTGGCCAGGCAGTGGGACCAGGCAAGTCATTTAGATCTTTTTTTTTTTTTTTTTTGAGACAGAGTCTCAAGCTGTCGCCCTGGGTAGTGTGCCATGGCATCACAGCTCACAGCAACCTCCAACTCTTGGGCTTAAGTGATTCTCTTGCCTCAGCCTCCCAAGTAGCTGGTATTACAGATGCCCACCACAACACCCAGCTATTTTTTGGTTGTAGTTGTCATTGTTGTTTGGTGGGCCCAGGCTGAATTTGAACCCGCCAGCTCTGGTGTATGGGGCGGGCACCTTAGCCACTTGAGCTACAGGCACCGAGCTATTTAGATCTTTTAAAGTCTCAGTTTGCTCATCTGAAAAGGGGGGAGAAAACAGTATCTGTCTTGATTGTAAATCTTGGTGAGGATGAGAGAAATCTCTGGAAGTGCTCTGCTCTCTGATTTCATCAGCCCTTACTCCGTGTGGGGCTCTTCACCTGAGTGCTTATTGTCTCAGACATGTCTTTATGACTGCCCACCTTATTTCGTGGGAAAAGGCCTGCTCCTGCCATCTGTTTTGTGAGTGCATGGATGTGTATCTCTTTACCTGTATTGATAGCACCCGGGCTGCAGTTGCATTGGTCTCCTGGCCTTTAGGAACTTAACCTCTAGGGACTGGGGAGTGAGAATAGAGACATAGAAACAGTCCATTTAGGCTGCTATAAAATAACTGCCATGTGATGGATACCCCAATTACTCTGATTCATTAATTCACTTTGTGTGTCTTTGTACATCACATGTACCCTATAAACACATGTGACTACTTTATACCCATAATAATTAAAAATATAAATTAAAAAAAAAAACTATCATGGATGTGTCCACTCCCATGACCTAATCACTTCCCAAAGACACTGCCTCCTAATACTCTCACCTTGAGAATAAGGATCTCAACATAGGAATTTGTGGGAAGACACACAAACATTCAGACCACAACCCGTGGCTTCCCCCTCACTCCCATCCAGATTAAAGGTCCCTGGAATTCCCATAGCTTTTTCTTCTCCGCCTGTGCTAGCCTGTAGTGAAAGGTAGGGGCACTGTCTCTACATCTGGCATGCTATCCCACCTTGCTGTGGACTCCTGAGGTCCAGGACTACTCCTTGTTCTTTGTACTCCAGGGAACAATACAGTGTCTGGTGTAAGACTGGTGCTTAATAAGTGATTAATGGATGAATGAATATAGTTCCTTGAATCAGAGTGGCTGTAGTTACAGGGCTTCTGGATTCTCCTTTAACTAGGTCACTGCTTCTATTCGGGCCTCAGTTTCCTCTTCTATAAATGGAGGTTTTGTCTTCACTCATTCATTGAGCCACGGATATCACTTGTGAATGTGGTAGTATCATGATATATATTGGGGACACAGAAATTTGAGTTGGTGCTACCCTCAAGAAGCTGACAGGGGTCATAGGCATGGATAGCAATAATTGCAATGTAAAGTGATTAATGTCTTTATTGAAAGTACCAAAGTGCTGCAGAGGAGGGAGGGTCTGCTCTGCACTTGGGGACAGAACAGGACGATTTTTTTTTTTAGAGACAGAGTCTCATTTTATTGCCCTGGGTAGAGTGCCGTGGCATCACAGCTCACAGCAACCTCTAACTCCCAGGCTTAGGTGATTCTCTTGCCTCAGCCTCCTGAGTAGCTTGGACTACAGGTGCCCGCCACAACACCCAGCTATTTTTCTGTTGCAGTTTGGCCAGGGCCGGGTTTGAACCCGCCACTCTCAGTATATAGGGCTGGTGCCCTACCCATTGAGCCACATTTGCTACCAGGACAGGTTTTTTTTGGTAGAGACAGAGTCTCACTTTATTGTCCTCAGTAGAGTGCTGTGGTGTCACACAGCTCACAGCAACCTCCAGTTCCTGGGCTTAAGCGATTCTCTTGCCTCAGCCTCCCGAGTAGCTGGGACTACAGGCGTCTGCCACAACACCCAGCTATTTTTTTGTTGCAGTTGGGTGGGGCTGAGTTTGAACCTGCCACCCTCGGTATTTGGGGCCGGTGCCCTACTCACTGCCCACAGGCGCCACCCCAGGACAGGAAGATTTAAGAGTATAGGGGATTTCACAGTACAGGAGGTTCTTGATAGGGTCTTGAAAGATGAGGAGGTGATTTTCTAGGTGAATAAAAAGAGAAACGGCATTCAGGGTAAAGGGAAGAACAAGGCAAAAAATCCTGGAGGTACGACTGAGCCTGGCACCTTGGGGACACTTGGTATGGCTGTGACTTATCAAGGCTGGGAGGGTGTGGTGAGATACAGAGTGGAGAGGGTAGCCGAGGGCTAAGTCGTCAGGACTTCCTAGGCCACTCAAAGACATTCTAAGAGTTATCCTGAAGGCAAATAGGAGCCTTAATGGATTTTAAGGAGGGAAATCACATGATCAAGATGGCATTTTAGATAAACCACCCTGCTGTGGTGTACACAAGAGATTGGAGGTAAGTCTGTAATCAGCCAGAGGAGTTAAGAGGCTGTTGGTGCTCTCCAGGCAGGGTATGATAAGGCCTGAACAAAAGTTGACAACAGTGAACAGTTATCCGGTGCTTACTATGTGCCAGCCAGGTTCCGTGTTGAATGTGCAAATATTATGTATCTCATCCTCATGGCAACCCCGTGAGTAGATGCTATTATTATTTTATTTTTATTTCCTTGCTTTTGTGTGTGTGTGTGTGTGTGTGTGCAGTTTTTTGGCCGGGGCTGGGTTTGAACCCACCACCTCTAGCATATGGGGTTGGCGCCCTACTCCTTTGAGCCACAGGAGCTGCCCTTGTTTTTTCTTTTATTTCCTTGCTGTTGTCACTCTTGTATTACAGATGGGAAACAGGGCCTCAGCCATATAGCTGGCAAGTGGCAGAGGAGGCCTTAAATCCATCCACCCTGACTTCAGCACTCACCAGGGCTTACCATGTTAATATGCCACTGAACAATGAAGGCAATGGGCGGAGATGAGGGTTGGAGTCCAGAGCTGGCTAGGAGGTGGGCACACCAGCACCCTGGGGTGAGAAAAAGCTTTTCCTCAGTCGGTGCGATAAACAGTGAACCTGGGCAAACCAGAAGGTTTTATGGCCCCTATACCTAGGTCTGGGCTTCTGGGACAGTGTCCAAGTCAAGGATGAGGATTCTGGTGTATCGTTATTACTGTTACCATGGGCCTCTCCAAGGGGCAACGACATAGGCCAGGCTTCATCAGAAGTCTCTACCACAGCTGGAGTCATCACGCCTTTACCCTCCAGAAGTCCCGGCAAAAGGGGCCCCACCTCACAAATGCAAGCCCTCTTGCCAGGATCCTGCGCCTCTCAGAGGGCTGCCGGCTTTGGCCTAGTGTCAGGGAGGGCACGCTTATTGTGTCACACAGGTGTGTGGGTGAGCTTAACACTTGTCATCTCAGGGCCAAGCATTGGCCTTCACTGGCCTGAGGTTGGGCCACAGGATGCCCCATTTCCTCGGGCCCTGAGGACTCCCATACCTGAGTGAGGCAGAGTCCAGTGAAGGAGTGTGGGCCTTGGACCAGAGGCAACAAAATGGGATCTGCTTCTTATTAAGTGGTTTCCAACCAGCAGTATGGAGTCTGTTTGTGCTTTCTCTCCTGGGCGATGGTTTGAGATGTTGCCTCCCTCCCTACACCCGTGGATTCTCCCAGGCCCTGCAGCCGGCGGGGCTAGCTGACATCAGGAGGCCCTCAGACTGTGTGCAGCACTGCTGATTCACCTGCTGATTCATGCCACGGCCTCCACCTGGAGCTTCGCTTTGTCCTTCATAGGTTGAGGCTTGGTTTTCTTTTTTAATAAATAAAGCTGAACCTGACTCACAACTCAAGAGAGGCCGTAGCTTGTTGAGAGCCAGCAGCATTACCATGGCAACTGCACCATCCATGAGCACTTGAAAACATCATTATCAAAAGCCACCTGCCTCTTCCTTCTCACCTCACTGCAGCCTTGGGCCCTCCATGGCTCCCTGACCCTCTGGGGTGGCCCATGCCTGGGCTCCCCCAAAAGAGGGAAGTTGAAGTAGGTTTCATGAGGCTCCTACTGCCCCTCATCTTATCTATCTGCCATTTGCACATCCTTTTAGAAGGAGCTGAGAAAATCTCTTTAGTGCTGGGACAGGCATTCGTGGAAGATAGTAAGCCCCCCAAATCCATGATTTCTATTGGTATGCAAAAGTACTGTGTGGCAGGTACGGCTGAAGGCCTAGAATTAAAAAGTGTGTGAGGATGTTAGTAATAATGGTAGTAATAACCACGTAACTATTTATCAAATGCCTCCCACCATGAGTCAGGCAGGGAGTGAGATGCTTCACACACCTGCTTTCTAGTCCTTTGCTGTAATTACTTACCGAGAGGCAATTTTAATTAATAAATTTATTTTAATTACTTAATAATAATAATATCTGGCATTTATTGAGTGCCAGACAGTCTGTGAAGCACTATGATTATCCTCGTTTTACAGATGAGGAAATTGAGGCTTACAGAGGTTAACTAATTTGTCTGAGGTCACTCAAATCAGTTACTGAAAGGGGAGGCTGAGATCTGGGTTCAGATCTGTCAGACGGGTGTCCCCAATATTTTGTTATAGCCTAAGCTTCAGTCAAGGTTCAAGTTACATCCTGAGCAGATAAAGGCTTGGATTTGCTGGTTTAGGAAATTTCCTCCAAGAGTCTTGACTGATAGTTCTCCTCCCAAATGGTGCCTGATTACCAGGGTCACCTGGAGAGACCAAAAGACTCTAGACCCACCAACATCCATTGTGTCAGGTTTTGAGGTGTGGGCCTATTTTATTTTATTTTTTCAACTTTCCAGGTTGAACTCTAATGTTTGAGAGTTTAGCATTAACTGAGCTCCTGAAAAGCAGGGATCATGTCCTTTTTTTTTTTTTGCAGTTTTGGCCGGGGGCCAGGCTTGAACCCACCACCCCCGGTATATGGGGCCGGCGCCCTGCTCCTTGAGCCACAGGCACTGCCTGGATCATGTCTTTTCTGAGACATCCTTATGGCCTAACACAGGCCATGGCTCTGTGTAGGGTTTCTAAAGCATTTGTTGAGCCGTAATGAAGAATGAATGGGCCCTATAGAGTCCCCTGAGCCTTTCTAAGTCTCCTAGGTCCCCAAGGCCATCCTTTGGCTCCTAAGAGTTTGTGGATTCCTCTTGTTCACTTCCTACCATCTCTTGATACTCCACCATTTGCCGTCCTGGGCTATGCATATTCTTGTGATTTCCCCTGCAATGGGAGCAGCAGGCTACACCTGTTGACAAAGAGTTCCATTTTTTTTTTTTTTTAAGAGACAGAGTCTCACTTTATTGCCCTTGGTAGAGTACTGTGGCATCACAGCTCACAGCAACCTCCAATTCCTGGGCTTAGGCGATTCTCTTCGCCTAACCCCAGCCTCAGCCTCAGCCTCCCAAGTAGCTTGGACTACAGCGCCCGTCACAATGTCCCGCTGTTTTTGTTGTTGTTGTTGCAGTTTGGCCCAGGATGCGGGGTGGGGGTGGGGGTAACCCACCACTCTGGGTATATGGGGCCGGCACCCTACTCACTGAGCCATAGGCACTGCCCAAGAGCTCCATTTGTTGGCAGGGAAAAACTCAGGCCCTCATGCCAGCTTTCTAGGCAGCTACTGCTCTGACTCTCCAGTAAAATATTAGCACCCACAGGCTGGAGAGGAAAACTTGGGATCTATTCCTCTGACAAGTTTTAAGCATAAAAGAAGCTTCTTCTTCTTCTTCTTTTTTTTTTTGCAGCTTTTGGCTGGGGCTGGGGTTGAACCCACCACCTCCAGTATATGGGGCCGGCGCCGCCCAAAAGAAGCTTCTTTATCAGAGCAAAATACCCAGTATCAAGTAGTATGATCTGTAAGTGATGATATGTACAGATGATAGAGTATTAAACAGCCTTTAAAAATTTGGAATGTCAAGGTTGGGCATGGTGGCTCATGCCTGTAATCTTAGCACTATGGGAGGAGGCCCAGGAAGGATGATCACTTGAGGTGGGAAAATCACTTGAGATGGGAGTTCAAGAGCAGCCTAGGCAAAATGGCATAGACCCCCATCTCTACAGGAAAAAAAAGATTTTTTTAAATTAAGTGTGATGGCATGCACCTTAGTCCCAGCTACTTGGGAGGCTGAGGCAAGAGGATAGCTTGAACCCAGGACTTTAAAGCTGCGATTGCACTGCACTTCAGCCAGCCTGGGAAACAGAGCAAAAAAAAAAAAAATTTTTTTTTTTTTTGAGGTAGAGTCTCAAAAAAAATATTGCCCTTGGTAGAGTGCTATGGTGTCACAGCTCACAGCAACCTTAAACTCTTGGGCTTAAGTGATTCTCTCTCTTGCCTCAAGCCTCCCAAGTAGCTGGGACTACAGGCGCCTGCCACAACTCCCAGCTGTTTTTTGTTGCAGTTGCTATTGTTGTTCTAGCTGGCCCAGGCTAGGTTGGAACCCGCCAGCCTCTGTGTATGTGGCTAGTGCCATAACATCTGTGCTACAGGCAAAGAGCCAAGCAAAACGTTTAAGACAGAGTCTCACTCTGTTTCCCCAGGTCAGAGTGCCATGGTGTCAGCCTAGCTCACAGCAACCTCATACTCCAGGGTTCAAGGGTTCCTCCTACCTCAACCTCCTGAGTAGCTGGGACTACAGACACCCAGCATGATGCCTGGCTTATTTTTCTATTTTTAGTAGAGATGAGGTCTCACTCTTGCTCAGGCTGGTCTCGAACTCCTGAGCTCAAGGGATCGTCTCACCTTTGCCTCCCAGAGTGCTAGGATTACAGGAGTGAGTCACCATGTCTGGCTCCCAAATTTTTTTCAACGAATATTTACCTAATGGGTTTCCTGTGTAAAATGCACACTCTTGTTTTTTGCTCAAACTTTCAGGAAAAAAATCTTTTGTTTTAATTTTTTAATTCAAATTTTTATTTGTTTATATTTAGGTACTTGTTTTTGTAATATAAAGGAACTTTAGCATTTTTAAAAAAATCATGGTACAAGAAATTTTATGTACTGATAACAAACCTAGGACGTTTACACATCATAGAAGGCCAAGAGCTCTTTGTCTCTGTCAATATCAGAAATTTGATCTTCTTGGTTGTCTACCTTTCCTGGTATCTCCTGAAGAGTCACTTTCCTCACCCTGCTAAATTTCATCATCCTCAGTTCCATCAAAAATATTGCTGATGAGGCGGCGCCTGTGACTCAAAGGAGTAGGGCGCTGGCCCCATATGCCAGAGGTGGAGGGTACAATGTGCTGGTTTTATATACAATTCGGAATATTTTCATCAAACTGGTTAACATAGCCTTCATGGCATTTTCTTAGTTATTGTATTGAGACATTTATATTGTATTGTATTGAGACATTTAGTAAGTTTCACATGTACCCTTGTAAGATGCACCGTAGGTGTGGTCCCACCAATCACCCTCCCTCCACCCGTCCTCCCCAACTTCCACTACTTCCTTCTTTTTTATTTTTATTTATTTTTATTTTTTTTGTAGAGACAGAGTCTCACTTTATGGCCCTCGGTAGAGTGCCGTGGCCTCACACAGCTCACAGCAACCTCCAACTCCTGGGCTTAAGCGATTCTCTTGCCTCAGCCTCCCGAGCAGCTGGGACTACAGGCGCCCGCCACAACGCCCGGCTATTTTTTTGGTTGCAGTTCGGCAGGGGCTGGGTTTGAACCCGCCACCCTCGGTATATGGGGCCGGTGCCCTACCGACTGAGCCACAGGCGCCACCCCACTACTTCCTTCTTGACACCACTCCATGATCTTAGGATCCAATGACAAACCTGGGTGATGGATGCTTCCTTAATTCTGCCTGTAGATGCTGAATAATTACCAGCTGACGACATCCACACATCCACTCTTTCTTCATTAGGGCCTTGAAGGGTTTGTTTAACGACACATCAAGAGGTTGCAGTTGGCTAGTTAGCCCACTAGATACCACAGCAAGTTGAGTTTTCAAGTCTGCTGCAATTGCTTTTGCACTTTGTGTAACGTGGGTTTTGAAGTGATCAAAAACAAATAAAGCAACCGGCCTAGGTGGCTCATGCCTGTAATCCTAGCACTCTGGGAAGCCCAGGCAGGTGGATCGCTTGAGCTCAGAAGTTTAAGACCAGCCTGAGCAAGAGTGAGATCCTGTCTCTAAAACTAGCTGGGCATTGTGGTGGGTACCTGTAGTCCCAGCTACTGGGGAGGCTGAGGCAAGAGAATCACTCGAGCCCAGGAGTTTGAGGTTGCTGTGAACTATGACACATGGCATTCTACTGAGGGCAACAAAGTGCGACTCTGTTTCAAAACAAGCAAACAAAACAAATAAACAAAAAAGGCGATTTTTAAAGTAATCTTCTAGGGCTCAAGGAGTAGGGCGCCGGTCCCATATGCCGGAGGTGGTGGGTTCAAACCCAGCCCCAGCCAAAAACCAAAAAAAAAAAATAAAATAAAGTAATCTTCTAGGCCAGGGGTCCTCAAACTGCGGCCTGTGGGCCACATGAGGTGGTGCGATTGTATTTGTTCCCGTTTTGTATTTTTACTTCAAAATAAGATATGTGCAGTGTGCATAGGAATTTGTTCATAGTTTTTTTTTAAACTATAGTCCGGCCCTCCAATGGTCTGAGGGACAGTGAACTGGCCCCCTGTTTAAAAAGTTTGAGGACACCTGTTCGGCCTTCATGACCAAACTTTGTTAAGCCAGATTTTCACGCCTTCTTCACTCATCCACCCTTTTTCATGCATGTGGACAATAACTCTAATCTTTTCTTTAGGAAATATTTTCCTTTTAAAGATGATCATAGGTGGTAGCGCTCTGTCATCCGCATAACAGGCTAAAACAACAGTGAAAAGTGTTTTCTTATGTCTGTTAGTTTTAACAGCCGTGGTCTTTGCTCCTTTGATGTCCACAATTCTGTTCGATGGCCCACCAAGTGTGAGTGGAACCTCATCCACATTGGTGATTTGGGACAGCTCAAAGTTTTAAGTCTTTCGAAGGTTGATAACATAAGAATGAAATTCCAAAACTTGATTCTCATGAGCTTCTGGAAGTTTGGGGGCAAGTTTTGTTCATGTCTTTATGCTCAGCCTTCTCTCTTCGTAAAGTTAAAGGACATTCAGGTGTCCCTGAGAAATCATCAATATTTTTTTCTTGTGCAATCTGCTTACTCTTTTCTTGTATCATCTTGGTCAAAACAGAGATACCATTTTGACACTCCAGAATCCAGGTATTCACCTTCTGCTCCATCTCTGGCCACGCTGGAGGTTCCCCTCCCCCTGCCTTCTCCTGTCTGGGCATCTGAAGAAGCTTTTCTTCCTGTTGCCTCCACAATCTGACGACTCTCTCCATGGGAGGAGGTCTACAGTGTCTCTTGGCAGTTCTGTTGCCATCCTCTTTAGTGTAGTTTATAACTGTAAAATTAAAGCTTGCAGTGTCTAAAAACCATTTTGAGATTTTCCAAAGGATTTTCCAATAATTTTTTTTTGTAAAAATACCAGCTAGAGGGCGGCGCCTGTGGCTCAGTGAGTAGGGCGCCGGTCCCATATGCCGGAGGTGGCGGGTTCAAACCCAGCCCCAGCCAAAAAAAAACCAAAAAAAAAAAAAAAAATACCAGCTAGATTGCTAGCTCCCACCTAAAGTGTTCAAAAATAAATAGATTGCTCTTCATTGGCTGAAAATGCTTTTGTTGCAAGTTTATTGTAAGTTTGACAAAACTGATCACCATGTTCCAGGGTATTATTTTACATGCAGATATCATCATTGCTTTTTAGAGTTACACTTTTAACACATAAGCATAAATAAAAGAATTAAAAACATTTACGTAGATACAGAATTAGTACTACCCATGCATAATGCATATCCTTATTTTTCCCTGAAAATTTTGGGCAAAAAACTGTGCTTTATACATGGCAAAATATGACAATGATACAGGGAAATGTTCACCCAAAAAATAAGAGCATAAAGCAGGTTACAAAACTACATACACGGGAAAGATATTCATGGTATGTGGCAGAGATGCCGGTTGTTCCCCTTTTACCCTTTTACTACTTAGATAAAGATCCTATTCCTAAGGGCTATGGGACTAAGTTCTGGCTAGTGAGATATGAGCAGAAGTGGTGTGTGTGAATTTCAGGAACTGTTTGTCTTAGTCCATTCCTGCTGCTATAGCAAAGTTACTGTAGACTGGGTAATTTATAAACAGCAGCAATTTATTGCTCACAGTTCTAGAGACTGGGAAGTCCAAAATCAAGGCACCAGCAGATTTGGTGACTGGTGCAGGCTTGCTCTCTATTTCCAAGATATAGCCTTCTCGCTGCATCTCACATGGTGAGGAACAAACAGCCCCTAGAACCTCCTTGATAAGGGCACTGGTCTCATCTGTCAGCTCATGACTTAATCACCCCCTAACAGTTGCATTGGCAAGTAAGCTTCAACATATGAACTCGGGGAGGATATAGTCAGACCATAGCAGTGTCCTTGGAGAGAGGAGCTGCTTCCTCCTCTTTCAGCTTTCTGGAATGTGGACATGAGCAGCTGTCCTGGGGCATGGAGTGGAAGCCATGTGCAGAGGATGGAGGGCACCAGTTAGGAAGAGTCTGGTTCCTGATGGTCATAGAGCTGCTGCAGCAGCCTGGACTGCTTATGGCTGGAAGTCATTTACTAGAGAGAGAAATTAACATGTCTAAGCTACTGTTAGTTTGTAGCTGATACAATCCTAATTAATATAAGACATATTGCTAAGTAAACAAAAAAGGCAAGTGAAAAATAGTATGAACTCTTGGATTCCAATTTTATTTTAAAATGTGTATTTACATATACAAGGTGCCCATAAAGTCTGTGTGCAATTTATTGGGTTAAACTATTTAAAATTGCATATGCACTTTCTGTCCACCCTATATTTTTATATCTATATAAAAAAGAAGACAAAAATGTTAAAAACTAAAATGTTAGCAAAGGTTATTTCAGGGTAGCAGGCTACACGAATTTTTACATGTTATTTTGTTTGCTTATCAGTTTTTTCTTTTTTTTTTTTTTTTGTAGAGACAGAGTCTCACTTTATGGCCCTCGGTGGAGTGCTGTGGCCTCACACAGCTCACAGCAACCTCCAACTCCTGGGCTTAAGCGATTGTCTTGCCTCAGCCTCCCAAGTAGCTGGGACTACAGGCGTCCGCCACAATGCCGGGCTATTTTTTGGTTGCAGTTTGGCCGGGGCCGGATTTGAACCTGCCACCCTCAGTATATGGGGCCGGTGCCCTACCGACTGAGCCACAGGCGCCGCCCCTGCTTATCAGTATTTTCTAATTTTTCTACCATAAAAGGGCATTACTTTTTAAATAAAAACAATTTTAAATATATATTTATTGATATTATTAAATTGAGATTAGGTCTTGCTATGTTGTCTAGGCTAGTCTCAAACTCCTGGGCTCAAGCAATCCTCCTGGTATAGCCTCCCAAGTAGCTGGGACTACAGGCATGCACCATCACACCCAGCGAAGAAAAAAATAAAAGATAGACATGGTATGATTCTAATAAGATCTATATGGATTATAATAAAAAAAAACCCTTACTCATGATTACATGGAAAAAAGAGTGAAAAGAAGTGTGTTAAAGTAAATAAAATAATGGTGCCAGAAACTGTTCAAAATATATTGTTAAAGGGAAAAAGGTTATTCAGCAAAACGACCCCCCCTTTTTTGTTAAAAAGAACTAAACAACATAAATATATGCTAGAAGAAGAGCCAGAAGGAAATAAGCCAATATATCAATGGTCTGGTTCCAGAGGAGAGAGTCTGGTGATTATTTTCCCCATTATAATTTTGGTACTTTCTAAAAATTTTCCAGTAAACCTGTGCTGGTCTTATTTGCTTAAAATGTTTTTATTTAGAGAAATTTTAACAATACAGAAAAGTAAAGGTCAGGTGTGGTGGCTCATGCCTGCAATCCTAGCACTCTGGGAGGCTGAGGCAAGAGGATCACTTGCGCTCAGAAGTTCAGAGGATCACTTGAGACTGAGCAAGAGTGAGACCCCCATCTCTACTACAAATAGAAAAATTAAAAAAATGGCTGGGCATTGTTGCGGGCGCCTGTAGTCCCAGCTGCTCGGGAGGCTGAGACAGGAGAATCGCGGAAGCCCAAGAGCTAAAGGTTGCTGTGAGTCCTGTGACGTCATGGTACTCTACTGAGGGCAGTGAAGTGAGACTTTGTCTCTACAAACAAACAAACAAAAAAAAAAAAGAGAAAAATTAGCTGGGTGTGGTGGCATGTGCCTGTAGTTTAGCTATTTGGGAGGCTGAGGCAGGAGGATCCCTTGAGCCCAGAAGTTTGTGGTTACACAGAGCTACAATGCCTGGGCGACAGACAGAGCAAGACCCTTACTCAAAAAGAAAAAGACAATTACAAACAGAAAAGTATGTTACAAAGAATAAAACACATACATACCCACTGCCCCAAATGAAAACTGTTAGTATTTTATTACATTTAATTCCTGTCTTTGTTTTTAAGAAACAGTAACAGTAAAATCCTATTTATGGATGTCTGTCATGCTCCTTAGAAATATTTATATTAGTGAGACCTTGCCCTGTCTGGGACAGCCCAGCACGATGCTGAATGAGTCAGGGAGACATGCTCAGGGCCTTTTAATTCCCTTCCACCTTCAGCCAGAGGTTTGGCTCTAAGCGACTATTTCCAGGATGAGGACGGAGGTGGCCCTGGGCACAAGTGTGCCAGATTTGCCCGGCACTTCCCCTGGAACATGCAGTGGCAGGCAGGGCTAGAAGGGGAGGGTCCCTTCTAGGAAGGGGAGCACTTCCCTCCTGAGGTCAGCGGGATCCCAACTAGTGTTTACAAAGAGGGTGGGGCGAGAGCTCCCAGCTCTGTGGCCTTTACTCTTGGGGGAGCTGCCCCACGGCAGGCCACAAGCAAAGGATGGAGAAACCACTGTCTCCTGCACGGCTCAGAGGCTGGGCCACAGCCTGGGAGGATTCTGGGAAATGAGGGCCCTGCAGCTAGGTGGTGAAGTGGTCAGTGGAGGTTATGGGATCTATAGAAAGAAGGAAAAAAGGGAAGAGGTTGAAGCACTCACATTTACTAGGCACCTACTGAGGGTAAGTTATTACTGACATTTGCCATTTTACAAATGAATTAACAGAGTCTCATTTGGCCTAAGGCCTCACAGCTCCTAAAGGTCTAGGCTGAAAGTCACTCTGACTCCACGGCTCATCTCCTTCTCCCACACCAGGTAGTGTCCCACGGGGCTATTTAAGGGGAGCCATTCTGCACCACTCAGAGCCTGCACCAAGGCCTGGGCTCATTTTGAGGTCAGTGTCTAGGAGGTGGTGGGATCTGGGGACAGGATGAGCTCACTCAGTGTGAGTCCACAGCCTGTCAGTTACCTTCTAGCTTCGAGGCTCAGAGGGGCTGGTTATGTCTGAACTGATCTGGGGAGAGTTCTCTGGTGTCCTCTCTTCTTGACTTTTTGGAGAGCAAGGGCCTTAGGCCCACAGCCTAAGAGAATCTCTAAGCATCTCTGGGGAGCTGAGAGGGGGATACGAGGGGCACCCACGGGCTCTTCCCACCTGACTTGCCAAACGCACAGCTCTTCACTCTCCTCTCCTGGGGCAAGGGGTCAGGCTGGGTGTGTTCACATGTACCTGCGTGCACACATGGACGCACCTGCACGCACGTGCACATACCCATGCATGCAAGCTCATACATACACTCTAACAGGCCAGAAGCCCGGGGCGGGGGTCACAGACTGGATCTGAGAGTGATCCATTTACCTACGCAGGGGTCTTCAAACTGCGGTCGGCGGGCCACATGAGGCAGTGTGATTGTATTTGTTCCTGTTTTGTTTTTTTTACTTCAAAATAAGATATCTGCAGTGTGCATAGGAATTTGTTCATAGTTTTTTTTTTTAAACTATAGTCCGGCCCTCCAACGATCCGAGGGACAGTGAATTGGCCCCCTCTTTAAAAAGTTTGAGGACGCCTGACTACGGGAACCCACCTTGACTCAAATGCCAGGACCAGTGTCTGCTCTATGCCAGGACCATGGTTAGAAGAGACACGTGGACCCCTCCAGAGGAGACTGATGTTTCTATCAGATAAGGTTGGTTAGAATTCTGCCCTGCCACATTATGGCAATGTGACCTTAGTTGGATTCCTGAACCTCTCTGAGGCTTAAGGCTTTATATTATAAAATGGGTCTGTTGATGATGGTGATGATGCTAACAGACACATCTCTCTTCCAGTGGTAGGAGGATTAAAAGCAACGCTGCTGGGCGGCACCTGTGGCTCAAAGGAGTAGGGTGCCGGCCCCATATGCTGGAGGTGGCAGGTTCAAACCCAGCCCCAACCAAAAACTGCAAAAAAAAAAAGAAAGCAATGCTGCCCAGAAAGTGCGTGTTTCCCACATAGCCAGGCATTCAGGACGCTCAGGAGGAGCACAGGAGGAGCCTGTTTCAGGATCTTGTATTCATTCTGAAGTGGTGATGGCAGGGGCACAAAACCTTCACCCCCTTCACAGGTACCATTGCTCTCTGAAGATCCTCTTCTAGTGCTGTTGTCAATAATAACAACAGCTGCTGCTCCCATATACTAACCACTGATTCTGTGCCAGGCTTTGCACCGAGTTTTTTTTTTTTAATTTGGCCGGGGCTGGGTTTGAACCCGCCACCTCTGGCATATGGGACCGGCGCCCTACCCGCTGAGCCACAGGCGCCGCCCTGCACCGAGTTTTTTTTAAATTAATTCTTTGGGCTCTGCGTCCATAGCACAGTGCTTATGGCGCCAGCCACATACACTGAGGATGGCGGGTTCGAACCCAACCCTGGCCAGCTAAACAGCGATGACAACTGCAACAAAAAATAGCCGGGCATTGTGGCAGGTGCCTGTAGTCCTAGCTACTCAGGAGGCTGAGGCAAGAGAATCACTTAAGCCCAAGAGTTTGAGGTTGCTGTGAGCTGTGAGCTACGGCACTCTACCAAGGGTGCCATAGTGAGACTCTGTCTCAAAAAAATGAATAAATAAATAAAATAAAATTAATTCTTTTGTAGACTTGGCGCCTGTAGCTCAGCAGCTAGGGCACTGGCCATATATACCAGGGATGGCTGGTTCATACCCGGCCCAGGCCTGCCAAACAACGACAACTACAGCAACAACAACAACAACAACAACAAATAGCTGGGCATTGTGGCAGGTGCCTGTAGTCCCAGCTACTCTGGAGGCTGAGGCAAGAGAATTGCTTAAGCCCAAGAGTTTGAGGTTGCTGTGAGCTGTGATGTCATAGCACTCTACCGAGAGCAACATAGTGAGACTATGTCTCAAAAAAAATTAACTCTCAGCGGTGCCTGTGGCTCAGTGAGTAGGGCGCCGGCCCCATATGCCGAGGGTGGCGGGTTCAAACCCAGCCCTGGCCAAACTGCAACAACAACAACAAAATAGCCGTGCGTTGTGGCGGGCGCCTGTAGTCCCAGCTGCTCGGGAGGCTGAGGCAAGAGAATCCCGTAAGCCCAAGAGTTAGAGGTTGCTGTGAGCCGTGTGACGCCACGGCACTCTACCCGAGGGCAGTACAGTGAGACTCTGTCTCTACAAAAAAAAAAAAAAAAAATTAACTCTTTTGTAGAGATAGAGTCTCACTCTATTGCCCAGGCTGGAGTGAGTGAAGTGGCACAGTTATAGCACACTATAACCTCAAATGCCTGGACTCCAGGGATCCTCCTGTGTCAGCCTCCCAAGTAACTGGGACTATAGGTGTGCACCACCACACCTGGATAATTAAAAAAAAACTGTTTTTCAGAGATGAGTTTGATTATATTGCCCAGGCTGCTCTCAAACTCCTGGCCTCAAGTGACCCTCCCGTTTTGGCCTCCCACAGTGCTAGGATTTACAGGTGTGAGCCACCATGCCTGGCCAAATTTTATAATATCTCATTTCATCATCACAGCAGCTCTGTAAGGGGGTATATTATTTTCCCTGTAATAAAGATGAGGACATGGAGGTACAGAGGTTAAGTGACTTATTGAGGTCACACAGGTATGAAGTGGCCTAGTTGGGAATCTATTGAGTATGGGAAGACTTGAATGAAGAACGAATCTTGATGGACAGAAAGATGTTCTGCAGACTTGAACATACCAGCTGCCAGGGATGATGGGTGGCTAAGTTCATGGTCACCTAACCTGGCACCTGGTTGGGGCTTCTGCTCACCCTAATGCTCAGAAGTTTCTCACCACCCTACCCAGTATGCCACTGCCCTGTTCCAGCTAGGGCTAGGAGATGGAGACCACAACTGTTCCCTTCCAGCCAGGATCAGGCAAGGTCATCAGAACCAGGTCCAGTGGAGAGAAAGTTGGAAATGCTGTAAGCACCCCTGGGGAGTGAGGAGGCCAACCAGAGTTGAGCTGCAGCAGGAAATTCCAGCTTCCCCCAGTCTGGAGAGACAGAGAAGGAGGCTGGTCCAAGAGCCCAGGTGCTGGAGCTGCCCAGCAGGAGCTGGAGCCATGAAGGGAATGGAGCCACAGCCAGAGATGCCACCCAAGTCAGGGACCAGGAGAAGAACTCAGACTTCTCTCCCTCTCCTGCCCACTTCTTCCTTCAGAAGCTTTCACGGGGTAAACCTCATCAGAAGCCATTTGGCAAGGAGGTCTGGGTGTGTCATTTGTTCTCCAAGATAGTGAGCAGAATCGATATGACAACGAACAAAACAAATGAACAGGACACAGACCTCCCGAAGCTGTCTCCTGCTCCTGTGGCCTGATGCAGGGCTGGGTACAGGGTGGGGGACTCTTGATGCAGATCACCACGCTCCTCTATGGAGAGAACCTCTCTCTGCCCACGGGCTGTGACTGTCCTGACCCAGCCTGGGCTGGTTTCAGTAGACCCTAACCAACAGGGATGGCTGCTCCCTTTGTACACTTGACCTGATTGCCTGGTGGCCTTCGCTGGCCTGTCCTTCTCTGCAGTGACTGTGTTCCTGTCTGGTTCTAACTGCCTCCCCATCAGCACTGACCTTAAGGGCCTGGAGCCTCGCTGTGCTTGCCTGTTCAAGCTACAAGAACACACAGTGCCGCTAAATTCTAAAGGTCTCCCACCATGCATTTTGGTAAGAACCCAGGCTGGGGTGGCTCCCAGACCTGAGCACAAATCCGGCTCTGTCACTTACTAGTTCTGAGCAAGTGATTTCGCCTCTTTAAGCCTCAAGTTGCATTAATAGCAATCATATACACCAGCAGAGCAAGAAAAGATTAACTAAGCTACTGTAGGTGGAACACTGAGCAGAGTGTCCAGCACAGGGTAAATGTCCTACAGTAGTAACTCCAAAAGGACTGGGAAGGAAAGTCTGGAGTCACTGTAGCCTCAAGAGGGAGCATCTCTCAACCCTTAAGGTACCAGCTCATTGTGCCATCTGTTCAGTAGCGATCTTCCTTGAGATCTAATTCTCCCATAGCCCAGTTGGCCGGGGAACTGGGCAATCTCTTCCCACCACACTTCCCCGGACTACATAAGTGAACCTGGAGGAAGGCTTTGCCTGGAACTGGCACACCCTCCAGTTGGGCTCCCACTAAGAGCAGTCTGGATAATAGAGCAATGGACACAGGGAACCTGAGGAACTAACTGAATGTCTGAGAACCACAATGCTCCCATCTGCCTGTTTCTCAGCAGAGCCAGCCTCTGGTCTCATCTGGAAGGACAATATGTGACAGTTAAGGGCTTTCTTCTATGTGCTTGAGACAGGAGATCTAGTAGCCAACCAAAATACATCTTGTGCTTAGCACAGAATTACAGACTTGAGACTTGAATGCTTGAAATGACTTCAAATAGAATCTCAGACCGTTAATGATGGAAGGGGCCTCCTGCAGAACTACAGGGACTTAGAGCAGGGGCCCAGAGGGACTTCTCCCGAATCTGTACACTGTTAGCACTAGAAGGGTCTTCAGTCTGAACTGCTGAATGATTCCTTCAGAGAAAGCCTCAGGCAGAACCACAGGACGTTCGAGCCAGAGTGCACCCGGGGATGTTCCTTCTGAAGGGCATACTAGTGGGTGTTTAGTACAACCCCCTTATTTCCTAGCTGAAGCCTCATCTCCCCATGTAAGTAGCCAGTGGGTAGATCTGAGAGGAATTTTCTAGAGATGCTTTAGGTGTTTAGGCTGGGGCTGAGGGAGAGAAAAAGGCTTATAGCTTATTTGTGAGGTAGTCATTACAGGTGCAAGATCCTCTTCCTTGAGAAGAGAATTAGAATTCTCCCATATCCCAGTGGGCCGGGGAGCTGGGCAATCTCTTCCCACCACACTTCCCTGGACTACACAAGTGAGCCTGGAAGAAGGCTTTGCCTGGAACTGGCACACCCTCCAGTTGGGCTCCCACTAAGAGCAGTCTGGATAATTGAGCAATGGACACAGGGAACCTGAGTGTCTGGGTGCAGGACACAGCAATCGGGCATTCATTCTACAAGTGTTTAGTGACACTTCATGCGCATTGCATTTTGTGCTGGAAAGAGCAGGGATATGAAGAGGGAACCACTGTAAGAGATGACAGAAAACCAACTCAAGCTGACCTCCACAGAAGGATACCTATTGGCTCACCTTGCTGGAAGTCCAGAGGATACTATGGACTGAATTGTCTCTCCAAATTCATATGTTGAAGCCCTAACCCTCAATATGACTGCATTTGGAAATAGGGGCTTTATAGCATCAATTAACATGAAATGAGGTCATAAGGGCGAGGTCCTCATCTGATAGGACTGGTGTTCTTATAAGAGGAGGAGACACCACAGGCCTGTCTCTCTCCAGGCACACACAGAGAAGAGGCCGTCTGAGGACTCAGTGAGAAGGCAGCCATCTGCAAGCCAGGAAGTCAGGCCTCTCCAGAAACTAACTCGGGCAGCACCTTGAGCTTGGACTTCCAGCTTCCAGAACTGTGAGAAAATAAGTTTCTGCAGTCTAAGTCACCCAGGATATGGTATTTTCTTACGGCAGCCTAAGCAGACTAATACTGGAGGCTTACAAGGTGTTTAGTCCAGAAACTGATTCCATTTCCATGCGATTCTGCATGTAGCATTCTTAGGCTGGTAGCAAGAGGAGTGCCCTAGTTCCAGGCTCAGCAATGTCTAGAGGAAGAGAGAATGCTGTTCAGGAAATAGCCTCATAAAAGTAAGAGTGCTCTTTCCCAGAAATCCTCATCAAACTTTCCTTATATCTATGGGCCCCAATCATATCACCTGTGCAGTCCTGAACCAATTCCTGAGATTTGGGAATGCCAGAGACTAGGTATGTTGTACAGTCTGGAAAAAGTTGCATAGAGACCCAAATACAGAAGTGTGAGGAAAACAGAATCCATGTCTCTTTCACATAAGACGTCAGAAAAAAGCAGTCCAAGACTAACAGGAGGCCATCCTTCAAATGCAGTTTCCCTCTCTAGGTTCAAGCAGATTGCTTTAATTCCTATCATCTCCCAGTCAGGGAGAAGGGCAGAAGGGTCAGGGAAGAACACACACATTCCTTTTGAGGGCCCAGCTTCGCAGTGGTATGATCATTTCTGCTCTCTGTTCATTGGCAAGAACTTAGATTCATGGCCACAGCAAGCTGCAAGGAAGGCTGGGAAATGTAGTCTTTAGCGAGGCAGCCATCTGCTCAGCCAAAAATTGGGACTTCTGTTATTAAAGAAGGGGAGAGTGGATGTTAGTGAACTAGAGAAATGTTTGCTGGTCACCGATTAGTTTAGACACAGATTCCTGAATTAATTCTTGGGAAGGGTGGGAGGCCCACCCTTGGAGCTGGACAAAGAGTCAGCTTCCACTGAAGCACGTAGGCTTGCTCAAGCCTCTGTATCCCAGGTCTGTTTTTATAGCAGCTTAGTTTATACTGTAAATAATGCACCATGCCTTGCATTTTCTTGGCTTCTCTTAGGAAGCGGGAAGGGGGAGAATGGATGTTGAGTAGTCAACCAGCAATGGCTACTATCTCATCTGCCTTTAAGGTCCTCAGACTCTGGAGGAAGGCACAGATGTAAATTTTGGATCAACATGACAACTGGTAAACTAGCTCAAATAAATAAATCCCAATTTAAAAGAGAGGGAAGATTTAAAAGAAGGCTTCTGAGAAGGAAGAGGGAAGTATAATGAGATCGTTCTGGCTGGGTTTTGAAAGATACAGTGGGAATTTCCCAAAAGTTTTTGTTGGGAAAGAGCATTTCAGACAAAAAGAACAGCAAAGCATGGAGGCCCATGGGGTGTGGCTGGTGGTCTGGTAGGGCTGGAGAGCTGAAACATTGTTGGTACGTTGGGGTCAGTTAATGAAGGGCACCTGAAGGCCGTGGGAAGGAAGCAGTCGATCTGACAGCCCTCTGCAGGGCTTTTAAGCCAGGGAAGACACATCAGATCTATGTCTTTCTTTCTCTGAGGGAGGGGCGGGGGGATGATTCATTAGGAAGCTATTTCACAAATTCAGCTGAGTAATGAAGAAAGCCTGCATCGGATCAAGGCTTTGGTGGTGAGAATGGAGACAAGGAGACAGTTTGCAGAGAGGTTTTGAGGGCAGAATGACAGAAAGAACGTGGTAACTGGTAACTGAGGAGGGTTGAATGAGGATGGTAGGGGTGTAGTTTAAATATGATTACATATGATCCTGAGTTTACAGGCTTGTTCTCAAAATCTAGAGAAGGATATGAAAGTTTTGAGGGGTGAGAAGAGAAAATGCCTTCCCACTGTCCGGAGCCTGGTTCGTGACAGATTGCTTTGGGTTCCTGAAACGTTAACTCAAGGCAGCTGAACACTTTGTCTCTCTAGAACACTCCTTTATCCTCACATCTCTAGCTGGCTAATTCCTCATTTCCTCCAAAAGCTTTTCTTCTTTTTTCCTAAATTTATAATTATTTATTTATTTATTTTAAAAGAGAGTCTAATATTCAATCCTATAATTTCTTTACTAGGTATATATCCAGAAGGCCAAAAATCACATTATAACAAAAATATTTGTACCAGAATGTTTATTGCAGCCCAATTCATAATTGCTAAATCATGGAAGGAGCCCAAGTGCCCATCGACCCACGAATGGATTAATAAATCGTGGTGTATGGGCACCATGGAATATTATGCAGCCTTAAAGAAAGATGGAGACTTTACCTCTTTCATGTTTACATGGATGGAGCTGGAACATATTCTTCTTATCAAAGTATCTCAAGAATGGAAGAAAAGGTATCCAATGTACTCAGCCCTACTATGAAACTAATTTGTAGCTTTCACATGAAAGTGATAACCCAGTTATAACCTAAGAATATGGGGAAAGGGAGGGGAGGAGGAGGATAGGTGGAGGGAGGGTAATTGATGGGACCACACCTATGGTGCATCTTACAAGGGTACATGTGAAACTTACTAAATGTAGAATATAAATGTCTTAACACAATAACTAAGAAAATGCCAGGAAGGATATGTTAACCAGTATGATGAAAACATGTCAAATTGTATATAAAACCAGTGTATGGTGCCCCATGATTGCATTAATGTACACAGCTGTGATTTAATAAAAAAAATAAAAAACATTGGAAAAAAAAAAGAGTCTCACTTTGTCACCCTTGGTAGAGTGCCGGGGTGTCATAGTTCACAGCAACCTCAAACTCTTGATCTCAAGTGACCCTCTTGCCTCAGCCTCTCAAGTAGCTGGGACTATAGGCACCCACCACAAGGCTGGCTAGTTTTTAGAGATGGGGTCTCACTCTTGCTCAGGCTGATCTTGAACTCCTGAGCTCAAGTGATCCACCTATCTGAGCCTCCCAGAGTGCTAGGATTACAGGTGTGAACAACCTTGCCCAGCCAATTTATTTGTTCATTTTTGAGACAGAGTCTAGCTGTGAAACCTGGGGTTGGATTGCAGTGGTGTAATCATAGCTCATGGCAGCCTCAAAACTCCTGGGCTCACGTGATCCTTCCGCCTCAGCCTCCAGAGTAGTTGGGACTATAGGTGCACACCATCAAGCATGGCTAATGCTTCTATTTTTTTTTTTTTTTTTTTTTTTGTAGAGACAGGGGTCTCATTTTTGCTGAGGCTGGTCTCAACTCCTGACCTCAAGTGATCCTCCTATCTCAGCCTCCTCAAGTGCTAGGATTACAGGTCTGAGACACTGTGCCCAGCCCCTCTCCTATAGTCTTACAGTGTCCCATTTCTTTTCTTTCCACACCTGCTACTGGTGGTTGTTGAGTGCCTCATCTTCCCCCAATACTCCTGTAATTTCCATGAGGCAGAAACCACGTTTGCATTGTTCACTGCTTCATTATCAACACCTAGTATGGTGCCTGGTACACAGTAGACATTCATGCTGGGTTTGAGGCATCCCACTGCAGCCATTGATAATAAATATTGGCCAATAATTTAGATCAAGTAATGAGGCCACTGTGGGGAGAGATGATATGACCCTTCCATACGTCTGGATCACTATACACTTGTGATTCTCAGGCAGGGCTGATTTTGCCTCCCAAGGGACATTGGGCAAGTCTGGAGATATTTTTGAGTGTCACAGTTGGGTGTGAGCTACTAGCATCTAAGGTGGAGGCCAGGATGCTGCTAAATATCCTACAATACACAGGGACAGCCCCCACAACAAAGAATTATCCAGCCCAACATGTCAATAGTGCTGCAGTTGAGAAACCTGCTGTAGAGATGGGCAAGCCAGCTGGCATGGTTATGTTCCAGTTTGGCCTCCTGGCTACTATGGCCCAATTGAGTAAGAGCAAGGGAAGCTTAGCAGCTGTCACAAGAAATATGGATTTGTGATGCGCAGCCAGGAACCACCTTGGATTGGGTCTCAGTCAACACCTAAGGCAGTTTCCCCTTAACTGAACTCCCAGCCATATGCCCAGCTAGCCCAGCCTGGCGCTTGCCTCTCTCTGACTCACTCTGTTGGGTTTCTCTTGCTCTTTAGTGGAAGGGCACCACACTCTCTTCCCACCCCATCTGCCTCGCTGATTATTTTCAGCTTGGCTTGCAGAGACCCAACACTGCAATTACTCCCCAACCTCAATGGCTCCTTCTGAAAATAACATTCGGGTCGAAGAAAACCTCAGTCTGGTGGGCTGGATTTTATACTAAACAGTTAAAGAGTGGGTGTGGGCATGGGGGTTGGGGACAAAGGAGTGGCACAATGGTACAATTAAGAGAAGAATCTGGAAGAAGGAGAGAGAAAAGGAAATGAAGGGAGGGAAGAGGTGATGGTGGTGAGGGCTGTTGCAGAAAGACAATACATCTATTGGACAGTGGTCATCAATCTTCAAGAAGTCTCATGCCATGTCTTCATTTATGCCTCTAATTGAAGGTTTTGTTGCTGTAATAACTCACCCCCACCCCTAATCTTTGAGGCCTGAGAAATTCGTGCTTGCCTGGGGCCAGAAGAATTTGTCCATGGGCATACCAATCTCTATCCTAGCTAGTGACCATATTTTCCAACCCCAAAATAGAAGACACGTGGTCTGACACAGGATTTTTGTTCTCTTTCCAAGAGCATGGCAATCTGGGATGTGTAGTTTCAATGCTGGAGAAGTGGACATTCTAAGCATTTCCATCATCAATGGAGGAGAGTAAATAGGATATTCAAAAGAAGGATTCTCATGGAAATCAGAAATTTATTTATGGGCTACTTTAGTTCAGAGAAGAAAATAGGCAAGGCATGGCGACTCATGCCTGTAATCCTAGCACTTTGGGAAGTTGAGGCAGGAGGATCACTTGAGTCGAGGAGTTCAAGCCCAGCCTGAGCAAGAGCGAGACCCCATCTCTAGCTCATATTAGCCAGGCATTTCAGTGGTGCCTGTGGTCCCAGTTACTTGGGAGGCTAAGGCAGAAGGACCACTTGAGCCCCCAGGAGCCCCACTGTAGCCCCAGTTTGAGGCTGCAATGAGCTATGACTGGGCCACTGCATTGTAACCTGGGCTACACAGTGAGCCCTGTCTCAGAAAAGGAAAAAAAAAAAATAAACGAAAAAAATGAAAAGAAAATAAAACACTGGAAATGAGAAACTTTGTTTCACCCAGGAAGTGGAGAAAGGAGAATGTGCTGTGGGGAGGGGAAGAGATAGACTTGGAAACATCCTTTGGATTCCAAGGGATACAGACAGAGATTGGGGAAAGAAAAGACTGCATGAAGAGAAATTTGGAAAAAATAGGCAGAATGGAGTTCCACACATAAGTTAAAAGCTTAGTTCTGGAGTCAGTCAGACTTGGGTTCAAGTCTGCACTGTACCAACCACCTGGGTGACCTCCAGCAGTAACTTAGTCTGTCTGAGCTTCCACTTCCTCATCCGTTAAAATAGAAATTGGGCTAGAATATACCTCATTCTTAGGATCATAGTGAGAATAAAGTGACACGAAGTTTGTAAAATGTAGGCCCTTGTATTTAAATCACTTCGGAAACGGGTGTTCAGGAGGATAGCCTTTGGAAAGGGAACTTGAGAATGGGAGCAAAGCCAGGCTGTCCTGAGAGAGACTCTGGAGTGCCGTTCAGAGTCAGTATTTCTGTCTGTTATTTGTCCCCAACTCCACTAACCCAATGGAGACATCCCTTGGGTGATGGTGCTGGTGCTGCCTGCTGTTACAGAATGTTCCCTGGGGAGGCAGGTGGCCCCTCTGCCTTCTGTGTGGGTGTCCCCATCATGCTGCAGGTGGAAGGGAAAGAAGGCCTACCTCTATTCAGGGCCCACTTTGCTAATTTGTTCAACACAATTTTGATCCATGTTCACCAGTTGCCCAGCATTGGGCTAGGTACTGGAGACACAGCAGTGAGCATGGCACAGGCTCTGTGCTCAAAGAGCTTCCAGTCTAGCAGCAGAAGCAGGTAATTACAACACAATGATATTAAGTGCCACAATCCAGGTGGGTACCAAATGCCAGGAGGCCACACTGGAGAGCCCAAACTTATCCAGTCTGAGAAGGAAAGAAGGGCCTTCCTGAGGAAGAAAGAGACTTCTAGACTGGGAGAGAAGTCCTGAGTTGGTCTGATCAAAGGTATGTGAAGAAACCGGCTGGGCATGGTGGCTCATACTGGTAATCCTAGCACTTTGGGAGGCTGAGGCTGAAGGACTGCTTGCGCCCAGGTGTTTGTGGTTGCAGCGAGCCACGGTACTCTAGCCTGGGTAATAGAACGAGACCCAGTCTCAAGAGGAAAAAAGTATGTGAAGAAACTATTATTGTGCCCGTTCCACAGATGAAGAAACTAAATGGTTCATAACTGGCATTTGGATCCTGGTGTAGCTGGTTCATGCTTCCCCATGCCAGGACCCTGTGCTGCCCATCTCCCTGATATGAGCTAGAGATGGGGTCTCGCTCTTCACCCAGGCCCTAACATTTGAACTTGACTTTAAAGAGGGTAGGATTTGGAGAAATTCTTGGATCATCCCTGGATAGGGCAGCAGTGTGGGCTCGGGACTGATGTTTGCATCCTGGCTCTGTGATCTCAGGCAAGTTATCTAACCTATCTGTGCTTCACTTTTCTCCTCTGTAAGATGCCAACACTCACCTCCTAGGGTATCTTGAAGAGTTAGAATGTGCTGAATGCTTAGAACAGTGCCTGAAACACTGACAATCACTCAATACGTTAGCTATTATTGCCTCTAGAGCTTTTCTCTAAAAGTGGTAGGCGAGACAATTTTAGCTTACATTTATACATTTTTTTTTTAAGGCTAGTCAAGTGAAGCGATGGGAATAGAGAAGGAACAAAGAAATCTGTAACTGGTTGTGACCAATTACATTGTAAACACTAGTGCACTCAGATCATCCCGTATGTACATTTTTTATTTTAATAGTTTCAAATTTATTTTCAGGCTGTGGCTTAGGTAATGTTATAACTTAGGGTAAGGCTATGTAAAAAAGACTTAAAGTTAATTTAAAGAAAAAGTAAAAAAAAATCAATTAAAAATAAATAATATAGGTGGAATGTGGATATGGAATAAAATCATGAAGGAAATACCTGAATGACCGAAAACTTTGGAAACTAATATGTGACGCCATACATCCTGCCCACCCACCCCCGATAAACAAACGGGGCTAGGCAGATACTGATCAAGGCGATTTCAAAACATTGCCTCTTTTCTCCTTGTAACCACTATTCTTCCCTTTTCGAGAAATCGTGTATGAGGCTAGCGAGGCTTGACAGCGTTCATGAGCTTTGGATCCCCGACAGCACTGTGGGTTGGGGGGCTCAGAGAAGGGAGGCTGAATCCAAAGGCCCAGGTCTGGAAACCAAAAACCAACTTCCCGACTTCTTTCCCGGCGTGTTTGGGGCGATTCGGGCCTTTCTGATTTTTTTGGATCACTGGGTCAATCAGTCAGCCAATGCCTCGGGAGAAGTTTAATTAAGCTCAGATCGCCAGCGCTAGCTGCCAAAGGTCTCCCAGCCTGGAGGCCGGCCCCGCCCCCAGCACGACTGATGAAAAGATCCACCCCCCCGCCAGGTGGGGCGGGGCCACAGCTAGCGCATGCGCGTCGGCCAGGCGCCCAGCGCTCGACAGCAGGGCTCGACTCCCAGAAAAGCGTTGCAAACTGTTGCATCAGACAGCAAGCAGCCGGCTGGGCCGCCAGGGTTTCTAGGAAGATAGGAAGGGTTTGAGATTCTCTATAGTCGCTTGGGAGCTTTGGCTGTCGCGGTGTTTACACGCCGGTAACACAATCCCCCCCAATTTAGCCTCAGGTGAAATTCATTGAACTTCACTGCTTTTGTCCCCACTGTTCGGTCAACCTCAGGCTGGACTAACTGAAGTGGACTCGGTCTGTTTTATTAATGGCAAGGGCCCTGAAGGAATGAGCTGGGTTTGATTTCTCTTCCCGAGTACAAGAATGCCCCCTGAGGAATTTCTCACTCTGTGAAAGAGCAAAACTAATTTCCCCAGACAGGCAGTGTTGCCGGTTCCCAAGAGGATTTGGAAAGATCACAGCAGGAATGTTCAGTGGTTTCCAAATCCCTTTAACCCAGCAGCTGGAATTGCAGACCCTGAGCTAGGACCCCTTTTGGCCACCCAGAACTTCCTGGTGAGTGAATTTACGTCCTTCACAGATCGATCTTCTTTTGGTCATTATCTGAGCCCCCCTACCCTTGTTACAGAGACTTTGGATATTAGCCAGAGTACAGACAGAAACTCGTGCAGAAGACGCACACGCATAACGTGTTCCCTGGATTGAAATGGCTTAGCAACTAGGGTCAAAGAAAAATGTGTCCTCCTTAACCCCTCCCCTCAATTCTTCTGGTTTCTGGGTGACTCCTCCTCAAAGGGAAAGAAAATAATGCTGTTATCTAGAAGGGATAGGGCAGTCTTGAGGGGTGAGATATTGAAGAAGAGTAAGAGTATTGATTTGGAATCTATAAAGGAATTTTCAGAGACATAATCTGAATCCTATGGTTCAATCCTTTTTTTTTTTTTTTGGAATGAGTTAAGATCATTCAGTATTAATGGATTTTCCAGAAAGACAAAACCTGGCAATTTACCTTAAGCATTTTCTTTTAGGGTGTTGATGGTGAAAATCTATTCCATTTGAATAATCTTGAGAGCTAAAGCAGGCCTAGTGGTCTTCTTTCTCTTCATTATTGTGAATCACTCAATCCCAAGATTCAATTAAAAAATGGCCCAAAACACTCGTAAGCTTTGTCTGATGCATCCCTTGCCAGACAGTTACTGTTTGTTTAAGCCAGCATTTCCCTGTGAGCAGGGGTGTATTATGTTACTATGGGATATTCATTGTAATGGATGTTTCATAAATATGGTCTGAGCTATTTTGATCATCATTAACTGTACTCTTCTGAGCTGAAGTTGTCATTCTTGTTGACAACTAGGAAAGGATGGGAAGGGGTGTTGGCAAGTCTTGGAATTAGAACATTCCTGAGTCCTCCTTCTGAGGTTATATCAGGACCCAAACCTTCTGCCAAGTGGATCTCAATATGGTGGAGCCCTAACGTCTCGGGGGATGGTTTCAGGGAGCTACCAGGGCCTCATAGACTGTCAAACACATCAGAGCAGTGTCTTCCACCTGGAAAACAAGTTATTTACTATTGTGGGGCCAGGCATGTGAGTTGAAGCCATGAGGTCAGAAGCCAGGTGGGAAAGGGAAAAGGTGAGCTCAAGAGCTCAAGTTAGGAGGTTCTCTGTTTACCCAGAGCACCTACCTATAGTGTGCTCTCAATACACACTTATAGAATAAATGAACTGAAAGAAGGAGGTGGGGAGCAGATGGAGGAAAGAGCAAAGAAGTCCAAGAACTGTGCAGGAGGCAGTCTGGGATGGCCAGGGTCCTCTTGTATTGGTTGAAGAGGGGATTCTTCTAGTTTGAAGACACAAGGCAATAGAATCAGAACTATCCTTTCTGCCTTGGTTTCCCTCTTTAGAAAAACCTCCAGTTGGTGGTTCCAGAGCTAAGCAGTCATTCTACTTAACCCAGCCTAATGACATCATGTCCCATTGTCTCACCTTGACTGAATTTCCAGAGCAAACTTCTGGAAAAGGGGTCTGAAGGAGTGACTGAGATCCAGAGGACAGGAAACGTCTCCCCACCCCCGAAGCCATACTTTAAAGCCATAAACAAAGTAATGGCCCAGGTGGTCAGATGATACAGGCATATACTGAAAATGTGATTTGCTTTCCACATTCATTGGGCATTCTTAGATTCTAGACACTATACCGAGCCCAGACCCAGACAAAGCTCCTGTTCTAAGGGCTTATGATCTAAATTCCTTGTGGAAAGTCTGTCTTTGAAATGTTTAAGTCACCTCATTTATTCCTTATTTCCACTTCACGTCATGTACCTCCTTCCTGAGAAACCCACCACATTTTAAGTTTGTAGCTGGCCTTCCTTCTGTTTTTGCTATTTATGTGCCAATTTAAAGGGTGGAGAGAGCCGCATTAATTTAAAAATGAAACACAAATAGCAAAATGAGGCTTGGTTAAAGTAAAAACCACAAAGGGATTTTTTTCTTTCTCCCATACTTTTCAGATTTTCCTAGAACCACCTTTCTTTCCTCAGAGCCCAGACATAGAAAGTAAGTGGGCCTCTCTGGAAGGCTTTCCAAGCTAATGCTAAAAACCTTGTTCCTGTTCTCCTCTCCTTGCACCTTTAGGTTTTGTTTTTCTGTTTTAGACATTTGAGTCCCAAACTGGAGACTCAAACTGGTCAAGCCTCCAATTTACATGTGGTATTTCTAAGTACTCCTAGAACAGGTTTTGGTTCAGTTTTGCATGGTTTGTATCTTACTTCTTCTGCTCAGTTGTGTCAGCTTGTACATTCTGAGTGATGAGAACATGGCTTTAAAGTCACATTCTCCTGGGTAGAATCCCAGCTTTGCCACTTACCAACCTTGTGACCTCATCCATCAAATAGCAATAATGGTCCACACCTCTCCGGGCTGTCGTGAAAATTAATGAGTCAAGACATATAAAGGCCCTAACGCAAAAGAAGCATCCAATACATCGTAGCTATATTATGTAAACAGATTCTTTCATTTATCTGTTCTTTCCTTAACCAACTCCACCCACTGTCCCCTTATTTTGGAGAAGAAAAAAAAATTAGTCATCTATTCCAAGTGGATGATTTATCTCTATTTTAAATCACCAGAAGGCCTTCCAGAAGGGGAGACAAATCCATGTTTGACTTGCAAACACCTGGGCCTTTTAATGGGATGGGATCATTGTCCTCACCTCTCAACAGATGACCAAACCTGCAGTGCAGGGACTGGGGAAGTCTTGAAGACCCATGATGGACTGGGAGGAACACATAGTGGGGGAAGAGTGGCCAGGAGAGCAGGTCCAGGGCTGAGTTGAGAGACCAGAAGGCTGCCAGCCACTGGAAAGGGAAACTTCCTGCTTCGCAGATCTGCATCCAGGAATCTGCAGGCTGAGGTCGGCTAGCCCCGGGGTCCGGTGACCGCGAGACCCAAGGCGCATGCGGCAGCGCCCTCTGCCGGTCTACAGAGCAGGCGACCAGCCCTGCGCCTGGTCCCGGCGCTCTGCAGGTGGGACTCTGGATCCCTCCCGCTGCCTCCGCCCCCGCTCCATCCCTTCTCAGGACCGCCCGGCCCCGTCCGCGGTTAGATTCCTGGAGATGCTTCCCTGTCCTATGCCTGAGGGTTGAGCAGAGACGATGCTCGGAAACTCTCGATTCACCAGGGGACCGGAGGCTGCAGGAGCCCATCCAAATCCCGCAGGGGCTGCACCTCTTGGGACCCGGTTCCAAATTCTGCTGGGCTGTCGGAAGTGGCATCGCCTATGGCCAAGACCACGGGTTCTGCGGACAGAGAGGAGCCTTGGGTTCGCTTTCTGCCTCGTCCATTTTCCAGCTAGGTGACCTTGGGCAAGGTACTTAAATTTCCATGTGCCTTAGTTTCCTCATCTTTAAGATGGAGAGAATGATCCCATCCTTAGTGGGTTTGACATGAGAATTACACGGGATCAGACAGGCTGGGTTGGGATTCTGGCACCGACAACAGCTAGCTGTGAGCCCTGGGGCGAGTTATTTGACCTCTCTGTGCCCGGGTTTCCTGCAAAATAGGGATAATAATGGTACTTACCTCCGAGGGTTGTTGCCTGCCAATCGCTTAACACAGTGCCTGGCACAGAGTAAGTGCTCAATAAATGGTGGCTATTATGGCTGTTGTCGTTATTTTTGTTCTTAAGGGCGCTGAGCACACGAGCAGAGCTCTAGCTGGCGGCTATTATTAGTCTCTTTCTTGGGTCCCGCTATTTCTTTCCGGGCATTGTTAAAATCTTTTACCATGAGCTCGCGTCCTTATCAGTAGCCGAAGGACAGCCGGCCTTCCCGAGTTTGGAAAATCGAGGTTCCCCTGGAGGAGGGCCAAGGACGCGGCCGCGGGCTGTTAAGAAGCGGGACCTCCTCGGAGGAAACCCGCGCCCGCCGCCTCCGCCCGCGCCTCCATTTGCGCGCGTCAGAGCCGCAGTGACGTCGCCGGGCCGGTAGAGAGAGGCGCGGCCTGGGGTGGCGGGGATGGCCCGGGCGGTTCTGCCGCTTGCAGGAGGCGCCCCTGGCCGCGCCCCGGCGGGACCGCTACCCTGCCCTCCGAGGCGGCCAGAGGAGCGGCGGGAAGGCCCAGGCCCGTATCCGCTCTACTGCGCCTGCTTGCACGGGACGCATTCCGGGCTCCGCCTGCAGCCCAGGGGGGAGGCCCTAGAATGCCACTGCCTGCTGCGGTGCTGGAGTTGGGGGAGGCGGGTGGGACTCAGCAAAGCGCTGGGGCTGACCTCCTGGCGGCCGCTCAGCGTCAGCGTGGTCCTCCTCCCTGTCCTTCTGCTTCCCTTATCCGCCCCAATCACATTCATTGCCGACCCCCAGCGACCTGCTCAGTTTCTTTTCCCTGTGCGCTCCTTTTGGACCAACTCATTTGCTGTCTGTGGGTTGATCATCACTCAGACTAGGCACCTCCCGCTCCCAGCTCACGCCTGCAGAGCCTGGCGCGTCTATCCCATCGCAAGCCCCGCAGCTGCACTTGACTTGTCTTGCGAGCACCTCCAACTCGCCGCGTCCTGCCGTTAGTGCACTGTAGTCCCTTGAGGCTATGGCGCTGGCGCTACTGCCCGCCCCAATGTCCTAGGCGCCTTGCGTCTCCGCCTAAACACTTAACCAGGCTCTTTCCTCTCCATCCTAATTCCCGCCATCGTCATTCAGACCTCTACGGTGCCCCTCCCCCTTTAGCTATTAGCATATTCCCCTCAAAAGTCTCCTTCAAATCCGTTCATCCACCTACAGCCCATGTCTGGCTATGCCTTTGGGCTTAAGGCTGCCCCTCTCGCCAGCCCCGGAGACCCCAGGCCCTCCCTGCCTTCATGATGCCCTAGTCTACCATTTTCTACCTAACATCTTATGAGCTCGTCTCAGGTGCTGGGCATCCCTGTGGCCACATTATTTAAGATCTTCAGGGTCTTTGGTGCTGTTGGGCCCTATCCACGGAATTTATACCTCCCTTCCCCTCCTTCCTCTCTCTCTCCCCCAATTGGCTTCCTCTTAATTCTCCAGAATTCAAAATGTGAGTCACCTCTCCAAGAACACCCTCCCTATTCTGCTGGCTGGTGAGTGAAGCAGGGCCCCCTGCTGCTTTTGTCATCTTGGGGAGAGAGACTTGACCCTTGAAGATGGCCTGTGTGGTCTGTGCACTCCCTGACTCCCCTGACTCCAGCCCGGTCCTTCCCCAGCTCTGGCCTCACTAGGAGTCTCAGTTCCTAATCTCTGTGGTCAGTCCTTCCAGGGTCTTTGCACAGGCTGTTCTTTGCCTGGAACAACTTTCTACCCAGTCAAGGAATATTCCTTCCTCCCCTATTCAATTTTTGTCTCTCTGCCTAAGTAACCATTGTTTCCTTAGAGAGGCCTTCCCTGACCCACCCACAATCCCCCACCCCCATCTTTGATAGGACAAAGGGCAATTTAAGAAATTAAAGCATACAAAAACCACAGAGAATAATATAATCAAATACTTGTTTATTCTGTGTACCTTCCCCTCTTCCCTCTTTTTGTCAAAACTTTACTCTATTTTCTTCTGATCCCAAGTAGCTGGGACTATAGGCGCCAGCCACACCACCTGGCTATTTTTTGGTTGCAGTTGTCCTTGTTGTTTGGCAAGCCCGGGCTGCCCATCCCTGTGTATATGGCCAGCGCCCTGGCCACTGAGCTACAGGCGCTGAGCCTCTTCTGATCCTTTTTTTTCTTTTTAGGGACAGAGTCTCACTTTGTCACCCTCGGTAGAGTGCCGTGGTGTCACAGCTCACAGCAACCTCCAGCTCTTGGGCTTAGGCGATTCTCTTGCCTCAACCTCCTGAGTAGGTGGGACTACAGGCGCCCACCGCAATGCCCGCTATTTTCTTGTTGCAGTTTGGCCAGGGCCGGGTTTGAACCCACCACCCTTGGTATATGGGGCCCTGCGCCCTGCTCACTGAGCCATAGGTGCCACCCCTCTTCTGCTCCTTTTTGAAGGACATGAAACCACACAGATCAAGATGGAGTCCTCTGAACTCATTTCTGTCCCTCCCCTGTGATAATCACTTACTTTTGTTTTTTATCATTCTTTTGTATTTTTACTACTTATCTTTGTGCCTGTAAGCACTTTATAGAATCGTTTGGCATGTTTTTAAACTTTGAAGAAATGGAATTATACTGGGTATATGATTGTGCCAATTGCGGTTTTCACTCAACAGTATGATATGGAAACATGTTTACACTGATACATGTACTTCTAGATCATTTTCACCACCGATCAAGGTCCAATACTTACCAATCTCCTTTTGGAGTACATTCAGCTTATTTCTACTTTTTTTTTCTGTTAGAAACAATGTTACATTGATTACTTTTTATATGCACCTGCTTGTGTGAAAGTGAGCTTTTTGGGTGAGTGTGGAATTGCTGGGTCCAAGGCATGGAAATTTGCAACTTTACTTGGCATGGTGAACGTTTTTTCAAAGTGGTTGTAATATTCACAGTTTGATAGCAATACAGGGAGTTTCCATGCTTGCCATCCTCAACAGTGCTTGATATTGTCAGACTTCAAAATTTTTGCCAAACTGATGGGTGTGACATGGTATTTTGGTGTGTTAATTTGCAAATCTCTGTTTACAGGTGAGACTGGGCATACTTTCATTTGTTTGCTGGATATTTATCTTTTGTCTTTGTTAAGTTACCCTTTGGTTTATTTGACTGTGTTGCTATCAAACTATCTCTTACTACATGCAGGAGTTCTTTATATATTCTGGATACTAATCCTTTGTCAGGCTGTGGCCCATTTAGTGTCTTTTATTGAACTCAATTGGAATTTTAAATCCACGTGATTATTTGATTAATATCTGACTTTCCTACTAGACTATACGCTCCCTGAGAAGAGAGCTCATCCCCTGAAACTAGTGCAGCATCTAACACATGCCAGGAACTCAATAAATACTTTTGGACTCAACTGAATTGACATTATTATCATCACTTGTACATTTGTTTCCTCAGCTCTCACCCTCAACTACCTACAAGGCTATCAATGCAGTATTTTTTTAATCCTTGTATCTTCAACATCTTTCATAGTACAATACCTCTAGCATAGCCTGTATGTCCAAAAATTATTTTATTTTATTATTTTATTTTGAGACAGGGTCTTGCTCTGTCACCTGGGCTAGAGTAGAGTGATATCAACATAGCTCACAGCAACCTTAAACTCTTGGTTTCAAGCAATCCCCCCTGCCTCAGCCTCCTGAGTGGGACTGCAGACATGGATCATGCACAGTTAATTTTTCTTTAGTAGAGATGGAGACTTGCTTTTGCTCAGGCTGGTATAAAACTCATGAGTTCAAGTGATCCTCCTTCCTTGGCCTCCCAGAGTGATATAATTACAGGCATGAGCCACAGTGCCTGGCCCAATAGTTTTTAATTAATTAGTTTCCTTTGGGCTTTCTCTCACCTCTACCCCTGCAACATTCTCCTCAACCCATCTTCTGACTCTGAGTCCAGTTTTATTATCTATAAAATGAATGAGTAATAAACACCTGCCAGGGTGTTTGTGACAACCACATGCTATAATGAGTGTATAAATAGAGCAACGCCCAGCATATAGTTGGTGGTCAGTAAGTGGTGACTGTCAGTATTCTTACAGCAATCATTTTAGTGACTAAATATATACTCTACTTAATTTTAACAGACAAAGTTCCTTCAGAGAGAGAATGAAAGTGTACTTCCTAAAGATCTGGTGACCATTTTTTTTTCCTTTATTGGTATTTGACCCACAATATAAGGCTCAGTCCCAACATGATCTCTGAAAAGCATCAAATATCATTCTTCTCCTTTTCTTTCATAAACCCAGACGTATCAAAGGCATATGAACCATACATAGAATTCAAACCTTTAAGTGGAAACATATAAAGACCAATTCCAAGTCTTTGGCCAGAAGTCAGAGAGCAGAAAGGAGGTCTGTCAGTGATACCAGAGGTAGGATTTAGCAGCTGCAGCCTGGGACAAAAGCAGAATTCTTACATCTGTTTCTTACATCTGCCATTGATTGTGTGACCTTTGATCCACTTTAAAAATGAAGATAATAATTCTTACTTTTTCTGGAGGTTGGAATTCATTAATTACTCATTTTAAAATGCTTTGAGATCCTCGACATGAAAGGCAGTTTGTGTATATTTAAACAGAGCTCCTTAAAAGTAAAGAGACCAGCAACATCTGTCCTTAGAACACAAAATGATCTCTATTTTCCCAGAAAGTGAGGTCCAGCAAGGTGGATTTGTTTGCCCAGAGTTGTAAGTTACTGACAGACAGGGGGATAGCCCAAGAGAGAAGTCCTCATTCTGTGTACAAACCCCCTTCATCTGCAGCCTGATTTTTGTGGGAATGATAAATCTCAGGGCAGCCTTATTTGATCAAGATGTAATACTATGCAGAGTCCTAACATCCCTAGGGTTTCTTTTCTTTTTTTTTTTTTTCTTTCCATCCCTAGGGTTTCATCTCCACAGGAGGAAAGAAGGTGGTTGCATTGCGTCCACTGCAGTCCACTGCAACGTGAGCCCACCAACCAGAGAGAACAATTAGCCACAGTGACCTCTGGCAGCCGCCTCTCCCCAAAAGGGCCAAAAGGAACTTTGCTGAGAGCTGTAATAGGAGAAGGTGGGCTGAACCCAGAAAGTACCTCTGGAAGCTGACCTTTTTCTCAACTCAGAGACCTAAGAAAGGGTCGGGGAAAGCAATGGAGGCAGCTGTCCAACAGCTCCATGTACTAGCCCCTTAGTAAGCTGACCCCTGCAGTCATTGGAACCAGCAACGAGTTGTGGCCATGTTGAGGGAGAGAACCAGAAGACCAGGCTTTAAAATCCAGTTACAGGGCGGCGCCTGTGGCTCAGTCGGTAGGGTGCCGACCCCCATATACCGAGGGTGGCGGGTTCAAGCCCAGCCCTGGCCAAACTGCAACCAAAAAAATAGCCGGGCGTTGTGGCGGGCGCCTGTAGTCCCAGCTGCTCGGGAGGCTGAGGCAAGAGAATCGCTTGAGCCCAGGAGTTGGAGGTTGCTGTGAGCTGTGTGAGGCCACGGCACTCTACCGAGGGCCATAAAGTGAGACTCTGTCTCTACAAAAAAAAAAAAAAAAAAATCCAGTTACAAAACTTACCAGCCGTGCAATTTGGTCACTAACCCTCTCTGATCCTCAGCGCCCAACTGTGGATAGGAATAATCATAATACCAACCAACCCATCAGGATTGTTAGGAAGATTAAACAAGAAAAGGTATTTGATAGCGTGCCACACATGGAAAGGGCTCTGTCAATAATTATTAAATAGATTTAAACACTAAAAATTAATTTAAGACTAAGCGCAGTACCCTCCCTTTACTTAAAATGTTTTTTTGGTCTTTATTGATTCTTAAAATGATGCTTGTACAGGATAAGCCCCAAACAGAAACAGAAACAAAAACCACAAAAGCATGAGAGAGGATACAAAGAAAAACAAACATCTGTCCCATGGGAAGCCTTGTCATTCATTTCTCTTCTCCTGATAGCAGCAAATGTTACCAGGTTCTGGTAAATCTTCCCAAAGATATTCTATGCATATGTAAGGATCTACGTGGATTTTAAACTGTGCCTCCTTTTTTATACAGATAATGTGCTATATATGTTCTTCTTATACTTTGCTTTTTTTGTTGCCACTTATAGTATCTTGGAACTAATTCCATATCAGTATATATAGAACTACCTCTTTTTTTTGAGGCTGCATAGTATTATATTGCATTTATTTACAAGTCCTCTGTAGACGAACATTTAGGTTTTTATTAGTTTTCTGTGTCAGCTGTAACAAATTGTCATGAATTTAGCGGCTTAAAACAACACAAATCTATTATTTTATAGTTCTGTAGTTCAAAAGTCCAAAATGGGGCCAGGTGTGGTGGCTCATGCCTATAATCCTAGTATTCTGGGAGTCCAAGGTGAGCGGATTGCTTGAGCTCAGGAGTTCCAGGACAGCCTGAACAAGAGCCAGGCCCCATCTCTAAAAATTAGCTGGGCATTGTGGCAGGTGCCTGTAGTTCCAGCTACTTGGGAGACTGAGGCAAGAGCATCACTTGAGCCCAAAAGTTTTAGTTTGCTGTGAGCTACGATGACACAGCACTCTACCAGGGCGACAAAGTGAGACTCTGTCCAAACAAACAAACAGAAAAAGTCCAAAATGGGACTTGCTGGGCTACATAGGCTATTGACAAGACTGCATTCCCTTCTGGAGACTCTAGGGGAAGAATCTTTTCTCCTGCCCTTTCCAGCTTCTGGAAGACACCTGTGGTTCTTCTCTCTCTTTTTTGTTTTTTAAACAAAACAAAAACAAACAAACAAACAATCTTGTTCTGTTGCCCAGATTAGAGTGATGTCAGTTTAGCTCAGAGCAAATTCAAACTCCTGGGCTCAAGTGATCCTCCTGCTTCAGCCTCCCAAGTAGCTGGGACTACAGGCACCTGCCACTGTGCCCTACTAATTTTTCTATTTTTAGCAGAGATGGGATCTCCCTACGCTCAGGCTGGTCTTGAACTTCTGCTCTCAAGTGACCACCGGCCTTGGCCTCCCAGAGTGCTAGGATTTCAGGTGGGATCCGCTGCACCTGAAGGACACCTATGTTCTTTGACTTGCATCCTCTTCCTCTGTCTTCAGAGGCATCAAGAAGGTCAAGTTTTTCCTCTAATCACATCACTCTAACTCTCCTTTCCTGCCTTGTCTGTTCTACTTTTAAGGATCCTTGTGATGACACTGGGCACACTTGGATAAACCAGGATAATCTCCCTGTTTTAAAGTCATCTGTTACTTCTCATGTAACATGGCATATTCACAGATTCTGGGGGTTAGGATATGGACATTTTGGGGGGCTATTACATTGCCTACCACAAGATTATTTCTTGTCTTTTGCATTTGCAACAGAACTGATTAATATCTTTATATAAATATTATTTCTACCTGTGAGTATTATGTAAGATAAATTCTTACAATGAACGAAGCATAACCAAAAATTGTATTTTAAATTTTTGGTAGATATTGTCAAATTTTGCTACAATGGGATGTAGCAATGTATTAATACTATTTTTTGGTGGGGATTGATTAGTAGCTTTTATTTTTTTAGAGCAATTTTAGGTTAACAGAAAAATTGATCAGAAAATAGAATTTCCTTATACTTCCTTTCCTTCTCCTGTAGCTTCCTCAATTATTTTATTTTATACAGAGTCTTACTCTGTGCCCTGGGCAGACTGCCATCCTAGCTCAGAGCAACCTCAAACTCTTGGGTTCAGGCTATCTGATTCACCTGACTCAGCCACCTGAGTAGCTGGTATTATGGGCACCTGCCATCGTGACCGGCTAAGCTTTCTACTTTTAGTAGAAATGGGGTCTCATTCTTGCTCAGGCTGGTCTCAAACTCCTGAGCTCAGGGTATCTACCCACCTCAGCCTCCCAGAGTGCAGGGATTACAGGTGTGAGCCACCACACTGGGCCCTTCTTCAATTATTTATATCTTTTATTAGTGTGGTACATTTTCCATAATTGATGAACCAAAGTTGATACATTATTCTATTCTTTTTGTTGTTGTTATTGTTAGAGACAAGAGTCTCACTTTGTCACCCTCAGTAGAGTATGGTGGTGTCATAGTTCGAGCGACCTCAAACTCTTGGGCTCAAGTAATTCTTTTTTTTTTTGTAGAGTAGAGACAGGGTCTCACTTTATGGCCCTCAGTAGAGTGCCATGGCATCACACAGCTCACAGCAACCTCCAACTCCTGGGCTTAAGCGATTCTCTTGCCTTAGCCTCCCGAGTAGCTGGACTACAGGTGCCTGCCATAACGCCCAGCTATTTTTTGGTTGCAGTTCAGCCGGGGCCGGGTTTGAACCCGCCACCCTCGGTATATGGGGCCAGCGCCCTACCACTGAGCCATAGGCGCCGCCCTCAAGTAATTCTTTTGCCTTAGCCTTCCAAGGAGCTGGCACTACAAACACCCACCACAACACCCAGCTATTTTTAGAGATGGGGGTCTCACTCTGGCTCAGGCTGGTCTTGAACTTGTCAGCTCAGTCAATGCACCTGCTTTGGCCGCCAAGAGTGCTAGGATTACAGGCGTGAGCCACTGCACCTAGCCTATTATTCTATTCTATTCTGTTCTGTTCTATTTATATATTGAGACAGATTCTCAGTCCATTGCACTGGGTAGAGTGCCGTGGTACCATCATAGCTCACAGTAACCTCAAACTCTTGGGCTAAAGCAATCCTGCCTCAGCCTCCTGAGTAACTGGGACTATAGGCACCTGCCACAACACCAGGCTAATTTTAGTAGAGCTGGGGTCTTGTTCTTGCTCAGGCTGGTCTCAAACTCCTGAAGTCAGGCAATCCACCCACCTTGGCCTCCCAAAGTGCTGGGATTACAGGCGTGAGCCACCATACCCAGCCTTGTTGAAATATTAACAGAAGTTCTTGGCTCACATTAAGAATCCCTTTTGGTATTGTACATTCTGTAGGTTTTGACAAGGTATAATGACGCATCCATCATTACAGTATCAAACAGAATAACCTCACTGTCCTCAAAATCCCTGTGTTCTACTTATTTCTTCTTCCCTCTCCCTCTACCCTAACCCCTGACAAAAACTGATATGTTTACTGTTTGTATTTTTGCCTTTCCCAGAATGTCATATGGTTGGAATCATAGAGCATGTAGCTTTCCCAGATTGGCTTCTGGACCCTTATTCGTTTAAGGGTAATCTATGTCCTTTGTGGCTTGATAGCTCCTTACTTCTTAGCACTGAGTGACATTCCATTGTCCGAATGTGCCATAGTTTGTTTATCCAGTCACCTACTGAAGGAAATCTTGGTTGCTTTCAAGATTTGGTAGTTACGAATACAACTACTACCACATATAAACCTCCATGTGCAGGTTTTTATGTGGACCTAAGTTTTCAACTGTGCTGGTCTTATTCACACCTTTGAACAGTCAGTTTGTTAGCAAATTTTTTCATCTTGGCCAATCTGATAGATAAAAAATGGTAGATAGTTGTTTTAATATACATCGATTATGAGTGAAATTAGACATATTTTCACATTTATATTTTTATTTCTGTAAATGGTCTGTTTACAGCTTTTGGTTTTTTTTTTTTGAGACAGAGTCTTATTTTGCCACCCTCAGTAGAGTAGTTGTGGTGTCATAGCTCACAGCAACCTCAAACTCTTGGGCTCAAGCGATTCTCTTGCCTCAGCCTCCCGAGTAGCTGGGACTACAGGCGCCCGCCACAACGCCCGGTGTGGTTTGCTTTTTCTTAAGGATACATACAACATGTTTGTATAATAAGGAAGTTAGAAGTTTGGGTCCTGTCTTTATGTAGCAATTTAAAGCATTTATAAGTTAAATTCATGCATTTTTTATTTTGTGTTAGGGTCTTCATGTTTTGCCTTTCCCACTCAGAGATTTAAAAATTCCTCTTTTTTTATTCTAATGTTTTTATAGTTTTATTATAAAAGTCTTTGATAAATCTGTATATATTTAGGTGAAAGGAGCAAGGTAAGTTTCCTAGTACCATCTTCCCCTCCTCATTGTTAACCTATCAAGGAATGTTCCAGTACCATTTTTAGAATAATTTATCTTTTCTCTCATTTGAAAAGCTTCTTTTATTATATACAAAATTCTGGTTGCTAATTGTATCTATTCTGGTCTTTTGTGCTGGTCTTTGTTTACCAAAGTTTTAAAATCTATTAAATTTAGATTTTAAAATGATTTTAAAATGAAAGTTTATTGGGATATCGTTGACATATTATAAAATTCACCCCTTTAAGTATACAATTCAGTGTTTCTTTTATTTTTTTAACAATTCAGTGTTTTTTAGTATATTCACAGGGTTGCATCTCATTGCTAATTTTGTATTTTCAACACTGCACAAAGAACCCTGTACCCATTGCCATCACTCCCCATTTCCTCCTGCCCACAGCCCCCAGCAACCACTATTCTAACTTTGGTTTCTATGGATTTGCCTATTCTGGACATTTCATGTAAGTGGACCCATATAATATGTAGCTTTTTGTGCCTGAAATATTTCACTTAGCGTAATATTTTCAGGGTTCATCCATGTATCAACACCTCACTTCCATTTATTGCCATATATTTTCCATTGTCTAGAGATAACATATATTGCTTGTCCATTTGTCATCTGATGGATTATTTGAGTTGTTTCCATTTTTTAGCTATTGTGATTCATGTTGCTATTGAACATGAATGTTTTGTGTGGGCTGTATGTTTTCAATTCATTTGGGAATATATTATTATGCTTATACACACATAGACATGAGCGGAATTGCTAGGTCATATAACAACTCTAGGTTTAACATTTTGAAGAACAACTGCCAGACTGTTTTCCAAAGTGGCTACACAGTTTTATATTCTTTTTTAAAAAATAGAGATAGGGGCTTGGTGCCTATAGCTCAGCGGCTTGGGCACCAGCCGCATACACCAGGGCTGGTGGATTTAAACCCAGCCCAGGCCTGCCAAACAACAGTGACAAGTACAACAAGAAAATACCCTAGGCTGGTGGGTTTGAACCCAGCTTGGGCCATCTAAACAACAATGACAACTGCAACCAAAAAATAGCTGGGCGTTGTGGTGGGCCCCTGTAGTCCCAGCTACTTGGGAGGCTGAGGCAAGAGAATTGTTTGAGGCCAAGAGTTTGAGGTTGCTGTGAGCTGTGATGCCACATCATTCTACTAAGGGCGACAAAGTGAGACTCTGTTTAAAAAAAAAAAAAATAGAGATGGGGTTGCGTGCAATAGGGTATCTTACTTTGTTGCCCAGCTGGGACTCCTGGGCTAAGTGATCCTCCAGCCTCAGCCTCCTGGGTGGCTGAGACTACAGGCATGATCCATGGCCCCAGCTTGTTTTTCATTCTGTTTTGTTTCGTTTTACATTCTTAACAGCAATGCATGAGGGTTGCAATTTCTCCATACCCTCACCAAACTTATTAATGTTGTCTATGCTGTCTTTTTGATTATAGCCATCCTTGTAGGTATAAAGTGGTAATTCACTGTAGTTTTGAGGTTAATTTTATATTTATTTATTCATTCATTTATTTATTTCTGAGAAATGGTCTTGCTCTGTGACCCAGGCTGGAGTGCGTAATCATAGTTCACTGCACCCTTGAACTCCTGGGCTTAAGAGATCCTCCTGCGTCAGCCTTCTGAGTATCTGGGACTACAGGTGCATACCACCACATCTGGTAGTTTAAAAGTTTTTTTTGTAGAGATGAGGTCTCGATATGTTGCCCTGGTTGGTCTCAAACTCCTGACCTCAAGCAATCCTCCCACTTCAGCCTCCCTCCTGAAGTGCTGGGGTTACAGGCATGAGTCACCCACCATCTTTGTAGATTTGATTGGCATTTCCCTAATAACCAATGATGTGGAGCATTTTTTCCCTGTTTACTGGTCATTGGTTTGGATAAAAATCTATTCAAACTCTTTGGCCATTTAAAAAGGAGGTTATAAGACTGGGTGCGGTGGCTTCAGCCTGTTATCCTAGTATTCTGTAAGGCTGTGGTGAGAGAATTGCTTGAGTTCAGGAATTCAAGACCAGCCTGAGCAAGAGTGAGACTTTGTCTCTACTAAACACAGAATTTGGCATTGTGGTGGATACCTGTAGTCCCAGCCACTTGGGAAGCTGAGTTGGGAGGATTGCTTGAGCCCCGAGAGTTTGAGGTTGCTGTGAGCTATGATACCAGGGCACTCTACCAGGGCAATAGAGTAAAACTCTGTCTCAAGAAAAAAAAAGTTATTTGTCTTTCTATTGCTGAGTTGCAAGAGTTCTTTATATATTCTAAACAGCAGTCCCTTATCATAAGTATGACTTGCCAAATACTTTCTCCCATTTTGTGTTTGTGTTTTCTTCACTTTCTTGATGGTGCCCTTTGATACACAGGAGTTTTTAATTTTGATGAAGTCCAGTTTATCTATTGTTTTCTTCTGTTATATGTGGTTTTGATGTTATATCTAAGAAACGACATAATTTTTCAATGCATGGTACAGAGTCAATCCTCACTGTCATTTTTTTTTTTAACCTTCTAGATTTTTTCCCTGGTTACTCTTGCATGCATATTTTTCCACGTGAACTTGAGAATCAATCCATCTGTTTCCAAAAGCAATCTTTTAGTATGTTATAAAAATTGGAGTCATTGTAAATATCATGATTTGTGAAAACTGACATCTTTACAATAGTATGTAGTACATCTTCCTGTTCAAAACCAGAATATGTCTTTATGTTTATTCTGGCTCCTGAGTCCCTCAGCAGCATTCTGAATCAGTCTTCTTAAAGATTTAACACATTTGTAACCGTTGTTTGTGTTGATCCTCTAGGAATGAAATCATATTTTCTAACCGTTTGCTGATTGCATATAAGAAAGCTACTTCATTTATCAGTCATAGAACTAATTATCTCATTTTATTGCTTATTGATAGTGAAGTATTTATTAATAATTCCTGAGTAAATTATCTTGAGTTAGAGGTTTATAGTCATACATCATCTAAAAATGGTAATTGGTGTTCTCCTTTCCTGTTTTCCTCCCTCTGGTTTCTTTCTGTTGTGTAACTGTAGAGGCCAACACTTCCCAAAGTTACATTTAACCTTGTTAGTGATATTAGTGGAAATCCTCATTTTGCTTGGAAATGCTTCCAGCATTTATAGACTTTTCAGAGAGGCAGCTTCCTGTGTTCCTTTCTGAGTCTTTCTTCTGCTGTGTTCTCTTTGTTAGGTTTCATACGGTGTTATGCTGGCTTCATAAAAAGAATTTGGAAACTTTCCTACTTTCTCTTTGCTCTGGAACAATTTAAATAGCAGGTAGAATTCACCCGTGAAACCATCTGGACCTGACACTTTTTTTGGGTATAACTCTTTGAAAACATTCTCAATTTATTCTACAGTATTTGGTATGTTTCTTTTTTTGTGTGTATTAAAAAAAAATTCTTCTGGAATTAGTTGTAATATTTTCTATTTTCCTAGAAAATCATCTATTCTATTCAGGGTTTTAAACACGTTTGCTTAGGTTGATTGAGTAAAGGTTTATAATTCTATTAATGAGTGCATTGCATATGGTTCTTTCCCATCTTTCATTTCTTATTTTGTGTATTTGATCCTTAAAGAGCTGCTGGTGATGGTGGTAGTGGGGGTCTTCTGCTGCAGGACAGCCTGCTCATATGACCAGTCTGAGGCTGAGGGTTCTGGATCATGAAATCTCCCAGTGCCCAACTGGTTTGGTTCTGTTTGCAATGACTTAGGAAGGCTATTCCTTCTTTACCTGGCTTTAGCTGTAATTGATTGTTTACTGTGTTCAGGCTCTTCACTTTCGCTTTCTCCTTTAATTCTCACATAATCCCATTGTTCTGCTAGGTAGTACTGCATTGTCCATATTTTACCAACAAGGTAATAGAGACTCAGAGAGTTAAAATAATTCCTTGAAGTTACACAGCTAGTAGCTGGCAAAACTGAGATTTCAGGGCGGCGCCTGTGGCTCAGTGAGTAGGGCGCCGGCCCCATATGCCGAGGGTGGCGGGTTCAAACCTAGCCCCGGCCAAACTGCAACAAAAAAATAGCCGGGTGTTGTGACGGGCACCTGTAGTCCCAGCTACTCGGGAGGCTGAGGCAAGAGAATCGCTTAAGCCCAGGAGCTGGAGGTTGCTGTGAGCTGTGTGATGCCACGGCACTCTTCTGAGGGCCATAAAGTGAGACTCTGTCTCTACAAAAAAAAAAAAAAAAAACAACTGAGATTTCAACCCCCCGGTCTGCCTCTGGGTCCATTCTTGGTACATGGCTTCCTACCACACCATTCTGCACTCACCTTTACCTCCCCCAGTATCAGCAATGCGGAAAAGTCTTCAGTTGGTGGACTTCTAATTCAGGCCCTGTTTTTTCAGATACCTCATAGTGTGACGCCACCCCCATCTTAGTTCACTATAAATGTAGAATTACAGGTGGGAGCCACTGAGCCCAGCCCTGGCTAATTTGAATTTTTTTTTTTTTTTTTTAGAGACAGAGTCTCACTTTGTCGCCCTTGGTGGAGTGCCATGGTGTCACAGCTCACAGCAACCTCCAGCTCTTGGGCTCAGGTGATTCTCTTGCCTCAGCCTCCCAAGTAGCTGGGACTACAGGCACCTGCCACAATGCCCAGCTATTTTCTGATTATAGTTGTCATTGTTGTTTGGTGGGCCCTGGCTGGATTCAAACCCACCAGTTCTGGTGTATGTGGCTGGCGCCTTGGCTGCTTGAGCTACAGATGCTGAGCCTGAATTTTTTTTTTTTATTTGTAGAGACAGGGTCTCATTAGGTTGCCCAGGCAGGTCTCAAACTCCTGGCCTCAAGTGATCTTCCCACCTGGGCCTTCCAAAGTGCTGGGATTGCAGGTGTGAGCCACTGTGCTGGACAGATGTCGTATGTGTAATACAGTGGGATTCTCATTTAAATACAATAATTTTTAAAAGCAAACCATCGAATCATAGTGCCTTTAAATACAGTTGCAGAGAGCTCCCAGGACTAGTTTGAATCACACACTCTTGACCCTTTGTAGCTAGATGCCTGGGGCGTGCCACTTCATCCTTCTGGGCCTCTGTCCCCACACCTGTAAAATGTGGGTAATAACATACATGTTTTTTTTCATATGATAGGGATGCATCGTAGGATTGATGATGTCTCACAGGGATACTTGGCAGTGTTTTCTTTTTTATTATTACATAAAATAGTAGTATGTCTCATTGATGGTCTTAGATTAGGTGACATATGCTAATAAGGGATGGTTGTTATGAAAATGAAATGAGATAATATGAAGTGAAAAGCGCTGTAAAAATTCAGGTGAAACAGTGTAGGAGGCACTACCAGGATCGCTACCTTGCTGGTGACCGCGGGCAAGTTACGCCCATTGTGTGGTCCCCACATTTCCTTCTCTGGCCTTCCTTCTCAGCCAAATGAGAGATTTATTTAATTCATTAATTCAGTAAACATCTACTGAGCACATTTTCTGGGTCAGGCACGGTGGCCCTGGGGGATAGGAAGATGTGAGACAGGGCAGGACTGCCTTGTTCAGCAGAATGCGACAGGGGACAGAGACCTTCCTTGCGATCGGTGCTGCAGTACAGGAAAGGTAGAGGCTGGGAGCATGAGCTGACTTGAGGGTCTCCTCCAGCTTCAAAATCTGTCCTTCTGGGGACTAGGAGAAGTAGACAGGGTAAGCATCTCTGGGGAGGCCCTATACTATAGGGCTGAATGTACATGCTCTGGATTGGGCTACTTCTGTCTCTTTCTAGCTGTGACTTTGAACTAATAACCTTTCTGAGCCTCTGGAGCCTTATCTATAAAATGGGAGTGACAATAATCCCCCTCATAGGATTGTAGTGAGTGTTTTTTCTTTTTTAAGGCAAGCATGAAACAAAGTTTATTGAGAAAGAGAAAGATTTATAGAGTAAGAGCAAGATGGAAGCTTACAGAGCAAGAGACAGCGAACAGCCCCCTTGTTGAGACAAGGAAAAAGGCCCACTGTGAGTGTTAAATGTGAGATAGAATGTAAAGCTCTTGGCTTAGAGCATGGCATACTCGTATGATAAGCAACTGATGAACAGGAGCCTGCCTCTCTCCCTTCTTCCTTCTTTTTCCTTCTCTCTCCTTTCTCCTTCCTGTGTTTCCTTTTCTGCCTCTCCCTCCCTCCCTCCCTCCCCTCCTTCTTCCCTTCAATTTTACTTTCTGTACTTGAGAAGCAAAAACTTGCTGGAGCAGAAATCCCCTGTCCAAACCTTCCCACTTTCCATTTGGAGGTTGGCACAGAAACACCAACTGCGCTGAACAAATTGGCTTCCCCCATTGCCCTTCTTTGCAGAGGTTCCTACCCTTGCTGGAAGTTTCTGGTATTTTCTTCTATGATTGCCCAGTAGCTGAAGGGGCTCAAGTAGGATGTTTTCCTCCATGAATCAGGGTTGACACAGAATACAAGGCCAAGGGACTTTTCTTTCTTTCTTTTTTTTTTTTTTTATTATTGGGGATTCATTGAGGGTACAATAAGCCAGATTACACTGATTGCATTTGTCAGGTAAAGTCCCTCTTGCAATCATGTCCTGTCCCCAAAAGGTGTGGCACACACCAAGGCCCCACCCCACTCCGTCCTTCCCTCTCTCTGCTCTTCCTTTCCCCACCCCTCCCTCCTTCTTTCTCTCTCTGCTCTCCCCTTCCCCACCCCTGCCGTAATCTTAATTGTCATTAATTGTCCTCATATCAAAATCGAGTACATAGGATTCATGCTTCTCCATTCTTGTGATGCTTTACTAAGAATAATGTCTTCCACTTCCATCCAGGTTAATACAAGGGATGTAAAAGTCTCCATTTTTTTTTAATGGCTGAATAGTATTCCATGGTATACATATACCACAGCTTGTTAATCCATTCCTGGGTTGGTGGGCATTTAGGCTGTTTCCATATTTTGGCGATTGTAAATTGAGCTGCAATAAATAGTCTAGTACAAGTGTCCTTATGATAAAAGGATTTTTTCCCTTCTGGGTAGATGCCCAGTAATGGGATTGCAGGATTAAATGGGAGGTCTAGCTTGAGTGCTTTGAAGTTTCTCCATACTTCCTTCCAGAAAGGTTGTACTAGTTTGCAGTCCCACCAGCAGTGTAAAAGTGTTCCCTTCTCTCCACATCCACGCCAGTATCTGCAGTTTTGAGATTTTTGTGATGTGGGCCATTCTCACTGGGGTTAGATGGTATCTCAGGGTGGTTTTGGTCTGCATTTCTCTAATAGATAGGGATGATGAACAATTTTTCATATGTTTGTTAGCCATTCGTCTGTCTTCTTTAGAGAAGGTTCTATTCATGTCTCTTGCCCATTGATATATGAGGTTGTTGGCTTTTTTCATGTGGATTAATTTGAGTTCTCTATAGATCCTAGTTATCAAGCTTTTGTCTGATTCAAAATATGCAAATATTCTTTCCCATTGTGTAGGTTGTCGATTTGCTTTGGTTGTTGTCTCCTTAGCTGTATAAAAGCTTTTCATTTTTATGAAGTCCCATTTGTTTATTTTTGTTGTAGTTGCAATTGCCATGGCAGTCTTCTTCATGAAGTCTTCCCCCAGGCCAATATCTTCCAGTGTTTTTCCTATGCTTTCTTTGAGGATTTTTATTGTTTCATGCCTTAAATTTAATTCCTTTATCCATCTTGAATCAATTTTTGTGAGTGGGGAAAGGTGTGGGTCCAGTTTCAGTCTTTTACATGTAGACATCCAGTTCTCCCAACACCATTTATTGAATAGGGAGTCTTTCCCCCAAGGTATGTTCTTGTTTGGTTTATCAAAGATTAGGTGGTTGTAAGATGTTAGTTTCATTTCCTAGTTTTCTATTCGATTCCAAGTGTCCATGTCTCTAGTTTTGTGCCAGTACCATGCTGTCTTGACCACTATGGCTTTGTAGTACAGCCTAAAATCTGGTATGCTGATGCCCCCAGCTTTGTTTTTGTTACTAAGAACTAAGGCCAAGGTACTTTTCAAGTGTCTATGAACAGGGCAGCTGCTGTGGCTCAAAGGAGTAGGGCGCCAGCCCCATATACTGGAGGTGGAGGGTTCAAACCCGGTCCCGGTCAAAAACTGCAAAAAAAAAAAAATAAAAAAGAAGGGTCTATGAACAGGTTGGAGATCTGAAAAAAGTTATTGGTTCCAAACTATGAAAACTATAAAATTAAGAAATGTTTAATTAAAAACTTATAAAATGTGGGTGGTGCCTGTAGCTCAAGCGGCTAAGGCGCCAGCCACATACAGCAGAGCTGGTGGGTTTGAATCTGGCCCGGGCCTGCCAAACAATAACAACTACAACCAAAAAATAGCTGGGCGTTGTGGCGGGCACCTGTAGTCACAGCTACTCAGGAGGCTGGGGTCAAAGAATCGCTTAAGCCTAGGAGTTGGATTTTGCTGTGAGCTGCGATATTATAGCACTCTATGCAGGGTGATAGCTTGAGGCTCTGTCTCAAAAAAAAAAAAATCTATAATATGTAACATTGTGTTAACTTTATTAATTGTTAAATTTACTGTTTCTTTATATTTGAAAACAATTTGTTGGTTGGATTTTTCTCAATTTTCAAGAGTTCCCCAATGTATACAGTAATTACTGAGAAATTATAGCTAATTGTAAATTGAGTTGTTTGCCAGTTGTAAATTAAATGAGTACATTTAGCTAAATTCAATAGCAAAATTATAAAAAACCCTTTCAAAAAATTTACAGTTAAAATTGCTAATATGGAATATTTTAAAGTCTTTTATACAATATAACTCCTCTCTAGGGTCTAGGAAGGTCTTTGAAATGCCTCGTGCTGTGCTTGGGAGACCATTAACCCTCTTTTGGGTTCTTCTATCTATATTTTTTTTACTCCATAGGAGAACCGATTTTCCTGGCCCTTTGTGAGACATCTAACATTTAGAATTTGTAGTAACTTTTGAAAATATCCACAATGTAATAAAAAATTGCAAGATATTAAACTATAGATCAGTTTGATCTCAAGTAGTTTTAAAAATTCATACATGCATTTGAAAAAAAAAGACTAGAAAGAATTACACTAAAATGTTAATGGACTCTCTAGGTAGAACAACATGCATAATTATCCTTTTTTTTATGGTTTTCATACTTTCCAAATTTTCTACAATGAAAATGCATTACAATCAGAAAAACAATTTTGGGCAGTTTAACATTTTTTTTCTTACTACAAAAGTAATTTATGCTCATTATAGAAAAATTGCAAAATACATATAAGCATAAGGAAGGAAAAGAAACATGCAAATTCCACCCACCCAGAGACAACCACTGGGTCCTTCCAGACCTTTTTATGCATACATAAACATTTATATTTTTATCACAAAACAGGATCGTTCTGTACATACTACTGTTTTGAAACCTGCTTCTTTCCTTTACAATGTATGTTGATGACTTAAAAAAAAAATGCCAGTAGCACGTTTCTGCAAGATGTTTTTTTTTTTTTTTTTTTGTGATTTTTGGCCGGGGCTGGGTTTGAACCCACCACCTCCAGCATATGGGACCAGCGCCCTACTCCTTGAGCCATAGGCGTCGCCCTGCAAGGTGATTTTAATGGCAGTGAACTACTACATTATGAGAATAAACCATAATTTACTTAACTCCTAATTATTAGACACGGATGTTGCTTCCAAATTTTAACTATTAAAAATAGTGCTGTAATAAAAATACTTTAAATCACCTGAGAATCTTTTGTTTTTCACAAGATAATCATAGAACACTACCCAACACGCATTTATTTTTGAAAGACAACAGGCTCTGAGGATTCAAGGGCTAGGCCTGCTCTGGAGGAGTTCCCGCCAGGGGGAAGAGAGTGGTAAGAGTGACAAATTATGACTCGAGAAAGCCAGGGAAGGCTCCTCTGGGAGGCAGCACTGAACTGGGATTTGAAGCTTGAGCAGGAGTTCACCAGGTATTCGAGGTGAGGTGGGCAGGGCCAGGGCCTGAGAAAACGAGGAGGCAGCTTTTTATCTAGAGCCTGTGGTGTGCTGGGTACTTCCATGTAAGTTTTCTCATTGATCCTCTGTGAAGTAATCATCTCATCCCACCTTCTAGCCAGAGAAACTGAAGTTCCTGTGTTTATTTAGCTGGAGGTAAAGCCGAGATTTGACCTTGGTCTCACTTACTCCAAAGCTCAAACTTGTTCTTTCTTTCTTTCTTCTTCTTCTCTTTCCCCCGAAGAAGGAAGTTCTGTGCTCCCAGGAAAGGTAAGAACAAGATTAATGCCTTTTCTTCTCATCTGGAATCTCTTGGTAGCCGAACGTCTCCAATCATTTTAAGACCCGTGCTACCCACCGCCAAAGGGAAGTAGTTAAATCCTGGCCCTGTTTTGTCTCTTTCAGTGAGCATCCGTACCTCATTTGTCTTATCACAAAGACACACAGTTAGGCTCAGAGTAGCATGTTTTCGGAATGATGAGACATTCAGTGGAACAACAGTATTGGGACTAGGATAGGGAAGAGTAGAGGATGGGAGAGGGGTGCAGGAGATGGACGTTAGTGACTTTTGTTAGGGAAATGACATGGTCAAATGGTTCCTTAGGAAGAAGAGTCAGGCAGCTCTGGAAAGGCTGGTTTGGCCTCCAGTAAGAAAACAGGTTATGGACCCCAAATAAGAAGAGCTAACATTTTTGAATGTCAGACACTGTTCTAAGCATTTGAAAATATTTTTACTCTTCATATTTATGAGGAGGTGCCATCATTATCTCTGTTTTGCAGATGAGAAAACCAAAGCATGGAGAGGTTAAGTAACGTGTGCAAGGACGCACAGTGAGTGGAAAAGGCAAGATTTCGCTGGAGGCAGCTATTCTTAATCCTCGGTCTAGAAGTTTAGCTGTATTTTGCCAAGCTGAATGAGGAAGTGTGCTAGTTCTGAAGACAGGGGGTCTGTTAGTACGATTAGCTGCTGTCTTGCCACGCAGAGTTCAACTTCTGAAGCGTCAAACGTTCTCAATAGATATTTGATTAATGATTAAATGTGAAAGTGATGGATTCATAGCCGGGCATTGTGGTGGATGCCTGTAGTCCCAGCTACTGGGAGGCTGAGGCAAGTGAATCGCCTAAGCCCAAGAGCTGGAGGTTGCTGTGAGCTGTGACGCCATAGCACTCTACCAAGGGTGACAAAGTGAGACTCTTTCTCTCAAAAAAAAAAAAAAGAAAGAAAGTGATGGATCCAGACTAAAACAGTGGTGGAGAGGTGGCAGGGAAGAAATGTCTCTGGATTGGTAATAAGACATAGGGGTGAGGAGTAGAGGGGAGGATTCTGGGGGGATGACTTGGAGGTTCCCAGGTGAGTAGAGGAGGATGGGGTTGTCATTAATGTGGGGTGTCAGATATGTCCTTGGGCCGTATTAACTTGAGGGTCCTGAGGCCTCAACCTGGCTTCTCATGTGAGAATCATATAAAACCTCCTCTTCTGATTTTGATAGCAAAGCAAACAGGTTTGCAAACGTCTCATATGCTAATTAAGAAATTAATTAAAACCCATCCGTTCTTAAAGACATATGGTTTATTTAAGGTTGATCCAAGATTGATGTTTGGTTAAATAATATTTTAATAAATCATAAAATAAATTGGCTCTAATAATACTAGTATGGTGTTCCAATTTGCTGGATACTTTCAGTAAATGAAAGTATGAAAAAAATGAAATATGAAAAAAAGAGGTAGTGTAGATAAAAATGTCTCATGATCATCGCGTAAGCCCAAGAGTTAGAGGTTGCTATGAGCCGTGTCACGCCACGGCTCTCTACCTGAGGGCGATACAGTGAGACTCTGTCTCTACAAAAAAAAAGTCTCATGATCTTTAAATTAAAGCTAGTTCCCTTTGAATCCCATGGTCACTCTGTGGGGTAGGTACGGTCATTGGCCCCATTATACAGATGAGGGAACAGGAATAATTAAGAGAGGTTAAGGACTCATGCAAAGTGATTATCATAAGGAAATAGATGAGTTAGGACTCAGACCTAGGTCTCCCCGCTATTGCTGTATAATGAATTATCCCCAAATGTCCAGCTCAAAGCAATACATATTTATTATCTCACACAGTGGAGGGGGGTTGGCAACCCGGGAGTGGCCTAGCTGGCGCTGCAGCCGGTGAAGGCTTGGCTAGCACCGGCAGTTCCATTTCCAGGCACATTCAAGGGCTTTGGGCAGGAAACTTCAGTTCCTTTACATGTGGGCTTCTGTCTAGGGCTGCTCCAGGCATAGCTTTACCCAGACTAAAGGATAGAAGAGAGGGAAAGAGAGAAGGGAGGAAGGTGGGGGAAGAGAGGGGAAGAGAATGGGAGACAGGGAGAGAGTAGCCACATAGAACTCTTTTTATGACCTTTTCTGGGAAGTAACAGCTCATCAATTTTGCTGCCTGCTGCTCCTTAGAAGTGAGTCATTAGGTCCAGCACACACGAAAGGGAGGGGACTTGAAGAGGGTGTGAATACCAGAAGGCAGTGGTCTCTGGGGACCATCTCAGAGGCTGCCACCCACAGGCACCTTTCTACTGGGACCGTACCACATCTTTGTACCAGTCTAATCATTTTCATCTTTGCAGCTACTCCCCACTTCCCATCCCACAAATAGAACTGTTCCACGAACTTGATGAAGTCGCAATGTGGCCAGTTTGGGACGATTTATATCTTCTATAGACAATAGCATTGAACTACTTAGCAAACCAGGAAGTGGAAAATGGTTATAAAGAGATCCAATTACTTTCATTGCCAAGGCAGTGTAAAATGCAACATGGAAAAATGGACTTAATTGGTGAAAAATTAATTAGACAATTAAACTTATTTCTGCTTAAATACACTTAGGTGTTAATTGGTAATCCGACTTGAGGTTTATTTTAAGGTGAATTTATTATCTTGACTCTGTCCTTTAAGAAATGATCTCTGTTTTTTTTTTTTTGTAGAGACAGAGTCTCACTTTACTGCCCTCGGTAGAGTGCCGTGGCATCACACGGCTCACAGCAACCTCCAGCTCTTGGGCTTATGTGATTCTCTTGCCTCAGCCTCCCAAGCAGCTGGGACTACAGGTGCCCGCCACAACGCCCATCTATTTTTTTGTTGTTGCAGTTTGGCCGGGGCTGGGTTTGAACCCACCACCCTCGGCACATGGGGCCGGCGCCCTACTCACTGAGCCACAGGCGCCGCCTAGAAATGATCTCTGTTTAATATGCCATGAACACTCCTGGTCTTGCTGAGCAACATTGTTAGTTCATTGTTACAGTTCTTCTCCAGATAGGACTGATCGGGGTCAGACTAGCCCACAGGGCAAAAAAGCATTTGCTTAGGAAGCCCAGTCCAGGGGAATCTTTCTCTAGCCTGAGGCCCTTTTCTGGGAAGGCCGAATGACAGAAGGGAAGGCACAGGATTACAAGTGGAAAATAGACTCCTTACATTTCTGCCACTCACTAGCTCTGTGACTTTAGGCAAGTTACTTCTGCTATCTGGGTTTTGGTTTCTCTATCTGGAAAATGAGGTGGTGGGCGTAAACGATGTTTAAGTTCATTTCACCCATAAAATCCTATGATTGTCAAGTACAGGAATTTCACTACAGGAGGGATAGCCTGCAAAGGTTTTCTTTTAAAAATTTTTCTTAGCCTGATCTGTTTACTAGAATTCATTGTTGCAGAGTACTTGATGTGCTGGTGAAACACAGTGGGATGGATACATGTTAACTTACCTGCTTTCTTCAGATCCTATTGAAATGATGAGAACCAAGAGAATGGGCAAGGGGGAAGGAACAAGAGGGGGATGGAAAGGGGAAGAAACTGCAGGGCCTGTAGAGGGAGATGTCAGCCAGAAGCCAGCAGGCGTGCCTGGGGAACCCCAGAAAGGGCCAGGGATTTCAGGGACTCACAGAAGGCAGAATGAGGACGGCTAAGTGAGAGTCTGTGTGAATGAATGGGGGTGCCCCTTCTTACCCCAGACTTGCTTTCTCCCTCATCACCCTCGGGTGGGAGATTGGAAGATCCCTCTCTGGAGGCGCTAAGCAAGGAAGAAGTTCCCTAGCGAAAAAGCCAACACGGCGCCTGTGGCTCAGTGAGTAGGGCGCCGGCCCCATATGCTGAGGGTGGCGGGTTCAAACCCAGCCCCAGCCAAACTGCAACCAAAAAATAGCCGGGCGTTGTGGCGGGCGCCTGTAGTCCCAGCTGCTTGGGAGGCTGAGGCAAGAGAATCGCGTAAGCCCAAGACTTAGAGGTTGCTGTGAGCCGTGTGACGCCACGGCACTCTACCCGAGGGCGGTACAGTGAGACTCTGTCTCTACAAAAAAAAAAAAAAAGCCAACACGCTTCCAGATCTCGTACTAGTGACAAGCCTTCCTCACATGGAACTTCCCATCAGTTTGTTTAGTGCCTCTCTGTTTTTTTTTATTTTTGCTGTTTCCATTTAAAAAATTAAAAAAATTTTAATTGTGCCTGTAATCCTAGCACTTTGGGAGGGTGAAGAGAGTGGATTACTTGAGCTCAGGAGTTTGACACCAGCCTGAGCAAGAGCATGACTCCGACTCTACTAAATGAGAAAAATCGACCAGGCACTGTGGCAGGCACCTGTAGTCCCAGCTACTTGGGAGGCTGAGGCAAGAGGATGGCTTAAGCCCAAGAGGTTGCTGTGAGCTACGATGCTAGGGCAACAGACTAAGACTCTGTCTCAATAAATAAATAAATACATACATACGTAAAATAAAACTTTTTTTTTTTTTTTTTTTTGTAGAGACAGAGTCTCACTTTATGGCCCTCGGTAGAGTGCCGTGGCCTCACACAGCTCACAGCAACCTCCAACTCCTGGGCTTAAGTGATTCTCTTGCCTCAGCCTCCCGAGTAGCTGGGACTACAGGCGCCCGCCACAACGCCTGGCTACTTTTTGGTTCCAGTTTGGCTGGGTCCGGGTTTGAACCCGCCACCCTTGGTATATGGGGCCGGTGCCTTACTGACTGAGCCACAGGCGCCGCCCAAATAAAACATTTTAATTGACAAATAACGATTATATCTATTTATGTGGTACAGTGTGATGTTTTGCCCCCTCCGAATGTGAATGCTCAGCCAAGGATCACCAGACACGTGACATCCTCAAAGCCTCCCTATAGGAGAGAGATCAGAATGGATGGACAAAAGAAACTGAACAGAGAAAAAGCTCAAGGAACCAAAGAAAAGTATAATAATTTTTCTCAGAGATGAGAAGATGAACTCATTCAGGTTTCATATCAAATATCATGTCATCAGAGACTTCTCCAGGCCTTGCGTCTTCTGTTACTTCCTGCTCACTAACTCTGCCTTGTGTCAGAAAGAGAGAACAGAGAAATGGAGGGAAGGAAACTGTTAGAATAAGTAATATGAAAAGTTTTCCCAGGAGTAAAGGATTTGAATTTCCAGTTGGAAAGGTTGCATTGAGTACCAAATGCAATGAAGGAAGAAAGAGCCCACTAAGTCATACATCTCATTGTGAGAGAAGAACCCCAGGGATAAAGTGAAGATCTTGAAAGCTTCCCAAGAGATAAAAAGAAGGTTTTTACAAAGGATTCGCAATCAGAATTGTCTCAGATTGCTCAATAAAAACATCAGAAGTCACTAGAAAATAGAGTAAGGCATCAAAATCCTCAGGGAAAATGATTTCAACCTGTAATTCTACATTCATCCCAATTATCAATTAAGAATTGAAGAGAAATAAAGACATTTTTAGACATGCAGTTGCTCAAAAGGTGTGCTTCCCACTTTCTTGGAATAAACCAAGAGAGAAGGTGACTTGGGGTCCCTGGGCTCCCCAAACAGGAGAGTGGCAAAGTCAACTCCCAGGATGATGGAAAACGGAAGCCACTAGCCCAACCTGAAGGAGGACACTGGGTTCCAGGAGGAAGATCTGTAAGAAAAAATGGAATGGGGAGATGATCTGAGTGGTTTGGTGTGTGGAAATAGTAAAAGGCTGTCAGAAGATCGCTAAGAAAAGTTATCGTTAGGTGTCCAGAATGATAAGCAAATGAGAAAAAAGAGAGCTAATTATTAACTTCAGGGAAAACAAAAAGTTGTACAAGAAGAGAAACATATCTTGGCACACTGGCTCGAGTGAACGAAAATCACATAATTATAATAAGGTAAACATTTAGCATTTACTTAAGCAAGAGGCGTAACTACCTCAAGTAGAGGGGAGGGGGGATGCTTTAGGAAAGCTGAATGCTCCTTTGTCAAGCTGGCCCTGAAATGATGGGGAAACCCAACAAAAGGAGACAGCATCTAAGCCTGTTCTTTACACAGCAAGATAAATGCCAGAGGAAAAGAAAAGGAAGGTATTGCTATTTTTTTTTTTTTTTGAGACAGAGTATCACTATGTGGCCCTGGGTAGAGTGCTATGGCGTCATAGCTCACAGCAACCTCCAACTCTTGGACTTAAGCGATTCTCTTGCCTCAGCCTCCCAAGTAGCTGGGACTACAGGCGCCTGCCACAACATCTGGCTATTTTTTGGTTGCAGTTGTCATTGTTGTTTAGCAGGCCCAGGCCAGCCTCAAACCACCAGCCTCTGTGTATGTGGCTGGCGCCCTACTTGCTGAGCTATGGGCACTGGGCTGGTATTGCTGTTTTTTGTTAAAGGTGCTTTTAGTACCTGACTTTTTAAAACTTTGCGCAATCGTGACTTTGAGGAAAATATAGATGAAGTTTCAAAACTATGCCTGTCAAATACAGATAGTTCACATTTACCCCTCGTCATCAGCCGGGGTGAGCAGGAATAAGATTGTTGCTAGGAGGACCTGGTTCATGCTTGCACTGCTCCTGGAGTTGGATTTGTGGGGGCCTGGACAGGTTGTCCTGCTCCCAGATGTCACCCCCCCACTGATGATGGGTGTCCCATTATTCTGTGGTGATGGTGAGGGAGAGACAGCAGAGGACTAGATTAAGGGTTTAGGTTCAGATTAGTTTCTGCTGCATATTAGCCGAGTGATGTTAGCAAAATAGCAAATCTCCCATGTCCCCTATGCAGCCACTGGGACAGACACTGGCAGTACACATCTCTGTCCTTGAGGAATTTAAGGGGAGGGGTGAGTTAGTTACCCCTCAATAAAACGAAAATTTGTTTATTCACTTATTCAACAGATGCTGAGCACCTACTGTGTGCAGGATCCTGGGATTGAGCTTAGATAGGTCACCAGGAGAGTCTGGTCCTTGGGCAGGAGCAGACAGTGATAGAGAATTGGGCTGTAGGTGGCCCAGACCCACAGATACGTGGAAGAGAAAAGAGAAGCTGGGAACTCATCATCATACGGCCAAGGCCCAGACTCTAAGCCCTCGTGCTATGTGTGGGGGTAGAGGGTGGGGCGGGTCACTGGCTGAGCTGCATTCTTCTAATTTCCTTCTGAGGACTATCTGCAGAGGGCTGGGAATTTAGGATTTTAGAGGTAAGGTTCCTAAAGAAAAATCTAGGCCACTCATTCCTACATTTTTGCAATTTCATAAAAGAGTAACATTCCCAACTTGGTAGGTGGGCCAATAGAGTTGCCCACTTCTTACTTGCTACACAAAGGATATGTAAAAGAAATGTGGGCTCTGCGCCTGTGGCTCAAGCGGCTAAGGCGCCAGCCACATACACCTGAGCTGGCAGGTTCGAATTCAGCCCGGGCCGCCAAACAACAATGACGGCTGCAACCAAAAAATAGCCGGGCATTGTGGCAGGTGCCTGTAGTCCTAGCTACTTAGGAGGTGGGGGCAGGAGAATCGCTTGAGCCCAAGAGTTGGAGGTTGCTGTGAGCTGTGATGCGACAGCACTCTACCCAGGGTGACGGCTTGAGGCTCTGTCTCAAAAAAAAAAAAAAAGAAATGTGGCAAAACCCTCAGCTACCATCTACCATCATTTCACAAAAGAAAGGGCTGCTTTCCATCAACGAAACAGGAAAGACATAACCTCAAAATAAAAGACAGGCTTTTAAATTGCTCCCGCTGAACTTCATTCAAGAAAAATGCATTTGAAAAAAAAGAAAGAAAAATGCATTATCTTGGCCTATTTTTCTCATTCCATGACAGTCAAGTGATACGTTGGGCAGTAACAAACACTGAACCATGACCAGCTGCAGGTGATATTTTCCTGACCAATCCCTTCCCCTTACAGGTAAGGGGAACAGAGGTCCCGCCTAAAGCAGGCATCTGAGATTTCAGCAGAGCCAGGCCTAGGGATAAACTGCCGGCCTCTGGGGCTAGGCTGTACCCCCAGCCTCTTCCTCAGCTTTCTGTCATACCACCTGTGCAGCTCAGGTGAGCCGTGAAGCATGGAATCACGGACTAGCTCTTGCCATGATGAGAGGCGAGAAAAAAACTTGAGAGTGACTGTTCTGAGGCCAGTGCCCTCTCTCACATCTTCCTGACATGCCCAGACTGCCTGCAGGATGACCACACACCCTCTGGTTTGGCTTCCTTCTTCTGTTTCCTTCTCAGCCCGTCCCTGGGATTCCTTGCCCTCTTTGACTTCCGTAGGGGTGGAAGAGTCTGATGTTGCTGACCATTCTCCTGACTTGAACCTCTGTATCCCCCTGATATGTGGGCACCAGTATCTGTTGGCTCCCCTCCTGATTCCAAAGTGACTCTTCGCCCTTCACTCATGCCTCTTTCTGCCTTGCACATGTTGGTTTTCCCCATCCTCATCCTTAGATCATCTTATTCATTATCAATTTCTGGCTTTTTTTTTTTTTTTTTGAGACAGAGTCTCAAGCTGTCGCCCTGGGTAGAGTGCCGTGGCGTCACAGCTCACAGCCAACCTCGAACTGTTGGGCTTAAGGGATTCTCTTGCCTCAGCCTCCCAAGTAGCTGGGACTACAGGCGCCTGCCACAACGCCCGGCTATTTTGTTGTTGTTGTTGTTGCAGCTGTCACTGTTGTTTTAGCTGGCTTGGTCCAGGTTTGACCCACCAGCGTCAGTGTATGTGGCCAGTGCGCTACTCATTGAGCTATGGGTGCCGCCCAATTTCTAAGCCTTTATATCTGCAGTGCCATCCAGCGCCATCCTCTCTTCCAAGCTTCAGACTCATATTGTTCGTGGATATTTTGACATTTTTACATGGAGCTCTGGAAGGCACCTAAAATAACATGTTGGAAGCAGAAAGTTTTCTTTTCTTTCTAAACCTACACTCTTTCTGTTTTCCCTGTCTTGGTTAATGAGATCACGCCTCCATTCTACCTCTGAAATCTACATACTTGGAGTTAATCTTGATGCCTTTCACTTCCTCTCGGCCTGTTTTGGGTAAGTCACAAATGCAACCCAGACTTTCTCAGAAATGTCTTTTTAGGGCGGCACCTGTGGCTCAAGGAGTAGGGCGCCGGTCCCATATGCCGGAGGTGGTGGGTTCAAACCCAGCCCTGGCCAAAAACCACAAAAAAAAAAAAAAAAAAAAGAAATGTCTTTTTAATCCACCCACCTTCATTGTTATTGCCTGGATATGTCACTTTTGTGGAGTAGTACAAAGGTCTACTAATTTGTCTCCACACCATCACACCATCACCTCTCTGAAGCCTAACCTGCTCCCCCCTTATTTATGAAACCTCTATCAGAATGAAAATAAAACAAGGAGAATTTTTAAAAGTATAATCTTCAGTACTGATGAGGATGCTATGAAATAGGCAACAGAAATTGCTAACAGAAATGCAATTTGCTGGACCCTTTTCCCAATACAATTTAAAAAATCTGTAATAAGACTTAAATATATTCAGTCTTTGATTCAGTAATTTCATTTATGAGAAGCTAAGGAATAACCCTATCTGTGAAAAAGCTTCATACTTTTGTAAAAGCTTATTTATTACATCATTTTTACATACAGAAAAGTTGGAAATAATCTAACTATATTAAAATAGAAATAATCTGTGATATTGGATGGCCTATTACACAGCCATTAAAAATGATTCGCTTGAGGGTGGAGCAAGATGGCGGCCGAGTAACAGCTTCCCTGCAACTGGGCATGGTGAGTCTGGGGAGATAAGACTCCAGGCATCTCTGGCTGGTGGGATCTGCCTGTAATCATCCCTTTGAGGATACAGGGAGTCAGCAAGGGACTTCTGGACCCCAAGAGGAGAACAAAAACAGTGGAAAACTGGCAAGTGGTTGTGTGTGTTTGATCAACCTAATCCTGCCGGCAGCCATAAGTACAAGCAGCAGTGAGACTGCAAACTGGAAAGGCCTCACCTATGAACTGTTTCAGTGTTTTTGGACTTGGCACTCAGTTGAACTGCCTTGTGGAGAGCTTGAGCAGGAGTGCAGAGAACTTTGGGCATTGTCTAGGGCCCCAGACTCTAGAGCCTCTGAGCTGGACGGAGCTAATGGTGTTCAGCTATGGGTCACAGGGAGCCATTGTGAGAGAACTGCCCCCGCAAGCTCTGCCCTCAGGGTCGCAGTGCAAGGATTGGCAGGAGCTAGTAACCTAGTGAGTGAGCAGCCTAAAGGTAGAGACTGAACTGCCATACAGCCTTAACCCTCAGGGGCAGAGTGAGACTGGTTTTGGCACACTGGAGCCTCAGGCTGTTGCCTTGGGTAGAGTGCCATGATGTCACAGCTCATAGCAACCTAAAACTCCTGGGCTTGGTGCTGCCCGGACCTCCATAAGAGCTGCGCTGTGACCCCCGACCCACAACCCATGCCCGCTAGGCTTCCACATGCCCTGATCAGGAACTGCGGGAGCCACACAACCCTGCGTCCTCCCTCCTGTACCCTCCCTGCTTACCCACCGGCCCACTCGTCTGGCCAGGGAATCTGGTAGCCGCGTGCCCTCCAGAGCCCTCCCTGCCTCTGCGCAGACCCCTTCTCCTGGCCAGAGACTGCTGGAGCCTTGGGCTCTCTGTGCCAAAGTCACTGGGTGCCAAGCACTCCCAGAACCATGCGCACCATCTCCCGCCCAGTTGCTGGATCTGGGTATGTCACACTCCAGAGCTGCTTCCACAACCAGAACTCCCTGGCTGGGGCAGCCCCAGAGGAACTACACAGAGTCACTCCCTACAAAGATCCAGCAACAATAGAGTGATCCTGCTGGGGTCTAGTCTTGGAGAGACACCTCCCCAACTCTGAGGACGGCCGAGGCAAAGGTAAAAAACAATCATGAGGTGAAATCAACAGAAAAACTCTGACAATATGAATAATCAGAGTAGATAAACTCCCCCAAGGATCAATGGGGCAGACACAGCACAAGATCCCATGCACAAACAAATAACTGAGATGTCAGAAATTGAATTCAGAATCTGGATAGCAAATAAGATTGAATTAGAATTCCAAGCAGTAACCCAAAAGATATCTCAAGAATTCAACGAATTCAAAGACCAAATGACCAAAGATTTTGACACATGGAGACAAGAAGTTGCAGCCCTCAAAGATCTGAGAAACACAGTAGAATCCCTCAGTAACAGAATGATGCAAGCAGAAGAAAGGATTTCTGACATTGAAGACAAAGCTTTTGAACACTCCCAAACTCTCAAAGAGGAAGAGAAATGGAGGGCAAAAACAGATCACTCTCTCAGAGAGCTCTGGGATAATTAGAAGAAAACTAATATTCATCTCATAGGGATCCCCAAAAGCGACGAAGTGGCTTCACAAGGCAAGAGACTTGAGAAGTCTCCATGAGATTATGGAGGAGAACTTTCCAGACACGCCAAGAGATTCTGAAATTCAGATAGCAGACAGTTTCAGAACTCCAGCATGACTCAACCCAAATAAGACATCCCCCAGACACATCATAATCAATTGCACTAAAGTTAATATGAAGGAGAAAATTCTGAAAGCAGCCAGATGAAAGAAAACCATCACCTACAAGGGAAAGAATTTTAGAATAACTGCAGATCTTTCTGCTGAAACCTTTCAAGCTAGAAGAGGATGGTCATCGACTTTTAATCTCCTAAAACAAAATAACTTTCAACCCAGGATCTTGTACCCAGCTAAACTGAGTTTCCTTTATGATGGAGAAATTAAATACTTCAATGACATTCACATGTTGAAGAAATTTGCCATAACTAAACCAGCTCTCCAGGATATTCTCAGACCTAACCTCCATAAAGACTAGCGTAATCCTCCACCACAAAAGTAAATCCACCCAGAAAATTTTGATCAAATTCCAATTTCCACAGCCGCAAAAGGATTAAAAATGTCCACCGGACTCTTGAAAGGCTTATCAATATTCTCAATTAATGTGAATGATTTAAATTACACAGCACAGTCAGCACAGGTTGGCTGACTGGATACAAAAACTCATGCCAGATATCTGCTGCATACAAGAATTGCATCTTACATTAAAAGACAAATATAGACTCAAGGTGAAGGGATGGTCATCTATAGTCCAGGCAAATGGAAAGCAGAAAAAAGCAGGCATTGCAATCCTATTCGCAGATGTAATAGGCTTTAAACCAACCGAAATAAGAAAGGATAAGGATGGACACTTCATATTTGTTAAAGGTAATACTCAATATGATGAGATTTCCATTATTAATATTTATGCACCCAACCAGAATACACCTCAATTTATAAGAGAAACTCTAACAGACATGAGCAACTTGATTTCCTCCAGTTCCATAGTAGTTGGAGATTTTAACACCCCTTTAGCAGTACTGGATAGAGTCTCCAAAAAGAAGCTAAGCAAAGAAATTTTAGATTTAAACTTAACCATTCAACATCTAGGCTTAACAGACATCTACAGAACATTTCATCCCAACAAAACTGAATACACATTCTTCTCATCAGTCCATGGAACATACTCCAAAATCGACCACATCCTAGGCCACAAATCTAACCTCAGCAAATTTTAAAAAATAGAAATTATTCCTTGCATCTTCTCAGACCACCATGGAATAAAAGTTGAACTCAATAACAACAGGAACTTGAATACCCATACAAAAACGTGGAAGCTAAACAACCTTATGCTGAAGGATAGATGGGTTATAGACAAGATTAAGAAGGAAATCACCAAATTTTTGGAACAAAACAACAATCAAGACACAAATTACCAGAACCTCTGGGATGCTGCAAAGGCAGTCCTAAGAGGGAAATTTATAGCACTGCAAGCCTTCCTCAAGAAAACGGAAAGAGAGAAAGTTAATAACTTAGTGGGACATCTCAAGCAACTGGAAAAGGAAGAACACTCCAACCCCAAACCCAGCAGAAGAAAAGAAATAACCAAAATCAGAGCAGAATTAAATGAAATTGAAAACAAAAGAATTATACAACAGATCAAAAAATCCAAAAGTTGGTTTTTTGAAAAGATCAATAAAATACATAAACCTTTGGCCAACCTAACCAGGAAAAAAAAGAGTAAAATCTCTAATTTCATCGATCAGAAATGGTAACGATGAAATAACAACAGACCCCTCAGAAATTCAAAAAATCCTTAACGAATACTACAAGAAACTCTACTCTCACAAATATGAAAATCTGAAAGAAATCAACCAATACCTGGAAGCATGCCACCTACCAAGACTTAGCCAGAATGAAGTGGAAATGTTGAACAGGCCTATATCAAGTTCTGAAATAGCATCAACTATACAAAATCTCCCTAAAAAGAAAAGCCCAGGACCAGATGGCTTTATGTCAGAACTCTACCAAACCTTTAAAGAAGAACTAGTACCTATATTACTAAACCTCTTCCAAAATATAGAAGAAGAAGGAATATTACCCAATACATTCTATGAAGCAAACATCACATTGATCCTCAAACCAGGGAAAGATCCAATAAGAAAAGAAAATTATAGGGCGGCACCTGTGGCTCAGTGGGTAGGGCGCCGGCCCCATATACGGAGGGTGGCGGGTTCAAACCCAGCCCCAGCCAAACTGCAATTAAAAAATAGCCAGGCTTTGTGGCCGGCGCCTGTAGTCCCAGCTACTCGGGAGGCTGAGGCAAGAGAATCGCCTAAGCCCAGGAGTTGGAGGTTGCTGTGAGCTGTGTGAGGCCACAGCACTCTATCGAGGGCCATAGGATGAGACTCTGTCTCTACAAAAAAAAAAAAAAAAAAAGAAAAGAAAATTATAGACCAATATCACTAATGAATATTGATGCTAAAATACTCAATAAGATCCTAACAAACAGAATCCAACAACACATCAAAAAAATTATACACCACGACCAAGTGGGATTTATCCCAGGGTCTCAAGGCTGGTTCAATATATGTAAATTTATAAATGTAATTCAGCACATAAACAAACTAAAAAATAAGGACCATATGATTCTTTCAATTGATGCAGAAAAAACATTTGATAATATCCAGCATCCCTTCATGATCAGAACACTTAAGAAAATTGGTATAGAAGGGACATTTCTTAAACTAATAGAGGCCATCTACAGCAAACCCACAGCCAATATTGTATTGAATGGAGTTAAACTAAAATCATTTCCACTTAGATCAGGAACCAGGCAAGGTTGCCCATTGTCTCCATTGCTCTTTAACATTGTAATGGAAATTTTAGCCATTGCAATTAGGGAAGAAAAGGCAATCAAGGGTATCCACATAGGGTCAGAAGAAATCAAACTTTCACTCTTTGCAGATGATATGATCATATATCTGGAAAACACTAGGGATTCTACTACAAAACTTTTAGAAGTGATCAAGGAATACAGTAATGTCTCAGGCTACAAAATCAACACCCATAAATCTGTAGCCTTTATTTATACCAACAATAACCAAGCCGAAAAAACAGTCAAGGACTCTATTCCTTTCACACTAGTGCCAAAGAAGATGAAATATTTGGGAGTATACCTAACAAAGGATGTGAAAGATCTCTATAAAGAGAACTATGAAACTTTAAGAAAAGAAATAGCTGAAGATGTCAACAAATGGAAAAACATAGCATGCTCATGGCTGGGAAGAATCAACATTGTTAAAATGTCTATACTACCCAAAGCAATATATAATTTTAATGCAATTCCTATTAAAGCTCCATTGTCATATTTTAAAGATCTTGAAAAAAATAATACTTCGTTTTATATGGAATCAGAAAAAATCTCGAATAGCCAAAACATTACTCAGCAATAAAAACAAAGCAGGAGGAATCACACTACCAGACCTGAGACTGTACTATAAATCGATAGTGATCAAAACAGCATGGTATTGGCACAAAAACAGAGAAGTAGATGTCTGGAACGGAATAGAGAACCAAGAGATGAATCCAGCTACTTACTGTTATTTGATCTTTGACAAGCCAATTAAAAACATTCAGTGGGGAAAAGATTCCCTATTTAACAAATGGTGCTGGGTAAACTGGCTGGCAACCTGTAGAAGACTGAAACTGGACCCACACCTTTCACCATTAACTAAGATAGACTCTCACTGGATAGAAGATTTAAACTTAAGACTTGAAACTATAAAAATACTTGAAGAAAGTGCAGGGAAAACTCTCGAAGGAATCGGCCTGGATGAATATTTTATGAGGAGGACTCCCCAGGCAATTGAAGTAGTATCAAAAATACACTACTGGGACCTGATCAAACTAAAAAGCTTCTGCACAGCCAAAAACATAGTAAGTAAAGCAAGCAGACAGCCTTCAGAATGGGAGAAAATATTTGCAGGTTATATCTCCGATAAAGGTCTAATAATGAGAATCCACAGAGAACTCAAACATATTAGCAAGAAAAGAACATGTGATCCCATGTCAGGGTGGGCAAGGGACTTGAAGAGAAACTTCTCTAAAGAAGACAGAGGCACGATCAACAAACACATGAATAAAAGCTCATCATCCTTTTTTTTTTTTTTTTTGGCCGGGGCTGGGCTTGAACCCGCCACCTCCGGCATATGGGACCGGCGCCCTACACGTTGAGCCACAGGCGCCGCCCGAAAAGCTCATCATCCTTAATCATCAGAGAAATGCAAATCAAAACTACTTTGAGATATCACCTAACCCCAGTAAGAGTAGCCCACATAACAAAATCCCAAAACCAGAGATGTTGGTGTGGATGTGGAGAAAAGGGCACACTTCTACACTGCAGGTGGGAATGCACACTAATACGTTCCTTCTGGAAGGATGTTTGGAGAATACTTAGAGACCTAAAAATAGACCTGCCATTTGATCCTGTAATTCCTTTACTATGTTTATACCCAGAAGACCAAAAATCACAATATAACAAAGACATCTGTACCAGAATGTTTATTGCAGCCCAATTCATAACTGCTAAGTCATGGAAGAAGCCCAAGTGCCCATCGACCCACGAATGGACTAGCAAATTGTGGTACATGTATACCGTGGAACATTATGCAGCCTTAAAGAAAGATGGAGACTTTACCTCTTTCGTGTTTACATGGATGGAGCTGGAACATATTCTCCTTAGCAAAGTATCTCAGGAATGGAAGAAAAAGTATCCAATGTATTCAACTCTACTATGAAGCTAAATTATAGCTTTCACATGAAGGCTATAACCCAACTATAGCACAAGACTATGAGGAAAGGGCCAAGGAAGTGGAAGGAAGGGGGGAGGTTAGGGTGGAGGGAGAGTAATGGGTGGGGCCACACCTACGGTGCATCTTAGAATGGGTACAGGCGAAACTTACTAAAGGCAGAATACAAATGTCTACATACAATAACTAAGACAATGCCATGAAGCCTACGTTGAACAGTTTGATGAGAATATTTCAGATTGTATATGAAACCAGCACATTGTACTCCTGATTGCACTAGTGTACACAGCTATGATTTAACAATAAAAAAATTAAAAAAAAATGATTTGCTAAAAAAAAAATGATTTGCTCAGAGGAAAAAGATCAAATAAAATGTATCAAAATGTCAGTAGTGATTACTTCTAACTACTGCGATTGTGGATGCTTTTAATTTTCTTCTTTGCAATTTTCTATATTTTCTAAATTTTCTACCATAAACTACTATAATTAGATAAGAAATTTATTTTTCAATGATGCTCAGAATAATTTTATGGTAACAGTGAACGAAAGCAACCTACCAAATTGTACATGATACACAAGATCAATATAAACACAAACATGAGTGTAAGGAAATGAAACAAACTGTTCATTGTGTTTGGCTGTAGGTGACGGCATCATGGGGGATTTTTTTTTTCATCGTGGGGGATTCTTATATTGATTTCACCTTCCCAATTTTCCAACTGAAGTGGAAGAAGTGTATGCCCCCACCACACATACTGCTAAGAAACTCTTCATGGCCTGCAGGGTCTGATTCCCATCCTTTAGCATGGCCTACATATCACCATGACCCCAAATGATGTTTTAAAAAAATTGTTACATAATTCACATTCTGTAAAATTCATACTTTTTAGGTGTACACCTCAGTGGTGTTTAGGATTTTCACAAAGTTGTACAACAATCACCCCTATTGGTTCCAGGAAAGTTTTTTTATCACCCCCAGAGGAAACTCAGAACTAATTAACAGTCACTTCCCCTTTTCCCCTATCTATAGACTTTGTCAATCACTAATTTGCCGTCCATTTCCATGGCTTTGTCTTTTCTGGATGTTTCATACAAATCATCCCACATGCAGCCTTTTGTGTCTGGTGTCTTTCACGTGGCACAAGGCTTTTGAGGCTCATTCACATGGTAGCAGCTGCCAGTGCTTGTTGCTTCTTATCACATGGTAACATTGCACTATAAGGATATACCACATTCTCTTTATTCATTTATCATTGATGGACATTTTGCCTATTTGGGTTGTTTCTACTTTTTGGCTATTGTGACTCATGCTTCCGTGAACATTGGTTCCCTCAGTTACAGGCAGTCCCTCAGTTACAAACATCTGACTTACATACAGCTCACATTTAGGAATGGAGGCTACTACAGGTAATAGGTAAATGTACCTGTTTCAATTTACATATAATTTGTAATATGTAGCCTCCATTCAATTTCAAATGGAGGCTACTACAGGTAATAGGTAAATGTACCTGTTTCAATTTACATATAAATTCAGCTTAAGAACAAACCTATAGAACCTGGGGACTGCCTGTACAAGTTTTTGGGTGGACATACGTTTTCAATTCTCTTTGGCATATACTTAGGAGTAGAAGTGCTATGTCATATGGTTACTTTATGTTTAGCTTCTTGAGAGGCTGTTTTCCAAAGCAGCCATAGCATTATATATTCTTCCCACCAGCAATGCATGAGGATTCCATTTTCTCCACATCCTCCCCAACACTTGTTAATGACTTTTTTATTCCAGCCATCCCAGTGGATGGGAAATGACATTGTGGTTTTGATTTACATTTCTGGAATGACTAATGATGTAAGACATCTTTTCATGTGCTTCCTGGACATTACAATATCTTCTTTGAAGGAGTATTTATTTAAATCTTTTGCCTATTAAAAAACAGTTTATCTGTCCTTTTGCTATTTAGTTGTCATGTTCTTTAGACATTCTAGACACTAGTCCCTTATCAGACATGTGATTTGAAAATACTTTCTTTCATCCTGTGGTTTGTCATTCCACTTTTTGGATGTCCTCCTTTGAAGCACAAAAGTTTAAATGTGATAAAAGTCCAATTTATCTGGTTTTTCATTTAGTTTGTGCTTTTGGTGTCATCTAATAAACCATTGCCTAATCCAAGGTAATGAAGATTTACCCTTGTGTATTCTTCCAAGAGTTTTGTAGTTTTGACTCATACATTTAGGTCTTTGATCCATTTTGTGCTAATTTTTGTATATGGTGTGAGGTAGGGGTCCAACTTTATTATTTTCCATCTGGATATCCAGTTTTCTGAGCACCATTTGTTAAAAAGACTATTATTTTCCTATTGAATTATCTTGACATCCTTGTCACAAACATACTGGCCATAAATATAAGGGCTAGATGGCATTTTTAGATTATTTCATAGCCTTATCAGACTTTCCAATTTGCTAAGCTTTTACTGTTGTTGGTACCTTTGTATAGGCTGGTCATTTGCCTAACTTGCACTTGTGTTGGTAGCTGACCCTTCCCACTCTCCACAGATTATATCCAGAGCCTTCCTCTCTCCCCCAGAAGTCACATTCTGTGCTCTGGGAGCATTTTGCTCGTACCTCTCTCTACCATTGCTCTTTTCACTTTGTATCTAAGTTACTTATTCATGAGTCTACCTGGATATGCTTTGAGATCTTCAAGAGCTGCACCCACACCTTGTTCCTTTTTGAAGCACATAGCACAGCACTGGGCACTTCAGAGGCATTTTGTGAATGTTAGTTGAATGATTACAAACTGATGTTTCTGAAAATTAGGACTATACTGAGGATTTTAGTGAGAAGAGAAAAAGGCCAACTATTGGATCTCTGCCTCCCACCTTCTGTTTTTCTCCTATTTTAGAGAAGAGTATTTATTGATTGGTTCATTTGTTTAAGAATTTTTTAGTAGGTACCTACTATGTGCTGGGCATTGAGCTTGCTGCTGGGAATAATGTGGTGAACATAAATAGCCATGGCCCCCAGGGGTGTAGAGTGTAGTGGATGAAATCAACATTAACCAAATAATCCTATAAACAAAAGAATGGAGGACACATCATCAAACCATCTGTCCTGCTACCTCCCTACCTCCTGCTCATGCACTTAAGGAGAATCTGGCTGGCCAATTCACTGACTTTCTCCACACCTGCCACTGTCCACTGTGTCTTTTTGGATGCATGGAGATGACCATCTGTCACCTGGCCTCCTTGATGCATCAATGCCATGAGCCCCCTTCCTCCCCTCCACTATGCCGTAGAGTCACACACAGACCTCATGATTACTACAGTATTCTGAGGTCTCCATGTCAGTCATCCTAGGTGGACAATTACTGTGTGTCTTCCTAGCTCAATTGTCCAAGGACTCCCCTTCCAGTAATTTGTTGGGCCTCTGCCACTTTTTCACCGTTCTTCACTTCCCCTGACCCAGGTCTTCAGTCACCTCCTAAGCCAACCTGTGGCCCAGCATCATATTTGCTGTGTCATACCCTGGCTCTGCTGTATTCACCTGCAATAGAGCACCTGCATTAGACCTGCCTCTGGGGACAAGAATGTGACTGGGAGAAAACACCTGCCAGTCAGGCCTCATTTTACATTGATGTCCACAGATAAGCGGACTGCTTCGGCATTGCCCAACAGTCCTGCTGCAGTTTCCCAGGTGCTGTGCCATTATCCAGGACGTCTGTTTTGTACCTTCTTGTTTTTCCTCCAACTCCAATACCCTCCTGCTTGCTTTCCAGCTAATGCTCTCATCTTCCTATTCACTGAGAAAACAGAGGCCATGAGAATGTACATTACCCACCACTAAGCTTACCAACCTCCAGTGTCTGTACGTTAATGCTCTGCTCTCCAGCCTCTTGCAAATTACAAACCATCTCTGTATCATGCCCCCCTCCCCTGGGCCCCTGAATACCATTCTCTCTCACCTACCCAAGGACTGTGATGCAGTTCTCTCTCTCTCATGAATCACTGATGTCTCTTTCTCTACTGGAGCTTTCCTTTTAGCATACAGATATGCTGTAATATTTCCCATCTTAAAACAAAACAAAAAAACAGGCTGGGCATGGTGGTGGCTCATACCTGTAATCTCAGCACTGTGAGGGGCTGAGGTGGGAGGATCGCTTGAGCCCAGGAATTTGAGATTGCAGTGAGCTATGATGATGCCACTGCATTCAAGCCCAGGCAAAAGAAATAAAATAAAATAAAAACCAAATGACAGCAATAACAAAAACTTAGGAAATAAGATAAAATAAAAACCAAATGACAACAATAACAAAAGCTCCAAACAAAACAGATGCACCCTCTGTAGAACTCTTGTGCTTGCCTGCCTCTGCCCTATTTCTCTGCTTCTTGTTGTGGCGAAATTCATCAAGGGTTGTCTGCATGTCATCCAGCCCCATTTAGTACTTTCCCAACTTGCTCACAACTCTAGCCACACTGGTCTTCCGCTGTTCTTCAGACTTACCAAATTTATCCCTGCCCCAGGGCCTTTGCACCAGCTGCTCCTTTTGTCTGAAATAGTTTTTCCACACACCTTTGCATAATTTGCCTCCTCATTTCATAGAGGTTTCTGTTTTAATGTCATCTTCTCAGAAAGGTTTTCTCTGTTGTCCCCAGCCCAGCCACCACACTAATCCTTACCCAGCTTTATTTTTCTCCACAGTACCTATCACTGGCTGGCTTCCTATTATATTGGTGTGCTGTTGGTTTGTTGTCTCTTCTGTCTCAATGGACATTACTCAGAGGCAGGGCATTCATTCCTTCACTGTGTTCCTAGGCCCCAGAATCCTGTTCAACATGTAGTAGGCACTCAAGAAGTCTGCATTAATGAACAAGGGGACCTCCCATGATTCTATGAGGACGTGTAAAGGAAGTTTTCACCGAGTCAGGAAAGCCATTGTCCTGAGGAAGTGTGATTGATATCTGAAGGAAAAAAAAAAGAAGGGGTGAAGTGAAGAGGGACAAATGTTCCAGACCAAAGGAGCATGCAGAGTCCTGAGACTGGCAGCATTCTTTTGAACTTGGCAAGCTGAGAAAAGGCTGCATGAGGGCACAGAGAGTGATGGGGGCTGGTACTGGCAGGCAGGCAGGAGCCAGGCCATACGGGGTTTGGAGGACCATCATAAGGCTCTGGCCTTTTCCTAAGGCCAGTGGGAGGCCTTGGACACAGGGCATATATGATGAGATCTACATTTGAAAAGCTCCCCTGACCAAATTATTATTGTTAATGATGATGATGTTGTTGATGATGATGATGATAAATGCTTTCACCTGTATGGCATGAAAAAGTATTTTTGCATCCTCCATGCCAGCCTCAGGTTCTTGACTTGTCATCAAAAGCTGCCTGATCTGAAGACACGGTGTCCTCTTATTACAGGGATCCTGGTTTTTGAATCCCAAATCAGGTAACACGGTCAGACAAAGGACTTTTTCATTTTGAGTTTATACAAAGCTACACATTCCAATCACATTTAATTACACGTTTAACAAACTGCCTTAATTAAAAAAAATAATAATAACAGCCCCAAACACTGGGACTCTTCCAGAAGGTTAGGGAAAAACTACTGTTGGGGGGTAGCACCTCACCAAGTCCCAATCGCATTTTTAGAATAATATGTGTCCTGATAATGTTGGGCCCGTAAGTTCAATATATTATGATGATGATTTAAAAGTCACTCAAAGTGACTCCTTGACTCCCTTGAAAAAAGAGCAATTGCTCCTGTGAGTCCTGGAGCTTCCTCTCATGCTGGAGGGTGGCAGGAAGGCAGAATGGAGGCTGAGTCCTCCACCTTTTGGGAGCCGTGGGCTTAGGAGTCCGTTATTTCCAGGTGGAATGTTCCTTCAGCGAGATATCCCAGGCTCATCTGCCTGCTGCTGTTGTGTGCTCTGAAACACAACCCGGGAAGGTAGAACCCAGGGCTGGGATCAATAAAGATTCTCTGTTTAATGGGTGATAGAAATAAATGTCCCTATACACACATGCACACACGCGCACACGGACACTAAAAGCAAGTCCTCCTCTGCCTCCAGCCAGGACATAGGCAAAGGGACTTGGTGTGACCTTGCCAATGGGCCTGTCCTTCTAAAGCTCGCTGGGAGAAAAGCAAGAAGAGAGATGACTGTCTTGTGGTGACTGTGATGAACAGTCAGAAAGGAGAAAGCAGAGTGAACTCTGGGGGCCAGGGAATTTATGGCAATCAGCCGTCAGAACCGGGAACATCAATGAGTCACATTCTTTCCCTTTGGTATTAGGAATTGGCATGATTTGGCTGGGGAAAAAAGGCTGACATGTGATTTTATGACTTCTTTCAAGTAGGCAGAAGGTTTTCCTTTGGAAGGTGGTCATGAGCTGTTTTCAGCCCTTACCAGGGGAGAACAGCTCATCTCCGGGCTGGGCATGGATTTCAGGAGCTTTCCAACTTAAATATAAGAACCATCTGACCTTGGGGCTGGCTCCTGGCGATGGGTGGGAGTGTCCTGAGGCCTGAGTACAAGCCTTTGGAAGTGGGGATCCCATCGGAAGTGTGAGGTGTTGAGGCAGCGGCGGGGTTACCCCAACAACACCTACAATCCTCAGCCGTCCGGGGAGATCTTCAGATGTTGAGCTATGACCACTGCACCCTGAGAGGATGGGAAATGGGCCTTCCAGGCAAGTATTCACTCTGCTCTGTTTCTTCTAAAGAGGGCACCTTCCAGAAATCTCCCAGTTGTCCTTACAATCCTCCAAAAATTTCTTGCACAGGGGAGGGAAAGGAGGTAATTGGCATGGTAAGGTCCCCTTGCTCTCTGAGGCTACAGGTCTCCATTTTTCCTTTGTATGTGATGTAATTACTGAACACCTGCTCTGTGTGGGTCACTTGGCTGGATGCTGCCAGAGAGCCAAAGATACCCAGTTATGACCATAGTAGCTGCCACCAGGTGCCAGCAAGAGTATATTCAAGTTCTGTGAAGCCCGCGGCTTGTGCAATTTGAGAGGGTACTCTCTAAGAAGATTAGAGAATTATGAGAGGAAAGGCCTGCATCCTCTCCAGTGCCTTTAGACATGAGGTATATGGCAGAAGGGGAGTCACGGTGGGAAGAGACAGGAGTAGTCTTATTAAATGACCGGTTATTGTGGACGTCAAATTGTCACTAAGGCCCCTCCAAGTGTGTATCTGTGTTGGGGGTGGGGTGGGCATGGTGTCCCTGAAGCTTCATTAGTTTCAGGGCAAGTACCTTCACGATTTCACTGAATCTTCACAATATTCCTCTGAGATACTGTTCTTTCTCCATTTTCCAGAAGAGACTGAGACTCAGGGAAGGACACTTGTCATATAGCCAAGGTGTGATGGGGCAGGGATTTAAACCAGGTCATCCAGACTCCAGAGCTTTCATCTCTAACCACTTTCTCTGTTGCCTCCTCTGACTCCCCAGGAGCTCACAGTTTCCCAGCAGGCCGAGCTCTCCCAAGCAGTCCCCATATAGAATGGCCACTCCCAGCCCTCTCAACCTGCTCTAGTTTCCTCTGCCACACTTTTGATCAACTGACACACTATGTATTTATTTTCTGTCCCCTATCCCTTGCTGGACTTCCTAAGGCTGGGGACCTCATTTGCTGGGTTCACTACCATATCCCTAGTGCCCAGGACCCTGCAGTGATAGTGTAGAGAGAGCTCACAATCCATTTATTGAGTTAACTAATTAATGACATAAATAGTCACAGTACCAGCCTGTTTTGGGTAAATGCCTGAAGAATGTTACAGCCAACAGGTGTTATAGTGAAGATCAAAAACATTCCAAGCCAGGGGATTATCAGAGAGAGGGTTTCCAAGAGGAGATTGGCCCGGGAAGGATGGCTAAGCTGATATATATATTTAGGAGGCAATGGCGGGGGAAGGTATAGGATGGGTAGCGGTCCAGCAAGCTGCTTGGCATGCCTCCCAGCCTGCGTCAGCCTCCTTGGATGTGGGCCTCTGTGCTATATTCACACATCATCTAAGTGGGTTGTTAAACACAGGCAGTAGCTACCAAGGGATGCTATGGTTTCTCCTTCCTTGGAGATCTTTAAAAATAGTCATAAGCGATCAACTGTCCTCAATTATTTAGGAAAGAAAGCACTAAGATTGTTGGCTCCTAGAGTGTGCCAGACCGTTTACCTGTCTTCTGATATAATCATCTCAAGAACCCTGTAGAGTTGGCACTATCATCATCAACATCATTATTATCCCCATTTTGCAGATGAGGAGGCTGAGGCTCAGAGTAGGCAAGTAATCATCTACAGTCACGCACCTGGCAGGAGATGTGTCTTTCTGACTGTATAGCCTGTGGTCTTCCCACTACCCTCAAAGGCTCATGAGGTTCTCTCCTGTAATTTGTCTTTTTTAGGACTTAGCACTTTCTGTGTTAGGATAGCCCATGGTGCTCTGCCTGGGTAAGGCTGACATTAGTTGGTAGACTCATAGTAATGGTGACTGCAAAAGTGACTCCAGTCACACGACTGCATTTTATTGATTTTAGGGCAGCATTTCTTTGAGGCAGGAGACTGGACCAGATGACCTATTCATGCCTCCCTATCAATGTTGCTCATTGACAAAAAGATGGTGGGAGTAGCTGTTAAATTCTATCCTTCGCAGCTTATTAGTGTAGGGAGATATGGCTTAAAACAATCCCTGAATTAAAACATTGGTGCAATGATGTATTGTTATATACCTGTGGGTAGAGAGACATGAAAGTAAGCAGGTGAGAATTTTATAGGGAAGAAGCAGAAGTCAGGGAAAGTGAAAGTTAGGACTTGGATGTTGTGTGAACTTAACCTTATGCATGTTGTGTGAGGGACAGCATGGAGCTTTGACATCAGGCAGCCGTGGGTTTAAATCCTCACTCTGCCCACTTACTAGCCATGAAGGCTCAGAGGACATTTCTCTGCGGGTCAGCATTCTTTGGTTGTGTGCAATGGAAACCAACTGTGGCTACCATGAGCAGGGGAAGCTCAAGCTCCTGTCCTAGGAAAGGACTATTGAATGAACTCTTCAGAGTTTCCATAATCTCTGCTCGGAATATTATTCATGTAGACCTTGGATTATACGAGAGGCCTGGGTACTGCACCATCCACTGGGCAGGAGGGCCAGGTGCTTTGACTATTAGTTTCATTACTACAGTGCCCAATTAGGGAGAAGGGTTTTCTGAAACAGAACTGGGACAGAAACATTTGATAGTCACTACTGCTTCTGGGCCTCAGTTTATTCACCTGTAAAATAATGATAGGGAATAATGATACCTGTTTCACCGAGGTTTTGTTGCAAAGTTTCAAGTTAATACATCTAAAGTATATATTAGATATATTGCGCACATGAAAAAACAACTTTCAGTAAATGGTAATTATTGCTGTAATGTAGTCAAATCTTTATTATCCTTTTTATAGATGGTCTATGACAGGGGTCCTCAAACTGCGGCCCACGGGCCACATGAGGCAGTGTGATTGTATTTTTACTGTTTTGTTTTTTTACTTCAAAATAAGATATGTGCAGTGTGCCATAGGAATTTGTTCATAGTTGTTTTTTTTTTAACTATAGTCCGGCCCTCCAACGGTCTGAGGGACAGTGAACTGGTCCCCTATTTAAAAAGTTTGAGGACCCCTGGTCTATGATAACTTTTGTTTGTTAATTCCAGTATGTATATTTAAAAGAAAAAAGGAACATACTTCCTACATATCTAAAATAATACCAATGTCACACTTAATATAATGAATATGATTGGGCATGGTGGCTCACACCTGTAATCCTGGCACTCTGGGAGGATGAGGAAGGTGGATTTCCTGAGCTCAGGAGTTTGAGTCCAGCCTGAGCAAGAGCAAGGCCCCATCTCTAAAAATATCCAGGCGCTGTGGCAGGCTTCTATAGTCCCTGCTACATGGAAGGCTGAGGCAAGAGGATCACTTGAGCCCAAGGGTTTGAAGGTGCTGTGAGTTGTGATGCTACAGCACTGTACTAAGGGTGACAAAGTGAGACTCTGTCTTAAAAAAAAACAACAATGAATACTCATCCTTAACATCTTCCAGCATGTCCACACCTTTAAATTCCCCTGGTGACTTTTAGTTTTCTTTTTTTGTCGTTTTTGGCCAGGGCTGGGTTTGAACCTGCCACCTCCGGCATGGCGTAGGCTCCCTACTCCTTTGAGCCACAGGCATTCCCCTCCGCCCCCTCCCCCCGTGACTTTTAAATCTAGCTGGTAGAATGCCTTGCACAGCGGGTTCTCTTGTTGGATTCATGGAGGATAAGCTCATTGCAATATTCGCCCAAGCCAAGTGGAATTGGAAAGGTACATTTATAACAGGGAAAAAAAATCATGGACTGTATTTCAAGACTAAATAGAGTTGATCTGGGATTTCCCTCTGTTTTGGTGTATTCAGGTCACCACGCCCCCTCATTAGAGCAGACTGTATTTAACACTGCCACAGTTAATGAAAGCTTTAGTAGCTGAAGTGCACAGACATCTTCTATTACTCTAGGGTGCATGGCCAAGTCTTCCAAGGCAATTCAACAAACATTTATTGAGTGCCTACTATATGCAGGGAATTTCTCCTCATAACCATTCTTATGGAGTTCTCAAGCCAAACTTAAGTTTTTTTCCCAGTAAATTTTATATATCAGGAGCCAGATTTGGCTGTTTAGAGTGGGAGAGAAGGAACAGTCACATTACAGAATTACTTGTCTATGAATTTTAAGATCTAGTAAAAGAAACCCTTCTGGTTGCTTTGGGGACAAACACTTCAGGATATAAATTTTAAAATCAGCAAAGAGTAAAAAGGTCAACCTGTTTGTTTCTTCTCACTCAGTGCCATTTTCCCTACAAGGGCAGAGATCTGCACAGAAAGGTCTTATGTTAAGTTGCGGAAACCACAGTCTCAGTGCTTAGTTGAAGCAGGGAAAGACAGCAATTCCCAATCTGGAGTCTTCCCCAAAGACTGTTGTTTCCAGCTCCTTGAGCCAGAAATCTCTGTTTTCAAGACAGAAAAAAGAGAAAGAAAAGTTCTGAGCCAGGGTTAAAAAGGTTCAAAATATATGTGGTGTTTTATAAGACCCCATAGGAGCAACAGTGTGGAGACAGGGGTCCTCTTAGGCACTGCTGGCGGGAGTGTAATTTGATACAACCTTGCTGAACAGCAATTTGGAAATACTATCAAAAGGCTTAAAAATGTTCTTACTCTTGGAATTAGTCCCAAGGCAATAAATAGGGCCATACTCAAAGATTTATCCATAGGAATTGTCATTGCAACATTGTTTATCATAGTGGAAAACTGGAAATAATTTATAAACACCCACCTGCAGGAGACTTGGCAAATCTGCTGTTTGGTTCAGGAACTTAACAGAGCATCCTTCCATGGTAGAGTATTATTCAGGAATTGGAGGATGTTATAGAAATGGGCCTCTTATTTAGGATCCACAGAAATCCCTGAAATTGTATACAAAATTGTGTGTGTGTGTGTACACTTCCAGGAGGGCAAGTTCTTATGGATTCTCAATGGCACATGACCCAAGAGAATAAAAAATCACCAGCATAGGAAATATTTAAAGCAGAAAGATGTTGACAACATGTTAAGTGAGAGAGTGAGTGGTAAAGATAGGTTAAAAGCAAATATAATACAATCTCTCTCTCTCTCTTTTTGTTTTTTGAGACAGAGTCTCACTATATTGCCCTTGGTAGAGTGCTGTGGCATCATAGCTCACAGCAACCCCAAACTCTTGGGCTCAGGTGATCCTCTTGCCTCAGCCACCCAAGTAAATGAGACTATAGGCACCTGCCACAATGCCTGGCTGTTTTATTTAAGAGATGGGATCTTGCTCTTGCTCAGGCAATCCACCTGTCTTGGTCTCCCAGAGTGCTAGGATTATAAGAATGAGTCAGCTCGCCCAGCCTAATACAATCTTATTTTTGTAAAAAATTTGTATACGTGTGTGTAGGGAAAAGATTAAAACGTTTTGTGTGGTGGCTTGCACCTAAACTCTCAGCAGTTTGGGAGGCTGAGGTAGGAGGATCACTTGAGACTAGAAGTTCAAGACTAGCCTGAGCAACATAGTCAGACCCTGTGTCTACAAAAATAAAAAAAAATTAGCCAGGCATGGGAGCTCGTGCCTATAGTCCTAGCTACTTGAGAGCCTAAGGCTGGAGGATCACTGAACCCAGGAGTTTGAGATTGCAGTGATCTATGATCGTGCCACTGCACTCCAGCCTGGGCTACAGAATAAGACTCTGTCTAAAAATTAGAAAAAATTAAAAATAAAAAGTTACACAACAAAATGATAGCTGGTAAATGGTTATCAGAGTGGAAGGATCATATTATAGGTGATTTTTTCTTTCTTTGTTATATTCTCTGAAAATTTTACCATAAACATATATTACAATTATATTCAAAAATGGTTTTAAAAAATATGAGAGCTTTATTTTCCTCATCTGTGAAATGAGGGGGATAGTAGTTTGTACTAGAGCTTGGTACGAGGTGAATGCTAAGTGAAGTCTGGCTATTGTCAGCATTAGAAGGTGAGGCAGTGTGGTACAGCAGAAGATGCAGGCTAAGGATTCACATATTTGGGTTTCAACACAGGTCTGTGGCTTCTTAGCAAGTGATTGCCTTATATAAGCCTTACTTTTCTCATCTGTGAAATGGACACAATAATAACTACCCTCCTGGGGTGATTTTAGCATCGGAGAAAATAATGTGTGTTGTACCTAGTTGGGGCTCAAAAAATGATAGGAATGATCCAATTAGAATAGAATTATATCCTTTGGGAATTGACTAAATGCTTAGAAAACAAATTGTTTTTTTTTCACCCCGTAGCACAGATCTCATTTAACTCAAGCTAGAAGCACCGTAATGAAGAGGCTAGCCTATCAAAGGACTTTGAAAAATGCAACATTCTACATGTCTGGCCAATGTTGCGGCTGCGATTATTAAGTGTTATCTATGGCTTTATTATTATGTACTGCTCCTGGGATGAATCATTCTTGTTTTCCTTTGTATCTACTTCAGTTTATCTCTTCTTTCCAGAATTGAAAATATTGCACATAAAAGAGGTCTTCCCAGAGTTGGCCAGAGCTTGGCTATCCTGTCCTTGTTCCTGTGTGTCCCACCCCCTACCCCCATGAATTATCTGATTAGCATATTACCCAGCGGAGGACCATCACAGCTTCTGAAATTTCATGTGATGTTGGTATTTGCTGAGTATCTAGTATGTGCTTGGCCCTGTGTGAAGTCTTTCACGTATCATCTTCTGTAGGCTGTAGTCTGAGTTTTCTGTTGCCCTGAAACTCCACATCAACACACTGGCAAATTCTGTTGGCTCTCCTTTCAAAACATAACCAGAGTCCAAACACTTCTCCCCATTTCTGCAGCTACCAGCCTTGTCCAAGCCGCCATCATCTTGCATCTGGATTTTTTTTTTTAATGGACTATTTCTAAGAGCAATTTTGAGCACAGAGGTTTTCCATAAACCCCTTCCCTCCACACGTGCACAGCCGCCCTCGTTATCAACATCCCTCACCAGAGAGGCACATTCCTTACAATCAATGAACCTGCACTGACATAGGATTATCACCCAAAGCCCCTACACTTTACATTAAGGTCACTCTTGGTACTGTACATTCTAAGGATGTGACAAATGTATAATAACACATATCCACCATCACAGTCTCATACAAAATACTTTCACTGCCCTGAGAAGCCTCTTTGCTCCACCCATTCATCTCTTCCTTCCCCCCAACTCCTGGCAACCTCTGATCTTTTTGCTATCTCCATAGTTTTGCCTTTTCCAGAATGTCATAAATATGTAGGCTTTTCAGGTTGGCTTCCTTCACTTAGTAATATGCGTTTAAGTTTCCTCCATGTCTTTTCATGGTTTGAGAGTTCCGTTGCTTTTTAGCACTAAGTAACACTGCATTGCCTGGATATACCACAATGTATTTATTCATTCACATACTGAAGGACATTTTGGTTGCTTCTAAGATTTGGCACTTACAAATAAAGCTGTTATAAACATCTCAGTGCAGGTTTTTGTGCGGACATAAATTTTCACTTCTTTTGAGTAAATACCGAGCAGCATAGTTGCTGGGTTGCATGGCGAGGGTCTGTTTGGTTTTGTAAGAAACTGCCAAACTGTCTTCAAAAGTGTCTGCACCATTTTGCATTCCCTCAAGGACTGAATGAAAGTTCTTGTTGCTCCACATTCTTGTCAGCATTTGGTGTGGTCAGTGCTCTGGATTTTGGCTATTCTAAGAAGCATGTAGTGGTATCTCACTGGTTTAATTTGCATTTCCCTAATGATGTATACTGGGGAGTGTCTTTTCATGTGCTTGTTTGCCATCTGTATATCTATCTTCCCTGGTGAGATGTCTGTTAAGACCTTTGGCCCATTTTTTAATAGGGTTATTTATTTTCTTATTGTTGATTTTTTTTATATTCCTCGTATATTTGGATAACAGCCCTTTTATCAGATATCTTTCCCAAATAATTTCTCCCAGTCTGTGGCTTATCTTTTCATTCTCTTTACAAAGTTTTTAAAGAGCAGAGGTTTTACATTTTAATGAAATCCAGCTTGTCAAGCATTTCTTTTACAGATCGTGCCTTTGGTGTTATATATAAAATGTCACTGCCAAACCCAAGATTATCTAGATCTTCTGTTATCTTCTAGGAGTTTTATAATTTTGCATTTGACCTTGACATCTGTGATTCATTTTGAGTTAATTTTTGTGAAGGGGATAAGGTTTGTGTCTAGATAATTTTTTGGATGTCCAGTTGTTGTATCATTACTTGTTGAAAAGACTAAGTTTTCTTAATTGAATTGCCTTTGCTCCTTTGTCAAAAATCAGTGGACTGTATTTATGTGGGTCTATTTCCAGTATCTTTATTCTGTTCCATTGATCTAGTTATGTATTCTTTCACCAATACTAAACTATTTTGATTACGGTAGCATTTCTAGTAAGTCTTTTTTTTTTTTTTTGTAGAGACAGAGTCTCACTTTATGGCCCTCGGTAGAGTGCCGTGGCCTCACACAGCTCACAGCAACCTCCAACTCCTGGGCTTAAGGGATTCTCTTGCCTCAGCCTCCCGAGCAGCCATTTCTAGTAAGTCTTGAAGTCTGGTTGGGTTAGTCTTCCAATTCTATTCTTCTCTTTCAATATTGTGTTGGCTATTCTGGGTCTTTTCCCTCATAATGAGTTTGTTGCTATTCACAAAATAATTTGTTCGGATTCTGATTGGGATTACATTGAATCTATAGATCAAGTTGGGAAGAACTGATAACTTGATAACATCGAGTCTTCCTATTCATGAACATAGAATATCTGTATTTATTTAGCTCTTCTTTGATTTCTTTCATCAGAGTTTTGTAGTTTTTTTCATATGCGTCTTATACATATTTTGTTAGATTTAGATCTAAGTATCTCATTTTGGGGGGGTGCTAATGCAAATAGCATAGTGTTTTAAACTTCAAATTCCACTTATTCATTACTAGTATATAGAAAAGTGATTAACTTTTGTATGTTAACCTTGTATCCTCCAACTTTGCTATAATTGCTTAGTAGTTCCAGGAGGTTTTTTATTGTTGTTGGTTCTTTTGGATTCTCTGCATAGTTATGTCATCTTGAAGAAAGACAGTTTTGGCCAGGTGTGATGAAGCCTTGTCTCAAAAACATAAAATAAATAAATACAAAGAAAAGAAAAATAAGACAGTTTTATTTCTTCCTTTCCAATATGTATATTATACAAATTTCCTTTTCTTGTTTTATTGCATTAGCTAGAACTTCAGTATGATGTTGAAAAGGAGTGATGGATGAGAGGGGACATTCTTGTCTTGTTTCTGACTTAGTAGGAAAGCTTCTAGCTTCTCATCATTAAGTAGAATGTTAGCTGTAGTTTTTTTAATAGATGCTCTTTACCAACTTGAAGAAGTTTCCCCCAATTCTTAGTTTACTTTTTTATCATGAATACATGGTAAATTTTATCAAATGCCTTTTCTGCATCTCTTGATATAGTTGAGTGATTTTTCTTCTTTAACATGTTGATCTTATGAATCACACGAATTGACTTTTGATGTTGATCTATCCTTGTGTATCTAGATAAATCTCACTTGATCATTGTGTATATAACTTTTTATACATTGTTGGACTTGATTTGCTAATATTTTGTTGAAGACTTTTCATCTAGGTTCCTGAGAGATATTGGTCTGTTGTTTTCTTTTCTTGTAATGTCTTTGTTTGATTATGTTATTAGGTGCTGCTGGCCTCATAGAATGAGTTATAAAGTATTCCCTCTGCTTCTATCTTTTGAAAGAAATTATAGAGAATTGGTATAATTTTTTCCTTAAATAATTGGTAGAATTCACCAACAAGTCCATCTGGGTCTGGTGCTTTCTGTTTTGGAAGGTTATTATAGATTCAATTTCTTTTTTTTTTTTTTTGCAGTTTTTGGCCAGGGCTGGGTTTGAACCCACCACCTCCAGTATATGGGAGCAGCGCCCTACTCCTTTGAGCCACAGGCGCTGCCCTAGATTCAATTTCTTTAATAAATATATACATATGCAGATTGTTTCTTCTCGTCTTACTTTTGGCAGATAGTGCCTTTCAGGAAGTTGGTCTATTTTATCTAGGTTATAAAATTTGTAGGCATTGAGTTGTTCATATTATTTTTTTCTCAGCCATTTTTTAATTAACCTTTTAATGTCCATGTGATCTGTGGTAGTAGCTTCTCTTTCATTTCTGATATTAGTAATTTGTGTCCTCTCTCTTTTTTCTTAGTTTTCCTGGTTAGAGGCTTATCAATTTTATTGATTGTAAGAAAAAACTGGCTTTTGAATATATTTATTTTCTCTATCAAGTTCCTAGTTTCAATTTCATTGATTTCTTCTCAAATTTTTATTATTTCTTTTTTTCCCCTTGGGATTTAATTTGCTCTTCTTTTTCTAGTTTCCTAAGGCAGAAACTTAGATGATTGATTTGAAATCTTTCTTCTTTTCTAATACATGCATTCAATGCTTTAAATTTCACTCTAAGCACTACTTTTGATAAGTTGTGTTTTCATTTTTGTTTAGTTGAAAATATTTTTTGCATGTTGTGCTGATGTTCTTGAACATAATGAGTTTGTTTGTTTTTTAATTTCTTTTAAGATTTCTTCTTTCGGTGGGCACAGTGGCTCATGCCTGTAATCCCAGCACTCTGGGAGGCCGAGACAGGTGGATCACTTGAGCTTACTTGTTTGAGACCAGCCTGAGCAAGAGCGAGACCCTGTCTCTAGTAAAAATAGAAAAAGTAGCCAAGCATTATAGAGGGTGCCTATAGTCCCAGCTACTTGGGAGGCTGAGGCAAGAGAATAGCTTGAGCCCAAAAGTTTGAGGTTGCAATGCCACAGCTCTCTACCAGGGGCAAGAAAGTGAGACTCTGTCTCAAAAAAAAAAAAAAATCTTCTTTGACCCATATATTGATTCATCTGTAAGTATGTTGGAATTTTTCCAGTTATCTTTCTGTTAAAGTTCTCTGAGCTCCCTGGATCTATAATTAGGTGTATGACGTTAATTTGCAGTAAATTCTCAGTTGTTATTGCTTTAAATATTTCTCCTGTTCTGTTTGGCTTACTTCTCCTTCTGGTATTCCCATTTGTGCATATGTTACACATTTTGCATTTTACCCATACTTCTTGGATATTCTGCCCTGGAAGTTACTATTGAAATATCCTCAAGCTCAGTGATTCTTTCCTGACCCATGTCTGTCTACTGATGAGCCCGTCAAAGGTGTTCTTCATTTCCGCTGCAGTGTTTTTGATCACTAGCATTTCTGTCTGATTCTTCCTTAGAATGTTCTTCTCTCTGCTTACCTTGCCAGTGTGTTCTGGCATGTTGCCTATTTTATCAGAGCTCTCAACATCTTAATTACAGTCGATCTAAATTCCTGGTCTCGGCCAGGTGTGGTGGCTCATGCCTATAATCCCAGCACTCTGGGAGGCCAAGGTGGGAGGATTGCTTGAGCAAAGTGAGATCCCATCTCTACTAAAAATAGAAAAACTAGTTGGGCATTGTGGTGGGCACCTGTAGTCCCAGCTACTCAGGAGGCTGAGGCAGGAGGATTGCTTGAGCCCAAGAGTTTGAGGTTACTGTGAGCTATGACACCGAGGCACTATACCCAGGGTGACAGACTTAGACTCTGTCTCGAAAAAAAATCCTGATCTGATATTTCCAACATTCCTGCTATATTTGAGTTTGGTTTTGATGCTTTCTCTGTCTCTTCAAGCTGTGTTTTTTTTGCCTTTTTGTATGCCTTGTATCTTTTCTCCATAGCAAGACATGATGTACTGGGTAAAAGAAACTGTGGTAACTAGGTCTTTAGTAGTGCGGCAAGGTGTTGGGGGTGGGGCAGCCTTCTATGACTGGGTCTCAGATTTTCTGTGAGCCTCCAGACAGAACTTCACAAGTGCTTCTCAGTCCCCCACACCTTAGGAGGGACGGATGGGCTGGAGTGGGGTATTTTTCTTCCCCCAGGTAGATTAGGCACTGAGGAATCTCCAACAGTTTAAGCTCTGGTAAAATAGTTTCTCTTGAGGGCAGGCCTTGTTAAGAAGAACAGGGTGCTCTGGAGTATTTTGAAATGGTCACTTGCCCTTCACCCTGCCAGAAGCACGAGGGGACTTTTCTCTAGTATTCTCTGTGAAATCCTGGAAGAACTCAATAAAAGTGTGGAGCCTCCCTTCCTCAACCTTGCTCCACGACTGGCTTCCCCAGAGCGGTTACTTCTCAGACTTGTCCACACTAAGCCTCCAACAATGTGTCAGTGACAGTTAGGGTTTCCGCCCTTGAAGGTGGTGCCTTCAGAGCTTTCTATATTCACCTATTTGTCTCTCCAAACCACAGCAGTTTGCCCCGTGACCTTACTCTTCTAATAGATCTAAGAAGGGTTGTTGATTTTTTTTCAGTTTTGCTCACCTTTTTACTTGTTGTTAGGATGAAGTGACAATTTTCAAACTCTATTTGCTGAGCCAGGATTCAGAAGTCTCACCTGGATTTTTGCCACAGCCTCCTAACTTATTTCCATCATTGCTCACAACATAGCAGCTCAAATGAGCCCTTAAAATATCAATTAGATTATGTTACTTTCCTGCTCAAAATCCTCCCCTTGTCACTCGGAGTGCCCTGACTCCCACACCCTGCCAGGATCATCTTCTTATCTTCTATGGCAAGTTCCCTGCCTGTCCTACTGGCTGCCTTACTGTTCTTGAACTTCCCGGGTGTGCTCTCCCTGCCAGGCTTTGCTGTCCCTTCTGCCTGGGACACTCTTCCCCCACACCTCTGCTCTATCCAGTGCTTGCTTTCTTTCAGCTCTTGATTCAAATGTCAGCATAATAGTGAAGTTTTCCCTAATTCTCCTGCAGATTATAGTAACTCCTCCTCAGTCACCCTCCTGGCTTCCTTTCCTGCTTTATTTTCTCCATAGTATCTGATACACCATATACTGAATTTTCCTTAAAAAAATATTACCTTCTTCTTCCATCAGAATGTAAGTCCCGTGAGGGGTGGGGGGATTTCATCTGTATTGTTCACCACTGTATCATCAATGTATATGATAAGTCCTCGATAGCTATTTGTCAAATGGATGTTAACGTTGTACTTAACAGGCAAGGGATTGATGTGGCCACGGTTCAAACTCGGATCTTCCTGACTCAGAGCCTGTGTTCTGAATGACTATGCTGCATTGCTTTTACTTGATTCCATGTTGAATATTGAATATCTGATGCGTTCCTCCAAATGGCTATTTCGTACACCCTGGCAGTTTTCTATTTCTTGGCTCTCACTGGAGTTGATTTTTCTGAGTTAGGAAGAACTTTCTATGAGCTGCATCCTAATATTTCCTCAGGATCATTGCATTGCAAAATAGGCTGAAATAAGACTGCTCCCTGCTTTACCTGCAGGGCTCTCTCTCCTTCATCTTGCAGCACTGCAGCCGGGCTAAGGTCAGAACTGCACTGCTCCTGGCCAAACACAGTCTCAGTTCAGGTTAAGTAGTCAATAAGATGAGATTTTTAAAAGAAAATTATAAAAACCCAAACAGACCAATAATATTCCTCAAGTTTGCATGCTCTATAGTCTTCCAAGTGCCTTTAAGTACATTAGCTATTTTGATGCTTATCATGACCTGCTAGACAGGTCACTGCTTGTCCTGTTGCTTGGATGAAGAAACAGAGGTCACAGTGACAGTACTGGGACTAGAAGACCTCAGATCTTCTGACCCACAAAGCTCAGTAGCTCCTCAGACTGAGTTTTTCTAAATTGGTTTCAGCACTGTTTATCACCAGATTTAGTTTACAGGTTATTTTTTTGAGACAGAGTCTTACGCTGTCACCCTGGGTAGAGTGCCTTGGCGTCATCACAGCTCACAGCAACCTCAAACTCCTGGGTTTGAGCAATCCTCTTGCCTCAGCCTCCCGAGTAGTAGCTGGGACTACAGGTGCCTGCCACAACACCAGGCTAGTTTTTCTATTTTTAGAAAAGATGCGGTCTTGCTCTTCCTCAGGCTGTTCTTGAGCCACCATGCCTACTTCCTAGTTTACAGTTCTGACAACTTTTGTTCGTACATAGACCTGGGATCTCGACCCACACTCATGGGTCAGGTTTAAAGCACTAACCCCACCCTTTCAGGCCCTCCTTGCTATTTGTTGGGAAATCAGTGTGCTCCGAGCACCCTGTGCTGGGCAGGGTGGCAAGCCCTTTCCTGTAGGATATATAATGAATTTAATTCACACAGCAACTTGGTGAGGTAGAAGTAGTATCCCTACTTACAAATGAGGAAATTGAGCTGCTGAGAGGTCCTTGTCTAACCTGGATCACGTGGCTAACAAGTGGCAAAGCCACAACTTGAACTTAGACTTAAACCTAGATTCCAAACTCTTCAGGAGTCCTGGGATTTAATCCTGACTAACAAACTAACAATTTACTAACAATTCTAAATAACAATTTGCTATCTCTGTGACTAGCTCTGCAAATAAACTTCTTAGGCTCTGGGTTCATTTACTGGTAAAAATAACGGCGGAGATTGGTTTTACATTTATGCCAATTTTAATTAATTGGTTAGTGGCTGTCAAGAGGGCTGTGCAGAGAAGGATTCTGAGACTATTCTGAGTTCATTGAGTTCAAGTGAGTTCTGTCATCACTTAATGATGTCTGCAAGGGCCCAGAGTAGAGGAAAGGCCACATTTAGGTCAAACATTAGCCATCCCGTGATCATGAAGTATCGTAGGTAGTGAAATGTCATGATTCATTAATTTAAGCATTCTGACCTGGCAAGGCATAGTGGTTCACACTTATAATCCTAGTACTTTGGGAGGTTGAGGCAGGTGGATTGCTTGAGCCTGCAAGTTTGAGACCAGTCTGAGCAAGAGCAAGACCCTGTCTCTACTAAAAATGGAAAAATCTAGCTGGGCATTGTAGTAGGTACATATAGTCCCAGCTATTTGGGAGGGTGAGGCAAGAGGATTGCTTACGTTCAAGAGACTGAGGCTACTGTGAGCTGTGATGATGCCAAGGCAGTCTACCCAGGGTGACAGAGTGAGATTCTGCCTCAAAAAATAAAAATCCTGACCTTTAATAATAAATAAGCCTATCTTGACTATATTCTTCCCTGTCCCCTTTTTGTTTTTCCTCTAAGTTTTCCACATCCTTGTACAAAATCCATCACCATGGATTAATTGATTCAATTGCTAAAGGATCTCCTTCTCCTAGCCTAGGCAGCCTAAGTGCATCCGTTATCTATTGCCATGTAACAAACTATGCCAGAATCCAATGGCTTAGGCCAAAGATTATTTGTTTCTCATGACTAACTGGGCCATTGTGCTGCGAACGTTGTTGGCTGGGGTCACTTGTATGCCTGCAGCATTTTCGGGGTGAGAACTTGACTGGGTCACCTTGGTTCTCCACCACATGGCCTCTCTTGCCTTGTGGAGTCTCTAGTGCTTCTCTGTGTGATATTTCTCTCTCCTTCAGGATATCCTGGACTTTCTAACAACATGCTAGCTGGGTTCCAAGAAGGAGCATTCAAGAGGACAAGCCCAGGGGCGGCGCCTGTGGCTCAAAGGAGTAGGGCGCCGGCCCCATATACTAGAGGTGGTGGGTTCAGGCCCAGCCCCAGCCAAAAACCGCAAAAAATAAAAATAAAAAAGAGGACAAGCCCTTATGTGCAAACATTGATTAAGCCTCTACTTGTGTCACACATACCAATGTCCAAAACTCTGGATAAGTGCAGAGTTGGTGTGGAAGGTGTTCTGCAGAACTTCCCTGGGGTTCTGGTCCACTGGAAGCTGCCAATGCAACAAAATATCATCATAGGCAGTTTCAGGTGTTCTATCACATATGGAAGTAGTTACAAAGCACTTACGGATGTGCTGATGCTGAGTTATAAGGCAGGATCCTTGTTTGTGAAGTTTCCAGTTCAGTAGATAGTATAGAACAAACTCTGAAAGAAGAAAGCAACAGAAGTTAGTGGGAGCAGATTTCAACATGCAGTTACATTTCTCAAAATGTCAATATGGATCAATTTTGGGAAATATTTTTTACCTAAATAAAATGGCTGTGCTACAAAAACCTATTAAACCCCTAATATAGATAAACTATAGTATAGTTTCCTAAGTGTCACATATTAATGCACCAGGTTCATGAACTTGCCATTGACATGTACGTTGGAATTGTTCCTTGATATTCTCCTTTGATTCAACTTACTTTTTAACACTTAAATAATTTTATTTTATTTATTTTTTATTTTTTTATTAAATCATAGCTGTGTACATTAGTATGATAATGGGGCACCATACACTTGGTTCATAGACCGTTTGACAATAATTTTATTTTAAAGCAAAGTTTTATATTACTGCTGTAAAAGCAAAATCAGTATCATTTGCTGTAACTATGAGATAGCCATAGAAGTAAACTCAGCTAAAATGAAAAATAGTGATAACATCAAATACTGGTAAGGATGCAGAGAAACTGGATCACTTACACATTGCTGGCAGGAATGTAAAATGGTAGAGCCGGTCTGGAAAATTGTGTGATAGTTCTTTTTTAAAACTAAAAGTGGGGCAGGATGAAGTGGCTCACACCTGTAATCCTAGCACTCTGTGTGGATCAACGTGGGTGGATTGCCTGAGCTCAGGAGTTCAAGACCAGCCTGAGCTAGAGCTAGACCTTGTCTCTAAAAATAACTGGGCATTGTGGGAGGCTGAGACAAGAGGATCACTTGAGCCCAAGAGTTTGAGGTTGCTGTGAGCTGTGATGCCATGGCACTCTATCCAGGGCAACAAAGTGAGACTCTGTCTCAAACAACAAACAAACAAACAATAAAACTAAAAGTAGATAACTAGAATCTACAGAGAACTCAAATTAGTCAACAAAAAAATAGCAAACAATCCCATCTATCACTGGGCAAGAGACATGAACAGAACTTTCTCTGAGGAAGAGCTACAAATGACTAACAAACATGAAAAAGTGTTCATTATCAGAGAAATGCAAATCAAAAATCAACCTGAGATCAGCCTGGGCAAGAGAGAGGCCCTGTCTCTAAAAAATAGCTGGGCATTGTGGCAGGCACCTGTAGTCCCAGCTACTTGGGAAAGTGAGGCAAAGGATTGCTGGAGCCCAAGAATTTGAGGTTGCTGTGAGCTATGATGCCACAGCACTCTACTGAGGATGACAAAGTGAGACTCTGTCTCAAAAAACAAAACAAAACAAAAAAACCACGCTGATATATCAGGTGAGAATAGCCCACACCACAAAGTCCCAGAGTTGCAGACACTGCACAGATGTGGAAAGAAGGGAACATTTTTACACTGTTGGTGGGACTGCAAACTAATACAGACTCTTTGAAAAGAAGTATGGAGAATGCTCAAAGAAATCAAATTAGACCTCTCATTTGATTCTGCAATCCCACTACTAAGCATCTACCCAGAAGAAAAAAATCATTTTATCATAAGGACATTTGCATTAAATTGTTTATCGCAGCTCAATTTACAATTGCCAAGATGTGGAAACAAGCTAAATGCCGACCAACCCAGGAATGGATTAACAAACTATGATATATATATACATATATACTATTGGAATACTATTCAGCCATTAAAAAAATGAAGACTTTACATCTTTTGTATTAACCTGGATGGACTTGAAACACACCTTAGTAAAGTATCACAAGAATGGAAAAGCAAGTACCCAATGTGCTCAATTCTAATATGAAGCCAGTAGATGATCTAGGACATGGCAAAGTAGGAGAAAAACTCAATTCAATTCAAGCTGAAAAGAAGGGGGAGAGGGGGGAATTGATGTGCTCTCACTTTCAGGGGCACATTAAGGGTATATGGCACACTTCTTGGGTGCAGGACACAACTACAAATACAAACATTGTAACCTAGTTGTTTGTATCCTCCCATTAACCTGAAATAAAAATAAAATAAAATAAAAGTAAAAGTGGACTTACCATACATCCCAGAAATTATACACTTAGGCACTTATTCCAGAAAAATGATGTTTTCTTATGGGAACTTGTATATGAATATTCCCAGCAGCATTATTCATAATACCCAGAAAACTGGAAATTACTCAAAGGTTCTTCAGTATGTGAATGGTTAAGTTAGTTGTGGTATATCCATACCAAGGAATATTACTCAGGAATAAAAAGGAAGGATCTGTTGAGATGTGTGACAACTTGGCTGCACCTGAAGGAAATCATGCTGATTAAAAAAGCCAGTCCCAAAGGCTATATACTATATGATTCTAATGATACAACATTTTGAAAAGACAAAATTTTAGAACTGGAGAGCAGATTTTAGGGATGAGGGAGAGAGGATGGATGTGCCTATAACAGGTTAATAGAAGGACTTTTGGTAGTTATGCACAACAGCACATATCAGTAAAATTACATGGAACTACACACATACACATACCAATGAGTACATATAAAACTAATAAAATCTAAATGAACTGGCCAGGTGCGGTGGCTCACACCTATAATCCTAACACTCTGGGAGGCTGAGGTGGGAGGATCCCTTGAGCTCAGGAGTTCAAGATCAGCTTGAGCAAGATACCCCATATCTACTAAAAATAGAAAAACTTGCCAGGCATTGTGGGGGGAGCACCTATAGCCCCAGCTACTCAGGAGGCTGAGGCAGGAGGATGGTTTGAGCCCAAGAGTTTGAGGTTGCTGTGAGCTATGATATCACAGGATTCTAGCCTGGGCAAAAGAATGAGACTCTGTCTCAAAAAAATAAATAAATAAAAAATCTAAATAAGCTGTATGGATTTTACCAGTACCAATTTCTTGGCTTTGATATGATGCTATTTATTGTGTGAGTTGTGAACACTGTGGGGAGATCGGGAGCAGGGTGCATGGGACTTCCTTGCATGCTTCTTTACGATCTCCTGTGATTCTAAAATGATTTCAAACAAAAGGTAAAACCATGTAGAATAATTACAGTAAAAGGTGTTTGTCAGCACATTTCCTAAAATACCTAAAACCACTTCAGTGATTATCGCCGGTGTTACGGGGACCCCACAGTGGAAGACTCTGATGCAGAGCAGTCGTAGAACTCATCTAGGCGTGAGGAGTGAGGACAGGTTGCTGCACAGTGCTGCAGAGGGTGAGAACACTGGGCTCTTAGTGCTTAGGCTGTGTCAGCCCCTATCCCAAACCTTTTCCAAATGCTAATTCACTTAATTCTTATAGCAACTCTTCATGGAAAGTGTTGGAGGGGGGTGGTTCCGTGGGAAACAAGATATTTGGGCAGAGATTTGCAGGTGGGAAGTGAGGATGCTCTCAGGAACGATACTTGTGAAGGTCGAGGGACACAGGATTGAGCAGGGGGAGTTGAACATTAGGCAGTTACAAAAGAGACCTCAGCGGATCCTAGGGAAGCTCTGCATCTGGGATGGGTCTTCACAGTTGCCCGATCAAAGCAAGGGGGGTGAACTATTTTACTTCCTCATGAGCATTAATTCAGGCAAAGCAGCTTCCTTTGGCTGAGAGTGATGCCTGGAGAGAACTCAATCGTGAGCTCTTAGCAAGGACACACATGGAAGCTGGGGATGAAAGCTTTGTTCTGAAGGGGAGAAGGGGTGTGAGCACACCACAGCGTCCATGGCAGTCCTCCCCTTGTGCTCAGAGCCACTTGCTTAGTACAGTAAGTTTGCTTCCTCTGGAAGCTGTTCCAGGATGGCTTTTACTGGGGAGACCTAGACGAGGAAGGTGGTAAGACAAACAACTGCCCCAACTCTCCATGCCGCTACTGTACTCACTGCAATCCCCTCTGTGATTCACTCACTGTCGGTGCCTCTGCTGGTTTGGGCGGCTGTTTGGTCTCTGGCCGTGGTTGCTGCATTTGTCTATATTGGACAGAGAGCCCGAGGAGATGCCCCCGTGGACCACCTGGTGTCACATGCGTTCTCTTTTGCTCTCATTTGCTAACAGCTTCTCTTCCTGGTGATCAGGTCAACGGCTCAGGTCAGGGTGGTGACTCCTCTCCTCGCCTGCTGGTCTCTTGGCACAAGAAACTTGAAATGATCAGGTAGCTGGAAGTTTAATTTTTCACCGTATCCCTGCCAGAAGGACGCTTCTAGGGAACAGGACCCCTAGGCCCTTAGAATGGAGTTTCCTGGGAATAAGGACAAGCAGAGCTGCTTATACTTCTACTCTTTCGTCCCCAGACTCATATATGTTAACCTACTTGGTTTGCAGAAGTGTATGACAGTAACAACCGTGTCTGGGAGGGTGGATGGTGTTCCATCTTTGCAGGGTCTCATCTCCAAGCTGGTACCTTCAGAAGAACATGTCATCCCTCTGGGGGACCAGCAGTTTCTGGGTGGTGCAATATGTTACTGGACCAGTGGATCCCATGATCATATGTCTACAGCCACACCGCCTTTGTCGTCCAATAAGCTATTATATGAGATTCTGTTCAGTGTCTCCAACACTCTGTAAGTTCTCAAACAGTGGGTCTAGATGAAGCCTTGCAGCCAGGAAGGAAAAATCCAAGCATGGACGATGTATTAATTCCAGTCTGCTGCTCCTACCAGAAGGAATTAATACAGGGTTACAGGGTAATCAATTTTCCACTAAGTCCTGGTTGGTCCTTTGGAAGGAGAGTACAACATAAGGTGCTCAGTGTTGGTGTCTATTGGTGGGCTGGAAATTTGGCAGCATCAGTAGCTCTATAAGCCTTGCTGAGTGGCAGCCCAGGCTCTTGGCTCCATGCATAGCTTCTATTGCTATCAGCATGGCTACTCTGCTCATGAGCCATTATACCAGTACTGGGGTGGCTGATGATGGAAGCTGGCTGATACTAACTACCTGTGAAATTCAGTCTACTTGATTGATTAGCCTCTCTTCCTTGGTGGGTGCCCCTTGACAGGTACTAACATGTGTAAAGATCTCCCCTTTCATGCACAGTCCCATAGATTTAGCCACTTACCTCTTTCCCAGATCCCGTTGTCTCTAATCTTACTATCTTTCTCCTTCCTGATCTTTGATCAGGAAATCAAGCCAATCATGCTGCCCATGAATCTATATATATTCTTACCTCCAGCCACTTTTCTTTGCACACAAAGTAGATAACCACAGGTCACCATCTAAATCTCTGCACACTGAAGGATTTCCTTTCATTGCTGCCCTTCAGGACCTCTGTCCTTCTCCGTACTCGGTGGGGCTAGGGAACAACAGCAGTTCACTTTTAATTTGCACTCACATACTGAGCTGATCCATCTGTAAACCAAATCCAGCCTTTTCCTCTCTTTGTTAGCTGGCCATAAAGAATTCCCATGGGGCCGTAGATGTAGATGTGAACCAAGGGAGAGGTGCTGGTGCAAGAGTGGTGGGCGATATGGGAGTCTGGGCCCCGTGTTGGTGCAGCTCACCTGTGCCCCCATGCTCTTCTCAGGCTTGTTCCTGGGCACACCACTTCCACCTTAAAATGCTTCTGAGCCCTGTGACTTTATGAATTGGTGGGTCTGACTGAACCCTGTGATGGGCAGTTGAAGCTGTGTAGCCACACAAAGTCCTATAATCAGGTGCTTTGGGTCTACCAGGGCTCACAGATCACTAGTTGCTATTTTTTGAATAGGATATGTAATAATCTGTTATAGATGGCATGGCCTTCCTAGAGGGCCTTGGAGTTCTGTGTTGTGACCCTTCTTGGGGCTTTTCATAAACTCCATATAGTGTGTTGCCTCTGCAGAGCCCTTTCTTGTTCTGGGTAAACAGGCTAGAATAGTCTTCTCAAATGCGGAACATGCTGTGTCTACCAGGTTGTGGCAGGCGGCCTCTGAGATGGTCTCCAATGATCCCCGCATCCTGATACCCTGAGTATCCTCCTCCCCTTCAGTGTGGACTGGACCTGACGCCTCAATTCTAATGAACAGAAAATGGCATGTGGGATCAGATGGCACTTCCAATATTAAGGTACAAAAAGACTATGGCTTCTGTCTTGAGACTCTCTCTGTGTCTCCCGTCATCAGCTATTATGTTGCAAGGACACTCAGGACACATGGTAAGGTGCCAAGGTCTACCAGCAACTACAGACATGAGCTTGGAAGCAGATCTTCTAAAGCCTGCAGCAGCTGTGAGAGTGGGCTTGGAAGCAGATGTTTCCAACTGATACCTTGACTGTGGCCTCATGAGAGCCTTAGGATCCCATTCTTTCCAATCTAGTCCCTGACCTTGGCACAGCAGATCTTCTGGAGTTGAGACTTCTTCTCTGGAGTCCATTCCTTTTATAATTAAGTTGTAAGCCCAATCCTTCATTTTCTCTGCCCTCCAGCACAGAGAGTCTTTGTATATGCTGCCAAAGATATCCTCAGACTCTTACTCTTTGCCTTATATTGGTGATTGATCATTCTTGGTCTTTTCCTGTCTTTCTTCAATGACTCTATCTCCCTCCACCCCTAAGAATAGCCATCTCATTCTACAGTCTTTACAAGTACTACTTGTCCAGAACCTCCCAAATGCTTGATCTGCTGCACCCCCTAGTGCATTAACATCCACCCGTGTCCCATGCAGTCCACTACCAGTGAAGGTGTTAGCAAGCACAGCCTGGCTCCACGCCAGGGGGCTCTCACTGGTCCACCTACAGTTAGTAATAAGGTCCTCAGTACTGGTCAGCCAGCAAGTGATACCGCTCCCAAATCCTATTTTTAAGACTGCTTTCTTAGGCCAACCAACTGCTGTAGTAGGTCAGGTTTCCTGGGAAACAGACTCAGAGGCAGAGATTTGCATGCAGGCAGTTTGTTGAGGAGTAGTTTTGGGAACAACACCTGTGAGGAGAAGGAAGGGAAACAGGATTGGGTAGAGAGAGATGGTAGGCTCTGAGACAGTAACACCAGAGGCTGCAGTGGATCGTATGGGGAGGTGGAAACTGAGATAGCCCTTTGGAGTTGTCCAATCAAGGCAAGGAGGCTGGGCTTTTGTACCCCACATTGATGTTATTGGATGAAGGCTGCCCCAGGGAGGGGACACCACTGTGGGCATTACAGCTTTCTTTGATTGAAGGCAATTTCTTGAAGAGACTCAGTAGTGAGCAGCCAGCATCCAACACTCCTTGCAGCTGGGGAAATAAGTGTTTCAGTCCTGAAACGGGGAACTGGGCCGGGTACCAGTGAATCTGCCCCAGTGGGTATTGTTACTATCCCCCTTTCAGAGATAAGTAAAACCGAGGCACAAAGGAGATAAGTAACTTCCCTAGGCAGGAAGTAACAGAGCCAGAGCCTGTGCTCCAGTGCCTCTCCAGGAATAGGAGGAGGGAGAGAATCCTTCCCCCATTCTTGGGATCATGGCCAAGTCAAGGAACCAGTTAGACATGCAAAGTCTGCTTTTTATATTCCCCAGTCTCCATTTTGGTGCCCTTTTCTCTCTGCTTACGAGTCTCTTTCCCAGATCTTGACAGCATGGGGAGAGCATTCCAGGCTCAGCAGTGGAGAAAATGATGCCGCCTAGTGGGTGTCTAGTGGGTGTCGGCATGACCTGTGTTGTGGCAATGAATAGACAAAAATACCATAAATACAATTGCCTTTAACGTAGGTGGATTCCTGACCTTCTCCCTTAAGGGAAATTTAATGTTTCCCCGAGGCCAAGGATCAACTGGTGGAGGCAGAAATTGGAGGTAGGGAAATCTCTTATGAGGCTGCTGTAACAGTTCAAGAGGGCAGAGGGAGAAGAGAGGCAGGGAGAAAAGTCAAGGTGGAATGCTGGGATAGGCTCGAGAAGGGAGAAGGTCAGGAATCCACCTATGTTAAAGGCAATTGTCTTAGAAGATACCTGTATGGAGAGCAGGACTTCAAGTATGCTACACAAAGGATCCTATGGCAAAGCCCCTAAAGAGGAACACTCTTAAAGGCTTTCTGTGGCAAAGGCAGCAGAAATTGCTTTCCCACATGTGCTCTGCTCATGACCCTTAGTGATTATGATAAAAATTCAAGTGGGGGGGCGGCGCCTGTGGCTCAGTCGGTAGGGCGCCAGCCCCATATACCGAGGATGACGGGTTCAAACCCGGCCCCGGCCAAACTGCAACCAAAAAGTAGCCGGGCGTTGTGGTGGGCGCCTTTAGTCCCAGCTACTTGGGAGGCTGAGGCAAGAGAATCGCTGAAGCCCAGGAGTTGGAGGTTGCTGTGAGCTGTGTGAGGCCACGGCACTCTACCGAGGGCCATAAAGTGAGACTCTGTCTCTACAAAAAAAAAAAAAAAATTCAAGTGGGGATAAAAATGATACTAATCACCACCTTACTGGTCAAGTCCAATGGGACTTTAAAAATTACCAAGATTTTAAGGCCCAGCACAGTGGCTCAGACCTATAATCTTAGCACTCTGGGAGGCTGAGGCAGGTGAATTGCCTGCACTCAGGAGTTCAAGACCACCCTGAGCCAGAGGGAGACCCCTGTCTCTAAAAAAAAAAATAGACAGGCATTGTGGCAGGCATCTGTAGTCCCAGCTACTTGGGAGACTGAGGGAAGAGAATTGCTTGAGCCTAGGAGTTTGAGGTTGCTGTGAACTATGATGCCACAGCACTTTAACAACAGTGACAAAATGAGACTGACTCAAAATAAAAAATTACCGAGATTTCATATATTTATTTTAAAGCCTATTACTTCCCCCATTTCTACCTGGTAAACTTATCTTACCCTGTCTCTCAGATTTTCAATTCATAAACACTTTTTGGGAAGCCACACCCATCACCGTGTCTCAGGTTAGACAGTGAGTCTGAACAGCCTGAAATAATCCCAAACATGTACAGTGACAGAAACAATAGAGGGCTTTAGTGTCCACTGTGTTAGTCGTTTATTCTTTCGTTAAGTGCTTCATTCACATAGGAAACAACATATACTATTCTGTGCAGGCATTGGGCTGAAGATTAGAAATACAAGAGATAAAGAAGGCTTGGCCCGGGAATTTACCTAACAATTGCAATCAGTATAACTGGCTTATTGTACCCTCAATGAATCCCCAACAATAAAAAAAAAAAAAAAAAAAAAAAAAAGAAGGCTTGGCCCCTGCCCTTGAAGGGCCTACAGTCTCAGGGACTCCCCTCCCTTATCTCTGGTCACTTCTATTGCCTTTCTTTGTCCAGACTAGAACTCAAAACAGAACTGAGAGTCAGAGGAACATTCCATGGCTGTTGGAAGCAGCCGGGTGGGGATGGGGTTGCTAGATTGACTCTGTGAAAGGGAAATGATGCTGGCAGTTTAAACCTTGTCCTGATACCCTTCTTCACCTTGCCTGCTAATGCGTATCAGCTGTTTCCTCACGGTCTTGGAAGAAGCTCAGGGGGCTCTATTTCATTGGTATTTTGATAGATCAGTGAAAGAGTTAAGCAGCTTGCTTGATGTGTGTGGAATTCTCTGTCCTCTGATTTCATCAACTTCGCTTCTATCTTTAAAAAGTGCTTGATAGGGAAAAGAATATATACAACATATATCTAAGTATGAATCATAAATAATAAAATGAACATTTGTAAACCGCCCAACTTAGTAACATTTCCAATTCTGTTAGCTACCTGTGATCGCCTCACTAAGCCCACATCTTGCCTACTTCCCAGGGGTAACTGCTGTCCTAAATTTTGTGTTTATCATTCCCTTGCTTTTAAGGTTAGTTTTATCACATATATGTGTCCCTAGAAAATATAGTATTTAGCTTGGATTGCTTTTTTTAGCTTTATAAAAATGGTTTCATTCAGTGTAGAGTTGACTGTGACTTGCTTTTTGCATTTCGCGTTGTATTTCTAAGATTCATGCCCTGGGTAGCTGGACTTTATTTTCACAACGGTTTATTAATTCATTCAATAAACATCGATTGGGCCCCTGTAATATTCTATTAAGTGAATATATCACAATCTATTTATTTAGTCTCTTACTGATGGATGTTTGAGTTTTTTGTGTTTCTTCTTTTCCTTTTGAGAGTAGTGCTACTGGGAATATTCTTTTACATGGCTTCTGACACACAACTGCGAGAATTTCTCAAGAGCACTGATTTTCCAACTGCGATTCCTGATATTGAATGAGTCATAAAGCCAATTTAATAAATTCAACCAGGATTTTAAAAAAAGAAAGAAAAAATAGAGCAAAAAAATCTCACTGTGTTTTACGTAGAATGGTTAAGTATAGTTCCTTACATGCCAGGCGCAGTAGCTCACACATGTAATCCCAGCACTGGGGAGGCCGAGGTGGGTTCAAGCTCACAGGTTCGAGACCAGCCTGAGTCAGAGTGAGACCTTGTCTCTAAAAGTAGCCAGGCGTTGTGGTGGGCACCTGTAGTCCCAGCTACTTGGGAGGCTGATGCAAGAGAATCACTTGAGTCCAAGAGTTTGAGGTTGCTATGAGCTATGATGCCTAGCCTTCTACCAAGGGCGACAGAGTAAAACTCAGTCTCAAAAAAAAAAAGTATTGCTCTGTAAAACTTTTGTGTCAGTGTGTTTCTATGCCCTGGGTTGTGATAGGAACAGATTTTCTTACTACAGTTCTTAGAAAAGATACAAAGCCCTTGCTCCAGGGTGGTGCTTCTTAAACTATCTGTGATGAATTTACAATTTTTTCCAATCTGTCACAGGCTGATATTTTTATAAAATATAATACAAATGAGTACTTGGAACACGAAATGTTCAAAATCCAAAGACATACCAAAATATAAACCTCAATTTTTAATTATTATATTCAACAGACAAATTATTATATACTCCAGCAAATACAGTATGGCAATTTTACACGATCGACAAAATATGGAGGCAGCCCAAGGGTCCACTTATGGATAAACGGATGAACAAAATATGGTACGGGTATATACATACAACGAACATTATTTAGCCTTAAAAAGGAAGGAAATTCTGACACATGCTACACTTGGGTGTACCTTGAGGACATTATGCTAAGTGAAATAAACCAGTCACAAAGGAACAATACTGTGTGATTCTGCTCACATGAGGCTGTTAGAATAGACAGAATCATAGAGATAGAAAGTAGAATAGTGATTACAGGGGTTGGGGTGAGGGGAAAGGGAAGTAAGGAGTTTTCGGGTGTGGAATTTCAGTTTGAGAAGATGAAACAAGTGCTGGAGGTGAATGGTGGTGATAGTCGCATGACCATGTGGACACGTACACTCAAAGCCTCTGAACAGTATACTTAAAAGTAGTTAAATTGGTCAATTTTATGTTACTTATATTTTACTACTTTTTTCTTTTGAGACAGAGTCTCACTTTGTCACCCTTAGGGGAGTGCCGTGGCGTCATTGCTTAGAGCAACCTTGGGCTCAAGTGATTCTCTTGCCTCAGCCTCCCAAGTATCTGGGACTACAGATGGCCACCACAATGCCCAGCTATTTTTAGAGACAGGGTCTCGCTATTGCTTAGGCTGGTTTTGAACCTGTGAGCTCAGGCAATCCACCAGCCTCGGTCTCCCAGAGTGCTAGGATTACAGGTTAGGATTACAACCTGAGAGGCTGAGGTTGGTGGATTGCTTGATCTCAGGAATTCAAGATCAGCCTGAGCTAGATTGAGACCCTGTCTCTAAAAATAGCCAGGTGTTGTTGTGGACGTCTGTAATCCCAGCCACTCAGGAGGCTGAGACAAGAGAATCACTTGAGCCCAAGAATTTTGTGTTGTTGTGAGCTATGACCTCACAGCACTCTACCAAGGGCGTCAAAGTGAGACTCTGTCTTTACATAAATAAATAAATAAATAAAGTACAGTGTGGCAGTGTCAATTATTATAAAATTTTCTAAATGCTTACCCCAAATTTCTATACTTCTAACAGTTAATTCACTTATCAGAATCAGTCCACAGAACACACTTTGAGTAGCTTTGCTCCAGGTTATAACCCTAAGAGCAGATCAACCAGAGTGCAGGCCAGGCACATGTTTGCCTGTACAAGACAGTGCCAAATTATCTACCAAAGAGGCTCTTCCACTTTACCCTCCCGATGGCAGGTATATTAAGAATTTCCTTTGCTCTTCATCCTTGCCAATACTTAGTACTGTCAGAATTCTTAATGTTTGCCAATCTGGTGGATATAAAACAGTATCTCGTTTTGGTCTTAATTTGCATTTCCCCTGATTATTAATAAACTCAAGCATCTTTTTATATGTTTATGGACTAGTTGTGGTTTTATTTCTTTTGTGAAATGCCTGTTTAAATCTTTTGCTCATTTTTCTACTGGGTTGCAGGTATTTTTATTACTGACTTCTGAGAGTTTGTTTAATCAACAGATACTTAACGAGCACCTGCTATATGCCAGGTATTCTTCTGTACTATATGTGCAGTGAAAAAAAAGACCAAACTTCCTGGTCTCCTTTTGAGGTTCCTTTGACGTTCGTAGTCTTTTGAGGGAGGAGGGAGACAGAAAATCAAATCATTTCATTAAATATATGGCATGTATAGTAATGATAAATGTGGTTAAAAGTAAGGCAGGAGGGCGGTGCCTGTGGCTCAGTCGGTAAGGCGCCGGCCCCATATACCAAGGGTGGCGGGTTCAAACCTGGTCCCGGCTGAACTGCAACCAAAAAATAGCCTGGCGTTGTGGCGGGCGCCTGTAGTCCCAGCTACTCGGGAGGCTGAGGCAGGAGAATGGCTTAAGCCCAGGAGCTGGAGGTTGCTGTGAGCTGTGTGAGGCCACGGCACTCTACCGAGGGTGATAAAGTGAGACTCTGTCTCTACAAAAAAAAACACAAAAAACAAAAACAAAACTAAAAAAAAAAAATAAGGCAGGAAAGGACAACAGGCAATGCTGATGAGCTTGTGAGTTTCTCAACAGTGGTCAGGGAAGGTTTTCTGAGAAACATGACATATGAGCAAAAGGCCTGGAAGAGATGAAGAAATGCGTGTGCAGATGGTTATAGCAAAAGTTTCTTACATATTCACTTGCCAGTTATATGCATTACAGGTATCTTCTCCCACTGTGGCTTGCCTTCTTTAAGATGTATTTTGATCAAAGAAGTTCTTACTTTTGGATTTTTTTTTTTTTTTGCAGTTTTTGTCCAGGGTTGTGTTTGAACCCACCACCTCTGGCGTATGGGACCGGCGAGAAGTTCTTACTTTTAATATAGTATAATATATCAGTCTTTTATGGTTAGTACATTTTGCACCTCATATAGAAAGTCCTTCCCTATTCTGACTTAATAAAGAAATTCTGTATTTCTTTTAAATTTTTAAATTTTGGCCCTGTGCATTTTGCCTTTAATTCACACAGAATTTACTTTGGGAGATAGTTTAAGATTGGGATCCATCTTTTCTTCCACTGTGTGAATAAAAAAATTGTTATTATTAATTAAATTGTTAAATCCACTGATTAGATCAGTGGATTAATCTCTCCTTTTCCTTGTGGCCCACTGTGCCATCTCTGTCATATATCAGATTTCCATATACGTGTTGCTCTGCTTTGGGGCAGGCATTCTGTTCAATGCCACTGGTCTGGTTTTCTGTCCCTGTACTAATACTACAATATACTACTTACTATGGCTTTATATTATGTGTTAGTTTTTGTTTTTTAGACAGAGTCTCACTTTGTCACCCTTGATAGAGTGCCATGGAATCACAGCTCACAACAACCTCAAACTCTTGGACTCAAGCCATTCTCTTGCTCAGCCTCCCAAGTAGCTGAGACTTCAGGTGCCCTCCACAACGCCCGGCTATTTTAGAGAGGAGGTCTCCCTCTGGCTCAGGCTGTTCTCAAACCTGTGAACTCAGGCAATCCACCCGCCTCAGCCTCCCAGAGTGCTAGGATTACAGGCTTGAGCCACCATGGTCGGCCTATATTATGTTTTTATATGTAGTGGAGAAGATTCTTCCACCTTTTTCTTTTTTTTTTTCAGTAGGGACTTGGTTACTCGTAAGACTACCTTTTTATATAAATTTTAGAATTAGCTTGTCAAGTTAATTGAAAACCCATTTGAGATATTCACTGGAGATGAGTTGACTCTATAGATCAATTTAAAGAGAACTGATGTCATTTTCACACGATGACTTTTTTTTTTCTTGAAAGAGAGCCTCAAGCTGTCACCCTGGGTAGAGTACTGTTGCATCACAGCTCATAGCAACCTCCAGCTCCTGGGCTTAAGCGATTCTTTTGCCTTGGCCTCCCAAGTAGCTGGGACTACAGGCACCTGCCACAATGCCCAGCTATTTTTTGGTTGTAGTTGTCATTGTTGTTTGGCAGGCCTGGGCTAGATTTGAACCCACCAGCTTCAGTGTATGTGGCTGGTGCCTTAGCCACTTGAGCTATAGACGCCGAGCCCGCACTATGACTTTTTATCCATAAATATGGCTCATCTCTCCATTACTTAAATTTTATTTTGTGTCTTTCAAAAAAAGTTAAGCTTTTCCTTTATAAAGGTTTGCCATATCTTACATCATGTTTATTCCTTAACTTTTGTTGCTTTTATAATATAACTGGCATTTTTTTTTTGAGACAGTCTCACTACGTCGCCCTCAGTAGAGTACTGTGGCGTCACAGCCCACAGCAACCTTAAATTCTTGGGCTTAAGCGATTCTCTTGCCTCAGCCTCCCAAGTAGCTGGGACCATAGGTGCCTGCCACAACGCCCGGCTATTTTTTTGTTGCAGTTGTTTAGCTGGCCCGGGCTGGGTTCAGACCCTACACTCTCAGTGCATGTGCCTGGCTCTGTAACCACTGTGCTACAGATGCCAAGCCATAACTGGCATTTTTTTTTTTTTTTTTTGAGATAGAGTCTCACTCTGGTTTCCTTGTTAGAGTGCCATGGCATCATTATAGCTCACAGCAACCTCAAACTCTTGGGCTCAAGTGATCCTCCTGCCTCAGCCTCCTGACTAGCTGGGACTACAGCCTTACACCATGACACCCAACTAATTTTCATATATATATAGAGACAAGGTCTTGCTCTTGCTCAGGCTTATCTTGAGCTTCTGCACACAGGCAGTCCATGTACCTCAGACTCCCAGAGTGCTAGGATTATAGGTGTGAGCCACGATGCCAGGCCTAATACTAGCATATTTTAAAATTATACTTTCTGCTTATCTCTAGAGTATAGCTATGAGATTGACTTATATTATCCACCCACCTTGTTAAACTTTTCAAAATTAATTTTGTGTTTTCTAAATAAACAATTATATTCTCTGCACTATGTCTTGTTTCTTCCTTTCCAAAACGTATACATTTTACTTTTCTTTTCTTATTGCGCTGGATAGGACCTCAAGTCCCATATTGGAAAGAAGAGATGATGTAGATAATTTTGTGATGTCCGCAAAAGGGGATGCTTCTAACATTTCATCTTGAAGAATGACGTTTGCTGTAACTTTTTGGTAAAAATTCTTTATCAGGAAGTTTCATTATGAATTGGTATAAATTTTAGCAAATGCTTTATTCTGCAACTGCTGGATCATGTGATCTTTCTCCTTGATCTATGAATGTGGTGAATTATATTAATAGCTTTTCTATTGTTAAATCACCCTTGCATACCTAGGATCAACCCAATTTGATCATGATGTATTATCCTTTTTTATACACTGCTGAATTCAATTTCCAGTTTTTGTGCATCAATGTGAATGAATGAGACTGGCCTCTGATTTTCTTGACTGATTTTATTTCTTTACATTCCTCCAACAGATTTGTCACTGTTGCTAAGCACAGGTCAATTATCTCTAATTTAGAAGGCCCTTTTCACCTCTGCAAGCTACCAAACGTCCTTTCCATTCTGGCCTTCCTTCCTAACATCAATGCACTGATGCATGGGTACCAACCACAGTGGGAGCTAAACACAGCCCCCAGAGGTGATGGTAGGCCTGAAGAAGCTAACTTCCCGGAGGCCTGGCTGGTTGTTAATCTACATTCCTCTTCTCCTCAAAACTCTCTTTGACTGAGAAGCTCTTTTTGGTTACTAGCCTGTGATGTCTCCAGAGGACGGGGACCACAGCTTTTTGTCTCTCAATCCCTGAGGCCTAGGACAATGTCGTCACAGAGCAGTTGCTCATAAATGTCTGTGAAACTGAGTTTACCCAACCAAATTCTGAGCTCTTCTTGGCTGAGTTGACACTGATTTTTAAAACTGTTTTTCAAAATGTTCTTGAGCTTTTTTTTACATGCATGACATGCATATGCTTTGCCTCATGAGGCAGACAGTAGCTGTTTTGCAGATAAGAATTGTGTGTACTGAGGAATTCCTTTCAACTTTTCAATGCCAGGGCCTGCCCTGCACAAACCTAAAGCCCCTTCAGAATCTTGTCCCATGGGTGTTTTCACCCACACTCCTGCTCATACCACGGAAACTCTAGGTAGGCCTGACTCTAATGTGTCCAGGGCAGGCCCTGTGTGCTTTTATTCCATACCCTTTCCTTGTGCTGTGACCTTCTCTCTCCAATCCCTCTTATTCTCCTGAACTTCCTCTCTATCTTTTACATTTGACAATCAAATCCTTGGTGAAGTTTTCCTCTCTTCCTCTCCTTCCCTTCCTCAATTTCTCAATCTTTCATCCTCTTTGCTCTCCAGATGTTGTATACATGACTTTTTAAAACAGAAAAAAAAAAAAACTTAAAAAAAAAAAATCCCTGAGGGGCCAGGTGTGTGGCTCACACCTATAATCCCAGCACTTGGGAGGCCAAGGCGGGTGGCTTGCCTGAGCTCACAGGTTCAAGACCAGCCTAAGCCAGAAAGACCAGCCTAAGCCAGAGTGAGAACTTGTCTCTTAAAAAAAAAAAAGGGCAGCACCGGTGGCTCAGTGGGTAGGGCGCCAGCCCCATATACCAAGGGTAGTGGGTTCAAACCCCGCCCTGGCCAAACTGTAACAAAAAAATAGCCGGGCGACGGGTGGCGCCTGTGGCTCAAGGGGTAGGGCGCCGGTCCCATATGCCGGAGGTGGCAGGTTCAGACCCAGCCCCGGCCAAAAAAATAAAAAATAAATAAAAAAATAAAAAGTTTAAAAAAAAAATAGCCGGGCGTTGTGGTGAGTGCCTGTGGTTCCAGCTACTCGGGAGGCTGAGGCATGAGAATCACCTAAGCCCAAGGATTTGGAGGTTGCTGTGAGCTGTGATGCCACAGCACTCTACCAAGGGCTAATAAGTGAGACTCTGCCTCAAAAAAAAAAAAAAAAACGAAAAGAATAGCTGGGCGTTGTGGCGGGTGTCCATATTCCCAGCTACTTGGGAGGTTGAGGGCAAGAGAATAGCTTGAGTCCAGGAATTGAGGTTATTGTGAGCTATGATGCCACAGTACTCTACCAAGGGTGACGAAGTGAGACTGTCTCCAAAAAAAAAATCCCTGAAATAGTTCAGTGTATATTTTCTAAAGTCAAAATATTCTCTTATAAAACTACAATATAGTTGTCAAAGTCCAGAAACTTAACGGGGTAAAAATAATGTTCTCTGATCCACAGTTCATCCTCAAAATCATTCATATCCCTTCCTTTACTTTCCTTGTAACAATTGTCACCTTGTTTTCTGGGTCTCTGTTCCCATTTCTCTACCCCGTGTGCTTTTGTGTGCATATAATAGCCCCAAGAGTCTGGAGTTCTATCTTTTATCCTTGGTCCTAAAAAGGTGCCTCACAAGTAAGTTTCGTCTTCTGTGCGTGTGTGTTTAGTTAATCGACGAAATTATTTGGCCTGTCTGTGTTTCCTTTAGTCTTCCCAGGATGGCATTCCCTTCCCTGCCCTGGAGAGTGTATCTCTGAACCCTTACCCTGAGCTTTCACTTAGACTAAGTCCTGACCGACCTATGGTGACTTGCAGTATTCCTCCCCAAGGGTAGACACTGAGGGGTAGACAGAAATGAATACTACACCCCTTCTGTCTTCAAAGGCCTCTGCTTCTAGTGTCCATTGTAGGTATAGTCATTACTTCTCCAAAGGCCAGACTGGGCCTTGCCCACAATCTACGCTTGATGTCTATTGAATGAATTTAAACATGATTAGGTGGCCCCGGAGATGAAGAGCTTGGGGTTCAAGCACTCCCCAGTCAGGCCACTTGGCTACATAATCAATGGCTGAACATAATGTTCCAAACCAGGGGTATTATATTACTTCCCTTTAGCTCATTTAATGCCAACAGGCAGTTCTGAGAAGCATGTCAGACTAAAAAACTTGGATGGCCTGTTTTATGAGGGGAAAAAATATCACTAAGAGACCAAGGAGAGAAATTGAAAAAAGGACTGAAACATACCTCACGGGGGTTGTCACTATTATAAAATGCTTGACTTTTTTAGCTGGCATCATTTATCCCTTAAATACTTGGAGTACCAAAGGGAGAAAATTCTACAGAATTTGTAGACAGGTTCCCTGCCCTCAATAAGCTTGTAATTTATGCTATATGCTTTATTTAGCTCCTAACTTTCACTGTGTCTCCCATGCTTTCTCAAGCCTTTCTATTCCTTGCATTGTTCTTGTTTATTTAATTGCACTATTGATGATAAACCTTTGTGAAGCACCAATAATATGCATAACAATATAAGAAACTTGGAATTAGGACCCAGTGGGCTTATAATACAAGCTTAGCTAGATTTCTGTGTTTTCTCCATCTATCTGTTGCTTTTTGTTTTTTCCTCTATGTTCAGTGCCTTCACAAGAAGGAACCACTATTCACCTGCCCTTTCAAGTCCCTTTCTAAGTACCAGACTCTTCCTAAACCCACAATGGAAATTTGGGGCTCTTGTCTCCTTTTCCACAGTGAGGTATTTTAGGACAAGAATCCAGTCTTCACAGGTTGAGCAAAACAGTTTGATCCCAGTGGAAAGCAGACAGAAACCCTGGTCTTCTATCCTCTTCTGGGCAACAGGGCCCAGGCACTCCTAAGGGATCTACAGGGGTTCCTAAAAAGCCCTATAGGTGTGCAGGCAATAGATGATTCTGGTGGCAGAAGAGGCCAAACTCTGCCCTAAATTTCACCTGCTGCTGCCTGCAGTGAAGGAGAACCACTCGCATGCCAAAGTTAATCCTCTGACAGCTGGTTATGGATAAATAAGCCCAGGCCACTCGATCCTCCACAGGGCTCCAGGCGACAGGCAATGAGAGAGGATGCTCTGTCCCCAGGATGGTTCTGCTGTGGGACTCGTTTCTTGGGGATAATTAGCACTCCTCTGCCCCAGTCCCAAATCAAAGCCAGGGTTATATTACCACACCTTGCGATATTTGTTGACACTGTTTTCCTCCTCAAATTGCCATCCAGTCTAAGGTAGGGGAGGGTAGGGTAGGAGGAGACCATGGTGAGAAAGCAGTGAGAGGAACGCAGGTCACGTCCCCTACTCCCACTGGGGACCGGAGCCAGCCTGCCCTCCACTGAGCCTTTTCTGATGTTTGGTCCAATCTCATTGGTGCCTCAACACCCCCACCCTTCTTGCCCCCCCCAAGGGGGTTCTGGCCCCTTCCCCCAGGGAGGTGATTTTTCCACAGTGAATCTGCTTGTCCTACCTCTCAGCTTTTGGCACTCTCTTAATTCCAACCATTGTTTCACTTTTAAATGCACATTAAATAGCCCAGCTTCCTCTTTGATTCTTTTCACCTTGCTGGTGTTTATAGATGGAATGATCGTCCTTGATTTATGTGTTAGCCAAGCTGTGCGTAATTATTTCTTCATCTTTACTCATGGATTCTTCCATCCCTTAATCACTCTTGTTTTTCCTTAAACTGCCACTTTCTCTACATTTGTCTGATAATGAAGGCAGCCACCTCCGGGTCCAGTTCCTGTTCCAAGGACTCCGTGTCTGAAGAGGGCAGCTAATGTACTCAGGCCCGCCCCTTCGCATCATGAATCAGCTTGTCCCTGATTTTTTTCAGCACGTAACACTTTCACAATTTCAGCCATTGTGTTAATTGAAAGTGTGCTGACCACAAAATACCTTAGTTCATCTCTTTGTCTTTGCCTGTCTCTGCCTCTGTCTCTGTCTCTCTCCCTAGTGTTCTCCCATGGAAGGATTGTTCTTGATCTATGAGCGTATTTATTCACCGTGGCTTCTGAATAAGCTCCGCACCTACTTCAGTCTAGATGTGTTTCTGAATCTCCCGATGTGAGGCAGGGGAGGGGACCTTGAATCTAGTTTCAGGCAGCCTGGTTCCCAACCAAGGCTACCCCCCTCCCCTTGCTTAGCTGAGTGGCCTTGGGCAAGTCTCTTACACCCTACAGACCTCACTTTCCTTATGCAATGTGATTGGCAGAACAGAGTCTTCTAAGGATGAAATGAAATGGCTTGCAGGATGCACTTACTTGGCCTCCTTGCCAGCTGCTCTGACTTTACAAACTAAGAAAATCTCAAAATACGTTTTGACGAGCCTAAGTTTGCCAACTTTTCCAAGTAAGAACAGTAGAAAAACAAAAAAAGAAGAAAAGAAACCACACACACAACTAATCTCTGTTTATTTTCACTAAGGGTGAAAATAAATCCCCATAAAAGAATATTTGAAAACAAAAAATCAAGACATACTTTAAGAGTTAAAAATGGAATACACTCAGCTTTCTGAAAAACTCTCTATATTGTTCTTATTTAGCTCATCTCACCAGGGATGGGTGAAAACTTGGTTCACAGATCAGCATTTGGGAACTGTTGCTCTCCTGACAACTCAGAAAAGCTTTCCAGATCAGCGTTTCCTCCGGGTAGACACCCTGCCCTGATGTGGGAGGGGCAGGCCGAAGCCTGAGGGAGCAGCACATTTTTCAGTATTAAGTTTAAAGATCTGCTGAGGTGTGATTGCTAGGTCCAGGGACCCCGGGACTATTAGAAATGAGAGCAGATGTGAGAAGTCAGTATGCATAATAGAAAGGACATTTCATGCACAATAAAGGCTCTATTTGCATTTTGATTTTTACAGAGACACAAGCAAACAATCAAAACTTGCTATATCTGTAGCTCAAACATGTTCAAGCTCATCATGGTCTCACTCTGACCCTGTGCTGAATCATTTGTGATTTTTCAGACATACACACACAAGTATACTTTAGGGTTGAAACATTCCATATCTGGTCTAAGTGCAGAGGTGAATTGTTTTTGAGGAGTTTGAGCTAACTCTGTTCAGCTGGTTTTGTTAAGGGATGTGCAGAAAAATCCTTATTCCTTCCTAGGAGAAAATAAATGTACATGTAGCTATGTATATATTCAGGTATATACATTTACAAGTATACATATTCACTTATATCTTATATATGTATAAAGAAATATAAATGTATAGCTATATACCTTTCAATATATACATATACAAATTTACATGTGGATGTGTGTATATATTTGTAGGTATATACATATAAATTTATATTTCTTTATACATATGTAAAATATAAAATATAAGTAAATATTACATAAATATGTTTCATACACATGTATAAAATATAAATACATTTATTGTATAAATATGGTTATATACATATGAGGTCTGACAATTAAGTTCACAAAGTTGCCATCATGTGCGTCTGTTGGCAGCACTGTACAAACAACTCGGTAAGGTTTCATAACCTTGGCATATCAGTGTCTCACAGCTGTGTTCATGTAGACATGCGCTGGTGTCTTGCTGAGTGGCGTTCATTATTGTCGTTGCATGTTTTTGTGTGCTGTCACAGAATGCCAGAACTTGAATCAGAGAGCAATGAACAAACATTCATAAATTTCTTGTTAAACTTGGCAAGAGTGGAAGTGAAATCAGAGACATGTTTGTCCAAGTTTATGGGGATAATGCCATGAAGAAAACAGCAGTATACAAATGGATTAAACACTTATCTGAGGGGATAGAAAGCATCGCTGATGAAGAGAGGTCAGGGCAGCCAGTAACTGAAAACATTACAAAAATTCGTCAAAGTGTGCGTCAAAATGGTTGGCTGACTGTGAGAAGCATGCAGACCAAGTAAACATGGATAGAGAAACAGAAAAAATCTTAACTGAAAATCTTGGCCAACAGCTCATGGCTCTTGCATCACAACAATACATCAGCTCACATGGCACTGTCTGTGAGGGAGATTTTAGCCAGTAAATGAATAACTGTATTGGAACACACTCCCTACTCACCTGATCTGGCCCCCAATGACTTTTTGCTTTACCTGAAGATAAAGGAAACATCGAAAGGAAGACATTTTGATGACATTCAGGACATCAAGGATAATACGACGACAGCTTTGATGGCCATTCTAGGAAAAGAGTTCCAAAATTGCTTTGAAGACTGGACTAGGTGCTGGCATCAGTGCATAGCTTCCCAAGGAGAGTACTTTGAAAGTGACTGTAGTGATATTCAGCAATGAGGTATGTAGCACTTTTTCTAGGATGACTTTGTGAACCTAATTGTCAGACCTTGTATGTGTGTGTGTGTGTATTTGGGGTCTTTTAAAGTCTGGTTAACTCAGACTTGGGTGGAGAACTTCATCTCTGTCCCTGTGGGCACACATTGCCCTGTGCTAGAGAGCTGCTTCTAAGCCCTAAGTACGGCTTACTTTGCAGAATAAAAATCACAGCCACTTACCATGTGCTGAATGCCCTGCAACATACCTCACATATATTATCTTGTTTAACCCTCTGAGCTAAGCATTTTTGGAAGCACTGTTGAGAGGCCCATTTTGCAAATGAGAAAACTGAGGCTTACATAGCTTTAGACAAAGTTGTCCAAAGCAGCACAGAGCTGATGAGTGGCAGAGCTAAGATGTAAACCCACACTGACTCATGTTTCAGCTAGTCAATGAGTGGGAAATGGACTTCAACCATCCTTTTGGAGGTGGCATTTGGAAAAGAAGGCACCTTCCTACATTTACTTTTGAAACTCTCTTAAGTATTCTTAAAACACAGCATTTCTCCCCTTTCTTTAAAAGACAACTTAGGAAATTTTCTGGACAAAGCTTTAGCCATATTTATCAAAAGCCCTAAACTATTTATGCTTTTTGACCCAGAAATTGCCCTGCTAGGAATTTATCCTGTAACTAGTATGTCCCAGGCTTCCCTAAGCCATGGGTACAAAGGGCTGTGCGCTAGTGTTCCCTCTGCAAAGGGGCCCCGACCACCCCAACTAAAGCAGTGTTCCCCTCCCTCTGTTGTCTTACTTCAAAGTACTTGTCTCCAGGTGAAATGACAAGCTGTCACTGTCATAGAAGGTGAGTCCCCTAAATAGCAGGAACTTTTCTGTTTTGCCCAGTGACTAAAATAGCACCTGGCACATTGTAAGCCCTCAACAAAGATTCATGAAAGAACGAATGAGCTTATGTTACATACATACCTCAAATCCCAAGACTCTGAAGCCTCATCTGTTTGACGGGCAGCAGGTCTAGTCTTACAAATCTCCCACTGTCACACTGCTAAGGTTCTTCTCAAAGTTTCCTAAAGTTGTCCAGGTCATTGCTCCACACTACTGCCAGCAGGTGGAGGGGGACACTCAGTCATGTCCCTTGAGACCAGATTCCACAACCCTTGGTCTCCCCAGCAGCCTCCAAGGACCTGCTGGTGCCATGTCAGCTGCATCTGCTGGCCTGTATAGCCACAAACGCTGCTGCCTCGTTGAAGTATTATTATTGAAGTATTATTATTGAAGTCTTGCCAGGGCTTCAGCTTACCCCTTGGAAAGGCAGTTTCAGGGCAGGAGCCCACCACAGATGGTGTTGGGGTAAACCTCTGCCTGTTTGTCCACGCAGTAAAGCACCCCCACTTTTGTCAAGTCCTGCTGGAGTGTATTCTCTAACACAATTAGGAGTCTCAACATGTTACAGCCCAATAAGCAGACAGGTCCACAAGGCGTCTGCAGCCTCAGTGGCTGCTGGGTAGAGTGTGGTCCCTCCTGTGTGTCTGGAATCTGCATTCTCTCTAAGCCCCAGGCTCTGCACCTGGGTCTGATTCAGCCTGAGAGGTCCTGTCGCTTTAGAATTTTATATAAATGGCATCACATTGGATGTGCTCTTTTGAGTTTGTCTTCTTTTCCTCAGAGTATTTTTGAGATTTTTCCATGTTGTTACACGTATGAATAGTCCATTCATTTTCTTTGCTGAGTAGTACTCCCTGGTATGGATATACTAAAATTTGTTTATCCATTCATCTATGGTGGACATTTTGATGGTTCCAGTTTTGGACTATTATGAACAATGCTGCTATGAATATTTGTGTACTAGTTTTTTGGTGGATGATTGTATTTGTCATGAATAAATGTCTGAGACTGGAATTGCCAGTCATATGGAAAGGGTGTAATTAACTTTATAGAAGCTGGCAAACTGTTTTCCAAAGAGTCTGTACCATTTTGCGTCCCTGCCAGCAATGCAGGAGCATTTGTTTTCTCTATATCCTCACTAGTATTTGGTATGGTCAGCTAAGACCTGTTTTTATGTCCAGATCTGTAAAGTCTCATCTTAGATGCAAACAGATTTACAGAGAGAGCGGCAGTGCCCAATTCCACTCACCCTATGAATCCCAGTCTTAGATGCAAATGGACCTGCTAGACAGAGAGAGGTTTGGTCTAAATCCTTTCATCAGCCTTGTCTAAATTCCAGTTTCTGCCCTTTTATAAGTCAAATGAAATCATCAGATAAATGCATCCATTTGTATGTTCTCAAGGATGTTCACTGCAACCTTTTTCAGAAATAGTGAGGGAAAAAACTAGAAATGATCCAAGCATCAAAAATTAACAGCTTTTTGGGCTGGTTGCAGTGGCTCATGCCTGTAATCCTAACACTCTGGGAGGCCGAGGTGGGTGGATTGCCTGAGCTCATGAGTTTGAGAGCAGCCTGAGCCAGAGCGAGACCCCATCTCAAAAAAAAAAACAAAAAAAACTAACCCAGCATTGTGGTGGAGACCTGTAGTCTCAGCTACTTGGGAGGCTGAGACAAGAGGTTCATTTGAGCCCAAGAGTTTGAGGGTGCTGTGAGCTGTGATGCCACAGCATTCTACCAGGGGCAACAAAGTGAGACTCTATTTAAAAAAAAATTAATAGCTTTTTGGGCGGCACCTGTGGCTCAAGGAGTAGGGCGCCGGTCCCATATGCTGGAGGTGGTGGGTTCAAACCCAGCCCTGGCCAAAAACCAAAAAAAAAAAAAAAGAAAAGAAAAAAAATTAATAGCTTTTTGATTCTAGAACTGAAATAGAAACTAGACAAGATGAGCCTATAGCATGTTGTAGTGCCAGAATAAGGAAGGCACCAATAGACATCCAACACAACAGTGATGGGAGTAATGTCAAAGGGATGTAGGAGTCAGATTAAGGAGCAATGTGAACAACAAAATAAAGTAGTGTTGGATAGTATTGATATTAATGATCGAGTAAACAAATAAGTGGAGGGGAGGAGACAAATATCCCATGCAGAGGAATTTCAAATGCTTCATGTAGATACTCTGCCACTCTTCAGGTGTGGGCTGCACATAGTGATTTCCTTCCAAAGCGTACAGTGTGGACAAGAGGGAAAAAAGAGTAATTTTATGGTGGAGAAATAGGACAAAAACTACCTTGGCCAAATGTTCAAGGTTAACATCAATAGCAGCGATAAGTCATGTTGGTAGTGCATACCCTGATACAATGTGATGAAGATGGCAGTTTGCCTCTGTGGCCTGTAACTACAGTCCAAAACCAGCAGACAAATCCCACCTGAGCACATTCTCCATCACACCTGATAAGTACTCCTCAAAACTGTCAAGGTTACCAAAAACAAGGAAAGTCTGAGAAACTGTACCAGCCAAAAGTGGCCTAAGGAGGCCTGACGACTAATGTAAAGTGGGATCCTGGAACAAAAAAAGGACATGAGGTAAAAACTTAGGAAATGTGAATGAAGTATGGACTTTAGTTAATAACAGTGCATCAATAGAGGTTCATTCATCATAGCAAATGTACCATACCTATACAAGATGTTAGTATAGGAGGTAATACGGGAAACTGGGTGTGAGATATATGGGAACTCTCTGTTCTATATTCACAGTTCTTCTGTAAACCTAAAACTGTTCAATAATAAAAAGATTATTTACCCCTCTACCTCAATAGTGGACCACCTAAATAAACGACTAGCTTCATTAAATGGAGTATATTACAGCCTGTAAAGTAGATGCAATGGATATTTATTTGTGAATCAAAAAACATTCTTAGAATATTGGTAAAGGGGAAAAAAATGTCAGTGACAGAGGAGTATATATGCCACCACACGGTATTTAAAATATCGATATGTGGTTGGTTGTGATGGCTCACACCTGTAATCCCAGCACTCTGGGAGGCCAAGGTGGGGGGATTGCTTGAGCTCAGGAGTTCAAGACCAGCTTGAGCAAAAAGTGAGATTCTGTCTGTACTAAAAATAGAAAAACTAACTGGGCATTGTGGAGGGTCCTTCTTGTCCCAGCTACTTGGGAGGCTGAGGCAAAGGAATCATCTGAGCCTAAGGGCTTGAGGTTCCTGTAAGCTAGGATGCCATGGCACTCAACCCAGGGCACAGAATAAGACTCTGTCTGAAAAAAAATCTATATATATTGATATGATACATATTCGTATAGGAAAAGTGTAGAAGGCTAAATTAACATGCTAAGAGAGATTACATATAGGTGAGAGAATTTTTTTTTTTTTTGCAGTTTTGACCAGGGCTGGGTTTGAACCCGCCACCTCTGCCATATAGGGCAGGCGCCCTACTCCTCTGAGCCACAGGTGCCGCCCCTAGGTTAGATTAGAATTTCTAATTGTTTATTTTCCTTTTTACTTACCCCTATTTTTTCATTTGTTAATGATGGTTCAGTGTAACCTGTATGATGTGGTAGGCAAAATTCTAAGGTGACCTTTAATGAGCTTTGTATAATCCCTTTCCCTTGAGTATGAGGGGAATCAGTGCATATGTTTGTCACTCCTTTGATGGAACACTTTATATGGCAAAGGTGAGAGAATGTTTGTGCATGTAATGCAAGTCCCTAATCAGTTGACCTTGAATTATTCATATGGAAGATTATCCTGAGTTGGCCTGAACTAAGCAGGTGAGCCCTTTACAAGAGGGCTAGAGACCTTGCCTGAGATCAGAGAAGGTCCTACTGGTCTTGAAGAAGCACATTGCCATTAGCCTACTTCCAACAACCATACAAGCTTGAAAGAAGGCCCTAAGCTTAAGATGAGACCCCAGCCCTAGCCAACATCTGCCTTACAGGCTCTGAACAGAGGATGCACCGAGGCTCTGCCCAGACACCTGCCCCATGGAAATTACAAGATAACAAATGAGTGCTGTTTAAGCCACTGAGTTTGTGCTAATTTGTCATGCAGCAATAGAAAACTAATGGAGATGTTAAAGGATAATAATAAAGGAAGGAAAAGGCAACTTAGGACAGATAGAATAAGGTAGTTTCATTTCCAAACAAACAAAAATCGCCATTCTTATCCAGCTTCTTGGGTCTGTTTTGGGAAATCTTGCCAAAGTATTCATGGCTCCTAGCACTGAAGTTTTTCTTTTTCTTTTTTTTTCTCCTTTTTTTTTTTTTTTTTTGAGATAGAGTCTTGCTTTTTCACCCCTTTGTAGAATGCCAGGGCGTCATAGCTCACAGCAACCTCAAACTCTTGAGCTCAAGCGATTCTCTTGCCTCAGCCTCCCAAGTAGCTGGGACTACAGGCGCCTACCACAACGCCTGGCTACTTTTAGAGACAAGGTCTCACTCTGGCTCAGGCTGGTCTTGAACCTGTGGGCTCAGTTGATCCACCTGCCTCGGCCTCCAAAGTACTAGGATTACAGGCGTGAGCCACCATGCCCAGCCTAGCACCAAAGTTTTTCAAAGAACACAGGTAAGGTTTTTGTATTCTATGCCAATGGATTAATCATACCAAATGCTATGAATAAAAACCCAAATTCTTGGCTCGGCACCTGTAACTCTGCAGCTAGGGCTCGGGCCACATACACGGGGGCTAGCGGGTTCAAGCCCAGCCTGGGCCTGTCAAACAGCAATGACAACTACAACAAAAAAATAGCCAGGCATTGTGGCGGGTGTCTGTAGTTCCAGCTGCTTGGGAGGCTGAGGCAAGAGAATCACTTAAGCCCGAGAGTTTGAGGTTGCTGTGAGCTGTGATGTCACAGCACCCTACCAAGAGCAACATAGTGAGACTCTGTCTCAAAAAAAAATCCAAATTCTCATAAAGTACATGCAGCTGTCATTCAGTAAATGCAAGCAAATATGAAATAACTCAGCTATAAAGGAAGAGGACAGAGAAGGCGATTAGAAAGGCTGTTCTTTTCCCCCTTCAGAATGAAAAAAAAAAAAGATCTGTTAATACGTGATCATTATTTTTAAACTCTCACAATACAGACAGAATGAAAGAACACCCTTGTAGGAAAGTCAGTTTTAAGATGAAGACATCATTGAGAGGATGAACTGTTTTATATATGTGAAAGAGAGTAAAGGAACAGCTTGAGGCCCTGCACAGCGGCTAGGCCTGAGTCCCAGGTGGCCCCCACAGAAGCTGCGGTCATTGTCATCAAATGCACACACAAGCCCCTTAAATGTCCCAAATACCTTCTTGTTTGGGAAGAGATGATGTTTGTGATAGGAATGAAGTGAGTTGGTTGTCCCCAGAGAAGTGGGCACATATCAGACTCTTGCCAAGGCTGACCTCCATCTGGACTTCTTCCCGCCCACTCCCCAGTCTCTCCTGTCCAGGGCTGACTTGCTTTGTCACCCAGGCAGGCTGTGTGGCTACTCTAGGCTGGGTGAGTGCCCTCATAGAAGTCATCAAACCGGGTCTTTGAAACCACAGGCGTGTCATTTTGACTTTAGAAGGAGCAGAAAAGGAAGCTCCCTCTGAAGTGTGATTTAAGAGTTAAGGATAAAGCTCTTGGCTCAAAAATAGTTCAATGGCTCCCTTTCACTGTGCTCTAATTCGGCTATTAAAGATTCGTTTTGGGGGGATCTTGAAGGCTTTTCTGTTTTCAACAAGCCCTTAGTAAATACAAATATCCCTGGGAGACAGGATAGGGAGGTTAACACCTTAGAAAGGATTAGACAGAACCAGTAAAAGATAGTAAAAGAATAGCTGAAAGGTGGCAGGAAAGAGAGATAAAGGGCCAGTTTTCTGGAAGAGGTGGTGAGGGGACATCCTCTGTCTCTTTCAACACCTGGTATAACCTAAGGTGCCACTCCCAGTCAGCTGGGGCAGGCTGGTGGTGTGAAGCTGTCATGCAGACCAGGTCCTGGGCAAGGCTTGACTACCTGGGAGGAGCACTTGAAGGAGTCATTTTAAAATTCTGGACAATAAGCGAGCTTTCCAGCCCTAAGATTCAGCATTAAGATAATGCCAGTGACTACTTAAGTGTGGTTTGTAATACAAGATCATCTCCTTTAATTCTCACAAAATTCCCACGAGTATTTCCATTAAACAGACATATTTTAAAAGGCTCAGTTTAAGCTCGGTGCCGGTAGCCAAGCAGTTGGGGTGTCGGCCACATACACCGGGGCTGGTGGGTTCGAACCCAGTCTGGGGCTGCCAAACAACAATGATAATTACAACAACGACAAAAAATAGCCGGGCGTTGTGGTGAGCGCCTATAGTCCCAGCTACTTGGGAGGCTGAGGCAAGAGATTGCTTAAGCCCAAGAGTTTGAGGTTGCTGTGAGCTATGATGTTGCACCACTCTACCAAGGGCGACATAGTGAGACTCTGTCTCAAAAAAAAAAAAAAAAGACTCAGTTTAGTCCATGGTGGTATGAGGATCTCCACCTGAATCTCCACTGTTTCAGAGCCCGGCTAAGGCATAGTTGTCATCTAATATGGCTCATAGCAGAAAAATAGCACATACATAAATAGGAAACCTTCCCAATATGGCTTCCACCCCATCACTCAACACTGAGACAACATGGCTGAGGCTGACCTCATGGGCAGTAATTCCTATCTTCCTGAATCCCATGGACATTAAACATGAACACTTAAAGAAACAAAACATAGATAATTTTTGTTTTAAAGTGCAAATCATTCCAAAGTGTATAGAGTGAAAGTGAGTCTTTTCTTTGCCCATCCTCTACCCTACACCACTTTCTAAGCTATCATTGTTAACAGTTTGCTAGATATCCTTCCAGACATTTTTCTACACATTTATCTGTAGATAAGTCTAAATACTCAAATATACAAGTTTTTTTTTTTTCTTTTGAGACAGTCTTACTATGTCACCCTTGGTAGAGTGCTATGACATCACAGCTCACAGCAACCTCAAACTCTTGGGCTTAAGCGATTCTCTTGCCTCAGCCTCCCAAGTAGCTGCGATTACAGGGGCCCACCACAATACCCAGCTATTTTTTGTTGCAGTTGTCATTATTGTTCAGCTGGCCTGGGCCAGGTTGAACCCGCCAGCCTTGGTATATGTGGCTGGCGCCGTAATCACTGTGCTACGGGCACAAGCCAAATATACAAGTTTTAAATGTATACCATAGGATTTTTCTATACATATTGGTCAGTTACTTACTTTTTCACTTCGGTGTCTTGGGGAGCTTCCCATTTACCTAAATGTGTATCGTTCTTTGAATACTGCTGCCCAGTGTACAATTCAATAGTATGTGCCATAGTTTTCTTACTACTGAAGGATCTTTCTGTAATTAGCAGTTTTCAATTTTACAAACAATGCTGTAGTGAACAATACCATATTTGCAACACTTGCATGTGAGGGAATATTTCCCTAGGACAGATACCTGGAAGAGAAATTACTGGGTTAAATAGTATGTGTAGTTTATATATCTATATCTACATCTGCATCTATATCTATATATTTTTTTGAGACAAAATCTCACTTTGTTGCCCTTGGTAGAGTGCTGTGGCGTCACAGCTCACAGCAACCCCAAACTCCTAGGCTCAAGCGATTTCTTACCTCAGTCTCCTGAGTAGCAGAGACTGCAGGTGTCTGCCACAATGCTGGGCTGGTTTTTCTGTTTTTGGTAGAGACAGGGTCTCGCTTTTGCTCAGGCAAGTCATGAACCCCTGAGCTCAGGTAATCCACCTGCTTCGGCCTCCCAGAGCGCTAGGATTACAGGTGAGGTGTGAGCCACCACACCCGGCCTGTCGTTTATATTTGATAGATGTTGCTAAGAAAACCCAAATGCTGATACCATTACATTTCTACCAACAGGATGTGAGAGTAACACTTCCCCCAATCTTTGCCCATGCTGGGTGTTTTTAATCTTCAAAATCTTTATTGTCTGATAAGTAAACCTTGACACATTATTGTTGTAATTGGTATTTCCCTGATTATTACTGGTATTGAGCTATAGTTTTTTTTTTTTAAGTTCCTCACCTCATTTAATCTTTCAGCAATTGCTGACACTCTCCCTGAAGTACGTGTTTTCTTGGCTTCTGTGACCACGTGCACCATTCTGTCTTGGCTTTGCTTCTGTAACTCTGGCCACTCTGAAGAAGTCTCCAGTCCTGACTCCCCTTTCTTCCTTGGCTTTAAAATTGATGCTGCATAAGGCTTGGTCTTTGCCACTTCCTCCTTTCTCCCTAAACGCACAAGTCTCTCAAATGACATTCTTTCCCCAGACAGCCTCATTCAAACCCATTGAGGCTTCACATATTGTCTACACACCAATGATTCCCAAATTTTATCTCCATCCTACCCTCTCTTTATGCTTCAGACCTGTCTATTCCAAATCTCTACTTGGATGTCTCAAGAGCACCTTAAAACTGACCTCAAGAGCTTATTCCTCAATACCACTCCTTCTTCCAGGTTCTCAACTCAATGACTATGTCATCAACCTCTGGTTGCCCAACAAGAACCTCAGGAGTCACCCTGAATGGTCCCCTCACCATAACTCCAGTAACTGATCCATTCAAAACAAGGCCAGGCATGTTTGCTACAATATAGCCAAAATGATTTCAAAAAGTAAATCTGATTACCTCACTGCCCTGTACAAAGATAACAGCCACAAGTTGTTAAATACCGATGTTATTTATTGTTATCAACAAAATTATTTAGTTGTGGAAAGAAAGAAAAAGAAAGGAAGAGAAAAGAAAAAAGGAATAACTTAAATACTCAAAAATAACAAATTGGTTAAACACACTTAATGTACTGTGTAGGTATAAAAAGTAAGACTAGCTCTAGCAAATATTAAGGACCAGATAAATGCTATTATTTAAAAAGCTAGAGCAACGGTGTCTAATACAAATATGGTTGAAGCCTTACATATAATTTAAAATGTCTAGTAATCATGTTAAAAAGTAAAAAGAAATAGGTAAAATTAATTTTTGTCTTATTTAATTCAATATATACATATTATCATATCAACATGTAATCAATATAAAAATTAGTAGTATATCTTACATTCTTTTTTTTTTTTTTTTTGTAGAGACAGAGTCTCACTTTATGGCCCTCAGTAGAGTGCCATGGCCTCACACAGCTCACAGCAACCTCCTACTGCTGGGCTTAAGCGATTCTCTTGCCTCAGCCTCCCGAGTAGCTGGGACTACAGGCGCCCGCCACAACGCCCGGCTATTTTTTGGTTGCAGTTTGGCTGGGGCCGGGTTTGAACCCGCCACCCTCAGTATATGGGGCCGGCGCCCTACCGACTGAGCCACAGGCGCCACCCTCTTACATTCTTTTTACACACTAAGTTTTTAATCTCGGTGTGTACTTAGTACTTACAGCACATCTCAATTCAGATGCTAAATTTTCAAATACATATCTCTGAAGATTTTTAGATTGCACAAAATTTATGTTGAAAAATAGATTTACATACCTACATTGTTCCAAAATACTTAAACTTTTTCTAGTAACTGAACTGTACATTAATTAAAAGTAAATAAAATAAAAAATTAGTTTTTCAGTCATAGCAGCCACATTTCAAGTGGTAATTTGCCACTCATGGCTAGTGGCTACCATTTTGGAGACTTCAGTTCTAGAGAAAGGTTAAGATCGAAAGCTCGCTAAATCATATATAAACTGTGCATACATTATTATAAAAGTCCTTTAGGGCAGCACCTGTGGCTCAGTGAGTAGGGCACCGGCCCCATATGCTGAGGGTGGCGGGTTCGGACCCAGCCCCAGCCAAACTGCAACAGAAAAATAGCTGGGCATTGTGGCGGGCGCCTGTAGTCCCAGCTGCTCGGGAAGCTGAGGCAAGAGAATCGCGTAAGCCCAAGAGTTAGAGGTTGCTGTGAGCCGTGTGATGCCATGGCACTCTACCCGAGGGTGGTACAGTGAGACTCTGTCTCCACAAAAAAAAAAAAAAAAAAAAAGTCCTTTAAAGATAAAAATATTATAGTCCAACCTTTTTGGGAAATAAGTGACAAGTAAAATATTAGCAAGTTGAGTCAAGCAATATTTTAAAATAGTCATAAACAGGCTCGGCACCCATGTTCAGTGGTTAGGGCGCCAGCCACTTCCCCCGGGGCTGGTGGTTCGAACCCACACTGAGCCTGCTAAACCACAATGACAACTACAACAAAAAAATAGTGGGCTTTGCGGTGGGTGCCTGTAGTCCCGGCTACTTGTGAGGCTTAGGCAGAGAATCACTTAAACCCAAGAGTTTGAGGTTGCTATGAGCTGCGATGTCACAGCACTCTACTGAGGGCAGCATAGTGAGACTCTGTCTCAAAAAAAAAAAAAGTCATAAACAAATAGGATATATTTAAGAACTGCAAAAATGATCATTCCTGAGGTTTCCTATTGATATAAAAAATCACACTCATAACTGGCATTAAAAAATAAAATACATGTAGGCCAGGTGGGGTGCAGGGGAATTGCCCAAACTTATGAGTTCAAGAGTAGCCTGAGCAGGAGTGAGACCCCTCTCTAAAAATAGCTGGGCAATGTGGCTGGTGCCTGTAGTCCCAGCTACTCAGGAGGCTGAAGTGAGAGGATCGCTTGAGCCCAAGAGTGTTTGAGGTTGCTGTGAGCTATGATGCCACAGCACTCTACTGAGGTTAGTAAAAGAGTCTCAAATTTCCTCAGGACAGAGTCTCAAAAACAAACAACAAAAACCCTGTAAAATACTTAACAAAGATGTACAAGATATTGATAAAGAAACATTAAAACCTTGATAAAGGAGGCCCGGCCTGGTGGCTCACGCCTATAATCTTAACACTTTGGGAGACCGAGGTGGGTGTATATTGCCTGAGCTTACAGGTTCGAGACCTGCCTGAGCAAGAGCGAGACACTGTCTCTAAAAATAGCCAGGTATTGTGCCAGCACATGTAGTCCCAGCTACTTGGGAGGCTGAGACAAGAAAATTGCTTAATTTGAGCAGTATCAAAATCACTTGATTTTGACATGTATCTCAAACCCAAGAGTTTCAGGTTGCTGTGAGCTATGACACCACAGCACTCTACTAGGGGTGACAAAGTGAGATTCTGTCTCAAACAAACACACACGCACAAAGGCCTTGATAAAGGGCATAAAAGAAAACTTGAAAAATGGAAAGATAGACCCCATCAGCCAGGAAGGGAAGACAAAATATTGGCAAAGATGTGATGAATATTTTCTAAAATTAAAATTAATCTATACCTTTTTTTAAATTTTATTAATCTATACCTTTAATGTAAGCCCAGTCAAAGTGTTAAAAGAGAACATTTGTTGAGGAGACCAGATAAACTAATTCCTTTTTTTTTTTTTTTGAGACAGAGTCTCGAGCTCTTGCCCTGGGTAGAGTGCCGTGGGGTCACAGCTCACAGCAACCTCCCACTCTTGAGCTCAAGCGATTTTCTTGCCTCAGCCTCCCAAGTAGCTGGGACTACAGGTGCCTGCCACAAAGCCCGGCTATTTTTTGGTTATAGTTGTCATTGTTGTTTATTGGTGGGCCTGGGCTGGATTCGAACCCACTAGCTCAAGTGTATATGGCTGGCGCCTTAGTCGCTTGAGCTACAGGTGCCAAGCCAGCTAAACTAATTCTTATGTTTATCTAGAAGAATAAACAACTGAGAATATGCAAGAAAATAATGAAAAAGGATAACTCATTTTCCCTAATACAAAACCATAGTGATTTAAAACATTGTGGTATTGGCTGGGCACCTGTAGCTCAGTAGCTAGGGCACCAGCCACATACACCAGGGCTGGCGGTTCAAACCCAGCCCAGGCCTGCCAAACAACAATAACAGCAACAAAAAATAGCCAGGCGTTGTGGTGGGTGCTTGTAGCCCCAGCTACTTGGGAGGCTGAGGCAAGAGAATTGCTTAAGCCCAAGAGTTCGAGGTTGCTGTGAGCTATGACACCAATTAAACATTCTCCCCAGGGCGACCTAGTAAGACTCTGTCTCAAAAAAAAAAAAAAAAATTTGTGATATTGGAACAACAAAAGACAGATCAGTGAATATGGTCTATGTTGATGAATATGTATTCATATATATGCATAATGAAGATAGTATGCCATAGTGTTTCAACTTGGTGGAGAAAGTGTTGATTACTTAATAAAAGATATCAGTAATCATAGAATATTTTTAGGGGAAAAAGTAAGGTTATTTCAAACCACACCCCAAAATAAATTCCAGATAGTTTAAAGGTTTGTAAATTAAAACAAACAAAAACTTGAAAAGTTCAGAAAGATAATAATGGGATACATTTTAAGAGAATTAAAACAATGAGGAGGTTCTTTGGTAAGGTAGTACTAATCCATAAGTCACAGAGGAAATGATTGCCATGTTTAACTATTTTGGCAGACACTACTGGTTACCAACAAGTGAGATGCAAGTCGAAATCTACTGGGGTCTTCTGGGAAAGATTTTCCTCCCCATTGAAAATAATTGATCTAGGAAATGAAAAAAAAAATTTGTCTTTAGTCTATTTGTTTTTCTTCATCCTTCCTAATTGGAGTATGAGGATGTAGTATTTGGAGACGTGACAGTCCTTTTGTCTTATGGAGACATCGTCAACATACGGTGAATGGCAAATCTGAAAGATGTAAAGAGGCTGATGACATCTCTGAACCACTAAACCAATCCTGGGACCACCTCTGATCTTCAGGTTAATTAAACAGTTAATATGTTATGATTTAAGCCTCACTTTGTCACCTAGGGCTGATGCGAGTAAGTAAAAATAAAAACTTTCTACGGCAAAAGATACAATAAACTAAGTGAGAAAAAATAATTTCAACATGGTTGTCAAGGTTAATAGCTTAATATGGAAAGGACTTTTACTAACCAATAAGAAAAAAAGAATAGGCTCGGGGCCTGTAGTTCAAGCGGCTAAGGCTCCAGCCACATACACCTGAGCTGGCGGGTTTGAATCCAGCCCAGACCCGCCAAACAACAATGACGGCTGCAACCAAAAAGTAGCTGGGCGTTGTGGCAGGTGCCTGTAATCCCAGCTACTTGGGAGGCAGAGGCAGGAGAATTGCTTGAGCCCTGGAGTTGGAGGTTGCTGTGAGCTGTGCTGCCACGGCACTCTACCTAGGGTGACAGCTTGAGGCTCTGTCTCAAAAAAAAAAAAAAGAAAAGAAAAGAAAAAAATAATAAATAATAAAAATAGTCAAATAAAATAGTCAAAAAACATAAATATATAATTAATAAACTATATTCAACTGACAAAGATATAAAAAACATGCTTCAACCTCACTAATAATCAAAGACTTACTGATTGAAATAAAAACGAAATATCACTTTTTAGCCATCTTATTGGCACAGATAAAAAAGAGCAATAATGACCAGTGTTGAAGACTGCATGGCAAATCAGTTTCTTTCATACATGTTGGTGAAACATAAAGGGGTACAACTTTCTAGAGGGCCATTTATTAATATGATTCAAATTTTAAAAGATGTATCCTATTTTTCTGATCAATTTTCTGTCTAGGAACTTTTTCTAAGGGAGTAATCAGACTAGGTGGAGTGGTTCACATCTGTAATCTTAGCACTTTGGGAGGTCATGACAGGAGGATTTCTTGAGGCCAGCCTGAGAAATATTGCAAGATCCCATCTGTACAAAATATAGAAAAATTAGCTGGGCTTGGTGGAGCACACACCTGTAGTCCCAGCTATTCAGGAGGCTGAGGCAGGAGTATTGCCTGATTCCAGGAATTTGAGGTTGCAGTGAGCGATGATGATGCCACTGCACTCTAGTCTTAGGCAACAGAATGAAACTCTGTCTCAAAAAAAGAAAAGGAGGAAGGGGGAGATGGATGGAGGGAGGGTAACTGGTGGGACCACACCTATGGTGCATCTTACAAGGGTACATGTGAAACTTACTAAATGTAGAATATAAATGTCTTACCACAATAACTAAGAAAATGCCAGGAAGACTATGTTAACCAGTGTGATGAAAATATTTCAAATTGTATATAAAACCAGTGCATGGTGCCCCATGATTGCATTAATGTATACAGCTATGATTTAATAAAAAAAATAAATTAAAAAAATTTTTCCATAAAAGCACATTTTGCCTATATATTGCAGACACACACATTTATACACACACACATATGCACAGGCCATCAACTCTGGAAACTCAGGTAATACTTTTTTTTTTTTTAACAGATCAAACCTCCATGATTACTTCTGGGGTGTCTTAAAGATGCATATTTATTCAGAGAAAATCTTAGACACAAACCATCTGAAGCAAAGAATCACTGATGTTGATGTGCAGGGGTTGAGGCAAAGACTGCTTTAATGTACCACATTCATTGCAATTTTGCAAAGTGCATTGAACTCTGCTTTGTTAACGAGGAACAACATATTAAACATATCCTATTAATGCCATTGTGTACATCATATGCTGTATTATAATATCAATAAATCATTATTATATACCATAAAAAAGAAAAAAGGAAGTAATCAGACATGTGATAAAGATCTATATGTAATGATGCTCAGTACAATTATTGTACCTTACAATAATTAAAAATTGAAAAAATAGTGAAAATTGAAACATGCTTCCAACAGTAGGTGATATATGAAATTCTATGCAGTCGTTAAGGATGATGCATTATGTATCTTGACATGGGAAGATATTCATGATCTAGTAATAAGTAGGAAAACAGATCATAAAACACCATGCATGAGAATTCTGTCTATAGAAATGTATATTTACATAAGCATAAAAACTTGAAATGGTTTTAAAAATAATAATGATTATCTTTAAGAAGTGGAATTATGGGCTCAGCGCCTGTGGCTCAAGTGGCTAAGGCCCCAGCCACATACACCTGAGCTGGCGAGTTCAAATCCAGCCTGGGCCCGCCAAACAACAATGACGGCTGCAACCCAAAAAATAGTCAGGCGTTGTGGTGGGAGCCTGTGGTCCCAGCTACTGGGGAGGTGGAGGCAGGAGAATCTCTTGAGCCCAGGAGTTGGAGGTTGCTGTGAGCTGTGATGCCACAGCACTCTACCCAGGGCGACAGCTTGAGGCTCTGTCTCACAAAATAAAAAAAAAAGTGGAATTATGAAGGAATCAATTTCTCTGTATTGTATACATCAGAAAAACGAAATTGATTCCAGTTTAGAAAATAAAGTTGTACACCAAAATATTAACAGTAGTTATCTCTTGAGGGGACAGGGTATGGTGGGAATTTAAATGATTTTTATTTTATTGGTCATACTTCGTTATTAAAAAAAGTTAAAGATGGGCAGCGCCTGTGGCTCAAGGAGTAGGGCACCGGCCCCATATGCCGGAGGTAGCGGGTTCAAACCCAGCCCTGGCCAAAAAAAAAAAAAAAAAAAACCGCAAAAAAAGTTAAAGATGGCTTGGTGCCTGTGGCTCAAGCGGCTAAGGCACCAGCCACGTACACCTGAGCTGACAAGTTTGAATCCAGCCCAGGCCTGCCAAACAACAATGACGGCTGTAACCAAAAATAGCCGGGCGTTGTGGCGGGCACCTGTAGTCCCAGCTACTTGGGAGGCTAAGGCAAGAGAATCGCTTGAGCCCAGGAGTTGGAGGTTGCTGTGACCTGTAATGTCACGACACTCTACCCAGGGCAAAAGCTTGAAGCTCTTGCCTCAAAAAAAAAAAGTTAAAGATATTTGTATTCCTTCTACAAAAAAGTAAAAAACAAAAGAATGAAAGAGAAAAAGAAGAGAAAGAAAGACAGAAGGGGAGAAAGAAGGAAGGAAGAAAGGAAAAAGGAAGGAAGGAAGGAAAGAAGGAAGGAAGAAGGCAGGCTAACTTGGACCAAGCCCTCTTGAAGGTTGGCTAGAATCCTGAGAAGCGTACAAGATGTGTGTTGATTTGATGACATTAAATAGAAATCCCGATATTTATTCAACTTTTTGGTCTTTTGTCCTACCACAAAGGATTTGAGGCAACTCAAAACATATGATGAAACAGCACATTACAAATAAAGAGAAAATATCAGGATCAAGGAAAATAGAGATGTACCCGAGAGACAAGACGGAGGGAAAGTAAGTATATACTGAAGAAAGTTGAGCTGCAAGGTGAACTCCCTCCAAGACAGCACAGTCTTGGGGTTCTGCAGAATCTGGGCTTCTGCACAGGGTGAGCCTAGGACGAGGATAATAGGGTAGATACATTGATGGTGTCCATTCAACCCATAATGACTCCTTTTTTCTTGCCTCCAAAAGAGAGCTCACAGGATCACAGCTGACTATGCTAATTGGGTCAGAGAGTCTCTCCCTCCTAGACATTCCAATCCGGGTGTGAGAGCTGCCCTGCCCGCAGTCTGGCTGGCCACTTGGGGTGGCCACAGAAAGCTGAGCACACTTCTTAGTTGGGGCCTTAGAGCCCAATTCCATTTTGTGAGGCTCCTGGTGCATTAAGAAATAAAGGAACAAGGTTACAAAAACGATAGTGTATTTTTAATGTTTATATTGAACAAATTAATGCTTTTAACACCAAAAAATATAGTGCCACAAAAATGTTCTGTTCACAGGATAATTACAGGATTTATTAAAAATATTAATTCATGGTGCACTACAGGCGGTGTGGTCCAGAGCCAAAGGGGCCTGTGCCAAACTCCTGCTCCCCTCCTGCCACATGCCCCGGAGCCTGGAGACTCTGGGTAGAGCAGGCCAGAGGAGGAAACTCCAGTGCAGCTGGCAGCAGGCAAACAAGCGTGAGGAGCTGCTGCTTCTGATTTTCCACCACTTTCCAGGGCTTGATTCCAAAGCCTTCTGAGGTCCACTGTCCTGATCCTGCAGCATACCCTCCCTGATGTCTTCCAACAAGGAGTCCCTCCTTCACTGAGTCCACTTGACACTGGCAAAAAAACTTTGCCTGAGGGCAGCGCCTGTGGCTCAATGAGTAGAGCGCTGGCCCCATATACTGAGGGTGGCGGGTTCAAATCCGGCCCTGGCCAAACTGCAACAAAAAAGTAGCCAGGTGTTGTGGTGGGTGCCTGTAGTCCCAGCTACTTGGGAGGCTGAGGCAAGAGAGTCACCCAAGCCCAAGAGCTAGAGGTTGCTGTGGGCTGTGATGCCATAGCACTCTACCGAGGGCGACAAGGTGAGACTCTGTCACTGAAAAAAAAAGAACTTTGCCTCAAAAAAGCTGCAGACATCCCAGACTCTTATTTTTTTACAGGCAGTGTGTTTTTCCACTTGGGACCAGTTCCCCTCCCAGGGAGAAAGCAAATTTTCAGCTTTCATGGCCCTAGTCTGCAGTGAGTTCATGCATATTCTCCCAAGGTGGAGGAGGATTGTTTAAAAGATGCTGAGTGGCAGAGAGAAGAATGTCACCTCAACATCTCTCCGCCAAGCCTGGAGAGGTTTGGCTGAGTCTCAAGGATGTAGGTTCAGACAAGGGCAGGTCTGGCTGCCTTACTGTGAGCTGGAGTCGTCTTCCTGGAGCTATAGAATTTTGGGGAGCCTTGGGGTCCTCATTCACAGCCTCTCCTAGAGTGGGTTTGTCTGAAAACTGGCTTCTGAGGTGGGGAAAAGAAGGTGAGGTGAGATATTTATCTCCTAAACAGATTCTTGGCTGACTCTGCTTCCTGGAGAAATAGAATAGTAGTCGCTGGTTACACTTAGTGATCTCATTCCCGTGGTGCCTAGAGTGAACCTCAAATAATGCAGACACACAGTAGCTGTCTTTGGTCTCTACTGATGCCTGCAAGACACAGACTTTGTCCAGGTTACTCCCCAGATCACCAAGAGGCACCAACATGGGTCAGAAAGACTAAGAGGTCAGTTCCAGGAGATAATTCTGGGACTTGCTTCCCCTCCCATTGTTAATCTGAATTTATTCATGTAGCCACAAAATATTTCCTGAGCACTTACTTTGTGCTAGGCTCACTTTAGGTGCTGGGAATATAGGGGTAATGAACAACACAGATAAAGCCCCTTCTCTCCTCGAACTTAGTTCTTTCCATCCACCTTTCACCCCCTCCCCAAATACATATAAAATAAAAACACAGAAACTTAAGAGAGAATTGGGTTCCATTTTCTCTAACTCATTAAAGAATACCAAGCACATCATTTCAGAGAGAGAGTCTAGTCAGAAAACTTCCAGTTTTGTGGTAGTCTCCCAGGATAAGGGGCCCATTTTTACCATTCCTCGTTCAAAAATCTCATGTCCTGGGGCAGCGCCTGTGGCTCAGTCGGTAAGGCGCCGGCCCCATATACCGAGGGTGGCGGGTTCAAACCCGGCCCCAGCCAAACTGCAACCAAAAAATAGCCGGGCGTTGTGGCGGGCGCCTGTAGTCCCAGCTACTTGGGAGGCTGAGGCAAGAGAATTGCTTAAGTCCAGGAGTTGGAGGTTGCTGTGAGCTGTGTGAGGCCATGGCACTCTACCGAGGGCAATAAAGTGAGACTCTGTCTCTACAAAAAAAAAAAAAAATCTCATGTCCCCCAGTCAATGCACGCACACACACACACATATATGTTACTCATACTGTTTATATTCGTTGCATGTACGGCTGGAGAGCCTCGAAGTCTGCCTCCCACATTATACAGAATGGATTGGCAGCTGGGACTGAAGGCAATAGAAATAAGCTATTGATCAAGGGTTAGGAAAGTACTGCCACTAGGATCCTGTGATGCTTGCAAGCTGAGGGCAGTAGTAAAGTGCTACACAAATGCAATAACATTTATAACCCGAGGGCAAGTACTTTGTACATGAAAAGAAAAAGCTGATCCTCTGTTTAATTCTTTCTCCTCCTTGGGCTGGGCTGGCCTGTGACACGTGTATACACAGGAGCCTAAGCAGGGTCACCTAGGATAGGCTGGCTTCTTACTCTTCCTGGTAAGTGATCAGGTCTCTCTCTGTCCCATGTTGGTGCCTTCGGGGGTTCTGGAGACCAAGCTGTACATTGTAAGCTTCTCTGGGAGAGGCAGAGAAGCAGCCATGCTTACCATGTTGAGAGGCCAAATAATGCCTTGGCCCCATGGGTCTTGCTGTGTTTGCATTGTGGATGTTGCCTGATCCTGTTGGGAGCTGAACTTTTCACTTGTATGGAACCTGGAAATCACTCTTTAGAGCTCTATTCTGTGACATTTGTGAAAGGGAGAAGTCCTATTTTAGGGAGAAATAAATGGAAGAGAGAGACAGCCCTGAAATAAATGGAAAAGAGACAGCCCTAACACAAAACAGTAAATGCACCATGATGACCGGCCCCAAGTAAGCCAGCTTTTTTCCCCAAAAGTCACAGACCAGTGCTTCCTAGCATGTGTCCCCAGGAACATCAGTCCTATAAGATACTCCATAAAAGTGAGGCTATATAATTTAAAATAAATTGGGAAAAGGCATCGTTTTGGAGATTCCCATTACGTTTTTGCAATGTAAGGGCTCTGAGAAGTCCTGCTGTAAAGAGTAAAAGTTTAACTTTAAAAAGTAGTTTAACTTTTCTTAACAGCAGCTCCCAGATTTACTTGACTGCCAGACTGTCTCCTCTTGTAAAATTTCTTTCAACCTTTCTATTTTTATTACCTAGTGCCTATTAACAACATACTTTGGGAAAAGCTCCCAGTGTACTTATAGTAGGATTCAACATTTTGCCTGCCATGTATTATATGCCTTCATGTGTAAGACACTTTACATGGATTATTTCTAATCACTGTAACAACTCTGCAAGTATTATTATCCTCTTCCCATTTCACATCCTATCCTATCCTTATTTCACAGATGAGAAAAATGAAGCTAAGAGTGAATAAGTTATCTGTCCACCCCACTCAACTAAGCAGTAACTTAGTGAAGATTCTAACCCAGGGCTTTCTAACTCCCAAACTACATTTCCATCATACCATATATTTTCCTACACAAGAAGGAGACTGATTTCTCTTTCTGCCAAAGAGAAGGTGAGTTGCTCTTGTTTGGGGAGCCTGGTCTCAGGATCCGTTCATTCTTCTCAAAGCCTTGCCTGATTCATCTCAGCCTAGCAGTACCCAGTACTTCCTTCCTCGTGGCTCGTGGGAGTTCCCATTACAAGCACAATCTGAATCTAAGTAGCCACGGGCAGGAATCCCAGTTTTACCATTTACTATTTATGTGACCCTGGGTAATTTACTTAACCCCTCTGTACCTCAGTTTTCTTATCTATAAAATTTTAAACATGTACAAAACATCTGGCCCAGAATGCTTAATAAATGGCAGTTGTTATTTTTACTGTTAATGATTAACCGGAAGTCTTCATGGGGAAAAAAAACCACTCCTTAGGATAATTTATAGGGATCCCTGCTTTAAATCCACCAACTATCCTGGTATGATGAAATACAGATATTTAAAGATGAAAAAAACCAAAGCCCGTTAAGTCAGTGACTTTTTTCAAGTGTACAACTAGCTAATACTAGAACTGGGACCTAGATTCCCACTTCACAGAAATTTAAGACACCCGGATGTGTCAAAAAACTAAATGCACCTGAGAAAGCAGAGACATTTAGATTTAAAGCTTTGGGAACTATTTCCAATTGTGATAAGTTTATAATTTCTCTGAAATTGTAAGTTTGGTAACATAAAAAATGAAAACTTTCATGTAAAATATTAGCCCAAAACACACCTTTATTTTGAGAGCCCAATTTTAAACATCAGAAACAGAACCCACTAATATTGCCTACTGTCCTATTTTGTTTGTTTGTTCTGGTTATTCACAATTACTCGGGCCAAAACGTTTTTCTATAGAACAACAGTTTTGTAAATTGACTTAGGTTTCAATAACACATGGATATAAGATTTCTGCGTGAATGTTGTCATACTCTCGGTTGGTTTTTCTCTGTGATCTTTTTGGTTCTGCCTAAGCTGCTGAGGCGAGGACACTCCAGGATGAAATGAGCTGTCTTTAGGCACAGTTAGTCACAAAGCTTAGGTCTGAGCATTTCAACTTGGAATAGATCTGTTCTCATCAACCCACTGACGTTTATCAAAGGAAATGTAATATTCATCCAGATTGGAATTGGAATGAGTTTTTCTTTTCTATTAGATGAACAGCGACAACACAATGTACTTAGAAAAATAATAAGTTTCTGCTTATGCTAATTGAGGAACTAGTATTAAAATAAAGTGTTTGTGGCTCAGAAACTCATAAAACCTGCACCTTCAGAGAGTCAAAACGTCCCCAAGTGGCTATTGGAAAATGCTTCTTGTTTTTAAATTTTTACTCTCGATAGATTAGGAGAACATAACGTTTCAGAGCTGTGCTTCTTTGTGTTACCTCCACATCCACCAATGCAATTCTTTTTTTTTTTTTTGTAGAGACAGAGTCTCACTTTATGGCCCTCTGTAGAGTGCCGTGGCCTCACACAGCTCACAACAACCTCCAACTCCTGGGCTTAAGCGATTCTCTTGCCTCAGCCTCCCGAGCAGCTGGGACTACAGGCGCCCGCCACAACGCCTGGCTATTTTTTGGTTGCAGTTTGGCCGGGGCCGGGTTTGAACCCGCCACCCTGAGGTATATGGGGCCGGCGCCTTACCGACTGAGCCACAGGTGCCGCCCCACCAATGCAATTCTTATCCCAATCCCCCAACCCACCATTACCTCGAGTTTTGTTCACCAACCCAGATGCTGGGATGGTAGAAGGAGTGTTATTTTAAATTAAATTTTAATTTTAATTATTGACTCTTTCTTTTCACTTATAGCACCAGTTTTCAGTAAATTTGGTCATTTTCAACTTCTATCTCATCAGTTCTCTGCAATTCATGAGAAGTCTGGCATGTCCATTTTGCAGATGGGGATACTGTAGACTGTACCCTTCTCATCTCATCAACATCACACTGCTGATGGGATTTGGTTTATTTACATAATGAAGTGTAAAACACAAATGATCACTGTTTAGCACTGGGACAAGGCTTTCATCAAAGAGGTATATAGCTACAGACAAATTGCTTTGAGTCTAAAGATTTTGAGTTCTGAGAACCTTGAAAACCCTTGTTATTTAAATAGTTCTAACATTTCTAAGAGGAAATAATATCCCATTTTAGAGATGAAGAAAATGAAGCTAAAAAGAAAGTAATTGGCTGGACTTAAAATGAGGAAATCAAATCTAGGCCTTCTGCTTCTCTGATCCCACCACTTTGGGGTGTGGTTCTCCACAGGTTCTAGCTTGAAAGTGCATGGCTGGTTAGTTTAACATTAACGGGTGTCAGGTTCATCCAAAGAGTATGGCCTCAGTATGTAAATTATTCAGCAATGAAGTTGATGCAACTATTTATAAGTCATAAATCAGTTATAAACTCAGAAATATGAGAAGATGTCTCTAAATAGAGGCAATTGTTACCCATCCAGAGCTTAGTTTAAATATGCAGGGCTGAAGCTGGGCATAATTTCATATCTGTGCCCTTTGCATTGGACTTTGGAGAAATGAATGGGATAGGTGTATTAATTATAGCAAGACATTGGGGCTGGGTTCAGGTATGACAAAATAGATTTCTATCTTGGGCCAACTCCAAACAACTGGTAATGGCTGCCTGATGTACTGTGTTGAGAAGGATTCTGAGGCTAAACTTAAGATGCAGGAAAACCACAGATCACAGATTTGCCATCCGCTGTTTGGTTATTTCACATCCTTTATTCAACAGCAAGAGATGTTTCATGAAAGTGAGAATACAGGGTCACATTTATTCACCATAATTGTCCTGCTGAATCTTATATGCTATTATATCTCCTGCAACCAATCAAGGAAGGAGGAACCAAATTGCCTCCTTTCAAAGATTCTTAAAGCAATGATAAGTCATTTACAAGATTGAGAAAATGAAAAAGAAAGAAGAGAGTCCCAAAGATCCAGCTGTGTCAAATCAGGGTACTGGCTGGATTTGGGGGAGCTCCTTATTGCCATCATCCAAAGGGGGATACTTCTGTGCCACGCTGAGGTTCTGAGACCCAGTATGCCCCCATCTTTTCTTCTTCAGCGCTGTAGTATCTCTTTCTCTCATCTGGTATTCAGGTGATTCAAGTACACACTTACATCTTATTTTCATGCGAGGGAAAGCCAGGCCTAAAGGCATACATTTGAGGTCATTCATAAGCTATAAGGTTCTTCAGTCCTTTGGCCTTGGATAAAGCCCTAATCGAGTCCCCCTCCTTTAGTGCACAGGCCTTTCAAGACTCTGACCCTTGGGATTCTGATTCCTGTGGCTGCTGCTTCTCTCTTTCCTCTTTCTAGGCCCACATCAAACAAACAATCACTCTTAGACCTTACTCTGGTCTCTGAAAAAAATCAGGTCATGTCCTGTTTGGATGCTAGGCACACCCCTAGCTTTCTGTTCAGAACTGCACTATCTTCACAGCTATCTGGTTCATCACCCTGCCTGCCACCTCCACTCATTGCTTGCCTTTTCCACAGATCTACCCTTCTTGCTGGTGTGTGTCCTAGGGCTTCGTAACAGCACCCTTTAGTTATTCTATCTAGCTCTCCTGCTCTCAAACACCCCCCCTTTTCTTTCTTTCTCTAAAATCATTCTTGAGATCTCCATATTCTTCTTATCATTCCTTGGGGCATCATCCTTTATGGATGATAATGTACTTTTATTGAGAGCTTATTTGCCAGACTCACCAGACCTTTACAAGTGTCATTTCATTTAATCCAAACAACAACCCTGTTATTCTCCCCATTTAACAAATGAAAAGACTGAGGCACTTGCCATAGATTGTCCAAGATCATAAATCAAGTGGCAGGTGGAGCTATGTCTTTGCAATCTTATTCCAATTTTATTATTTTGCAATCTCTCCATTTGACAATGCAACATACATTTGCATATCAAAGGCAGTTGCTATCTTGTCTGGGAATCTCCACTACCTTCTTTCAAATTCATGATAGTTCTCTTTTATTCTTAATGATAAAATATATCTTTATTACAGAATTCTCTAACCTTCAAAAACACTGATGATTACATAAGTGTGTTCACTTTGTGAAAATTTATCAAAATGCATGATTTGCGATTTGTTTATTGTACTTCAATTAAAAAGTTTATGGAAAAGATACTTTTGGATCCCTTTATTTATGTTTCAACTTAGAAAACACCACCTGCATCCCATTTTAGGACTGCAGTGTGATTTGCCAATGATTCTGGGGAAGGTGAATGTTGCAACAGCATATCTAGTCATATTCAAATGTTTAGGACTGGACAAACAGTGTGTTAGCTGGACATGCTATGCCTGACCCCAGGTGCTTTATATGATACAGAGGTTGTAAAAAACTTATCAGAACATCATTTCAATGAAGGGAGAACCTTATATTATTGTAAGAATCCAGTGTTCTGATTTAACTTGGAAAATAGAAGGTTGCACACTGCAGTTTAATGCTTCTTTCACTTAGTTGGAATTTTGGATGTAACATATTTAAAACAGGGTTTTCCTCAAATAGGTGTACTAATTAGTTTTTCGAGTTTCCAGGTTTTAATGCTCACAGAAAAGAAAGAATAACAACAAAATGATATATATTTGTGCAATGTGATGACAGTTTACCAAAGGTCCAAAATAATATTATCAAGCATGTACAATACACATTATCTCATTTAACATCCATAACAAGGCTATAAAGTCATATGATTATTTCTGCCTTAAAGTCATATGATTATTTCTGCCTTTTGCACATAACAAAACTGTAGCTTACAATAGTGTATCATTTGTTCAAAGTCAACCCTGGACTGTATGATTACAGTTTTCCTGATTACAGTTTTCCTAATTCCTCACAAGTAAGCCCTGCTACTTCTCATTAACAACTCAGACCCTCACAACAATCCAGTGGGTTAAGTATTATTGTTTTCCCCACTTGGGAAAAGGAAATAGGCCCAGAGAGATAAAATGTTTAGCTGGACATCTGTAGATCCCAGACCCAAGCTGGGGTTCTCAGACTCCAGAGCTGGTAACACCTTCCGCTAGACAACACCATTGCACATGCCTACAATATAATTTATTTATGTTGAGAATAGATATCAAAGACTAGATATCGAAAGCGGAAATAATGTTCTTTCAACATCTCCAGTCTGCAAAAATCTCCCTGTGATACTTTTAGCAGTTTAACAGCTAAAAGGTAGCCATTTCTACAGCTCTAATTGCAGCCATTTTAGCTTTAACAAGAACAGATCCAGCCCAGGTCCCTAATCTCCATCACTTAGTTTTTGGAAAAGTTATCAGGATCTGCTTCATGAGTCTCATAAATGCACACAAAAATCTATCCATGGTGTTTGATCTAGTTTCCCTACACCCCAACCCAGGTGTAATTTTATACTTGATTCCCTCCTAACCCTACTCTCACGCTATACACACAGGGGATGTTTGGCAATGTCTGGAGATATTTTTGGTTGTCATATTGTCCGGGGTCTGATATTGGCAGCTAGTGGAGGTGGGCCAAGGATGCTACTGAACATCCTACAATGCCCCCATAACAAAAACAGCATCTGACCCCAAATGTCAATAGCACAGAGTTTGAGGAGGGAGTCCTGTTTTATTTAATTCTATTAAACACACACATATATGAAATTGCTTAAAATTAAATGGACCTTGGAGATTATGACAAAGTAATAAAATTGAAGGTATTCTCTTGAGAACAGACAGTTTATCCACCAATATTTGTTTATTTACAAGTTGTAGTTGACCCATTTCCAATTACGATTTTGGCCTACCATCAATGCACACACCAGACAGTTAAAGAGAGGATTTAAAAAAAAAAATCCAAAAATCTTTGAGATGATGGGGAGAAAGTACATTCAACTTATGCTAGTCACTAGGGATTTTTCTGACATAATTCTTTAAAAATCCCGTTGATATGTCTTCTCTACTTATTAAAGCACTTGGTTGGTACAAGCCACATTTTCATTTATTTCAGCCCAACAAGAACTAGAAAAGAAGGCCTGATGAATTTCAATCTTTACTTCCCTGTTGCATTGAAAAAGTAGAACCTCAGCTCTTCAGAGTTCAAATATTCCTTAGGCTGACCTTTTAAGAGATAATGAGGTTACTTTTCAGCCTGGAGCAGAAAAAAGGATAGTGGTTGAGGGAAGTGGGAAGTGGGGCCAGGTTGGATGAGAAAGGTGTCAATTTATCCTTTCCAGGGGATTTTATTACCTTGTTTGAAATACTGTCAAATTCCAGAACATTAGAGATAATCATATACAAATACGATCCCTTAATATCCTTGGGTGTGGGTGTGTGCTACGCTACTATAAAACTAGAAAATTTAGAAGAAGTTTCTTTATTCCTTCTCTATTACAGTATGGAAAGCCTTTGTATAATATCATAATATATAATGTCTTTTTTATACTTTTTCTATATTATAGTGTTTCTACATTAGATTCATAGTCCTTACAGGGAGTTAGGTTAGCTCTTTTATCATTTTGGATGACATTTTACATTATCCAGTAAAATCCCAATATTAATTAAACACTTTAAATATATCAAATAAAAATTATTCAAATTCTGATGTCTTTGTACCAAAAAATTTTTATTAATGTGATAAGATAAATGTAAAAAACAGAAACCATAAAAATAGCAGAAGAAAATACTAAGTATTTTTCTGATCTTGGAGTTTGGATGACCTCTTAAAGCTTGGAATAAAAGCAGGAAAATATAAGAAAACACTGACAGATTTGACTACTTTTACAAAAATTAAAACCGCATACCTGATATTTTTAATAACATTCGAAATTTAAGTTTTACCTTTGTTCAACAGGGTTTAAAGATAATTAAATGGATGGGTGGGAGAACTAGATGGTAGGAGAGCCATTCATGTCTAAAAAGTGAATGATTTACCTCAAAGCAGTTTTTGATGGTAAACTTTCAATTTTCAGCTTATTTCTGAGATTTTCCACTAACTTATACTATAATAATCTTTTTGTTCCTTTAGCACTTAAGGCCATTTAGTTCTTATAACAATTGCATAAGATATTGGGTTTGTTACATATATGAGAAACACCAGGGTTCAGAAAACCTAGGTGTTTTGTCTAACATCACACAGCCAATGTGTGCCTAGTGAGTGCCTGGTGTCAGGCACAGAAAGATGCTGAGATTTTGGCAAAGACCCACCAAAATTTACCACAATGCCAGCCTTACAATCTTCAATTAACCCAAGGCTCCCTGATGTCACATCTGCACTGTTAAGATATTTGGGATGTCCCCTGTTCACCTTTTCCAGAGTTACGGTAACTCAGAAAACGAATTTGAGGGCATCAGGGAAAGATGTGTTATGCAGTCCTGTATGACCAGGCACTGTACAAAACAGTTTACATGAGTTATTTATTTTTTTTGAGACAGAGTCTCAAGCTGTTGCCCTGGGTAGAATGCCGTGGCATCACAGCTCACAGCAACCTCGAACTCTTGGGCTCAAGCGATTCTCTTGCCTCAGCCTCCCAAGTAGCTGGGACTACAGGCACCCGCCACAACGCCTGCTATTTTTTTGTTGCAGTTGTCATTGTTGTTTTAGCTGGCCCCAGCCGGGTTTGAACCTGAGAGCCTTGGTGTATGTGGCTGGCACCCTACCCACTGAGCTACAGGTGCTACCCTACATGAGATAATTTCATTTAATTTTCTCAACAGCCCTACAAAGTACATACTAATACTTGCACTTTATAAGATAGGAAAAATGAGATGCTGAGAAGTAACTTGCTCAAAATGTGTTAGTTGAAAAGGAATGGTACTTCTTACTTAGGTATCGGAATCCAGTGTGCATGACTCCACTCCTCTTTGCCATTTAGAGTAAAGAAGAGTATAGAAATGGAAATGTGGCCTGTGAAAGAATCATAAGCCAGAGAATTCTTTTCCATAATGTTTGGTAGTTACAGGAGGGTGAAACACTCCTAAATTCAGTAAAAATATTTTAAGTAAAGTGTAAATATCTGGAAAATGACTTTGCATGACATTTTTTTCTTTTTTTTCTGAGACAAGTTCTCACTCTGTTGCCCAGGCTGGAGTGCAGTGGCATCATCTTATCTCGCTACAACCTCAAATTCCTGGGCTTAAGCAATCCTTTTGCCTCAGTCTCCTGAGTACCTGGGATTATAGGTGTACTCCACTACCTCCATCTAATTTTTTATGTTTAATAAAGACAGGGTCTTGTGTCTCATTTTGCTCAGGCTGGTCTCAAACTCCTGACCTCAAGAGATCCTCCTTCCCTAGCCTCCCAGAGTGTTAGGATTATACACATAAGCCACTGTGCCCAGCCCATTTTTTAATTGCTGTACAAATATCTTAACAACCATTACCATCTGGTATAAGAAGTTCATTGGCTAGGCAAGTTTAGGCAGGGATTGGCAAATGACAGCCCATGGGCACAATCTTGTCTATTGCCAGGTTTTTAATATTTTTTAATGGTTGAAAAAAATCAAAAGAATATTTCATGACATGTGAAAAATACATAAAATTCAGGCTCCATGCCTGTAGCACAGTGGTTACGGTGCCAGCAACTGGCAGTGAGGCTGACGGGTTCAAACCCGGCCCAGGCCTGCTAAACAACGACAACTGCAACAACAAAATAGTTGGGCCTTGTGGCAGATGCCTCTAGTCCCAGCTACTGGGGAGGCTGAGGCAAAAGAATTGCTTAAGCCCAAGAGTTTGAGGTCGCTGTGAGCGGTGATGTCATAGCACTCTACCAAGGTCGTACTGAAACTCTGTCTCCAAAAAAACCCCCATAAAATTCAAATGTCAAGGCCCATAAATATTTACATATTGTCTTAGGGATGCTTTTGTGTTACACCACAGAGTTGAGAAGTTGTGTGTGTGCAAAGTCTAAGATATTTACTATCTGGGTTTTTACGGAAAACATTTGCTGACCCCCATGCTGTAGCATTTATGTAATTTGAGGTTCTGGAATATTTTTATGAAGTTCTGAAAAAAATTTAACTTTTTTTTCAGAAAAAACACTAAGGCAGTCTTCCATTGAAAAAATGTTGACAGCTGCTTCCGATGAACTGAAATGAGACCAATAGGTTACGATTGGAGTGACTTAGTCCATCAGTTTGAAAGGCTCCTTTCCTCTTTCAGTTTAAATTTAAATACATCCGAGTTATCTCAAGATGGTAAAGCTGGGTCTTAACTATGCAACTTGTTTTGTTACTCATTTTGACTGCGTTATGGGTTGAGGTTCACAACATTATGAGTGCATCCAGCCTTCTCGAATCATTTATAGAAGTTTTCATTTTGTTCTCAAACTCTCATACTTCCTCTGTTGTGAATTTTTAATATAAAGCTCATTCTACTAATGAGACAGTAAATAAAGCCAACATGTAAATAAAGCCCATACATTTTTTTAAAGAAATCAGAATTTTTAAAAAATTCCTTTTTCTTGAGAAGCTAAACTTAATTTTGCAAGTCACAGAAGTAAGAAAATGCCTTCATATCCAGTGATCTCAAAGCACCTCTGATGAAAATATATACCAAGGTAAAGAACGTCTATTTATTTTTAAATACTATTCTTGGAGGAAATACTATTTAATGGAAAAGATGTCACTAGTAACAAATAAAAGTCCAAGGGTATTTCTGGTTCTGCGAATGACTCACTTTGACTTTGGGCAAATCATCTTACCACTGTTGCTCTTTATCTGCAAAAACTGGACTTCATGCCTATGAGAGTTGCATGGCTAATCAATGCCTGGGAAATGCGTAGTGGCAGATGCTAGAAAAGTGCTGAGCCTTAAAAACAAAACCACCCCCCCCCCATTTGTATTCAGTTGAGGTTGGGGTTTTTTGTTATTTAACATTCGAAGGCCAACACTATGTTAAGTCCAGCGTGCTGCACAGAACAGATAATACCACTGTCCAGTAGGGATTTTATTTTTTAAATCTAAGATTTTTTACTTTTTTTTTTTTTACCTTTATTGTGGCTGGAGATTATTTTAGAATCCAGTAATACATCTATACAAAAACGTTAAGCTTTAAGTTTAAAACTTATCGATTTAAAAATCTAAATACCCCCCCCACCAAGAAATCTCTCAAAACAAGAATTCTTCTGATGTTTTTTCTTCCCTGCAGTTCTCCATGTTACAGTCCTTGGAGGTTGAATAGGCATAAAATACTTTGACTAATAAAATATGACAAACCGCCGGATTATACGTGGCCGATTCCCAGTGATTGCCCTGCTACACAAAGCAGAAAAGTAAATGCCATCATCCCCCTTAGAACAAAAGAACTTAGGAATAAAAAACATGGAGAGGGGGGGAAAAAACGCCAATAAATAAAGGTGAGCAAAGGACCCCCGTCCCCCGCCCCTCCCCGAAGCGAGTGTGGGACTAAGTACGGCTAATAAAGTGGTTCAAGGATAGTTATTTGGAAAGGGGGCGGGGTGGCGAGGGGAGGGAGCGGGCGAGCGGCGGCCGGGGATTGCATGTTGCATTTGACTTGAGGTTGCATCTTTCTCCTGTTGCCTGGACCACGCTCCCCCATTGCAGTGCTTCCCCATTGCTTCTCCTCGTTCCTGTCCTCTCGGCTTTCCCCCTCCCCTTAAAACTGCTGTTGCACTGGAGGGAGTTAGGGCCGCTCCGGAGCTCCTTTGCAGCTCCCGCCGGCGGGAGGGGGAGTTAGGCTCGGACCGCGGAGTTGGGGGGGCCGCATCGGGCCCCGGCCTCGCCTCGGCTGCGGCTGCATAGGAGCCGAGCTGCAGCGGTGCACGGGCCCATGATTGCGGCGGCTCCAGAGTTTGGCCGCCGCCACTCCGTGCTCAGCCCCATCACCGCCGCCGCCGCCACTGTACTGGAGTTTGGCGGCTGCTGCCCTACTTCACTCTAGTTTAGTTTCACTCACTTTACATCCGGGTTTTTTCCCTAGGCAATGGGGGCCGCAGCACACCCCGTTCCTTAGGCAAAGTGAAATAAATTCGCCGCACCGACACGTCAAGTAGTCCGCCCGCCCGAGCGCCGCCGCGGGTCCCCGCCGCCGCCCCGCCGCCCCCGGGGGGAGCCCGCACGTCCTGAGAGCCGCGGGCAGAGGCACGGGGGCCCTGGGCTAGACGCCGAGCACTCCGCCCGGCGGTCCCCTCCCTCCCCGCCGAGCCCCTCTCCCCCGGCGCCTCCGCTCCTCCCTCCCTCGTCCCCGCTTTCCCAGCCCCAGTCCCTCTCGCCCGGCTCTCGGGAGCGGCGGGGGCGCGCACGGCGGCGGCGGCGGCGGGCCGGCGGGGCCGCGCGGCGGGCTCCCGCGCGGGCGAGTGTGTCTGGGCCTGGGCGGAGGGATCCCCGGGCTAAGGCGGCGGAGGTGCTGCGGCCCGGGGCCGGGTGGTGAATGGGCTGGTGGTGCTCGCTGCTGCTGCTGAGAGGAGGAGGAGGAGGATGAAGAGTTGGGCTTGTTTGTCTCCCACAGTTTCTCTCCTGCTGCTCTGATTCCCCCCTCCCTATTCCGGCCCGAGGCCTGAGTGTGTCTCTCCTGGAGGAGGAGGATCCAGTTCCTCCCCCCACCCCCCTCCTCCCCGCCCCCCCCTTTGCCTGGGGAAGAGGAGGAAAGAAACAGCCCAGAGAGAGAGGAGAGAGTGAGTGAGTGAGGGAGAGAGGGAGAGGAGAGGAGGAGGAGGAGAAGGAGGAGGAGGAGGAGGAGGGAGAAGGGAACAACCTACCATCTTAATACACTAATATCTAAAAAGTGCGAGAGGCCCAGAGCAGCAGCAGAAGCAGCAGCAGCAGCTCCAGCTTCTTCCCTCCCTCCCCATGAAGAAGAGTTCCCTCCTCCTCCTCCTCCTGCTTCTCCTGCTCAGAGTTCCTGCCTCCAGCTGCCAGGGGGGACAGCCAGCCAGCAGCAGGAGGGTGCAGTATCCCAGCTTTTCCATTCTCTCTTCTCCTCACTCTTCTCTCTTTTCTGGAGTAGCTCTATTTCTCCTCCCTCTCCCTTCCCCCTCTCCCTCTGTCTTGTCTCTGGTGTTTGTCTCTGGGAGGAACTGGGGCTGCTTGCTTAGAGTTTGTTGTGGGGAGAGGTAGGGGGAGGGGAGGGGTGTGTGGGAGGGAGGAGGGAAAGGGGGGTGTTCTCGTCAGGACCCCTCAGTCAACTTGAGATTTGAGCAATAACTTCCCCTTCGGGGCGCCCCCCTGTGTGCCCTTCTTATTCCTCCCCCCCTAAAAAAAAGACAATGGGAAAACCGTGTCTCCCCCCTTCTTCCCCTCTGCCCTCCACCCCTCCCCAGGATAAATTGGAAGTAAGTTTACGAGCAGCCTCGGGAGCCTGGGCGCTGAGTGCTGGGCCGGAGCTGGTGACAGAGGCGGCGTGCCGGGGGTGGCTGGAGGGGGCGTCACATTGTCCCGGCTGGGGGCCGCGGGCGGGGGCGGGGGGCGCGGAACCTCGCCCGCCCTTACGGCTCTCCCTCGGCTCTGGGATGGCACCCTTGGCTCTTTTACCCCCCTACCCCACCCCGGGATGCTGTCGGGGGAAGTTTTTATTATGATTATTTATTTATTTAAAAAAATTTTTTTTGGAAAACCATCTTGTTTGGAGACTGAGGGATCTGGATTAAAAAAAAAAAAAAAAGCTGCGGCTGCTGACGCTGCCGGGCCCAAGTGTGTGTGTGTGTGTGTTGGTGCATTTGTCTTGGGTGGCCGGAGCAGCGTTGGGGGAAATTCCGCTTATTCTTCTTCTTCTGCAACTTGTTATTCCGGAGAGTCTGCCTGCACCCCTCACCCCGGGGCCGGCCCTCCCTCATTTGCCCCCGCCGCTGGCGGCCGCAGGGCGCCCCCGGGACCCCGCGCTGGCCGGGGCGGACAGGCCGCTCGGAGAGGGGCCGCGGCCGCCCCTCCCCCGCCCGCGCCCCCGCCGGGGGGAGGGGCGCGCGGAGTGGGACTCTTTCCGTTTGGTCCAGCCCCGCCGTGCACGCAGTTCCCAACACTTCTCGTCATCTTCTCTTTGGTCTCTTTATTCTGCTGAGCGGTGCTGTTAGGATTTCTTTTTTTTCCCCTGACCACGTTCGCGATGGTGGGTAGCAGCAAGGTGGCCCTGGTAGGGGAGGGGTTGATATCGAGATTGGGCACCGGGGGAAAATGTCTCTTTTCAACTTTGTCGCTGGTTTGCACCCCCGGTGAAGGCCACAGGCCGGTTGTGGGGTGCAGATGTGCTGAGAGTGATTTCTAAGTAGTTGAGTTGTTGAGATGAGGGCACGACTGCTAATGGTAGGCAGGTTTTGTTTTCATTGGTGAATCTGGTGTCATCATATTCCGGTCATATGTTGAAATATTCTTTGTTTAGGTCTTGAAGTAGAGGATCTCACTCTGCACGTCCACATTGTGTTGTTTTTAAATGATGTCTTCAGGAGTATGGATTTCTAGAATTTCAAATGTGAGTTAAGGTCCGGGCGTATGTGGGCCTCAGCACTGGCCTTGACAGTGAACTTTGTGGCTGTGTTTCGGATTTCAAAGATTTGCCCCATAGCTAGGGTGCAAGTTGTGCATTTTCCTTACTAGTCAGTGTCAGGAACATAGAAGCTGGAGCTGGGGAAGTTAGAGAGAGAAAGAACATTTGTGTATTAATAATTGATAGCTGAATATTAGAATCAGATTAATTTGGGTTGATGAAAGTTTTTTTTTTTTTTTTTTAAAGCAATTGTGCACTCTAGGAAGGAAGCCTTTTCATAGGCACACTTCATAAGGGTTCTTTAGGGTGAGGGGCAGGAATATCTCCTTTTTATGAGGATACTCATCAACATCTGTAGCTTTATTGAGGCCTAGTAAGGGTACTGAAGTTGGGGCTAAAACATGTAAACATAGTTTTCAGTGTTTATGTTATTTGTTTATATCTGATAGTCACTCACGTTTGAGCAGTAGAAATAAATAGGTCAGCTTTTCTTTGGGATTCTGAAGACGAGCCCCCTCCTCCCTATTTTAAGTTTCACAATTTACTTGGTTTACAGCATTGTTGGAAATTGTTACTACATTTTTACTGGGAATACTATTCATTTTAATTTTGGTAAGTTCCTTATTTTCTTTTGTCTTTGTGTATATGTAATCTATACTGTGGGCTTCAAATTAGTTTATTAGGGGCCATTAAAAAGAATGAAAAATGCATTTTGAAATCCCAGGACATTAATTTTGATAGCAAAGAGGAAATTTTTGTGTGCAGTTACATGGAAGTTTATCAAAAAAATTTCTGTACTTAAAACTTCTGTTGATATCCTTAAGTGAAGGGAATAATAATAGTGCAGAAAATTCTCAAAACACAAACATCTGGCTAACATGTTAAAAATATCCAGGTTTTTTTTTTTTTAACATCAGTCTTTTGCTTTTTGGTAACAATATTTGCATTTTGACTGGCATTGCTTGGCTGCTTGGAAGAAAATCTTTTGCTTGAGTGTTCTTGAAGGCTTTTACTGTTAGTTTTAAGATAATTTTGCCAGGCATTTTGCACTTTGGACTCAGGCAAGTCTTTATGGAACTGGAATAGTTATCAGACACCAACCTATGCTAATTTTTATTTTTAAGAGGTGTAAGTGATGGACGGGGTCCTATTTCTTTTAGCTTTCAAGAGTCCATCCTTTTTTCGGTTCAATTGTCTGGAAGGAGCTGCCTCTGAAATCTTCTTCTGCTTACATGAAGATCTCTAAATGCTATCCAGCAGGAGGTGCTACAGCAAGATAAAGGAAATTTTTGATTTTAAGGGTCTTACTATTTATTACAGCTTTACTTAGTTTCACCTAAGCAACAGGATTAACATCTTAAAGTTCCAGAAAGATTTTGAGTAAGTCCATTTAAAAATTTCATTCATAAATTAGGTCTGTTATTTGAAAGTGAAATCTCTGACTGCACTTTACCCATACAGTACTATAAAAAGTAGACTTAATGTGGATAGTTTAAGGATACTGGACTCAGGTCAGATACAGGGCATTGTTAGAATTACTCTATTTTAAAGGGGAATTAGTCTTGTATTGATAATAGGAGTGTTGAATACATATTTTAGGAAATTGTGATTGCTACAAATAAAAGTGGTTGATATGATTTACGACTTCAAGCTTTGTGATATCTCTGTAATAGTAATACAAATAGAATATAGAGTAATTGAGATGTTGTATGGAAAAAATTTTAGACTTAACTTTTTTTCTGATATACTCAGCTTTATAAGTACATACAGTTGTACGTAAGTTGGCTTCCCAAGAACCAAATTCTTGAGCTATAAGTAAAGTTTTATCTGTTATAGGTCATTGCTGATATGTCAATTAGTAACACTTAACCAATAACTGCAGAAAGATGAAAGTAGCTATTTTAACAGTGTCAGAGCATTTACTGCAGATGGTCCTTTGAAACTCAGTTAAGTATTAGGTGAATTGATTATCACTGGAAATATGCTACTGTGGTTGCTTATAAAGTTTCATATCAAAGTTGTAAAAACTTAGGAATGTTAGAGAATGTGATGAACTTGCTTTGAATTTTGTCTATTTTTTAGGCAAAAAAATCATACTTTTTTCTCAGTAAGATCAAATGAGATAATACATGTAACAGTTCTTGGTAAATTGTCAGAATCCATGCAGATAAGCTGTTAAGATGGGTAACTAATTAATACATGGACAGAAGCTTCTTGTCTTAAAATGCTAACTTTTCCCACATCAGTTAGGAAATTAGTGCATTAAAAGTGCCCCTGGACACTTTATTAATTTTTGTTTTTTAAATACTGCTATAGTTACTGAAAATATATTCGTTAAAGTTTTGAAGCTTTGTTTAACAAATGATGCCTAGTCAGTTTCCCATAGTTAAAAAGAAAAAAAAAGATTGTTTTTCCTTTGCAAGATGCTGTGAAATGTGTATCCCCTATTAAAAGTTTTTCTTCATTTCTCCATCGATGGGATAGTAGTTGATGTTGGTGGGTATCTAAGTTCCGGGATTTTTCTATAGATTTTTTTTTATTCATACACAGAGTAACAGATGTCACCGTTAATATTTTGATTGTTTTGATTGACTCTGCTGACTTTCTGAAAAATTCTTAATGACGAAAGCTTTCAGGCTTATTGCACAGTGAAAAAGATGCCTATCTGTATGGATTAGTATTTAATATATGTGTGTATCATTTTTGTTTGTCTGTATTAGAAGGATGCATGAGGAAATGACTATTCAAATCTGGAGGAGCACACTGAAATATTTTTATGTAGCAATAACCTGAAAGTTTAAAGTTATGGCTTTCTTAATAGACTCCGCTCACAAATTTAGAATAAAAATTTAAAAAAATACAGATAATTTGGAAACCTTGTGTTTATGAGCAAATCCAAAAATGTAGTATCTTAGAAGTGACTGTTCTTTGTGATATATCCCCAATTAGAAAGTAAATGTAGAAACTTGCTTCTGCGAAGGGTGACAGAAACATTTAGCTGTTGAAGTAAAAATGAAACTTCTCAGTGGTAGTATTAACTTTTTTATCCCACAGACAGTGAATATTGAAGCTTTTTGTGAAGAAATACTGAAGTTAAGGTTATATTAATGTGCTTTTAAATTTTGTATCTTAGTATTTTATTGCTGAAGCCTTTTGTATTTAATTACTATTCAAAGGGATTAAAGTTTTAGGTTTCTGACCTTTGACAGAACTCTTTTATATCTATATTCAGAACTGATTTCTTAAAACATGTTTGAATTTTCATGTTATTTTGTGCTGGGAAATATTCATGATTTATGTTGACTTCTGAGGAACTTTTGTACGTGGGCTTTTGTAGGCCTAAGACTGCTTTAGGCTCATAGCAGTACATTTTGAATACATTAACTTTACCAGGTGAATATTTTTGCTGCTTTGGAAATTTTTTAAAGAAGTCATATTTTAACACTGTATTAAATATATTGTAGATAATTATTTCTTAAATAGGATATGATTTTCCTCTTTGTATGTTTTGTGTGTATATATGGCCGTACTATTTTGTAGGCTATCATAATTCTTACCTGCATGTTATATTTTTGAATAGTTATCTTTGGTGAAAAAGTTGAAGTAGACTTTTATGAATAACTTTCCTATTACTGGTCTATCAGTTCAGTCTGAAGCTGGGGTAATGGTGAACTGTTCTCTTGTAGAGCTTGTATGTGAGGTTCAGTTATCCTTTGGGGTTTTAAATAGCAACTTTTTTACACCAGAGGCTTGTGTGGCAGTTTACTGTCCGCTTTTTTCTTCTAATAACTCTGCAAGTCTTCCTCCTCCCCCTGCCTTTTATTATTATTATTACATTAAAAAGAGTGAGCGGATCTCAGTTGAAGGAAACTATTCTTTCCTATATTTTGGAATCACCTATGAAAATATTTTTTGCTTTTTTAAATAGACAAGAAAGTGAAACAGTAAGATGGAGATAGGAAAGGGATGGGGCCTAACAGGTTGATGATCTAGGCTTTATTTTGACTCTGTTTGTGGGCCTAGGGGGAAAAAAACTTAAACACAGAAGCCAAAAAGATGGGTTTTGTTTTATTGTTTTGGCTGCATTGAGAATACAAACTGTCAGTACTTGAGGAGAAGGAGCAGCAGAAAGGAATTGATTTTTTTTCTGCTGCAGATCCAAGTATTGTTAACCATGTGCATCTCTAAAGCAGCATACTTGCAAATCAAACAGTAGTTGATTCTTTTGCTCAATTAACAGAACCCTAAACTGCTTTTAAAAAAAAATTTAAGTACCAAAAACTTTGGGGTAATAATAATAATTTCCTGATAAAAGTGGGTGATAGTAACCATGGCAACTGCTGTCTTTGGCCTTATGGACAGTATGTTGTATTGATGAAGCTTCAGATCCTTTAGTAGGTTGTCACTTATATGGTGAAATGTAGTAGCATGTGTTGCAGGTGATTTTTAGATGGATTGTGTTAAATTTGTGTGCCAGCTTATCTTTCCTTGTTAGGAATTTCTTGGACTATATTCCACAGCATGTTTGTGAAGGTGCTGTTGCCTGAAAATAACCCACCACCTGTGTTAGGCCTCCTAATGCAGATTGCATTGAGTTCTTTCCCAGCCTCCTTCCACAGTCTTGCAGAAAATCAGTGTGTATAGCAACTGTATATACATAAATTACAGCTCAAACTTATCAGCTTGTGTTAAGACATGTTGTTGATAGCCTAAAAAACGTTTTTGTGTTTTTAGAATAGGTTAATGGGCCTATACTTGGAATGTTCTTTTTCTAAGTGTTCTTTCCAGAAGAGAGAGAGAGTGTGTGTAGAGAATTAGGGGTGAGAATTGGATGGCATAAATACAGAATAAGACTTGTCAGAAGAACTTCAATTTTTTGTTTGTTTATGGGATGGTGTGTGTATTATTATAAAAATGTATTTCCTAGTTGACAGTACTGAAATATGGAAAATTTTACTTGTGAGAATTTTCTTCAAGAAAAATTATAAAGTATGTCTTGAATAACTGTTAAAAGGAAACCTGTTAAAATAATTAAAACATTTTGGGGAAGTGGTTTAGAGAATGTCAAAATGGATCCAACCAAACTTTAAAAATTTGTTTTAAAAATTGAATTTTCTGTCATGTCAAATCTTGTTAATCATTTTGTATATGCTTATTGTCTATGTTTTTCCTAATGTGAAAATGTTGATCTAAATCTTAATTGATACTTTTCCCAGTATGTGCTAGAGAACACATGTGCCAGAGCCGAGAACAAATGAGATCTAAATTTGCCTAGACCTTGATAATAAGATCCAGTCAAATGATGCTAGATTGTTCAGACTTTTTGAAACTTGCTGTGATAGGGTAAAGTGGTTTACTTACTACAAGTCCCAGGATGCATTGCAGCTTTCGCTTAATTTCAGATTAGAGCATTGCATGCTGGGACCTGTAGTTGATGTGAACAGCACAGGGAGCCTTTTCCTCTTGTCTACTCCATTTTATATACTGCTTCCCAAGCCTTTAAGAACTTTCTGCTAAGTAAAGTTTGATTATTAATACTATGATTATTATGCTGATGAAATTCTAAAGTGAGTCTTCAGAAACAAACTAGTATTTTAGTTTACCATAAATTACTTTGTATTTTTTGTCAGACACTGTAAGATTTACATGTAAGATAACATGTATGTGTGTGTATATATATAAACTTAGCAATTGTAAATTATTTTTATGTATGTGATGATACAGGTCTCTTTATAATTATAGCCTCATTGATTGCTACTGTGGGCATTAGAAGCCTCTTATTGTCAGTCCTGATATATATGGTGTTCCTTGTTTGTTTTTTTTTAAATGGAGCAGTTATTATGTAGTTAAAGTTGGATGGGAGGTTTTTTGTACCAGTATTTAATTTTGGAGTTCTGTTATTCTTCTGTAATAATTGTCAACATCTTGAATATCATACCTCTAACTGGAATATCTGAAAATCAACGTTTTAGAAAATTGTAATACTCAGAGATACAGGCTGAGGGGCAGAGAAAAGTGAGATTTTCCTAATAATTTATGTTTTTATTTGTAACATTTAAATTTACGTCTTCGTGAAGGAGTCTACTGCTTTATTAACTATTATCAGAGAGTTTTTGCAGAGGGATTAAATGTTAAAATCTGTGACAATGCTTGGCACATCATAAGGGCTCAGTAAATGTTTGGAATTAAGAGCAGCAGCAATAGTTAACTGTTATTAGAAAAAAATAGCATGCTTGACATTTTTCTTCTTTTTGCATTATAGTTTGATCCCAAGCTCAGCTGTTCTAAGAAGACCTTAAGACTTTTTTCTTATGGTAATGATGTGGCAATTCCTTAGAATGTTTTGCTGTACTTACCGTGCCTTTGCACCTTAGTTTCTCCCTGAGTCATATATGCTCAAAGTCAGACAACCAGCTAACAGCAGAATTTTGACAGGAATTCAGCTCTCCCCATCTAGTAATTGTAGCCCCTGAAGTTTGGTTGACTTCAGAAAGTTTGAAAGATAATGAAAATTTCTTTGTTTGCAAGGTTTTCACTGGTAGAATATCCAAACTAATTGATTAATGAAAATAAAATGCTGCAGAAACGCTCCTTGTGTTACAGTGTCTGTAACCTTGGAAGAATTCTGTTGTGTTTAGAAGCATGTACCAAACTATCAACTGCAGTTCACAGTGTTACAGGATTGATGCATTGAAGGACAGTAAACAGAATCCGTGGGTTATACTTACTAATAAAATGTTAGGCTCAAAAAACTTAAGTCTTTACATTAATTTTCTCTGTTAGGACACTGACTTCTTTTAGGTTCTTGAACTTGTAGGATATTTTTATTTGCATGGTTTGTTACTTTTAGCTGTTTGAGATAGGAAAGGAAAGCTGTTTGAGATATATGTGGCTTAGTTTGAATGTATGCAGAATCAGAAAGTGTCTTTCTTACGTGCTTGGTCAATATCTATTCCATCTTTTTCCCTTATGGGGAGTTCTAGGATTATTGTTGCTTAGGGCTGCTATGTTTACTTAAGAAACTCTGCCTTGGGCGGCACCTGTGGCTCAAGGAGTAAGGTGCCAGCCCCATATACCAGAGGTGGCGGGTTCAAACCTGGCCCCACCAAAAACTGCAAAAAAAAAATAAAAAAAAAACTTTGCATTTAGTAGTATTTCTTTAAGTACTTATTTATACAACAAACCAATCTGCTATAATAATACTAGCCTTTTTCCTACTTCATGGTGTCATTTAAAAATTTGTTAGTGTGTATATTAGACATTAATAAATAGGTTCTTTACGACACATTAAACATTTATGGAATCTGGTCTGATGTACTTCATAAGTTGTTTTATTTATTTTACATCAGTTTGTCTTTGCAAGATGTAATATTGAAGTGAAGAATTTAATAGTTACAAAGAAGTTAAATACAAAAACCTAAGTATAAGGAGAAAAAATGGTCTTTGGCATTTAATGGGCTGATATGGAAGATACCATGTTTGGATGAATTTTCCTTTTGTATATTTTATTATTATACATAGTCCTCTAATTCTTGAAATCCTAAAATTGGAAATAAGGAGAGTAAAACTGGGCAGTTTTGTGTATTCACTGTAGAGACCTCTGCCACACCTGAACTGTGGAGCACAGACCAATGTGAAGAAAAAAGTTGTCATGGTGTCAGAAGAGTTGGCCATAAGTCCAGTCTTGTAGCTTTAGCACTACACGTAATAAACAGTATTGTTGATAACAACAGATAACCCTAAGGTGCAAAACCTACTCTTAACTTGATAAACATTTAAAATCTATGTCCATGTCATTTCTTCAAAATGTATTAGAAGAAATTTAATAAATTTTATTTCTTTGTGTTTCCTGTCACTTAACTGTACATTATTGGGAAAGTCTTCCTTGCTGGGCTTTAGTTTTCCCAGTGGTAAAATGGGGATAATAATAAGAGCCTGCTTCATTATGCTATTAAAAAGATTAGATGAGATAATACTTAAATAGTGTAAGTTGAATTTTAACCACTAATAAGAGGCTGGATTGTAAGGTATTCGTCTATGTCATGTTAATAATATTGAATTGTAAAATTTTAAGTGCATAAATTAGAATAAAAATAACCCCCAAAATAAGTGATTCACCTTGCCCCCAATAAACAAATTTTTTTTTTAAGATAGAGTCTCACTTCAGCAAATAAGCAAGTTCTTAATGTATATAGTTCTTGAGAATATATATGATAACATTTGCGTGTGTATTATCACATAGGTATCATGAATGTACTGGTGTATTGTTACAGGATTGAAAAATTTGAATTTTGAGTGTTCATGTTGATGAATTTTAATTTTTAAAATACAAACATTTTATTTATGTATTAATATGCAGGCTTACATAAATACATATGTGTTTTTGGAGAAACGACATATGCATTTTGAGGAAATGACATGGATATAGATTTTAAATGTTTATCAAGTTAAGAGTAGGTTTTGTACCTTAGGGCTATCTGTTGTTATCAATAATACTGTTTATTATGTGTAGTGCTAAGGCTTTTTACACATAGGATCTCACTTAATTTTAATCCTTACAGCAATATTCTGAGGATTTACTATTATTATCCTACCTCCATTTTACAAGTGAGGAAGCAGAGGTTTCCTTTTGGGATTACATAGGTAACAAATACAACCTGGATTCAAGCCTAGATTTGAGTCCTGAGCCTCTGCTCTTTTAAGTGTCCACAGTGCTTTACCAAACTATGTAATTCCCATAGAAACCTAGAAAATGAATTACTAAAGAAGTTTTCAATTTACTGAAATGGCTACAGCCATGATGTGTCATTCTGAGACTTGTTTCATGTTGATTTTCGTTGGGTTGGGTTCAGGGTTTTAGGAATAGTAAGCACTGGAATAGAATGGAAGAGAAGGCTTTTGGAACAGTGCCTGTTTTGTTCATCATGTATGCCCATTGCCAAGCACAGTGCCTAGCATGGGGGACTAGATGTACATAAGTAATATCTATTTCTTAAAGATTGGAAGTTGGGCACTTTAGCATATAGGTTATTTTATAAATTTTATTAGGTGCAGATTGTTTGCATTCACTGTTCCCATCAGTTCTTACGTAACTTTATATTTTAGACTGTGTCCTTTTTTGGATAAGGATAAGTGAAAGGATAAGTGTCCTTTTTTGAGACAGAATCTCAAGCTATCACCCTGGATAGAGAGCTGTGGTGTCATAGCTCACAGCAACCTCAAACTCTTGAGCGCAAGCGATCCTCCTGCCTCAGGTTTTCTGTTTTTAGTAGAGACGAGGTCTCGCTTTTGCTCAGGCTGGTCTGGAACTCAGGAGCTCAAGCTGTCCACCCACTTCAGCCTCCCAGAGTGCTAGGATTACAGGCGTAAGCCACTGTGCCTGGCGCGAGTGTCCTTTCTTTTAAGAAATACTACAAAAGCAGTGCAACTGAGTTGTGAAAGTCAGTAGGGACTTAGCAACATAGATTTGTATATAGTAAAAAATTAGTCTTCCCATTCCCATCCTGCTTTTAAACTTTTCTTGTGTGGTTATGTACGTGTAATCTATATAGGCATTTTTTAAGAAGTAGAAGTATACCATAATACTCTATTGAAGTTTTTTTTTTTTTTTTTTTAGGTGACTATTTTCAAAACTTGCTTGTTATTGAACATAGGGCTCACGTGGGAATGGGAGTAAGATTGGAGGAAGAGAGGTAGGTAAGATACAGTGCCCTAGACCGATTGTTACATATGAGGCAGAAAGCATTTTAAATTCTTTTTATTTGTACCTGATGCCTTAGAAATGGTCATTGTTATTTTTAAAACTTAAAAAAAAATTCATTTAAAATGACAATATTGTTTTCTGTCCTGTCCAAGGAATTTAATTTAGGAGGTGTCATTTCAGAGTTAAATTCTACTAGTTTATTCTGGTAGCTACTTAGAGAGCAATTGTGTTTTTTCTTTTCTTTTCTTTTTATTTATTTTTTGAAATAGAGTCTCAAGCTATTGCCCTAGGCAGAGCGCTGTGGCATCACAGCTCACAGCAAGCAACCTCAAATACTTGGGCTTAAGCAATTCTCTTGCCTCAGCCTCCCAAGTAGCTGGGACTACAGATTCCCTCCACAATGCCCGGCTGTTTTTTTGTTGCAGTTGTCATTGTCGTTTTTAGCTGGCCTGGGTCAGGTTCGAACCTGCCAGCCTTGGTGTATGTGGCCCTACCACTGAGCTACGGGCGCCGCCCCAGTTGTGTTTTTAGATAACTTTTTAAGAGCTAGTAGTCTCAGTTCTTGTTAGACCTACTATGGCAGGGTCTTTGTTCGGAACTGACCGAATGTTAGGAAGCATTCATTCACTCAACATTTTCAAAATAAAGTAAGGTTTTAAAACCAAGATAATACTTGTAATATTTTATTTATTATTATTATTATTATTATTTACCCCAAACCATCTTTTATTACGCATTTTAACCACCAAGAGACCAAGGGCAGGCTGGGGTGCCCCTAGGCATAGTACTGTAGGTTGGCTTTCTTCTTGGCTTGCACCTCAGGATGCCCTCCATGTACTCCTCGTGGGTGATTTCCGTGGCACCTCTGCGCAGTGCGATCAATGCCCACCTCCACACACACAGCTTTGCACTGGGCCCCATTGAAATCATCTGTGCAGTGGGCCAGCTCCTCATAGTTCATGTCAGGACTATGTTCATCTTCTGGGAGTGGATCTGCATGATTCTCCCCCCGACCTCCTCATTAGGCATTGGGAACTCGATCTTGTGGTCCAGACGGCCTGAGCAGAGCAGGGAAGGGTCCAGGATATCCACCCTTTTAGTGGCTGCAATTACCTTTACTTGTGTGTTAGTCTGGAAGCCATCCTGTTGGTTCATAAGCTCTAGCATTGTCCTTTGTACCTCCCGGTGCCCTGCCTTCTCACTGTCAAAGCACTTGGTGCCAATGGTATCCAGCTCATCGATGAAAATAATTGATGGGAGCTTTCTCCTTGGCCAAGGTGAAGGCGTCCCAGACCCCTTGACCAATGAACATCTGTACTAGCTGGGGGCCAACGAGCTTTAGGAATGTGACCTTAGTCTGTGCAGCACAGGCCTGGGTCAACAGGGTCTTCCTACCTGTACCTTTGTACATCAGCACCCCCTTTGGAGGCTGGATCTCCAAGTTCTCAAATTTCTCCTTGTGGTTCATTGGCAAGACAATGACCTCTACCAGCTCCTGGATCTGCTTGTCTAAGCCCCCGATGTCACTATATTGCTCTGTGGCCCTTTCATCCACTTCCATGGCCTTCACCTGTGAGTCAGACTCTGTGGGCAGGGGCTCCAGGATCAGATACGAGTCTTTGTTCACACCTACCAGGTCTCCTGGCTTCAGCTTTTCAGCATCCACCAACCCCATCACAGGCAGGAAGTATGTCTGTCGTGTAGAGGTGTTGATCACTGCACATTTGCCCTTCCTCTGGGAGTCCAGGTCAATATTAGCATCATCCTCCTCTTGGTCATTTGGATCAACATCTAGTAGCTCGAAAATGTTGGAGACAAGGTATGGCAGGATCTTTGTTCATTTTGATTTTCTCACTGTTCTCTTTGATCTTGTCCTTCATGGCTTGGAGTTCATTAGTGACTTGTAACACTTCCCTCTTCATGATCTTGATTTCACTGTCCAGCAGCTGTGTGTGCTGGATAATCTCTTCTGTGGACATCTTGAGCACCTCCTTCCCAATTCCATCCTGCTCAGCCTCATCCCACAGGGTCACCATCTTCTCCTGTCGAGTCCGTAGATTTTAGTTAATAGAAATCTAAACTAGTACTGCTTAATCAGCATATAAAGATACCCTGCACAGGAATGAGTCCTAGTTGTTGCATTTTCATTGGAATAGTGTGGGCTAACCTCACCTCTGTCACCTATCCTTACTCCATCACTGTTGAATGCTATACTGGTAACCTAGTATTTTTTTTGCAGTTTTTGGCCAGGGCTGGGTTTGAACCCACCACCTCCGGCATATGGGGCCCTCTCCCTACTCCTTTGAGCCACAGGTGCTGCCTGGTAACCTAGTATTTTTTAAGCCAGTTAAAAAAAAAGATAAAATTGTCTCAGAGCCCATAGCTCAGTGAGTAGGGCATTGGCCACGTACACCAAGGCTGGCAGGTTCAAGCCTGGGTCAAGCCTGCTAAACAACAATGACAACTACAACCAAAAAATAGTCGGGCATTGTGGTAGGCACCTGTAGTCCCAGCTACTTTGGAGGCTGAGGCAAGAGAATTGCTTAAGCCCAAGAGTTTGAGGTTGCTGTGAGCTGTGATGCCACTGCATTCTACTGAGGGCAACAACTTGAAACTCTGTCTCAAAAAAAAAAAATAAAAAAGTATTTGCTATTTATTTTTCTGGCATATTTTATATTTCCATATTTCTTTTATATTTAAAAAGACAAGTTCTTATAATTTACATTAAATAGAAGTCTTGATTCTAGCTTTGAGAGTTTTACCTTGTTGCTGAGGTTGTTAGTCATAATTCATTGTAATTCGTAAATATTTTTATTACATAAGTAATAATGTTTCTTGTTATAGAAGTTTTAAAAAATGTCTTTCTAATCCTAGAATTCACTTTTTGCCTCTAAGTTGTTTTATGTTTCTTTAGACCCACATTTAGTAAAGAACTAAAGGTTTGCCTTAAAATTCTAAGAACTTATAAGTTCTCTTCTATTGGGTACAACGTAGGGGCGTATGGCACCCCTGAATGAAGGGCTCAATTGCAGCTTGGACTTCACCTAACAAAGGCAAACAATGTAACCTAATTGTATGCATCCTTATATTGTTGTGAAATTTTTTAAAAAGGAAAAAAATTCTAAGAACTGGATCTGATAGTATAGCAGTTTATTTAAACTATACCATAGTCAAAGTTATAATGCCAGCGTGAAAGTGTTTCTCATTGATAGCATTCAGAAATGTGGTTTTCGTTTTGAGTGGTTCAGAGTATTTTATTCTTTCTCAGAGTAGTCATTTCATGGATGTTGAAACTGAGTCAGACACAAGACTTTGAGTAAGGTAATGGTAGAGCCCAATTTTTCTTTTTCATTCTAGACCCAGTTGTCTTGACCAGTGGTCTCCAAACTTTCAAAAATTATGGCTACCAGTACATGTATAATAGTCTGAACTAGCATGTTACATATGTTATTAAGCATACAGGAAAGCCGAAATTTTAAAAAGGGTGAGATTTAAAAACATAAATTGTAATATTGTCTTCCCAGTGGCTCCCTTCCTCAGGGTGCTCACACCCACTTGGAGACGAGTGTTCTGGACGGGCTATTCTTCCTGCAGAAGAGGCAGCCATGGGGACAGCTGGAGGACAGTTGGTAAAAGGTGTGGGGCTTTTAAGTTGGAGTGATCTTTTGGAGCTTTTTAATTTTAAAGAAACAGCCTTTCTTTCTGTGAAAGGCCGAAAGATTGAGAGTAAAGGCCTTGAGAGAGGAGAGCTTAAAAGACAGAAGCATAAGCCTTATTTGTTTTCTTTGGAGGTGACCAAAGAGAAAAGGCTGCTTACCCTGATAGCTCCTACTCCCATTGAGATGGCAGTGCCTTTTTCTGTTGTTGTTAGGCAGTTTATAGAACGCAGGATAGCTTGGTAAGCGTCTTCTCTGTGCCTGATGTGACGTAACATTGTAGAGTATGCAGCATGCATGTTAAGTACAAGTGGTTGTATTTGGCTTGTTGCTGCAGCATTTTTGAGGGTATCTTAAAAAGCAATTATCACTCGATAGAGTTGGATATGTGCAAATTATTGAAACCATCATTTCATGAAGACCAAACTTTAACTTGAATTATTCTATTTAGTATTTGTTTACTTCTCCCCCCAACCCCAACACCTCAGAGAAGAATTCTTTTTCTGAAAGGAACAGATGCTGTTAACTTATCAGGACTTGATACTAAAAAGCCTACAAAAATCTTTGTGCTGTTTATTTTCTTTATTTAATCTATATGCAAAGTATATTGCAGTTATTGCTGTTAGAGGGTTTTAAGCTGATGGTTCTTCCCCACCCTTTTTGTGTGTGGGGAAGATAGACTAGGAATGCCAAATTGACAATTTAGTATAAAGAAATAATGACCATTGAAATATAACAGTAGTTCAAATGAAAAGCGAACCAGATACAAATGTAGAATGAAAATATCTTTTAGTAAAATGTTAGCATGCTGTACTTGGAACAGATGCCACATTAATTCAAAAGAGAGCCCAGAAAATGTGGCAACTTTACGATGTCAATGGAGGGAGCTGCAACAGTTCCTGTTTTCATTGTGTCAAGTTCTCAGTACCTTCAGGTCCAGTTCTGTTCTTTATATTTATTTTCCCTATATATTACCTGTTAATATAAAAATATTAAATCCATGCTTAATGTTGTTGTCTAATTAAATATATTGTCATACTAGTAGAGTCAAAAGCCCAATAACTTACAATGCAGCAGTAATGATTTTTGTTTTGAATATGCATATCAAGATATTCAGAGTCTGAGGCAAAAGTGGACTTTGCTCTGCGCCCTTCAAGGCACTTTTATGATAAGGTAATCTAAGAATTGAGCCTTTCAAAGAAGCTTAGTACTTTTTAAATGTAGAATTTGGACAAGTTACAAAATTATGAGAATTTTGCATTTATTTTTTTCTCATTTAAATTTGTTATCATTGGACATTTGTTATGATTTTTAAGTAGCTTAGACTCATTCATTCCTTTTGTGGTGTTTTTTATGGTATTTGGGAAGAAAAGGTGATGGAAGAGAGCACTATACACACTCAGCTATTCCCTGAGTGACATTCATTTTGTCGAAGACATCTTTGAATTGCAGTTCATGGTTACTGTGGGTCTGAGTGTGGTGAAGGGTGGGCTGGGGGCTCTTAACCAGATTTACGGTGTACAACTTCCTGAGCAGTGCCATGATCTAATCACTGGGGGCATATCCTGTGTGCCTGTAAAGAAGCCTGGTGTACATACTTAGAAAAGCACTGTTTTTTTTTTTTTTTTCCTCAGGCTTCCTAATCTAAGCCCACAATTAGGTAATTTGGTGTAAAGATTAAGAGTTTTATTGGCATGTAATTCAGGTGTAGAGAAGTTTTTAGCATGGCAGTCTGAATGGACTCAAATTCTAGTTTTGCCATGTATTAGCTCTGTCTGTGCTTCTACCTTGGTTTCTTTAAGTGTAAAATGTAATAAAATGAGGTTTTTATGAGGAATAAATGAGTTTGTAATGTATAAAGTATAACCTAGTAGAAGTGCCTGACGCGTAAGTAAGTACTAAATAAATAGTACTTAACCTTAGTTCTCTGTTCTTTCTTTTCTCAAGAGTTGGGACAAATGTTGCATATTGGGAAAAGAGCCTGGCTTTGGAGTCTGACCCTAGGGTTGGAAACCACTTAAAGTTCAATGTGTGATCTTGGGGTGATTACTTCAGCTCCCTTCAATAAAGATGTATCTTGTACGTACTGTATAATAGCCGTTGTGCTGGTCACAGTTTCTTCATCTGTGATATAGGGATGATAATAGCAACCTCCTAGAGTTCACAAAGATAAAATGAGGAAATCTTAAACACTCAATAAATGATGCTGCTGTGATCATTATTATTGTTATCATTACAGTCCCACTAAAAGTTTAGGGAAAAGAGTAAATATGGAACAATTTAGCTGAAGAGGCCCTCCACCCCAAAATGCCATGGAAAGAAAGGATGTGGATGATAAAAGTGTATCTAATGAATACCTCTGGGAAAAATATATGGGAATATGTCGGTTTTAACAGAGCCTTTTACATTTTTCAGGGTACTTTATATTTATTAAAACCCTTAGTGACATAGCTCTTTTTTTTTTTTTTTTTTGAGACAGTCTTATTTTGTCACCCTCGGTAGAGTGCCATGGCGTCATAGCTCATGGAAACCTCAAACTCTTGGGCTCAAGTAATTCTTTTGCCTTAGCCTCCCAAGTAGCTGGGACTACAGGAGCCTGCCATAACGCCGGCTATTTATTTTTTTTAGAGATGAGGTCTTGCTCTGGCTCAGGCTGGTCTGGAACCTGAACTTGTGAGCTCAGGCAATTCACCTGCCTTGGCCTCCCAGAGTGCTAGGATTACAGGTGTCAGCCACTGTGCCTGGCTAGCTCTTTTTTTCTTTTTTTTCCTCAACAGCTTATGAGGTGAGCACCAAGATACTGATGCTGTTTATAATAGATCACTTAACATCAAGTTAGTAGTAGACTGGGCATTGTAACTCAAAACCAAAATTCTAATGAGCTGGTTAGTCCATTGGGTCGGCCAGATTGTATGTATTTAACCCTTGAGAACTCACGGTTGAATATAATAATTAATGGAAACAATTATAGAACCCCAGAAATATAAAAGTGACGCACTAGTCACGTACTTTTTTGTTGTTGTTGTTTTGTTGCAGTTTTTGGCTAGGGCCGGGTTTGAACCCACCCTCCACAACTACCCCCAGTATATGGGGCCAGCTCCCTACTCCTTGAGCCACAGGCACTGCCCACTAGTCACTTTCTAGTACTGGTTTTTATTTGGTTTCTGATTTTAGATATTTTGTCCTTGTGAAATTTCTTTTGGTGCCTGGTCTGTTCTTATGGTAATTACTATTTTCTTTCTGTATTTAATTGTCATAAACTACCTATTTTGTGCCTAGAAACTGGGTCTGACAACAAGTTGATTAGGAGCAAAGCCACAGTGATCTCCTCAGAATTGAGAGGGTTTTTTAAAAATAAAGAATTGAGTTTTAATATCCATTAAAAAGGATGTGTGTTTGTATCTGTCTTATCTGTCTCTGTCTTCCTGCCTGTAAATGAAACCAGTAATGAGGGAAGGGGAAAGAGATCAGTAAATGTGAAAAAGGATTTATTTTATTTAGTACTGATTTGGATCTGAAATTTAAAAAATCTTTGATCTGTGTAGTTTTTTTGGTTCTGGGATTCAGTGAATGTATTTGTAATAGCTTACCAAAGCATCTTGAGTATGGTATATGTTGCCACCAGTGAGCATTTGAGTTGTGTAGCATAATGATTTCCATTAATTTTTTGTTCTCATTTACTCAACTATAGACCTAGTAAGTGAATAGATACATTTACTGTGTTTGATTTTTGTCTGGGTTCCTGAAACATTGTTTCTCCTTTCTGAGCAGGAATTCCAACAAATATTTTTTAAAAAATAAAGCAATTTTATAGTGGGCTGTATAGTTTTCTTTTAATTAAAAAAAATGTAATCCTCTGCTTGGAGGCTGAGGCAAGAGAATCGCGTAAGCCCAAGAGTTAGAGGTTGCTGTGAGCCAGGTGACGTCATGGCACTCTACCCGAGGGCAGTACAGTGAGACTGTCTCTGCAAAAAAAAAAATGTAATCCTACTTTACAAAGGCTAGAGTGGCCAGTAAGTAAAGCTTTATAGTTTTAAAATTAGTCTAGCATATATACAGTATTATGTTTTCTTTACTTAGTTGAATGCAAAGATCTGTAAAAGTTGCTTCACTTGGTTGAATGAAATTGTGAAAAGTTTAGATGTGTTTTTCATTTTAATAAATATATAATTTAGAAATAGTCTCTACAAGTGTCTTTGGGGTTGATTTAAATAATTATACAATTTTGAAAATCAGTTTGTACCTGCATAATTGGTAAAAATGAGGCCACCTATGACAGGTGAACTCCTGTTATACCTGTGCTGGCCCACCATTGTTTGCCCAGACTCCCTCCATTGCCTCTCTCTTCCCCTCTTCTCTCTGAGCTTACTGCTTTCTCTTTTCTTTATTCACTATTCCCTGCCTTCTGTTCATCACTCTGTCCAAAGCCACCATTGCTTTATTTCCATTTCTCTTAAAACACCATTGTAATAATTAGTTTTTTAACAGAGAGAGCTGTTAACAAGAGCTTTAAGCTGTAACAGTTTGTGAGGATCTCACCTTCATTTTGGGGTCTCAGACAGGATTTGGGTAATAGATAGCTTAAAATTACTTGTGAGATAACTGAATATTTGTAAAACATTTTATATCTGGAATAAGGGAGAGAATAGAAAAAGATCTTTTTACCTCACAAATTGGTATATTTTCTGGTAGGGGATGAGATAGAGGCAAAGTTGGGAAAGACACAGGCGTGTTATTTAAGATGAGCATTAATTTAGTAGATTGCTGTCTATAGTCCTGTGGATCTAATTGGAAAAGAAAATGGAAATTTTGGTGCTTGTTGCCGATTACAAAGTGTTTTGATTATTTATTAAAGAGGACTAGAATTTCTTTCTTTGGCTTATAAAGTACAGTTCTGATGCTTTATTTCTGTATATTGATCTTTTACATTTCATTAGTTGATAGTTGCAAAATGGCAGACCCTTTCTTTTCTAGATTTCTCCTAGTGGTTTTGAATTGTTAATGGAATTGTTTGCTAAGAAAAGTAAATTTGTAAATTATTTTTGGTTACAAGTTAAGTTAATAGTTATGTTGGACTTAAATTCAGTAGCTTCTAAGATCTATACAAAGCATTTTGTCTATTATTTAATTATACTTAGAGAAAAACTTTTTTTTTTTTTGAGAGACAGAGTCTCACTTTGTCACCCTCAGTAGAGTACTGTGGAGTCACAGCTCAGAGCAACCTCAAACTCTTGGGCTTAAGCAATTCTCTTGCCTCAGCCTCCCCAGTAGCTGAGACTACAGGCACCTGTAATGCCCAGCGATTTTTTAGAGATGGGGTCTCGCTCTGGCTCTGGCTCAGGCTGGTCTCAAAATCATGAGCTCAGGCAATCCACCTGCCTCAGCCTCCCAGAGTGCTAGGATTACTGAGAAAAACATTTTGAAACACAAACCTTAACTTTATAGGACTTTTAAAAAACTATTATAGAAATTTAATGACATACATAAAAGTAGAGTGAATAATATGAGAAACTCCATGTACCCATTCCCAAACTTCAACAATTATTAGTGTTTTGTCAGCCTTTATAATGTGTAAAACATACCAGGAGAGTAATTTTATTTTTTTGAGACATGCAATACAAATAGATACATTGGTATACTCAAAGGAAAATTATGTGTGAGAATGTTAATTCTTTTCATTGTAAGTTAATACTGGCAATCCTTTTTAGGAGAATGCTGTTTTCATTTGTCTTTTAACTTACTGAAGATGTCTGTGGCACCACTAATTAATGAAGAACCACATCTGTTGGAAAGATTTTAGTTTTCTTACCCAGTCTGTCCTTGGAAATTCTAGGATTATTTGGTTTGAATTTATTGTTCTTATGAGTTGCATTTTATTTTATGTACAGTTGTCTATCCGTAACTTTTGTATGGGCCACCATTAGAGGTCATTTCTTTAACATGTGCAGGGCAGTATATAAGTCACCTTATAAGTTGGCAGATCACTGATCTTAATTCTGTACTTCCTTGAGCATATTCTGTTTAACCTGAGTGTATGTGTTGATTAAGGAATATATGTTGTAACTTGTAAAATGTATTGTTGAGAGGGAATTTTGACTTTGGCCTGGTAACCGTGATTGGAAATTTAAGTTATTTGCTCCCATGTTTGCTCCTCTTTTTAATTTTTTTAAATTTCAGATTACTATAAGGGTACAGATGATAAGGTTACATTGTTTGCACTTGCTCCTCTTTGGAATAAGTTGTATGCGTGCCTGCAGTTGTTGGGGCCTGTTCATACTAATCACTACAAGGTGATGGTAGCCTTACTTCTGAATTTATTTGTTTTTTGTTGTTTAAATTAGACCCACAGGGGTAATTATTCTACCCCAATGCATGAGGAAGCATAGTCAGTGGAAGTTGTGCATCTAAACCCCTGTACAGTGTATTGAAAATGTATCTTTAATGTTATGACGTTATTTGGCATATTTAGTTGAGTGCAAGCAGTGTACTTATTTAACAGGATCTTTAATAAGCTCCCTCTACACCAAAGATATATTTTTAAAAATTATACTTAAGAAGACTTTGTAGTATTCCCCAGAAGAGTTCATCTAGAGCAGCAAAACCTTTCTAAAATAAAACTTATTCTTTTAACCGGTATTCATTTAAGTGGGTTTCTCTGTACTTGGTTTCCATGGAAATAGCGAATAGCTAACGTTATTTATAAGGTGGAAGTAAAATAGGGTGCCTAATGGGACCCCATGCTGCTCTGATGAAGAGACTTAAGAAAAAAATCCATGCTCATGGGATTTTTTTTTTTTTAAACAAGGTTAATGGAAGCCCTGATTTCAGTCTTCTGTAACAGAACATATTTTTGGTTTTAAAGGCTAGCCTTAATATCAAGCAAACAACTTCTTTTTGAGGTCTGTATTGCTTTCACTTTCAAGTTTTAGGACCACTTATCAGCATGATTGAGGCTTTATGCTTCAGAGTTCTGTTTCTTTGTGGCTTTTGTTTCAAAAGTTAAAATTCCCAGTATACTGTAACAGTTTCAATTTCTCATTGACATTTCAAAGCACAAATAAAACATAAATGTTCATTAACGATAGCAGTGATGATAAAGAATCAATATGTTGGGCTGCATAGGTTTTTGTTTTACTGTGGAACCATTTTTAGTTTTTTTTCCTTTTTTTTAATTTTTATTAAATCATAGCTGTATACATTAATATGATCATGGGGCACCATACACTTGGTTCATAGATCGTTTTTGGCCTTAAGTCAGGGGTCTCATTTTTGGAGTTAAACATGCATAGTCAGAGAGAAGAGATCCTGGTTTTCTTTGAGGTTAGAAATGGGGAAAATCTTAATTTCTTCCTCCTTTAAAAAAAATGGATTGATTAAAAAAAAAAATGGATTGATGCCAAAGCCTTTTAGTGGAAATAAATGTTAATTCTTTAACATTTGAAATGTATAGTTGGTATAAACCTTGGCTTTTCCTTCCTTCTTCGATACGGCCTACTCTTAGTTTTCTAGGCCCATAGCAAAGCCTTCTGTTTCTTAAGCCCTTTCAAGTGAAAGAGTATCATTCCTTTTGTGTTTGTGTTTGGGGGTTGTGTGTGTGTATGTGTCTCAATTTTTCTATAGCCTAAAAGGCACCGCTCATTTTCTAGCCTGGTGAGTACAGCGGTGCTGTATTGAGAAGTGAGGCAGGATGGAACACAACAAGGTGGTATAATTTTTATTTAGTTAGTTTTGGTTGTCCCTGGCAGCTTGTGATCATTATCCGTTTGTCTGGAAGTACTCAGTGATTATTCTCGACTATCAGTGCAGCAGGAGTCTTCCTCTGTGTTTAAAGGCAAGGATTGTAGTGTTCTTAGGGTTCCATTAGGGGAAGAGTTTTTGTTTTGATTTGTGTGTGTGTGTTTCTTTGGATAAGCTTCTCTGGCTCTAGTTGGGTTTATTGTACTTTAATTTTTAAAAATTTAGTTGGTTTAATCCTGTTGAATTTATTTTTGCATGGGATTTTATCTCCAGCAATTTCCTATTTATTCTCTGGATATTGGTACTGTGGTATAAAATTTCCTTAGAATATTAATTGTTCTTTTAGTTTAGTTTTTTTCTTGTCTATTTTTTAAAATCTGGTGTTTACCAGTAACCTTCCTTAGTGACTTTTATTTGAATTATCTTTGTGCTTTAGAGACACAGGAATTTGGGTCTATTATCCCATTTCTGAGAAAACAACTCCCAGTTGTTACAGCTAGTGCAATAGAAAGGGTTTTCACAAGTGTGGTGCTGGGCATCGATCATCCTCCTTAGTGCTTATGGTTTACACCCAGAACTCCCATTAGTGTTAATAGGAGGCATTTCCTTAAGTCCCTATACACAAAGATAAGCTCATACTCTTTTATAATGCCCTATAGATACCTGAGGGGTTTTTTTGTTATTGTTGATGGGAAGAGTTTTGGTCCTGAGGTTAACTGATTATTAAGATAGAGTTGAATTATCTTGGGATATGGAGTGATTTACTAAGTCTGATCTGTAATTAAGAAGTTTTCATTATGATTAGACTCAGAATACATTTATAACTTTGTGAGCTCTGGAAGCTTGTGAATAAGGATTTTTGTACTTTATAGTGTAATGAAGCAAGCTTTCATCTTTCCATTTATTTCTGCTACTATTCCTCAGCCACAAAATAAATACTTCTAAAACTTTTTGTATATATTGTAAGAGGACTTAGTAAAAAACATTTTTTTCTTATAAGTGTTCCTGCAGTTACTTTCTGGCCTCAAAGTCTTTTGTCAGCTAATGTGGCTTACATTTTTCAAGCATGTGGAAATGAATACACTCTATTTTAGAGCTTAGACACTGTAGTCACTGGTCAGGTATATTAGATAATCACTGTTTACTACACCTATCCATGAGATGTGGGTTTTTATTACTATCATTTATTTGTGTACAGTCTGATGGAAGGATTCCTAGATTGAGAGCAGCGAATTTTAGGTTGAGCTTTGCCTCTCATTATCTTGTAGATTTTAGCTAGTCACCTAGACTTCTTGAACCTCTATTCCCCTATGAAATGAAGTTATGCTTCTGATATTCTGGAGGTATCCATTCTAGTTTTAGGCTATTTGAAGGCCTGCTTTTCTAACCACTGAAAGAAACAGAGTACTGTAAGGCAGGCCGTGGTTCCTAATCCTGATTGCCTACCAGAATCTTCATGAGGAACTTAAAAAAATGCAGATGTTTGGGTTCCAAATAGGATGTAATGAGTTTAGAATCTGTAAGGGTAAGAACTATGAATCTATGTTTTTTTTTTGAAGTTTTATTTGTTATCCTGATCTGGGATTAAGAACTACTTGTACAAGGTGTTAATTCTGTTCTGTTCTTGGGTGTGTATGTATGTGTAGCCTAGTTAGGGAGGTAAGTTATGGGTTAAAATGGGAGGCAGTATTTGGGTAAATTCTAAAAAGACTGAAAAGGATGATAAACACTCCCAGACTTTAAAGAAAGGGAGAATTGGAAGTTAGGATGATTCTGTAAAAGGTGTTTTATTAGTGAGTCTCTGTGTATCCCAATGTCTGAGTGAGATTTAGATAGAAGGCAAAGGAGTATTCTTAGTATAAAAGAGCATAAGTAACAGTTTGAGGAGGGGAACAGTTCTGGTTACAGGCTTAGTTCTTATTATTCTCCTACTCTTGAACTGGCTATAGATTTTCCTAAACATCTTCAAGGAGTAAGCTATGAAGATATTTGGAGGAAGAGCGTTTCAGCCAGAGGGACCCCTGAGTAGGGAACTTTCTTGTACTGTCTGAAGAACAGAAAAGAGGCCAGTGTTGTAGGAGCAGATTGAGCAATGGGGAAATGGGAGGGCTGAGAGTAGCAGAGGCCCAAGTCTCTTAGTGCCTTGTGGGCCACTGTAAAAAACTTCAGCTTTTTCTCTAAGTATGATGGGAAGCCATTGGAGGAATTTGAGCAGAGAAATAAAAAGGTCTGTCTTGGATTTTGAACAGCTTACTCTGGCTGCTGAGAGAATAAACTACAGTGGATGGAACTAAGACAGAAGCCAGGAGGCTTTTAGGAGGCTATTTGTGGTCATAAGGTGAAAAAAGTAGTGGTGACATGGGCCAAGGAAGGTGGTATTGGAGTTGAGACAAGTGGTCCTAGTAGATATATTTTGAAGTAAAGGTGCCTGGTTAGCCATTGGATTGGATTTGGGGTTTGGAAAAAAGAGGAGTCCAAGATGAGTTTAAGATTTTTCCTCTGAAGGGATTGAGTTGCCATTTATTGAGATAGGATTGACTCTGAGGAGAAGGTTAGAGGTTGAAGGATAGATAGTCAGGAGTTTGGTTTTGGAATTCTGGGTCTGAGATACCTATATGACCAGTGTTAAGTGGGCAGTTGAGTATATGAGTTTGGCAGAAGGTCTGGGCTGCAGATAGGAATTTGGAAATTGCCAGTGTATTATGGATCCTTTTATAACTGTGGAGACTGGGTGAGATCACCTACGGGGAAAAGTTTCAAGAACTGAACCTTGGGGTAATTCCACATTTTGAGGTCTTGGAAATGAGGAGGAAATAGCAAAAGAAACCAAGAACAACTCAGCACAGTGGCTCACACCTATAATCCTACCACTCTGGAAGGTCAAAGCAGGTGGATTGCTTGAGCCCAGGAGTTTAAGACCTGCCTGAGCAAGAGCCAGACCCCACCTCTAAAAATAGCCTGGCATGGTGGCAGGTGCCTATGGTGCCAGCTACAGGGGAGGCTGAGGCAGAGAATCACTTGAACCTAAGAGTTTAAGGTTGCTGTGAGCTGTGACATCAGAGCATTCTACTGAGTGTGACAAAGTAAGACTGTATATATATAAAAAAAAAGACACTGAGAAGAGTGGCCAGACAGATTAGGAGGAAAATCAAGAGAGGGTGATGCCCTGCGACTCAAGAGAAGAAAGGGTTTCAAGAAGGAATGAATGATTAACTGGGTCAAGGAATAGTGATCAAAAGCAGAAGTGAGGACTGACTGAGACTTTACTATTGGATTTAGCAACTAGGAGGTCATGATGATCTTGACAAGAATGAAGGGAGGCAAAGACTGGAAGGAAAGGAATTAGAGACAGTGACTATGATTAACTCTTTCAGGGACTTTTGCCATGAATGGGAGTATAGATACGGGACAATAACTAGAGAAGGATCTAGAATCAAGGGAGGTTTTCTGTTTTTTATTTTTATTTTTATTTTTTTTTTTGTGGTGGGAATAAATTGATCTAGTAAGGATGAGGGGGAAATTGATGCTTCATGAAAGTAAAGGGAGAAGTGGTAAAGGGATGTCCATGAGAGGGTAAGAGAGATGGGGACAAGAGGGATGGTGAATACGATGCTGGGGCCCAAAGGACTAACTCTCATTAAGCTCGATTCTGCTTTTTCTTATCTGCATTTAAATTTATTTTGAACTTAATTGCTTTCTGTAGGAAGTTAGGAAGGACAGATAAAAAGGAGCAATGCCTGTTGTGTATAAAATGTAGTCACTGGACCTCTGTTAGCTTGGTGTAGTAGGGGAAGAGAAGAGTTTGAATCTTCTGGGTAAGGTGACATTTTAAAGTATCTTTGAATGACAATTAACTATGCTATTCTACTCCTTTGTCAAAATTTATGATTAAGCACAGGCTCTAAACTTAATTGTTTGAAATTTGTAGTGGGGTTAATTAAATTTTGGCCTAATTTAAAACATCCAGCATTAAACTTTTTCTCTACCAAATTTGCTTAATATATATATTCTTTTTTTTTTTTTTTTGTAGAGACAGAGTCTCACTTTATCACCCTCGGTAGAGTGCCATGGCATCACACAGCTCACAGCAACCTCCAACTCCTGGGCTTAAGTGATTCTCCTGCCTCAGCCTCCCGAGTAGCTGGGACTACAGGCGCCCGCCACAACGCCCAGCTATTTTTTGGTTTGCAGTTCAGCTGGGGCCGGGTATGAACCCGTCACCCTCGGTATATGGGGCCGGTGCCCTACCGACTGAGCCACAGGCGGATGATTCATTTTTTTTTCTTACTAGCTCTAATTAAAGCAGCCACCTGTGAAGTTCTAGAGAGGTGAACAACCTTCCATTAGCAAAAAGTGTATGAAATTATATTAGCAAGATAATACACATCTCTAAAAAGCAAAAAATTTTTTTACCTTATGTTTTGAATGTATTTTTCAAGTACAAATCTATATTTTAAAAATGTAAGCAAATATGGTTAAAGTTTTAACTATCTTAGTTAAAAGTGTGTTAGAAACAAATTAAGTGGACTTTTAACCAACTTAACCTGAGGAAATCAAGCTTTCATATGAGACTTAAAGACTTTTTTGCTTATGGGTAGTGTGAAAAGTATGAATTTATGTACATACCTTACTTTTTGCTGCTCAGTTTTCTTATAGAAATAAAATATTTTTTCTTTTTTTTAGAAGCAGTTTCCAAATGGTAGTCAATTAATATTCAGTCTCCAGAAGAAGCACTTTGGGATTTCTCATGTGCAACAGTGTTTAAGAATCACTAGTCTAAAAATAATTTACTCTTTTTGGGTATCTAAATATCTTTGCAAAACTGATTAAAACTGTGAACTCTCTTCCTAGAACACTGTACTCACGCATATAGAATTTAGCATACAGCATCCTGGAGTTAACAGACCCCTCTGAAGCCTTCTCATGGGGATCCCTTGGACATAAAAGATTTCAGATTTTAAAACCTACCCTAGATAGCTTACTTATATGATTATTCCTTAAAACTTTATATGCAGACTTTTCAGATAATATTTTCCCAGTATTTATTGCAGCTAGTTTTTTCAGATAATATTTTGCCAGTATTTATTGCAGCTAGTTGAAAGTAAGGTCTGGTGGAAAAGTAGACTCAGTTAAAGGGTTCTCAGGGTTCTCTTGATTTGGCACCAACTAGCTGAGTGTCTTTGGGGAAGTCTCTTAACAGACTTTGATTTCATATGTGATTTCTGCCATCTCTGCAAGTTGTTTTATGAGCAGTTTCATGATTTCATGATAGCATGGTACAGTTCTTTATCCATTTAGGATTGGCTCTGCTGAGTTTGGAGAAAAGGGCCTGGAGATAAGCTAGTACATTGTGTTGCCTTTTACTGAATATAACTTTTTAGGAGAGTTTATGTGATTATACTTTCTCAGATGCCGTGTAAGTTAAAATCGCAGTCTATCCTGATAACTCTCCATTTCAACATATTTTCTGTATTCTGGATGTAGGCCTTTGTTGATTGTATGTGTTATAATTATTATCTCTACTTCTGTGGCTTGCCTTTTCATTTTCTTAATGGTATTCTTTTGACGAATAGGAGTTCTTAATTTTAGTCCAATTCATCAGTGTTTTCCTTTTCATTATATCTTAAAATGGTATCATTTTATTTCCTAATCAACAGTTTGGATAAAAACAGTTTTAAAACGTCATTCATTTAACAAATAATGCTGTGTGAGATCAATGTATGTGAAATTATCTCCTGCCTGAAAGAGCAAACAAGAAAGGCCTAATAGGAAGATAAGCTTGCAACAGGCTGTTTAAGTGTCCAGTCAATTCATTGATTTAACAAATATTTATTGAGCATTTACTAAGTGTCTAGTATTGTTTTAGGCGTCTTTTGAGTGATACAGAGTCCTGTAGGTATTCATAGTGTTAAGAATTCACATTTTAATAACTGTGCATTGTTCTACAGATTTTTGCATGATTTTTCTTTTGGTCGAGAGTCATTCTAGACTGGGTGATGAAAATTATTAATTTAGATAGACTTGAAAACTTTAAAAAGAATTGCTGCTACAAAAAGGCAGGATAGAACAACAAATTGAATTTCTTTTGGAAATGAAGGGTAACTGTATGAATTGGGGCCCTTTTAAATAATTTTAATGTATGTTTGATAGGACTGTATATGATTAAACAAAAATTTATAATCTGGATGGCAGAAAGATCTTTTGAAATATTCTCTGAGGAAATGAGACACTACCGGAGTAATATTAAACACATACACCGTGTCTAGGGTATAAAGAAAATGTTTATGGTCTTAGAACACGGCATGTGGAGTTTAAATAATGCTAAAATATTAAGGGAAAAGTTTTCATTTTGTTTCCTAATAATTGGATTTGGATCCCAAAATTTTGATTTTGTTTCTGTCTTTATCACTGATTAGCTATGTGACATAGGAAAAAAATAATTTTTTGTGTATGTGATTCACAGTCTTAACATTTGAGAATGTGAATGGAAAGTTAAATTAAAGTTCTGACTATACATTATTATAAAGTGCTATGAATTTTAAAGTCTTACATAAGGCAAATCCATTTCAAGACTAATTGAAAAAAGGCCTTGTGTGTGGACCAAACTAAGGACTGATGATGTTAGCTTAATTTGTTAATATGAAACAACCAATAGTAGAGCTCCTTTGTTGGGAATGAGGGTATAGTTGTGTGGTAGATGAGGTACATTTCATTTCTCTGTCTCTTAGAAAAGGAAAGCCATCAACTACTTACTTTTCCATGTCTTGCAACTATGGAAAAGTAGAGATTTAATTGCTCTTGAGTTCTTTCTTTACTGTAAAAACTACCTATATCTTACTGGTGGGGGGCTTTAAAACTTTGGAAACTTGTATGTTTTGTTTTTTCTTCTTAAAATCAGAGAGAAATCTTTGAATCTTCAGCTTTTGATGACATGTCATAAATCTGTGTTTGTGATCTGATTGCATTTTCCCCCTCTTCTGTTATAGGGGGCTAGAGAACTGAAGAAGAGCCAGTTTTCCCCAAATTGGTAAGTGCTTTTATTAGGCAGGCATGGCATGCCTGATTGTGATTTTTTTTTTTTTTTTTTTGGAAAGAAAGTTCTCTCCCAGAAATGAGGTTTTGCTGTTTGTACTGAGTGGAAGTGAATTTTTGTCTCATTTCACTAAGTCAGTCTCAAATGCATGTGTGTTTCTAATAATACCACTAGACTTGCATGTTCCTCCATTTGAAAACCTGTAAAATGTGTAAAGGTCCCTTTTGCTAAAAATGTCCTTAATGTAGCAATTAGGGATGAGAATTCAAAAGTCAGGGAATTCAAAAGTTAAGATTCCCAGCTAAGTGCCTATAGTCCCTGTTTCTTGGGAGGCTCAGGTGGGAAAATGTTTTGAGCCCAGGAGTTTGAGTCCAGGTGGACAAAATAGCCAGAATCTCCCTCTTAAAAAATAAAAAAAATTTTTTTAAGTTAAGATTCCCACTGTATTTTGTATTACTTTTATACTGTTACACATGATGACCCTAGTATCTGTACAAAATGGCTACAAAATCTGTACAAAAAGTCACTGTGGGAACTGTGACTTTGAAATTTTGGAGGATTCTTAAGTGTGTATACTCTTAAACTTAATATTGGAATGGTCTTGTGTCTGATATTACATTTTACTGTGTGTTGTTTTGTATAATTCTTAAAGAGGAAAAACTAAAGAGACAGGGAGAGAGAGAAATGTAACAGTGTGGGGCATATAGGCAAACATTTTTTACTAATATCTAATAGATTTTTTAATGGCTTATAAAATCAGCACACAATCATTTCTTTGGATGTCTAATTCAGGATCACAGATTGCACAAGGCAATCTAGTGACTAAGCATCAAACAAATATTAACTTTATCTGGAGAGTATATTATGAAAAACAAACTCAAATAAGATTGTTGGAATTGGATAGTACCCTAATACAGGCTATTTTTTTTTTTTTTTTAACTAAATCTTCTCTCTCAAATAGTAATTAACTTAGTGGGTAGAGTAGATATAGTAGATGTTTGGCTAAGTCTTCTTTGTGATAGTTTATGGTCTTTGAGGTGTCACTCTTCCTTATAGGGGTTGGGATTTGAACATGAAAGGGAGGTACTCAGACTGGTTAGCCTTACTTTTTTATTCTACTTGCCTTTCTCTCATGGAACCTTTTAAGATAAATAATCAAGATTTTATAGCCCTTTACTTTAAAATGTGATACTCTTAGAGAAGGAATCTTTAAGGGCCTTCTCTTCCAACCTTTTACTCTGTGTGGCAGTTTCTTCTGTATCCCTGACAAATTGTTATTCAGGTACATATTGAATACTACATTTTAAAAAATGTAGCTCATTTTCTATAATGTATTCTGAGAACTCTAGTTCTTCAGAAACTGAATAAATATTATTGAGTTGGGCTGTGGGTGGGGAAAAGGGTTCTATGGTCAAATAATTTGGGAAATGCTGCGTTAAAGTTAAACAGGTTTCTTTACTGCAGGACTTCTCAGAACCTTTAATATGCTAATGTGCATTGTGAATCTCCAAGAGGGGGATATGATATGCAGCATTCTTGAATACTTCTAATGACAGGGAGCCCACTACCTCATAAGGTAACCCATTCCTTTTTTGTACAGCTCTATTCCTTAGTTCTTTCTTACATTGATCTGAAATCTATCTCCCCATAACTTCCACTTCTATTAAGTATTTATTGTTTATGCTAAGACCACCACACTCACTTGTGTTTTCCTTTGTGTGGTATGTATTTGTGATATATTGTCCACGCTTGACTGGACAGTTTTGTTTTGTTTTGTTTTTATAATGAAATGGCATTTTGGTAAATGTGGCAACTGATTCTAAACTTTTGACCTCATTGTCACTATGCTTTTATACACTAGTACCCAGCCTCCTCATTTTGAATTTCTGTGAATTTATAAATTTACTTTAATATTTCTGTTGGGTGTGGTTGGGATAATTTTAGTAGACCATGCTTGATTTTTATAAAGAAAGATAGGAAATAGAATGTATACGTGTGCAGACACCCTGGACCCCAGGAAGCCATGGAAGAAATTGCACACTGGGATAAACGTTGATGCTAGGAAGGGGTACAGGACACCGCTGAAGGCCCATAAGGAGAGGGTGGTGTGTGGAACCTCTGGTCTGACCCAGAGCACCACACAGGGCCTCATGTTGCAGTGGTTTGACCTTGTAGATATTTCTTTTTTTAAAAATGAGGACCTGCCTGTCCCCTCCTCCAACCCTGCAAAGCATACAGAGAAAGATAAATGTCTTATGCTCAGTCACATTCATACATTCAGACATCATAAATCTAATTATATGTATATGTACATATTTTAAAATTTTAATTTAACAGGAAATATCATTTAATAGTTAGGAAACCACATTATTAAATTTAGTTTAATAGTTTGAAAACATCTAACTAAGTGGATTTTTGTGAATGGCCATCATGCCAGGATTTGAGTTTAGTAACCTTGTCAGATTCAAAGGTAACCTTACAGTCAGGGTTGCCAAGCTCTTTTTGCAGTAGCATTTTTTGTTGGTCTGTGGAGTGTCACCAAAGAAATACCATGATTAAAATAAATCAAGATATGTTGAAAATCTGCTGAACGATAAGAAAAATACTAAGTTTTTCAATGTCTTAATATTAAAATACTAAGTTTTTCAATATTTTAATATTCAGAAATATTAAGTTTTTCATTTTTTATTGATTCATGTTAATGTTAAAAGTTTTCAATAAATACTATTAAAAGGATGTTATGATTTTTAGCATTGATGGTAATATTTAGTACTATCAGTAATTAAAAATACTATTTTACCTCTCTGCATGTTAGACTCATAGTAAGAAATAAGTACTTTCTATAAATTGAAGCCTGATATTTAAATATTAGGCATGGGATAAGTAAAGATACATAGATCTTTCAAGATTTTCTTCTTTTTCCTATTTGAAGAAATTAAGCCTACTTAAAATTCTACTGTGTTTGAGAATATAGATAAAAAGCAGAGGAGTTTTACACCAACTAAATGCATCATGTAGAGAACACAGCTTTGTCATTATTAGGTAAAGTTTTGGGGGCACACTGTGTCATTGACTTATTCTTAAAATAATGTTGGTTAAGGAGTTAAGTTTCAATTGGAATAAAGGCTTATGTCAATTCAGTAACAGCAAAATATTTCTTAGTGGTGAAATCCATTAGTTATAATTTTACTGTAAGTCATTAGAATCACTAATAAAAGAACTGCAGGTCACTTATCTCCAAGCAGATCTATACCCAGAAAAATAGTTAAAAGCCCCTTTCTTAGAGAATTTGAGAATAAAAAGCCTGCAGTCTTCTTGAAATACACTATGTTGAGAAGTTTTATTAAAAAGTTTGTTTTAAGAAAGGAGTTAAAACTGATATAAAACTTTACAGTTTACAAAGGGCTTTTCATATAACTTTTCCTTAAACCTCATGATAATCTTACGAGCTAGGTGATATTTCCATTTTTCTGATTTATAAGCAAACAAACCAACCCTGAAGATCAGAGGACTCGTGCTGTATGTGGAATTGTTTTTTTTTGGTTTATTTTGGATAGTCATTGTTCTTTTCCAGATATCCCACCTTCCTTTTTTGGTTATTTTTGTGTGTTTGGTTTTGTGTTTTGTTTTTTGTTATTTGAAGGTGAGAGGCTATTAGGTACCCTAGTGGTTTGACTTGTACAATTTCGAAGATTGTAAATGTTAGCATTTTGCTCTAGGCAACTGCCTTTGCTGATGGTGGTATGTAGAGCTGTTGGGCGGGGAAAGGCATGTGCCTGAATAAAGTGTGTTTAGCACAGTTTTGTGAGTCTATTTATATTTACCTCGCAGCAACTGATTTGTTATTTATGACTTCTTAGAATTGGTTAAAATACAATAAATCATCTTTTATAAATTTAGCAAATAATTTCTTCTTTCGATGCTATAAACTGCCCCAGATAATGTTCAGATGATTGTTGCGTGAATTGTCTAAGACCCCAAAATACTTTTTAAAAGGATTCAACATGTGCTTGCCTTGTTTTTATAAACTATAAATACATATTTATAGTTTCTTTAGGCAAAAACCAGTCTTTTAAAATTATCCAGAAAGAGATCTTTCTGGAAAAAAAAAAAGAATTTCAAATGAATCTTATAATCATAAGTTTTTCTGTATAACTAGTCACTACCTTTTTTTAACCCTTCAGCTTAATTTTGGAATAAAATGAGTAATTGGCATTTAGAGTCTTTGTCAAATAAAACTTCATGCTGTTGTGTGTCTCTGATAAGCAGACAATCGGACGGAGGACGTAACTGTTTTCAGTTCCCTGTTCAGTGGGGTTGCAGGCTTCTTATTGTGCAAGGCACTCTTGGACATTTAAGAGACTCCAGGTTAAACCCTGGTTTTACCTTTTCTTTTTCTGAACATTTGATGAGTATAAAATTTTCTGGTGCTTTATCTATCAATCCCTGTTAATTTTTTCTTGTTTAAAAAGAAGTACATATTTTTTTTATGGAAAAGTTTGAAATATAAATACTCTAAAAGAAGAAAGTAAGTTAGTGCTACCACCCAGAGATAACCATCAGCAAATTATGAAACGCCACCTGACACAAATTCTAGACAGTTCGAGTGTTGTTTTTACAGAATTTCGGTTTGATAGATAAAACTCCTTAAAATTTAGATTTCTGAGTCTATATTGAAGACGAAGAGGTTTTTCATGTTTGTTGGTGATTCTTATTCTGAAAATTGCTTTTTTGTGGATTTTTGTTATTAATTTGCAAGAGCTCTGACTGTATACACTGTATTTACCCTTTGTGGTGTAGTGTATGGTTTTTTTTTTTTTTTTTTGTAGAGACAGATCTCACTTTATGGCCCTTGGTAGAGTGCCGTGGCCTCACACAGCTCACAGCAACCTCCAACTCCTGGGCTTAAGCGATTCTCTTGCCTCAGTCTCCCAAGTAGCTGGGACTACAGGCGCCCGCCACAACGCCCGGCTATTTTTTGGTTGCAGTTTGGCTGGGGCCGGGTTTGAACCCGCCACCCTCGGTATATGGGGCCGGCACCTTATCTACTGAGCCACAGGCACCGCCTTGTGGTGTATGTTAAATTCTCCATGTTTTTAATCTGCTGTTTGTTTACAGAGTTTATGTGATGAGTTGAACTATGGTGTTACCTTGTAACTATGGGTAGAATAAAATACAGCCCTTCTGTTTTCAAACACACTTCTTCAACTTGAAGGTGATTTTTGATTTTATAAAAATTATAAAGAATCAAAAATCTTGTTCTAAGCCAGTAACTTAATGATTCTGATATTGGTTGACTTGATTGTAGTGTCAAACTTTTAAAAAGATAATAAGTAGCTAAAGTTTCTAATTTGTTCATCAGAATATTTCCTTTCCCAAATTATCTTCCCTGAAAATACTGCCTTATGAAAACTTTTTTATGATTATACAGTTAACAATATGATTATACAATAAACCTTTCCTAGCTTCCACAGAAATAAACTTGAAGGAATTTTGCACTTTTGGAATTTATTCTTTTTTAGGTTACAGTATTTTGATACTATATTACATAATACGTAAGTCCTAAGGGGGAGATTTCCACTAATTTGGTTTAGGCGTAGGGATAAAAAGCAAATAAAATGAAAATTCATATTCATAAGAATACCACGTACATTCTCTAGTTAATGATTCCATTAATGCTATTAAATCAGTTTTCAAAGTACTTTTAGAAAATTTAGCTTGAATATGGACTTTATAGGTAAATAATTTTTGGAAAGTGTGAAGATCATGAATTTCATTGTATTAGTTTAAGGAATAGTGGTTCTTCTAGCCTCCTGATTGTTGTCTTCCTCAATTTTTATGAATACTGAAAAGCTGCTCTAGTATACAAGCTTTATAGGTGCAAAGAAGAAAAGAAATTTGAAGTAAAGTTTAAATTTATTCAAGCAAAAAAGGACTTTTGCCTTGGCAGAGGACCCAAAATCATGTCTAAGGCCACATTCAAGGAAAAAGGAAAAAAACAACATAGGAGAAATTAGCTACTGAGTTAATTTAAATTGCAGTAGTGATGAGCAGAGGAGGATAAGAGGTCAGATAGGGTGTCACATTCATGTTCACAAACTTAGACTTTGACATCTCCATCTGTAGTTATATGTATGGATAGTCAAAGAAATGACTGGCAGGCTTGAAAAGAAGATGATATTCATTGTAAATCTGGAAAGGTATTTCACTACTAGACCATCTCCTATGTTATGCACGATAGATACTTTTTAAAATATTCCTGTCATAACTGTGTGGGTAGCAGAGTTTGCATTATATTTGTCTGTAAGTATTAATTTGTTGAATGAAGATATTTAAGTTATAACAGAGTTTCCAGTTTTTAGTTTATTTTTTAAATAAGTGAGAGCCCATCCAAATGAAAGTAACCGACATTCTTTAACCTCTGAGAGACCCTGAACTCTCCAGTCCACTCTTGTGTGATGTTTAAAAGTATATGACCCTGGGTGGCACCCGTGGCTCCAGAGGGTAGGGTGCCAGTCACATACGCTGGAGGTGGCAGGTTCAAACCAGCCCCGGCCAAAAAAAAAAAAAAAAAAAAGTATATGACCCTGTTGTTAGTTGTTATGTGTCTCTTTTAAGGACAGTGACTATACTCTCCCCTGTTAGATAGATTTTTACCTAGGGCAGAAATGGTTTCCTTAAGCTCTGTATCCTCACTATGTAATGTGTAACATGGTGCTTACAGGTGCCCCTGACCAGATTAACCCTTTTTTTGTTTTTGTTTTTAACTTCCTAATTATTTCAAGTGTTCTGTAGAGGAATGCTCACAGAATGAAATACAGAAAGTTCTATACCGAGTTGTCTTGGGGAAAAAAATTCTGGGAAATCTCTTGCCCTTTGTTAGAGAACCAGATTTTTTAGGGGTGGCACCTGTGGCTCAGTGAGTAGGGCACCGGCCCCATATACCGAGGGTGGCAGGTTCAAACCTGGCCCCAGACAAACTGCAACAATAACAAAAAAATCGGGAGAATCATTTTTTTTGCTAACATAGTTTCTTTAATTTAACATAAGTATTTTCTTTATTCCTAATATAATGATCTAAAACATTTTATGATCTCTGCAGCTGCAGTGAGAAAAGGAGTTTGTTATCATAAACGGAGGCTGAAGAAACTATAGAATTAGCAGACGGAGAAAGTGGAGAAGGTAGAGGATGGAGTTGCAGACTCTACAGGAGGCTCTTAAAGTGGAAATTCAGGTTCATCAGGTATGCTATATATATTGGCTGCTTCCACATTGTGTTACTAAGTAGTGGCTAAGATTAGTAAACAGGCCCATCTCTGGTTTTTGTATAGTTTTTAATCATCTTTAATTGACAGTTGTCCAGAAGTCATGATTTTTCTTTTATCACTACTCAACAAACTTTAATAAAATATTTCTGAATTCGGCGGCACCTGTGGCTCAGTGAGTAGGGCACTGGCCCCATATGCCGAGGGTGGCAGGTTCGGACCCAGCCCTGGCCAAACTGCAACAGAAAAATAGCCGGGCGTTGTGGCGGGCGCCTGTAGTCCCAGCTGCTTGGGAGGCTGAGGCAAGAGAATCGAGTAAGCCCAAGAGTTAGAGGTTGCTGTGAGCCGTGTGACGCCACGGCACTCTACCCGAGGGCGGTACAGTGAGACTCTGCCTCTACAAAAAAAAAAAAAATACTAAAAAAAATATTTCTGAATTTTTTTTTAAGAGAAAAGAATGGTTAGCCGGGTCCTGTAGTCCCAGCTACTGGGAGGCCGAGGCAAGAGAATTGCCTAAGCTCAGGAGTTGGAGGTTGCTGTGAGCTGTGTGACGCCATGGCACTCTACTGAGGGCGATAAAGTGAAACTCTGTCTCCAAAAAAATAAAAGAAAGAAAGAAAACGGAAAATACTTTTTTTCATATACCAAAAATGTTTTTTTATATAAAAACTCTTTTTTTCTTTCTGTTTTTTTTGGTTCATCTGAAGGACTTTTTTCACCTGATTTAACTTGACATGTTTAATTCAATTACCATGTGCACTAAAGTTTTTACTCATTATATGACTCAGTTTTATGTCTTGATTCTAATTTTTAGTAAAGAAAAAATGTAATTGTCTTCACAGATGTTTAAATTTTTGTGGTTTTTTTTTTTTTTTTTTTTTTTGGCCGGGGATGGGTTTGAACCCGCCACCTCCGGCATATGGGAACGGCACCGTACTCCTTGAGCCACAGGCGCCACCCACAGATGTTTAAATTTTTAAATTTCATGATCCTTATATTTTGTCTCAGGTACCTAGACTAAACAAACATTTAAACTACATAACTAAAAAAAAATATATACATATATATTCATGGCGATGGGTCCCTATAGTCTCATCTACTTAGACTGAGACAGGAAGATGACGTGATGAGTTTGAGATTGCAGTGAACTATGATACCATTGCAGTCTAGGCCGGGCAACAGAGCATGACTTCATGTCCAAAGAAAAGTATATAACTATAAAAATGTACATGTAAATAAAGTACAATACAACGTCTGTAAATTGACCACCCAAGGGACTGTAACAAACTAGTCAACATATAGAGGTGGTCAGCATAAGAAACTAGGCCTGTTGTACTGACACATACATGTTTGGTCATGTGAAAATTAAATGTGTGGTGCATGTTTGGTCTGTGAAAATTAAATCAATTTAAGCCAGGGAGGTGGTCAGCTTTAGAGAATGAACTCCTAAGCGAGCTGCTCTACCATATCGAAGAACCAGATTGCTGCATTTGGTATAAGTCTCCAACTTGATTCTCTCCACCACACTCAGGTAAAATGTCCTACAGTAACTTGGCACAGTGTTATTTAAGTATAATTTACTTCACAAGCTTCTCTTTCTTAAATGGATAATCACATCTTTGGCCAGTTAGGTAAAACTCCTGGCAAAAGAGACATCGGTCCTTACCATCGAACACAGGTAAAAAAACAGCAAATAATGTAGCATGGGATCCAAAGTCATGTCCCACATATATGACCTCTCAAGCTTTAGACTTTCCTTATTTGTGGCTAGAGTTTCTGAGCCTTATCTACATCTCATCTTGGATGAAGCTCAGCAAACAATTGGACCAGTGGTTTCACATAAATATTACATAGTAGGGATGAACTACTGTAGAAGCTCCAAGGTTGACCACTTTCCGACATTGGCCAGGTCCTTAAGTTGACCTAATTTTCGTAGATTGGACATGTACCACATGTACGTATGTATCACTACAATAGCCCAGTTCCTTATGTTGACCACCTCAACATTGACCAGTTTGTGACAGTTCCTTGGTGGTCAACTTACAGAGGTTCTACTATATATTACTCTTGGTGATAGTCAAAGTGATACATTTTGATGAATTGATTAGTTTTGAATGTATAATAATTGAGGATATGAGAATAGAGAGAAGGGTACTGTTTATTTTATTTATTGATCTTTTTGAGACAGAATCTCAAAAAGAGTGCTGTGGCATCACCATAGCTCACAGCAGCCTCAGTTTCTTGGGCTCAAGCAATCCTCTTGCCTCAGCCTCCTGAGTAAGTAGGACTATAGATGCCCACCACAACACCCAGCTTAGTTGTTCTATTTTTAGTAGAGATAGGGCCTTGCTCTTGCTCAGGCTGATCTTAAACTTGTTAGCTCAAGCAATCCATCTGCCTTGGGCCTCCCAGAATGCTAGGATTATAAGCATGAGTCACCACACTCAGCCTGGAAGGGAACTGTTTAAAGGTAGTCTAATGGTTTCCCTTGTTTTATCTGAATAGTCTGATTTAACATTAATTTCTGAAATTGTAGGGAGAATATCCTGAGCCTTTGATAACTACTAGATTTGTAGTTATCTAATGCTCAGAATTAGTGTGTAAGAGAACTTATAAGAGGCTTCAAAGGCACTTATATGTATTTTTACGTTCAGTCTTTTATGTTCAGAAATCGCTGCTGCTGCTTTGGATTTTGTTAAACTTTTTTTCAGCACCAGAGTTTGCCTTATGTAAGTGGGCTTCTTTTAGTTTATATTAAGTTGTGTACTTTTTTTTTTTTTTTTGGCCTTGCTTCTGGTACTAATTAGAAAAAAATTATGTATGTGTGTGTGTGTATATATATATATATTTTGAGACACAGTCTTACTTTGTCACCCCCAGTAGAGTGCTGTGGCATCATAGCTTACAGCAACCTCAGATTCTTTTTTTTTTTTTTTTTTTTTTTAATGAATGAGGCAATATATTAACTCAGCATCATTTGTTGTAATGCTTCTTGTTGGTAGCTGCCACCCGTCTGGCGATTCAGTCTAGATCTCTCTGTCCCTGAGGTGTCAGTTTGTGGCCTCCATCTTGGTCCTTTTCCACGATTTTCAGCCCCTCCAGGGCTTGGAGGACCCCACGGGCCACATTCTTGGAGCCTCAGCTGAAGTGGCTGGGCACGATGCTGTTTCTCCAACGTCCCCCGTAGATCTTGGTCATGAGCCAACCCCAGCACTGCCCCGGAGGTACAGGTCCTGTGCTGTGGAAGTAGCTTGTGTGTAGAACCAGTTCTCAAGGTAGGGAGTAAGCTGCTTATGCTTGGCCAGCTTGACTGTGTCCACCAATTTGGGGACTTTCAGCTTCCCAGACTTTTTGAGGAAGGCTGCCAGAGCTCTGACGAACTCCTGCTGGTTCACGTCTTTTACAGTAACTCCAGTCCTGCGGCCTCCTTGCTGCCAGCCAGGGGAAAGGGAATGACGGACTCTTCGGCTCAAGCGATTCTCTTGCCTCAGCCTCCCAAGTAGCTGGGATTCCAGGCACTCCCCATAATACTCGGCTATTTTTGGAGGTGGGGTCTCACTCTAGCTCAGGCTGTCTCAAACTCATGAGTTCAGGTGATCCACCCGCCCCGGCCTCCCAGAGTACTGGGATTACAGGTGTGAGCCACTGGGCCCAGCCCAAGAATGAATGTTTATTTATAAAAACAAGCTAGTCTTTTTCCTGGGTAAAAGTATTTTACATGGGGGTATTTTAAATACCCAATTTGAGTGAATAGCAAGTGACAAAAGTTAAATTCACAATTTGTTCAAAGCCGACGTCATCATAGAATGAATTTTAGAGTATAGTAATCTGCATGACTTTTGTGTGAATCAAATAGTTTTATGATATTGTGTCTGATTTTTGGAGTTTTTCCTCTTCTCAAGAAATACTGAGATGACAAAGTTGGCATTCTGCTTTTAGTTTCTTATAAGATATGGACAAGTCCCACATAGACCTTTTTTTAACATCTCATGACCTAAGTTGAAGTTTATTAATTACTAAAATATAGTTTTAAATATTACTTTGTTTCAAATTTTGAATTTAAGCATACCACTTTGTTGCTCTGGGTAGAGAGCTGTGACATCATAGCTCACAGCAACCTCAAACTCCTGGGCTCAAGCGAACCTCCTGCTTGCCTCCCAAGTAGCTAGGACTGCAGGCACCCACCATAATGCCAGGCTAGTTTTTCTATTTTTAGTAGAGATGGAGCCTCACTCTTGCTGAGGCTGATCTCAAAGTACTAAGCTTACGCAGTCTACCCACCTCAGGCTTCCACAGTCTTAGGATTACATGTGTGAGCCAACACACCCAGCAATTTTAAAATCTAATTGATATTTAAAAATTTGGGGCTGGGTGCAGTGACTCATGCCTATAATCCTAGCATTCTAGGAGTCTGAGTCTGGTGGATTACTTGAGCTCAGGAGTGCGAGACCAGTCTGGGCAAGAATGAGACCCTGTCTCTAAAAATAGCCAGGTATAGTCGGGGGTGCCTGTAGTCCCAGCTACTAGGGAGGCTGAGACAAGAGAATCAGTTGAGCTTAAGAGTTTGAGGTTGCTGCTGAGCTATGATGCCACAGCACTCTACCCAGAGCAACAGAGTGAGACTCTGTCTCAGAAAAAAAAAAAAAAAAATACATATAAATATAAAGTTTTCTTAAAGTTATCCTAAACATTCTGTTAATATTCACATTAATTGTCATTTCCCTGTATATTTGTTTGTTTTGATTGTAAAATTAATAGCTTTTATAGTTGTTTTTTTTTTTTTTTTTTTGTAGAGACAGAGTCTCACCTTATGGCCCTCCGTAGAGTGCCATGGCATCACACAGCTCACAGCAACCTCCAACTCCTGGGCTTAAGCAATTCTCTTGCCTCAGCCTCCTGAGTAGCTGGGACTACAGGCGCCCGCCACATATAGTTGTTTTTTTATTATACAACATTTTGTTTGTACGATAATAAACAGTTATTTGTATGTCAATGAATAATATTTCAACATACAAAGCTTTTAAGATATTTAACTCCAGGGGCGGCGCCTGTGGCTCAAGGAGTAGGGCGCCAGTCCCATATGCTGGAGGTGGTGGGTTCAAATCCAGCCCCGGCAAAAAAAAGAAAAAAAAAGATATTTAACTCCAGTTCTATCTGTAATACTTTCCTACTTTTGAGGAGAGAATTTAATTATGTGTATTCATAACAGATCCAAATGACATGCTTTACTCATAAAACTGATGTTATTCTAATTAGATACAAGGTAGCCTATGTGATCATTGGTCATGACTAGTTCAAAGATGCCAGAAATGACATCAGAGTAGGCGCTTTGGTTATTAGGGTGAGGCTAAAGCCAGAATGTACATTTGGCCAAATATCAGGGCAAAAGCCACTGTTTCTTGCATTTCCATTTAGAGAATGAAATTAGGGCTGAAATTGAGCTTACTGGATAGAAAATACGTTATGAAGCTATGATGTTGCTGTGAGAGAAGTATATTTTTGTTCTTTATGTTTTCTTTATGATTGGGGAGATAGTTAAAGAGTAGCAGTGTACAAACAGTTGGTGTTCAATAATAATGGCCTGTGATGGCCATCTTATCTTTTAGAGAAAATCACCGTTTTTTCCTCCCTCCTTTGATTGTTCTTATACAGATTTATTGGAAGTTATATTTAAACTTCCAGAGTATTTATTCCCTATGGAATGGAGCATAGTATAAAGCAGAGGTTTGCAAACTTTTTCTGTAAAGGGCAACCATTAGCAAAGTATTTTAGGCTTTTAACTTCACTTATAGTGTCTATTACAACTACTTTGCTTTGTACAGACAGAACAGCCTTAGACAATATATAAATGAACAAGTATGGCTCTGTTCCATAAAACTTTATTTACCTAGCCGGGCGTTGTGGCGGGTGCCTGTAGTCCCAGCTACTCGGGAGGCTGAGGCAAGAGAATCGCTTAAGCCCAGGAGTTGGAGGTTGCTGTGAGCTGTGTGAGGCCACGGCACTGTACCCCGAGGGCCATAAAGTGAGACTCTGTCTCTACAAAAAAAAAAAAAAAAAAAACTTTATTTACTAAAACAGCTGGTGGGCCAGATTTGGGCTGTGGGCTGCATTTGCTTACTGTTTGCATAAAGTATATCCTTATGAAACATTTTAAAGTATATCCTTATGAAACATTGCTACATTCTTGCTACGTTCTTATAAGTAACAACTTTGTTAACAATATCAGCTTAAAGTCACTAGGGCTTTGGATGGTCTAGTAAGTTGCCCAGGTTGTCCTGTCCTCCCCATGATTGTCTAAAGTGCAGTTTAACTGCTTATAGATAGAAAAGTTGGGTGGCACCCACAGCTCAGTGGGTAGGGCGCTGGCCATATACACCCAGGCTGGTAGGTTCAAACCCAGCCCAGGCCACTAAACAGCAATGACATCTGCAACAGAAAATAGCCAGGTGTTGTGGCAGGCCTGCAGTCCCCAGCTACTTGGAAGACTGAGGCAAGAGAATCACTTAAGCTCAAGAGTTGGAGGTTGCTGTGAGCTGTGATTACACAGCACTCTAGTGAGGGTGACATAGTGAGACTGTCTCAAAAAAAAAAAAAAAAAAAAAAAAGTTGGTTTATTTATTTCCTCCAGAGGTGAAGACTTAGTATGGTAATCAGTTAATTTTAAATCCCAGCATCATGGAAAAAACTTTTTCAGCTTCATAAAGGTAACATTAGTATAGCAGCCAATTCTCTGGTAACAAAATTAGGAAGGAAAACCAAGAGCTTTTTTTCATGGAAGATTGTGGCTTGTGCATTAGTTTACAAACATACATGCATAAAATGTTGCGTTGCAGTTCACTTGAACCTGTGGAACGTGTATTATTACCATTTTGTATTTTAAAACTGGGATATAGAATAGCTATGGCTGTCACATATGAAGTAGAAGGTAGTAACATATTCCTTGTGTATTTGAAGGTCCCATCATTTGGCAACCTCAGTTATCTAGAATATGGCTTACCATCAGAAAGTCTTTTGACCAATTAGAATAAATGTCAGGGCTGGGTGTGGTAGCTCATACCTGTATTCCTAGTGCTGTGGGAGGCTGAGACAGGTGGATTGCTTGAGCTCGGCACTTTGAGACCACCCTGAGCAAGAGCAAGACCCTGTCTCTATGAAAAATAGAAACACTACCTGGGCATTGAGGTGGGCACCTGTAGTCTCAGCTACTTGGGAGACTGAGGCAGGAGGATCCTTTGAACCCAAGATTCTGAGGTTTCTGTGAGCTGTGATGCCACAGCAGTCAACTCGGGTCCATAGAGTGAGACTGTTATCTCAAACAAAGGAAAAAAAAAAAAAAGGTAAATGTCAGCAGTGATTCACCAAAGACTATACATTGTATTGAGCAGAGATTTCTTAGGTTATTACAACCCATTCACTCATCTTAAAATTAGTTCAGTGAGATATATTAAGTAGAAGATCAGAAGCATCACATTTGAGTTGGGTTTTATGGGTGTTAGAATAGTAGCAAGATTTGCTAACTGACCTGTTGGCATTAAGGAGTAGATGGAAAAAATGTATTTAGGTATTAGAACTCTAAAACATGGCAGTTTGTGGCCTTTTATCATAAGGACTTTATTATATTGTTTGTAGCATATTAATTGATATAATCGTAACTCTAATTATCAATAGAAGATTGACTTTTTCCTGTTACTTAAGAAGGTTGATTAAGTATAGTAAGTGCTTTAGAAAGATTTTATTTTGCAACTAAACAGTTTAAAAGTGTTTTGTCATCCAAAGAGAGTGGTAGATTTTTCCATAATATGAAAAATTCACTTGGGGAGGAGCTTATTCCCAGATAATTAAGGGAATCAGCTTTCTGATGCTCCTTTATTCCTTGAATTCTTCTGTCTGTGGTTATTGTTACCTTTGGGCAGTGATGTTTTTAGAAGTTGGATTAAGCCAAATGGCATTCATTTTTCTTTTCTATTTGTTTGGGCTTCTGCTTTCTTATTCAGTATTGGGGTAGTAAGCACACTCTTTCCCAGAGGAACCCAGGTAGGTAGAGTTTTGCATTGTTCCTCCATTTCCATGTTCTCAGTTACTGAGCATCACTGTTCTACAGAACATACCCTCCTCTGCGCTCCTCTTTTTACTTGAGAGAAGATAATGGCAAAGTCACATCTGACACTAGGCTCCTTCTCTGGTAAGCATCATACAACAGACCTGCCAAATCTGTACTGCTGTGTACAAATGGGCTGGTTTCTGTGTGAGATCAGCTTCTTCCAGCCCTTGTTTGGAACTCTAAACAAGAACAACATTTTGAAGTGATGTTAGGCTTTTGGACCGTCCAGCTTGTTTAAACTGCCTTTCAAAGCCACACCCCCCATGCCTGTGTACAGATTTAAGCATCAGGTTCCTTTTTACAAAAAATATAAAGTGGTAGTTTGATTTTTTTTTTTTCCTTATTAAGAAAAGTGCCTCATTAGCCTTTTACATGGATCACAGAAGCTTTTGTTTTGTTCTAATTGTAGTCTTGCTCATTTTTTTATGTTGATTTAAAATCCTAGATTTTTTTATCAAGCCACGTTAGCTATATGGAGTTAATATGTAAGACTAATGGCTCTTTTTCTCTGTTCATTACCAGAAACTGGTTGCTCAAATGAAGCAGGATCCGCAGGTAAAATACCATTGTTATTCATTTTATTTTTAAATAAAAAAAATAGCGAAATGACCATAATGTATTAAAACGTAGATGGGACTTAAGTTTAAAGAACTGTTTTATTCCTAATAGCAAATATTTGTAGCACATTGGTCTTCATGTTTTAAGAGTTTAGAAAAATATATTATGTTGTATTATGTTCTATCAGATATTTAATAGAATAAGATTCTGTTTTATGTATTGCATTATAAAATAGCTATCATTTCATCTTTGTTACTTTTTTATTTTTATGTTAATTTGAGTATTTTGGGAAAAAAATTGAGTTAATACTTTTCCTATAACTTTAAATTTCATTTCCATAAACCCAAATATTCAAAATTAGAATTTGTTAAGTGTTCTATAGTCTTAAAATTATTGAAATTGGCTCCAAATCATTTTTATTTATTCTTTTTGTAAGTTTTATTCTTTTGGCATTTTAATTTTTTTTTGAGTTTTTTTCATTTTTTCAAATTAATATGAGGGTACAATTTCTAGGTTACATTCTTCTCACTTCCAGGGTAAAGTTCCCTTTGTAGAAGAGCCCCTCACCCAGGGGGCATGTTATAATTCTTACAATGTGCACATTAGGTGAACTCCCATCTCAAATAATTTTTATTGACTTACAGTTTATAACATAGACCATTTGAACAGTACTGAATTTAAGGGTAAGAATTTTAGGATAATTTTTTCAGGCATTTTAGAAAATTTTTTATTTTTGAAAGAACTCTTTTTTCTTTTCTTTCTCTCTCTCTCTCTTTTTTCTTTTTTGAGACAAAAGTCTCACTCTGTCACCATTAGTAGAGTGTTGTGGCCTTAATCTCACTCACAGCAACTCAAATTCTTGGACTTAAGCAGTCCTCTTGACTCAGCCTCCAGAGTACCTGGGACTATAGGTGCCTGGCTCCTGCCACCATGCCCAGCTTGCTTTTCTTTCCATTTTTTTTTTTTTTGTTAGAGATAGGATCTCACTCTTGCTCTGGCTGGTCTTGAACTCCTAAGCTCAAGCAATCCACCACCTTGGCCTCCCAGAGTGCTAGGATTATAGGCGTGAGCCACCACCTCAGCCAAAAGAGCTCTTAAAGAGGGTTTAAAAAGTACTTTATATAATAATCCAGAAAAATGTTACCTTTTCTTTGAATTCTCATGAGTTTTTGACATAGGTATTTTATTCTCTATTCCTAAAGAGAAGTTTTCCTAAAAGTTACTTTGTCTTCTGGTGATGATGTTTATTATTCAGGCAGCATCTTTTTTGCAGCCATTGAATAGTGGATCATAAGTACAGAGCATATTTTTCAGATTCATCTAACTATATCTTGGTTGTTAACCATTCCATACATGCTTCATTATAAAGTAAAATAAAATTTTTGATAGAAGAATTTTTTGGTTTATTTTTTTAAAGTGGAAAATGATATTCTTCTCTACAAATGGAAGACTCAGTGTTCTGACTATTGTGTTTAACATAATCTGTTGATTCTGAGACTTGGCAATGGTAGCCCACACCTACTCCTGTTGGACAGTCCAAATTCTGTGAGAAACCTATTTTTATCTTCTTTTTTTTTTTTTTGGCATATTCACAGTTTATATTGGATTTAGGGAACCAAGATGGGGTAGACCAGAGATTAATAGATACGATATTTATGAATACCATATTTAAAATGGTAACCTCCATTATCAGCTACTGTGAAATATCATTAGCAACTAGCATCTCTGTTATTACTTGTGACCTTGTAACAGAACAACTTTGACTTGAAGAATCTAACCATGCCTATGAAGCTAATTTATAGCTTTCATATGAAGGCTATAACTCAACTACAGCAAAAGTATATGGGGAAAGGGCCAAGGGAGGGGAGGAAAGAGGGGAGGGTGGGGTGGAGGGAGGGCAGTTGGTGGGGCCACATCTACGGTGCATCTTAGAATGGGTACAGGAGAAACTTACTAAATGCAGAATACAAATGTCTTCATACAATAACTAAGAAAATGCCACGAAGGCTATATTAAACTGTTCGATGAAAATATTTCAGATTGTATATGAAACCAGCACATTGTACCCCTTGATTGCACTAATGTACACAGCTATGATTTAATAAAAAAAAAAAATCATTTTACAACAACAGCAGCAACAACAACAACAAAAAAAGAATCTGACCATGCAGTAAATTGTTGGATAGCACTGTTGGTGATCTCATTAGTGAAGCCTTGTATCAAGTATACTTACAAGTAATTCTAAATGGAGTAAGCTTAATACTCAATAGAGGGGAAGGTTGTGTCTTCCAACCCTGACAGAAGACCAGGCAGGGTAAATTGAAAGAATTATATGTGAGACAGTCAATAAAAGCAGTCTCGTTGGGGTGACATTCAGTTTGTTAGTAGGCTGTCTTGCTACATTAAACTTTTGAAAACTTTAATTTTGGAATTTTTTTGCCCACTTGAGTTAAAAGGCAAGTGTGCTTAGTGTATCTCATCTAAAATAGTGTTCTTTTTTTGATTTCTAGAATTTTAGAACTGAGAAAATGCCCTGGTAGTCAGTGTGTTAATTTGAGTGATGTAGTGTTAAGGCAGTTGCAGTACTGACAGCTTTTCAGATCTGGGCTAAAATAACAAATGTACTTTGCTAAATAAGGGAGAGGGCAAGTGGAGAAAAACCTCTTATCTTTGTTGATAATATTGCTAAGCATGCAGTGTCTGTGTGCGTATAATCTCCATTCTCCTGCTTTTGTGTGATTATTGGAGCTCTAGGTTTTCTGTCACTGCTACTTTTTCTGTAAAGAATAACAATATTTTAGTACACAGGTACCACAATGCAAGATGCTAACATATAGAACTTCCTATAATTTAAGACAGTTGTAAAGAAGCTGCCCCTGTTGTAGAGCTAGAAGCCGGCATTTAGGATCTGTGTACTCAGTGGTGATGTTATGACCACAATTTAATGCATGACAAATTTGATTGGCCAAATGCTTAAGGTGGCTGTATCATTTGTAATAACAGTATGCATAGTCCTCTTGCTACTATTCTGTTAACAAATGAAATATCTTTCTCACAGATATTTTTTCTTTCCAATCAGAATGCTGACTTAAAGAAACAGCTTCATGAACTCCAAGCCAAAATCACAGCTTTGAGTGAGAAACAGGTAGGGGAAAGGGGCGGGGGGGCATATTTTTAACATTGTGTTCTAAAGATATGTCTGCTTGAGGCTTCTAAGAGAACTGCTATTTTTCCTCATGTGTGAAAATAAGTGTGGGCAGCCAGACTTAGTTTTAATTTTGTTTGAGCTCTGTTTATCTATTTTTATTTTTGGTTTAAATCAGTCTCTAGAGTATCCCATGGGTATATGTTACTGGCAAATATCTAAAAGCAATGTGGCAGTCTGCTGTTGACTGTGTTAATTAAGCTCTATAGTTTACCCATAGGGGAAGCAGGTAAAAAGGTTAGTGGGAGTATGTGATAGAGAATCTTGTACTGCTGTTTGTGCCTTGTTAACCTGTCTCAAAGGCTTGAGCTGATGTTTAATCTGCTGGGGGAAAAATAGTTGTAAGATTGCTCTAAATGTAGGTCTCCCATTCTAAGTATTATCATACCTTTATGTTAATCTCTACTAGATATTAACCAACTATGATGTGATATGAACTTTGGTGGAACTGTGTTAACACTTACTCTGTATAGGGCAAAGAGAAGTATTCTTTGGAATGTTTTGTATAATGATCTCCAGTTCACCAATTCAGGCAGCTCCTGCTTCCAGGTTGGAGTGTGACAGTTGATAGAGCTATAAGTAAATATCTATGGTAATCTGATAAAGTAATTGTTTTTGTGATCTTTCCCTACCACTCTCCCTCTGTTTAAAAAGAGCAATTTTCTTGGGGTAAAATGACTTCTTTCTTTGCAGTAGGCGAATGTGTGAACCCAAAAGAATCAGGTGATTTGTAGTTGATAGTTCGTGCTAGTGATATCTTATTGACGGTTTTTGACTAAATAGTTCTCAATAACTGATTTTTATTTTTTAACTTTTATTTAGTGAAATAATAGTATTGAGAGTAATCCTGGGGAATCTTTATTGTGTTTGTATTGTGTTTTCATTTAACTGAGGGGAGAAAAAAACTTTGAGAAGAACTATGTGGAATAGATAGGAGTTGTTAATGTTTCAGAATAGAATCTTCAAAGCTGAGTGAACAACTGCTTTTTACTCCTTCCTCCTATTCTTATGCTTCCACATCTTGTCTTCTCCACAGACAGGAGGTATTTTAGATTAGGGAATTGCCAAACTAAAATTGGGAGGAGGTGGGATGGTGGAGAACAATTTGTAAGGAAAAATATAAACAGAGTTGGTTAGTATGTATTTGGCTCTGAATGTGATTCAGTTCTCTAAAGTCAAAATGATGTGTGTTAGTGAAAGTGTTCTAGCTTTAGAATTCTGTTAGCGCTGAGCCTCCTTATAGTTTCAAGGTTAGTTTGACAAGATGCCAATGAATGAGTCACTTGCTGAAAAAGTCTCGTGTTCCAGCAGGGAGAGGTGAGAGTTGAGGGGGGTGCTGTCACAAAGTTAAGACAGCAGAAGGCTACATTTGGGGAAAGTGGGGAAAATTTTAAAAATTTCTGTTTATTTGAATGAACTAATACAAAGATTTGGTTTATTCTGTAACTTTTTATTTTATTTTATTTTATTTTCTGCTAGGGACTTCACTTAATAGGAAATTGCAACCCTTTATGTTCAGTGAGATATTTCATCCCATGGCAAATTCTAACTGTCCATCTGAACTAAGTTTGGATTTTAGAAACTAGAATTTTTAAAAAGTGTTTAAAATATCAGGAAAACCTTAGGCATATAAAGTAAGGTAGAATCAGAAACTAAAATGCAGTCTTCTGAATTTTATAGTATTTGCTTAACTATTAAAATAACCTTCTTGATAGAATGGAAAAATATTATTTTTAGGTAGTATAGTAATAGAAGGAAATATAGCTACAACTTTTCCAACATAAAACATTGCTATTTAGTTTAAGGTAATTTTAGTATAGTTTCTTAATGCTTTATGTGCAGCTTTTTGTTTTTCTTTCTTGAAAGAGCCACTTAGCCTCTAGCAAAACTTACCAATTCCTTCTGCCTTAATAACAAAAATATGAATTAACCTTCAGCACGAGTAGTATTTTAACATTACTATTTTGTTAGAAAAATAGAAAATACAAGAAAGTTTGAAGAATAATGTGATATTCCAGACTTAATAACTACTAACTCTTCATCATATTTGTTTCCATTCTTTTTTTTTTTTTTTTTTTGGATTTTGGCCGGGGCTAGGTTTGAACCCGCCACCTCTGGCATATGGGACCGGCGCCCTACTCCTTGAGCCACAGGCGCCGCCCTCCATTCTTTTTTATGTGCATTTTTCTATAATCAGTTTTTCTGTATCCATTTGGAAACTTAATCATACAAGTAATGGAGGTATATTTTCTCTTATTTTGCTTTATAAAAAAAATTATAGTCACTACTTACTAGTTCTTACTCATTGTTGCCACCTCAATCTTTGATACTCAATTTCTTTCTTAAAACTATGTTAATATACTATGTTAGTATACTCTGGGAAAATACAGTCTTCAGTGAACATCCTTCATGGCTAAAATTCAGTGAATTTCATTGAATTCTTGGTTGGAAAGCTCTAGTGCTTTCAAACAGTAACCTAAGATTTCTTAATTTGCGGAGAAACTCTGGCAGATTTTGAAGTCAGCTAGCTTCTTGACCTATATGGAGCTTCAATTTGTGGTTGACAGTTTTAACTCAGAAAATCCCCAGACTTGATTGGCTAACTAAATTTTGTGTCATATAGCCATTATTAAAATCATGGTTTCAGAAAGTATTTTAATGACATAGGAATGTGTTCATGACATTGTACGTGAAAAAGTACACATAACTTTATATGTATTATAATCCTGTTTTTGTATTTGTTGTACATATATGTGTATCTGGGCATGTGAATGTGTAAAAACAGTTTCGGTATAAAACAGTGGTTTTCAACCTTCCTAACACCGTGAACCTTTAATGTTGTGGTAACCCCCAACCATAAAATTATTTTTGTTGCTACTTCATAACTGTAATTTTGCTACTGTTATGAATTGTAATTGAATATCTGATATGCAGGATGTATTTTCATTGGTCGCAACACATAGGTTGAGAACCGCTGGTATAAAATACTGGAAGGAGGTAAGTTTACAGGTGGTTTTTTTAAATACTCATGTATATGTTTTAAATTGCCCATAATAAATATTTTTCTTTTAGAATCAGAAATAAGAAACATTATTTTTAAGCATTTTTTTGTCTGTTCCAGGGATAGTTAAGAAATCTAAGACATTTTTAAAATCTAATGACATTCTCTTCATGATAGATGAGCCACTCTAATCAAGAATCCAACTATTTTAAACACTAGTAATACTAAAGTATGGTGGAAGCAACTGTTAATTTCTTTAACAGGATTCATTCTCATTCTGTACCTTCTCCCCTTATTTTTGATAGGCAATGTGGTCTTTTTCTTGTAAGAATGGAGATATTCTGATATTGGAGCCAAAGCACTTAGTTGCTTTAGTGCTGTGCTTTCATTCTAATTCCTTAGAGAGGCGATCTTAACATCCCAAAGCCAGTTGCTTATTTCTTTGGTGATTTAGGGTGAAGTCTTTGTAGTTGCATCTTGGGTGTCCCCTGCCCTGAACAGTTTGCCACCTCCCTCCCTTCACCTGGTGCTCTCCTGGTCTAGTTGCATGTCACAACTTAAATGGCACTTCTTCAGAGGAGTTATCCCTGAAACTTCTTCCTCTAGTCAAAATCAACTCTTTCCATTATGATCTCTCATTGAACCCTTCATTTTTCCTTCATTTAGGATTAGGTTCAGCTGCTAACGACTGAAAGCCAAAATGAAAATGGTATAAATGCGGTCACATTTTTTTCCTCTCTCTTCTAAAGGAGGTGGACAAGGACAGCAGAGAGCAGTTCCAGAGCATTGGGGAACCAAGGTTCCTCTTGTTCTATTGCTCTGCCATTCTCAGCACGAAGAGTCCATATCACAGTCTAAAATAGCTGCTCCATTTAGTAAGAAGGGGGGAAAACAACAAAGAGCAAGACTTGTGTTTTTAAGGATGTTTGCTTGAAGTTGCATGCACTATTCCAGTTAGATCCCATTTACCTGACTTATTAGGAAGGCTGGAAAGTGCATTGCTGGTAGTCATGGCCAGACAGAATTCAGAAACCATTACTTAGAAGTGGTAAATAAATACTGGGGATAATTACTACTATACTAGCAATTTCTACTATAGTAGCAATTCACAATTTGTAATTGTGTATCTATATGATTTTTTCTTTTTTTTGAGGCAGAGTCTCACTTTGTTGTCCTCTGTACAGTGCAGTGACATCATAACTCATAGCAACCTCAAACTCTTGGGCTCAAGTGATCCTCTTGTTTCAGCCTCTCAGGTAGCTGTGACCACAGGTACCCGCAACTATGCCCTGCTGTTTTTAGAGACAGGATCTTGTTGCTCAGGCTGGTCTTGAACTCCTGAGCTCAAGCAATGTGCCATCTCGATGATTACTATTTTTTAAATATTTTCCTTATTTAGGTTGTTTCAAGAAGAAAGGGAACATATTTGTTTTATTTATTTCTTCATTCCTAGTACAATAATATTTAGCTTAATATTTAACAGAATAGTATTACCTTAGAAGAAACATTTATATTTCTTAAGTGAATTATTTTATCTACTTGATCTTCTCTGCTTATCCAGTAATTTTTCCTATAGAATAGTGCATCTTGCTATTTATGTGTTAAAAAATTTTTTATTGAATGGCGCCTGTGGCCCAGTGGGTGGGGCGCTGGCCCCATATACCGAGAGTGGTGGGTTCGAACCCAGCCTCTGCCAAACTGCAACAAAAAATAGCTGGGAGTTGAGGCGGGTGCCTGTAGTCCCAGCTACTTGGAAGGCTCGAGGCAAGAGAATTGCCTAAGCCCAGGTGTTGGAAGTTGCTGTGAGCTGTGATGCCACAGGCACTCCACCGAGGGCGATAAAGTGAGACTCTGTCTCTAAAAAAAATTATTGTTTCAGGTTAATTGAGGGTACAAAGAATTAGATTTTAATGTTTGAATCTGTTGGGTAAAGTCCTTCTTTTTTTTTTTTTTTTTTTTTTTGTGTGGTTTTTGGCCGGGGCTGGGTTTGAACCCGCCACCTCCGGCATATGGGACCAGCACCCTACTCCTTGAGCCACAGGCACCACCCAGGTAAAGTCCTTCTTACAATTGTGTCCCACCCCCAAGAGGTATGCCATATATGCCAACATTGTGCCCATTAAGTGGGAGCACACCATCCTTCTTCTCCTCCCTTCTCCCTGCTCCCTCTTGCTCCCCCATCCCTGACCTTGAATTGATTTGACTTTTTCTCATATGTGGGTGTGTATTAGATTGTCTACTGGTTTCATATTAGAATTGAGTACATTGGATTCTTGCTTCTCCATTCTTATGCTACTTTACTAAGAAGAATGTGTTCCACCTCCATCCAGGTTAATACAAAAGATGTAAAATCTCTATCTTTTATTTATTTATTTATTTATTTATTTTTATTGTTAAATCATAGCTGTATACATTAGTGCAATCAAGGGGTACAATGTGCTGGTTTCATACACAATCTGAAATATTCTCATTAAACTGTTTAACGTAGCCTTCATGGCATTTTCTTAGTTACTGTATGTAGGCACTTGTATTCTGCAGTTAGTAAGTTTCACCTGTACCCATTCTAAGAAAATCTCTATCTTTTTTTTTTTTTTTTTGTAGAGACAGAGTCTCACTTTATCACCCTTGGTAGAGTGCCGTGGCATCACACAGCTCACAGCAACCTCCAACTCCTAGGCTTAGGTGATTCTCTTGCCTCAGCCTCCCAAGTAGCTGGGATTACAGGCGCCCGCCACAACGCCCGGCTATTTTTTTGTTGCAGTTTGGCCGGGGCCGGGTTTGAACCCACCACCCTCGGCATGTGGGGCCGGCGCCCTACCCGCTGAGCCACAGGCGCCGCCCGAAAATCTCTATCTTTTTTAATGGATGAATAGTATTCCATGGTATATACACACCACAGTTTGTTAATCCATTCCTGGGTTGGTGGGCTCGTAGGTTGTTTCCACATTTTGGCAATTGTAAATTGAGCTGCGATAAACAGTATAGTGCAAATTACCTTATGATAAAATGATTTTTTTTTCTTCTGAGTGGATGCCTAGTAATGGGATTGCAGGATCAAATGAGAGGTCTAATTTGAGTTCTTTGAGGATTTTCCAGCCTTCCTTCCAAAAAGGTTGTATTTGTTTGCAGTCCCTCCAATAGTGTAAAAGTATTCCCTTCTCTCCACATCTGTGCTAGCATCTGCAGCTTTGAAACTTTGTGATGTGGGCTATTTTCACTGGGGTTAGGTGATATCTTAGGGTTGTTTGGATTTGTGTTTCTCTGATGATCAGGGACAATGAGCATTATTTCAAATGTTTGTTAGCCATTTGTCTTCATTAGAGAAAGTTCTGTTCATATCTCTTGCCTAGTGGTAGATGGGATTGTTTACTTCTTTTTTGTTGTTGATTAATTTGAGCTCTCTGTAGATTCTTGTTATTAACCCTTTGTCAGATTCATACCCTGCAAATATGTTTTCCCATTCTGAAGGTTGTCTTTTTGCTTTACTTGTGTTATCCTTTGCTGTACGTAAGCTTTTTAGCTTAATTAAGTCTCATTTGTTTATTTTTGTTATTGCAATGGCCAATGGAGTCTTTGTCATAAGATCTTTCCCCAGTCCAACATCATCAAGAGTTTTTCCCATACTTTCTTCTAAGATTTTTATTGTTTCATGCCTTAGATTTAAATCTTTTATCCATCTTATGTCATTTTTTATAAGTGGTGAAAGGTGTGGATCCAGCTTCAGCCTTTTACATGTAGTTATTGAGTTCTCCCAGCACCTATGTGTGCTTTTTAAGCATAACATACTATGAAGATCGTCATGCATTTTTGAGAACAGGAAAAGGCTATACTTTTTAATAGGTTCAAGTATTTGGCTGTATCATAATTTTTACAAAATATTCCTCTAACATTTGATAATAGAGAATTGCTAGTTTTTTGGCTATTAATATTGCTAGGATATATACCCTTATAGGTGAATGTGTATTTCTTTTTGATTGCCTTAGAATAATAAATTCCTACGTGTGCGATAACTGGGTGTATTGGTCAGTTATTGCCATAACAATTCTGTATAACAAACCAGTGTTTGATGAGTGACTTTAAATAATAAGTATTTATTTTCACATTAGTCTATAGATCATCTGGTTGTTTTCTTGACTGAGGCTGTATTTGGGCAGGCACCTCTGCTTCAGTTTGTAGGCTGGCTCAGCTTACCTTTGGACTGCAGATTGGTTAGGTCTACTCTAAATGTATTCATTCTGAGGCCTTGCATGAATGGTTAGCAGCTACCTGTGGCATATTCATTTTATGGTTTGTCACTAAAGCACAAGAAGCAAGCCAAACTACTAAAATGCATTTTAAGACTCCGCTGGCATCAGTTGTTAATACCTTGTTAGTCAAAGTAAGTCATGTGGCCAAGTCTTGCAGTGTTAACATGACAAAAGATATGGATGTATAATTAGGATAGACAGGATATGAAGAATTGAAAATAATAATTTATCTGGCATATTTAGTCTAAAGGATAAAAAACTTTTACTACATTAAAAAAACCTTTTACTTCATATTTCCAAATATGAAAAGGCTTTATCATATTAATAGCATATATGAGAGTACCTTATTTTCCCCAGGAGATAACCTGTGGAAGGGGAAAGCACGTTGCTAACTTGGAAGTTGGATTAGTATATATATGATGCTTATCATGAGGTATATTTTTCGTAGAATTTACCATTTGTCCATAGTACAAATCTTCTATAGTATTCCATAGAATTACCTTTTGGTTTTAGATTATGCTATTCTTTCACACCTTCTCCTATTTTTCTTACTCCTTTTTGGAGAAAGAGACCCTATTATAGTCTTTGCTCTTCTACAAATTTGCTTCTCTGACTCTATGTTTAAAAATTACAGTCTCTTTTCCTTAGAGAGTGCTTTAGCCTAATACTAGATGAAATACTTTTTTGGGTTTAATAAATAGTTGCTGCTTATGGAACCATTCTTAATTTTAAATTTGAGTATGTTTTAGTAAAATAGATTGTGAAGCCTTTGGGAGAGGTTTCAGTCTGTGCTGTAACTACTGTAGTCGTGCTTCTGATGCACAGAGCAGTACAGGCTAAGGAGGTGACTTGAACGATGGAGGGAGGTCACCAGGAGTTTGAGTCTATTGCTGACTCTCAACAGAGTTGTTGAAAGATTTTTATTACTAAATAATTTAACATACCTATTTTCTTGTTTCTGGAATGTTTGGATAATTCCTTTTTTGAGTTAATGAGCATGTATCTATTGAGTACATTGAATTTTTTTGGAAGTGAGTTATATGTAAATGGAAATTGTTGGCTTTAGTCCTGATGGTTAACTTCGTCTCACATGTAACACTTTCATCTTACATGTAAAGTACTACTTTTCTAAGGAGCTTAGGACATTTCACTCAGACATGTATTGCTGTAATACATAAACTGAGACATGGACTTTGTTAATTAGCCGTGATTGTATAATTAATCAGTATCAGATTCAAGACTAGAATAGATTGTTATACTTTCATTCAGTTTTATTTAGTAAATTACTCTGTAGACCTTTATCCATCACATATTTTTTGAAATAGGACATTAAGGAAAATAATTACGTTGCCTTTAGGCCTCATTGCCTTGGAATCAAGTACGTAAATTAGATCCTGCGGTCTAATATCGGTAACTTGATGCATGACTATCTCCAGTCTTTGAGACCAGTAACCATAAAATGTTACCTTCCCTCATTCATAACCGAACTAATGTGATTGACACATCACATTAGAATTTAGAATTGTTTTCTTAGAGATCCTTTCATTATGTTGGGAATCCAGCTTCATTTTATCCAAAGCTCAGGAGTTCCCTAAGATTTAGTCTACTATAGAACCTCTGTACATTTGACCACCCAAGGGACTGTAACAAACTTGTCCACATATGGAGGGAGGCGGTCAACATGAGGAGCTAGGCCTCCTGTACCGATAGGTACATGTGGTGCATGTCCAATCTATGAAAATTAGGTCAACTTAAAGAGGTGATCATTGTAGGGAGGTGGTCAACTATGATAGCTTGTTGTTCTCCCTCCTGCATAGTATTTATGTGAAACCATTTGTCCAGTTCTTTGTTGAGTTTACTGCCACTTGTGCACTAGATAGATACCAGCTCCTTCTTTGCATCAAGTGTAGAAAATGTAGTATTTCAAGTTTTTCTTGGTGAAATCCTGTTGGCTTATAATCAGCCAAGATGAGATGCAGATAAGGTTCAGAAATGCTGATCACAAATATAAAAGTTCTGAAGATTGAGAGGTCATATGTGTATGATGTGACTTTGGTTCCCATGCTGCTTTACCTGCTGTCTTTTTTACCTGTATTCTTGGATGACAGTTGTCTCTTTTGCCAATAGTTTTACCTACCTTGTGAAAGACTTGATCATCTGTTAAGAAAGAAAAGCTTGATGAAGTAACTTATACTTTAATACCGTTGTGCCATGTTATTGTAGCACATTTTACCTGAGTTTGGTGGAGGAAATCAAGTTGGCAACTTGTACTGAATGCAGTTTATTTGCTGAATATGGTAGACCAGTCCTCTTAGGAATTCATCCTAATGATTTATTTTTGGTGCTGGCAAATGGAATGACTTATAAAATTCAATTGGAAATTCATTTTTTTTTTTTTTTTTTGAGACAGAGTCTCACTATGTCGCCCTCTGTAGAGCACTGTGGCCTCATAGCTCACAGCAACCTCAAACTCTTGGACTTAAGCAATTCTTTTGCCTCAGCTTCCCAGGTAGCTGGGACTACAGGCACCTGCCACAATGCCCAACTATTTTTTTGTTATTGTTGTCATTGTTGTTTAGCAGGCCCTGGCCGGGTTCGAACCCACCAGCCCCAGTACTTGTAGCCAGCGCCCTAACCACTGAGCTATGAGCGCTGAGCCTTCTCTGGTTTTCTTGTCTGTAATATAGACATTGTAATTATTATCAGTTCAGACATTTTTATTGATAGCTATTATAATAGAAGACCCAACTAAAAGTGGCTAAAATAATAAGTAGGTTTATTGATCGATTGATTGATCGATGGATTGATTGAAGAAGTTGCTAGAGTTGCTCAGTTTAGAGCAGTTATTTTCAACTGGTGTGTTGTGGCACACTGGGGTGCCGTGAGAGCATCTTTCGGTGCTGTGAGAATTTTTGAAGATCATTAATTAAATTATTTTTGAAAGAAGTTCAAAGCACAGTAAGGATATTCCTTTTTTCACTTTTTTTTTTTTGATCAACATAATTTAAGTGTGCTGTGGAAGTTTAATTATAGTTTCAAGTGTACTGTGAGATAAAAAAGGTTGAAAAACACTGGGTTAGAGGTTCAGCATAGGACCTCTGTTCTGGCCAACTTGTTGCTCTGCCACCCCCACTGAGGTGGCACTGCTTCTTGTCACAGGATGGCTGTTGCTGCTCCAGGCTTTATATTTTCATATACCAACATACTGAAGTTAAAAAAAGGATCATTTTTTTTCTTAAGTATCCCATCTTAAAAGAACAAGGGAAACTTCAATTAGCAGCCTTCAACAGATTGTGTATCTCATCGATCATAGTTCTGGCATATGCCAATGCCTAATTCCTGGTAGAAAGAGTGGGTCCAACATTGATTTATGTCCTGAAGCAGGAGATTCTCTTTTCAAGCTTTCAGAGGGTAAATACCCAAACAAAATTGTTTTTTGTTACCAGGGAAGTGAAGAATAATGAATGTTGAAAAAGCAGTCAGCGGGCGGCGCCTGTGGCTCAGTCGGTAGGGCGCCGGCCCCATATTACCGAGGGTGGCGGGTTCAAACCCGGCCCCGGCAGAACTGCAACCAAAAAATAGCCGGGCGTTGTGGCGGGCGCCTGTAGTCCCAGCTACTCGGGAGGCTGAGGCAAGAGAATCACTTAAGCCCAGGAGTTGGAGGTTGCTGTGAGCTGTGTGAGGCCACGGCACTCTACCGAGGGCCATAAAGTGACACTCTGTCTCTACAAAAAAAAAAAAAAAAGAAAAAGCAGTCAGTCAACAATGTCTGCCTCTCTAACATTTTACTAATGTAAATTAGTGTACACCTGTATGTGTGTGTGCTGAAATACTGTAAAGTTATAATATATCATTAGTGTTTGATATTGGTTTTGTGGATTGTTTTAGAAAAGTCTCCCTTTGGGCGGCGCCTGTGGCCCCGTGGGCAGGGCGCTGGCCCCATATACTGAGGGTGGCAGGTTCAAACCCGGCCTGGGCCAACCTGCAACAACAACAAAAAAATAGCCGGGCGTTGTGGCGGGCGCTTGTAGTCCCAGCTGTTCGGGAGGCTGAGGCAAGAGAATTGCCTGAGCCCAGGAGTTGGAGGTTGCTGTGAGCTGTGACGCCATGGCACTCTACCAAGGGCGATAAAGTGAGACTCTGTCTCTAAAAAAAAAAAAGAAAAGAAAAAGAAAAGTTTCCCTTTGCCACCCTAGTTAGCAACCTGCTTCAGGGCATGGAATACAAAAATAATTTTACTCTTTGCCGAAGTGCAGTACATTATTAGAAGGGTAAATCTGTTATAGAAAATAATGTAACTTATTTCAAATGTGAATTATAAATTATTTTTTTATATTTTAAAATTATTTTTCCATAAACTTACCAATATCATTGTTGTTAATATCAATATTTGATGTCTTTGAGACAAAGCAGTGTTAATGATTGTTTAAGCGGACCTTCCTACCTGCCTTATCTAGGAAAGCCAAAGGGTCAAAGCTCAAATGGTATTTTCAGATTTCTGTTTTTTAAAATGTTGAACATGTTAAATGAACATGTTTAAACTTCTTTTTCCCCAGAAGATTAGGATGAAAGAACTAGACAGGAAAAAGTTTATTGTAGTTCTTAATTAGTATCTTCCTTTTTCTTTTTTTAAAAATAGAGACAGGGTCTTATTCTGTCACCCAGGCAATAGTGCAGTGTTAAGATCATAGCTCATTTTGACCTTGAACTTTTGGGTTCAAGCTATTTTCCCACTCATTCGCCTGAGCAGCTAAGACTACAGGCACATTATCACATCCAACTAATTTTTAAATTTTTGTAGAGGTGAAATCTTGCTGTGTTGCCCAGGCTGGACTCAAACTGGCCTCAGAAGATTCTCTTGCTTGGGCCTCCCAAATGCTGAGATTCCAGATGTGAACTATTATGCCCACCCTAACTAGTATCTTCTTATGGTAGCTGGTTAGATGAAAGGCTGCCTTGCAAAATTATTTTTTCAGATAGAAGATTACGTGCCCCAAAATTGATTTACTCCAAGTTCAGAAAGCAATTGCTTATGTGAAATGGCAGGGTTTGGCTAACCTCTCTCAGACTAGCTCTGCCTAAAAATGACAAACTGATTATTAGTTTCTGTGGGTTAAGTACCAAGCATTTCTTTGCTTTCAAAAATGAGGCTCTAGAAATCTTCAATAAATGTTTTTGATTTGTTAACTTTTCTCCCACTCCCACCTCCATCACCTTTTAAAAGATCTCTCCCTTTTTTGCCAAAATAAATTGTGTCATTTTGACCAAGAAGAATTCAAAAGGTAGAGATCAGTTGTCACCTTAATTCTCTTTATGATTATTGGTAATAATAATAAGAAAAATGATTATTACCTATCTGGTGTTATTTAGTGCTTCTGTCATCTAATAAAGCGATGGGGGAAAAATTAACAACTCCTTTCTTATGGAGTCAAGAAACGCTGATCCTTAAAAGTTCTGTTGCCTGAAGGAAAAGAATTTAGTGAAACTGGGGAGTGTTTTTCTGTGTGATCATCATCAAAACTCTGTGTCATGAATTTGAGATAAATTCGCCTAAGGTTTTTAATTAATCCACCACTACCTTTTAATTAAGAATGAGATAGTAGGCTTCCTTTTTTTTTTTTTCCCATGGGAAAACATCTGTGAGATGATATTTATTTATTTATGTATTTATTTATTTAGAGACAGAGTCTCAAGCTGTCGCCCTGGGTAGAGTACCGTGGCGTCACAGCTCACAGCAACATCAAACTTTTGTATTTATTTATTTATTCATTTTTTGAGACAAGAGTCTCACTTTGTCACCCTCAGCAGAATGCCATGGCACCACAGCTAAACGTATATCATTTGACAGTTCACCTTTTCCTTGGAATTTTTCTTTTTTTAAAGATCTGGAGTGAAATTTCTTTTAGAGTATTATTCAAATCTAAAACTCCCAAATAAGTCAAGGTAGGGAAAAGAAACAGAGGTGTTTATACATGTCTGTAGAAAAAACTGATTTCTGTTTATACTATTATGTGAGTTCATCCGATGAAACAGTGTTTGTAGGTTATCAGAAGTATTGCCTCTGAGCCTCCTCTGCTGCTAATAGCTGACAAAATTAGATACAACTCATTTAAAATTTCTAGTACTCTTTTTCACATCTTCCCTTAACTTTTTTTGCTTAATTATCTTCTTTAAGTATAAAGTGGTTTTAGCCATTACTTCAGGGTATTTTTCTGAAGAGAAATTGATTAGTTTTCCTTAGAGCAGCTGTTCTCAGAACTGTATTAAAGAGCCGCAGCATTAGGAAGGTTGAGAACCACTGCCATAGAGGGAAAGACTTATGTGAGGCTCTAGAGCAGTGGTTTTCAACTGGTGTGCCATGGCACCCTGGTGTGCGGTGAGAAGATCTTAGGAGTGCCGTGAAAAATTTTAAAGATCATTAATTAAATTATTTTTGAAAGAAGTCAAAAGCACAGTAAGTGTATTCTTTTTTTCACTCTTTTTTTTTTTTTTTTGATCAACACAATTTAAGTGTCCCATGGAAGTTTAATTACAGGTTCAAGTGCACTGTAAGATAACAAAGGTTGAAAAATATTGCTCTAGAGCATGGATTGGTAAACTATGGCCTCCACCTGGACCAAATCTGGCCTTCTGCCTGTTTTTTTAAATAAAGTTATTGGAACACTAGGCACACTCTCTCATTTACATATTATCTACGGCTGCTTTCAGGCTACAACAGCAGAGTCGAATAGTGGTGACAAAGCATGGCCTTATGCTAGTTACTCTCTGGTTGTTAATAGAATGTTTGCCAACCTTATTCTAGAGAAATTTAACTAGAAAGGTACTTGACTCAGAGGTATTGGGCACAGTCTTAACAGTCTAGGGCACACTGTAAACAGGGATGAGTCCCCCCATAAACGTGCCAGCCATACAATTTTCAGTTCATTTGTAGCACCCCCTTTTTGTTGTTTTTTGTTTTTTTGCGACAGAGTATCACTTTCTTGCACCCTGTAGAGTGTGATAGCATCATAGCTCACAGCAACCTCAAATTCTTGGGCTCAAGCAATTCTCTTGCCTTAACCTCCCAAGTAGCATGGACTACAGACGGCTGCTACAACACCCAGTTTCTATTTTTAGAGATGAAGTCAGCTCTGGGTCAGGCTGGTCTTGAACTCCTGAGCTCAAGCCATCCATCTGCCTGGGCCTCCCAGAGTGCTGGGGGATTACAAGCATGAGCCACTGCGCCCAGTCTTTAACACTTCTTTTTTTTTCAAGCCACTTTTATTGTGGGTTCTCTCTATCTCTGTCTCCCTCCCTTTTCTAGATTTATGGAGGTAAAATTAATGTAAAATAAACTACACGTCTTTAAAGAATCTAATTTTAGGGGTGGCGCCTGTGGCTCAAGGAGTAGGGTGCCGGCCCCATATACCGGGGGTGGCCAAAACTGCAAAAAAAGAATCTAATTTTTGATGTTATGAAACCACCTTCACAATTAAGATAATGATCATATGCAGTACTTCTGAAAATTTCCTTATGTTTCTTGGTAATCCTCCTCTTCTCCTATTCATAATCCTGTCCCCAGGCAAACACTGATCTGCTTTTTGTCACTATAGATTTTACATATTCTAGATTGGAATTTTAACAAATGGACTTACATAGTGTGTTCTGTTTGGATTGTTTGCAGATTTTAGCTATTACAAATAAAGTTAACTATGAACATTCACGTGCAAGTCTTTGTGTGGAGATAAGCTTTTGTTTCTGTATGGTACACGCCTTAGTATGTCTGAGTTGTGTGGTAGTTAAACTTCCTCAGAAAGTGCCAAAATGTTTTCCACAGTGGTTGTACCATTTTATGTTTCTGTCAGCAGTGCATGGTACCAGAAACTTTCAGTTTAAGGGTAGAAGGGTCATAATATCCTATGAAACTAACTTCATAAGTAGTGATATGTTTTATTATCATTTGAGGGTTCTAGTTGCTCCATTTTCTTAGCACTTCATTCTTAAATATGAGCATAACAGTCAAGAATCACCAGATACTTAAGGGAAGCCACTAATGTGAAAGTCACAACAGACCAAGAGAATTGGAAGGGACAATTAAAAATAACTATAAATTTAGGTCCTCAGAGCAGAAAGAGAAAATATTGCATCTGTGAAACAAGGACAGGATGCTAGGAATAAAGGAGCAATTAGAAAGCAATCTTTTCTGTAGTAGGTGGAAGAAACAAAGGGATAGACTGTGGAGGAGAAAAAAAAATTTAAGAGTATCACCCAGGGGCGGCGCCTATGGCTCAGTCGGTAAGGCGCCGGCCCCATATACCGAGGGTGGCGGGTTCAAACCCGGCCCCGGCCAAACTGCAACCAAAAAATAGCCGGGCATTGTGGCGGGCGCCTGTAGTCCCAGCTGCTCGGGAGGCTGAGGCAAGAGAATCGCTTAAGCCCAGGAGTTGGAGGTTGCTGTGAGCTGTGTGAGGCCACGGCACTCTACCAAGGGCCATAAAGTGAGACTCTGTCTCTACAAAAAAAAAAAAAAAAAAAGAGTATCACCCAGAAGGTCTCATGCCTGCCTAAGAGAACAGAGAAGAGGAAATCATCCAATAACTAATAGAAGGATGTGTCCCACAACTGAAGGGCATATAGTCCCAGATTAATAGAATATACTTAGTACCTAAAAGCTATGAATGAGAAAAGCCTCACACCCCCAGACTGAGGCACATCATTGTGCAACTTAAAATAAATAGGAATGAAAGATACTAAAAGCTTCCTCAAAGAAGAAAACAGTTATAAACAGGGATTGAGAATCAGACTTCTCAGCAGCAACACAGGAAGCTAGAAGTCATTGGAATGATCTTTTAAAAATTCTGAAAAATAGCCAGACATTGTAGTTCATGCCTGTAATCCCAGTACTTTGGGAGGCTGAGGTGGGAGGATCACTTGAGGGCAGGAGTTTGAGACCAGCCTGAACAACATAGCAAGACCCCGTTTCTATAAAAAAAAATAGAAAATTCTCTGGCCACGGTGTCAGCACGTGTCCATAGTCCCAGCTACTTAGGAGGCTGAGGCAGGAGGATTTCTGAGCCCACTACTCTAGTGTAGGTGACAGAGTGAGACCTTTTTTCAAAAAAAAAAAAGAGAGAGAGAGAGAAGTAAGCACCTGAAGAAATCCCTGAAAGAGTTGAAAAGTCAAAAGCAGTTTCCTAAAAGGAAATAGGATTAGAAAGTTGGAGAGGGTTGATGCAAGGGACTGCTGTTTTTATTATAAGCCTTGTACTATTTTTTTTTTTTTTTTTTTTTTGGTTTTTGGCCAGGGCTGGGTTTGAACCCGCCACTTCTGGCATATGGGACCGGCGCCCTATTCCTTGAGCCACAGGCGCCGCCCAGCCTTGTACTATTTTTAAAAGCTGTGTTTATATATTACTTCAATTAAAAAAAAACTAAATAGAAAAATAAAAGTCTCAATTATCATTAGATTAGGGGCTTAGTCTTTGTGGGATTTCCTGGGCTTCTGGGGCAGCTTACCTGTTGATTAAGTCTGTGGCCTGCCACCTATCTTCAGGTTGTGTTAGGCTCTCCATTTAGGTTAGGACATTCCTTAGGAGTTTATGAGTGAGGAGGACATGTCCAGTTTAATTAGTTGCTATTCTTTTCTGTTTAAAAACTAGATTCAGATAATAATAATAAACATATTACTACTTATGAAGTTAGCTTCTTAGGATATTATGACCCTTCTACCCTTAAACTGAAAGTTTCTGGTACCATATTCAAAGCCCACAAAGTGTAAACTGCATGAGAGCAGGGATTTTGGCTGTTTTGTTTGCTGATATCCAATAAACATTTGTCAAATAAATGACTACTTCATGAATTATTTAAATTTCAATAAGTGTATATTTAGTGCCTACTCTCACTTGGCTCATACTTAAGTAGGGGTTATGGATCTGTAAACAATTAGGATAAATTTAAAGTCAGAATATGTCTTGGTACCCAGAAATGGGAGATTCTCTTGGTAGGGAGTTACCATGGATGCCTTCATAAATGAGCTGATGTCTGTCTGAACTGAGTGTTGAAGGATGAGTGGAGATCAGCTAAGTGAACGAAGGCCTACCAGGCAGAAAGAACAGCATGTGTAAAAGCATAGGAATTGGAAAAAGCAAGGCATATTCAGAAAAATAGAAGAGTTAGCATTTCTAGAATGGAGATTTCTGTCAGGTGAGGATTAGAGAGGCAGCTTATGTATAATAGTTTGAAAACCAAACACTTTGAAACGTTGCTTTGATTACTTTTCAATTCTAAATGCTATAGTATCAGTGATAGCCACAATTGTGTAGCACTTACTATTTGTCAGACACTACTCTGTGTGCTTTAAATGTATGAATTCATTTAATCCTAGATAAGTCCTAATTATTCCCATTTTGTGGATGACAAATCAGTTTCCTTGAGGTCACAGAGCTGGTACAAGTGGTAAAGCCAGATACACATTCAGGTCGTGTGGCTCCACATTATTTTGGATTTCAAATAACATCAAAGAAGAGTATGAGATTTGCATTTATTCACAGTGGTGGGTGGATTTTAGCTGGTTGAGAAACGCTTCGTTAGATCATTAAGTGAGAATTGGAGAGCAGTAGAAGGTAAGGTGGAAAGTATCCTGTGAGTAAGACAGTGCTAGATCGCGAGAAGGCTAACCCATTTCCTTGCCTACTGTTTGGTCTTCATACTTTTATTTCAGGGCAACTTGATTTCTAAAGTTCTGTCTTTTGAATCACTACTCAATTATTAATAATGGCTAGAAGGTCTCCCTTGTCACCTCAGTAGAATGAGAACCTTCCTCCTAAAATCATCTACTCTAAAATAGTCTCTTGTGCTTAATATCCATATGTTAATTCCTAAATTAAAATTTATTTCGTACAATAGAATTTTTATATTAGTGTGTGCTAAAATCGGGAGGGTTTGTTTATTTTCTGTTTTTTGGTGAGAGTCCTAGTGTTGTAAAGGAGACTAGAATATTGGCAGTAGGGGTTGTAGTCCATCATTTCTTCAGACATTTTTTTCCTGATTATAGAAGTCATTTATGTTCATTTGGCAAATTCAGCAAGGAAAAATATCGAATTTTATTGTGATCCTGCTTCCCTATTTTAGATCCTTTTATTCTTTTTTCTATGCCATTCATTTGTATTATAAAGCAAAATTGAGATTGGTATTTATCATTTTAGAAATACTTACATTTTATATATCTTGAATATTTCTCCACATTCTTAAATATTCTTCAGAAATAATGGATTTTAGTGGCTTGATGGTATCCTATAATATTATCATATTATACAGGGTTTATTTAATCAATTCACTACTTTTAAACATCTGGATTATTTCCAGGTTTTTTTTTTACTGTTGTATGTCTAGCCCTGCAGTATACACCCTTAGACATAACTAATTGTACATAATTTTATTTCCCAGAAGGAAAAAAATTACCAGATAAGGAGTAAATAAATGCTTTTTACATGTCTTTGTGAAGACCTATTTGGTATATCTAGCTGAGTGTAACTCAAAGTAGCTTTAGCATAAAGGGGAATTATTGGAACCATATTAGGACATTTCAAGGAACCCGTGGGCAGTTTTGTGAGTTGGAATCAGAGTCTCTATCTCTTGTGTCTCTTTGTTTTTCTCTTTATCTGTTCCATTTCTCCTCTCTAGAGATGGACTTCCTCAAGTTCTGTGTACACAGAGCATGCAGAAGGCTCTGGCCCACTGCAAAGTTCCTAAGGTTATGTTTTGTCCATTCTAGAGATCATCTGAGACTCCCGGATTTTTGGAAGAAGAATATAATGAGCCTGGTTTGAGCTGGATGTCCAGCACTTATCCAATCAACTTTTCCCAGGAGACCAGTGGTATCACTAGCACAGACATGGCTAGATCCGGGATCATCTCTCAGAGAAAGGGAGTTGTGAGTTAGGCAGATATCCCAACATAAAAATTACCAAATTGCTCTCTAAAAAGATTGTATCAATTTTTAGGTTCCATCGTTTTATTAAATGAGAAGTTATTTAATATGCTGGGTGGAATTCCCTTTTACCTTGAATTTCATGAAAAAAGCTGTAATGGGCATTCATTTGGCAAATATGTATTGGGCACCTCCAATGTACCGGGTACCTTTCTAGGTGCTGAGAGTGTATCAGTACCACAAGACTGAGTCCCTGCTCTTTTTGTAGTCATCTGTTTAAAGTTGGGTATCCTGCGAACTGAGCTTCAAAATACCCTTTCTAAGTCTCTCTCTTGCTTTTTTTTTTTTTTTTTTAAAGCAAGATCTGACCCTTTGTCATCTGGGTTGGAGTGCTTTGGCCCAGTCATAGTTCACTGCAGTCTTGAATTCCTGGCTTCAGGCAGTCTTCTCACCTCATCCTCCCAAAGTGCTGAGATTATAGGCATACTGCTTCTGGCCTAAGTCTTAATCAGATTTCACTTTATCAGTAGTATAATACAGTTAAATAAGGCTAGGTGTTGTGGCTCACGCTTGTAATCCTAGCACTCTGGGAGGCTGAGGCGGGTAGATTTCCTGAGCTCACAGGTTCGAGACCAGCTTAAGCAAGAGCGAGACACCCCTCCCCCCACCTCCCATCTCTAAAAATAGCTCAGTGTTGTGGCAGGTGCCTGTAGTCTCAGCTACTTGGCAGGCTGAGGCAAGAGAATCACTTAAGCCCAAGAGTTTGAGGTTGCTGTGAGCTATGATGCCATGCACTCTACCGAAGGCAACAAAATGAGACTGTATCTCACATACACACACACACACACACACACACACACACAAGAAAGAAATACAGTTAAGTAGTATAAAACAAAAAACACCCATACTGTTTCCATTGTTGGATATTTCCATTTTGTTTTCTAAGTAAATGATTAGAAGTTGTGAGGTTATATACTTGACATCTAAGAATATATTAACAGTTTAGCCTTCCTCCTTTCACCCCATGGTCAGGCAGCTGTAGAGTGTAAAGTGTTAAGGCTATGGCTCTCTAGTTTGTGTTTTCTGCAGGTTTAAGTGAAATCCTTCACATTTAACAGGACTTTCTTAGTGGTGAGATGTTAGGGGACTAGAGTTCTTTTCCAAGTTGGAAAATTAACTGTCAGAAAAACCTTTGCAAAGTAGGAAAACAGGTACGTTTTGAGTTTCCATCAAAAATAGATTAGACTTTTTTCCTGATAGTGCTTTGTACCTGTCAGTCAGGTTAGCAGTTAAGTTACCCACTGACAAACCTGAAAATCTGCTGTGCAAGACTCAAGTTTTAAAGGGAAATTCTCTTAAGCATCATATTTTTACACTTTCCTCTTCTGAGTCTGCTTTCCTGTAGAAATTTATGATGCATTTAAGCCAGGTTAGTGGATACTATCTTCTCAGAAGACCCCATCTCAGTTTGGTAGGTCTTCCTTCAAGTGAGCTAGGACAGTGTCTAGAGAGCCTACTTCCTATTTGCACTTGTGAAACCCCCTACTGCTATTGGAGTTAGGGTTTTAGTTGGTTTTATTTATTTTAGTGTGAGTCATATGAGGTCTGATAGTTAAGTTTGCAAAGTCAATCTAGAAAAAGTGTTACATACCTCATTGCTGAAGTATCACTATGGTCACCTTTAGAATACTCCCCTGGGCCATCTGGTAACCTAATGATATTCATCAATGAAGTATGTAGCACTTTTTCTAGGTCTGGTTTGTGAACTCAATTGTCAGACCATGTATAATGATAGTTTTGATGGCCATTCAGAAAAGGAGTTCCAAAATTGCTTTGAAGGGTGGACTGGGAACTGGTGTTGGTGCATAGCTTCCCAAGGGGAATACTTGAAGGTGACCGTGGTGATATTCAACAGTGAGGTATGTAGCACTTTTTCTAGGATGCGGTCACAAACTTAGTGTCTGACCTTGTATTACAGATGACATTTTTAAAAGAGATAACAAAGAGATTCCAGTTTTCTCTTTGTTTCTCTGTTCAGAAAACAAAACATGGAGAATAAAGAGTACATATTTTCCTATACAATTCAAGAAATTTCATTCTTTTCTGCAATTTCTAAATAAGCCTGAGTTTGTTGAGGACATTAAGCTGTAAAGCTCTCAGCATCCACTATATGTATGTATTGAATTAACATTCCTACGTATTTAAAATGATAGCTGAGAAAATAGTCACTGAAATAAGTTTTTGTGGGTGGCACCTGTGGCTCGAGGAGTAGGGCGCTGGCCCCATATACCAGGGGTTGTGGGTTCAAATCCAGCCCCAGCCAAAAACTGAAATAAGTTTTTGTGTTCTGTGGTTTAAATGAGGAATCCTGGTTGAGAAAGGCTGATAGGAAACCCTCTCCTATAAAACTCACAACCAAAGATCATACCTGAATGGGTGTGCATTGATATAGTAATGCTTATGTAGTCTAAGATGGAAGATAAAAAGGTCTTTTTTTTTTTTTATGGTTTTTTTCTTTGAGACAGAGTCTCTCTATGTTGCCCTTGGTAGAGTGCCGTGGTGTCATAGCTTACAGCAACCTCCAACTTTTGGGCTTTAGCGATTCTCTTGCCTCAGCCTCCTAAGTAGCTAGTACTACAGGCCCTCACCGCAATGCCTAGCTATTTTATTGTTGGAGTTGTCATTGTTGTTTGGTAGGCCCTGGCTGGGTTTGAACCCACCAGCTCCAGTGTATGTGGCTGGCACTCTAGCGGTCAAGCTATAGGCGCCGAACCAGATGAAAAGGTCTTAATCAGTAAAAGTCCACTGGACATGATTTGGTAAAAAGAGTTACTCTGTTTGTTTCCTTTGCTAAAGCACAAAAATAACTTGGAAAGAAGTCCTCAGTTATTTTTATATAAACCAAAACCATGCCAGTAATATTATTTATTTTTTTGTGCTAACATTTTGATGTTTCATCACTTACTATAACTATTTTGATTATTTTTTACTATATTAAAGCAAATAAATTCAGTTATCTTCATAAGCTGTGGCACTTAATTAGTGTTTTTATTTTTATTTATTTATTTATTTTTTGAGACAGTCTCACTCTGTCCCCCTGGGTAGAGTGCTGTGGCGTCATCATAGCTCACAGCAACCTCAGTCTCTAGGGCTCAGGCCATCATCCTCTCACCTCAGCCTCCGCAGTAGCTGGGACTACAGGCGCCCGCCACAACGCCTGTCTACTTGATTAGTTTTTAAAACAGGTAAGTAAAAAAGCATGTCAGCCTATTACTTGTGCTTGTAAATAATGTAACTGTTCTATGGAACTGAGCCCTGGGAAGGTGAACAGCACTTGGATTGTTGACTGAAAGTGTCAGGATTCTCACGAAGTACAGAGGTTCTATAGTTAATGTTAAAATTTCCCTCTATAAATGTCTTTTAAACAGGATCATCTGTGAAATAAATTTGCATTATATTTCTGCAACTAAATAACTGATTCATTGATTGGGAGAGCCATTATTGGTTAAGTAAATGTATAGGTGAAAATGTTTCCTAGGCAATAGAGATGACATGTCCATCTTGAACAAATTCATATTCCTAGAATTAACAGAAGCTGCTAAATTTCTCCACTCTGTTTCTTAAAAAAGATGTTTACAAGGAATTGGCTTTTTTTTTTTTTTTAAAGGCAGGGTCTTGCTCTGATGATCAGACTGGAGAGTAGTGGTATTATTATAGCTCACTGCAGCCTTGAACTCCTGTGTTCAAGCATTCCTCCCAGCTCAGTCTCCTGAGTAGGACTACAGATGTGCACTACCATGCCCGACTAATTTTTTTAAAAAATGTTATAGATGGGGTGGGCAGAGGAGTCCTTGAACTCCTGGCATTAAGCAGTCCTCCCACCTTGGCTTACCAAAGTGCTAGGATTATAGGAGTAAATTTCTGTACTCAGCATATTTTTAAAAAATAGTTCACATGGAAAACTTGTGTCATTGAGAAGATATTGCATGAGCTATAAAGAAGGAAGAATATTTTAAATTTCAAGACTTTAAATAAAAGGTATATCGCAGAGCCTCCTGGTGGCAGCAGTTCTTTTTCACTAGTGTCCTTATTTGAGACACCTGCCAAATGGGAGCTGATTCTGAATTAGCAAAACAAAGCTATTCTATTTGTTCCATATCCTTTTAAGGCTGTCAACTGCAAAAATTATACAAAAAAACTTTGTACTACAAATATAAAAATAACATGTAGAACATTTAATAATTCTGATTTTAGGTTCACATTCTATTATATTTTCAATGGATACCCTAGTATTTAGCTTATGAATGCCTTATAGGTGAATTAGGGAATCCAGATGTAAATTGTTGGGGTATTTGTTCTAAGAGTTTTCATGACTCCTCCTGCCTCCTATGCCTGACAGATGATGTAGTATATAGATCTTGTGGTAATTTTATTGGATCTCAATTCAGATGACTTACCAATGAAGGGGTGGGTTGACTGATACGGGGAATTGGAAAGGTCAGTGGATAAAAACTTGTGACTGGTATTTGTATAACAGTAAAAGCTCTGTAGAGAGCAAAGTCTCAATTGACTGAAGTGACTTACCTGTCACTCCTCAGTTTGAATGCCTTTGCCAGTAAGTTGCTGTCTAAGTACTCATACAGTTCTTCCATCAGTTGTAGAATGGTTACCATGAGTGCGTTGTATGGAATACTAGTCAGCTATTAAAAAAAGAATGAAATCATATGTTTTGTAGCAGCATGAATGGAACTAGAGACCATTATCTTAAGTGAAACAGCTCAGACACAGAAAGACATACAGCACATGTTCTCACTTACAAGGGGGAGCTAAATAATGTGTGCCAAGTGGAAACAGGGTAGAATGATAGTCAGTGAAGACTCAGTCTCAGAGGGGCCTCGGGGGTTGGGAGGGAATGATGGGAGGTTGCTTGGTGCATACAAGGTGTGCTGGTGTGATTATGGATGCACTGTAGGCGCTGACACAATATAGTATAATACATCATTGTAGCAAAATTGCACTTGTACCCCATGAGTATATACAAATACAAGTAAAAAGGAAGGAGACATTAATAAATAAATAAAAATGGAGTTAGTCCTCTTAAAAACAAGTGAGTTGTGTTTCTTTTTTTTTTTTTGAGTTGTGTTTCTTTCCAAACGTGCTTATGCTGTTTGTTTGTTCTTGGTATTGTAATCATGTAATTTAATCGTTACTAAACCAGTGACTTATAAAAAACCAAGTTGTTCCCATGAAAACCAAGTTTAATGCTTTAGGACGAGTTGCTAAAATATTACTAAAAAATTGCCACTTAGTTACACTTAGGTAAGGCAGTTGAAACAGAATGGGATAAATTATTAATGTCCAGAAGTTTCTACATTCCGATTTCTTCAGAGTGCCTCAGATTCTCACCCTAATTTAAAAGCCAGAAATGGAAATGATAGAGGATGCATTATAGCTCTAGAAAGACAGACATTTTGGCACTCTAAGCTATAGATTTGTATAAACAGAAGGACTGGCCCTACATCTCAGTGGGTAGGGCGCTGGCCCCATATACCAAGGGTAGCGGGTTCAAACCTGGCCCTGACCAAACCGCACCAAAAAAAACAGCCGGGCATTGTGGCAGGTACCTGTAGTCCCAGCTACTCGGGAGGCTGAGGCAAGAGAATTGCCTAAGCCCTGGAGTTGGAGGTTGCTGTGAGCTGAGATGCCACGGCACTCTACCGAGGGCGACAAAATCAGACTGTGTCTCTACAAAAAAAAAAAATAATAATACAATAAAAGATTAACAAATAAAGGTTCATTTAAATTAAAATAGATGCTTCGGTACATGTATCAAATTTTTATGACTTCCTGATTTATATTACTTTATTTTCTTAACTGGTCAACTACTAGTCCTGATCATTATTGGTTAAGGGAGCTTCTGCTGCATTGGTTCAAGAAACTAAAACTAAGGCATATTCTTTCAGCATTTAATTAATTGATTTACAAACATTTAGGAATGCCTATTATATACCTGTAATATTGCCACTCAGCCTCAGTGATGAACAAGGCTTATAGGGCTTCTCTTTTTAAGGAGCTTACCTTCTAATGACATATTAGTAAAGTCTAGTGACTTGAATAGTAATTACTTTCTCAACAGTTGGAGAATAGTTATCAAAATAAAATACAGTTTTTGTATTGAAGGTCAAGGCCACATCTACTGGTAGACTACTGATTCTCAGTCTTAGCTATGGACTAAACTAGACCTGGACTAAACTAAAAAGCTTAGAAAAATGCTGCATCCATGGCTGTGTCTCATACCAATTGAATCATCATCTCTGGAAATGGGGCCCATGTATACAAAAGATGTGTAGGAACAGACAAGTTGATTTTGATTAAAGTTGTCTGATAGTTCCCAAACTAAATCTGATACCCTCAAGCCAATTTGATATAACATTTTTATTCCTGAATTATTTGGGGACAAGTATTTGTATGGTGTGTGTTTGTCAGAGTTAACAATGTGTTTGAATGTTAGTAGAGAACAAACTTTATGTAATATAATTTTCAAGGATTACTCTTAACTAATACTGTGACTTTTTTAGCTTTTCCTTTTAGAAAGATACTTTTCTTTTCTTGTCTTTCTTTCTTCTTTTTTTTTTGTAAGACAGTGTCTCACTCTGTCACTCTGGGTGGAATGCCATGGCAGCGTCATAGCTCATAGCAACCTTAAACTCTTGGACTCAAGCAATCCTCTTGCTTCAGCCTCCTGAGTAGCTGAGACCACAGCACCCGCCACTATGCCTGGTTAGTTTTTCCTACTTTTAGCAGAGATGAGGGTCTCTTGCTCTGGCTGGTCTTGAACTCCTGCGCTCCAAGCAATCAACCTACCTTGGCCTCCCAGAGTACTAGGATTATAGGCATGAGCCACCACGCCCAGCCTAAAAATTTTTTTTTCAAGAAAGAGAGAGGTTGATTGAAATTCTTTGTGGACTCTGTAGACATATGCATCTTTTACCCGTGTATTTCCGTTTTCAGAAACATTTCCATGGTCAGAAACCTAAAAAAAAAGCACATGTTTTATTTGTTCTAAAATATTAACATTCAGGTTTTCTGTCTCCACTGCAACCATGGCACCCATGAAAAAGCCTGTGGCAAAGGGAGGCAAAAAAAGAAGCAGAGGTTTTGAAGTTCATCCTTGACTGCACCTACCCTCTAAAAGATGGAATCGTGGATGCTGCCAATTTTGAGCAGTTTCCCCAAGAGGGAGTCAAAATGAATGGAAAACCTGGGAATCTCAATGGAGGAGTTGTAACCATCAAAAGGAACAAGTTCACTGTAACTTCTGAGTTGGCTTTTTTCCAAAAGGTATTTGAAATACGTCACTAAAAATTTTTTGAAGAAGAATAACCAATGTGATTGGTTGCATGTAGCTGCTAACAGTGTGGAGAGTTACGAATTCCATTATGTCCAAATTAACCAGAATGAAAAAGAGAAAGACAAGGATCAAAACTCATTTATCTGGAATATTTTGGATGAGTTATTGAATAAGAACTTGGGAACAAAAAAAGTAATGTTCAGATTATATGAAACACTAGTTAAGCTTAGAAAATACTGAGCTGTGGAGTTTTTTTTTTGCCAGTCATAGCATATATGTAATATTACATATAATGAACAAAGAGTAATTGATGTCAGAGGTATTAACAACATCTTAAAATCTCTCTTTTTTTTTAAATTTTTTAATTAAAAAAAAATTCCCCCCCCACCATACACTGGTTTTATATACCATTTGACAGATTTTCATCACACTGGATAACATAGCCTTCCTGGCATTTTCTTAGTTACGGTGTTAAGACATTTATATTCTACATTTTGTAAGTTTCACATGTACCCTTATAAGGTGCACGGTAGGTGTGGTCCCACCAATTACCCTCCCTCCATTAAAATCTCTTAAGGATGATTTCATTTATACTTAATCTTTAGGCCTTGAAACTTTGAAGGTTAAAAATGTAGCACATTCATTATTTTTCTTCATATTTCTTATAAAATATAGTTTTGCTTTCTTGCTAATTCGTTTATATAGTTCCTTTTTACTTTTTATTTTATTTTTTTAGAGACAGGATCTCACACTAACACCCAGTCTGGAGTGCAGGGGCACGGTCACACGTCACTGTAGCCTCCAACTCTTGGGCTCTTGGGCTTAGTTGATCCTCTTGCCTCAGGCTCCTGAGTAGCTAGGACTAGAGGTATATTTACATACTTCTGTCACTCAAAAGAGGACTAGAAGTTACTACCTTTTGAGGGGGGAGTATTTGTTTCTCTGATGATCCTTTTATATGGATATTTTGTAGATCAGACATGTTACAGAAAGTTATTTTTGTTTTTGAAAAACCACAGTGTTGGGCGGCACCTGTGGCTCAGTGAGTAGAGCGCCGGCCCCATATGCCGAGGGTGGTGGGTTCAAACCCAGCCCCGGCCAAACTGCAACAAAAAAATAGCTGGGCGTTGTGGCGGGCGCCTGTAGTCCCAGCTGCTCGGAAGGCTGAGGCAAGAGAATCGCATAAGCCCAAGAGTTAGAGGTTGCTGTGAGCCGTGTGACGCCACGACACTCTACCGAGGGCGATACAGTGAGACTCTGTCTCTACAAAAAAAAGAAAAAAGAAAAACCACAGTGTTCACTTTATTCTTAAATTCGTACTTTACAAATCCACAAGGGAAAAAGTCTTTGAGGAAAGAGAGGTATGGGGAGTGGGGGTGTGAGGGAATGAGGGCTGGTGAAGAGGGGGAGGAAAAAGACCCAGAAACAAAGACCCCTCCCCTCATTTGGAGGACCAAGCATAGGCTGGTCCCCAGGCCAGCGTAGCAGGGTTTCTTGTGTCCTAGCTTTACAGAGCTGGGCCAATAGACCTCAGGGAAAGGGCCACAGTTCTCTAGAGACTGTCACCATTTGACAAGCTGCTATAGCCCAAAGCTTCTGGTGCCCAAAGAAGGAAGCAGGCCTCCCACTACACTCTTATAGGCCAGGGAATGCAAGGTCGAGGGTTACCCATCCAGCAGCTTCAGGATGCTTCATGCTCCTTCAGAGTGTTCCAGACCTGGTCCTTTTCCTTGGTGGGAGTCCACTTCTGCCAGGCAGCTATGAAATTTTTTTTCTTTTTTTGAGACAAAGTCTCACTTTGTCACCCTTGGTGACACCCTTGGACTTGGTATAGTCCCATGGAGTCATAGCTCACAACAACCTCCAACTCTTGGGCTTGGTGATTCTCTTGTATCAGCCTCCCAAGTATCTGGGACTACAGGTGCCTGCCACAACACCTGGTTATTTTTAGAGATGGGGTCTCGCTCTTGCTCGGGGTGGTCTCAAACCTGTGAGCTCAGGGCAGTCCATCTGCCTCGGCTTCCCAGAGTGCTAGGATTACAGCCATGAGCCACCGTGCCCAGCCTTTGAGCAGCCATGATCTTGTGAAAGGTGTCCGTGACCTCACTGACCCCTACGTAGAGCCACTGCCTCAGCTCCTGCTGGCTCAGCTCCTCCTTTGCCAGCCTCATCAGGTCCTGTTTCTTGGTGCAGTTGTGGGCACTAATTGTCATCAGCTTGGCCTCCTGTTTGCACTGCTCAGCGAGGACCTCATCATCTGAGTCTTCCACTCAGTGGTCCCCAGACTCCAAAAGACCCTGGGCAATAGCTCCTTCTTGATGCATCTCTCCAGGGACTTGGTATGCGGCACACTGAACAGCTATTCTGATTGCAAGAAGAGGTGCTTGACCCCTTGAGCCAGTTCTTTCCCAGACATTTCAGGGATAGGAGAATCCTCTGTAGGAGAAGTAATAACTTTCCTCCACGAGGGCCTGCAAGAGGTGATGTGTCAGGTACCATCTTCCAGCTGTTCATGCTGGGCCTCAGACTTCTTTGGCAGGGCATCCACATCTTTAGTATCTGGTTCAGTCATCAGCCCTGTGAGTTCTTTCTTCTTATTAGCAATAGCCACGGCCTGAGCCCCCTCCTGCTTCTCTAGCAGGTCCTCCTGGGCCCAGTGCTGGGAGTAGTGCTTCCCCAGCAGTGGGATCTTACAGTGTACAGCCTCATCAGTGTTCAGCCTCTTATGGTGTTTAGCCTCTTACAGTGTTTCAGCAGCTTCTCTAGTGTGCATACCTCTTTGCTAATGATGTCAACACAGTAGGGCTCCACCAAAGCCCAGAACCTGTAAGGGGGCATCATTCTTAGGGATCCAAGGCATGTCAGTGGAATCACCAGTGAATGCACATTCCTGAATCTTGGGCTAAAGGTTTTTAGATTTGGGCCACCTCAGGCCAGAGCCTGCCTATGTCCTACCTTCCCTTCTAGTTTCTGCTTCTTGGGCTTCCCATGTTTGCGGGGAGCTCCAAGTTCATGTTCTTGACCCAGCTTCAGGAATCATCGGTCACTCTTCTCATCTTGTCAGTCATTGAGGATCTGGGTTTCAGCCTCAAGCACATACATGGCAGAGAAAGGTCTCATGCTCCAGCTGTAGGGTGTCCAGCTCCTCAGTGCTGATGCCATTATCCTCAGAGCAGGCCAGCACTGCCGTGTAGTGGGGACAGACCTTCAGGTGGTCCACAGACTTGAAGTCATGGCCCAGCATAACAGGACTCTGTGGAGCTCCTTGGAATGTTCTGAGGACTAAGAGATGATGCCCATCAAGAGCCCAGGTCAGTCCCTAGCACAGAAAGAAGACTGCTTAATGGCTGGTCACCCCAATGTCCCACTTGCAGAGTCCCCATCCTCTAGGAATACCCTAATGTGGCCCCATGCTCTATGCACTCTACCTTCTACAGCCTGGGGCTATAGAGGGGGCAGGGAGTTCAGTTACAGAAAGTTTTGATTCTGGTATCCATGAGATGTGATCTAATGTTCTGTGAAACCAAGCATTTATCAGGACACAAGATCAAATTCTAAAATACACATTATATTTAATTATAAATTTTGAATTAAAAATATAATCTTAATAATTGAATTCTGCCCTTAGATTAATAGTGCTTTAACAGAGGGCACATTAGTGGAGGCATTTAGATTTTCACCATGTATAAAGGTAGCTTCTTCTCATCCCTGAAATGTCTTCATCTGAGGATTATTCCTTTACCTTGTCTCCTAGCACTTGTGTACATGCATGGACACTCAGACACACCCCTTGAAGATGGAACTGTTAATTTCCCCTTTCTGTGATCCCTTTCCTTATCCATCATGGTAAGCATGGTAAGGCGGCTTGGTCATAGATGTCCGGAAGTTGGAAAAGCCTTGTTAACTGAAGGTAAAGAGAAAATACTTAAATGACTCACTAGGAGATTAACTGCTTTAGTAAAGATTTCAGAGGCTCCACGAATGCAAATGATGAGAAAACTAGTAGAAATAAAATGTTAACTTATTATTGCTAGCAAGTAGGAGCAGTTTAACCCCATGAGTATCTTACTTTTCTATCCCTACCTTTTGTTTTAGTTAAAATATCAGTACCGCCTGTGTAGTACTTAGCAGTTTTCAGTTCTGTGAAGTACACAAACTTTTTCTTTTCATCAAGAGTTCAGAAGACTGATAGGCAGTGAGGTCGAATGACTGATCCAAAGCTGTTTGGCTGGCATATGAGTGAAGACTTTTCTGGCTTCCAGTGAAATAAACTCAAAAGTTGTTGAAGCAAAAAGAATTTATTGGCTTATACACATATAACTAATAAGTTGAGGGATGTAGGCACTTTCAGGCATGGATGGATTTAGGGGCTTAAAATATGTTTTAGGACAACATCTCCATCGTTTGGCTTCATTTACATGTCGGCTATCCTGTACTGGCAGAGGTTGCCTCTGGAAGCTTTAAGTTTGCAACCTACTCCAGTGAACAAAGATTTTTTTCATGAATGTACTGGCAAAAGGCCTGGGCATGATTTTCAAGTCCATTCTCAAGCCAGTCTCCCTCTTTGTGGCCAGAGAACTGGAGTCCCTTCATTGTTTAGTACTGGATCACATGCCACCCAGGTTTGAGATCACCTCGACTTTGACTATTGACTATTCCATTGACCATTATTATAGGAGCAACCTTTGGGAGGCTACCTTAAGTTTGGAATTCCACTAATAGTTTGAAATACATAAGGAGAAAGGAAGCTTGATAGAAAAGCTATTGTTGGATTGTTTAAATGTTTCAACACTGCAAGAGGCTCCTAATTTCTGGACAAAAGGATCTTTCTCCCAGTTCATCCTCTCTCCTCCTATATGCTTCCTCACGCCCCCTATCAACTCCCTGTTTCTTAAGTTCATTCTTTCATCTGATTGCTTCTCTTGTTCCTAAATCTTACCCTTGTAGGAGCAGAGACTAAACAGTTTCCTCACTCTCTTGAGTTGAGGCATGACCTTTCCCTTCCTTGCAAGTAAAATACTACAGAATGGAATTGCACATTTACATGCATAAGAACAGCTGGTGAACAAGAATTCAGTTTTCCTTGTGTGGACAGGAAGCTTTGTACCTCTAAAGATCAAAGTCAGCATACTCCGTCCCAGATTTCCTTGTGTGGCTTCAGCTTAACTCCGGAGGCTTGAGAAGCAGCCGAGACACTGGAGATGGAGGCTTATGGGCTTCCTGTAAACTCTTTTGTGCCCAAGGTGGCTATGAGAATGGAGGCAGGAGGTAAAGTTAAATGCTCTGGTTTTCATTCCAGCTGTCAACAGAATAAAAATGACCTAACTGTATTTTAGGCCCCCAGGCTGCACTGAAATGACATGCCACCTGCTGACCTAATTCATTTCATTTCTGGTAGTAGGATAGCCAAAGCAATTTGCTCAATTTGCAATTGACTATTTACTCTTTAAAGCAGCAATGATTAGATCTAGTGTAAGAAATCACATACTTTATTTATCAAGAATTAAAAACTTTAAAGGTGGAAAGTTACCCTTTTTGGAAGAGATCATTTAAATACGGTGTATTTCACCTTGGAGACTAACTATGCTTTTAGAAAGCTACTTTGTGCTGCTGTTCCCAGGAAGGAGTACAATCTGCTGATGAAATTTTAGATAACAGAAGTGTTTCTCTGCAGCAGCTGAATGGAGCAGAGAACTGGAAGAGTGCTATATTTATCTTTAGGTAAATTTTTGCAATTTACTAGAAAAAAATCTGTATGGCATGCAAGCAGATTATCTCATGTTAACCTAGCAGCTGCTTCTCTGGCAAATAGAAGAGAGAATGTATGTAGCTGTAGTCCTGCACATAAACTCAGGTACTGGACATAATTCCTTTGTCACAAACTGTGTCAGGAGCTACATGTGCTGATAAGTTCCTGTTTCTTCAGTTTTAATTTAGGAAAATCTTATTAATGCTATTTTTTTCTCTTCTCCATCAAAATGAAATAATTAAAACTTATAAATTATAGTTTTAAGAGCTTAGACTCTAGACTTGAACATTGTGTTTAACTCTAGTTGTATATAGTATTGCAATTGGTGAATTAGAATTTTGTAGAAATACCGACTTCCATTCCCCTCCCAGATGTCCTTATATCATTAAGTAACATGCTGGCAGAATTAAAGTGTCTGCTTCCAGGTCAGCCCTCTTTTATTTCTTGTTGCTTTCTGTGATTCGGCAGCTATGGAATTTGCTTCCCTGCATGGACCTCTCAGAAGCCAGCTCTCCTGCTCTCCCCAGCATGCTCACAGTCAGCAGAACAGGGAAATCACACTGATCAGCACACCACTCAGCTGATCAAAGTAAGCCAGACACTTTTCTTCAACAAGACCCAGCGGTATTAGTCACTACGCCTTCTCCTGCCGTGAGCAAGGCCACTGGAATGCTGCTGGCAACGTTAGTGTGTGTGTAAAAAGCTGCTTATGTTCCTTTTGCCTTGGCTTTGGCTGAGGCCAAGGCAAGGGGTGGGGGAGAAAAGAAGGAAAATGTCCCAGTAGCCAGTATCTTCTTCTTGCTAAAACTTGGCGCCGCGAAGCATTTCATTCAGAGGCAATCCCTAGTGGCAATCCCCAACTCTGCTGGGGAAAGACTTGCTAATTTTCTTTTAATTGCATAAGAACAGAGCCCTACAGCAAATTGAACATGTGGTGACTACATGAAATATATGACAGAATATAGTCTTTCTTTGATTGAGTTAATCACAGGTCTGATAAATCTACAAAATTAAAATGAGCCACATATTTTAGTACTTAATCTCTTGATTCTGTTAACTGTCTACTATTTGCTGGGTAGCCTTAATGTTATTTTGTAGGGAACCTAGGAGTCTCAGTTCCAATGTGTTGGGTATAGATAGTAGTTTGCTATTTGTGGTTCCAACGGTTGTTTAATTTCCTTTCTTGTAAGCAGTTGGCATTTCAGTACAGTTTACGATACGGAACATGGAAGGGACCCCCTGAGTAGGACAGTGGCTGCTCTTTGTCACTTGCAGCTGTGTTTGCAAGGGAGCATGCTGGCAACCAGCAAAAAGAGTGCTGTGACAGGTGGGAAGAGCAAAACCAGAAATGTGCTTCTCCTTTTCTCTTTTCTCTTATTCTCTTTCTATTCCCTCCCCCCACCCCCTGCTTCTACCTGACCTTCTGTTTTTCTTCTCTTCCCCTTTTAGAAGCCATCTGTTTCCCACTACCAGTTCTTTTTGGCTTGCAGATGCCACCATACAGGAATATACTGTATTGAAGCTAGTCTGTGTTTGACCTAGTGAATGTATGTATTTGCGCTGGGCTTAGTCTAATGCACTGAATGGAATGGTGAGGGCCTGGCATATATCGTTTCATAAATTTTACACAGCAGTTCTAGAGACTGAAAAGGACATATCTTACTACCAGGATTTGAGAAATGACAGATACCTTTCTAAAACCTAGCTCTGCATGTTCTCTATTAGAGATGGAGAGGGTGTTAGTCTATTACAGATGTGTAAAATGCTACATATTAAAATATATTGCCCTGGCCTGGGCTGGGCCTAAGCAAGTGGGAGAAAAATGTCCCAACAGCAATTATCTCTCCTTTCTAAAACTTGTCATGAAGCATTGTCATCCCTGTTGTCAGTAACAATACAAGTTGCCATTCTGCAGTGTTAGTTTTGCTATTCCCTGAACAGACAACCAGTTAATAGTATCATTCTTTGGTCTCTCTTCAATTATCTTCTCCCCAGGCATTGCTGGTAGGAATGTAAAATGGTACAGCCACTTGGAAAATGGTCTGGCAGTTTCTTGAAATGTTAAATATAGACTTAAACCATGTGACTGAGCAATTTCATTCCTTAGGTATATAATCAAGAGAAATGAAAACATATGTTTAAATAAAAACTCCAACCTGGAATGTTCATAGTTGCGTTATTCATGATAGCCAAAAGTGGAAACAGTCCGTCAACAATTTTATTTATTGGATGGTTAAATAAAATGTGGTACATCAATGCAATGGAATATTATTTGACAATAAAAGGGAATAAAGTACTGAAATATATACTACAACAGGGATGACTTAAAATGTAAAAGAAGGCAGTCATGAAAGGTTATTATATGATTCCATATGTTAAATGTCTAGAATATGAAAATCCATACAGATAGAAAGTCAGTCAGTGGTTGCCCGGGGAGATTGTGTGTATGTGTGTTTGGGGGTGGGGAATGGAGAGTAATGGCTAACGACATAGGGTTTTTTTAGGAGTGATGAAAATGTTCTAAAATCGATTACGGGGTTGTGCAACACCATGAATGTGTTAAAAGCCATTGAATTCCTTTGTGTGCTTGTGAATTACATCTCAATAAACTGGTTAAAAAGAAGTAGTTATGTATTTCTTTTGGTCTGAACTTACAGGATTGTCTTTCAATTCAAAGTTGTAGTGGGTAAGAGAACTCCTATTCTCAGTGAGAGTGTTAGCCTAGTAATAGTAAAAACTTATTTGCCCAGCGTGCCATTGTTTACCCAGAGTTTTCACATGCTTTATCTCATTTGATCCCCACTGGACTTCATGGTGCAGATAAAAGTGACATACATAGAGAAAAGTGATTTCTCTTAAGATTACACAGCCACGAATAGTAGAGGAAGTGTTTCATCTCAGGCTTTCTGATGGCTAGTCACTGCCCTCTTGTCAGAACAATGTCAGAACATTGCAAAGAAATAATAGTGACCCTTGATGTTTTCCAGATTCTTAATTATATTTAACCCTTTCATTCTTGAATATGGCTGGAAAAGTTACTTACTTTCTCTGTCTTGCTTTTCTTTATCTAAGAAATGGAGATAATAATGCTTCCCACCTAAAAGTCATTTATATTCTTGCCTTGGTTTCTTTATCTAGAAGAACAAGCTAAAAATGTTTTCTGTCTCTCAGGCATATAATAAGGACTAACTAATAAAAGACAATTATAAAACATCTTGCCAGGCTATAAAAAAGCTTCATAATAAACCATCAAGGAGTATTGTTTTTTCACTTTCTTTTATATTGTTCAACTTCACAACCTCAGCAAGATGTAATAATAACCACTTATATCACTTTTCTCCAAGGAGTTCAAAGTACTTTACAGACATTTTTGAATTAATCCTCTACATTCCTGAGTGTTACGTAGGGAACTGGTATTCATAGGGGCTAAAGCGAAGTAACTTGCTGCAGCCTTTATCTCAGGCTGGGTCTAGACTGTAGTGATGGCTCATTTATTTGTCCCTAGTGATATTTATTTGGTCAATTGCATTTTCTGTGAATTTGTCACTTGTTAAACATGAAAAAGTGCTTGACTAGCCTTCTTAAATCTTTTTTTTTTTTTAATAGAGATGGGATCTCTCTCTTGCTCAGGCTGGTCTTGAACTCCTGAGCTCAAGAAATCCACCTGCCTCAGACTCCCACAGTGAGCCGTTACAGGCGTGAGCCACCACACTTGGCCCCTAAATCAGTTTAGATTAAGCTTTTATCAGAAGTAAAGATGTTCATTTTCACCACTGTACCATCCTTGATCTAGACTGGAAAAACATAGCTCAAAACTTCTGAATATACACTTTTGACTTGAATATTGACTATGGAAAGCATTGCCAATCATGCGTCCTGCTGTGTGCATAGAAGAAATCCTTGATGAGGATTTCTCTGATTTGTCCAGAAACTCTTGACAGAGTGAAGGCAAACTTGCTTCCAAGTCTTTGGTTTGGCAGCGTATTTACATGTAGAAAGCTCATTCACCATCTGGATTGCAAAATAGATCTTCTCCACCTTCATCATCATTTAATATTATTTTCGTCTATGGCTTAATCTCATTAACCAACCCTCGTGACAGAATATATGTGAGGGGAATGTATACATAAGATGATAAGAAAGACCTCTGTGAGATTGTTTTAGAGTGGCTTCTAATAAACCGCTAGAAAGCAGAGTGAAGCTTGACCCAAACACTGGAAAACATTAAGTAAAATTTGGCTTTTCTCTTGCCCTGTGTTAAGAGAAGCTCTGGTTTCTTGCTGAGACTGTCCTGGCAAGGTTTTTTGGCTTAGGTTTATTCTGTTCTTTTGGTTTCTCTTTTATCATACTGATCTCTCATTTTGCTTGATGGGGGAATACTTTTTTTCCCCTCCAGAAGTGGGTTTCCCCTGCATATTAGCCTTGTTGGTATGCTGCCCCATAGGAAGGATGGCCTCAGTGCTGTTGGCACTGTCCTGTGGACAGTTAATTAAACCTCCTGCTGTGGACCTGGATTTCCGCTGCTGCTGTTCACTGATGTGTGTGAATTGAGCGAAGCACATGTACATAAGCTCAGGCACACTCATAGAAACAGACCCTGAAAACAGCAAAAGATGGACTTGGATTAAAAGCTTCAGCTTTTAAATTAGCCTGGTAATCTGGCTAGCTGAATGCCAGAGCTCACAAAGCTGAGAATTGCATTTCTAAAGATAAGACAGACCCTTTTTGTGTTTTTATCTTTTCTTCCCAAAATATATTGAGTTTTAATACGGTACTTTATCTCTGTAAGCAAGAAAACAGCCAGTGGTGAACTCATGGGCCACTGGGTCCAACTCAAAGAGGACTTTCTCCTCATTTCACTGGTGACCATATGTCAAGAAGGTAAATCATGACCAGAGTCTTACTAAGGGATGTGTCATGCCATGGCCTCATTGCGGCATTAAAGGGGTTAAGGAACTCATGGAAGGTGAGATTAGGGCTTTCTAGAAGTCTAGTAACCTACATGTTTTCAAGAACAGTGATTTCCTTTGAAGCTAGGCTCCTGCCCTTTTTCATTTCACTAAATGTTCAGAGAGAATCTTGATTTCTAACCATTGTTTTTTAAATACTTTGTAGTACTTATATTTCTTCTGTGATTCTATTTACTAGGACATAAGATTATTTAAGAAGCGCTGAATAAATTTTTCCCAATTCCCAGTTTGGTTACTTGGTAAAATATAGCAAGTAATTAGGTTATAGAAGTATTGGAGTCCTAAATACATATCAGCTAGTGAATTGGGCAACCCCTGTGTTATTTCTCCACTTACCCCAACTCCCCTCAACAAGTTTTTTTTTTTATTTATTTTTATTTTTTTTGAGACAGAGCCTCAAGCTGTCACCCCTGGGTAGAGTGCCGTGGCAACCTCTAACTCCTGGGCTCAAGCGATTCTCCTGCCTCTGCCTCTGCCTCCCAAGTACAGGCACCCACCACAACACCCGGCTATAGTTTGGTTACAGCCATCATTGTTGTTTTAGCAGGCCCAGGCTGGTTTCAAACCCGCCAGCTCAGGTGTATGTGGCTGGCGCCTTAGCCACTTGAGCCACAGGCACCGAGCCCCCTCAACAAGTTTTGACTATGTATTTTTATATAAAAATCCATCAGCCAGGAAGTGGAGTTTTAAAAAATGTTTTGTTTTAGCCCTTCCTTTGTATTAATATCTAATACAATGCCATGTGCTAAAGCTTATGATCTTTAGCAGGGACAAAGAAGTAAACATCCTTAGCAGACTAGGACACTGGCTAATAAAAAGGTAACATGTGGTATGTGGACAGTGAGAATAGAGAGGGAAGGAAGGCTTGAGAACCCAAGCGGGACTTGGCTGCAGAAGCAGAAAGAATGGAGGCCTTCTGAGTCAGGGAAATCACACGAGCCAAGGCAGGGTTGTAGGAATGAATATGATATAGAAGAATAAACATAAGAACTTTGTGTGCTTAAATTTTTCATAAGAAGTATTGAAAAACAAAAATAGGAGTAAGTAGTTATGATAGGATCCGGTGCTAGAAGGCTTTAACTGACCATAGTGCCCCCTGCCTAGAACTAGGCCTGCTTTGAAAACTTTCATCACTACCTGTCTTTTGAAAGGAATGCTTTAGTATTTAAATGATGGAATGAGTTTGTATTGGAGGAAATAAAGTTTCATTGGCCTATCTGCTTTTTGTGTGTTTGTTTTGCTAAGACTGTATATTTGGGGAATGAAATGAATTTTCTCTGTCTTATAGAAGAAAGTCAGGTTTTTAGTTAAGAGAGTAGGGTTTTTCCGTTAAAAAAAATTTTGTTTCCTAATTGTGAAATTTTGGCCTGCTTGTGTATAAATGATAATGTGAGTTAAAGCACAAGGTTTAATGTTTAATAAGAGTTTAGATTGCTGTTGCAGAAGCAAAATTAATTTGTAACATTGTTTCCAACATGGGTTCTGAAGGTATAAGAGAAATTCTACATTTACCTATGGTAGGGTTGCATAGGCTATTACTTAGAAATGCTGTTTTGGGGGAAATAAAATATAAGATCCAAATGAGGGTGGGAAGGGGAGAGTAAGTAGTATTTCAGGGGGCCCTGGCGATATATAAATTGAGAGTTTCTGTTTTAAGTTACAATACATATTTGAGTAGAAACAGATGACCCTAAAATTTCCAATTATATCTTTTACCTTAGTATGCATTTTCTGATGTTTTTATACTTAAGGTACATTTTGGTTTAATTATAAAGCCAAAAGGTACCTCCAGCTGTACTGTAAGGCAGAGTTCAAGTAGTAGTTTGTTTTATTTTCCTGTATCTTGTGTTATATTGATAGTTGCTATTATTTATCTCATTTAAACAGTAGTGCTTAGGTTGAAACTTGATTCTAGTCAATTTTATTATGATGAATTTACCATCTTCTCAAATGTAGTACTCATCCAATGCATTGTTACTCTGTGGTGAAGGTAAAAACAAATTTACAGCTGTTAACCACAATCTTAACCTTTTCTCAGTTTGCTTGATTTACTACAAATTAAATTATATTATGCCTAATATAAATCATTAAGTATATAATTTAAAGCAGTTGCTATGATCCATCTTTTACTATTTTCTGCTCTCAAATCCAAATGTGGAACTTTAAGTCTGAAAAGCAGTGAAATGATTAGAAAACTGCCCTTCTGGAGTCTAGGCGAGCATTCTTTTCCGTGTTAGGATATGACAGTGGGATCCTTTTAGCTCTGAGCCAGAGATGCATGCATTGCATTCAGGGTGGAATGTTTGCTCCTTGACTTGTCTGCCTGATTTAAATATTCATACTTCACCAGAAGGAAAAAGCTGCTGACTTCTAAAAGTGGGTCAGTTTTTTTTTTCTTTTTTTTTAATGGCTCTTTTGGCACTTTGTAACGCGTTAATACTGCCTTAGAGATGGAGAATAGTTTGGCAGAGCTCATTTTTATCACTTCAGGGGCCAAGTCTTCACTAGGCCAGTGGAAGGAGAGAGCATTGCAGATGTTAATACCTAATAGACTACGATAGGGGCTTTATTTGCCTTTTTTGTTTGCTTTTCTGGATGTGGAATTTAATATGTTAACTATAAAGGATTAATTTAAGAAAAAGCTTTGTTTGTAGATGAATGATAAAGGCAATTAACGTAGGTAAACAGCAGTAGCTTGTATCTTCAGATGTGTGATATAACTGAACAAATTCCACAATTACATAAATTTGTTTTATTTTTCTATTTAGACATGATAACTTTTTTTTTATTATTAAATCATAGCTGTGTACATAAATGCGATCATGGGGCACCATACACTGGTTTTATAGACCATTGGACACATTTTCATCACACTGGTTAACATAGCCTTCCTGGCATTTTCTTAGTTATTGTGTTAAGACATTTATATTCTACATTTATTAAGTTTCACATGTACCCTTGTAAGATGCACCACAGGTATAATCCCACCCATCACCCTCCCTCCGCCCATCCTCCCCCCCCCATTCTTAGGTTGTAACTGGGTTATAGCTTTCATGTGAAAGCCATAAATTAGTTTCATAGTAGAGCTGAGTACATTGGATACTTTTTCTTCCATTCTTGAGATACTTTACTAAGAAGAATATGTTCCAGCTCCATCCATGTAAACATGAAAGAGGTAAAGTCTCCATCTTTCTTTAAGGCTGCATAATATTCCTTGGTGTACATATACCACAATTTATTAATCCATTCGTGGATCGATGGGCACTTGGGCTTTCTCCATGACTTAGCAATTATGAATTGGGCTGCAATAAACATTCTGGTACAAATATCTTTGTTATAATGTGATTTTTGGTCTTCTGGGTATATACCTATTGAGGAATATAGGATTGAATGGCAGATCTATTTTTAGATCTCTAAGTGTTCTCCAAACATCTTTCCAAAAGGCATGTATTAATTTTCATTCCCACCAGAAGTGTTCCCTTTTCTCCACATCCACGCCAACATCTCTGGTCTTGGGATTTTGTGATATGGGCTAATCTTACTGGAGTTAGATGATATCTCAAAGTAGTTTTGATTTGCATTTCTCTAATGATTAAAGATAATGAGCATTTTTTCATATATCTGTAGGCCATGTGCCTGTCTTCTTCAGAGAAGTTTCTCTTCAAGTCCCTTGTCCAGCCTGCGATGGGATCACTTGTTCTTTTCTTGCTTATACGTTTGAGTTCTCTGTGGATTCTGGTTATTAAACCTTTGTTGGAGACATAACCTGCAAATATCTTCTCCCATTCTGAGGGCTGTTTGCTTGCTTTACTTACTGTGTTCTTGGCTGTGACTGGCACAAAAACAGAGAAGTAGATGTCTGGAACAGAATAGAGAACCAAGAGATGAATTCAGCTACTTACCGTTATTTGGTCTTTGATAAGCCAATTAAAAACATTCAGTGGGGAAAAGATTCCCTATTTAACAAATGGTGCTGGGTGAACTGGCTGGCAACCTGTAAAAGGCTGAAACTGTACCCACACCTTTCACCATTAACTAAGATAGACTCTCACTGGATTAAAGATTTAAACTTAATACATGAAACTATAAAAATACTAGAAGAGAGTGCAGGAAAAACCCTTGAAGAAGTTGGTCTGGGCAAGTATTTTATAAGGAGGACCCCCCAGGCAATTGAAGCAGCTTCAAAAATACACTACTGGGACCTGATCAAACTAAAAAGCTTCTGGACATGATAACTTTTGAAAAAGGTCTTTGGATAGAATGGGATCATGACCTGATCACCTCCTAAAGGTCCTGCCTCCTAATACTATTGCATAGGGATTGGGTTTCAACATACATATGTATTTTTTAGGGACAGAAGCATTCAGACTGGTGCGTTACGTCTTTTTGTCATAGGACATAAGTGAGGTTGAGAGAGTTGAGGTTACTGTCTAGGAGAAACAGTACACATTTCACAAATCTTTCTTCCAGTTTCCCAGTAGTTTCAATCTAGTCTTGCAATGTGTCCGTGGCCTGTCTTCAACCTTAATCTAGACCCACTCAGGGGTGATGAACTCTCCCAGAGTTGCACTGATCACACCTACTAATAATGGCTTCTTCTGAGATCTTGATTCTAGTCCCAATTTAAAATGGTCAAAGACCAGTCTGATAATGTAAAATTTGGTTCAGGTATCCCTAAAAATCTTGAATATACCCTGCTGAGGAGTGTTTGGTCATGTAGCTCTCTGCAGGTCCAAGATGTGCTTGCTTTTGTCAAAGTGATATGTACTATATTAAGTTGCCTGGCACAGAAAAATAGCCAGAATATCATTGAACCAGTGTTTCTGAGAAGTTGTTTACCTTCTTTTAGACAATGGCTGTGTTCCAGAGATTGTTTTATAAATCTCAAATCATATTAAACATAGTACAGAAATGGCCATTTTTAATAGTTCAGACATACAGGATTTAAAATATATTAGATGAATCCTGTTCTCCAGGATCTCACAGTGCAGAATTTTAGGCCATATCTTCACTTTAAGGCACAGAATCCTTTTGTAATAGAAATGCCTACCAGTGAAGTATTTAAGGATTAAATGTCATGATGTCATGTTGTCTACTTTGAGATAGTTTGTGGGAGAAAAAATGTATATGATGGTTCAGGGAAAGGTAGAAGGATATAAAAATATTTGATTTATCAAAGAGATCATTGTAGTATCCTTTGAACTTTTCTGTATGTTTAAAATTTGACAAAAAGTCATAAAAATGTGAAACGCTTTCTGGTTTATTTTAAATCTGTGTCTTTGTGTATTGAGTATGTTTATAAAGCAATATATGGATAATACCTATACCTTTCAAATTTTGACATGCATATACCACTTAATAAATCACACTACTCCAGAAAGAAGCAGGTTGTCTTGACCTGCCTATAATTTTATTTATTTATTTCATTTTTTTGTGAGGCAGAGTCTCTGTTGCCCAGACTAGAGTGCCCTGGTGTCAGCCTACCTCACAGCAACCCCACACTCCTGGATTTAAGCGATCCTCCTGCCTCAGCCTCCTGAGTAGCTGTGAATATAGATACCCAGCACAACACCCAGCTAATTTTTCTGCTTTTAGTAGAGGTGAGGGTCTCGCTTTTCCTCAGGCTGGTCTCAAACTCATGAGCTCAAGGCATCCTCCTGCTTTGGCCTCCCAGAGTGCTAAGATTATAGGCGTGAGCCAGCAAGCCCAGCCCAGTCTGCCTATAATTGAAAGTAAGGTGAAAAAGACTTCTGGCTTTCAGATTAACCCAGTGGTTAATATCTTCAACATAAATTTGAACCAGCTGACTAAAACTTAATCTGTTTTCAATGTTTTTGGTAATGCGCAACAAAAATTGTTATTGCTCAAAAGAAATAACCACAGCACTCAAGTCATTGTGACATGGTAATTTCCCTGAACATCCTAAATGTTTCTAAGAGCTCATTTATTAATGACTTGTTTTTTCCATTCTCCTGACTCCTTTTTTCTTTTCTAGAGAAATAGTACTATATATTCTAAAAAACATTTGTGTGTGTTGAGGAAATTGAGTTATAAAAAAGGCAACCATTTCTGCTTCTATCTTTGAAACTGTGTTGGTGGGCTGTGGGGAAAGAGGGAGAATAAGAAGCTGGATTTTTATACAAGTTTTTAAAAAGGGAAAGAAGTAAGTTTATGATCTAGTGCTTGCTGTATTCTCCTCACTGTGAAAAGTCATTGAGGGCAACCTATTTACTGTATAGGCGTGTTCAAATCTGGTGCATTGATAAAGGATGGGGCAAATCTGGGGAGCTAGGATCAAGAACCTTAATTTTGTGTGTGTGTGTGTGCGTGTGTAGTCTTCCTAGTCGGAGCTCTGTCAGTGTAGTTCCAAGGGTGAATACATTTATATTTAACCAAAGAGGAAAGAGAGCTATTCCTGGGCTTTTGCTATTTAAATAATCAATTCATGAGAAAGAGTCAGCACTATAAGAAAAAATAGCAGTGGTGTTTAAATTTGAACATATACAGAATCCTCTACTCTCCAACATAGTATGCAATTTCATGTAAGATCCTTTAGGATTGAATCGTGAACAAGTGTTTTGTAACCAGCACGACCTCTTAATATAGTCCTTCAGCACATACTGTTATTTTCAGTGCACTAGATTGTATTGGTTGCTAAACTCCAATTTTCTTATATACCACAATAATGAGTAATCCACAGTCATTTTAGAATGTGCAAAGAGCTACAGAGTCCCAAGCCCCTCCCCTCCCCCACCTTTTAAAAAAATCATTATTTAAACATTTTTCTCTTATAATTAGATTGCTAAATTGTTTTGAAATTCAAGAATATAAAAAAAACCCTTTATCATCTATGTAATGTATCATTTTTCTTTGTTTATAACTACTAGTAGTATCATCACAGCAGCGTAGGTATTTCCTTCCGTTACCACCTACCCTGCCTCCATTTCCATTCTCTACTGAGGTGGAACCACTCTGTTTCAGGAAACCCCTTTCCTATGGGACTTGTGTTATGTTGTACTGACATGAGTAGAGTGAAAAGTCACTTGGATTACTGCCAGAGGTGGTTCAGAAGAAACCACTTCAAGTGACTCTGTTATATTTGGTATAGTTCATACTCAAAAGACAGCACAAAAAGACTTGGAATATTCAGCTGGAATATTTTCAGTTACATGTGCTTTAGGCTTATAAAAGGCCTAATATTTTTTTCTCAAAAAATGTTGTTTGTAGCAAATAATAATAAACTCATTTAAGGATTTTTTAATAGATGTATTGTTTGGAAGTCTTGGAAAGAGGCAGAAAAGTAAACAGATAGATAAGTACTCAGTATTTTTCATTCATGCAGGTATATAGGGAAAATTTTAAATTATTTTCTCTGACTTTAGTCAAGAACTCTAGAAAGCTACAGATTGTGGAGTTTAGACTGGGATTCTTAACGGTGATCTATAATTTTACTTTGCTCTTGACTGCTGGGAAGCGTGGAGTAAAGCACTGATTCAGTCTTGCAGATCCATGATTGAACTTTTTTCTGTTCTGATTTTAAAGATATTTTTGATACATACATATGAAGAATATAATTATTAGGGCCTAGAACTCTGGGTTTAAGTTAGTGCTCTTCATGCTGACACCTGTAGGTTTCCTGAGAATTAATACTATCATAAAGATTATGGTAAACTGCTTCCTTTAAGGTGGACCCCCATTTATCTGACTGTTCTCAGGTTTCCTTATATATTCAGGATGCCTTGGACAAAGCCTTCTGTACTTCTGTAGCCACACACGTATTGATTTAGCTAAACTTTTACTTGTAACTCTAAGCAGATAAGAAAAAATTACCAGTTATATGAAGAGAATCAGCAGATTGAAAGTGGTGGTTGAAGCTGAGTAATCAAAACAAATTCCCCACCTGACCTCTGCTAAAACAGCTAATGCAAGAAAACAGGAGATAACTTTTTAAATTTTTCATTACTATTCTCAGAGTTGATAGGATATTATTTCATTAGTAAAACACAAAAATGGGCTTTCTCACCCTCAAAACAAAAGCCAAATCCTTGCATTTGTCTCTCAGGCCTGATGACCCATGCTTATTCTCTGCTCATGTCTAGCCCGCTCACTCTGCTCCAGTCATTTTGGGCTCCTTGTTATTCCTTGAACGTGTCAGGCTTGCTCCCACCTTAGGTCTTTATAATACTATTCACTTTTCTTGGAAAGCTCTTAGATAGTGCTGTGGTTTGAATGTGTCCCGCAAATTTTATGCTTTGGGAACTATGTGGCATTATTGAAAGGTGGGGCCTTTAAGAGTCAGAGCCCTCATGAATGGGTTAATCCATTCAAGGACTAATGGGTTAATGGACTAATGAGTTATCATGGGAGTAGAACCGTGGCTTTGTAAGAGAAAGAGAGACCTGAGCAAGCTGCTAGCATGCTAACCCCCTTGCCATATGATACCCTACACTGCCTCAGGATGCTGCAGAGAGTCCCTACCAGCAAGAAGGCCCTCACCAGATGTGGCCCCTCGACCTTGGACTTCTCAGCCTCCATAACTGTAAGAAATTCCATTTCTTTATAAATTACCTATTTTCAGGTATTCTGTAATAAGCAACAGAAAAAGGGTCACACAGCTCCTTTACTTCCTTAAAGAGTCTAGAAGGGTATCTAGCACATGAAGGTACTCAAGAAATCATTTTTGAAAGAATGAAATAAATAGAGTATATGATAAACTCAATAGAGCAAGTAGATAACAAAATGGACTATGAGAAGGTGAATAAGTAAATAGTTATAAAAGAAACTTAAGAAATTCATTACACAAAGTGTCAAAGAAATGGAAAATATGGGACAGAAAACAAGCACGGCGACTAGATTTAAAATGTTTAATAGGAGTTTCAAAAGAAAATGATAAAGAAATTATAAAAGAAAAAATATCTGAGCTGAAAAAAAGCCTTCGATCTTGGCTTGGTGGCCATAGCTCAATGAGTAGGACACTGGCCATATACATCAAGGCTGGCAGGTTTGAGCCTAGCCAGTTCTGCTAAAACAACAGTGACAACTGCAACCAAAAAATAGCTGGGTGTTGGTGGCAGGCGCCTGTAGTCCCAGCTACTCAGGAGGCTGAGGCAAGTGAATTGCTTAAGCCCAAGAGTTTGAGGTTGCTGTGAGTTGTGATACTGTGGCACTCTATCGAGCATGACATGGTAAGATTCTGTCTCAAAAAAATAAGGCCTTAGCTCTTGTGATAAAGCTCTTACTGAGTGTCCAGCAGGCTCATGCTATTGCTAAAATTTTTAAATCTTCAGGTAAAGAAAAAAATCCCACAAACTTCTCAATCAAAAAAATTAATACTGGCTCAGCGCCTGTGGCTCAAGCTGCTAAGGCGCCAGCCACGTATACCTGAGCTGGCGGGTTCACATCCAGCCCTGGCCCGCCAAACAACAATGATGGCTGCAACCAAAAAATAGCTGGGCGTTGTGGTGGGCGCCTGTAGTCCCAGCTAGTTGGGAGAGAGGCGGAGGCAGGAGAATCGCCTGAGCCCAAGAGTTGGAGGTTGCTGTGAGCTGTGATGTTACAGCACTCTACCCAGAGTGACAGCTTAGGTTCTTTCTCAAAAAAAAAAAAAAAAAGTTGATACTTATAGAAGAATAAGAATCAGATAAGCATTTTATTTTTCATCGGTAGCTCTGAAAACTAGAAGGTAAGGGAACTTCATAGAATTTTGAGGCTACAGGATCAGGATTATGACACTAGAACTTCATGCTTAGGAAAAGAATAATTTTTCTCTGAAGGTAAAAGAAAGACTTTTTTTTTTTTTTATTGTTGGGGATTCATTGAGGGTACAATAAGCCAGGTTACACTGATAAAAGAAAGACATTTTTATACTCACAAAGTATATTACAAACATAGCCTTTCTGAAAAATTTTGCATAAGGATGTGCTCCAACCAAATTAATTAAAATTAAGTAATCCAAAGTTCTTTAATAACAAATACCAAAACCGGGCGGTGCCTGTGGCTCAGCGGGTAGGGCGCCGGCCCCATATGCCGAGGGTGGCGGGTTCAAACCCAGCCCCGGCCAAACTGCAACAAAAAAAATAGCCGGGCGTTGTGGCGGGCGCCTGTAGTCCCAGCTGCTCGGGAGGCTGAGGCAAGAGAATCGCATAAGCCCAGGAGTTGGAGGTTGCTATGAGCTGTGTGAGGCCACGGCACTCTACCGAGGGCCATAAAGTGAGACTCTGTCTCTACAAAAAAAAAAAAAAAAAAGCAAAAAACAAATACCAAAACCAAAAGTTGATTCTTTAAAAAAAATCAACAAAATTTACAAACTGTTAGCTATGCTGCTGAAGGAAAAAAGAAAGATTATTCTGAATATTCTAGCTAGTGCAATAACATAGGACAAGAAAATGAGGCAAAGAAAAGTGCTGTCGCAGCAATAGAGGTATATATCATCACTATTTGCAGGTGACATGATTGTCTACCTAGAGAAAGAGGGAAAATCCATGACATTAATACAACAGTGTCCATATACAAGGTAAAATCTAAACCAAGAACTTTCATTTATGAGCTGTACCTTGTGAGAAAATAATAGAAAAAAATTATGTAGTCACAAAATCAAGAAGTCCTTTAAAAACTAGAAATAAACTTAACAAGAAATGTGTAATACCTATACCTTTATTTTTACTTAGGGACATAAAAGGGTTTGACTAAATGAAGATCATCTGTGCCGTCTTTACTGGTGGGAAGATTCAACATTTTAAAGAAGTTAATTCTCCTGAAATCAAGTCGGGTGCAGTGGCTCACACCTATAATCCTAGCACTGTGGGAGGCCGAGGTGGGTGGATTGCCTGAACTCAAGGGTTGGAGACCATCCTCAGCAAGAGTGAGACCCCACCTCTAAAAATAGCCAGGTGTTGTGGTGGCACTTGTAGTCCCAGCTATTAGGGAGGCTGAGGCAAGAGGATCACTTGGGCCCAGGAATTTAAGTTTGCTGTGAGCTGTGACATTACAGCACTCTACTGAGGACAATAAAGTGAGACTCTGTCTCAAAAACAAAAAAAGTAAAGATAAAATAGCTATAATTCTCTTGAAAATCTATAAATTTCTATAATTTCATTCAAACTTCTAGTGAATATTCTGGGGGATATTTTTTTCTTGAAAAAGAATAAAGGAGAATGCTACATTTTTGGCCTAGACTTGTATTCTGGCTGCCTGCTGAACAATTTCACTTGAATGTCCTGCAGGCTTTTCAAACTCATCATATCCCAAACTTAATTCATTATCTTCTTTCCAGCTTGTTTCTGATGTTTTTCCTTCTGACGGTAAATTTTACCACTTTCACTATAATAATCAGACGAGAAACCTAAAAGTCATCCTTGACTCTTAAAGTCATCCTTAAATCTTCCCTTTCACTCAACTCCAAAATTCAGTCATCATGTCCTGCCGGCCTTCCTCTTAAATATCTCTTTAAATCTATCTTCTTTCCTTACTTTAGCCTGTGCTATCTATTATCTCTTGCCTGGTTTATTTAAGTCTTTTTGCAGATTTCCTTGTTTCCTGCCTTCCTCCATTCCAATTACAGTAGCTGGAGCAAATCTTCAAAAATGTAAATTTAAATCACTGGAAACTCTTAAGTGTCTTTCTTCTCTTTGCTCTTAGGTCCAATTTCAAAACCTCAACCTGACTTACAAACCTGTATGATATATACTTACCTTCTCCTTATCTTTCTTTATCCTGCCCCATCCCAGAGTCCAGACATTATTGGATTCTCTCACTAGCTAAATGGATCTGGTCTTTCTGTTCCTTTGAACTTGCCAGTCTCCTTTCTGAGTCACTGTTTCCTTTAACCTAATGCTCATTATATTTCATTGTATAATAAATATTCGTCTTTTCCTGCTTCTAGGTTTTAAACTCCAAGAGTCAGGACTTCATCTGTTTTTTTCAGCGAGATGTTCTTTGGTCTAAAAGAACATGTACTGTACTCTATAAGTACATTTAGTGAATGAATTAATTGCCAGAATCAAAATATACTAGAAAGTTATAGTTGGTGAAACAATATGATGCTGACAAGGAACAAACAGATTAGCAGAACAAAACAAACTCAAAAATAAAACTTTCCTATAAATTGGAACTTAATATATAATAGAGGTAATAGTTCAGATTGGTAGAGAAAGATGGATAATTTAATTATCTGGTCTAAGAATAATTGGCTATCTACTTGGGGAAACATTTCAAGTAAGATTCCTAGTCAGGACTGTTTTGATTACAGATTACAGATTCAACTCAAGCTGGCTTAAACCAAAAAAAGAGCATAGAAGGATATTAAGGTATCATAGAAAGGAGAAGGGAGTAACAGAACAATATTCCCTTAGGAAGGTGAGAAGCAGCAAACCTTTTGAATCCTCATAGACTAGAAAGTTGCCAAAATACTGTTTTGTGTACTTTTTTTTAAAGACTTAGTGTCTCATTCTGTTGCCCTGGCTAGAGTGCAGTGACACAATCTGATCATAGCTCACTGCAGTCTTGAACTTCCACTCTCACCTGTTAAGTAGCTGGGACTATAGGTGCCTGCCAGGAGTCCTGGAGTCTCACTATGTTGTCTTTGGTAGAGTGCCGTGGCATCACAGCTAACAGTAACCTCAAACTCTTGGGCTTAAATTATTCTCATGCCCCAGCCTCCCAAGTAGCTGGGAACTACAGGCACTCGCCACAACACCCGGCTATTTTTTTTTTTTTCTTTTTTGTAGTTGTCGTTGTTTATCAGACCTCGGCGGGTTCAAACCCGCCAGCCCTGGTGTATGTGGTCAGCGCCCTAACCACTGAACTACAGGTGCTGAGCTGGTTTTTTTTTTTTAAGAGACAAGGTCTTGCCATGTTGCACAAATTGAAGCCATCTCCTGGCTTCAAGCAGTGCTCCTTAGCCTCCCAAAGAGCTTGGATTACAGGCATGACCCACTAACCTTCTCATGCTTATATCTTAAGTTTTCAGCTGCATTTTCTTATATGATAGACTAACTTCATGTGGCCTTTTGTAGCTTCCAGGCTTTCCCACCATTTTTTTTTTTTTTTGTGTGTGTGTGTAGAGACAGAGTCTCACTTCATTGCCCTTGGTAGAGTGCTGTACCATCACAGCTCACAGCAACCTCCAGCTCCTGGGCTTAGGCTATTCTCTTGCCTAAGCCTCCCCAGTAGCTGGGACCACAGGCGCCCGCCACAACGCCCGGCTATTTTTTGTTGCTGTTTGGCCGGGGCCGGGTTTGAACCTGCCACCCTCAGTATATGGGGTTGGTGCCCTACTCACTGAGCCACAGGTACCGCCTTTTCCCACCTTTTGAATATAAGCATATTTCAGCTTCACCTCCATGTTGACAATACCTGAGAAAGTATTTTGATTTGTGTAGATTGGGTCACATGCCCATCATCCCTTTCTAAAACATACTGCAATCCTTATGTCCAGGGAGACAGTTTAATATAATAATACTCTTAGGCATACAAGTTATTTTCTGTGGGTATGTGTGCATATGTCTGAGCAATGTGGATTGGGTGAAGGGTGATGGTGAAAAGAAAGCCTCCCTCAAAAGAGAGGTGGGTAGCACCATCATAGCCACTGAGGGACTTGGGATAGGCTCTTTTCTCTGTTTCACATCATATTCAGAAATAAATTTAAAGTGTATTAGATATTTAATATAAAATTATACTAAAATAAAGCAGGTTTTTTGATTTGTTTCATCCTTACTGTGATCAGAAGACCAAAACCATTAATAATGTAGAGGATAAAAGAATAAACCTTAAAGACAAAAGCAGTAAAGCCAAAATTGCAATAACACCAAGGAAAATCCCAAGAAAAATATTTTTAAAGAGCTCTTACGAATCTCTAAGAAAAGCATGACTCTCCCAAGGGAGAAATATGAATGGGGAGGGGGGGCCTTCATGTTAAGGCAATTCTCATAAGAAGTAGAAATGTTAGTACATGTCACAGAGATAGAAATGTCAGTGGACAGTAAATGTATGAAAGACAATAAGCCTCATTAGTAAAGAGGGAAATGAGATTGAAAACCATAGTGAGATACCATTTCACTTCTGCCAGATTGGCAAAAATGAAAACATCCAACAACAACAATTATGGCAAGGATAGAGCAGCAAAAATCTTTGTACACTGCTGGATAGAATGTAAAATGGTTCAACCACTTTGGAAAACAATTTCGGGTTTTCTAGCATCTTTGAATATGTGCTTACTTTATGGCCCACCGTTCTATTCCTAGATTCATACTCTTAAAACAGCACCTGTAGAAATAGAACAGAAGCCATGTATGTAATTTAAAATTTTCCAGTAATCATATTATAGAAAAAAACATGAAATTTCAGTTTCTGAAATCTAGTGCTTATATTTCACACTTGTAGCACATCTCAGTTTCAAGTAGCCGTGTTTCTAGTGCTGAGTAGCTGTATGTGGCTAGTGGATGCTGTATGGGATACTACCACTCTAGAGACACTTTCATAGCTGTACAGAAGGACTTGTATGAGAATGCTCATAGCAGCCTTGTTAATGACAGAAAAAGGAACAAATCTAAATGACCTATGATAGGATAGATGAATTATAGTAAATTCCCAAGGTGGAATATTATTTGAAATGGTTTGAAAAAAATGATGAACAAACTTCAGGTGTATCTATCAACATGAAGAATTTCAGATTATTCAGAGAAAAAACACAAGTCATGGAAAATACACAAGAACTTATAAAACATAGTATATGGATAATTATGTAAGGGTAAAATTATAAAGAAAAAAGAAAAAATTCAGAATAGAAATTGGGCAGGGGAGAGATGCAAATGGAGAGGGAATAAAAGAGATTCAAAGATACTGATATTAGTCTATTTATGAGAGATTAGATGTATAAATAAATCCACACATACCCTCATAGTTTTACATTAATCATTAGCCACATTAAAATCATTAGTGGCCAGTAAATATGGAGAAATACTCAATTTTACTAATCAGATAATTATAAATTAGAATAATAATGAAATTTTTTGCTTATAAAATGGGTTAACTTTAAGGGGTATCAAGTTAGTATATTTGCAAGAGGTAGACAAATAATACAGCCTTTCTGAACATCATTTTGGAAAAGGAATCTACATTTTAAATTGGCCTACCTTTCAGCCCAGCAACATAACTTCTAAGAATTTATTCTCAGAAAAGACTCAGATAAGTGAATAAAGATATATTCACAGAGATGTTCATCACAGCTTTTTTATAATGGTGGAAAACTGAAACCAACATTCATTGTTGTATTTGTGAGTAAGAAAAGGAAGAAGATGATATGGATATTGCATGGAAACCCTTGTTATATTATTAAAGTAAATGGTGGAATAGCATACTATATGTGATCCCAAATTGTTATATAAAATTAGGAAAACATCAGAAAGAATAAATCAAATAATTAACAATGTTTATCTCTGAGGTGGAGTGATTATACATGATTTAAGTTTTAGAAAAATTGTAAATGAAATTATATTACATTTATAAATAGGAAAAAGAGAATAATATCCTCCTTTTTTTCTTATGAGATTGACATTTTGTGTAGCAGGGGTAATGCTAAGGACACTGAATATTGACTTACCGAAGTCAAACTCTGGTGCCACTCCTTTTGAGAAATTTATAGAGATTACAACAGTTTTTCTTTTTTTATTTTATTTTTTTTGAGACAGAGTCTCACTATGTCACCCTTTGTAGAGTGTGGTGACATCACAGCTCACAGTAACCTCAAACTCTTGGGCTTAAGTGATTCGCAGCTTCCCAAGTAGCTGGGACTACAAGGTGCCTGCCACAACGCCTGGCTATTTTTCTGTTGCAGTTGTCATTGTTGCTTAGCTGGCACGGGCTGGGTTCCAGCCCGCCAGCCTTGGGGGCAGGGGTGGGGGGGAGGTTGGTGCTGAGCTACAGGCACTGAGCCGGTTTTTCTTTTTTCTTTTTCTTTTCAGTTTTCCTTTTTTTTTTTTCTTTTTTATGTAGAGACAGAGTCTCACTTTATGGCCCTCGGTAGAGTGCCGTGGCCTCACACAGCTCACAGCAACCTCCAACTCCTGGGCTTAAGCGATTCTCTTGCCTCAGCCTCCCAAGTAGCTGGGACCACAGGCGCCCGCCGCAACGCCCGGCTATTTTTTGGTTGCAGTTTGGCCGGGGCCGGGCTTGAACCCGCCACCCTCAGTATATGGGGCCGGCGCCCTACCGACTGAGCCACAGGCGCCGCCCTAGTTTTCCTTTTTTTTTTTTTAAATAACATTTATGATTTAGGTTTTATTATTTATTAAGCTATCAGCTAATAAAACTATGGTTTTCATTTTGGTGTGGAAGAGAACAAAAAGATACACGTTGGAAAAAATTGATAACTATGTCGCAGGGGTCCTCAAACTATGGCCCGCGGGCCACATGCGGTGATGTGATTGTATTTGTTCCCGTTTTGTTTTTTTGCTTCAAAATAAGATATGTGCAGTGTGCACAGGAATTTGTTCATAGTTTTTTTTTTTTAAACTATAGTCCAGCCCTCCAACGGTCTGAGGGACAGTGAACTGGCCCGATGTTTAAAAAGTTTGAGGATCTCTGAATTCTGCTAACTTTAATCAAGCATTTAAGTCTTACCTCATTTTCGTAATCTCTGGGTGAGTGTTGCTTCTGAATACTTCAGAATACTACCAGATTTTCAGTATAGTGTTAATAAAGTCTCTGGAAAAAAATAAAATTTTTGCATTCTTTTCCAGACATGGTTAGAACTAACCAACAAAGCCAAAGGAAAAGAGTCTCAGCTAGACCCTTTTGATTTGACCTGCCAGAGGGTGCCTGTTAATCTAAAGAGAAAAGAATGTACTAATTGAACAATGTAAAATACATACTGCCTTATTATGCATGTTTATTATTTACTTTTTAGAGAAATAATGGATTCATATACTCTGCATGAACAGTTAGGCTAAATCCTGCCAGAATTTTACCCCCTGGGGACTGTGGACTATCTTTGGGATCTTCTTTCCAGCCTGCAGCTCCCATTACTCTTCCCTTTTCTTTCTTGCCCTTCCAGCTGTTAACAGTCTATGATTTTTTGTTTTGTTTTGCTTTTTAGCTAAGGAAGTAACACATTCAATCTGGGCTATGTTTTTCTTGTTATTAATATGGCAGTATTGTATGGAAAGGAAGAGATGGGAGTGTGAAAGTACAGTTAGAATCATATTATTGTGGTTTAAGGCTCAGGAAACAATTTCTGGCACAGGTAAGGAGCAAGAAGTATGGGGAGGAGAGGTTGGAATGGTTGTATTACAGAACAAGAATTAACAGGATTATGAGTTGTTTCAAACTGGGCCACAAGGCAGAGGAAGAAAGAATGAGATGTCGATCCTGAAGCTTTGGGCTTGGGTGGCTAAAAATAAATGGTAAAAGAGCATTATTTTACTAAGCAGCACCCTCATACATGAATTTCCTGTAGAACTTCTCTCACTGATATTTGCTGTTTAAAACATTTATTTACTTGTGAGCCAATATAGATAGATGATGTTCTGAAATCAGCATTTTCTCTGATCAGCACCCCCTACCCCTTTTCCTAAAAATTAGTAAAATGCCCTCTTGGAAAAACACACACATGAAATGTGATTTAGAAGAAATGGTTTTGAAGTTCTTAAAATTGCAAATTAAAAAACTATTTTTTTGAGACAGAGTCTCAACTGTGTTGCCCTCGGTAGGGTGCTGTGGTGTCACAGCTCACAGCAACCTCCAACTCTTGGACTTAAGCGATTCTCTTGCCTCAGCCTCTTAAGTACCTACAATGCCCGGCTGTTTTTTGTTATAGTTGTCATTATTGTTTATCAGGCCCAGGCCAGGTTTGAACCTGCCAACCCCCATGCATGTGGGTGATGCCGTAACCACTGTGCTACTGGTGCCAAGCTCAAATTAAAAAACTTAAGTAAAAATAATTGAATGGGAGGATAAAATATTACTTGAACCCAAATTTGTGATTTAGTGAAAGTTGATTTTATTATGTTTATGATGTAAAAGATGTAAGAAGTATATGTTTTAGGGTTAGAAGATCTTTTCAAGTTTTGCATTTGCAGTTGTTTAAAAATTAAATTTTAGTTTGAACCTGCCTACTAACTAAAATTTAATTTTCGGCACTCTCCCCGAGGGCGGTACAGTGAGACTCTGTCTCTACAAAAAAAAAAAAAAAAAAAAAAAATTAAATTTTAGTAACATCCACAGAGTAGACTAATGAAAAGTAACTTATTTATACATTTCAGGCTGAAAGGAATACTTTTCCCTATTGTCTCTTCTCACATTATTTAAAACAAAAAATGCCAGAATATTGTAATCAGGTTTTAGCCTTCAGTGGTCGAAAGGAGAATCTCTTGACAAATGGTATAAACCAGGACAAATCATATGGTAAGAATAAAAGATCATTCAGTATCCTCTTACAATGAAAGGAGCATTCTTGATTAGAGCAGGCGAGCTTATGGAGAGAAAAAATAATTTTTGGTTGTTTTGATACTCACTTAAAGAAATCAGAGAATAGAAACCAAAATGTTAAAAAAAAAAAAAAAGATTTCAAGAGAAACCAAAATGTTCCTTGATCATATTCCCAGGATAACTCTTTTCAGAGGCTGAGATTCTTAACCTGCAGATGCTTTTAATGTATTAGCAAGACGGTCTCCAGATAACAGTCAGCAGTTTGCTCTAGTGTTTGGTGTTGATTCTTTGTCCAAAGACTGTAATGAATAAGAACCTCCTGTATTAGTGTATAAGTCAGGGCTTTCTTCTTGCACGGAGATTAAGTATTACATTACACGTCAGTTTTGAGAATAAATTTTAGTGAGAAGGATAATTATCTAATCAAGTTTTAAAGACCAAGAATGTCTTTTAAAACACTTCCATGAATAAAAAAGTATTTCATATCTCTCTCCATCCCATTTTGGGGATTCATGTTTTTATTTTCTTCTATGCCTTTGTTGTTACTTTTACTGTGTAACTATAGGGTAGGTCAGGTGGAGTAGAGTAGAAATACTTTGAACTAAAAGCACTCCAGTGTCCATTTGTTGATTTTAACCTAGGTGCACTATTAGAAATGACATGGACTTCATTACTAGGTTTTTAGGTAATACGTAGTTAAGAAAATATGTTTCAACAATGAAGACGGAAGAATTTTTTGAATCTGAAACTCAGAGGCAACTGTATGATAAAAACAAATTTGTTTTCAGAACAGTTAGACCTTTAGAATAAAATACAGTATTTTTTGAGGAACCTATTAGGGTTAGGAAAAATTCAACTCAAGTAATTGTTAGACTTTGTGAAAGTCAGTAACTGTTGAGTAGAATCAATCAGGGAAAAAGCATCTTCAGAAAAGGAAGTACAAAAAATTGACCAAAGATTGTGGGTCAAGAAGTCATTGTTGAATTCTGGAGTTAACTCTTTAAATTCCCCAAGGTTTAGTTCTTCATAATGGATCTCACTTTTAAAAGCCTCACTTTTTTTTTAAAGAAGGTAATGATTAATAAACCATGATTGTATCAATATTAGACTTTTGGTTCAATTTGTGGATCCAGTTGGATTAAAAGTACATCTAATAGTCTGTAGTCCTTGTCCTTTAAACGAAAAATTTTAAACGCCATAAAAGGCAAACTTTTTTTTTTTTTTTTGAGACAGAGTCTCACCATTTTGCCCTCAGAGTGCTGTGGTGTCATAGCTTACAGCAACCTCAAACTCTTGGGCTTTTGCCTCAGCCTCCTAAGTAGCTGGGACTACAGGTGCCCGCCATAACACCTGGCTATTTTTTGGTTGTAGTTGTCATTGTTGTTTGGCAGGCCCGGGCTAGGTTCCAACCTGCCAGCTCTGGTGCATGTGGCTGGCGCCCTAGCCGCTGAGCTATAAGCACCAAGCCGTAAATGCAAACTTTTTAAAGTGTAAAATAGTATTTTAACATACAGACTTAAGAGTGAGAATTACAATAGAATCAGGAGGCCTTAATGTTTAAGGAAAGAAAACCCTTCCCCCCCAAATGTCATTATTCTAATTATGAAAGTTATATGTACATTTATTATAAAACCTTCAGCCTGTTCAGTAAGGCAAAAATCACCTATAAGGTTAATAATCAACTGTTAACATTTTGATGTATAATGTGTATTATTTTCATAGAAATTAATGTGAGATTGTTTCACAAAAAAGCAAGACTTCTAGTTAAAAGTTCAGGGGCAACTGTGTGTGCATGTACTTGAAAACTGAAATAATTTTGCATCCCAACACCAAGAAACTCTGGAAAGTTGATGTTTTCAGGATAATTAAGAATACAAGTATAATTTTTGGACAAGACAACTTTTTACATTCCCTTTTTTGTTGTATCCCTTCTGCCCCCCAAGCCTAGCCTTCAAATAAAACTGTCCCTAGAGATTTCCAACTCAAGCATTTAAAGAATTTAGCTACCCAACTGTTAAACAATTCCAACTGTAGTAAATGTTACCTATTTGTATTATTAGGCTCAATTGTTTGATACTGGCAAGGAAAGAAAATGGTGGTTCAGGATGCTTCCCTTTAGCGTGATATAAACTATGTCATGGATATTTCTGTAATGGGTAAATAAGAATTCTTAAATTACTTACTATAGATAATAAAGTAAAGTATTTGCTACTTTGCTCATTAAATATCTTCCTAATGTGAATTGCATGCTGAAAACAGGACACAGAGAAAATAGGCACTATTTTTTAAAAGGTATCCCATAAATACTGTTTTCCAGGAAGTTACCATATGGGAACAAAAAGTGTCTCCTCATAGTCTCTGGCTTTAGTCCTTATGTGATGGAAGGCAATAAGGAATGTCTTTAGTACTTGAGTATTTTTAAATATCTTAACAGTGCACTTAGTTGATTGGTTTGCTTCATTCTCGAAAGAGTTGTATGCATTAAAGACTTAATCAAATTGCATTGTATTTTGTGTGTTTCCTGTGCAGGTATCTGCATTCAGGTGTAGGTAGTACTGTTTCCCAAGCCCAGAAAGGGCAGGGTGCTCAGTTGCCTTTATAAAGGCAATTTCTTGGTTGACTGCGATTGAGTGCAGAATTATAATACTAAGGGCTTAATTTATAACAGAAAATGCAGGAGTGCAAACCTGTTAAACCCCTTATACATGTATAAATAAGGTAAACAATGGCAGATTAGCATGGAATATTGTTGGATATGAATAATCTTAAAAACAAATTTCCTTGGCCCGTGCATGTTGTACCTGTTAGCATAGAGAAAACTTGTAAAAATCAGTGCATCATCTTTGAAATATAATAAAATCAGGGAGAAAAAGCAGAGTGATGTGAGACAGCTGCTGCTTGGGTTGGCAGCCTGTTTATAATCTGGGAGGCTCGTTGCTAGATTGCTGTGCTGTGTGCTATGCTCTCACACATCAGATAGGAATGATGATGTGCGTGCCTATGTGCGTGTGTGCTCCTTCTCTCAGACGTTTAATTTTTCAGAAAAGGATTCCTTTTCCTAGAAATGGAACATTCTAGCAAAAGCAGATTGCATTCCAAACACTCAACAGCCTCTCCAGAGAACCTCTGGGCATTTTTCAGTGCTGGAAGACCTTTGGTGGGCCAGGCATTTAACGATGCAAGGCCTTCTCAGCATTCTTCGTGAGGCTGGCTCTGCTGAGTGAGTGAGTCATGTGGGACAGAATGTCGCATTTCAGTACCTTTTGGCTATCTGTGCACGTTAGACAATAACGATTGCCCAGCCAACGCGTCTCAGGTTTTTTAATTACGGATTTAAATGCCCACAGGAGCTCTGCTCATATGTTAATTCCACTGTTTGACTTTAAAGGATTTTTTTTTTTTTTGGCATTTCTAATTCAGATTACAAAAGTCAGTCAGCCGTTCAACGTGGAGGCAGTTTACCACATCAACTTGTTTGGGGGCAAGCAGGATAGAGATGAGGTGGCTAAAGCTTTCCATATTTTTATTCTGAGAAGGAAAAAAATCAGTAAGTGCTATCCCTTAGTTTTATTTTAAAGGGCTAAAAAGAAGTATATTAATAAAAATAACCTTGACAGCTGTTTTTTTGCAAAGGATCATAAAGCATTGGAATGATATTCTGTGTCCTATGTATTGTCAGGTTTCACGTACCTTGACGTCATAGATTGTCTGCAACTGAATTTTCCACCCAGGACAGTTTCCCTGAGGTACATTGTACCACGAAAACATCGTCCTGTGCCACTGAGCTTGGGTGTTTTTAGAGTACTCTAATGGAATTTTAATTTTAAAATTCAGTCAAAACATAATTTTACAGATACTGCGTATCTGTTCCAAAAAGGACTAAAAATTTAAAACAAAATATAACAGTTTTGGATATTCTGGTATTTGGTTTATCCTTAGCCCAGGTCTCTCACCTAATTAGGAATAATCAGAACGCTGCCTTCCTCTGATACCCTGACAGAGAAATAGAGAAAACAGGATATATTTAGATAGCTTACAAGATTTGATCCAGGATTTTCTTTTACTTAAGTCTGAATAAAGTCAGTAGATAATAATAGTTTATCAATTTGATTACCTAACTTTCCCTTCAGCTTTTTATTTTGAAAAATTTTCAAACATACAATAAAAGTCGAAACAATTTGACAGTGAATACCTGAATAGTTGTATGCCTGTCACTTATTCTTGCTGCATCACAAATCTGCCCATGAATTGGTCTTTTTTTTTTTAGCAAAACAAGAGTAAAAGCATATGATGCCTGCAACTTACAAATGATTCTAGGGAAAAATTGTGTGTGTATGTGGAGAAAGAGAGAGAACAAACCCGGTAAAGAGTTAGCATTTGGGGAATTTGAGTGAAAAGTACATGGGAATTCTTTGTGCCATTATAACTTTTCTGTAAGCCTGAAGTTATGTCAGAATGAAATGTTTCCAAAATGTTTTTTTCTAAAAATTGAGGTTAAAAAATTGAGAATGTAATTAATCAAATTGGAATTTTCTTTCTTTTTTTTTTTTTTTTTTTTTTTGAGACAGAGTCTCACTGTGTCGCCCTTGGTATATTGCCGTGGTGTCACAGCTCACAGCAACCTCCCAATTCTTGGGCTTAAGCGATTCTCTTGCCTCAGTCTCCCAAGTAGGTGGGACTACAAGTGCCCACCACAACACCTAGCTATTTTTTGGTTGTAGTTGTTATTGTTGTTTGGCAGGCCCGGGCTGGATTTGAACCCTCCAGCTCTGATGTTTTTGGCTGGCGCCCTAGCAACTGAGCTACAGGTGCCAAGTCAAATTGGAATTTTCTTAGAATATCAGAAAATCATTCCTTCTTAGGTAAAAGGATTATTTTTTTTTTCCCCAACCCAGAACTACAAATTATTAGGGTTTCGTTATTGTCTTATCAGGAAGATGACATCTCTACTATTGTGGCGAAAGAGTGCTGAAGCAGAAAGAGAGGGGATATCTGCTTCATCAGAAAGTATTTGTCTTTAACCTGAAAACCACTGAAATACTCACCTGCTTATTATTGGTCACACTTGTATAAAGGGGATACAATAAGTTTGGGCAAAGAAAAAGTTAATAATAACAAGACATGAGAAGACAACACCCCTTTTTATCTGTTGTGTAAAAGTAGTGTTGTTTTTTTTTTTAAACTTTATTCATATGTCTCGGAGAAAATTCTTCCCTTTCATCATACTCCTGTCAATGTTAGGCCTTTCAGAGAAAACTTGTGGATAGGCAAAGCATACTTATTTTCATAAAGTTCCTAGAACACCATCATGTAGCTGATGGATAGTGTTAATAATGACAAGATTAAGAAGCAAGCTGGAACAGCATAGCATAATGCTGATCTTGAGTTAGCTTCCTGTGAAGAATTACTTATTGAGGGCGATATTCAATAGTAAAGAATGATGGTTTTATAGACTAGTCTAGAGATAGGAGTCATAATGGTAAAGGGAAATGAAGCAATCACCCAGGCTGCAGGTTCAGTCTTAGAGAAGTCCCTTTAATTACTTAAGCAAGTAATTAAAGTATAGAGGAAAAAATAGAGAATCTAAACTAGATGGCTACGTTAGAGAGAAACTTAATATTAAGTGAAAAGCCATATATTAAGTTGATAGCCTAAATATAAATGGGAGAAGTAGAAAAAACAGAGAAAATTATAATTTAATAAGAGAGAAATTTATGCCTGGATCAGGAGGAGAAAAAAAGAGGACCAGCATCCCAGTTAGCAAAATGTATACGAAATCAGTACTATGCAGCCTTAAAGAAAGATGGAGACTTTACCTCTTTCATGTTTACATGGATGGAGCCGGAACATTCTTCTTAGCAGAGTATCTCAAGAATGGAAGAAAAAGTATCCAATGTACTCAGCCCTACTATGAAACTAATTTATAGCTTTCACATGAAAGCTATAACCCAATTATAGCCCAAGAATATGGGCAAAGGGAAAGGGAGGGGAGGGGAAGAGGAGGTTGGGTGGAGGGTGGGTAATTGGCGGGACCACACCTAGGGTGCATCTTACAAGGGTACATGTGAAACTTACTAAATGTAGAATATAACTGTCTTAACACTAAGAAAATGCCATGAAGGCTATGTTAACCAGTTTGATGAAAACATTTCAAATTGTATATAAAGCCAGCACATTGTACCCCATGACTGCATTAATGTACACAGCTACGATTTAATAAAAAAAAAAAGTATACGAAATCATTAAGCTGGGAAACATCCCCAAATGCTTCCATGTCCTTTCCTTGCTTTCATAATCAATTGCAACTCAATCAGCATTTCCCAGCTGTGTTCCTTAGAACATTGGTGTTTCAACATGTGACAGATTTTCCATGAGAAAAGTATTCTGTAATTAGAAAATTTTAAGAATTGTTAGCATTTTATGTTTATATTTCATTCTATACCATTTAATGATTCTTTTTGTTTGTTTGGTTGCAGCTGTCCTTGTTGCTTTAGCTGGCCTGGACGGGGTTCGAACCCGCCAGCCGCAGTGTATGTGGCTGGCGCCCTACCCACTGAGCTATGGGTGCCACCCCATTTAGTGATGCTTAACACATGTAAGCAACTCAAGATTGAAATTCTATGGTAAAGATATCATTTTAAGCATATTTAACTTGGTATTTGACAAATTTACCTCTTTTTCAAGAACACACCTTCTCATATGCAAAGGGACACCAATATTCCGGAAACATGACACGATTTAGGAATGCTGACCTAATCCTTTCCAGAAAGAGAACAGTCTTCCTTCTTAAATTTTCTCACCTGGTTTTGGAAATAGGTTTTGGCACTTCCCAAATGTTTGTTTGGTTTCTGACGTGTCACCTAAGCCGCTTCTCCTTAAGCCCTATTGCTCTGTGCAAAATAGCTTTGTATAAGACAGACTCACACACTGATCAAAGTAGAAGGGGCCTGAGTAATTAGCCATCACGTATCCCCTCTGCCAGCCCCTGCCAGCCTTACAGAAAGCTACTAGACCACTGCTTACTTATACTGTCACAAGTTTCTGGCTTCTTTTACAGACGAAATAATACAAATTTCTTTAACTTTTCCTCTCTTTATTTGCTCATCGTTTTTTCTTATTATTTTCTGTTCTCTTTACAAATTGGTCACAAATCATTCAAGGTGTGAAAAGCCCAGATATACTATAATAGAAACTAACAGTACATGTTCTTTTCTATAATAGAAAAATATCAGAATTATATGTACATATGATTAACTTTTAGTTCTTTTATGTTATTCTCTTCTTTCTCTCATTACAGCATGTGTCCCTGTAAAGAAGATATTGCTGATTTAAAGTAATCACTAGAACACCCCCCACAGATCTTTTCCTTTCCTACTAGTGTGATACCAGCATTTTTTATTCCTTTGGTGGTTTTTTGCCTTCCAAAGTGAATTACTCTGCCCCTTGTCAGGAATTCCTGAAATGTGAATGCAAAGAAGACTGCTTTTTGTGGTACCTCCTGTGATGCATGGCTCAGCTGAATATCATCCCCAGATTCACAAAATTCATGGAGGTGGTGTGAAATTAATTTTAAAATCTAATGATTCCTTCCATGTACAGATGCTCCTAAACTTACAATGGGTTATCTCCTGATAACCCCATCATAAGTTGAAAATATTGTAAATTGAAAATGAACTTTTTGTTTATTGATATTTTCAGTTTACGGTGGATTCATGGGGGATCGATTGGGATGTCACCCCCACTGAAATTCATTTAAGAAGGGTACTGAGTGCATATTGCTTTTGCACCATTGTAAAGGCAAAAAAAATCATTAAGTCAAACCATCATAAGTTGGGGGTTGTCTATATTTGAAATGCTAGTTTAGGAATAATATTCTCCAGCTATATCATGGTTTTACCATTCAAAACAGGTTGCTTTTGAATTTGGAGTTGATATACTTGGTGCAGGCCCCAAGAGATAACTTAAGGTATAGAGAACTCTGGGTCATGTTCATATTTGAGAAATTGTATAACTTGTAGAGCTGAATATGACCGAAGAGGATAGTATTTTATATTCTAGATCATAAGATGGTGTTAGACACAAGGGAAGCAAAAGTGAAAGAGGGAACCGGTTTGTGTACAGCGCCTGCTTTAAAGGATACAACAATAATACACAAGCCTGGAAAGTACTCCCCCCCACTGTACATCTACAGGGTGCCCTCCTCCCCCTGCTGCTGCATGAAGACCAATCCAACGGTATCGGAGCAGGCTCCCCGGTTCTTTGGTGGCAGTTCTAATGAAAAATTGGTTTGCTGCAAGATACCAGTAGCTACTGCAGGGAATTCTAGTGTTATCCCCAAACTTGTGACAGGATCTTATTTTGCAGATGTGTGAATGAAATGCCATGTCTGGGAATGTCAACAGAGAACAAAAGAAGACATTAGGAAATGGCACCACCTATGCCACAAACTAGAGACCAAATCCAAGAAAAAGTAATCACGTTCTCGGAGTATTGTTGACTGACAGAGTTGCCCGTTAACTGTTGGTTAGTAACCAGGATAGGTAAAACGGAGTGGTTAAAAAACCTGCTTTCACAAGAGTAAAAGCAGGTTCTTATAGTTGGCCTAAGTTCCTGTCATTTAGGTTAGGCAGTCTCTTCGTTATAGCTGAAAGAAAGGAGTTTAAATGTAGAGAGTAGTGAAATGCCCCTAAAAACATATTTTGAGATACGATGACATGATGGTTAAGATTATTAGGAGCTCTAAAAGTCAAGCACACTGGCTTGCCTGCTGCTTATGGTTAGGTGTTTCCTTTTCTACTTAGGAGATGTAACTCACAGATAAAGCATGTTTCCCTCACTACTATATTTCAATGTTGTGTTATTTCTAGAGCAGAGCTGCCATTTAACATTGAAGCAGAAATATAACAACAAAGAAAGGAGCCAGTTAATTCTAACCAGAGACTAATGGGACTAAATTTCATTGCTAAGATTGGAATATAGTTTAATTGCTTAACTTAATACAAAAGTAAAGCATTGGGGCTTGAACAATATTTGTTAACAGGTAGATATAGTGCAATTTATGGCATCAGAAAGAAAGTAGTACTCTATAATACCAACTCCAGAACTTACGCAGCAGTACAGTAGAGTATCTTTAAATCCTTATGGTCCCTACTTTCAGTGTACTTTGCTTGGCCAAGTGCTCTGTGGACCTGGTTCCTTCCTAGTTTATAAAAGGCCATCTTATTTTTTGGTGGCATGCATGCTTACCAATGAAAGTTAACTTCTTCTGAGTTTAGTGTAGTTCTTAAATGAAAAATTCAGATCCCAGGCATCAAAGGGTATTTACTGCCACGTTACAAAGTGACATTCAGCTCAGTGCCTGCAGCTCAATAGGCTAGAGCACTAGCTACATACACCCGAGCTGGTGGGTTCGAATTCAGCCCCAGCCCGCCAAATGACAGTGACAACCACAACCAAAAAATAGCCAGGTGTTGCGGTGGGTCCCGGTAAGTGATCCTCTTGCCTCAGCCTCCCAAAAAATAGCCAGGTATACCGGTACCCACCACAACACCTGGCTATTTTTTGGGAGGCTGAGGCAAGAGGATCACTTGAGCCCAAGAGTTTGAGGTTGCTGTAAGCTGTGATGCCATGGCACTCTATCCAGGGTGACAGCTTCAGACTCTGTCTCAAAAAAAAAAAAAGTAACATTCTTTGCCTCCTATCTCCTGGAAACTATTAAAAAGCTTCTGTCTCGGCGCCTGTGGCTCAAGCGACTAAGGTGGCAGCCACATACATACACCTGAGCTGGCGGGTTCGAATCCAGCCCTGGCCCGCCAAACAACAATGACGGCTGCAACCAAAAAAATAGCCGGGTGTTGTGACCGGTGCCTGTGGTCCCAGCTACTTGGGAGGCGGAGGCAGGAGACTCGCTTGAGCCCAGGAGTTGGAGATTGCTGTGAGCTGTGATGCCACAGCACTCTACCCAGGGCGACAGCTTGAGGCTCTATCTCAAAATAAATAAATAAGTGAATGAATAAATAAATAAACAAATGCCCAACTATAGGGGAATAATTAAAAAAAAAAGCTGTCACTTCTTTTCCTCTTTAGAGAAGATAAAGCAAAATCAGTAACTGAGAAGTTAACATCCAAGAAGTTTAAAAATGGAGTCTGAGTTTCAAAGCCTCCAAAAACAAAACAAAACAAAACAAAACGAAGTAGACGAGGCTTCCAGAATGGGAAAAACTTAATTTATTCCTCCTGTCTTTTTCTTGCCTTATTTTGACCAAATGAGTTTTTCTTTAAACACGATTTTAGCTTCTTACATGATTTGTGTGTTCTTGCTGCTTATAGTATGATACATTGATTTTGTCATAAAAAGTCTTGCACTGGGTTACCTTACTCTGAGATGTTATTTTAGAAATTGGTGATGTGCGTCTGTGAGAGCACCATGGTATACAGTAAGCAGTGGCATTAAGAGAGTTAATCACCATCTGCTCCCACCTAAGTCACTCTTGACACAGTATCAACATTTTTTTCCCTCTACAACCATCAATTGCTGTCTTTGTTTTTTAACTAAAAAAAAAAGTCAGAATTTTGTCCCAATTTGCCAATTGTCTTTTGCCAAGTCATGTGTTACACTTACTTGTAATTGTATGGAATCCCTTCCATAAGAAATTGAGTCAAATAGGTTAGTGGGATTTAAAAGGCATTTGAATGGACATATAAATTCAATTATGTACAGATAGCTATTTCCAAATAGCTGTTTTCTCTGAATTGATAAGAGATGAAGTCCTTGGACAATATTCTTACAGTTTTAGAGATGTTCTTTTATTTTTCCCCTGTGTATTTACCCAACTGGCCAAATATAACAGAAGTTAAATGGTAATACTTTATTCTACTGAAGATGGTGCAGAGCTTGAGCCCGGGCCTTCAGGACACCCAACAAACAAGTCATCAGGGCACTGTGGGGCATTTTGCTGCTTTTGAAGCATAGGATACTTTTTTAAAAGCTTGTACAGCTAGTTAAAGTAATGAATTTAACCAAAATAATAAATTTTCTCTTTGGGTACCAAATGAGATTACAAAGTTGAAAAAGCAAAGTACAATAATAAGCAATTTGGGCAGTCTTTTCTTTTGACCCCTGATTTATTTCTTTTCCTATCCATCTTAATGAGCAGTTTTCAGAGACAAAACCATTCGCATTTTGATTTGTGTAATCTTTGTTAATTGTGTAGAAATTAGGAAGAACATATTAATAGTAAGGATAAAGATCTCTTTCTCATTTTTTTTTTTTACTTATTTTTTATTTTTTAATGGGCAAATCCTTAAGTGTTATTTACAAATATGGAGTTCTTCCTCATAAGGAATTTCAGCTTACCAAATACCTTCATGGCACAGCACCACCAAGACACACAATATCATCAGCCCACATACTGGAGCAAGAATAAAGCGTATCCAAGTATTGTTTGCAAAGAGTGGCTTGTAATATTGTTAACTTTCAGAATACAATATCTTCTTCTTTAGTCATTCTGAGTGACAAAAAAAAAAATCTCATTTTTCACTGTACTAGATAATGAGAAGATAGCAAATATAATCTTTAAAAACTGACAGGTATACATTTTATGGACTTCAAAGTCTTATTTTTTTCCTCTACTTACTTATTTTTGCTGATTTTTGTAGGTATTGTGATATTTCACTCCTAAAAACTTTATCTCCAACATAACAATAGTATAAATATCTTAGGAAATGTAAGATTCATATGGTACTATTCTCTAGCTGGGTGTGGTGGCTCATTCCTGTAATCCTAAGTACTCTGGGAGGCTGAGGCAGTAAGATTGCTTGAGCTCAGGTGTTCGAGACCAGCCTGAGCAAGAGTGGGGCCCTGTCCCTACGAAATACAGAAAAACTAGTAGGGTGTAGTGGTATGTATATAGTCCAGCTACTCAGAAGGCTGTGGCAAGAGGATTGCTCAAGCCCAAGAATTTAAAGTTGCTGTGAGGTATAATAATGACACGGCACTCTACCCAGGGGGACAGAGTGAGACTCTGTCTCAAAAAAAAAAAAAACAACAAAAAACTATTCTCTAATAGAGTACTTCTCAGTTATCTATGGTAAAGGATTTTTAAAATTTCTAGTCCGTTGCTGACTGACTCTTGTAAAATACAATAAAATGAATTATCTGAAATTTTTTTTTAAAAATTTAAAAAGTGTATTTACAAAGCGTGAGCCCAATTGTATTATTGTATATTAACGGAGTTGTAATTACTTTGTCAAATTTCTATAAATGTTTCCAAATGTTTACTCTCAATTTTTGTACTTAATCTCATCACAGATAAATAATAGTTTGCAGATCAGCATGATAGGGCTATACTTTGGGGTAGCACTAATCTAATATTCACATTTCCCTAGAAAGTCACCATTATGATTTTTAGAAAGCTTTTTATTTTTAATCCCAGATCAAATCAAGGATCACTCATTGCATTTGCTCATCATTTGTCTTTGATCTTTATAATAGTTTTCTGTCATTATTTTGGGGGTGGTTTTTAGTTGACATTTTTGAGGAGTCCAGACCAGTTACAATGTTGAATGTCTTGCAATTTTTATTTATCTGGTGGTTTCCTAGTAATTAAGTTCAGGTTAAAAACATTTTTAGTAAGAACACTGTACTGTGCCTTCATTGCATCAGGGGCACATCATTGAATTGCCCCCTTATTGCTGGTGTTCATTTGATTACTGGTTGAAGTAGTATCTGTGTAGCTAATGTCAGTGTTATAGGTCTGCATTCTAAATGATAAAATCATGTGATGATTCAGTTCAGTTTAATAAACATCTGTGAAGGCTACCAAGTTTCAGGTGAGGAACTACAAAAATGAATGAGACCTAATCTCCCTTGTTCTAAGAGCACAGCATAGGAGACAGACACATAAACTACAAATTGTAGTCTAAAATAGACTACTGGAATGTTCCATGCCATTGTAGAGTTATAGGCCGGGGGATCTGTGACTATAGAGAAGGGAAACACTAATCCTGAGCAGGAGATTTGGGAAGGGTTTGTCAAATTTCTGCAAATGTTTCCAAATGTTTACTCTCAATTGTTGTACTTAATCTCATCAGTTTACAGATCAGCATGACACTGTATGGGCTATACTTTTGGGTAGCACTAATCTAATATTCACATTTCCCTAGAAAGTCACCATTATGCCATTATGATTTTTAAAAAGCTTTTTATTTTTAATCCCAGATCAAATCAAGGATCACTGTTGTTGATGTTTGATCTGAGTCTTCAAGTTTGGACAGATAGAGGGGTCTTGGACGGGAGGGAGAGAATAATTTAAGCAAAGGTGCAGAGGCATTTTGTGTTTTAGAAATAGCAGATAATTCAGAGTGGTTGGAGGAATGGATAAAATGGAAGGTGAAATATAACTGTTAAGGGTTTTGAATGCCTTATTAAGGAGTTAGGAAGAAGACATTGGGAACTGTAAGCAGAGAATTGACATGATGTTAATACTTTTTGAGAAAGATTGTTCTGTCAGCAAAGGGATCTACAGTCATGCACTGCATAATGACGTATCATTCAAGAACAGACTACTGATACAAGGGTGGTCCCATAAGGTTATAACAGAGCTGAAAAATTTCTACTGCCTAGTAGCTGTCCTAAGGTCGTAGAACAACATGTTATTCATGTACTTGTGGTCATGTTAGCCTGCTATAAACAGACCTACTTCACTGCTAGTTGTATAAAAATTTAGCACATACTATTATGTACAGTACAAAATATTTGATAGTGAATTATTATGTTACAGGTTTATGTACTTCCTGTCTTTTGTTATTTTAGAGTGTACTCCTTAAACATAGATATAGACACGGATATATAAAAGTTAACTGTGGGGTGGTGCCTGTGGTTCAGTGAGTAGGGCACTGGCCCCATATACCAAGGATGGCAGTTTTGAACCTGGCCCTGGCCAAACTCCAACAACAGCAACAAAAAATAGACAGGCGTTGTGGTGGGCACCTGTAGTCCCAGCTACTCGGGAGGCTGAGGCAAGAGAATCGCCTAAGCCTAAGAGCTGGAGGTTGCTGTGAGCTGTGATACCACTGCACTCTACTGAAGGCAAAAAAGTGAGACTCTCTCTTTTTTTTTTTTAATTAAATCATAACTGTATGCATTGATATGATCATGGGGCATCATACATTCGCTTCATAGACCATTTGACACATTTTCATCACAATGGTTAACATAGCCTTCCTGGCATTATCTCAGTTACTGTGCCAAAACATTTACATTCTACATTTACCAAGTTTCGCAAATCCCCTGTAAGATGCACCACAGAATGTTTATTGCAGCCCAATTCATAATTGCTAAGTCATGGAAAAAGCTCAAGTGCCCATCGACCCACGAATGGATTAATAAATTGTGGTATATGTACACCATGGAATATTATGCAGCCTTAAAGAAAGATGGAGACTTTACCTCTTTCATGTTTACATGGATGGAGCTGGAACATATTCTTCTTAGTAAAGTATCTCAAGAATGGAAGAAAAAGTACCCAATGTGCTCAGCCCTACTATGAAACTAATCTGTTTCTTTAAAAAAAATAAAGAAGTTTACTGTGAAACAGCCTCAGGCAGTTCCTTTAGGAGGTATTCTAGGAGAAGGCATTGTTATCAGAGGAGATGACAGCTCCTTACATATTATTGCCCCTGAAGACCTTCCAGGGGGACAAGGTGTGGAATAATGTTGATGATCTTGACCTTGTGTAGACTTAGGATAATGTGTTTGTGTCTTCATTTTTGAAGAAAATGTTTAAAAAGTAAAAAAAATATAGTTAAAAATAGAAAAATGCTTATATAATAAGGAGATAATATTTTTGCATACAGTGTGTTTGTGTTTGTTTTTTTATTGTTGGGGATTCATTGAGGGTACAGTAAGCCAGGTTACAGTGTGTTTGTGTTTTAAGCTAAGGATTATAAAGTGTCAAAAAGTTAAAAAGAAAAAATTTTGTAAAGCAAAAAAGTTACACTAAGCTAAAGTTAATTTAATGAAGAAATGTTTTTAATGAACTTAGTATAGCCTAAGTGTACAGTGGTATAAAATCCACAGTAGTGTACAGTAATGTCCTAGGCCTTCACGTTCACTCACTGACTCACCAGAAGGTTTTCTAGTCCTGCAGCCTCCATTCATGTTCAGTGCCCTGTGCAGGCATGTACTGTGCTTTTTACTGTACCTTTCCCACGTGTAGGTACATGAATACTTTGCATTTTGTTTTAATTGCCTAGGGTATTCAGTACAGTAACATGCTGTATAGATTTATAGCCTATGTGTGTAGGAGGCTGGACTGTTTCAGTTTTGTTTAAATACACTGTATGATCTTCATGTGACCACAGCATCTAACAATACTTTTCTCAGGATGTATCCTTGACATTAAGCAAAGCTTGACTGTATCTGTTTTAGATGAAGAGATATCAGTTAGGAAGATGTTACACACAGTAGTCCCACCTTATCTGTAGTTTCCCTTCCCAAGGTTTCAGTTATCGAAAGTCAACCATGATTCTAAAATAATACATCACTCACTACCCTTTTGCTTTGAGGCCATTATTAGGAAGAGTTCACGAATTCAGTTATCAGATCTTGTACATTGGGTTCAGTGCCATCTTTGGTTTCAGGCATCTGATGGGGGGGGGCTTAGAATTTGTCCTCCAAGGATAAGGTGACACTACTGTAAATGTTCCTCTTATGAGTGGGACAGAAGAACAGGACAGTGCAAAGACTAATTAAAGAGTAAAGAGTGAGGGGGATGATGAAGTGAACCTGCCTAGGATTCCTAGCTCAAGCAGGTAGGGTGTCATGAAGATAGTAAACTGCAAAAGGAGGAAGACAGTGAGTTTGGTTTTGAGAAGGCCAAATGTGAGCTGTTGGTAGAACATTAAGATAGAAATGTTTATCATACAGTTAAAAATGTGGATGTGGGATAACAGGAGAGGCCAGCACTGGAGATACAGATTTATGGACCTCTGCAATATTCTAGGCACTGTACTAGGTTCTTTACATATGTTGCCTCATTTAATCTTCACAGCAACCCTTTTAGGTAGATAATTTGTCTCCATTTAAGAGGCTGGTAAATAGGAGACTGAAGTGAGTTACCTTCTTGAGTCAGTCATGAGGGCCAGAAATCTATCCAGGTTACATAGTCTTCCACTGTTTGTGAAGGAGGTGATGCTGCATTGAGATCAAGCACAGTTACCTAGGCAATGAATATAGAGAGGAAAAGAAAAGTATCTGAATATAAAAGGGTCTAAGAAAGCTTTCAATGACAGGAGAGCAGAGGGGCCCAAGAAGAGCATGGTCATTAGTGCAGTTGCACAAAGAGGTCAAGAAAGACAAAAGGTTTGAATAGTTCTTGAGGGACACTGATAGTTGCCACAGAAGAGTGACTAGAAGATGAGGGTAAAGATGGCATGAACTTTAGGCAGAGCCTGTGGCCTGACTAGAGGATTCTTTCCAGTAGTAATGAAGTAGGGGTTGTGATGGTCAAAAGGAAAAGGGGTCTAGTGTGATGCTGCGACTACCTGATAGTCATCTGGAAATCTAGTCAGAGTGAAGGACCTAGAGTGAGTAGTTTGCTTCTGATTTTTTGCATAAAGTTTCAAAATTAATGTTATATTAAAGTTTTTGGTCTTTTTTTGTTGTGTTGCACATACAAAATAAAAAGACAAGAGTTGGGCGGCGCCTGTGGCTCAGTCGGTAAGGCGCCGGCCCCATATACTGAGGATGGTGGGTTCAAACCCGGCCCCGGCCAAACTGCAACCAAAAAATAGCTGGGCATTGTGGCGGGCGCCATAGTCCCAGCTACTCGGAAGGCTGAGGCAAGAGAATCGCTTAAGCCCAGGAGTTGGAGGTTGCTGTGAGCTGTGTGAGGCCACGGCACTCTACCGAGGGCCATAAAGTGAGACTCTGTCTCTACAAAAAAAAAAAAAAAAAAAAGACAAGAGTTAAAAGTGATTCCTTCATCTTTGCAGTCAGTCAGTAAATAAAAACTGCTCTTGAACTCATGCCAAACTCATGGACATCCTAAAACATGTTTTGGTTTAGGGAAATTTTGTTAGCTAAATACGTTGCTTGAGGCTTGGAGCCTATAGCTCAGCGGCTAGGGCACCGGCCAGTACACTGGGGCTGGTAGGTTCGAACACAGCCCAGGCCTGTCAAATAACAATGACAACTGCAATAAAAACAAAAAAAATAGCCGGGTGTTGTGGCAGGCGCCTGTACTTGGGAAACTCTTAAGCCCAAGAATTTGAGGTTTCTGTGAGTTGTGACACCACGGCACTCTACCAAAGGTGACATAGTGAGACTCTTGTCTCAAAATAAATAAATAAATAAAAATTAAAAATAAATCAATAAATAAATACATTGTTTGAAACCGCATCTATATTTTGCATGACTCAGAGAAGAAAAGTTTGACCTCAGCTAAAATTTGTTTATGAATTTAGAAATGAAAAACAATGCTTAATACCAAGTGGGAGACATTCTTGAAATCCTAGACTTCTAGACCCAAAAGATATCTTAGAGATTATCAGTCTTTTTATTTCAACAATTGATTCATTGTACACTTACATGCATTCTGCATAAGTGAGGCTAAAAAGTGAAATTACTAATTAAGACAGTTTTTGCCCTCAAGGAGCTCACAATCTAGTGCAGTGATTTTTAACTGGTGTGCCCTGAGAGGATCTTAGGTGTGCTATGAAAATTTTTAAAGATTGTTAATTAAATTATTTTCCAAAGAAGTTCAGAGCACAGTAAGTATATTCTTTTTTTTTTTTTTACTGTTTTTTTAATCAACATAATTTAAGTGTGCCATAGAAGTTTAACTATAGTTTCAAGTGTTCCGTGAGATAAAAAAAGGTTGAAAACACTGATCTAGTGGGAAGATCAAAGAGTCCAGTTACTACTTTAAGAAGTTTAATAAGGGGAAAATGGAACTTTAATTTAGTGGATGCCTGTTTTCTATCAAGCACTCTACTGAACACTTTATTGAGAGAGAAAGTTTGTTATACAGAGAAGAGTTGAGCATGCTTATTTACAGTTGGAGGGAAGGAGCCAGTGAGATACCCTTCACTGTCTGGTTACTTTAATTGCTTCAGTGCTCCCAGCAACTCAGCCTTACAAATCAATTGATCATTATCCTCAGCCCTCTGGGTAGGGGTGCAGAGTTAGGGGAGGGGGGCTGTGAATTTCCAAAATATAGGGAAAAGAAAGACACACACAAACATTTATTTTGAGTTCTTGTTCTTGTCTAACTTCTATGGGCCAAGACTTTACCTGCTGGCTTGGAAAATCCACAATTTCTTCCACAACCAACACTTTTCATTTTTGTTTTGTGGTGGTTATTGACTTGGCAGTATTATGAATTCCAAAAGATGAGACCCCCAAAAAACGTACTTCAAAGCCAGATATAATTTAATTTTGAGTTGTCTACATCACGATTCCCAACAGTGTTGTAAAACAGAAAGGAATATTGGCATTAGAATCAGGAAATAAAGATTTGGGTCCTGGTTATACCACTTACCTGTATAATAATTATAGACAAATCACTGAATCTCCTTGCATTTCAGGTTATTTTTCTGTAAAATAAGTATCTTCATAAGATTGTTGTGTGAGGTACAAATAACAGTGTATTTAAAAGAAAAGGCTTTGTAAACTGTAATATCAGTTTATATTTATAGAATGGTGACTTTTTTTATTAAATCATAGCTTGTACATTAATTCAATCATGGGGTACAATGTGCTGGTTTTATATACAATTTGAACTGTTTTCATCAAACTGGTTAACATAGCCTTCATGGCATTGTCTTAGTTACTATGTTAAGACATTTATATTCTACACCTAGTAAATTTCACATGTACCATTGTAAGATGCACCATAGGTGTGGTCCCACCAATTACTCTCCCTCCACCCATCCCCCCCACCCCCCAGAATGGTGACATTTTAAAAAATAGTTGGATATCTTGGACTGGCCTTTGTCCCAGGTGACTTAGTCATTGAATTATTAAATTTCTACATTATTAATTTTCCTTAGAAATATTCAAGAAACTAACTCATGCATATAAATCTGGAGAGAACTTTAGTTTTTGTCTTTAAAAGATTATTCTGCAACTGACTCTAAAACTAGGCATATTTTTCTCCCATTTATTTTTTATTTTTTTATTTTTTGGCCGGGGCTAGGTTTGAACCCGCCACCTCCGGCATATGGGACCAGTGCCCTACTCCTTGAGCCACAGGCGCCGCCCTCTCCCATTTCTTATAGTATGATATTAAGTAACTAAATGAATGTTCTTCAGACTTTCTAAAATTTTTCATTATATAGGTCAGACAATTAAGATCGCAAACTCATCCTAGTAAAAGTGCAACATACCTCATTGCTGAATATCACCATGGTCACCTTTGGGAAGCTGGGACTCACTATGGGAAGCCATGCACTGATGCCAGTCCACCCTTTAAAGCACTTTTCCTAGGATGAATTTGTGAACTTAATTGTCAGACCTTGTACGATAACAGTTCTGATGGCCATTCCAGAAAAAGAGTTCCAAAATTGCGTTGAAGGATGGACTGAGTGCTGGCATCAGTGCATAGCTTCCTAAGGTGAGTACTTCAAAGGTAACCATAGTGATATTCAGCAGTGAGGTATGTAGCACTTTTTCTAAGATGAGTTTGCAAACATAATTGTCTGACCTTGTATTATTATTTTTTTCATGTAAGTATTATAAATAAATATACTGGAACTCCAGAGAGGTGGGACTTCTTCACAGCACCAATATTTCATGCTCAAACCCAGTCCCATCTCTGTCATATCTTGCTGTTTCTCTTCCTTTGCTAAATACACCCATAGATTTGACCGTCAACCCAGCCAGTCAAAGTAGGTTCTTTTCCCATCTTCTACCCTTGACCATGAAGTAGCTTTCAGGCCCTTTGGGCCTTCTCTAGTGAAGCAAATGGGGGTCAGGATGAGATGGAAGCCACCCGTTTCCTGAGACCTTCAGGAAAGTAAGAGAGGAATTTTGATCATATTTAGCAAATCTTTTCAGAATCCAGAGGTATGAGGCCCATAGTGGCCCAAATATGCTTCAGTGTGAAACTCTAATTTCTATTTCTTTAGTAAGAACACAAACACAAGAAAATTTCAATTAAAGATCCCACATATGTTGCAAGATTTTATTGAATTCTCATCTGAACCTTATATATTTCGTCTAATATTTTATATGGTAGACTATGGGTATGAGTATGTGGGTAAATAAACATACAGTGTAGGGGGAAGGTGTTGAAATGTTGAAGTTAACATTCCCAGGTAGAAAGTGGACTAGTTTGCTAGTTACTTTTCTGAACTTCACTCTGTGTTAGTCTCCACCTACCAGTCAGGTAGTAGAAAACCAGCAAACACATTTTATGTTAGTTCCTTTCTATTCTTACTTGCAGCATGAAAATCCCAAAAGTACAAAGAGAGAAAGTAGAAGCAGATACGCTATTAGGAATGTAAATAACATGATAGCACTGATTATTGTGATAGATCCTGTACTTTATTAAAGACTCTGACCTTCCAGGGAGGAGTGAAATGGAGAAGCCCATTATCCTAAGACTTAAAAATGATAAAAATCAATCATATTCATGGAAATTAGAGAATATGTCCATTGTTAGGTTATGTGAAGGGTATACATCTCACTTCTTTCTCATCAATTTTTGGTTTAAGTTAATGTAAATTAAAATCATGATGGATTTAATATTCATGCTAGCAGTTTATTTTTAATGTGAATAAAATTAACAGTGAAATTATGATAAAGAGAGAGAGAGAAATATCTTCAGTAAAGTGCCACAGATTCCTGACTTCAGAGCTGCCATCCGTAGCTCCTTGAAAAGTGAGGTGGCCCCTTTTGTCTCTTAGAAACTCACCATCACTTTGTATGTTTTTGAGCACATGATAGGTATGCAGTGAGCAAGTGTTAATAAATGAGTCATTCACATCATGGCCAGAGGGAATAAAGATCACTTTTTTGATGAGTCATTCTGTATTTAAGTGTTTTTGAAACAGGAAATCATCTGTAAAATGACCTTGCAGGGTAGCTTTAAAGATAAAATTTTGTGAAATGTGTTGTGTATACAAGGCACTTAAATAAATAATAGTTATTGTTATTTTTTAAATTTTATTGACCATTCTGACTTTGACTTTGAATTTGTCTGAAATCTTTGAAAATGCATGTTGTTTTATGTATTGATTAGTATTTTATGCCTTTGAAGGAAAGAATAGAAATAATACTCCCTTATAAATGAAGAGAATACTTTTGTGACATTTTTACTGTAGGCAAGTTTGTCACTTTACAACAAGCATTCAAGATAGTTCACCGATTAATGCAAGTGAGTATTTTAAAACAAGACATTTGACCAGTTGAGTAAATTTGTAGTAGTAACCTGTTGTAAACTAGACAGCTGAAATCTCACTGATTCCACTAGATGGCGTTAATTCATTAAGTGATAACTTCATCCTCCTCTTAAGGCAGACAGCTACCTATGTGAGATGAACTGATTTTCAATTATCTTTAGAGGGTGTGTTTGGCAGTACACTTTTAGATTCCTTGCTATTTATATGGGGTGATTTGTGGAGGTTATTCAGGAAGTTTAGGAAGATCAGAAGGGTAAGGGCATATTTATCCAAACTAAAAAAAGCTATAATAAGCTACAGTATTTGGTTAGGTGCTTATTCTGACTTAGCCTTTGTCCTAATTGTGTATCCAACTAAAAGATTATGAACTTATTATTTTCTTATAGTTTATTGTTCTGTTACCCTAATTCTTTTCCGGGCTTCTAGAAACATTGGAAAACAAATGAAAGTGGGAAGCAGACATTTCTTAAAGCATGCAATTTACAACAGATTTAATTTTAAAATCATTTGGTTCTTATTTTTAAGAACTAGATCAACAGTGATCCACTTGTATGATATTCTGGTTCTTTAGTCATAAATGTAAAATAAAATGAACATCCCAATTCTTTAATTCTCTCTTTGTCTGAATTTGAATTACTTATTATCTGCAAAGACCATTTTATATTAGACCATTCCACATACAAAGCTTAAAAATTGTGCTTTTCCACAGGCATTTGTAGGCTCCAAATAATTAAGCTGTTTTACTTATGTTTTATTTCCTTGCTATCCTTAAGGGTTCTGAAATTGAAATTTTTTTAAGAAATGATGACTACATTTCACATGCAAAAAAAAAATATTTCTGCATTTCTTTAGAAGTGTTAGTTTCTTTATGATCGAATTCATGCAGCTAGAGTAAGTGTTTCAGAATTGATGGGATGATCCATCTTGAGACATAGAGACTTAATTGCTCTACAAATATTATTCTTTAATTCATCTGCTCATGGGGAGGCAAGGGGGTTGGTGCTGATGGTTCCCTTAATGTTTATTTAACTGTTCCAGTGTAAGGCAGTTCAGATTTCTTAGCAGAAAGATTGTTGATAGTTTCATTTACTGGTAAATAATAAAAAGCTGAGAATAACCAGGGGCTTTTGCCAATAGAGTCAGAATAACCTGTTTTATAAGTTAGAACAGGAAGGTCTGAACATTTGTTGCCAATTCATCAAATTAATATCACAAGTGAGGATTTTGCTTTCTGTTATAATCTTAGAAAGCTTCAACCAAAAAAGCAACTCTTAAGATTATTTAGTTATATACAAGGTATAACTCTACAATTTTTTGTGCGTCTTGTGAACTTAAGTCTAATCACATCTTGTGCCCATACAGTACTCCCCTCCTGTCCAAAGGGCAAGTCCCACACCCCCTGTGAATGCCTGAACTCAGAGTACCAAATCCTATGTATACTATGTTTTTTCATATAGATACATACTTATGATAAATTTTTTTATAAATTAGGCATAATAAAAGATTAGCAACAACAATAATAAAACAATTACAACAATGCACTGTAGTAAAAGCTACACGAGTGTGTTCTGTCTCTCAGAATATCTTACTGTATATAATAAAGCGAGTATCCCTTATCTGAAGCTTGGGACCAAAAGTTTTTTTTGGATTTTGGAATATTTACATATACATAATAAGGTATGTTGGGGTTGGGACCCAAGTCCAAAAATGAAATTGATTTATGTTTCACATACACTTTATACACATAGCCTGAAAGCAATTTTAAATACTATTGTAATTAATTTGGTATGTGAAACAAAGATTTGACTATGTTTTCATTACAACCCATCAAATGAGGTCAGGTGTATAATTTTCCAGCTGTGATACCATGTCAGTGCTCAAAAAGTTTCAGGTTTTAGAGCATTTTGCATTTAAAATTTTCATATTAGGCATGTGCAACATGTATTTAGGACTGCAGGTAACTGAAACTACAGAAAGTGAAGCCACAGATGTGGGGAACCGCTGAATTTGTGTTTATTGGTGTTGACAGGCGTGCTAAAATTTAACTATTTAATCTTTTTTTCCATATTCAGAGATAACTGTTAGAAAAAGTAAACCTTGTTGCATAATGCTTGAGTTTACTTCCCTGTGTTTTCTTTCTTTTAGGAGGTTAACATAAGAAAGAAGGGAATAAATTGAGTGTATTTAAGTTTATGAAGTCAGAGAACTAAGTTTTGTGAGCTTATCCAAGGAAAAATGCCACATACCTTATTGCTGAGTACCACTATAGTAACCTTTGAAGTACTTCTCTTGGGAAGCTCTGCACCAATTCCAGCACCTAGTTCACCCTCTGAAGAACTTTTTCTAGGATGAGTTCATGAATTTACTTGTCAGACCTCATTATATGCATGTAGTGAATGAGAGAGAGGGAGAGAGCATGTTTTCAGGAGGCATGAATTCTATTTTACAGGCAGGTTGCTGGGTGATGAGTCCCTTAAAGAGTTTGGTGGAAAGCTTTCTGGTCCTGGCTGGATATAGCGTTCATCTGCAGTAAAATTCAAGTACTATAACAAAGTAAATACTTCTGTGATATGCAAACCAATATGAAGTAAAATGAGTTTCTGTTGGATCAGAGGTTAAATGAGTAACAGTTCATTAAACTGTTATGTTGAAAAGAATATAGGGTATTTTATTATAGTCACTGATCAAATATTTGAATTCATGAAATATCATCACTTACATACTTTAAGCAGCTTTTAATGTAATCTTAGAACAAAGACTCCCTCTCTCTTCTGTCCCTTACCCCCCATTATCTCTTTATTTTTTTATCTATTAAAAGTGAAATCCTTTTCCTTTAGTCAGATGTACAGATTTTTCTCAGTGTCCAGGACATCTCAGATTGACTCACTTTGTAATACAGAAACACCATCTGTGATGTCAGATCATTTCTTAGAAAATTGACTGTTAAGAGCTCTTGCATTGAGTAATTTGATTTTTATGAAGATGAATATCTGGTGAAACTTCCTACCAGTATGCATAATTTGATGATTTTAAAAATCTAAGAAAAATAGATTCAAATATTTTAAATAAAATGAGATAAGAAAAAGGGGGGAGGGCTTTATTCAAATTGGCTTATCTTTTTAATTTTCTGCTTTGTGACTCCATTAAAAAAACAACTCTATAATTTTGGAGCTGAGATTCTGAAATTACCACTCTTCTAAAAATATCACCTACAGCTGAAACTTCATATATTTGAAGCATTTTTGTTTTGGGGATGATACATATTTTCATAAAGATGTATTTCCAGATGGAAACAGCATTGAGGCTTCTGAAATAGGGAACCTTTCCAAAACAGGCTGTGGTTGCCTGGGTGAAGAATATTAGGTTGCAACACTCAATAAGGAAATCCTGGCATAGGAAGCAATTGCTGAAGGGCAAATATCTATGGAGTATAATGATGCTTTTACAGGCATTTGTGTGGGCCCATATGCAAGGTCTTGACAGTACCTCTCTAATTAAAAATCATGCTCTACTGTGCTGAGCTATGCGCATACTTCCATCTTTGCTTCTGTTCTACATAATACATTGTTCTTATTTTTAATCTTCTATAAGTACTAGTCATCATCTTACTGAGAATTGCAGCCTTTTCTCACTCTGCCCTTCATGAAAATGTCATCATAATAATGGGCAGCAGAGGAAGTTTATGGTATTTTAAAAAGTTACAAACTATCAGTTTATTATTTAGTGTCATTATTAATACTGTGAATACTGAATATATTACAAGTCTTTAATTTTATAAAATATTTTCTCTTTTTTCTTTTAGCAGGTGTGGGGAGGATAGGTGGCTATCCTAATTTTGTAACATTACAAACTAACACTGAAGAGAGGCGGAGTGATGACTAGATTCACATAGATGGTGTGAAAAGGCAACTGGCATGCTGGTTTTTAAAATTGTTTTAGCCCTTAACCCAAACTTTTGTATAATATAAGTATAAAGTTTTCAGGGATAAAAACATATATATATTAGGTTCTATTGAAAAAGTTATTCTACGGCTTGGCACCCATAGCACAGTGGTTACGGTGCCAGCCACATATACCAAGGGTGGTGGGTTCGAACCTAGCTCAGGCCAGCTAAACAACTGCAACCAAAAAATAGCCGGGCGTTGTGGCAGCACCTGTAGTCTCAGCTACTTGGGAGGCTGAGGCAAGAAAATCGCTTAAGCCCAAGAGTTGGAGGTTGCTGTCAACTGTGACGCTACAGCACTCTACTGAGGGTGGCATAGTGAGACTCTTGTCTCAAAAAAAAAAAATATTCTACTCATATTTATGTAGTCTCAGAATGTCTCAAAATAATCAGAAATGGGTTTATACTATTTGGAGGAGAAGAAAGGTTCACAGAAACAAACAACTAACATTGCAAGTCTAGAAGAGTTGGAAATCATAGTATTTAATCTTCAGTGAAATTTCTGTAGCAGATACATATTTATTCAATTAATTCATTTTATGGTGAATTCATCTAATTTGACCTATGTTATAAGTAAAGAGATACCATCCATTTAATGTTGAAAACATTTGACTTTTGTTTTTGAGACTTAAATTTTTATTATTACAAATATGAAATTTTGCTTTTGGGAAAGAAGAGACTTGAATAAATATTACAAACTAGGTACTTTGTAAAGGGGGGTTGGGGAATGTCTCTAAATTACCTGATATGTGTGCACAGTTTTTATGTGTATGTTTGTAAAATGTTCATGTATATGTTTGTACATGTGTATTTGCATTTTGGGGAGACAGGGTCCAAAATTCTTCATTACACCCCTTCCCTTTAAGAAAGGGTGTGTGTGACACATTTCTCCAATGGCAGCATCTACGATCTAAATCAGTCCCCTTACTATTTTAGAAGATAAAACATTTTCCCCTCTCAATCAAAGAGGACCATTTTTTCTTTTTTTTTTTTTAGAGACAGAGTCTCACTCCATGGCCCTCGGTAGAGTGCCATGGCATCACACAGCTCACAGCAACCTCCAACTCCCGGGCTCAAGCAATTCTCCTGCCTCAGCCTCCCAAGCAGCCGGGACCACAGGCGCCCGCCACAACGCCCGGCCATCTTCTGGTTGCAGTTTGGCCGGGGCGGGCCTGAACCCACCACCCTCGGTACATGGGGCCGGCGCCCTACCGACTGAGCCACAGGCGCCGCCCAAAGAGGACCATTTTTTCAAAATAGTTCTTCTAAAACAGCGGTTCTCAACCTGTGGGTCGTGATCAGTGAAAATATATCCTGCATATCAGATATTTACACCACAATTCATAACAGTAGCAAAATTACAGTTATGAAGTAGCAATGAAAATAATTTTATGGTTGGGGGGTCACCACAACATGAGGAACTGTATTAAAGAGTCACGGTGTTAAGAAGGTTGAAAACCACTGTTCTAAAAGCTGTAAGTGTTTGCTTGGGCTTCTTCTCTAATAAATAATTTGTAAACATAAAGAAATGTGGTAGGATTACTATTGAAAAGTTAATTTTACAAGTTATAGTAAGTGGAAATTATAAATTAGCTTCTTTCTGAAGCCATTCCACAATTACTCTGAGGACTAGGTACCGTAAGTTATGAAGTCCAAATATAAAAACAAATCTTGAAGATGGAGTAAGGGAAGAAGTCACTCAGAGGAGCTTACCTCACCATTAAGGCCTTAGTCCAGGGTGCCAGATTGTAATGATGCAGATCATTGACGAATTGTGTTGAGAGGGATTTTTTTTAAACATTAAGTAGGGTTAGTAAATTCTCAGTAGTCAAATTTTAATGAAAACATTTACACGTATGAATTGGAGTTTTATTTTTATATATATTAGTTTTACTGTTTTGTTTTTACTAAAAATAGTTCCTCTTTTTCTTACATTTTCTCATGAAATCCTTCAGAACCACTTCTAGAAATGGCATCATTTTACCATAAGTATTTTGTTTTCTCCCCCATCCAGTTTTTATGAAGTAGTGCTAACTCTGCCTTAATTTGATTTGGCATCCCTGCAATTGAACATTTGTAAGTATCTTGTATTATGGCCCATCTGGGTTGTCATAGAAACCAAAGACCTCCATTCTCTTTCCTCTAGTTAAAAATGGAATGCAAACAGGGCTTCAAAGTGACGTTTTTTCTAGTACGAGTGACAGCCTTGTGAAGTGCAGAACAGAAAGGTTTCTTATTGGTTTTATTCTCCCATGGCCTATCACACCAGTTAACTCTGATGGGCTCAGCTTTTCTCTTGAAAATCTGGCAAGATACTGATGGAATCTTTTTAATGTAAGCATCAGGAGGAAAAAAAGAATGCAGTTAATCCTTTTCCTACTCTTTTCTTATAGAAAAATGCAGTGTTAGCTAGCAGTGTTTTTATTTTCTTCCCTGTGCTATCAGGTGGTCTATTGAAGCTGTGTGCCCGTTAGAAACACCAGTCAGTACCTCTTGGGTTTCCATTATCAGTCTTGGTGTTTACTTCTAGGTCAAATGAGCGCAGTTTTATCTCACTAGAATCCATAAACCCATTGGCTAAGTAGGTGGCAGTAATTTATTAGAGTAGAAATTTGTTGATATGGCAGTGTATGTATAATAGGGCCTAGTGACAAAACATTCAGGGCCTTATTTCTAGCCCTCCTACCAGTCACAGTATCTTTGGCTTTGCCTTGTTGGTTTTTCAATGTCCCCATTTCCTTCAGATTCTCTACTGGAGCCATACGTGGCTTTAAGCTTTTCTCCTTAGGCTTCTGTGATGTTTCTGCTTCTGAAGCAACTATGTTAATAAATTTCAGTGAATTATTTCAGTTTTGTTAGCAAAATGCCTGGGTTTTATTAAAATTTGTTGAGCTATTGGTGTGGCATTCCTCCGAGTTTAAAGTGTCAAATCCTTACTGTAATACAGATTTTGAATAACACAAATAATGACCCAAGTGTGGAACAATGAAAAATTGACATATAAATTTATATCAATAGGAACATTACAGAAAGGTTAGATTAAAATCATTGGACAATTGCACTTGATGGTTTTTTGCTCAAGGTTAAGTCTTTTTTTACAACTTTTCAAAAGGAAAATATTATAGAGTCTTTAAAGTTATTTAAAGTTACCCATCATTTGACTGCTACGTAGTTTCTGGTAAATCTTTAGTCCTGTATCTCAACTGATGAATTTGGAAGTGTTAACGTGTATTATCATATATCATATCATACATGAAAGAGACCTTGCAACTCTCAGAGTATGAAGAAGAGGTAGGGTTTAGCTGCTGTCACATCTAAAGGTGTGAGAATGTATTTCCCAAATAACACTGTATTCCTTGGCTTAGAGTGTAGAAGTGAATAGTTTTGTTTTCACAGCACACTATGGGAAATGGTGTAGCAATTTCTTCATGCTGAATGTTGCTTTTCTTCTTTACATTTGGCTGCCTTCACTTATAATTTGATTAGTACTATTGTGTTCTTTTGTTTGCAATTATTAAGCAGTAGAAAGGGTTAACATACTAACCTCAACTTTCCAGTCAATTTAAAAATTAGAATATCCCCTAGATCATTATTTCTATTTACCACTGTTTAAAAAGACTAGAGATGTTTCTAGTCGTTCAGTAAATGTCACATTGCTGCCACCCTTGCAGAAGATTATGACTTTCCTTAGCACAGAAGAGTAGGGCAAGCCTTTCTATTCACCGCAATGACTAATCCTCAGGAGAAAAGTTAAGGTGTTGTGTGCATTGGAGACAGTAGGGGCTTGAACAAAATGGAACATGATGAATGTCTCGCCCACGAAGATACAGAAATTCTCACGTAGGTATCAAGCCCTTACATCCTTGTGCCTTGTCATCACCAAATAACATATTATTTGGTTCTTTCAAATCTGTTTTTAGGTGTATTTCTGTACATTGTTGACATAGTTCTTCCTCTTCTACCTAATTCATTAACTATTCATTTCAATCTAATTATATATTTTTGTCTTCTCTAGATAGATTTTTTAAATTTCCCTTCTCAAAATAAGCTTGCATTTTCAACTGCATTTGTTAGAAACAAGGTAGATTAATTCTACAATCTATTCTCAAAAATAGTCTTCTTATATTTAAAGAATAGAGCTTAAAGTATATACTGTATACCTTATCATTTGGTGCACATTAGTATACCAAATCAACTACCTTACCCCATTTCTCCAAAGTAAAAAATTTTAATTATTATTGATAGCCCATAGCAAATTTATTTTTTTACACAGTCTCACTTTCTTGCCTTCAGTAGAATGCTGTGGCATCATAGCTCACAGCAACCTCAAACTCTTGGACTCAAGTGATCCTCTTGCCTCAGCCTCCCAAGTAGCTTGCACTACAGGCACCTGCCACAATGCCAGGGTATTTCTAGAGACAGGGTCTTGCTCTTTCTCTGGTTGGTCTCAAACTCGTGAGCTCAAGCGACAATCTACACACTTCGGCTTCCCAGAGTTCTGGGATTACATGCATGAGCCACCATGACTGGCCATATCAAATTTTTTTATCTCAAAAAAATTTCCTGGGGGTTAGAATTGCTCAAAATATATACTTAGCCAGATTTGATATTAGTGTAGTGGCCCTTTTGTCACTGTTTACTGCTCTGTTCCCTATTTATGTGGTTTTTTTTGTTGGTGGTCTTTTGTTTTTTTGAGGCAGAATCTCACTTGGTTGCCTTCAGGAGAGTGCCAGGGCAGCACAGCTCACAGCAACCTTAAACTCTTGGGCTTAAGTGATTCTCTTGCTTCAGAGCCTCCCAAGTAGCTGGGACTACAGCTATTTTTAGAGACAGGGTCTCACTGTTGTTCAAGCTGGTCTCAAACTCCTCTGAGCTCGAGCAATCTACCCTCCTCGGCCTCCCAGAGTACTGATATACATAGTTTTTAAAATCTTTCAATAATTTTACTTGTTGGTACTCTATAAGAAATATTAGAGTTCTTTTGTATGTGTATCTTCTGTATTCTGAAATACATATACAAACTCCTTAAAGAATTTAACTTGTTTTTGTTTTTTTTGAGACAGAGTCTTGCTCTGTCACCTTGGGTAGAGTATAGTGGCATCATCATGGCTCACTGCAACCTCAAACTCCTGGGCTTAGGTGATCTTCCTGCCTCGGTCTCCTGAGTAGTTGGGTCTACAGGTGCACACCATGACATCCAGCTAATTTTTATGTTTTTAGTAGAGAGAGGGGTCTCACTCTTGCTTAGGCTGGTCTCAAATTCCTGACCTCAAGCAATCCTCCCACCTAAGCCTACTACAATACTAGGATGACAGCTGCGAGCCACTGCACCTGGCCAGAATTTACCTTTTTAATATTAAAACAATATCTACTATAATACTATATACTCAGTAGGTTTATTCATTTTAATATTGTCTTTATACTGCCCATCACTCTATTCATGGCCCTAACGTCCTGTTGATTCTAAGATGAGAGAGTGATTAGCAGAGAGCTTGCAAAGCAGCAAGCAATTTGATAGTTGTGGACAATTCAAAGGATGTTCTGAGAACTTTTCTAATACTACTTTAAATATAACACAGATGGAAAGCCAGCTATGAATAATCATGTTACCGATCTTTAAAACAAAGAAGACCAGAATGGTTTGTATTTGTAGTTCATATTTTTGTTATCTTGGATTCAATAATCTTTTTAGCCTTTCTCCACAATAGTTCATGCATATTTCTAGGTAGCTGGTTGCTGCTGATAGTACTAAAATGTTTTGATAGGAGCAAAACGGTGCTGCCACTTTCCTCACAAACCTGGTGTTCAAAGATGACCTGTTTGCCATGGGCCTGTCATATATCATTTTTTAATACACGAGCAGTAGAATAAGGTCTGATGCTATGTGACTGAAATGGTAGTTTTAGATTCTGGTAAGAGGACCTAATGCTGGTAAGGGAGGTTGAAATTGCAGGAGTTTGCAGCGTGAGGCAGGTCTGCCCAGCAGCAGGTTGATTTGCACCGTGAGACAAGTAGCTCAGGTTAAACAGATGGCCCAACGATGAGTCAGGGCCACAGATCCTGAACAGGTAGATTGGCTTTTGCCTGATACTTCACATGGTTATAGAGAGTAGAATTTTAATTCGTCTGCCACTCTTAAGTCTGAAGAATAAGCATTTAGTGAAAGAAGTTCAATCCATTGGGAAATGAAAAACCTTTCGTATTAGGCAGAGGAGGAATCTGATTGTCTCTGAATCTAGACATTGAGAAACAAACATTTTTAGGAGCTGTTTCATGTAAGTATGGCCTGGCTTTATCTTTTGGCGTATGTCATTCTGCTGAATGCTCTAGCTGACAGGGATGTCCAACCTTTTTTTTCCCCTCTGCCACAAATTGGTTAGACAAAAACAAAAAAAGGTCCATGCATATTTCTCATGATATCTGACACCACAGAAAAACAAAAAAATTCCTCACAAAATCAGCATGCAGACACCAGCTCTTAGCACGTAACATGCAGCAAGAAAATACAAAAAATGTTGTTTTTGATGTTGAGCTTTTAAGAGGTTATTAGGCCCATTTGTTGCAAGCACACATCTGATACTTGGGTTAAGAAAAGCATTTTTAAAAAGGATACTGTGGGGTGGCGCCTGTGGCTCAAAGGGGTAGAGCGCCGGTCCCATATGCCCGAAGGTGGCGGGTTCAAACCCAGCCCCGGCCAAAAAAAAAGGATACTGTGGTAGTAAGTGTCCTAAAAACATTCAGCAATATAAATTTGTAATGGTATTAAGCAAAGGAAAGTTATTCATGGAAAATTCCCCTCTTCAAGCAAGTTTTCTACATCAAGCATAGGCAAAGAGAAGAGTATAGAATTCCCAGAGCTAAACATCCATCTTCAAAATATAAATGTAAACAAACGTTTCTCTGCCAAACACTTTCAAAGTACTCAACAACACATTAATTTTCAAAAACAAGATTTTGCAATAGTTTTGTACATCTAGAAAAGTATTTTATATATGGCATTTGATAAATGAAATGGTGTACCATTTAAGTTCCTATTCTTCAATCTTCTGATTATTACATTATGCTATATTGTAGACGAATAGCCCAAATGCATACATTTGTGCCCAAAGAAAGGGAGGTAGTTAGTAAGGAGCACTGTCAGGAAAACTATTGACCTTCCTTAGGTTACTGTGATTAAAGATACAGCCGGAAACACAAACTACCATGGTATAGAAGCCTTATTCCAAGATGCTGCAAGGACTGTAAATGTCATTGGTTAAGGCAGAGCTATAAATATAGCCACCTTTTGTTTCCCAAATAATTAGGATACTATTCAAGATTAATTGTGCCAGCACCTACTTTCCAAATTGGCTTTCATTTTATCTGCTCATGCATGTACACCTAGCCTTTGCTCAGGATAGAAAAAGCACTAATCTACCTTTGTGCATATGGAAAGTACTGTCCTTGGCACTACGTTAACTACAGGAGAATGCATTGTTAATAGAATAGGTCTCTCTCATTCTCTCTCCCCCCTTTTCTTCCTCCCTTCATAAAAAAAAGAAATCATTTATGTGGCCACTGTCAAAAAGGATAGAGATAGACTTAGTGCTAGTTTTTAACCAGTTTATTTTTTAAGTGAGTTACTAAGCAGTACATAAAGAAAGATACTTTAGCGAGTAAATTACTTTCAAAGCATGTAGCTTGTAGAAACACCAGTGTGATCTAACTGTAATTGTGTTACCCTGTAAGCTTCAGTATATTGAGTACTGTATCTTATATTTCTAATATGATGCCACATTATCAAAAATTAGAAAAATAATAATAAACTTGCGGTTTTAATATTGTGAAGATTACCAGAAGGTTTTCGAATCACTTTTGATTTAAATAAGCTCCCATCCTTCTTTGCTGGTTTCCAGCTTTATGTTTTCATCTACACATATATAATTGAGCTGAACGTGTGTGCCAGTAAGTAACGGAGCTGCGTTCAGCTTCTGCTTAAGTCTGCAGTGTTGAAGTATTCCTTTTGTTGCATGTGCTGGTCTTGCAGACTCTGTAGAACCTTATCAAATGCAGCCAGTTGGTGCTGCTGGTGTGAAAGCACAGGGGAGCTCTCATGTGGAAGGTTAATGGAGGGTAATTATAAAGAAAAATGAACTGTTCAACCACTCTCTCATTCTACCTGTACCAAGAGCGACAAGTGCACTGATCTTTTATAAACCCCATAGCAGAGGTTTAACCATCTAAAATCATGACGGTATGACTGTCACACAAACAAACACCCTGTGAAGTATAGGTTTGCATCCCTGTGTAGGAATGATTCTGTCCTGCTAACAGCGAATCTCAGGAAAGGAGCACCTTCAGCCACCAAGAAGAGCTGCTTGTTGAACATTGTACTTTTCTGTCACTTCTTCTTTTCCACTCAGGTTTTTTTTTCCATTTTCTTCTCCTAAACGTGCTTTCTCCCCTCTGATTAGTGGCAAAGCTGACAGCCTGCACATGAGCGAGTCCATTCCGTTGAATTCATCAGACAACAAATATTATCCCTCCTTTTCTCTGAGGAGGTCCGTCAAACTTGCCGTCACAGCCATCCTTCAAACAACTGGATTCTTATTAAGGGGATGGGAGTAATTTTATTCTCAGCATCTAAGGAGAGTAGATTATAGGGAACTCAGTACAGTCTGACAAGTAGGTCTTTCTCCCAGCGTCTACATATAGCACAGAGATAACACACATTTCTGTGGACTCAAGATGGAGTTCTTATGTCCTTTGGTTGAAAATATTATAGGAAATAATAAGGAAAATGCAGCAGAGGGGAGGACAAGGACAGAGAAAAACTAGGGAGATATTCAAAGGGTGTGATGACTAGACAAATCTGTGTTAACTAGCATGTCACTTTGCCAGTGAATGTTGCAAAGTCGTCCTGCTACTGGGACATCTGAAGGGTAAGCTAAGCAGAGCCAGGGTGATTTAGTGCTTTTGCCAGCTCAGCACAGAGTTGAAATAAGGTGTTGCAAAATAATGCAACAGCAAAACCCCTGACATCTTGTTCTTATAAAACCTAAAACATAACCACTCTGGGTGAGCCTGTGGAACCTACTGGGGATACATACATTCAGCATCACACGCATTATGCCTGTGGAGACTAAGCAGAAGTGATGGCTGTGTCACTTGTGCAGCAGTCGTGTTGACTGAGCCCTGGTCTTGGATGATAAGTGGAGGAGGGGCAGTCAGGATTCTTAGTAGCAGTTTTGAAAGCAGGAAGTCTGGTTTTAAAGCCTTTCTTTATGAGTTTATAATGTTATTTCCCAGCCCCTTTGCATATGGGTTTTCATCATCTGTGTTCTATTTTGAAAGAAAAATAGCCATATTGTTTTTATGGCAGTAAGATAAATCTATTAGTAAATAATGTTTTTAAATCCAGCTTTATATTAGTGTCAGGTAAGTAAAATTTGCTGTGATTTAATCTTTTTAAAACCCACCAGAGCCCAACATTTTACCAGTCTGAATATTGCCAGTGTCCGTTCCATTTGTAAAATTGCAGTCATTGTACCAGAATTGAAGGTTTTGGCTTGAGGTTAGAAGTTAGCAACTGAGAATCTTAAAATTGTTTATCATACCCCATAGATGAGAAAGCTTATTCATTCTTGTTGAGCAGGTATCCCTGCTCAGCTATCCTGCCAGAAAGACTATTTTGGATGACAAAGTACAGTCTCTCTGGTATTTTGGAGCAAGTTATCCAGCTCTGCTCAGTTCCTTTTAAGAATATCCTCATCCCCCCTCAATATTCAGAACAGTTGATAGGAAATTTGCCTCAGAATGGGCACCATCTATGTAAGATCCTCTAGAGCCATGTCTTGAGCTCCAGCCTGTGAAATAGAGCAAGACCTTGTCTCTTAAAAAATGGGGGGGCGGGGCCAGCACCTGTAGCTTAGTGATAGGGTGCCGGCCCCATATACCTAGGGTGGCGGTTCGAACCCAGCCAACAAAATAGCCAGGTGTTGTGGCAGCCCCTGTAGTCCCAGCTACTCAGAGGCTGAGACAAGAGAATCACCTAAGCTCAAGAGCTAAAGGTTTCTGTGAGCTGTGACACCATGGCACTCTACCGAGGGCGGCAAAATAAGACTCTGTCTCTTAAAAAAAAAAAAGTTAAAAAATTATTATTATATTTACCTCTTCCAGCATCTGACTCTGTCTAGTGTTTTTATAAAAAGGGCACTTCCTACATTATCTATCAGAGTACCCAGAGCTTAGTTAGAGTAGATGAAACAATCTGTTTTATCTGAATAGTGTTCCATAAAATTGTAGAAGTTTTTGGGTTTGTTCCTCCCTTTCCTTCCCCCCTTTTTGGATCATCACTGTACTTAAATTGTATTTTCATATCCACCTTGTGAAAGACAGCTACTGTGCAGCCATCTGTAATCGTAATTCTTTGGTGAGAAAAACCACAGCAGCTTCAGGGCAGAGGAACGAGTATATAGTATATAAGACAACTCTGATGTTTTTATTTATTTATTTTTTTTTTTTTAGAGACAGAGTCTCACTTTCTGGCCCTTGGTAGAGTGCCGTGGCCTCACACAGCTCACAGCAACCTCCAACTCCTGGGCCCAAGCGATTCTCCTGCCTCAGCCTCCCGAGCAGCTGGGACCACAGGCACCCACCATAATGCCCGGCCATTTTTTGGTTGCAGTTTGGCCGGGGTCGGGCTTGAACCCGCCACCCTCGGTATATGGGGCCGGTGCCTTACCGACTGAGCCACAGGCGCCACCCCAAGACAACTCTGATGTTAACAAGGCCATACTGCCTTTTTAAGTTGTGAGATAGTTAGAGCCATGGAATGATAAATGACAAGCTAGTGGTGTATGCAGCAGTGTTCTGCAAGCAGATAGTTATAGGACAGGCAGTTTACTACGCTGGAGCTTAATTTACAAATTAATAGCCTCTGTGTCATATCCGATTGTGGTACAAACACAACGATTCAGGTACTTTTCTATGTTAGTAAACAGTTAAATTGTGCAGATTATAAATAGTTCTTATGGTTTTTTTTTTTTTTTCCTGCTGTATCTAGGGTCTTTGTTGGGTCAGGTTACATTTAAATTGGATGTCTGTTTTATACATTTAGAATTATGTATGGCCTTGAACAACTATAGAAGAATAAGAAATCTGAACTGCACCTAGATTTCTACACAGGGTTATATTCTATAATGTGTTTGATTTCTGAGATAAAAAGGCAACAGGTGACATTCACTTTCTTAATACTGTAAGTTGGGGGGGCAATTCTCATTTATTAAAAAAACTTAGTTTGAATTAACCTTATAACATTTAATTGAATGTTAAAAATCAAGTGATAGAAATGTAATTGACATTGGAAATAAAAGTCATGTAATTAGCTGTTAACTCTGAGTTAAAAATTCAGACAGGACTGGCTTGGCACCTGTATAGCTCAAGTGGCTAAGGCGCCAGCTACATACACCAGAGCAGACTGGTTTGAATCCAGCCCAGGCCTGCCAAACAACAATAACCAAAAAATAGTTGGGCGTTGTGGCAGGTGCCTGTAGTCCCAGCTACTTGGAAGGCTGAGGCAAGAGAATAGTTTAAGCCAAGATTTTGAGGTTGCTGTGAGCTGTGATGCCATAGCACTCTATCCAGGGCGACAGCTTGAGGCTCTGTCTCAAAAAAAAAAAAAAGAAAAAATTCAGACTGGACAAATTGTATTATTCATAGATTTCTAACCCTTATTTTCACATTGCCTTCTACAGTTTCGCAAATGTTCCCCACCATCAATTCATTTGATCCTTCACATTTTCTGAAGCAAGGAGGATAGTATAGCTTAGTGTTTCAAAGAAATGTAGAAAACATTTTCTGACTTTAGCCTCCTTGGTCTTTCATCATTGAGAAATATATTATAAATACCATTCCCAGTATGCAGTGCTGTTTTTTAGTCTATATGTTTATACTGTTTTGCTTCAGCATCTTCATATGTTACATACAGCAATCTGTAGTTCTCCAGGGTCATATCTCTCTTGAGTACAGTAGCCATACTCTTTCTTATTTGATGCAAGTTAAAGACAGTCCCAGATTCATCCTTAGAAGGGTCCCTAGATTTTTAGCAAAGTATGGCTGTAAGCAATATTCGCAGTCTTTTATAATCATACATATGACATTAGGTGGGAGGTGAGGTCGAGTTTACATATGAAAGCATGAATAAATCAAATTTTTATTTTATTTATTTATTTTCATTTTTTCTTTTTTTTTTTTTGCAGTTATTGGCCAGGGCTGGGTTTGAACCTACCAACTCCAGCATATGGGGCTGGTGCCCTACCCCTTTGAGCCACAGGTACCACCCCCTTATTATTATTTTTTTTTTTTGAGACAGAGTCTCACTTTATCACCCTCAGTAGAGTGCTATGGCATCACAACTCACAGCAATCTCAAACTCATGGAGTTAAGCGATTCTCTTGCTTTAGCCTCCCAAGTAGCTGGGACTACAGGCACCCGCCACAACACTGGGCTATTTTTACTATTATTTTTTTTTGGTTGTGGTTGTTGTTGTTTGGCAGGCCTGGGCTGGATTCGAACCCTCCAACTCTGGTGTATGTGGCTGGTACCCTAGCTGCTGAGCTACAGGCGCCGAGCCGAATAAATCAAATTTTAAAAACATAAACTGCATTTCAGTCAGATAGCAAATAAAGGGTATATCCCCTATTAATCCCATTGATATGAATAACAGGTCTAATCTCCTGTGGAGATGGGATGTAAAATCTACTGATGTAAGCTGCCCAGGCTTCTGGGAGGCAGAGGTGCGTGGATCACCCTGAGCAAGAGTGAGACCCCTGTCTCTATTAGAAAACTAGCTGGGCGTTGTGGCAGGTACCTGCGGTCCCAGCTACTTGGAAGCCTGAGGTAAGAGAATTGGTTAAACTCAAGAGTTAGAGATTGCTGTAAGCTAATGACACCACACCATTCTATCCAAGGCGACTGAGTGAAACTCTTTTCTCAAAAAAAAAAAAAAAAAAAAATCTATTGATGTAAATATGTGTATGTCAGTCAGTCTTGAAGGAAGAATAAACCCCAAAGAATACACTTTTTTTTAGTTAAAAAGTAAGTCAAAGTCTACCTAATCAATACCATGACATGTGTATTCTCTACCACCTATTAAATATCCATGCAAAGAATTTTGAAAAATTCTCTTTGTTGAAAAAAATTCTGCTAATTACAACCACTGCTGTTCCTTGTTAATTTTGCACACTCTAAATTCTGTGACACCTTGCAGAACTATAGAATACCTATATTTCCAAATCTCAAAACCAGGAAATAAACTCTATTTAGTAGACAACATGTCCAGTTCACCATTACAAGATGAGGTTATAAATACTGCCTCTGTCAAAACAGGTGGTATTTTAAAAGGATATATACTTTCTTAAAAGGTTAAAAAAGGATAGAAGCTGTTTGTAGAGTTCTAACCCTGAAATTGAATCTCAGAGAGTTTGGGAGAAACTTTCTAGTATCTTACAAAATGAAAAAAAAAGCAATTATTTCTAGCTAAGTATATTTTTACAGCTGCCGCCACCAATATTCCTCCTCCTCCTCTGTTACAATTCTATCCTGTGTCTCCCCCTGGAACATTTATTTCCCTCCAATAATTTCAGTGAGAATTCTCCCATCGAATTTTACTTACTGTGTTAAAGAGGGGGTTTCTCTTGAGATTGTAGCTGCTTTTCCTGTGTTTTTACTCATAAAATTGCATTCTTTGGACTCAGTGTCTGTAGCTCAGCTGCTAGAGCACCAGCCATATACACAGAGCTGGCGGGTTTGAACCCAGCCCAGGCCTGCTAAACAACAGTGACAGCTTCAACAATAAAATAGCTGGACGTTGTGGTGGGCACCTGTAGTCCCAGCTACTCAGGAGGCTGAGGCAAGAGAATCGCTTAAGCCCAAGAGCTTGAGGTTGCTCTGAGCTGCGATTGCCACGACACTCTACCCAGGGCAACACAGACTCTTTTGTCTCACAAAAAAAAAAAAAAAATTGCATTCTTTGTTTTTTTGTCCATAAAATGGGGAAGTCTTCAGTTATTTTTATGTTTCCTTTAAACAATACTTTCCTTTTTATCTGGGTTGTAATTTTGTCATTAATGTTATGTCAGTGTTAGGCCAGCGACACCTACTTTCACTAACATCCAATTGTGGAGGGCAGGGTCTGGGTCTGGAGTTTCTTCTGAGAGAAGCTTTCTAAAATTTGTGTGAGGATGTGTTAATGGAAATAACCTGGTGGTTTGATTGGAGGAGTGGGGCTTGTCCTTCCAGCTCTCCAACTCCCTTATATGTTGACTAAAGCCATGGAACTTGGATTGGTTGGCGTAGGTGGTGGAAAAATGAACCTGGTTTCCTGTTGTATCGGACCTATAAAACTGAGTATTTTTCTTCAGGATGTATCTTGCTGTCATGTGAACATGTTGATAGTATCGTTGAATGTCACAGTATTGACCGTGACTACCTGTCTTGGAAACTGTGACTTGAAGTGTCACAGGCCCTGTGAACTCTCTGCCTGAACAAGCCCTGTTGAAACCCAGTGATGTGAATGTTTGGGGTGGCAATCTGAGACTCAGTGTTACTTGCTAGGTTTATGGAGTAGTTCCTGACAGATTGAAGGCGGTGGGATACCAGCCATTCTGGGGGCCTGGCACACATTGTCCTATTGTTTATAGAAAATATATTAAGGGGGTGGCTCCTGTGGCTCAGCGGGTAGGGCGCTGGCCCCACATACCGAACCCAGCCCCAGCCAAACTGTAACCAAAAGAAAATACATTAAGTGGGCTCGGCACCTGTGGCTCAAGCAGCTAAGGCGCCAGCCACATACACCTGAGTTGGCGTGTTTGAATTCAGCCAAACAACAATGACAGCTGCAACCAAAAAATAGCTGGGTATTGTGACAGGCTCCTGTAGTCCCAGCTACTTGGAAGGCGGAAGCAAGAGAATCAATCACTTGAGCCCAGGAGTTGGAGGTTGCTGTGAGCTGTGATGCTATGGCACTGTACCCAGGGTGTCAGCTTGAGGTTCTGTCTCAAAAAATGAAAAAAAAAGAAAGAAAGAAAATACATTACGTGAAGAAGAGGATAAGTTATTAACTTTTCCTCCGCCCCCTTCTGTCTTTGTTATTTCCAGCTGGTTTTTTTTTTTTCATTTCCTTTGGTTTTTTTTTCCTTCTCTTTTAATTCTCATTAATTTATTAGTGAATGATGAATGATCAGTTTGTGAAATTTAGTGTTTTCTCAAAGTTTCAGGTTAATGATCCAAGATAATTAGTTTTACATGGAATACCACTGAAAATATCAAATTGTTTATGCCAGCATAATCTTCATTTGCAATCAGTAAAAGTCGCGATTTCTTTTTTTAATGCATATTAGTAAAAATGTAGGCTAATCGTCAATAGAGATATCATTTGTATAAACAGGACCGCTGAGAACTTTGCATGACACCACACAGTGAGGATTTGTGAAGCATTTTTGCTCTATTCTCTTGTTGCCACCTGGAAGTGATACTGACACAGATTGGGGTACTGCTAACGTCATGTGTGTGTTGTTTGCCAGAGCTGCAAGACTGAACTACAAGGAGACTGGATTGTGGGTTTTAGAAAAACCATCTGCTGGGCACAGCACCTTTTCTTTGGTAGCTAATCCCTGAAGGACCCATGCAGGGACTCTGCCTAAGGAGCTCGTCTACTTCAGAGCTCACCCACCTGTCCAATCATTGTTTTCAAACTGTACTCGTGTATTTTTAAGTGATAGAAAACATCAGTGTTTCCCCTTAGCCCTTATTCGTTCTTTCCCCTGCTGCTCCCTTCTGTTGTACATAACACTGGGAGCAGCTCCTAGGCTTCTTGTCTCTTGCTTCTAGTTTATCCCGGTTAGACAGTAAGTAGGAGAGCACACTGTATTTCCTAAGGATGGCTATGGAAGAAAACACACCCTTTCCTTTTGAGCCTTTTCATAGTGGTTTGTTTCTTGTGCTGTCTTTGTTCAAAATTTATTTTTTTGGCCAGTGTCATATTTGTATTACATTTTTTCCTCCTGGTTTTTCTCCTTCCTGATTTGAGCTGTTTTATCTGTAAGAGTTCTTAAGTGTCCCTTTCTCTGGCTGCTATTGCTAGACTTGAGCTAGCTCATTAATGTGTTTGACATCTGATGGGAAAGAGGACTGAAAACAACTTTAAATAATTTTTTTTTTTTTTTTTGGAGATAGAGTCTCACTCTGTTGCCCAGGCTAGAGTACAGTAACCTCAAACTCCCAGGGTCAAGCAATCCTCCTGCATTAGCCTCCTTAGTAGTTGGGACTACAGGCATGCTCCATCACACGGGCTATTTTTTTTCTATTTTTAGTAGGGACAGTGTCACTGTTGTTGGGGTTGGTCTTGAACTCTCAAGTTCAGCCATTCCTCCCCCTTTGGCCTCCCGGAATGCTAGGATTATAGGTGTGAACTACTGTGTCCAGCCTCTAAATAATTATTTAATTTTTAAATGTTTAAACTGTTCTGGCAGTCACCAAGCAATAAAATCGACAGGAGATATTCAAAATTACCTGCAGTATCCTGCTATTACTTCCCCTTCTCTTAAACTACAATGGTTCAATTATTCTGCCTTTTATACTTGAGAAATAGAATTTTAAAGGCTTGAAAGTTAATGTTATATGCATTTGATATGTTATTATTTGCATTTTAGTTATTCTACAGATGGTTTATGCAAATACTTAAGACTTGGCATTCTTTAAAAAATATTTACTCGGGCAGTGTGAGCAGAAGTATATCATAGAGCAGAATCCTGCCCCCCCCAAATTGGCTTTTATATGATATTTTAGTTATCTAAAAAAGATTCAGTAATAAAAATACAAAAAAATTCTCAATAATGTATTTTATATTGACTTAAAGTTTTTAAAATTCATTTTTTAAATTTATTTATTTTTATTTTTATTTTTTGAGACAGAGCCTCAAAGCTGTCACCCTGGGTAGAGTGCCATGGCATCACTGCTCACAGCAACCTCCAACTCCTGGGCTTAAGTGATTCTCTTGCCTCAGCCTCCCAAGTAGCTGGGACTACAGGCGCCCGCCACAAATCCGGCTTTTTGGTTGTAGTTGTCACTGTTGTTTTGGCAGGCCTGGGCTGGATTCGAACCCGCCAGCTCTGGTGTATGTGGCTGGCACCTTAGCCACTTGAGCTACAGGTGCTGAGCCCATTTTGTAAATATTTTAATGTTCAACTATGTTAAATGAGAAGCCTTCAGGTTTAGATTATTTTTTTATTATTATTCTTATTTATTTTTTGAGACAGAAAAAAAACGCCACAATGCCCAGCTATTTCGTTGTTGTTGTTGCAGTTGTCATTCTTGTTTTAGCAGGTTCGAACGTTCCAGCCTCGGTGTATGTGGCCCAGGCCTTACCCACTGAGCTACAGGGGTGCTGCCTTTTTTGTGTGTGTGTGACAGAATCTCAAGCTGTCACCCTGGGTAGAGTGCCATGGCGTCATAGCTCACAGCAACTCCAGCTCAGGTTCAAGCGATCCTCTTGCCTTGGTTTTTCTGTTTTTAGTAGAGATGGGATCTCGCTTTTGCTGGGGCTGATCTCAAACTCGTGAGCTCAAGCAATCCACCTGCCTTGGCCTCCCAGAGTGCTAGGATTACAGGCATAAGCCACTGGGCCCAGCCCAGGTTTAGATTCTTTAGAGAACATGCGAATGAAGTTGATTAGAGACATAAGTAGAAATTTGAAAATTAACCTGACCTTATGGATTCATTCATTCATTCCTTTCTCCCTCCCTCCCTCTTATTCTGTCACCCTAGGTAGAGAGCCATGGCATCATCATAGTTCATAGCAACCTCCAACTCTTGGGCTCAAGAGATCCTCCTGCCTCAGTTTTTCTGTTTTTGATAGAGACAGGGTCTCACTTTTGCTCAGGCTGATCTTGAACTCCTGAGCTCAAGTAGTCCATGCTGGACCTAGTTTTTTTAATCCTTCATTTAAATCTATTCATTTGGCCAGGCTTGGGTGGCTCACGCCTGTGATCCTAGCGCTCTTGGATCCCTTAAGCTCAGGAGTTTGAGAATAGCCTGAACAAGAGTGAGACTCCCATCTCTACTAAAAATAGAAAAAAAAATTAGCTAGGTGCTGTGGTGGGATAGTCTCAGCTATTCAGGAGGCTAAAGCAGGAGGATTATTTGAACCCAGGGGCTGAGGCCATGGCACTTCAGTCTAGGTAACAGAGTAAGACCCTATCTCAAGGCTGGGTGCAGTGGCTCATGCCTATAATCCTAGCACTCTGGAAGGCTGAGGCAGGTGGATTGCTTGTGCTCACAAGTTCCAGACCAGCCTCAGCAAAAAGCGAGACCCCGTCTGTACTTAAAAAAAAAGAAAGAAAAAACTGAGGATTGCTTGAGCTCAAGAGTTGGAGGTTACTGTGAGCTGTGATGCTACGGCACTCCACCCAGGGTGACAGCTTGAGACTCTGTCTCAAAAAAAAAAAAAAAGAAGCCCAAGTCTGACCCCAAATAGTTACTATATATATTCTCTGAGCCATTTGCTGGTCTTTGGTTTTGTCACTTTGTATCATGTAAAGAGAACAAAGGCATTTACTCAGCAGCATAGTTCTAAGGGCATAGTATAGATAGGAACAAAGTAAGTCCCTTCCTTCATGGGGGGCTTACATTCTGTTGAAATGTATTGTAGTAATGAAGGCATCCAAAAACGTATTTCTCTTGGATTTGAACAAGGTTTAGTTTTTAATACCATATTAAGTAAGTTTCTACTCTTCCTGCATAAAAATGTACATTTCCACAGATCTTATTCTAGCAAAGAAGTTCTGCTTGTAAGTTGTATTTCAGTAATAATGTTTATGTTGCATATTAGTAGGATTTCTTTGTTTAAAAATCCTGTTTCATGTTTTAAACTGGGATAGATACATGACATTTGTTTGCGTAATAAAAGTTAGTATGGTTGGTGTCTGTATTATGAGATGCAAAAAATAATAAGCTGGGTGCAGCGATGTACTCCTGTGATCCCAGCTACTGAGCAGGCTGAGGTGGGGTGATCACTTGAGCCAAGAGTTCAATGCGCTGTGATTGTATTTGTGAGAAGCCACTGCATTCAAGCCTGGGCAACAGAGTGAGACCCTGTCTGTAAAAAAATAATGATGATGATGGTGGTGACCAACATTGCGTGCCAATCACAGTTCTGGGTACTTTACATATGTATATTAGCTCTTTTGGTGCTCATGAGAACCCTAAGGGTGTTGTTAATCACCCTCTAATTTTATAGAGCAGGACAAAAAGGCACAGGTATGTTAAGAAAATCGCCTGACATCATATAGCTATGAACTGAATATGCAATGTGAGTTGAAACATGATGTGCATGTGTAGTGTGGGTTGAAGCAGTAGGGCTCCAGAGTCCTGTTCTCCATTGCTGCACTGTACTGACCTCCAGCCGGGCACACTAAGCTAGTAACAGTCAAGAAATCTGAACTCTGCTATGGGACCGCCTTCATGTCTTTTCCATCTGTGTGCCTCAGTTGCTCTTACCATCAGTTTCATATTAAGAGTAACGTCTACTGAGTGCTTTGAACACCTCATATGTAGAATCTGTATAAATTTTAAATGTAACAACTTTTAGATGAAGCTAGTTATAAGAAAGATGCCAGATACATATAATGGCTGCATGATTCTGTGCAGCTGATCAGACAGTATTCTAACAGATTTTGCTTCTTTTTATCTTCATTTGACAGAAAAGGGTAGTTGAACAGCTACGGAAGAACCTGATAGTAAAGCAAGAACAACCAGACAAGTTCCAAATACAGCCATTGCCACAATCTGAAAACAAACTACAAACAGCACAGCAGCAACCACTACAGCAGCTACAACAGCAGCAGCAGTACCACCACCACCACGCCCAGCAGTCGGCTGTACCCTCTCCCAACCTGACCGCTTCACAGGTAAAGGTGCGGGCGGGCACAGCACTGCAGGCTGCTGGTTGCTTGTTGATTTTGGCCGTGTAGAACTGGGTCCTGTTTCAGATGATACTAAGCTCAACTAGAACTAAACAAAAGTTATTTTGGTTACTTTTTTGTACTATAACTGGGGTAAGTATCACTTGAAATCATTGGCAGAAAGAAATAACATTACTAAGGAGCAAAAGTTAAATGATTTCCCACCTGTCCAAAGAAGATGCAAAAGGTATGACAAAGAAAAAAAATGTACTTCTCTGCATTACAATAGAATTAAAACCTTTTTTGAATTTGTAGAGATTTTTATTTATACTTCTTCTGAAGGTCTGTGATTTGACTTCTTCTGGAATTGTTTTTCCAAGACTCTAATCAATTAGGCATAGAACTATTTCAGGATTAGCACATGGGACCAAGTAGACAGAAGCATTCAGAAGGATGCTCTGTTTCCATTATTCATAGGAACAAAATATTCATTTTAAGTCCATATCCATGAGAAAATGAATCTGTTCTAATACACTGATGGGAATCTGAAATGGAAGTTACAGGTTGAAACTAGAACTAAGAAGTAGAATCTTAATAGGATTCTAACTTAAGTGTAGCTGTCCAAATGTTTTTACTGCAAAGGGCATTTAAACAAACATGAAATGTAAGGATAGTGAGGCAATCAAGATACACAGAAAAGGGCATATTTGGAAATGACATTCGGTTAGGAAAACTATTCAAGCTTGTTCTCTACACACTCATAATATGCATATAGTTTTTAAAAAGGGACTATTGAGCAGTGGTTCTTGATCCTTGAGGGTCACAGATCCTTTCAAGACTCTGTTGAAAGCTATCGATCCCTCCCAAGAAAAATACACATGCAACTAATGCACTCATTTTTGTACATTTCAACAACTTTTGGATCTTCTGAAACCTGAGCATGGATACCTCTCACCCACTAATACCAAGTCTTCACTATGTCTTTATATGTAAAGACAATTATTATAGTTCACTTGACATTCACGCATGTGGACTTCGGGTTGATTCATACCCAACATTTTGCAAGCGAAGAGTGAATTATTTATAAAAATACTAAAGATAGTTAACATTTAATAGAAGTTACTACATACTGGCACTCTCCTAGGTGCTTTACATGTGTAATGGACATAACCATGACCCTAGTCCTACGAGGAAGTTATGTTATTATGATCTCTGATCTTTAGAATATAAAAGTAAGGCACAGAGAGCCTTTGTAATTTACCTAAAGTCATATAGGTAACATGTGATGGAGCCAAGAATTGAACTTAAATATTCCAACTGAAAAATCTGTCCATTCCATTACTCTTCTATACTGCCATTCAGTGCCAAAATAATAATAATAATAACCACCAAAACTGTATAAAACCAAACAAGGCAAAATAAAAATTCCTATGATAATCAGATAGCTAGAGCAGCCTACTTAATTTTAACTTAATCGGCACCCAGGACAATTTGGAAATTAGGCATTTAAAACTGACTTTAAAAATCTCCTTACCCACATGATTGCAAGAGGGACTTTACCTAACAAATGCAATCAGTGTAACCTGGCTTATTGTACCCTCAATGAATCCCCAACAATAAAAAAAAAAAAAAAAAATCCCCTTACCCTGGCTTGGCGCCCATAGCTCAGCAGCTAGGGGGCCAGCCATACACCAGGGCTGTCAGGTTTGAACCCAGCATGGGCCTGCCAAACAACAATGACAATGACAACTTACAACAAAAAAATTGCCAGGCGTTGTAGCAGGCACCTGTAGTCCCAGCTACTTGGGAGGCTGAGGCAAGAGAATAGTTTAAGCCAAGAGTTTGAGGTTGCTGTGAGCTGTGTCACGCCACAGCACTCTACTAAGGGTGACATAGTAAAACTGTCTAAAGAAAGAAAAAAAAAAGAAAAAAAGTACAGTTTGATCAGAAGGTATTTACACAGTAGTGTGAAGAATTCATTATTTCCTGTTAATATAGGAGTTTCTCTCTTGAACCATGGAAATTTTCTGTTTAAGTAACATTCCGTGTTAACACAAATCACAGGAAACATTTATAAAGTACTGAGGATAGCTGTTCCCTTCCCTGGTAATCTGAATTCTGTGCTATTTTGGAACGGTGGTTGGTGAGAGGCCCTGGGGTGTCCTTGGAATAGTTACGTAGCTCTGCCCATCTGATATATTTAACTGAGTTAGCCACCTTTAGCCAATCTTTGCTTTATATTTTATTTAATGTAAATGTTTAATGTTAAAAACCAAAGATCCAGCTCAGTGCCCGTACCTCAGTGGTTAGGGCACCAGCCACATACACCAGGGCTGGCAGGTTCAAACCTAGACCAAGTCTGCCAAACAACAATGACAACTATTAAAAAAAAAAAAAAAATAGCCAGGCGTTGTGGCGGGTGCCTGTGGTCCCAGCTACTTGGGAGGCTGAGACAAGAGAATCGCTTAAGCCCAAGAGTTTGAGGTTGCTGTGAGCTGTGATGCCATAGGACTCTACCAAGGATAACATAATGGATTCTGTCTCAAAAAAATAAATAAATTAAAACCAAAGATCCTCTAGATTTTCTGTTATACATTAAAGAGCTATGAAAATATCAGAGGACAGAATAAATCTGACTAGAGGAACCGGAAAGTGCTTCTCAAGGAGGTAGCATTTGAATAGCACTTTGACAGATGAATGAGATTTTAGAGATAGAGCATTTATACACTGCCATTTTCTTCATGGCACTATCCCTATAATCTTAGACTAACCTGTCTTTGGTTTCACTTCCACTCTTGTCAAGTTTAATAAGAAATTTAATGTTTGTTCATTGCTTTAGTTCAAGCTCTGACATTCTCACAATTACACACAAAAACATACAACAATAATAACGCTACTCAGCAAGACGCTGCCACAAATAGACACAGACACAGCTGTGAGACACTGTTACCCAAGGTTATGAAACCTTACGGAGCTGTTTGTGAAGTGTTGCCAACATAAGTGCATGGTTAATTGTCAGACCTCATAGACATTAACTTCTAGCTCACGCAATTTAGATTTTGTCAAAATTAAAGAACCCCTTCGTGAAACTGTGGAGAAACTGCTCTCTTCTTTTGAAGGTGAACAAAGTTGGACAGCATTAACTAGCCAAGGACTAATCTTAGCCTCCCTAAAAATAATTTTCTTCTTTGTTGGATGCCTCCTCTGTGTCTTCCTCCTTTCAGAACAATTCAGACCTTTTCATTAGGCTTGGATTTCAAAGGTCTAGATTCCCTTGGCATGTAAAGCCTGATATTCCAAGACCTTGGTGTGTGTTCCCTAATACTTGGAATACAAACAACACGAGACCAGGAGTAAAGATCTAAGCAATGCCTACATCTTGATGTCAATAATTAGTAAATATACTTTTCAAAAAAAGTTCTTATTGAAGCATGTAGTACCAGGTCTTGTGCCTGTGCACTACATAACAAAACTATGTAAGTGCTAGAATACGCATAGTGAAGTCAGCCACAGCTAAAGGTTGGTAAAACAGAATAAAACTGCTAACTTAAAATGTAAACAAATGTGTTAGCTTTCAGTGTTTTTTAAAACTGCTAACTTAAAATGTAAACAAATGTGTTAGCTTTCAGTGTTTTTTAAGGCTTGGGTTAATGATAAGTTTATAATTCAGGTGAGTTTGAGATTTTAGTCTGTATTTTCTAGAGCAATGTTTAGAGTTATTTTTCAATTGACAATGATTTACTTGAAACACAAGTACATTGACTTCTTCTAAAGCAATAACAACATGCACCACTGTTTTTAAAATTTATGTCAGTAAATTATGCTGACTAGATCTTTTACCCCCACAACCTAAAGTAGTGCCAGGACTGAGTGCCGTCTGGTATGACTTGCTCACCACTTCAGCAGTTGTTTGTATTAAAATATTTTTATTTGAAAGATAGGACTGGCTGGACATAGTGGCTCATACCTGTAATCTAGCACTCTCGGAAGCCCAGCCAGGAGCATTGCTTGAACTCAGGAGTTCGAGACCAGCCTGAGCAAGACCCCATCTCTAATAAAACTAGGGAAAAAAATTAGCCTGGGTGCCCGTAGTCCCAGCTACTTGGGAGGCTGAGGCAGGAGGATTGCTTGAAACCAGGAGTTTGAGGTTGCTGTGAGCGAGGCTGAGGCCATACCTCTCTAGCCAGGGCAACAGATTGAGACTCTGTCTCAAAAAAAAAAAAAAGAAAGAAAGAACAAAAGAAAGGTCTCATATGTCGTGTTAAAAAACACATTATGATAAAGAGCTAGTGATATGTAAGTCAGTCCATGCTGCTATATTACTGTATGGTGTTTCTGATGATAGGTAACATTTGGCTTTTATTTGGTTTTCATCACTAATAGAAAGTAGATGACTCACTATACCCCAAAATAATTAACAGCGTTTTCCCTTTACTCTCATTTCACATTTGAGGAGGCGATGGAAAGGAAATACTCCATTCTTGTGTTGTTTCCTTGGAGAGGAGGAAACAAAGATTTGGGTGATTTTAATTACAGGCATTAGTAAGGAATGATGATAGGCTATGATGAGATAGAAGAGGCCAAATCATTAAGTTTTTTGGTTAAAAGAGAAATAAAAGAAGATGTTAAGGTTAGATAATAAATGTGTGAGCCCTTAAGGCAGAAAACGTAAATAAATAATTACCTAGAACCAAAGAACTTAAAATGCAGGTACTTACACAGACACTGAAATAGAAATTCATAAGGGAAGTTACTGCATGCGTTTCCAGGAGAGTGGAGTACTTTACTGGTCTGGCATAGTACTGTTCAGTAGAATTTTTAGCAATGTTAGAAATTTTCTCTATATTTACTATCCATCCACATGTGGCTTTTGAATACTTGAAATGTAGCTAGTGAAACTGAGGAGTTGGTGTTTTAACTTTCTTTTGTTTAAATTAATATAATTTTAAATAGCTTTATGTGGCCAGCACCTACTAAATCTGTACAAATGGTGGCGTAAAAAGAAAAAGGTAGAGTAGCATCAAAGCCAGAACCTGGCCAGGTGTGGTGGCTCACACCTGTAATCCTAGCACTCTCGGAAGCCGAGGGGGGTGGATTGCTTGAGCTCAGGAGTTCAAGACCAGCCTGAGCAAGAGGGAGACCCCATCTCTACTAAAAATAGAAAAACTAGGTTCGGTGCCTGTAGCTCAGTGGTTAGAGTGCCGGCCATGTGCATCTGGGCTGATGGGTTCAAACTTGGCTGGCACCTCCTAAACAACGACAGCAATAACAAAAAAATAGCCAGGCATTGTGGCAGGCGCTTGTAGTCCCAGTTACTGGGAGGCTGAGTCAAGAGAATTGCTTAAGCCCAAGAATTTGAGGTTGCTGTGAGTTGTGACGTCACAGTACTCTACTGAGAGTGACATAGTGAGACTCTGTCTCAAAAAAAAAAAAAGAAAAGGAAGAGAAACTAGCTGGGTGTTGTGGTGGGCACCTGTAGTCTCAGCTACTCAGGAGGCCAAGAGAAAAGGGTTGCTTAAGCCCACAAGTTTGAGATTGCTGTAAGCTATGATGATGCCATGAGACTCTACCCAGCGTGACAGAGTGAGACTGTCTTAAAAATAAAATCAGAATCAACCAGTCAGGCCAGATAAATTTTTATGTTTCAGAAATGTATGTATCTTTTGTTACTGGCAGCATCAGACAATAGGTGTGTGCTACACAATGAAACAGTTTATATTTTCTTGTTTTGTAACTGACTCTTAATTATTATAGTAAAAAGTCTAGAAAAATGTAGCTCCAAAGCTGCGGTAGGACTGGAAGAGCTTCAGTCAAGTCCTCTCAGTTCAGTTCATCTCATCTCTAAGGCTGTTTGAAACTGTAGTGTTTGTTTCCACATTGTCATGTTTTTACAGCATCTTTGATCACTTCTGCAGCAGTTTTCCAGAGAAGAAAATTATGCATGGTACCTCATATCTCTCTGATATCAAGAACTGGTATTTACTATACTAGTTGCTTAATAGGTTTCATTATGTGAGCTTGGGACCTACTGCCTCTGAGGCAACATGCTAGTCCTCATGTGAGTTTCCCTTCCTCCTTTTTAGGGTGACACTCAAAAAATGAAAGGATACTATCCTTTTACCCTAGCCGTTGTGTTACAGGAGGCAGATATCCGGAATTGTATGATGGCTTTCTTCATATTGGTGAGGTTGTAGCAATTAAGGGTAGAGATGATATGTACCTCATTGATTTATAACTAGAATAAAGTTTAATCACAGCAAACAAAGAATTAGAAAAACTAGACTAAGCTTATTCACAGTCTATATCTGAAAACCCATCCTGTTGATTGTTGAAAACTCCGTGGTTTTATCAGTCTGCAGTTATTACTGTGAACTTGCCCATTCACGATTGATGCTAATTAGAGGACCCTAGCAAACTGGAGATTCCCCTTCCCTATAGTAAGAAGTATGCTTTTATATATACACAAGAAATGTTATTATACAGAGAAACTTGATCGTCAAGAATTATTGCTTTGTTTTCATCTGGGGTTCAGCAGCGTATTGTTCAGTGAGATTTAGTTTAATTGTTTAGATTTAGTGTCCTAAAACCTGTTTTCCATGTCTCCTAGAAGACTGTAACTACAACTTCTATGATTACCACAAAGACACTACCTCTCGTCTTGAAAGCAGCAACTGCGACCATGCCTGCCTCTGTTGTGGGCCAGAGACCTACCATTGCTATGGTGACCGCCATCAACAGTCAGAAGGCTGTGCTCAGCACTGATGCGCAGAGCACTCCAGTCAACCTCCAGACGCCTAGTAAGGTCACTGGGCCTGGGGCAGAGGCTGTCCAAATTGTGGCAAAAAACACAGTCACTCTGGTAAGCCAGCAGCTGCTTCTCATGTGTGCCCGCATGAGAGAGTTCAGGATATGCATTTGTAGAATATATCCATTTTAGGCTCCTGCTGGATTTCTCAGTTCCCATCATTTTTCTGGCATACCAAATTCCCCATCAGGGCTGACAAGGGAATGAGGGAAGATGGCATTTCTACTATCTGCTCAAATAACTACAAAAGTGTCCTGAAACCAGGACCGAATTCTGTGGCATTATGTAAAGTCAAAGTATAACTTGATTTTAGAGGAATGGTGTCCTTCATGGAGGACACTACACACTGTTTCATTTCTCTCTCTCTCCATCCTATTTGCAGTTATTCCAGTGAAACTTGAGTGCTTAAACTCTCTTGTGCTATATTATTGCTTTGGAGAAAACTCCCTGGTAATTCTTTTAGTTCACTATCCTTTTAAATTGATTGTACCTAGGAAGTGCTAGAGTTAGTTGTGGCACTTTAAAAATATTCAAGAAACTCACAAATTCAGTGTTTAGTTCTATCAGGATAAATAGTGATTCTTTGAATTGTTCATGAGATTCCTAGGATTGACCATTTAGAAATGGTCCGATATAGCCATTCTGATATTCTCAGAATTTTGAGAGAAATACATCTAAATTTTGGTATAAACTTTCCTTCTTAAAATGTCAGTTGGCTGGGTGTGGCTACAATCCCAACACTTTGGGAGGCCAAGGCAGGAAGGACAGCTTGAGGCTAGGAGTTGGAGACCAGCCTGGACAACATAGTGGATAGGCCTGGTGGTGCATGACTGTAGTCCCAGCTGAGGCAGGAGGATCCCTTTAGCCAAGGATTTTTTGGCTACAGTGAGCTATTGTTTATGACTTTGCATTCTAACTCAGGAAACAGAGCAAGACCTTGTCCCCAAAAAGAAAAATAAGGGGGGAAAATGACAGCTAAAAGTTCTTGGTAGTGTTTGAATGATGACCAGCGATGAGTAAACTAGAGAGCAATAAAGTGAAGCTTTGCCATTTATCCAGGAATCCTTAGAGAAGCAACCAGATTACTCTACTAAGGGCTGAGAGTTAGAAAATTCTCTATTGGAATAAAGATACTCACGTTAGGTAAAGCTTTTATATCAGGAAAAAGCCAGGCAACAAGTTTTACTTGATATTACTTTGGATCTACTCTTGACTTGTAAAATATGTAAATGCAAGAATTTTTGAGTGTCGAAGGAAATTGCCTAACATTACTGAGCCTGCTATGTTCTACATTAGTTATATGAGGTAACAGAAGTGTGGCTGGTTTATTTTATAGGCTAAAGCATACACATGAGAGAGTAAAAGTATTGATTCAGGTGGCTAAACTCTACAATAAAAGCTTGTAGAAAATATTGTCTGATCCAAAGAATAATGATGCTGAAAATACTTTAGCATGCCTAGCTTTGATATTGGACAATAGTTGTTCTTTGTTTTATTTATTTTTTCCCATTTTTTAGCAGGTTCAAGCAACACCTCCTCAGCCCATCAAAGTACCACAGTTTATCCCCCCTCCTAGACTCACTCCACGTCCAAACTTTCTTCCACAGGTGAGTAAATCAGTGACAAGCCCAGTGATGGGTTAGGTGGGATAGAAATCCTTAGCAGTGGGCGGTGCCGGTGGCTCAAGGAGTAGGGCGCTGGCCCCATATACCGGAGGTGGTGGGTTCAAGCCCAGCCCCAGCCAAAAACTGCAACAACAACAAAGAAATCTTAGCAGCTCTTTCTAAGCAGACTGTAATGGGGCTTGTCAATTCAGCCATATGCAGATCCCACTTAGCTACAAATTCTGACTGCAGAGTTTTGTACCATGAAGAAGCTTATTTTATTATCACTTATTAGCAGTGAGCAAAGGTAGTAGCAGTGACAAGTGAAGAAAAAGGATATTTTCCAAATATTTGAAACAATAAAGATACCACCATTATAAACCTCATAATATTAACTTATTGAAAGAATTTAGCCAAAACCTGCCTGGCATTGGAGAAAGAATACAGTTATCACTTTTTATTTCTTTCCTATATGCCAAAAAGAGTAGGGAAAGAAACAACAGCCAAACCTACTATAGAAACCATTCCATTCTACTCTGGAAAGTGATGGTGTTGAGCATCATTCTTAAATGCAAAGCCTTACTTACAAAGTTTAAGCTGTGGATCTGTATAGGAGATTTTCTACCTGGGTCCCAGCAGCTCTGCTTGCCTATATTTTCCTGAGAGTTCTTCAGCAATTAGGCTGACCCTCAGCATTCACATGGCAGAATGTCAAGATTACCCAAGTATGGGCTTTGAGGGGTATCGATTTGCTTGGTAGAAAGAATGAGAATTTCTAGCTGGGGCCCAAAGTTTTAGGCAAAGAGAGAAGAGAAAGGAATTTTGTGCTCAGTGGTATAAATGATTTCCAGATAGCCTCTGGGAAGGGAATGGGCAATTCTGACATGAGATAAGATGATTCCAGTTACTTATCAGATAAATCCTTAATAAATGCCTTGGATAGCAAACACTATACTAAGCCCTGGGGATATGCCAGTTTTCAAGACCTTTCTGTGCCCTCACAGCACTTTAGACCCATACACAGCCAGTTACATGATCTGCTAGGGGAAGTATAGGTAGTCTGAGAACACTGGGAGGGGCACCTGCCCATTTTAAAGCATATTAGAGAAGGGTTTTTCAAGGGTTCCTTAAAGATTAGACATTCAGTCTGACCTGAAATCCTAGTAGAATTGACCTGACAAAGTTTTGGAGAAAGAATAAAAATGTCCTAGTCAGAGGGCAGAGCATGTGTGGAGAGGTGTTTATAAGTTTAAGGAACTGTGGGAGATTTTCTCTGCCTGGGGCTCATGCAGGCTAGAGTTAGAGGTGAGATTGGAGAAGCCCGTTGGAGCCAGAGCCAGTGGAATCTTGTGGGCTGTATGGAAATCTGGGGCCAGTGGGGATCAAGGGAGCATTAGAGATCCATTTAGAGCAGTGGTTCTCAACCTGTGGGGCGTGACCCCTTTGTAAGAATGAAAATACAGGGCGGTGCCTGTGGCTCAGTCGGTAAGGTGCCGGCCCCATATGCCGAGGGTGGCGGGTTCAAACCCGGCCCTGGCCAAACTGCAACCAAAAAATAGCCGGGCGTTGTGGCGGGCGCCTGTAGTCCCAGCTGCTCGGGAGGCTGAGGCAAGAGAATCGCTTAAGCCCAGGAGTTGGAGGTCGCTGTGAGCTGTGTGAGGCCACGGCACTCTACTGAGGGCCATAAAGTGAGACTCCGTCTCTACAAAAAAAAAAAAAGAATGAAAATATGAAAATACATCCAGCGTCAGTTATTTACATTACAATTCGTAACAGTAGCAAAATTACAGTTAAGAAGTAGCAACGAAAATAATTTTATGATTGGGGGTCACCACAACATGAGGAACTGTATTAAAGGGTTGTGGCATTAGGAGGCATTAGGAAGGTTGAGAACCACTGATTTAGAGCATTTACAAACAAGTAGTTGATGTGCTCAGATGTGCTTTAGAAAATTTCCTCTTGCCACTGTGCGGCAAGACATTTGATTATTTGACATGATCAAGACTGTGGGCAAGAGAGACAGGACGTTGTCATTGATGATACTAATGTTCAGAGAATCTTGCTACGTTGGAGGTACTATGCTAGGAATTTCACATGTGTTATCTAGTTTAATCTTTTAAACATATGGAAGTAGGTATTACTCTTTTTAGGATAAAGAATCTAAGTTTTAGTCCATGTAGGCTGCAAAGTCAATTTAGTGAATTATAACCAATGTTTTAAAATAAAAGGAATAGGGCTCAGTGCCCATAGCACAATGGTTAGGGCGCCAGCCACATGCACTGAGGGTGGCAGCTTCAGGCCCGGTCCAGGCCTGCTAAACAACAATGACAACTACAACCGAAAAATAGCTGGGCGTTGTGGCGGGCACCTGTAGTCCCAGCTACTTGGGAGGCTGAGGCAAAAGAATTCGCTGAAGCCCAAGAGTTTGAGGTTGCTGTGAGCTGTGACGTCATGACTACTGAGGGCAACATAGTGAGACTCTGTCTCAAAAAAAAAAAAAAAAAGAATAGAATAGAATAGGAAAGAGTACATAGCATGTTTAATGTACTTTATTTCATGAAGGTTTATTTTATAGAGATGTAAATATATGTATGTGCATACTAATCACAGTGTAAAATGTATTTCCTGCTATGGGTCAGTAGCACCCACTTCAGGGTTGTTTTAGGTTCAGCTAAACATTCAGACCCATAAAACTCATAGGCCGCACTTGGCACTAGTCTACTTGGAACGGATAGGACAGAAACCACAGCTTGTTGGCAAGATAGCATCAGACATTTTTGTTCAGTGGGCCCCACCACCAGCTTGTATAGCAGTCCCTGTAGCTGTCTCACAATAACTCAGATGCAAGGAAATGAGGTCCTTATCAAGGACAGGGGAGAGCTGCCCTGACATAAAAGCTTTATGCCACAGAAACCAATATATCCTTGTAACAATTCCATGGGAATGGCTATCATGGTCCCCACGATGAACATGCCCAAGTTAGAAGAGTCACCCCACTTAGGGAAGCCCAAAAAGCATAGTGTCCTATCAACTATTTATAGTTCTCCCCATCCATATTAAGTTTAGCCATAAGGGGTCATTTTTACCATAAGCAATGTTGTCTGGTAACATAGTTGACATTCTTATCCTTATCAGGGTTCTACGAGGAGAGAGAGAGAGTTAACTAAAGGTCATACACTCATGCATAAGGGGAATGGATTTTGTCCACAGGGTCACAGTTTTAAAAGTTTGAAAAGTACTGGCTTAGAGCCATCAGGCATGTTGCCTGAGGTTGCACAGTAAGTTATAAAACCAGGACTTGAACCCAGGCAAAGCTGGCTTCATGTTTTTAGCCACAATTTTGTGTCATTGTTTCAGTATGTCAAACGTTAGCTAGGGTAATGGCAATGAGGATAGAAAGAAGGGCAGATTTAAGAACTATTTAGGGGCTTAGCACCCACAGCTCAGTGGTTAGGGCACCAGCCACATACACTGGGAGTTGGCAGCTTCAAACCTGGCTTGGGCCTGCTAAACAACAATGACAACTACAACAACAACAAAAAGCCAGCTACTTGGGAGGCTGAGGTGAGGTGAGAGAATTGCTTAAGCCCAAGAGTTTGAGTTTGCTGCGAGCTATGATGCACACAGCACTCTACTGAGGGTGACAAAATGAGACTGTCTCAAAAAAAAAAAAAGAGAACTATTTAGGAAGTAGAAGTGGAATAAAAGTGTCAAGAATGATTCTGAATTTTACTGAGTAAAGGCCATTTTTAGGAAAAAGAGAAGGCTGGCAGAAGAAATTGAGTTTTAGACATGTTGATTTTGAATTTCTTGTGAGATATTCAAGTAGAGATGTCTAACAAGCAGTTTAATATGACTCTGAAGTTCAGGAAATGTCTTTGGTCCTGAGATAAAAGTGTGAGAGACTTTAGTACACAGATGGTAAGTGAAGCCATAGGATGGGTGAAAGCTCCCAGGAAGAGTGAAGATTAGGAAGAAAAGGAATGCCAGGACAAAATCCTGAGAAATACATACAGGATTGGGCAAAGGAAGAGTAAGCCCACAAAGGGGACTGAGAAAAGGAGTGGGCCGGGCACTGTGGCTCACGACTAATCCTAGCACTCTGGGAGGCAGTTGGATAGCTTGAGCTCATGAGTTGGATAGCTTAACCTCAGCCTGAGCAAAAGCCAGACCTCATCTCTACTAAAAATAGGAAAAAAAGAAAGAAAGAAACTGAGGCAAGAGGATCGCTTGACCCCAAGAATTAGAGGTTGCTATGAGCTATAACGCCATGGCACTTTACCCAGGGCGACAGCTTGAGACTCTGTCACAAAAAAAAAAAAAAGGAGTGGCCAAGAATAGGGAGCTAGAGGGCCTTCTAGAAATGGGAGCAAACTGAAGCCCATGGATATAAAGAAATCTAGAGTGTGAAATAAGTTACTATACTAGGCACAGGTTCTGGGTGGTCTCAGTCTCTGGCTTAGGCCTTTGCTCTCAGCATGAAGAGGTAGCGTGGTATATGAGAGGGAGCTGAGGATTTGGAACAAAAGCACTGTGTTCTAGGGTGGTATTTGGAATCTCTTAAGAGCTAATGAGTTCTTTATAAGATTGTACGTCCTGAGGTCTATAGAATTAATAACCCAAAATGAACATTAGTAAATGTTTGTGTTAAATATCATTTCACACCTTTGGTATGGAAGATTTGGCAATGTTTTAGACTAATAGGACTTGAGCAGTTTCTTTAAGTAATACAATATTTATTCTCTCTTTCCCCTATAGGTTCGACCTAAGCCTGTGGCCCAGAATAACATTCCTATTGCCCCAGCACCTCCTCCCATGCTTGCAGCTCCTCAGCTTATCCAGAGGCCCGTCATGCTGACCAAGTTCACCCCCACAACCCTTCCCACATCCCAGAATTCCATTCACCCTGTTCGTGTCGTCAACGGGCAGACCGCAACCATAGCCAAAACGTTCCCCATGGCCCAGCTCACCAGCATTGTGATAGCTACTCCAGGGACCAGACTCGCTGGACCTCAAACTGTACAGCTTAGCAAGCCAAGCCTTGAAAAACAGGTACAGGCAGAGTATGTACCTGCTCTGGGCAGTAGCCTTGCCATCGTGCCGTGTGGCTGCTGGGCTGTCCCTAGATACATCTTCTCAGCACCTTTGTCAATAACCTGTGGTTTACCATGTCATAATTCATCCACATGCAAAAGGGCCTTTCCTCCTGAAGAAAGTTGGGTTGGGTCGCTTTTCCCACCGTTCCCTTACAGAACTCAGATTCCTGTGTGAGTGCACGCCCCCTGCTGGTTCTCATGCAGAAATTCACAGATGGTCTCCTTCCCTCTGTCAGGAAGCACAGATGAGGTAGTAAAGAGAAAACGCCATGTTCGTTTAGGCCCAGAAAGAATCCAGGTGTAGAGAAAGCTATGAAAACCAGAAAGAATAAACCAAAGAAGGAAAGGGATTTCATTTCATATATTTTCTTTGAGTATTACAGATAATGAGAAGCCACAACAAAAATAAAATTTCCAAAAAGCATTCTTTTAACTTTAGAGAACACAAACAAATATTTTAGCTGAAACACTGAAACTTTTCATTTATATTTTCAGAAGTCATATTTTCCCTAAAGGCTAGAGAAATACAGGTAACCTCCAAAAGTATTTAAAGCTTTTATAGCAGAAAGATTTTAAAAACAACAGAAAGGATGTATAGGCAGTCACCACATCCTATTCGGAAAAAAAAAAAAGTCATAAAAAAGAATTTTACCAAGATTTAACCTGAGGAAGCCGATTGAAAATAATTATATAAAGAATTTGGCAAAGAAAAACATCCTCTTTCAAGAAAATTGCTTTAAGAAGTCATTGACCTATTTCTGATTGCTCAGGCTTGACTTCTCATTGATCTGAAAATAGTCTCTGGTGATCCTGAATCTTCCGCTTCAGAGTGGCAGACCAGGATTCAGAGAGGTTGTTCAGGTGGTGGGGAAGGAAAAGGACTTCTTGGCCTTCTTGAACAGAGGAACTTACGTTTAGAACACAAAGCCTTAAACCTAGCCTTAAACACAAGCTCATAAACCCAGCAGACCTTGTACTCAAAGAATCCAGGTACCAAAATCTTTTCTCTCAGAAAACACAGGAGAGAATACATCTCTAATCCTGGGGATCCTGCTCAAACCCCAAATGGTGTTTTGAGGAACTTTCAGAAATAAATTATTTATACATGTTTTAGGTCAGAAGTTTTCAAACTTGTGGTAACAGGACTTTAGTATTAAAATACTCGAAGTCAGGCTCAGCACCCATAGCACAGTGGTTACAGTGCCAGCCACATACACTGAGGGTGGCGGGTTCAAACCAGGACCGGGCCAGCTAAACAACAATGAAAACTGCAATAAGGAAATAGCCAGGCATTGTGGTGGGCGCCTGTAGTCCCAGCTACTTGGGAGGCTGAGACAAGAGAATCACTTAAGCCCAAGAGTTTGAGGTTGCTGTGAGCTGTGACACCACGGCACTCCACTGAAGGTGGCATAGTGAGACTCCTGTCTCAAAAGAAAAAGTACTCAAGGGCTCAAGCTAGGAGTTTGGGTAGAGACATGGTTGTCTTGTGCTGGCTCTCAAAATACTACTGAAGAAGTATTAGTGAAATATTAGTGAAGCCTTAGTGCTCCACAGAATGTGCTTTCACAGCTCAATTTTAGGTTTCTAAGTATTATTTATTTTTACCTCTGTTGATAAAGGTATTTTTAGCAGACAATAATTATTTCAGTTCCATTTTATTTTACACTTTTTCTCATTAAAAGGTAATACATGTTAATTTTTAAAACAAATTCACATGTTGTAAAAATACAGTTTAATGAAAGTACTCTCCTCATAATCTAAAGAGAGAGCAAACTTCCCGATAATTTCGTTGTATGTTTACCCCCAAGAGTTAATTGCTATTAACAGTTTAGATTATGATCCTACAGACATTTTCTATGCATATGCTAAATTATTTTAAAGCAAAAAACAAAATCAAACTATGTATCATTACGTAATGAGCATCTTTTCTTGCCCTTTATGTTGAAAGCGCTTTTTATATCACAAAAAGATATCTATGGCCAGGCATGGTGACTCACACCTGTAATCCTAGCACTCTGGGAGACTGAGGTGGGTGGATTGCCTGAGCTCAGCAGTTCAGACCAAAATAAGCAAGAATGAGACCCTGTCTCTAAAAAATAGAAAAACTAGCTGAGCATTGTGGTGATGGCCTATAGTCTTAGCTACTCCGGAGGCTGAGGCAGGAGGATCACTTGAGCCCAGAAGTTTAAGGTTGCTGTTGCTGTGAGCTCTCATGCAGTAAATTCCATGGTCTCTCTTCTTAGTCAAATAAGGAAATTCAGTTATTGCTGTTTTATTTTGGCAGGACTCCTGGCACAAGTCTTACAGATTACTAAGCACAGTCAGCCAGGGATTCTCTTTAGATTACATTGTCAGGGCAGCGCCTATGGCTCAGTGAGTAGGGCGCTGGCCTCATATACCGAGGGTGGCGGGTTTGAACCCAGCCCCGGAAAATCTGCAACAAAATACAGCTGGGCATTGTGGTGGGTGCCTATAGTCCCACACCTGCTTGGGAGGCTGAGGCAAGAGAATCACCTAAGCCTAAGAGCTGGAGGTTCCTGTGAGCTGTGACACCACTGCACTCTACCAAGGGTGACAAAATAAGACTGTCTCTTAAAAAAAAAAAAGAAAAGAAAAAGAAATAGATTTCGTTGTCAGAATTTTCTTACTTCAGATCTTTCTACTATCTTTCTTTTCTGTTTTATGTTTCATTTTCAATATCATATTTATAAGCATTAGGAGATCTCATAAATGGGCTGAGAGTGAAGCTGTGTAACGTATGTAACTGTGGATTACCTGTGCACACCTGTTCAGAGTTATCAAACTTGTGTTAAACATTGTCTATATGACCAGGCTAGATGGGTGCCTTTCTGCTGTTTCTTTTAGGTGATAACATTATTCATTTAATAAAAGTATGTTGATAAAGTGCCAACTGCTGTGCTGCATGTGGTGTCTGTATGCCTGGGTGGGTAAACCAAAGCCTGCCTATACCCTCGTGGAGCTCAGTTTCTGAAGCTCTACCTCCAGGAAAGGAAATAAGGCAAATTTTATAGTTGCAGTGGCCTCCCCATATTGGCATAGGAAAGGGAAAAGGCAGTGCCAGTGAGAACAGCAGTAGTCTAACTTCGCCTTCCCCAGATAGGCATAACCAACTTCCTTATCCACCCTAGATAAGAGATCTTATCCCTTATTAGAAGCCACATTACATTGTGGCTCCAAGAAAATGAGCAATAGGGTTTAAAGAACTTTGAGACTAAAGACATATTTTAAGACAGAAAAGTAGATAAAGCCAGACAAACTTGCGTTACCGCCCTTACATCCCCTCCTCTTCTTTCCTTGTCCTTTCCAGCACTCTGAAACGGGACTAACACCTGTTGGTTATGAAATGAGCTAGTGTTTAATGTTTATTAGAGTATGCCTGATGAAGTTATTTCTCAGGATTTATGTTCATTTCTTCACCATCCCACCCCACACCCTGTAACAAAGACCTCTATGTGTGTCTTCAAGGCTGAGCTGCTAAAAATAAATCCAAAGTTCTGTGGAGAAAAATTGCCAGATTGCCACTCAGACCCCAGCTTCCACATATGTTTTCACAGGACCTTGCACAATAGCCTCTAAAAAAAAGGAATACTTATAAGATAACATTATCCAATGTGTTATCCTCAATTTACAGTTTTCCTTGCTTAGTAAACCTGAGCTCATGACCTTCCCTCCCCTATTTTAATACTGTTGCTATAGTAGGGAAAATAGATCCAAGTAACCAAACAGTGGATTTTGCTTTGCCTTTAATCCAAGTTGATTAACTTAAGTAAAGAAATGATTTGGACATTTGTTATTTGCATGTGCCTGACTTTGATTATCCCAGAAGCAGAATTAGAAATTCAGGGTATAATTGGTTAACTTAGCCCTCGATTTGTTCAGTTTTTGTGTTCTTTACTTTAAAATAGCAAAAACAACAGGAGTTGCAAATTCAAATAGTCATGGGTTTGAAAGAGCAAATGTAAATGAGTAAAGCAGACTAGAAGTGAACAAGTGAACTTCTTGTTTTTCTACTTTCAATGGGAACGTGCGTATAAGAGAGATGCTACTTGTATTCTTAACTCCTCTTTAAAATAAGAAAAGCATGATAATAATTAACAGAAAGCGGAAGAGACTATGGTAAACTGCAAAGTAATGTGCACCATCTTCAAGGAAACAGCTGCTTCTTGGAAATGAACACTTTTTATCATGTGGAGACTTTTTCAAGAAAATCCAGAAATCCAGATGTTTTGAAAAGTTGCCTAGTTGTTAAAATATTGGTAACTTTAAACACCATGCAGGCAAAAAGTAACATATGTAGGGCAACTTGAAGTCTGGATGATGGTTTTTAATTTCTGACAAAGACCAAACTTTTAAACAAAGTTTATTAGCTCTTTTTTGTTTTCTAGCCTATTTTTTTTAATTGAGGTGAAATTTTTATCACATAAAGTTAACGAGTTTTAAGTGAATAATTCAGTGGCATTTAGTGTATGTGCTAACTACCAGCTCTGTCTGTTTCCTTTTAAAACATTTTCATTACCCTAAAATGAAACCCAGTATCCATTAAGCAGTTGCTTTATGTTCACTCTACCCCTGGCAATCACCATACTGCTTTGTCTCTGTAGATACAGCTGTTCTGTTTTTTTTGTATATTAATAAATAGGTTCATATATGTGACCTTTTATATCTGGCTTCTTTCACTTAGCATAATGTTTTTGAGATTCATTCATAATGCAGCCTCTATCATGCTTCCCTTTTAATGGCCTAGTAATACTCCATTTTGTGTATTTACCACAGTTTGTTTACTCATTCGTGTGCTGATAGACATAGAAAAATGCAGACCTAGTTTGTTCCCATTTTTTGGCTATTGTGAATAGTACTGGTATGAACATTCCACAAGGATTTCCTATGAGTATCTGTTTTCATTTCTTTTAGGAGTGGAATTGCTGGGTCATATGGTGATTCTGTTCAGCTATTTGAAGAACTGCTAAACTGTTTTCCCCAGTGGCTAAATTATTTTTCATTCCCAACAGCACTGTGTGAGCATTCCATTTTCTTCCCATTCTTGCCAACAGTTACTTTCCTTACTTGTTTTGCTTATAGCCATCCTAATGGGTGTAAAGTAGTATGGCATTGTGATTTTGATTTGCAGTTCTCTAATGACGTTGAGTGTCTTTTCATGGGCTTGTTGTCCATTTGTGTATCTGTGGAGAAAGGTCTATTCACATCCTTTGCCAGTTTTTGAGTTGAGAGCATTCTTTATATAATCTGGATGCTGTTCCCTTATCAGATGTATGATTTGCATAAATCCAGTGATTTGCAACTATTCCATAGGTTGTCTTTTCACTTTCTTGAAACTGTCCTTTGATGCACAGGTGATTTTTGTCTTGATCTTGACCCTACAACTTTGTTAAATTTGTTTATTAGCTCTGGTAGTTCTTTTGCACATTCTTTGAGGTTTTCCATATGTTGGCTTTCATATTGTCTACCTAAAGAGATAGTTTTACATGTTTCTTTTCCACTCTGGGTGCCTTTTGTTTCTTTTTCTTGCCCAATTGCTTTGGCTAGAACTTCCACTCAAGTGTTGAATAGCAGAGGTAAAAGGGAACATCCTTGTCTCGTTGGTGTTCTCAAGGGTAAAACTTACGATATTTTACCATTGAGTATGTTAGTTGTAGTTTTTCATGTGCGTTCTTTATAAAGGTGAGGTGGTTCCCTTCTATTTTGAGTTTTCTGAGTACTTATATTATGAATGAATGTTGGACTTTGTAAAAAATAAGAACTGTTTATGTTCCAGGTGTACAACATAGTGGTTTGATATGCACAGTAAATTGGCTTTTTGGAGTGGCTCACACCTGAAATCCCAGCCCTTTTGGGATTTCTGAAGCAGGAAGATTGCTTGAGTCTAGGCACCAACCTGGGCAGCATAGCAAGTCCCTTTCTCTACAAAATGTAAGAAAAATTAGCCAGGTATGGTGATGCATTCCTGCAGTCCTAGCTACTTGGGAGGCTGAGGCAAGAATATCACTTGAACCCAGGAGTTTGTGACTGTAATGAGCTATGATCACGACACAGCATGCCAGCCTGGGTGACAGAGCAGGACTCTATCTCTAAAAAAAAATAAATAAAAACATAGTTAATTATTATAGTTAAGCTAATTAATATATGCATCTCAGACTTGCCTTGTGTATGTGGGGGGGGTTGGATTTTGACAAATGCTTTTTCTGCACCAATTGAAAAGGATGATGTGGGTTTTTCCTCCTCTTGGTTTAATGTGGTATATTACACTGATACACCTTGAAGCATTCTTTCATTCCTAGAGTAAATCCAGCTATGTTGTGGTGTATCATTCATTTAGTATGCTGTTGGATTTTGTTTGCTGGTATTTTTTGAGGATTTTTGCATCTACATTCATAAGGGATATTGTTCTGTAATATTCTATTCTTTTGGTATCAGAGTAATGGTGGCCTCATAGAATAAGTTAAGATCCTGTATTTTATAAAGACCATATGATCCTCTCAATAGGTGCAGAAAAAGCATTTGATAAAATCCAGCATCCTTTTCTGACTAGAACACTGAAGAGTATAGGCATAGGTGGCACATTTCTGAAAATGATTGAAGCTATCTATGACAAACCCACAGCTAATATTTTACTGAATGGAGTAAAACTGAAAGTGTTTCCTCTTAGAACTGGAACCAGACAAGGTCGTCCTCTGTCACCTTTACTATTTAACATAGTGCTGGAAGTTCTAGCCAATACAATTAGGCAAGACACATAAATAAAGGGAATCCAAATGGGAGAAGAGGAGGTCAAATTCTCCCTCTTTGTTGATGACATGATCTTATACTCAGAGAATCCCAAAGACTCAACCACAAGACTCCTGGAAGTCATCAAAAAATACAGTAATGTCTCAGGATATAAAATCAATGTCCACAAGTTCAGTAGCCTTTGTATACGCCAATAACAGTCAAGATCAGAAGCTAATTAAGGACACAACGTCCTTCACCATAGTTTCAAAGAAAATGAAATACCTAGGAATATATCTAACAAAGGAGGTGAAGGACCTCTATAAAGAAAATTATGGAATCCTCAGAAAGGAAATAACAGAGGATATTAACAAATGGAAGAACATACCACGCTCATGGATGTGAAGAATCAACATTGTTAAAATGTCTTTACTTCCCAAAGCAATCTACCTATTCAATGCCATTCCTATCAAAATACCAATATCGTACTTTCAAGATTTGGAAAAAATGGTTCTGCATTTTGTATGGAACCAGAGAAAACCCCATATAGCTAAGGCAGTTCTTAGTAATAAAAATAAAGCTGGGGGCATCACCATACCAGATTTTAGGCTGTACTACAAAGCCATAGTGGTCAAGACAGCATGGTACTGGCACAAAAATAGACATAGACATTTGGAATCTAATAGAAAACCAGGAAATGAAACTAACATCTTACAACCACCTAATCTTGGATAAACCAAACAAGAACATACCTTGGGGGAAAGACTCCCTATTCAGTAAATGGTGTTGGGAGAACTGGATATCCACATGTAAAAGACTGAAACTGGACCCACACCTTTCTCCGCTCACAAAAATTGATTCAAGATGGATAAAGGACTTAAATTTAAGGCAAGAAACAATAAAAATCCTCAAAGCATAGGAAAAACACTGAAAGATACTGGCCTGTGGAAAGACTTCATGAAGAAGACTGCCATGGCAATTACAACAACAACAAAAATAAACAAATGGGACTTCATTAAAATGAAAAGCTTCTGTACAGCTAAGGAGACAACAACGAAAGCAAATAGATAACCTCACAATGGGAAAGGATATTTGCATATTTTGAATCAGACAAAAGCTTGATAACTAGGATCTGTAGAGAACTCAAATTAATCCACATGAAAAAAGCCAACAATCCCATGTATCAATGGGCAAGAGACATGAATAGAACCTTCTCTAAAGAAGACAGACGAATGGCTAACAAACACATGAAAAAATGTTCATCATCTCTATATATTAGAGAAATGCAAATCAAAACCACCCTGAGATACCATCTAACCCCAGTGAGAATGGCCCACATCACAAAATCTCAAAACTGCAGATGCTGGCGTGGATGTGGAGAGAAGGGAACACTTTTACACTGCTGGCGGGACTGCAAACTAGTACAACCTTTCTGGAAGGAAGTATGAAGAAACCTTAAAGCGCTCAAGCTAAACCTCCCATTTGATCCTGCAATCCCATTACTGGGCATCTACCCAGAAGGAAAAAAATCCATTTATCATAAGGACACTTGCACTAGACTGTTTATTGCAGCTCAATTTACAATTGCTAAAATATGGAAACAGCCTAAATGCCCACCAACCCACCAACTTGGATTAACAAGCTGTGGTATATGTACACCATGGAATACTATTCAGCCATTAGGAAAAATGGAGACTTTACATCCTTTGTATTAACCTGGATGGAAGTGGAAGACATTATTCTTAGTAAAGCATCACAAGAATGGAGAAGCATGAATCCTATGTACTCAATTTTGATATGAGGACAATTAATTAAGATCACAGTGGGGGTGGGGGAATGGGAGAGCAGAGAGAGAAGGAGGGAGGACGGTGGGGCCTTGGTGTGTGCCATACCTTTTGGGGACAAGACACGATTGCAAGAGGGACTTTGCCTACAAATGCAATCAGTGTAACCTGCTTTATTGTACCCTCAATGAATCCCCAACAATAAAAAAAAAAGAAAAAAAAATTCAGATATTTTAGAAGAGTTTAAGAAGGAGTGATGTTAATCCTTTCAGTGTTTTATTGAATTCAAGCCATCGGTTCCTGTACCTTTTCTTTTTGAAGAGGATTTTTATTAATGTTTCAATCTCTTCAGTTGTGAATCTGTTGAGATTTTCTGTTTCTTCTTGAGCCTACCTTGGTAATGTGTATGTTTCTAGGAATTTGTCAGTTTCATCTGTGTTATCTAGTTTGTTAGTACACAGTTGATCAGTGTATTTTCTTTTTTTTTTATGTGACTTTGTTAATTAATTAATTTATTTATTTTTTTGCAGTTTTTTGGCCAGGGCTGGGTTTGAACCTGTCACCTCTGGCATGTGGGGCTGGCGCCCTACTCCTTCGAGTCACAGGCGCCACCCCAGTGTATTTTCTTATAATCCTTTTTATTTCTATAAGATTGGTAGTAATGTCCTGCTTACATTGTTAATTTTTGTTATTTGTATCCCCTCTCTCCTTTCCTTATTCAGTCTAAACCAGAGGTTTGTCAATTTTGTTGATTTTTTTTTTTTTTTTTTTTGTAGAGACAGAGTCTCACTTTATGGCCCTTGGTAGAGTGCCATGGCATCACACAGCTCACAGCAACCTCCAACTCCTGGGCTTAAGCAATTCTCTTGCCTCAGCCTCCCGAGTAGCTGGGACTACAGGTGTCCGCCACAAAGCCCAGCTATTTTTTTTTTTTTTTGGTTGCAGTTCAGCTGGGGCCGGGTTTGAACCCACCACCCTCGGTATATGGGGCCGGCGCCTTACTGACTGAGCCACAGGCACCGCCCTTTGTTGATATTTTTAAAGAGTCAACTTTTGGTTTTGTTGATTCTGTTGTTTCTATATCATTTATCTCCACCCTTTTCTTGTTTTCTTCCTTCTGCTAACTTTAGATTTAATCTTCTTTTTCTGTTTCTTAAGGTACAAAGTTAGGTTATTGTTTTGAGAGCTGTCTTGTTTTTTATTATAGACTGTTAACAGCTACAAATTTCTCTCTGAGCACTGCTTTCCTGTCATTATAGAAGTTTTGATGTGTTGTTATTTTCATTCCTCTCAAAAGGTTTTCTTTTCTTTTTTTTTTTATTGTTGGGGATTCATTGAGGGTACAATAAGCTAGGTTACACTGATTGCATTTGTTAGGTAAAGTCCCTCTTGCAATCATGTCTTGCCCCCAGAAGGTGTGGCACACACCAAGGCCACACCCCTCTTACTCCTTCCCTCTCTCTGCTTTTCCTTCCCCGCCCCTCAAAGGTTTTCTAATTTCTCTAGTGATTTCTTCTTTGACCCGTTGGTTAGTTAAGAGTGTGCTATTTATATAATATCCACATACTTGTGAATTTTCCAATTTTCTTTCTGTTACTGATTTATAACTTCTTTGCATTGTGGTCAGAAAAGATACTTTATATGATTTCAGTCTTAAAATTTATTAAGTTTTGTTTTGTGACCTAACATATGGTCTATAGCTGAGAGAATATTTCGTGTATACTTGATTTTAAAAAATCAAGGCTACTGTTGTTGAATAGAGTGTTCTTTGTATGTGTGATAGGTCTAGTTAGTTTATTATGTTGTTCAAGTCTGCTATAGCTATATTAATCTTCTGTCTACAAGGTTTGTCCATTGTTGAAAGCGGGGCATTAAAAATCTTAAACTATTATAGTAGAAGTGTTTATCAATATTTGCTTCATATATTTCAAGGCTCTGTTGTTTGGTGCATATGTGTTTATAAGTATTATAGCTTCTTTTTTGAATTAACCCTTTTGTCAATATGTAATGACCTTCTTTGTCTCTTATAACAAATATTGGCTTTAAGTCACTTTTGTGTGGTCATAGTGTGGCCTTTCCTGCACTCACCAGTCACTATTTGTATATCTTTTTTCAACCTGTTGTGACTTTTGCTCTAAATGAATCTCTTACAGACAGCATATAGTTGGATCATATATTTTGTTTATTCTGACACTCTCTGTCTTTTAATTGGTGAGTTTAATCCAGTTACATTTAAAGTGATTACTAATAAGACAGGATTTATGCCATTTTGATATTTGTTTTCTACATATGTTACACCTCTTATATCTTTTTTACTCTTTCCCTTCAATATTACCTTTTTTTTTTTAAGACAGTCTCAATCTGTCACCCTAGGTAGAGTGCTGTGGTGTTGCAGCTCACAGCAACCTCAAACTCTTGGGCTTAAGCGATTCTCTTGTGTCAGCCTCCCAAGTATCTGGGACTACAGATGCCCACCACAACACCCAGCTGTTTTTTGATTATAGTTGTCATTGTTGTTTGGCGGGCCCCAGCTGGATTCAAACCCACCAGCTCCCGTGTATGTGGCTGGCACCTTAGCCACTTGAGCTACAGGTGCCGAGCCTCAATATTATCTTTTGTGTTTAATTTTTTTTTTCTACTGTACCATTGTCATCCTTTCGTCATTTCCTTTTCTGTATATAATTATTTTCTTATTAGATGTTCATGGGGATTACAGTTAATATAAGTTTTCAACAATCTGGTTTGAATTAATCACAGCTTATATTCAATAATGTATACAAATCTATGCACTTCTGTCCCCCATTATGTTGTTACTGTCACAAATTACATCTTTATACATTGTGTGCCCACTAACATAGATTTATAATTATTTTGTGTATTTGTCTTTTAAGCCATATGGGAAACAAAAAAGAGAAGTTAAAAATAAAAAATACAATAGTAGTGGCTTTTATATTAATACTTGCCTACATAGTTACTTTTACTGGAGTTCCTATTTCTTTATATGGCTTCAAGTTCCTGTCTAGTGTCTTTTCATTTCAGCCTGAAGAATTCCCTTTAGGGCAGGTATACTAGCAGTTTCCATTTTTGAAGAATAGTTTTTCAGGATATAGAACTCTTGGTTGATAGTTTTTTTCTCTCATCCTCCCACTGCCTTGGTCTGTAGTTTAGATGGGTGGTTCTGATTCAAGATCTCTTACAAGTTTGCAACAAACTAGTTGGCCAGGACTACTGTCATCTCAAGGCTCAACTTGAGCTAGATACTTCACTTCCAAGCTCATTCACATAGTTGTTGGCAGCCCTCACTTCTTCACTGGCTGTGGGTGGAAGGCTCAATTCCTCACAACCTGGGCCCCTCCGTAGAGCTACTCACAACATGGCAGCCTGCTTCCCCCAGAACAAAAGATCCATGAGAGAAAGACACTCCCTATTATTTTGTTTTATTTTTATTTGTCTGATAACTTTCTGGCATTCTTTATCTAACACTGAGATAATTGTACTCTCCTTACACGAGGGAGAGAAATTTGAACCATGAATAATTCTTCAGTGGAGAGGAATTGATGTGCCTTTCCCCAGAGGCATTGCTACTAAATCCTTCACTGGCCTTAGAAATACAAGTACAAGACTCCGAGGAACTTCACACAGCCTGGGACTGAAGCAGCTGCTGACCTCTTTTTCCCTTTTCCTTCATACTTCTGTCCTTACACATTCAAAGAGCCATGAAAATAAGCTTTCTGGGCATCCAGGACCTTTTAATGACACTGTAAACTAATTCCCCATTGGTGGTTTGTTTTATGAAGGAAATGTGTCCTTTTGGTTAAAAACTGTGAGAGAGGGAAAGACGAGTGATTCTCAGGTCATATTCCTTACTCAGAAGATCATCAGCTCTTTACTGTATACCTGCTGTGCTTGAGGCACTGTACTAGGTACCAAGGTGTATGCAAAAACAAGTGGTGTAGTTGTGGCAGGTGCCTGGAGTCCCAGCTACTTGGGAGGCTGAGGCAAGAGAATCTCTTGGGCCCAAGAGTTTGAAGTTGCTGTGAGCGGCCTCGAGGGCAACATAATGAGACTCTGTCTAAAAAAAAAAAATAAGTTGTGTAGGGAACAGTCCCCACTTTCAAGCAACTTTTAGTATAAATGGGAAAATATGGCAGGATACCAGTCAGGGGGCTTTGGGGAAGGCAGCATTTGTGCCCCAGAGTAGTGGTTGCCACAGTATTGATAAGGCAGCTTATGCTTCCCTATATGATAATATAAAAAGCAGAAGGAAAATACAGAAATGGCCAGGAAAAAAAGTGAAAGATCTTTGTGCTTGTGTTAATTTTTCAGATCTAATGAAATATTTCATAGCATAGTTATTTTTGAGTTTTGATATCTATTTGTGGAACTGAAGTCTTTGATTTGGCTCTTACCCATCAGTAATCAGACAAATATATTCTCATTTATTTATCGGCATGCAAAAAGACCACTACGTCCACTTTTTTTTTTAATTTTTAAAAAGTAAATTAGGTTTGTGTTTACAGTTTTACATCCACTGTTCTAAAATCATTTCAGTATTTACAGAGGGCTTCATAAAATGAATTAGCCATTAGGAATGGTAAGAATAGTAATGCAAGCCTGGTTTACCAATATGCTAGCTACCATTTATGTTTGAAGATGGTGATGTGACAGGTGCTTGTTCTGCTTGAGTGGATGCTTCTGGAAGAAGAGTTTGGGAGTAATTAGGATGTCAGCCTCTTGTAAGATGGTGGTTCTTGGCAATTCTATCTTTCCTCTAGTGGATGATATATATAGGTTTTAAATATTCCAAGTAAGGGTTATTCTTCCGTCTCTCTTAGATTATGATTCACAATGTCCTGAAATAGAAGAGGGAATATGTAAGATGTTTTTGACATCATTCTGATCTTAAGCATGCTGTGGACTAGACTTTGACCTATATATAACATCAGTGGGCTTGCTTCTGGGAAACTACCCCCACATCCTAAAATACATTGGAGTCAGAGATTGAAGCCTCTATTTCATTTTTATACATAGGAGTTAAATCATAGATTTTTTTCCTTTTTGTATAATTTAGGCTATTGTACGCATTTATAGATTAATATTTACTCTGGTTATGCGATTTCATTTCAGCTGGAGTTTTACAATTTACTTCCCTCTCTCCCCCAATAAAATCCGTAGTATTAACTCCTTTATTAATATGTTCTAAATTTGAGTTTGTTCTTTTCTTTCTTGTTGGCTATTGTTAAACTGCTAGCGGTTTTCATTCTTTTAATTAAAAAGAATTCTAAATTTTAATTTAATTTTTCTCTCCTAGACAGTTAAATCTCACACAGAAACAGAGGAGAAACAAACAGAGAGCCGTACCATCACCCCACCTGCTGCACCCAAACCAAAACGGGAAGAGAACCCACAGGTAGGCCCATCTGTCCAAAGGAAGGGCTCAGTCTGTGATGTATGGTTTATTCTTACACATCAGGAGAGATACCCGCTGTTTGAGTCACTTGATCATTCCTTTTCTTTTGCTCTCTCATTATTCAACAATGCTATTGCTGAGCCACGTTGCCCTAGAGAATGTTTATTAGAGTGTGTTCTTTGAGGTTCCATGCAATGGCACATAAGCATCTTGATTGTTTCAAAGGGAAAGTTTTAAAATGATATTGTTGATGTACTTGTTAAAAATTTGAAATGTAATATTAACGATAATTTTCCCAGCTGTCCATTACATTCGTAATCATTATTATGTTCTGTGTATCTTGGCTAACATTTATAAGATACCTAGTGCACTCAGTTAATATCTATTTATATTAACAATTACAATTGTTAAATGGATGTTTTTGTTACTACCATTGTACTGCATTAGAATCCCCAATCTCAAATGAATCAGTAGCCTAAGAGCAGTTCATTGAATCATAATAGTAGGTATAAAAATAGCAACATCTTAAGATAGAATTATAAACATAAGTAGCAAACAAGACCCTAATATGAGAATCCACGAATCTGTATGACTTTATACAAGAAAATTTTTTCAGTTTAATACTTTTGTATATGTAGCTATAAAAGAAAAATGTGGACAGGTAATGCGATGATGAGTATCTGATCGTTAGATTTTATTAGATCAGTAATCCATCTCCCTCTATCTTTTGTGCATTCTTTGTAATGAAACCATGTCAAATAGTGACACAAAGCCATCTAAGTTTCATGTCTTTTTTTTAAAAGCAGTGATTTATCAAGTCAATCCAGGTTTTTCTAAGATAAGTGTGAAATATAATTCTTTCTGATGTGAAATGAATTAATTTTCAATTTTATCTTTAAAGAAGGGTCCAAACTTGAACCAACAAGAAGTATTAGTCGCCGAGTGTGGCGGCTCACGCCTGTAATCCCAGCACTGTGGGAGGCTGAGGCGGGAGGATTACTTGAGCTCAGGAGTTCCAGGCTTGTCTGAGCGAGAGTGAGACCCTGACTCATGAAAAAAATGGAAAAACCCAGCCGGGTGCAGCAGCGAGCACCTGTAATCCCAGCAGCCTCAGAGGCTGAGGCAGCAGGATGCCCACAGCCAGAGTCTGAGGTTGCAGTGAGCTACGACACCACTGCACTCTGCTCAGGGCACAGAGTAAAACTCTGCCTTGACAAAAAAAAAGTATTAGTCACACACATTGCTGAGAAAATTATAAAATCATCCCCAAAATTGATGACAAGTATTATACTCAAAGGAGGAAAAACAGCAAAGTATGAGTAGAATTTCCTTATCAAAAGAAACTGAGGGATATCTTTTTTTTTTTTTTTTTTTTTTGAGACAGAGTCTCACTATGTTGCCCTTGGCATCACAGCTCACAGCAACCTCAAACTCTTGGGCTTACACAATTCTTTTGCCTCAGCCTCCCAAGTAGCCGGGACTACATGCGCCCACCACAACACCCGGCTATTTTTTGTTTCAGTTGTCATTGTTGTTTAGCTGGCCCGGGTTGGGTTCAAACCTGCCACCCTCCGTGTATGTGGCTGGTGCCGTAACCACTGTGCTGTGGGCGCCAAGCCTGGGGGATATCTTAACATCACTGGCGCACAGCGTGGGCAAGCAAGTACTAACATGTGTAGTGGCATCACATCATTGCCATAAAGAGAATAAATTAGCTCTTAGCATATGTTGGACAAATACATGAGATGAGGCAAAAGTTCTTGACAAAGTTCACACACTGCTTTATGAACAGAAAAGGTGGTGGAGAACCTCTAAACTTGATTGTATTTTGAAGAGCTAGTAAAAGTAATGTAGGCAGTTAACAACCACAAAATACATGCTGTTTCAATGTACATTTAGATCATTGAAAATCTATTCCAGGGAGGCGCCTGTGGCTCAGCAAGTAGGGCGCCGGCCCCATATGCCGAGGGTGGCGGGTTCAAACCCAGCCCCGGCCAAACTGCAACAACAACAACAAAAAAAAAATAGTCGGGCGTTGTGGCGGGCACCTGTAGTCCCAGCTACTCGGGAGGCTGAGGCAAGAGAATCGCGGAAGCCCAGGAGTTAGAGGTTGCTGTGAGCCGTGTGATGCCATGGCACTCTACCCGAGGGCGGTACAGTGAGACTCTGTCTCTACAAAAAAAAAAAAAAAAGAAAAGAAAATCTATTCCATAAGCTTGGCACCCGTAGCTCAGTGAGTAGGGCATCAGCCACATACACTGAGGCTGGCAGGTTCGAGCCCAGTTCAGGCCTGCTAAACAACAATGACAACTGCAACCAAAAAATAGCCAGGCTTTGTGGTGGGCACCTGTGGTCCCAGCTACTTGGGAGGCTGAGGCAAGAGAATCACTTAGGCTCAAGAGTTTGAGGTTGCTGTGAGCTGTGACATCATAGCACTCTATCAAGGACAACATAGTGAGACTCTGTCTCAGAAAAAGAAAAGAAAATCTTTCCATAAAGGAGGAGATTTTCTCATTTAATAATTATTTTGTGAGCTTGATCTAGACTGGCAAAGATAAGTTGGCTGTGAGTGGCCAAAATAGGTTCTGCTCCTGGCTTTAAAGATGGTGCATCTGGGTTGGCGCCTGTGGCTCAAAGGAGTAGGACGCCGGCCCCATATGCCGGAGGTGGCGGGTTTAAACCCAGCCCTGGCCAAAAATTGTAAAAAAAAAAAAAAAAAAAGGATGGTGCATCTGAATGTCGGTTCACACACTGCTTTATTAACAGAAAAGGTAGTGAAGAACCTTCTAATTTTGATTGTGTTTTGAAGGCTAGTGAAAGTGAGTAATGTAGTCAGTTAACAACCACAAAATACATGCTGTTTCAATGTAGTGTAGAAAATGGACGAGTCCAAGACTGCTTTTTCTTACCAGATTGCTCTGCCGGTCAATAGGGATAGGTGCCTACCTAAATTTTTTTTTTCTTGAGACAGAGTCTCATTATGTCACCCTCAGTAGAGTGCCATGGCATCCCAGCTCACAGCAACCTCCAACTCCTGGCTCAAGAGATTCTCTAGCCTCAGCCTCCCAAATAGCTGGAACCACAGGTGCCCACCACAACACCCGGCTATTTTTTGCAGTGCTCATTGTTTAGCAGGCCTGGGCCAGATTCAAACCCTCCACCCTCAGTACATGGGGCTGGCACCCTACACACTGAGCCACAGGCGCCGCCCCCCCTACCTAAATTTTTAAAATAAGAAATAAAATAAAAAACATTCTTTAGGACTCTGAAGATACCAGTAGAGTTCATTTCTGTGTTCTCCCATGCTTGCTTAAATAGGCTGAACCTATCATTTCATACCAAAATATCATAATATTTAATGTGAAGGGTAAGACATCAGGATTTTTATTTTTTATTTATTTATCTTTGAGAGTCTCACTTTCTTGCCCTTTGGTAGAGTGCCGTGGGATTACAACTTAACAGCAATCTCAAATACTTGGGCTTAAGCAATTCTCTTGCCTCAGCCTCCCAAGTAGCTGGGACTATAGGTGCCCACCCAATGCCCCACTATTTTTAGAGATGGGGTCTTGCTCTTGCTCAGGCTGGTCCCAAACTCGTGAGCTCAGGCAGTCCACCTGCCTTGGCCTCTCAGTGCTAGGATTACAGGCGTGAGCCACCATGCCCAGCACATAAGGATTTTTAAAGACCAAACTTGTGGTATAAGTAACTCTATAAGAGTATGTCTTTTAACAATTGATGATCTTTATTCATCAGAGAAAGAAACTGATGTATCATTTGGCATATTCCGAAACCACATGCAGTGGTACAGTGGAAAATGAAGACATGTTTTTCAGGCTACCTGCAACCAAAGAGAATAATAGAAATCAATCTGATGTTCTCTCCAACTTGATGTATTCTTAACATTTCAACTTTAGGATGCAGTATTCTAGTCAACTTAGAATTTGGAGCCCTCAGAGTGGTCTTCAGAGAAAAATTGTTCCATAATTTTTAAGTCCATGTTTGATTGAAAAATCATAGTATTAAACAGAACCACCTGCTGTCATTCCTAAAAATCATTTAGTTCATTTAGCATTGTCCGATCAGTGGCAGTAAAAATGTGAGAAATCCTGACAAGTGAAGGACTTGGAATTTGGAGCTTGTTATATGGGAGGCACTTTAAAACCCTCTACACAGGCTCAGCGCCTGTGGCTTAAGCAGCTAGGGCGCTGTATGCAGCTAGCGACATACACCTGAGCTGGCGGGTTCGAATCCAGCCCGGGCCTGCCAAACAACAATGACGGCTGCAACCAAAAAATAGCCAGGCGTTGTGGCGGGCACTTGTGGTCCTAGCTACTTGGGAGGCGGAGACAGGAGACTCGCTTGAGCCCAGGAGTTGGAGGTTATTGTGAGCTATGATGCTATGGCACTCTACCCAGGGTGACAGCTTGAGACTCTGTCTCAAAAAAAAAAAAAAAAAAAAACTCTGCAAATTTTTCAAGTATCAAATTTTTCCTTTTAGAGGATTTTTCTGGAAAAAAATCAAAGTAAGGTCACTCAAGATACTGATTTTTGTTACTGAGAAAGTAGGGAATGTAGGCCCCAGTCCTTCTCTTTTGGGACTATTAGACCAGAAAGCCACTAGAGTGTCTCCATAGCTACTAAGAGTAGAGGATGCCTGCTCCAGCCTCCCCCAAGTAACCAGCCCACTGGGCTGAATTTCCCTCATGTCTGACTAGGAACCTGCTGTTGGCTTTGTGAGAACCCAGACTGAAGCATATTCTTCTTTTGTTTCTCTGGCACAGAAACTTGCCTTCATGGTGTCTCTAGGGTTGGTAACACATGACCATTTAGAAGGTAAGAGAAGATATTCTTGGATTTGCCTTTTTTCTGGCCCACAGCTTTGTTCTTGAAAACGGTGTTTGATTGAATTCCTGGAATAGAAAATTGGAACACAAATAGAATATGATTCAACGAGGGTGGACTTTATTTCCTTTAGATGAAAAGTTGCCTTCTATCTGTCTGATGTTCAGGCCCTCCCCTTCCTATCATTATCCACACTACCGACCTGGGAAAACCTTCCCCGTTGCCTGAATTAAGGTGACTTCTGTTCACTTTAGTGGAGCTTTTTTTTTTAGACAGTACAGAGTAGCATGTACTCCTCGGACAAGTCCTTGTCTGTATTTTCCTGTCATTCTAGCTTATTATAATCACAAAAACAACAGATTTAATTCAGGAATTATGAACTTTGGTTACTCAATCTAAGTCCATGGATAAAGCTCATCCAGACCTATATAATACAGCAGTCTAAAAATAAATCAGGACAGCTTGTTTACAAATGCTGTCTGCTGTTAAGCTCTCAATCACAGAGAGTCACACTGTGGAACAGCATGGTCTCACTTTCTGAGAAGCAAGAGTAGATGGTTCTACATATTTGCTTTTAAGAATGTGTTTGCCTCTGTTTAGTCTGTGGTGAAAAGAGACTTGCCCCTGTTTCTGATTTGTTATGAAAAAACCAACAGATAAAGCAATAATGTTAAGTTTTTTAGATTCTCCCTACCTCTCTTCTAATCAAAACATTTTTTTTTCCTCAAGAAATCCAAAGCAAGAGGCAAGAGCGAAAAAGAAGAACAACAGCAAATCCAGTCTATAGTGGAGCAGTCTTTGAGCCAGAGGTATTCCTGGCCAGCACTTGGCCCTTCCTCACTGTTCCAGTTTTATGTCTGACTTGTTCAGCGCCTCCCGTCTGAAAGCCTGCTTATGGGCAGCACGCTGATTATCCAATCAGTGGCAGTAAAAATGTGAGAAATCCTGACAAGTGAAGCACTTGGAATTTGGAGCTTGTTATATGGGAGGCTCCTTAAAACCCTCTGCACATTTTTCAAGTATCAAATTTTTCCTTTTAGAGGATTTTTCTGGGAAAAAAAAAAAAAAAGCAGGTCACTCAAGATACTGATTTCTGTTATTGAGAAAGTAGGGAATGTAGGCCCCAGTCCTTCTCTTTTGGGACTATTAGGCCAGAAAGCTTGTCAGCAATGTGTTTTCCTCTGGCTTATTAAATACATTATTTTGTTTTTCTTATTCACTACTTAGCCTTTAGGGTTTTTTTTCCCACTATGTTTGAACAGATACAAACCCACCTTAAAATTTTTAATTTATCCTGACTCTAACATAACTCTGATCTGCAGAAGAGGCAGACTTCTCTGAGAGCCAAGTACATGAAATAAGACCCTTTAGCATTGAGACCTTAGGGTGATTAGCAGTAACTAGTTGACATGTCGAAAGGCATGCTGTGCCTGGTCTTTAGCTTGTGGCAGTCTCAGTAGTGACCATGCCATTCAGTCAGTCACCTTTCCTTCTTTAATCCTTAAAGCGTAAGAAGAGTGCAGTCACATACCTGAACAGCACAATGCACCCCGGGACCCGGAAAAGAGGTGAGGACCTTTGTGTACCTCTCCCTTGCTGCTATTACTTTTGCTTTGTGTGTGTTTCTTCTCCCTCCCTCCTCCCATTTTCCTAGGACCTAACTCCTTTATCCCTCCAACATAGTTTTGTTCTCTGAGAATGGGAGAGAAAAGAGAGTGAAGTTTCTTGTTAGAGTTCTGTATGCTGAATCTAAAGCTAACTTCCCTAGGATTCTGGTGGAGCTGGCTCAGGGGAATGGTTCAGTGCAGCATTTCTGCCCTGAGCCTGCCAGGCCATCCATGAATAGCACAGTGAACAGAACATCATGTAAAAGGGAACATTTGAGCATGTTAAGCAGAACAGAGCACTGCTGTTGCCAAGGTGTTCCTAATAGTGTCTTGGTTGTCCTGCTGCCAATAAGGCCAGAGTGTGACTCTTAAGTTTCTGGGAGCTACAGGCTTTCTAGGAAGAAGAGAGGTAGCTACACTAAGAATCTTTGAGAAGCAGATGTCTCCCAACTATGTCAGAGAAAGGTCACTGTCATAACAGGTTTCCCAAAGCACAAATTCCTATAGCACTTGATTCCCATATTTCAGACCTTCCCATGCTGCCTTATTCTTAGGGCAAAAAAATAAATAAAAATAAAAAAGTCCGGCAGCAGCATCTCTTGCTATGCAGGTCTAAATAGGTCTTAATTGCTCAGGATTTGAGCTCATAAACAAGGTACTGAAATTGTTCTTTGATGTCAGTAATACATCCCAAGGTCCTTTTCTCCACATGGTAATGTGTCCCTGAATTATAGTTCCAGGCTAGAAAGGTTGCAGCGTGAGTGGAGTAGCATACTAATTTTTGCATATGCACACAATCTCAGAGCTATTGGAAGCTTAGGAGGTCATCATGACCTTTTGTCTGCCTTAGGCAGGACTACAACCATACAATTACCTTTCCCTACCCACAGAAAGAGATACTGTACCCACCCTTAGTAACTCACTCTAGTGTTTCTTCAGTCCTCTCATTCAGGTTGCAGAAAACATTTAGATAGGAAACTCTTAAGTCATTGCTTTATATTGATTCCTGAGCCACAGTAACTAGTGCCATAGGTTATTTTTGGTTATTTTGGTTTGTGTTCAGCAGTTTTTTTAGTGACCTCTGATGCAGTTCTCAGAAAAGAGCCTCCCCAACCAGAGGCTACAACTAATTGGCCTGATAATGGGCAGTGTCTGCTAAGTGGACAGGGGTTAAATGAGCCAGAAAGACCTTGCCATCTCTTGCCAAGGTCAGCCCACCTCACAATGCCTAGGATGTGCCTTCCATGGGCAGACAAAGAGCATTCATCTTCCAGTCCCCCCTCTAGAGGCAGTGAATTTCCTAGAAGAGACAAACCAGTAAGATCTGTCTTTGCACTATAGACATTGCCAGTTTAACACAGAGAGGTAATATTTGTGTAATCTTGGACAGAATCATAACTCTTGGGCATAACCCTAATATAAATTAGAACTTGGCAAAGTCATGATCCTACATACCATTTCCCAATGCTGATAGGCAGTTTATACCTTTCTGTCTCTGTTTTTTTTTTTTTTTTCTCTTTGATGTGCTAGGCATAGAATAGAGGTAAGGATCCTGACTTAGATATGCAGTAAGGCGAAAGTGTTGACCTAGACTTTCTGAGTCCATAAGGCTCGTGTAGCTGCAAGATTTGATTCAGAATGATTTTGCACAAGTCAGGCTCTCAGTAGTCCTGATGACAGGGCCTTTCCTGGGATTTTGGAACAGCCCCAGTTTTTAGACATAGAGTTTGCCAGAGTGTTCACCTGATGGAAAGAGAGGAGACAGTTTTCAGTTAACTGAGAAAGGTATCTAGAGACAGAAATACTTAAATTCAGTACTTGGCCCAGAGCACCATTTAACTCTCAAGTTTCAGCTGCTACCCGAAGTTTTTCTCAAAAGCTCTAACAGTAAGGGGTGAGAACAGCTAACTTGAATTTTACCTCCTTACTTTGCCTCTCCACACCCTCATAAGCAGTGAAATGACCAAAATGTAAACAGGAAAGAAAGGGAAAAGCAGAAATCCTAAATAAATCAATTTGTGGGAACTAAAAGTCATCAGTTTTTCATTAAAAATGGTGATTGCAGAGAAACTTTAGAGACAATATGCGAAAGATATGAAAAAAATAAAATAAATTCTTATTTCTGGCCATGGCTCCCACTGGCCTTTGACAACTGGTTCTTGCACTAGAAATCTTAAATTGTAATAGTCCAGGAACTTCACCATAATTAAGCTAGTCATTCTCCAAAGCTCTCTTATCCTCCCTTCTCTTGAGATTCACACAGTTGTTTCTAATGACATTTAAATCTTTGCTTCTCTTTCTTCCTTTGGGACTGTTGTATTAACCTTCTGTCTGCTACCTCACTTCCTTTTCCATGCTAGCCAATGAGGAACACTGGCCAAAGGTATGTAAGATCATTTTCCCCTCTCTTTCCCTCCCCCCTTTTCCCTTTTGTTCCCTTCTCTTGGTATATAGGTCGTCCTCCAAAATACAATGCAGTGCTGGGGTTTGGAGCCCTTACCCCAACATCCCCCCCATCCAGTCATCCCGACTCCCCTGAAAATGAAAAGACAGAGACCACATTCACTTTCCCTGCACCTGTTCAGCCTGTGTCCCTGCCCAGCCCCACCTCCACAGACGTAAGTAACTTGGGAAAAGCTCGCTCTCCTTCCAAGAGCTTAAATCGGGAAAAGCGTTATCATATGTTGTCTCCTTATCAACTTGCATCTTCTTGACTAACCCTGGAACAACAATAAATGCTTCAGGATGCTTTATATGCCACATGTGGCAGCTTCCCTCTGAGGTCCCAGACCTTCCGTGTCCCTGAGAATCATATTAAAAATAACATCAGGAACCTCAGTCAAGAGTTGGCAGAATCTGAATTTGATGTACTCGGAATGGGGTCTCAGAAAAGGAATGGGATAAGGAAATCATCCCATATAAATTTGTAGATGAGAAGGTTTCTATCAGTAGTGTTTTAGGAGTAGAGAAAATGACAAGTTATATGTTCCCCTAGCGGCTCTTATTTGCTGCTTCAAGTTAATTCCAGAAGTGGGGCATGTTCTTTAGGTAACTTTATTTAGCAGAGTTGGTCAGAAACAGGTCCCTGGCCAGGCATCATAGCTCATGCCTATAATTCTAGCACTTTGGAGCCAAGGTTGGGAGGATTGCTTGAGGCCAGGAGTTCGAGACCAACCAGCTTGGATGACAGAGCAAGACCCTTTCTCTAAAAAATAAAGTACTTAAAAATATAAAAAGAGAGAAAAACTAGTTTCTAAAAAAAAGTCACGGCTTGGCACCTGTAGCTCAGTGGCTAGGGCACCAGCCACATACACTGGAGCTGGCGGGTTCGAGCCCAGGCCTGCCAAACAACAACTACAACCAAAAAATAGCTGGGCATTGTGACAGGTACCTATAGCCCCAACTACTTGGGAGGCTGAGATAAGAGAATCGCTTAAGCCCAAGAGTTGGAGGTTGTTGTGAGCTGTGATGCCATGGCACTCTACCAAGGGCGCCTTAGTGAGACTCTGCCCCTCCCCCATGAAAAAAAAGTCACATATTTAGTAGCCCTTCACCCACAAATGGCAGGCATCTGAACCAGTGCTCTAAATTTTTTAAATCAGCATTTACAAAGTGGTGAATTCACTCAGCAGATACTTACTGAGCACTACTCTGCTAAGTAAGTGCTGTTTTTGAAACTGGGACAAAACCAATTCCCTGGCCTCAAGGAGCTCATCTTCTGGGGGAAGAGGCAGATGGATAAGAAAGTGAACATCTAATATGTCAGGTAGTGAGAAGCACTGTGAACATAAGTAGAATAGATTAGGAACATAAGGCACAGTGGCAGGAGATTGCTATTTTATGAAGAGTGGTGAGAGAAAGCCTCTTTGTTAGGAAGTGGAGGAGTGAATCATGGGAATATCAGGGGAAGACTGTTCCATGCAGAGGGAAAACTGGAAGGAGTGTAGAAGCCCTGCAGTGGGAGTCTGCATGGTGTGTTAAAAGAAAAGAAGGCCTGGATAGATGGGCAGAGCAAGCGTCCAGAGTAGTGGCAGGTGAGACACCAGAGGTGGCAGGGCCACTTGTGCAGGATGGAAGACTACTGGAGGGTATTGAGTAGAGGGGTGACATAGTTTTTCAGCTGTTTGTTTTGCAAATTTTTAAAGATACAGAAACGTTACAATAACGGTACAAAGAACAAATGCATACCCTCACCTCCATTCACCATTTAGTAACATTTTGCCCCATGATTCTCCCCTGCCACATACACACAGCCCTCTTCTCTCTCCCTTTTCTTGCTAAACCAGTTTACAAACAGTTGCTGACCTCTTGAATCTTCACCCCAAAATATTTCAATGTATATCTCCTAAGAACAAAGGTATTATGTTACATAGCCACAATGCATTTATCAAATTGAGGAAATTTAACATTGATAAAGTATTAGTATATATGGTCCATATTTATATTCCTCCAATTGTCCCCATAACTTGCTTTGGTGACACTTTGTTTTTTCTGCTCCAGGACATTTTGTGATAGTATTGTCACTTTATTCTCCTTTATTCTAGAACAGTTTCTTAGTCTTTCTTTGTCTTTCATAACATTAACATATTTTGAAAGATTGCCTAGTTGCTCTAGAGAGCGCCTCTCCCTTTGGATGGTCTGGGAGTTTTTCCGTTAACGATAGATTCAGTACTCCAAACTCATTCTCACTAATAAGTGATGATGGGTCATTCTCAGTGAATCTCAACAGGAGGCACGTGATACCAGTCTGTCTCATTATCAGTGATAGTAACTTGAATCTCTTAAGATAGTTTCCATCAAATTTTCCAACTTTATAAATGTGCCCTTTTTCTTCTGGTAGAGACAGCTTTGAGTCTGTATAAATCCCAGTTTTGGCTCAATTCTCGTAGCTCAGTGGTTAAGGGCCCTGGCCACATACACTGAGGCAGGTGCCTTTGAACCTGGCCCGGGCCTGCTCTACAACAACAACAAAAATAGCCGGGCGTTGTTGCGGGTGCCTGTAGTCCCAGCTACTTGGGAGGCTGAGGCAAAAGAATCACTTAAGCCCAAGAGTTAGAGGTTGTGGGCGGCGCCTGTGGCTCAAAGGAGGAGGATGCTGGCCCCATATGCCGGAGGTGGCGGTTCAAATCCAGCCCCGGCCAAAAACGCAAAAAAAAAAAAAAGAGAGTTAGAGGTTGCTGTGAGCTGTGACACCATGGCACTCTACCAAGGGTGACATACTGAGACTGTCTCAAAATAAATAAATAAATAAAAATAATAATAAAATAAAATAAATTCCCAGTTTCCCAACAAATTTAACCAATGGTTTTAATGGTTGTAGCATCCTTCAGTGGTTCTTGCCTGTATTTATTAATTTTAAGGTATTTTCAAAATCAACTTGGAGGCTCAGCGCCTGTGGCTTAAGCGGCTAAGGAGCCGCCATATACACCTGAGCTGGTGGGTTCAAATCCAGCCTGGGCCGCCAAACAATGACGGCTACAACCAAAAAATAGCGGAGCGTTGTGGTGGGCGCCTGTAGTCCCAGCTATTTGGGAGGCGGAGGCAGGAGAATCACTTGAGCCCAGGAGTTGGAGGTTGCTGTAAGCTGTGATGCCACAACACTCTCCCCAGGGCAACAGCTTGGGGCTCTGTCTCAAACAAACAACCCAAAATCAACTTTGGATTTTAAAAGGATCACTGTGTCTAAAATATAGAGAATGAACTGTAGATGGAATAGGATGGAAGCAGGGAGACCAGCTAAGAGGCTCTTGAAATCATCCAGGCAAGAGACGATGTGGATAGCTTAGCCTAAGAGGATGGTGGAAGGAAAGATGGAGAAAGTGATCGTCTGCATATATTTTGAAGAGCTATAAGAATGGAATATGGTTTATGCAAAAAGGAGATTTGTCAAGGAGAAATCCAAGGTTTTTGGCTTAAACAACCAGAAAGATTAAGTGCTATTTACTAAAGATTATAAGAGGAGCAGATTTGAGGAGAGAAACCAGTAGTTTCATTTTGCACATGTCTAAGGCCTTTTGTGAATTACAGAGCTTGTCTTTGACCGACTTAAGGTAAAATGTTCTCAGAAATTACTAATGACATACCCTTCTCCAGAGAACAAAAGGATACCACATGGACATTCTGAGTAAAATTTCAGAGACAAAAAAGACAGCGTTATCTTTGAAGGACTAGGGTCGTAGAACAATTCTGTTCTCTGACAGGTTTCCTTCCTTTGAGCATAGCAGTGGTTACAGACTTATCATTGCTCTAAAAATTTATCATTTTGTCCAGCGTCCTTGATTTCTGGTATTAGTAATATTTAGTAAATGGCACTTAATCTTTCTAGTTGTTTAGGCCAAAACCTCGAATTTGTCCTTGACTGATCTCTTTTTTGCATAAACCATATTCCATCTGGATAGCTCTTGGGTACAGATTTTCTAACTGTCCTGTTAATGAGCATCAGAAGTCCCTGTCAGAAATCTTGTTTGCTGGCACCAAAGATAGTCCCACCTTCTCTTCAATTGAAGAATTGCTGAAGAATCACTAGTCTCTCTGATGTACCAATGACTTTGTGTGTGAGTCACTTTCCTAAACAATGTATATATATTTCTTTTTTGGTTGAGAAGGTTTATAGTTTTTTTTGAGAGATTTAACACAAAGGGTCCACTTAGATCAAATCACAACTAAGAGCTTCTTCCAGGCTTTATCTTAAAATGCAAATACTGTACTGTTCAGAAATCTAAAGTAAAAGGAAGCTTTTTAAAAAACCATTAAATGTGTTCAGAACTTTCTAAGTTAAACTCAGTGAAATGTATTTTTTAAAAAAGGTAATTGACTTCTAATTTTATAGGATCCCAGCAATGGCAGTGATCAAAATCCACAGACAGGGCTCTGGGTGTTTGCTGCTGGGTGGCATAAGCCCCAACAACATTAATTAAGCAGTAACAGTTGAGAGGCAGGCATTTCTGGGGATCAATAACCATCTAGAGGGACTTAGTAATACAAAACCCAGCCAGACACTAATCTTCTGGATGTACCTTGTTGGCACTCTCATCATTTTTATAAGAAGGGGAGATATGTTGACATACTTATAAAAAAATTTTTAGCACATAATAAAGTTGCACTTGACAGTACATTTCTTGAAAGGATACGTCCTGCTAGCAGAGAATCATGGGCCAGTCATCTTTCAACATACTATTGGTTTGTGGTAATTATTTGTCACAAAGCCTAAGCTTTTGGACCAGGCATAGTACCTTTATGGACTTCCTCTGTTCTCTTTAGGCACAGAATCAATTATGTATGGATGAAAAATCTTGGTATTAGGCGGCGCCTGTGGCTCAAGGAGTAGGGCACCGGTCCCATATGCTGGAGGTGGCGAGTTCAAACCCAGCCCCGGCCAAAAATCACAAAAAAAAAAAAAAAAAAAAGAAGGGCAGCGCCTGTGGCTCAGTGAGCAGGGCGCCGGCCCCATATGCCGAGGGTGGCGGGTTCAAACCCGGCCCCGGCCAAACTGCAACCAAAAAACAGCCGGGCGTTGTGGTGGGTGCCTGTAGTCCCAGCTACTCGGGAGGCTGAGGCAAGAGAATCGCTTAAGCCCAGGAGTTGGAGGTTGCTGTGAGTGTGTGAGGCCACGGCACTCTACCAAGGGCCATAAAGTGAGACTCTGTCTCCACAAAAAAATAAAAAAAGAAAAAAGAAAAATCTTGGTATTTTATATTCATTTCTATGGACAGCAGTCTTCAAAGTATAGTCTAGGAATTCCAAGACTCTTTCAGGGGATTATAAAATCAAAACTATTTTCATATTAATGCTAAAACATCATCCACTTCCATTCTCTCAAGATTGAACATGGAATTTTCTAGATATTGCATGATGTGTGATAATTTCATCACTCTGATGACTAATAGAATATATGCCTGTTTTTTCTTGGGTTTAAAAGTTTTTCAATATACTGTTTTTGAGACTTTCTACAATTCTGTGATTATTTAAAAATTAAAAGTTTTATAACTTGTATTATAGTAAACATCAATAGATATAATACAAAGAAAAGCTCTTTGGAATCCTGAGTAACTTTAAGAGCGTAAAAGGATCCTAACACCAAAAATATTAGGAACTACTGCTATGGGATATATAAATAGATAGTAATTTTTCTTTCCTTTAGAAATGTAAAGAAATTATTTAGCCTTTATTTTATTTTTTTCTTCTTTTTTTTTTTTTTTTTGTTGAGACAGAGTCTCACTTTGTCACCATCGGTACAGTGCTATGGAATCATAGCTGAAACTCTTAGGCTCAAGCCATTCTCTTGCCTCAGCCTGCTGAGTAGCCAGGACTACAGGCACCTTAGCCTTTATTTTCTATTCTCTCTACCTTATATTTGATGTCCTCCTTACTCAAGGGCAAAGGAAAGTAAGCAAAACTCTGTTTACCTCAATAAGTCTCTCTGAATAAGATGTCCAGTTTGACTCATTCACTTCACCACTGATAATCTATGGTTAGTGTAAAACAATCTCTGAAACCACAAATTTTTTATAAACTTTATAAAGATGCAGACTTAAAACTTGGTACTGAGGTTCAAAAAGGCTAACCCTGCAGAGAAGAGCATCTGTTGGCTTGATTTTAATAATGAAGGAAGAAAGTTGTGTTTAACCTGGGGGGGAGGGGAACCTTACCTCTGTTGGTGCCTGGAATTTAACTATTAGGCTGCGTTGTCATGTAATATTTTTGCACATTTATTGAGTATCTTTTTTACTGCCCAGAAGTGACATTTTCTTCTTGCTAAGACAAAAATCCAATCACACTATGACATATATTACACCTTTTTGCAGCCTGTTATGTAGGCTCCTAAATACTCTGGTGAATTATAGAGAAAGATTCCTTTTCTTTAGAGAGAAATTGTAGGCCTCTGAAGATGTGCTCCTTCAGTGAGCGTTGTGTTGGTAGAGGAGTTCTATCACAGGAAGGAAGGACTCAGCATTGCTCTCTGGATCATTGCTTCCTGTGAAGGTTTCTGCATTAGACCTGGAAATCTAAAGCAACACGTTGGCTCGACTTACAGGGTCACCTGTGGCTCGTCCCTTCAGTCTTCTGTTCCCTAGTGTCCTTATTAGTGGTATTAATCCCATCCAGGGAACAGGCTCAGATTGACTTGCTGAAAACAATAGCTCTTGAATAGCTCTTTATTCTTCTGAGATCTCCTCTCCACCCTGATGGTGGTGGGAGAGACAAGCAGGGTAAATGAGCTGCCTGCCTTCTTACTGCTGGTGATGTATTTCACAAGGATCCACAGGGTGGTGGTCTAGTGAACAGCAAATGCAAAATACTGTTTTCAGGAGAACATGGTCAGCTGTGACTTTGGCTTTCTAAATTCTTCATTTTATCTTCTTTTTTTTTTTAACAAGGGAGTCCAAGAGATTTACCAAATTATTCATTTTAGAAAGCTCATCTGAGTTTAATTTTTTATTGACTTCATTTTTTCCCATTTGAACTTTCACTGATTTTTTTTTTTCTCACCGAACAAACAAGGAGTTCAGTAAAACTCCATTCTTTGGTCAGTCTTGTGTCCCAGTCCTTCTAAACCCACTCTAAAAATGACAAAAAATCAGAAATGTCATTTTGTAAAACACTTTAATGAATGCATTTTGGTACCTATAAAATTTATGATTTGTGGATTGGTCTCCACCAAAACAAAATAAATGCTTCTCTGTCACTTATAAAGTTACTTGTGGGCTAGGCTACTACAGACCTTTCGTGTAAACTCTAATTTAAAATTAAGAATACAGTGGCGGCGCCTGTGGCTCAGTGAGTAGGGCGCCAGCCCCATATGCCGAGGGTGGCGGGTTCAAACCCAGCCCCGGCCAAACTGCAACCAAAAAATAGCCGGGCGTTGTGGCGGGCGCCTGTAGTCCCAGCTGCTGGGGAGGCTGAGGCAGGAGAATCGCGTAAGCCCAAGAGTTAAGAGGTTGCTGTGAGCCGTGTGACGCCACGGCACTCTACCCGAGGGCGGTACAGTGAGACTCTGTCTCTACAAAAAAAAAAAAAAAATAAAAAAAAATAAAAAAAAATTAAGAATACAGGGCGGCGCCTGTGGCTCAAGGGGTAGGGCGCCGGTCCCATATGCCGGATGTGGCGGGTTCAAACCCAGCCCCGGCCAAAAAAAAAAAAAAAAAAAAAAAAATTTAAAATTAAGAATACAGTAGTCCTTCCCTCTACTTGCCATGGCTTCAGTTACTGTGGTCAACCACAGTCTGACAATATTAAGCTATTTTGAGAGAGAAAGCGAAAATACATATTCACATAAGTTTTATTACAATATGTTGTTACAATTGTTCTGTTTTACTAGTTACTATTGTTAATCTCTTAATGTGCCTAATTTATAAATTAAATTTTATCATAGGTATGAGAGTATAAGGAAAAACATAGCATAGAAAGGGTTTGGTACTACCCATGGTTTCAGGCATCCAGTGAGGGTTCTTGGAACATATTCCCCATGGATAAGAGGCTCTACTGCCCACCCAGGAAACCTTGGTTACATGGAGCAGGTGGGGGCTTGTACCATTGGTGATTCCTACTTTTCTTTTTTTTTGGCCAGGGCTGAGGTTTGAACCCACCACCTCTGCTATATGGGGTTGGCGCCCTACTCTGTTGAGCCACAGGCAACACCGATTCCTACTTTTCTTGAACACTCTTGTAATGTGGCAGCTGATTGACCTAAAACATTTATATGCATCCAGGATGTACATGTTAACATGAAAATTTTACCTTTTTTGTCCTTTTTCTTACCTTTCCTCTCAATTTTATAGGGTGATATCCATGAGGATTTTTGCAGTGTTTGCAGAAAAAGCGGCCAGTTGCTGATGTGTGACACGTGTTCCCGTGTGTATCATCTGGACTGCTTAGATCCTCCTCTGAAGGCGATTCCCAAGGGCATGTGGATCTGTCCCAGATGTCAGGACCAGGTGCGGTGGGTGGGTCGGAGGGATCAGTTGGGTGAGGGGACAAGGAGGAGATAGACACTGCCATCAGGAGGAATTCCTGTCCTGGGGAATGGCAGTCTCTTCTCTCTCCCAGGTGTTCTTCTCCAGGCCACATCTTCCCAGTTTACAGCCCAGCCAGCACTCAGGGACATAGCCTTCAGTCCCCAGAGGTTCTCTGCCATACCACTGAGGTGGACAGACTAACTGCTTCCTTGTATTTGAAATGACTTATCTTCTTTTTAAAAGTCCATTCTGCTTCATTCTCTGAATGGTCCAAACCTAGTACCTATATATAGAACTTACAGAAAACCAACTGCTCAACTGATGACTTCAAATTAACAGCAGTTTCACTTCCAACTTCTATTGTCCTCAGACTCAGAAAACTAACTATAAAGTGCCATCTTGATATTTCATGGACTTAACAGGCAGACATGTTAGTGACTATCCTAGTTTTCTTCCTCCTTCTCTGTTTGGTTTCTAATCTGTTTTTCTCAACTATCTATGTATCTTTATACCTTTGTGATTTTTTTTTTTTTTCAAAATTTTTCTTTATTTATTTATTTTTGCAGTTTTTGGCCGGGGCTAGGTTTGAACCCACCACCTCCGGCACATGGGGCCAGCGCCCTACCCCTTTGAGCCACAGGCGCCACCCTATACCTTTGTGATTTTTATTACAAGCTGTTCCAAGTCTTTTTTGGAAGTAGGCAAAATAAAAATACTTTGTATTTATTACAAAGTAAAATAATAAATAAACGAGCCCAGTAGCTTCTAGCAAGCATTGGGATCCTGTTCAGTTCTTTGGAATCCTGATTTGAGAGAATTCCAGTTTTTCCCTGTTCATCGTGATCCTTACACTGCAGTCTTACAGTAGAACATGGGTCATTCTGTCCTCTTCCTGATCCCACTTTGTGGCCCTCTGACAATTTTCTATACAAGGTCTGGGTTATGTTTTAGTATTTGGAGCTGATATTTAATTTCCTTGATCAGACTGTCTTTGGGAGACATGTAAAGGTAAAATCAAGATAGCAGCTTCCATCAAGTCCAGGACAAGCCTGCCTGTGGCCGTGGCCGCGGCCAGTGCTCTGAGGTGCCGCTTCTGTGTTGTTCTGGAGTTGGGAGTAGTCAGGATTGCCTGGCATGTGGAAGGGCAGGGCGCTCAGCCATGTCCTAACTTCCTCCCAGTACCTTGGCTCTTTCTGCCGCTGAACTTCATTTTCCTAGGCTGATATTTGAAACTGGTTAATCTAGAAATTATAGACCAGGTTTTGCAACATTGCTACCGTACATCCTTCCTGGATTTTTTTCTGCCAGTAGTCACAGAGACCCCTGCTTGCTGTGACGTACAGGATTGTGTTTAAACATCCTTCTCAAGGTAAAACTCTAAACATCTTTCCAGATGCTGAAGAAGGAAGAGGCGATTCCGTGGCCTGGGACTTTAGCAATCGTCCACTCCTACATCGCGTACAAAGCAGGTGAGGGTCCGCCAGGCCCCATCCTGGGAGCCTCCTTTTGTTTACAGAAAGTGCGAGAAGGCAGTATGTGTTTTATTTTCAAAAGGAAATTTAAAGTTAAAAATGAAAGCCTTTTATTGAATGAAGTACAGAGTTTTGGTAGTACTTCCTTAGGGAGGGAAAATGAAAAGTATTGTCTTATTCATTTAAAGCCAGGCCCAGCCACTGACCTTTTCTTAGCAGAGCAAAAAAAAAAAAGAAAGAAAACAGAAGAAAAAACGTTCCTTTCTATTTATTTATTTTCAGCAAAAGAAGAAGAGAAACAGAAGTTACTTAAATGGAGTTCAGATTTAAAACAAGAACGAGAACAACTAGAGCAAAAGGTGAAACAGCTCAGCAGTTCTATAAGTGTAAGTAAACCTCATGCCTTCAGCAGACACACAGGTGCATAGTTCCAAACGTTTCCACGTCCAGAACAGTACATGTGGACACACCGGCTGGTTCAGGGCCTTCCATTTGTTTATTAACAAGATGAACAGTTGAGAGTTCAGCCATCAGGTATAGGTGTCCAATTGGTAGATGGCGCCTTATCCAAGCTCTGGAACATCCTCTTAACTTTAATATGAGAGAGGATTTTCAGTATCTAGCTGTAGATATTAAGTAACGGCTACAACTGTGTAGCCACCACCCCTGCATTTTCCTGACAGTGTTTGGGAGAGTGTAAAGCCTCAACTGATGCAGAGCAGACACAGAGCTGGAGCCCTCGCGTCATTCTTTCTGGTCACCTGAGCTAGTAGGTCAATGCATATGGCCCTCCCTTCTCCTTTTATCCACACCGTGCCAATTACACTTCCTGGTTTTCCTGACCAGTGAGGAAGAGGGGTTTTTAGAGAGAAGTATTAAAAGTAAGTACTGCCTAGCCCAGTCTATCTAGGTGGGGGAAAGGGTTGTATTTGCAACAAGGGTATACCAGGTGGTGTCTTAGACTTGGTGGAGTTGAGCTGTCCCACTTACCTGCTTTCTTCTCTCTGCCATACCTACCCATGATGTTCTGTCCCTGCCTAAAATAGAAGCCAGGAAGTGTGGCGAGCTGAGGGCAAAAGATGTCCTACTGTCTGCAGTCTTTTGACCTTGGACTATGTTAGATTCTCTCGAATGTCATTGGCCCATCCTGATTCCTGCCTCTAAATTGTTACTGACCAAATGACCCTAAGTATGCTCTCAGATTGAATCCAGATATCACTGGTTTGTTTTCTACCCTGGAGAGTTCAGTCCAGTCCTGAAGGTCATTAATTACCATGACAGAAGCATATCAAAACCTGCCTAAACCACTTTCCAGGCATCTGTGGGAACTTTATTTTTAGTGACTTATTTCCTAGTATTATGGTGGTTATGCTAGTTTGGTTGTAAGTGCCAGTGCTCATGTGACAGTTTTTTGCCTGCACATGCTCTGCACCTTGGGCCATTCCACCCCTGCCTCGTTCCTTAGTTAGGAGCTGCCCGTTCCACTGAGGAGCTGAACAAGGCCTAAGGACTGCACCCCAGCCAGTAGAGGGCTCCTTTACCTGGACAGACAGAGCTCCTTCCCTCAGGTTATTTGCGTGGGGGTGAGGGGGATAGAAAAGTAGGAGGCTCAGTGCCACTGCCATTCTCCTTTGCTGCAGAAATGCATGGAAATGAAGAACACCATACTGGCCCGGCAGAAGGAGATGCACAGCTCCCTGGAGAAGGTAAAACAGCTGATTCGCCTCATCCATGGAATCGACCTCTCCAAATCTGTAGACTCTGAGGCCACTGTGGGGGCCATCTCCAATGGCCCGGACTGCACCCCTCCTGCCAACGCCACCACCTCCACACCGGCCCCTTCCCCCTCCTCCCAGAGCTGTACAGCGAACTGTAACCAGGGGGAAGAGACTAAATAACAGAACCCCTCTAGGAGAAGCCACGGGATCCCGGCCGCAAGGAGAGCAAAACACTGAAGACTCTAGAAAAGCAAAGCCGGATTTCTTCTGGAAAGTACAGAATTCTTTTGGTTCTTTGGTTCCAGAGAGAGAGAAGCTTGTGCCAGGTGGCACCAGAGTTTGCCAATTGATCCTTCTTATTCTGTGTGTACATGCAAAGATTGGACCATGTTACATGAAATAGTGCCAGCTGGAGGTTCTTTGCCAGCACCATGCCAAGTGAAATAATATATTTACTCTCTCTATTATACACCAGTGTGTGCCTGCAGCAGCCTCCACAGCCACGATGGGTTTGCTTTTGTTTCCTTGGGCGGGGAGCAGGGACGGGCGGGGGGAGGAGAGCAGGTTTCAGACCCTTATTTGCCGAGCCGTTTGCTTAGGTAGAAAAGACGAGTCCAAAGAGTGTGTGGGCTTTCCTGTTCCTAAACTTTCACTACTATAAAACCAAAAAAGGAAATTGAGATTGAACTCATCCCGTTGCCCAGAAGAGGGAAGAAGAGTGGCTGGGAGGGAGCCAGGGTGGGAAAGTGGAGCGACCAAGCAGTATTTAGTATTGTCTGAGGGGCTGGCGCAGGGAGGTGGACACCTAGAACACCCTACGGGTTCTCCTCCGCACAGGCCCTGCTCACCACGCGGGGATCCCCACCACTCCTGAAGCCTTGGGACTCTCCTTCCCTCCCCGCTTGGTGATCGCATCCCTGTGGTGATCCGTGTGTCTCCTCTCCAAGAACAAGCAGAGCCGGGGTACCCTGTGCCTGAGGCAGGGAAGAAGGGTGTGTGTGTCCAGGAAGGGAAAAAGGTGGATCAGTGATTTTACTTGAAAACAAGCTCCATCCCTTTTCTATATTTATAAGAAGAAAAGATCTGAGCGAAGCAGCACGCGACCCAGGTGTGTGTGAATTGAATGGAGATGTTTCTTTACTCTTTTATTTTTGTTTTTCTTCTTTTTTTCTCTAAAGAAAGTTTTATTTTATTGTTTATTTTACTTTCTTGGTAACAAAAAACTAAAATAAGGAATAGAAAAGCTGTTTTTCAGGCTGACAGTCCAATTAAGGGTAGTCGAGACCTTGCATGGTAGACTAGGAATCATAGTGTCAGTGAGGTCCAGTGAGTCTTTGTGAGTCCTTGTGTCATCGTTCGGGCACTGTTTTTTTATGCAAGGGCAAAAATCTTTGTATCTGGGGGAAAAAAACAACAACTTTTTTTTTTTTAATTAAAAAGGAAAATAAACGATATTGAGGTCTTCCTAGTGTTACTTAAAATTAAGATCAAGGTAAGAAACATTGTAAAAAAAATTACAAAGTGCTATTTGTTTCCTAAAAACAGTGATTTCTATTAAAAAGGTGTCAGAACTGGAGAAAATGCCGTGTAGTTATAATTTTTTAGCACAGAACCTGCTGATCACGATGACATTTTGCTGTGTGTGTCTCTAGACTGGTGGGCCGGCCTCCATGAGGGGCAGGGCAAAGCTCCCCACCATTCTCCCCTCCTCAGAAAAAACCTGTCCTCTCTTCTTGGTGCAGGGATCTCGTCTGTTGTTGAAGCCCAGATGGAGTATGGATGGTTTCAGGGTCCTACCTGTGGTCTCCTCAGACGTTGCTAGAGCAAAAGGCTGGTGCCTAAATAAGATCCCTTCCTTTGGTGCTGCTCTTGGTCTTTCAGCCACCAGCATTTCGAGTGCCCGGGGGGCACCTCTGAGGGAAGTGGCCAGTGGACCTCAGTGGTGCTCGTGCACCCTGGCCTTGGCAGGGAGGGTGTGGGGGTGCAGGCTGGCTGCATCAGCCCTCGGTGCTCAGAAGGAACAAAGGAGAAGAGAGATGTCTTGAGGGTGCCTCAGAGAGCCCCAGGCTAGCCTTTATGTGTGTCTGTCTTGCCTTTGAAGAGAGGTTTGAAGCTCTAGCCACTTTCTGTGCCTGCTGGCTCCAGGCAGGAGAGATGGAATTTACTATACTCCGCCTACCCACAAGGTTCCTGGGTAACCCTTAGCTGGAATTGCTGTGCTTGCCTTGGCTTGGCCTGTTGTGGCCTCTCCTTCTTCTGAAAGGCTCAGACCATTTCTTTCTTCTTGCCTTGTGGGAAAACAATTGTGTCAGAAGCATGTTCTCGCTGGAGACCCTTGCCCATTGTGTGCCCCCGGCTGAATGGAGGAAAGTGGAGGCTCTGCACCCTGGTCCATCTCCCCAAGCCCGTCCCAGGATCTTGTAATGGCCAGAGTCCAGGAGTGGCAGAAAAGGTCCCATTGGCTTGTCTCCCACCCAGTTAGGCCCAAAAAGATCCTGAAAACAAATGGAACAGAGAGGAGATTATCTTCTTAGAGTAAAATATGTCTTATCCATACCTGCCATTTCTGTTCACCTTCCTGAGATACCAGAAGAGGGAATGAGGTTGGCCTGCACAGGCCTCAGTCAGGCCCTGCCTTGCTGCGTTGGTTGAGGGGCACAGAGAAGAGCTCCTTCTTCTCATTCAGAAACCAAGGTGCTATGTCTCCTCGGGGAGCTTTGCAGATGCCTGGTCCAGTGGAGGGGTAGTTGGCAGAGAAACAGAGACGAGGTGGAAGGCTGTATACCCTGTCTCAGAGCTCTCCCCTTCGACTTGTCTGGGCCTGCTGGCTAGGGGTTGCCCCTACATGTTAACCTATCTTTCCCTGAAAGAAGTTGGGAAGCCATCACCACTAGAGGCCTTTGCTTGGAGAGGAGCTGCCTGAGGAGTCTCGGTTGGGGAACAGGGCTAGGAGTTGGCCCGAGTGCTGCTCTGAGCAATGTCCACTACACTCAAACCTCACCTAAAGTTTGGGGCATGTGAGCTGTTTGTGGGTCAGCTAGTATGGAATACAGGATGCAACCCTGCCCTCAAACCTTCACTCTGGACTCAAACCACAAGACACTGTTTGACTGTAAAGAAACGGTTCATATCACTCAAATCTCCTTTTACATCGCTGTCATGACAGAAGAGCTCCACTCTGTCCTCCCAGATTGGGTACCTGTGACTATCTGAGACACGTGCTCATGACAGCCCCACCACCACCCCCAGCTCCCTCCACTTCCTTCTTCCTCCTTCCCCCTGCCGCTCTTTCCCTGTGGCCCAGAATTTAGCTACTCTGACAGCCTGAGATTAGATGGCTTTGTAGTCACTTCAGAGACCAGGAGTGGCTACCCACTGGGCCCTGACCGGGAGTCCCCTTGTTAGGCCCCTGTGTCCTGGAGGCAGTGAGGTCATGTTGCTCTCATCCCCACCTCTGCTTCTTGACAGAATTGCCACCTGCCAGATCCTTTTTCTTTCAAGGAGCCTGTTGGGTCTTGTCTTACCTCTGCTGAGCGTATCTGGAGTTCTGGTTTCTTCCTTCCCTTTTGGGCCCTTTGGGGTGAGCCTGCTGGTCATGTCTGACAGGGGCCTGTATGGGAACTGTCTGTAGAGCCCATGACACGGCCCAGACAGCCTCCCCCAAGCACCATCCAAGTGTCTGGCTTCCCTGCATGGCCTGCCTGGATGCCCAGCAGGCATGTGAACTGGTGAGGCTGCACACAGCTCATCCCCCGAGGTGAGCATGTTTGCAGCTCATTTCCAGCTAAGCCTCTTCAGAGCCACACCTCCTCGTCCCTCGCTTACACCCTTTACCACAGTGTCCTTCTAGGGTGTGGTCCTCCTGATTTATCCAAAGGGCTGAATTTAGGAGACTTTTACCCCCAAGGGCAAAGGCTCTTAGGGTAATAGGATAGTTGCCCAGGTGCATTTTCTAGGCCCTGAGCACTACAGATCCCCTGGCTTCTGTTGGGCGGAGGTAACTTTGTGTAAATGTGAACCTTGCCCCCACCCTCACAGGCATCCTTGGCAGTAAGCAGGAGTCCCATTCTCACCCTAACTCAGCCTGTTCTCTGTATCAGCTCCTCTTGAAGAAGGGACTGGATGGCTCCTGGGAAGAGTCCTCTGGCCTTCCCTTTAAAGTGAAGGAGAGGAAGCAGGGGGTTATCCAGAGAGCCGGGGTAGGAATTCTTAAAAAACAGTTCTTATAAAGGGAAGGCAGGGCTCACAGATTCCACTCGGCACCCCTTCTCACAAGCCCTTGTTCCCGGAGGACTCTGCCACCCTATAGCAGCTGTTGGCCCCTCACCTCTCTCCGCTATTGTTGGTCCTCAGCCCAGGGTGAGCTGCAGTCAGGCCGGGCAGGACAGGCAGGCCAGAGGTCAGCAAGCTCCGCGCAGAGAAGAGCCAGCCAGACCCCAATCCTGTCTCTTGTCCATGCCCTTTGTGATTTCAGTCTTGGTAGAACTTGTATTTGGAGTTTCGTGCTTCAAAATTTTTGTTTTTGTTTGTTTGGTTTTTGTTTTGAGGGGGTGGGGGGGATACAGAGCAGCTGATCAATTTGTATTTATTTATTTTAACATTTTACTAAATAAAGCCAAATAAAGTCTCTCAGCCTCATGGTTTTGGGTTTGGGGCAGGGGAGGGTGGGCAAGAAACACCTCCATTCCAGGCTCTGCCGTCCCCAACTCACACTGTCTGGGAGGACATTCTTGCCCTTGAGGGCCCAGGCCCTCCTGGACTCCTGCCAGACTGGGCACCTCCCCTGCTCAGTGAGGCCCTCATGCCTCAGAGAACTAGGCCTTGATTCCCCCAAACCAGGAGGAACATGAAAAGATTTTTTTTTTTAACTTTAATTATGAAAAAAGAGTGTATAATCAAAGGTAGGGGAACCGGCCCCTAACTGGCTGGGGCAGTGGGAAACCAGAACCCAAAATAGCAGCAAGGGGAGGACCCCAGGCCCCACCCCACAGGGGCTCCACCTTAAATAATTTAAATAGTGATGGTGGGAGGGCAGCAGGATGGCAAGGTTGCTCTAGTGTCCATGGGGCCAAGGTGAAGGGCAGGGTGAGCCTATGCAGCTCCAGCCTGGGAGGCTCAGGTGGGGTTTTGGGGCTGCTGAAGGGCAGTGAGGTATTTGAGGGCGGCAGCCCCATACTGGCGGGACAAGTCCTGATGGAACTCATCCTTGAGGGCCTGGAGGCAGTCACGATAGGTGGGGCTGGAGCGGAAGCGTGAGATGTCAAGGCTTGGAGCATGGGGCAGGTGGATGGCAAAGGCCTCAGGCAGCACCAGGAGCTCATATTCCTGCAGGGCAGGGGAACAGAGATTGCCTGCGCTGGTAGGGAGACCCTGCCCTGGGAATCCAGCCCTTAACAGTTAAAGCAGGGACCAAAGGGCAGAGGGCCTGGAGTTCTCCAGAAGGAAAACTTCTAACAGTATTGCCTCATGGTGTGGTTCACCAGGCAGAGGTATGGTGAGTTCCCTGGACCTAGTGTTCAGTAGCAGTTCCTCACCTGTGCATCCAGCTCCATGATGTGGGCCACCTTGTTCCAACCAAAGCCCACAAAGCGGGGGTCATAGCGGGGACAGTCACGTGGCACCACCACATAGGGCTCGTAGTCAGCTGCCCATTGCACACGGTATGGGGCCTGAGCCTCCTGCCAGCGGGCATAGTCTGTGGGTGCGTGACCCTGGGGCCATTCATGATACCTGTGCAGCAGGATCAGACAGGGAGCCAGTCTAAGGCTAGGATCTGTGGGCGGTGCACCAGCATGGGGAGCAAAGCTGGGTTGGGCAGCACCCTCTCCTACCTGAAGGTGTAGAGAGCACCGGCATCTAGCAAGGCCAGCAGCTCCTCCTTGGAAGTGGGGAAACTGAAGTGGTAGTGCAGGGTCTCGAATGCTGGCACCACCAGGGCTGCTTTCCGCTGGCTGCCCAGCCCCAGCTGCTCAATGGAGGTCCTGAGGAGCAGCACGCGTGAGCAGGACAGCAGGGCTGGGCCTCTGCCGCCAGTGCTGGGCCAGTGCTGCCACAGAGACATTGGCCATACAGCCTCACTCCCAAAGACTCTTACCTGATGCCACCCTAATGCCCTGATGGGACGTGAGACACAATAGGGCCACTGTTAAAGCAGCCCTGGCCCCTTCTCTTATACTCTGTGGCCACCTACATGATCTGACACAAACCCCATCATGCAGAGGGCGGAAAGGAGCAGGGGCATACCTACCTCAGGCCCCCCCAGCCCGACCTTGTCTATATCCACCCCTCCACCGTTCCTCTCACTTCCTCCAGACCCACCTGAGATAGTCATAGAGGGAGTAAGCAGGCAGAAAGTCAATGTCACTGAGGAAGACGTAAGGTGTGAGGGCCTGAGCCAAGGCCACATTGCGGAGCTGGTTGACAGGGTAGAGGGGACCCTCACGGTATACCACATGGTAGGCCACGTCCTGCCGGGCAGAGAGCACTGGGGAGGCCTCGACGAAACGCAGGAACTGCTGGGCCTCTGCATCTGTCAGGTACAAGGCCAGGCTCATGGGACCTGGCCAGTGCCTGCACAGGGCTTCCAGCATCTGTAACCTGGGGCAGGAGGCGGGGCAGGGCAAGGTCAGCCATGCTCTACCCTCCTTGCACAGAAGTCCAGGTAGGGCAGGAAACCTTCCCAGAGCTAGCTGCTGCTGGCACCCCCTCCAAGAACTTGGCACCTTGTAAGCACCTTCTGAGCAGGTCTTTAATCTTTACAACTACCTCACCAGGTGGGTACTTTCTCTTCTGACAGATGAGAAAACTAAGGGCTGGAGGTATTAAGACTTGCCCATGGTCCCACAGCTACTAAGGGGCAGTTCCAGGCATCTGAATTACTCCAAAGCCCATGCTCTTTCTACCATATCCAGTATCTCCAACTGCTGGAACCCCATGAGGGACAGGCAGCTCACTACTACAGCATCAGGCTGCCAGATGAAACCTCCTCTCAGAAATTCCCACTCCTGGCAGCGCCTGTGGCTCAGTGAGTAGGGCGCCGGCCCCATATGCCGAGGGTGGCGGGTTCAAACCCAGCCCCGGCCAAACTGCAACCAAAAAATAGCCGGGCGTTGTGGCGGGCGCGTGTAGTCCCAGCTACTCGGGAGGCTGAGGCAAGAGAATCGCGTAAGCCCAAGAGTTAGAGGTTGCTGTGAGCTGTGTGACATCATGGCACTCTACCTGAGGGCTGTACAGTGAGACTCTGTCTTCTACAAAAAGAAAAAAAAAAAGAAAGAAATTCCCACTCCTAGCCCATCTGTGTTCCCTGGGGCTGCCCTTAGCACCCTCACCGGTCCATGGAAAGCTGGGTCACCAGGGTGACATCATGAGGCCGGGGAGTTGGTGGCTCATGGGGCAGGAAGGTGATGTGCACACGGTGCACAGTGAGCTGCTGCTGCCGGAACTCAAAGCAGGAATCTTCCTCATCGAGTTGTTCCAGGACCTGCTGCAGCCAACACAGGTCAGGGCGAGGGCAGGACATGGCCCCCCAGGCGAGGCTGGGTCCCACCAGAGGAAAGAGGGGCAGGGCCTTCACAAAGCCAGAGAAGATGGCTCTCTCTCACCTGCACGGCACCAGGCAGGGGCTGGCTAGGGCACCCAAAGAGCTCTCTCCGCAGCAGGTTCCCATCATACTCCGTGAAGGTCAAGTAGAAGTTACGGAAGAATGCCACATGCTTGTTCTTCACCCGCAGCTTCTTTGGTGAGTTCCAGTGGATCACCTGGGACCCAGAGGGTGTCCACGGGGGTATTGGGAGCAGGGAGCAGGAGTCCCCATCCTTAGCCCATCCCTGTCCCACTCACCTTGAGGTCAGATGCCTCAGAGTAGCAGCGTTCAGCCAACGTGTGGTCTGATAGTTGCACATTCCAGATGCAGGGCAGGGGCTGCACCATCCCCGGGTGCCCCTTGATCACAGCATTGAAAATGTCCTGGGAAGAGACAGCCATCACACCTCAGCCCCCAGCCTGCCACCCTCCCAGCCCCCACTCATGCTGCCCAGACCTGGTCAGCCAGTGAGGTGGCAGGCAGGGTGAGGAGCTCCCGGCTAGCTGTCAGCCTCCACATCTGTTCCCAGCCAGCTGTCCGCAGCCGGTCCAGCTGTAGCAGGATCACACCTGCCGATGGGAAGAGGTTGTCATGCCTACCTGGGATGACCTGATCCTGGGGGGCTAAGAGTCATGAAGGTGTCTTTTGCATGTTTATTTGTTGTCTAATTAGTATTTTCTGACAGTTCAGACATTATTGTGGACTACTTCTGTCAACAGTCCAACCTTTTGGGGCGATAGAGAGGCACTGTACACTGCCTAGCTTACAGAGCACGTCCATGTCTACCTTCTCACCCTTGAGAATTCAGGGGCTGTTAAAATCATCCCCATTTAATGGATAAGAACATGGAGGCACAGAGGGACCAAGCGAGTTGGCCCAAATTATCCAGCATGCACAGCCAACGCTGGCACTGTTTTCCGGCTCTTCATCCAGTGTTCCTTCCACAGCACTGTTCTTCTTGGGGGACCACCTAGCATTCTTTGCCCTGCCCAGCCCCTGGGGCCCAACAATCAACAGCCTACCCCTCTGCCTCCCCCGCACCACTGTCCCTACCTGTGTTAAATCCCCGGCCCAAGGCAGGCCAGGGCCTGTGGTTCTTCCAAAGGTTGCCCAGGTACCAGTTGCTCTGGTTCTCCACGAGCCCAATCGCCTGCTTGTCTAGGAGGGGAGGACATAAGGGAGCTGTCTGAGCCTGCCATGGGACCTGGGCTCAATGCTAAACACAGGGGGTCCTGGGAAGGCCAGGGAGCGGGGCTGGCTAGGGCAGGGGCCCATGCCTCTCACCAGAAAAATGAGCAAAGAGTGCCCAGAGCTCCGCGATATCAGAGGCAAAGGTGACATCTGTGTCCAGGACAATGACTCGGGCCAGGCCAGGGGGCAGGACTCCGGGCAGCACTAGCTTCATTAGCCCATACAGGCCAGAGTAGTGCTTGTTGGGGATCCAAGAGACCTGGGGCTGTTGGGAGAAGGGCAGGGCATGAGCTGGCAAAGACCTATGGGCCAGAACATAGAGGGGGACTCGGTGGGGAGAACAGATGAAGTCCAAAAGAACCAAGGCTTTGAACTTTAGTAGGTGTGATGGAACTGGGGATTCTCTTCCCCCACCCCCTAGGAGGAAGGGGATGGGCGGGCACGGCTGGCAGGGGTGCAAAGGGGCTGGGGCTCCTGCCTTGAGTTCATCAGCATCATAAAAGCTGACATGGACAGCGGGCACCAGCCATGTGTGGAAGAGTGTCTCCAGGATGTTTCTGGCCACTGCGTTAGTCACCAAGTGGAGGTGCAGCGGATTTTTCCTTTTGGGTGAACAGAGAGGAAGCCTGAGAGACCCCAGCAAGAATGACATGGGACAACCCCTAGAGGCTCAGAGGTGGATCATCTGCAAAGTCCTTTTCCATATCCAGCTTAGGATATTTTTACAACCACTCTACAAAGGAGCAAGGGGACACTGTCCTCATGTCACAGACACGGAAGACAGAGCTATGAGACCCAGTGACTTGCCAAGACTTTGTCCCTTCCCCACTTGTGACCCATCTCCACTGTACCTGTAGAAGAGTATGGACTTCACCAGAGTGATGAGATCTCGGCTGGAGTTATGCCCCGCGCACACAATGGCCACATGCAAGAGCTGGGAAAGGGACACTGAGTTTGGTAGCAGTCCCCCCACCCAGACGGTTGAGCGGGCCTGGCCTCCTGGGTCACGGAGGAGTGGGGCAGCAGGATCCAACCCCCCATCTCAGGCATGGGGAAACTGAGATTGGAAACGGAGGAGGGTCGCAACCGAGACACCCCCAGCTGGCTGGCCAGTGCTAGGGGAGGCACCAGGTGTTGTGGTTCCCACAGGTGTCCAGGTGGCCGGGCTGGGGGGAGGCGCGCCGGGGGCCGTGCGCACCTACCTCGCACCGGGGTGGCAGCTGCAGCTGCGGGGCACAGTCGGAGTGGTTGTGGCCGCCCTGGTCTCCCGGCGGGTCTCCGTCGAAGGCAGCTGCTCGCCGCAGCTGCCCGTCTGAGGGGACACGTGGCGTGAGCGGGCAGGCAAAGAATCCCAGGCCCCTAGCTCGTTCTCCTCGCTCGCGGCACTCACAGCCCGGGTCCCCACCGAACAGGAAGAATCCGAACAGCAGCAACAGCAGCAGCAGCAGCGCGGCGGCCCCCAGCGCTCGGGGGAGCCCTCGGGGCAGCATGGCCGCGGTCGGGGGCGCTCAGGGCGGTGTGCGACCCCAGGCTGCGGGCTCCATCACCCGCCCTGCGGGCCGAGGAGAGAGAGAGGAGAAGGCGCAGTCCTGGACGCCCGGGCCGACGGCCCCCGGCTAGTCCTGCAGTGCTGCTTCGCGGTCCTCACCTGCTCCCGCGGCTCCCAGGCCCCCGCCCTGCGCCTTCAGCCTTGAGCCGGGAGCCGGGCCCGCCCCCAACCTGGGCTCAGGTTTCACCTCCTCTCGGCTGAGCTCGAAGGGGCGGGGAGACCCCGGTGCGGGGCTGCTACCGCCCTCTTCCCCAGGCCTCCGACGGCCCTCTGCTTGCCAGGTGCCCCGAGGACCCCCTTTCTGGGCTGAGTTTCCCACCAACACACGGGGAAGGCTATGGAACGCGGAAGCAGCCATCCAGGGAGAGCGAGTCCCCAACATCTGGCCTGAACCCATTCTCCCGCTCGCGGCTTTGGGGCCCCGTCTCCGCCCCCAACTTCCCCGGGGGAGGGGCTAGTGACCCCAGGCCGGGAGCAAAGGGACTGCCAGGGCACAACCTGAGTGAGAGGAAGGGGACAGGAATGCTGGGCCTCGGGGGACAGGGACACCTGCTCTGAGGACGGAAGGCGGGGCCGGCAGAGACCTGCCCAGGAGCCAGCGAGCACCTGGAGCCCTCGCCTTCCCCTCCACCCGCAGTCCAGGTGGCCCGGCCCTGCCCGGCGGCGGCCTTAACTCGGCCGGGACAAAGCGCCCTTGTGAAGGCCGCCTCCAGCCCGGGAGCTGGCAAGGGGCCTCAGGCTGGCGGCCTGGGCTGCCTGGGCAGGGCCAGGATCCCCCACCCTGTCTAGACCGTCGTGATTGTGCCAGCGCCTCCTCCGCCTGAACCTCTTCCTCCTTCCTTCTAGGCGGAGAAGCCCATAGCAGGCCTCAGCCTGGCCTCTGGCCCTGGAGCGGGTGGTGGGCCCTCTGGACTGCGCACAAGATGAGTGTGCCAGTCCCTGTGCTAACCCTCTCTCATCCTCACGTCAATCCTATGATGAGGGCTTTATTCTCCGGCAGAGAGCTGAAGTGACCAGGTTGTCAGACAGGAATGCCCTCTGCCATGCCCTCCCCCCACACCCCACCGGTCTCACACCCCTTCCCCAGGCTCTGGGCAGCAGAAGAAACTTTTCTGCTCTTCCTCTCAAACGGTCTCCTGTCCCCGGACTTACCCGTGGTGTTCCTTCTGCAGGAACGCAGTTTCCCGTGGGACTGGCTGGCAGTCATGGAAAGTTGGAGGCCTCTGCTTGTTTACTGCCTTTCTCCCTCCTAGCACTAAGCTGCTCACCGGACAGGGACCTTGTCTCTCTTGTCCTGGGCTGGGCACAGCCTTGCACATACCAAGCGCTCAGTACATGTTGGAAGTGGGTGAAAAGGGGTTCAGGCTGTTTTCCTTTAGCCAAACTTCCAGCTACAAAAAGTGAAGTGAACCTAGAAGACTTGTGGAAAGTCTCTGAGACCTCTATGTCTCCACTCCTATGAGGCCAGGAGAGTCTTTGTTTGGGACATGGGGAAGGTCAGCTTTGGAGGCTTTGGAGGCCAGGGGTAATGGTTGCTATGGAGACTGATGGTGGCTCCTTGCACATCTGGAGGAGAGGAGATGGGCAATGCCAGGCCATCCAGGCATCTTGAGCTTTGTGCCTCCAGCTTCCCTGATCCCCAGCTCTAGCCTATAGCTGGGGTGGGGATGGATAATTCCCACCCCCAGTGCTTCAATAGAAACTAACTGTGGGGGAGCAGATAGGGTACACAGTCAATGGCCTGGCCCAGGGAGGTGGTGCCTGTGGCTCAGTGGGTAGGGCGCCGGCCCCATATACCAAGGGTGGAGGGTTCAAACCCGGCCTGGGACAAACCGCAACAAAAAAATAGCTGGCTGTTGTGGTGGGCGCCTGTAGTCCCAGCTACTCTGGAGGATGAGGCAAGAGAATTGCCTAAGCCCTGGAGTTGGAGGTTGCTGTGATCTGAGACACCACAGCACTCTACGGAGGGCGATAAACTGAAACTCTGTCTCTACCAAAAAAAGGGGGGGGGGCAGGAAGCTAGCAGGGAAGCTGGGTCAGCAGATCTCACTGTGGTCACTCATTCCACCGGCTTCTCTCCAACCTCACCACTCAGGCCTGCCTGGCCCCCAGGGGGTTGCTGTGGGGTATTGAGGGGAGATGGGTATGGGCATGTAACGGGTGCTGTTCCTCTAGGCCTGAGACCCAGTTTAAACCTACTTTGCCTTGGACTATGCTGTGTGACCTTGGACCAGTCAGGCTCCTCTATGGGCCTCTGGTGTCCTCATTCATATCTATTGGGCTGGTCTGTCTTCCCCTGTGCTGTGGGGCAGACTGAAGGAAGGAGGATCCAGCCCAACCTGCTCAGAGGCCCTTCTAGACCAGCCAGGTGGCCAGATACAGGCAGGGGCCCAGGGAGCAGGGTGCGCCCCCTCAGAGCCTCCTGCACACGCTGCTACTCTTTGTCTCTGGGCCCTAATCAGGCCCAAGATCTAGAGAAGAAATTCAGGCAGCCCTGTTGCTGCTAACCTGGCTGAGCCCATGCTCCCCCCATCCCAGTCCTAGAGGGAGAGAGGAAAAAGTGGCTCCAGCCCAGCCTCCTCATAATCTGTTCTGAGGAGGCTGCCCTTCTGTCCTCCAAGCCGCTCTGTCTCCCCAGAATGATAGGACCACCAGCCCTGGGAGTGCTGAAGAAGCCTCACATTCTCCCTCCTCACTCTCTCCACTGCAGCAGAGGGTGGACTGGGAGGAGTGGCCACCTATGTGATTTGGGGAATGAGCTCATTAAAATGGTGGGGTAAAAGTCAGGTACAGCTCTGAAATCCTAGCACTTTGGTAGGTTGAATGGGAGGATTGTTTGAAGCTAGGAATTCAAGACCAGTCTTGGCAACATAGTGAAACACTGTCTCTACAAAAAATTAGAAAAATAATGCCAAGTGTGATGGCTCATACCTGTTATCCTAGCACTCTGGGAGGCTGAGGCAGGTGGGTTGCTTGAACTCAGGATTTGGAGACCAGCCTGAACAAGAGTGAGACCCCATCTCTAAAAATAGCCAGGCATGTGGCAGGAACTTATAGTCCCACCTACTACAGAGGCTGAGGCAAGAGGATCACTTGAGCCCAAGAGTTTGAGCTCGCTGTGAGCTATGACAGCACAGTACTCTACTGAGGGCAACAAAGTGAGACTCCATCTCAAAAGAAAAAAAAACATAAAAATAAGCTGAGCATAGTAGTGTGGCGTCTGTAGTCCCAGCTACTTAGCAGGCTGAGGCAGGAGGAGCACTTGAGTCCAGGAGTTTTAAGTTGCAGTGTGCTGTGATGACATGATGCCACTGTGCTCTAGCCTGGGCAATAGAGCAAGACCCTGTCTCAAAACAAATAGACAAACAAAAAAAACAAAACAACAACAAAAACCACCTGTAATCCCAGCACTCTGGCAGACGCATTGCCTGAGCTCACAAGTTCAAGACTAGTCTGAGTTAGAGTGAGACCCCCACCTCTAAAAATAGCCAGCATTGTTGTAGGCGCCTGTAGTTGCAAGACCCTGTTTCTAAAAATAGCCAGGTGTTGTGGCAGGAACCTGTAGTTCCACCTACTCCAGAAATAGAGGCCAAAGGATCACTTGAGCCCAGGAGTCTGAGGTTGCTGTGAGCTGTGACTGCCACATCACTCTACCAGGGGCGACGAAGTAAGACTGTTTCAAAAAAAATAAGAAGAAGAAAGAAAAGAACGGGGAAGATCCTTTTGTAGTTCATAAGCTTAATCGCTGCATTTCCACTCTTGTATAAGATGCGCCTCCCTCTAAACTTATTACTACTGATGGTAGGAAGGAGGGAGTGAGGAAGAAAGAACCCTGCCTTGGATGCCCAGGTCCTAATCTCAGTTGCTAACTTGTCTCATGACCAAAGAGCCTCAACATGTCAGTGCCTTTGCTCGGCTATGGGTAACAGGAAAAAGGAATCTGCCACGGAAGACCCGCACTGTGGCTTGCTGTGCTACCTGGGACAAGTCCTTTCCTGTCCTAGGGCTTCTAATTTCCCATCTGTGAACAGGAGTTCATGGCCGGGAAGCGGGTCAGTGAGCCTGGCACCCAGAGGTGGCAAGAAATGATGTTGCCCATGCCCATGGTCATTTGCTGTTCTCCAAGCCCTCTGCCCTTCTTGAGGCTCCTGAACACCTCTTCATTCCTTGACGTGAGTAGGGAGTGCAGCTTTAACTTCTCACCTGACAAAGAAGAAAACTAAGCCCAGCCAGGGGTAGGGGGAGGCAGTGAATGGTGGTGGTGGTGGAGGAGGGGAGAGGGAATGGAAGGCAGGGTTTTGGCTTCCTGTTGAGGTGGGATACTTAAAAAACGCCTAAGCTGAGGTCAGACTAGAATAGGCTTCGCATTTTGACTGGGAGTTCTTAAGTAGATCCTTTCCCCATCTGGAGGTAATACGTTGTGACACGGATTAGATAAAATAACCTATTACTGTTCTCAGGGTCCTCAAAGACACAGCCCCGCGGCCCCACCCACGCCACTCCCCCTTTCCTACAGCCAATCCACGGCTGTCTCCCCGCAGTGCCCCTTTCCCTTCATCTCTGGGCGCTGCTTTCCGCCTGCCACCCCTGCCAATCAGGCTGCTCCTTTTTTTTTTTTTGTAGAGACAGAGTCTCACTTTATCGCCCTCGGTAGAGTGCTGTGACGTCACAGCTCACAGCAACCTCCAACTCCTGGGCTTAGGCGATTCTCTTGCCTCAGACTCCCGAGTAGCTGGGACTACAGGCGCCCGCCATAAAGCCCGGCTATTTTTTGTTGTTGCAATTTGGCCGGGGCCGGGCTCAAACCCGCCACCCTCGACATATGGGGCCGGCGCCCCACCCACTGGGTCACAGGCGCCGCCCCAGGCTGCTTATTTTTATAAGAGATCCCCGGGAATCGCCCCATTCCTTGGGGAGCTGCTGAGAACCAGGAGGTGCTCCTGAGGGCTGGAAAGCGCTCTGAAATTAATCCGGAATTTAAGGATCAAATCTGCCCTCACCCCATTTTATCGGTGGGGAAATCTGAGGCCCAGAGAAGGGAGAGAAGCCTGGGCCAGGGCTTTCTCCTTGTAGGTGGGAGTGCAGGTGCGAGCTCTTGGGGGCACAGTCCTTGCGGGAGCTGGGGCCAAAGTCGGAGGATTAACTGCGCTGGCTAGGGGATCGACCCTGCGCTGGGAGGACTCTCACTGCCTCAGTTTCCCTAGCGCTAGCTCTGGTGGGGAATGGGGCACTGGGCAAACGCGCGCCTGCTTAGACGCAATTCGTCTGCCTTTTAGAAGCCCCGCGCCTCCCCAAGTCTGATGGACTCTCCTTTTCCTAAAGGATGTGCTACCTCCCAGCCTTCTAAAATCCTGTCCTCGCGTTCGAGCCTCTCGGTGTTCTACTGGGAAGACTCAGGGCTCTTACTCCAGTCTCCAGAATGAACTGTTCAGACTGCCTCCGAGCTTTCCCAGAGCATTAACTGCGCAGGCGCAAGGGCTGCCAACCCGGAAAACGGAAGAATTGGGCACAGACTCCGACGGCGTATGGGGGTCGGGGGCGGAGAGTGTGTTAGCCAATGACTTGAAGGAGTACGTGGGGCGGGTTTAGGCCCGCAGTTGCTAAGCGCTGCTGGAGTAGGAGGTGTTTAGAGATGGGGTGAAGGGTGATTCACAGGCTCTTCAAGTCACCATCCTTTCGGTCTGCGGAAATTAAGCAACCAAGAGGCGGGCCTAGGACCGGAAGCAGGAAGGAGGGCGCAGGAAGCAGGGCGCCGCAGCCACTCGTACTGTCGGTCCGTGGGTCTGTGGCTGCTGAGGGCAGGATGGACAAGCTGCGGCTCCTGTGCCTCCGCTACCAGGAGTACGTGACTCGTCACCCGGCTGCCACGGCCCAGCTGGAGACAGCAGTGCGGGGCCTCAGTTACCTGCTGGCAGGTGCTATCCTGACCTTTGATCCATCCCTTGGGGGCCCTGACCTATGACCCCAGTGGATCTCTTCCTTGCGGAGTCAGCGTAGTGATCCTGTGTTTGAGAAGTCCCGTCCAGGTTTCCGTAGGGAGCTGGGAGGAGACGTCGGGGACCCGAAGATGAAGGGTGAGGCAAACACTCACCGACGCTTCCTTCTGTACCTTCTTCCCAGGTCGATTCGCGGATTCACACGAGCTGTCAGAGCTGGGTGAGCCGTGCTCTGGGATGGTGGGATGGGTAGGGTGGTGGCTTTAGCCTGGGAAAGCTTCCCAGAGAGGGTGAGCAACACAGCTCGAGGTACTAGGCTGTTCGTTAGATTACCCTATGCTATGATTGAATCGGACAAAAGTCTGTTGTCCCCTGTCCTGGCCTCTTCATGCCCCCAAGTCAAGAGACATGTCTGGGGTTATTGACTGAGTGTTCATTACTGGTCAGGTGCTGGGCCAAGCGCCTTTCCTGCCTTTGCCAGTTAATCCTGCCTACACTCAAATGAGGTGGGTACTGTTATTGTCCTCCATGTCCAATTAAGGGAACTGTCGCTGATAATTCCAGAACTAAGATTCAAATTCAGATCTCCCAGATTCCAGGAATCCCAGACAGTAACTGTCTCAGGAGCATTGGGTACTGGAGGTAACAGGCCTGAAAGGATGAGCAAGGTTTTGAAAGGTAGAGATGAGGGAGGTGCCTGTGGCTCAAAGGAGTAGGGCACCGGCCCCATATGCCGGAGGTGCTGGGTTCAGATCCAGCCCCGGCCAAAAACTGCATGCAGAATCCCATTGCAAAGGGGATGGATATAGGGAAGAAAAAAAAAAAAAAAAGGTAGGGCGGCGCCTGTAGCTCAAGGAGTAGGGCGCCAGTCCCATATGCCGGAGGTGCCGGGTTCAAACCCAGCCCCGGCCAAAAACCACAAAAAAAAAAAAAAAAAAAGGTAGAGATGAATTAGATTTCCAGGAGCAGACTACAGAGAGAGCAAAGGCCAGGAGGTGGACCACACATCTGTGGCTGTTTGGAGTGCAGTGGGCAGTTACGGGCAACTGGATGGTCATGCTATCCAAAAGGGCAGTAGCTAGTTTGTCACTGAGCTTGAGACATCCTTTCTTGGTCCAACTGCTCATATAAGATCATACTGGGGAGTGTAGAGTGCTGAGTGGGTGGGGAGGCAGATTGATTTCCACATAGTCTGGGGGTATCTGAGCACAGCAGGTGACAGGTGATCCCTGCAGTTCTAGGGGTAAGGTGAGAGGGGTAGAGGCTGCAGAGCCAGCCCCTCAAGGCCACATTCTACCCTTCAGTGTACTCTGCCTCTAACCTGCTTGTGCTTCTCAATGACGGGATCCTACGAAAGGAGTTTCGGAAAAAGTTGCCTGTGGTAAGAATTCTGCCAGGAACTGAGGGTGGGAAACACACTCAGAAATGAAGTAGCAGCAACCAGCCCACATGTACAGGGCATGTTATGGGTCTCAGAGTATGCCTTTGCCCAGCTGAACCTCAAATCATCCATCTCATTATGTGAGGTGTAAAAATGTTAGTGTCCCCATCTTACTTGAAGAGACAGGGGTGGAGTGAACTGTCCCAGGTCACTCAGCCTGTTAGTGGTGGAGTCGGTATTTGAAATTTGAACTCAGGTCTATACACTTAGGCTTGGAAAGAGGAGAATCCACATCTCTTGTTAAAGGAGCCTCCCCCCCTCCCCATAAGGAGGTCCTGGGCCTATGGGGAGCCCCTTGATTTCTTGGCTTTGGGTTCTTGCAGTCGCTGTCCCAGCAGAAGCTGCTGACATGGCTGAGTGTGCTGGAGTGTGTGGAGGTGTTCATGGAGATGGGGGCCGCCAAAGTGTGGGGCGAGGTGGGCCGCTGGCTTGTCATCGCCCTCATCCAGCTGGCCAAGTAGGTTGGGACCATGGAGGGAAGGACCTGGGTGGAGGTGATATAGGCCAGCTGTACAGATGCTGCCCAGCATGGGTTCCCTAACTCTTGCTGGCTAGCCATCTTCCCCAGTCCAGACTTACTCCCTGATCTAGGGCTGTACTGCGGATGTTCCTGTTGATCTGGTTTAAGGCTGGCCTCCAGACCTCACCCCCCATCGTTCCACTGGACAGAGAGACCCAGACACAGCCCCCAGGTGAGCTGCTTCCCCACTTTGGAGTAGAACGGGGCATGGGACTAATTTGTGACTTTAGACTCTGCCAGTATAAACACAGTGTTGTCTGTTTATAGAGCACATCCAGCCCAGTCAACTGATTTTGTTCTCATCACCCTATATTCTGCAGAGAAGAAAAAAAGAGTTTGGGTTAAGGGATAAATTTGGAACTTGAACTCAGGACTTCTGATAGGAAAGTCCTCATTTTGGGGGTCTGCAGGGAGAGGGACAGAACAGCAGCAGGATGTAGGGTCTGCCAAACTAGTCTCTGAGCCTGCTTCTGCATCTAGAGCTGTAGCCTGAAGAGGCAGGGCATCTAGCACCTGTTAGCCTCTAAGCCTCATTTTCCTGACCTTGGTGGGAATGGTTCTCATCATGGTCATGTTGAAAGCAAAGAATTGAGGAGATGTGACCTTCCTGGTGCTCCAGTCCTGAGAAGCCTGGTGTTTTGGCTGGGTCTAGCCTCAGATGCTGCTGACCTTTCTCCAGGAAGTGAGGGCTGCAGAATGCTGAGGTCTTTCATAGAGCCACAGCCGCTGGCTACAGTTTCTTTGACTCAGCTGCAGACTTGGTACAGGCTCATCTGTTCTCCCCTTAGCCTTGAGCATCCACTGCATACATGTTCTTTTCAGGCTTTACTGGAAACATCTCCCTTTGACAGTAGGGCCTTTCTATCCCTGCTAGATGGTGACAACAGCCCTGGCAGCCAGGAACAGTCATATGTGGGGAAGCGGTCAAACCGAGTGGTGCGAACCCTCCAGAACAGTAAGTGGAGGACGTACCTGGACTGGGCACAAAGGTGCTGGGGTCTGCCTGGCCTGAGGGACTGGTTTCTACCAGGGCCCACCTTCCTTTTGCTCCAGCCTGGGCCTGGCTTGCTCATCAGCTGCCCTTTGTGTTCTAGCTCCATCCCTGCCCTCCAGGCACTGGGGAGCTCCCCAGCAGCGGGAGGGCCGGCCACAACTGCAGCAACGCCATGAGGAGATGAGCCTCACGCCCACCCCACTTGGGCTGCAGGAGACCATTGCAGAGTCCTTGTATATTGCACGGCCGCTGCTGCACTGTATCCTTAGCATGGGCTGGGACTGGCACCAGCACCTTGAGCTGGGGATCAATGGGGATGTGGGCCAGGTTTGGCCCCTATGCTAGAGACATCCTTGACGCCTTGGCCGTCAGTGCTCAGCCTGGGCCTGTGGGGTCAGCGGTCGTGGAAACCCTGGCTCCTGTCTGGTGTTGTGGACGTAACCAGGTGAGCCTGGGCCTGCCTGCGGGCTCCCCTCTGCCCTGGGCTTGCCATGACAGGCCTGGCCTTGCCTAAGTGGGGCAGGCAGTAGCATCTGCTTCTCCCAGTGCTGCCCCTACAGACACCCAGCCCAGATCACACCTCTGGCCCTGACCATGTCCCCTGCCCCCCAGCCTGAGCCTCCTGAGTGACAGGAAGGGCCTGACCCAGAGGGAGCGGCTGGAGCTCCGGCGCCGGACCATTCTGTTGCTCTACTATCTACTGCGCTCCCCATTCTACGACCGTTTCTCTGAGTAAGGACCCAGCCCCTACTTACAGCCACAGAGAGGGCCGAGAAGCAGGCCCTGGGGCTCCAACCACTGCTGGTGACTTCCTTTCTCCCCTGTCTGGGGTTCACTGAGCACCCACTGTGTCTGGATGGCAGTCACCAAATGCCAGCCCAGCCATGGCCATGAGTTTTGGGGACCATCAATCCATGTGCACTTGAGTGTCAACTCAGCAAGGGTAGGGCTGAGGACATTGCCAGGAGGCCCACAGGGATGGAGGCAGGTGTGGGCTATCCACAGCCTCTAGCTCATTCCCACACCTTCTTGCCAAATAGTTGGGATTATCCCCACTTCTCAAGAGGAGGCACTTGATATTCAAAGAGGTTGGGCAACTTAAACACCCAGCGAGCCAGTGGCAGAGCTAAATCCCAAATCCATGTTTTCTCCTGGTCTGTCTCCCTGCTTTGCCTAGGCTCCTCCTCCCCAAAGCTTGCTCAGGGCATGGACCCATGAGGGTCCACTTCTCCCAGTCTCAGCCACAGAAGGGCCTGCTGGGGATGGGTGGGGGTGGCCCAGGGCCAAATCCCCCAAGGCCTGCAAGGGTGATTGCATGAAGTCAGACAGTGATGTGAGCAGGGGGCCCATGCAGCAGCAAGGGCTGTGAGGCAGACAAGGCTCCTGGGGCCCCCCTCTGTCTGGGACCTAATGAATAGCTGCTTAAAAACTAGAATAGTAACTGGAATTTCATTTAACATCCAACCTTTGTTTCGTTTGAGAGAGTAGGAAGTGAGTTTATATCGTATTTAATGCTACCTCAGTGAAAGTGACTTAGTCTGGCAGTTCCTGCTGTTTTCAGACAAATTTGAAAGCTCGTTTCAGTCTAAAGCCAAATCCTATTTCACATGCAAGAGAAAACATTCCGAGACTTACACATATTGTGTGGACACCCCTGGTCTCCATTGCTTGCTGTAACAGAGGAGGCATTGCAGTCCTTGTACCCAGCTGACCTGAGGATTGTGAGGTGATGGGAATTGCAGAGGTTTTCCCAGGCTACACGTCCTCCAGCTTGGCTTACTCTCCTGTGGATTTAACCCACCTGGTGTCTCAGAGCAGTGGCCCAAACTGAGAAATCTACCAGGGAGATGCCTGTTGCCCAAAGCTAGGGAGCAGGTCTGCAGGGAATAGTGTTTTCTTGCTATCTCCCTCATTTCTCAACAGCACAGGTGGGTGCGTGGCCTCAGGAGCCAGGCTGCCTGCCACATGAGTGACCGTGGGCAGGGTATTTGACCTCTCTGTGCCTCTATCAAGTGGGAATGATCAGAGGACCCACCTCATAGGGTTGTTTAGAGGTTAAATGACTTAAACCTATGGCAGTGCCTGCGATGAGTAAGGACTTGGTGTTGTATCTTATTCCCTTAATCATCATCGTCATCATCTTACCCCAAGTGCCCTTGTGGGAAACCCTCATCTCTTAAAAAACTAGGCTCTACCCTGTCCCCTTCCTCTGAGTCAGTGTGCCCTCCTCAGCACTATGTCGCCTCCTGGGTCCTGACTCCTCTCTCTGTTGGCCTGTGACGTTTTCATGTGGCTCAGCTCTTCTGCTGGACTTGGGACTTCTTGAGGGCAGGGTAGGATTGTCTTCCTCCCTGAACCCGCCACCATGCCACCTGGAACTGCTCCAGGTGTGGCCCTCCAGGAGCATTTGTTGTTGGATGTCAGTGGAAGGGAATAAAGGGGAAGGAGAAGTAGAGGGAGGCTGGCTGTGAGGTGCTGGAGTAAGTGGTGCACCCAGAGCCAAGCTCAAGCTCCTAGGGCTGGCAGGGAGGGCAGAGACCGGAGCTGACCCCAAAGGTCTCACCCTTAGGACTGGGCTCTGTCTTAGCTCAGAAAGTTGCCATTTGTCTTCTGAGCTGCCCTGTGCTTAGTCGGGGGAGGGGGAGAGCGGAGAGGGCTCTCCAGGCTCCTCATTTGCAGGGACCCCCGCCCAGCTAGTTCCCTGTCTGTTGCCTCCCCCAGGGCCAGGATCCTCTTCCTGCTACAGCTGTTGGCTGACCATGTCCCTGGCATTGGCCTGGTGGCGAGTAAGCATGGGCGGGGTGTGATGGTTGTAGAGTGTGGTCACATGCATGGCCCATCTCCCTGTCCTGTGTCTCATTGTGACTTGATTCTTGGTGCAGTGGGGAAAGGAAGCCAGAAGTCAGCATTGGGTAGGCACAGCTCCAGGACATGGGCCAGGCTGGGGTGGCTTGAAGGAGGGTGTCCCATCGCAGGGCTATGGTTAGACCATTCTGGGCCATCAGCCTTCCTCCTGTCTCAGTATCCTGGAGTGACCTGGGACTGTCTTGTCTAGGGGAATTGCGTGGCAAGGAAGGAGCCCACCGGTCTGCTTTCAGACCCATCTCAGCAGAGCTGCTGGGTTTGGGGGGACAATGAGATCTGACTTGGCCCTATTGGTGCCTACACAAGACCAGCTGCTCTGAGCCTGAGGGTCCTCGTCAGTAATGGGGATGAGACCCCTACATGCTGCCTGCCTAGGGTGGGGTGGGAGAAGCAGTTGGCTCATAGCATGTAGGGGTAAGGCACTATACTGGAGCAGCAGGGCAGAGTGGAGTCCCGCCCATCCTGACTGTCCCCCTCTCTCATTGCAGGGCCGCTCATGGATTACTTGCCCACCTGGCAGAAAATTTATTTCTACAGTTGGGGCTGATAGACATGCCGGGAGTCGGGCATGGGGCAGGGCAGCATGCTGTGCTGTGCTGGGCAGTGGGTGCCTCAGCCTGTCAGTCCCCTGGGCCCCTCTTCCCTAATAAAACTGACTTTGGCAGTGTCCCAGCATATGGCCTCTTTGTGACCACTGTCCAGGATGCCTGCTAACTATCCCCCACCTCCACCACAGGCTCCTCACACAGCCTGGGAATGCACCGTGTTTAGTTGGTGGTCAGTGGTTTCTAGCTGCCTCATTTGCAGGGACCCCCAACTCATACCCTCTATTACCCTATTGACTGTGCACCCTCCTGTGGTGGAGCCATGGTAGCTCGAACCTTGTCACTGGACCCAGAGTGTCCACCTGGGATCCAGGCTCCTCTGGCCACAGGAAGCTGCAACTTAACTCTTGGAGCATGGGGTGCTGCTGGCAGCCACGGAGCAAACTTTCCTGCTTACTCACCAGCCCCAGCAAAGACAGCTCCCCTGCATGTTTTTTGTCCCTCCCTTGCAGGGCCCTATGGCTTCTGCAGCCCCAGACCATTGCTCTGCCTGCCTCTTGGTGATGGAGCCTGGTAAAGGGTGAGCCCAGCTCTGGCTCAGCCCTAAATCCTTGGTCGAGAGTAAAAGACTTTTCTCTAGGCGGTGCCTGTGGTTCAGTGGGTGGGGTGTCAGCCCCATATACTGAGGGTGGTGGGTTCGAACCCAGCCCCAGCCAAACTGCAAGAAAAAAATGGCCAGGCATCATGGCAGGCGCCGGTAATCCCAGCTACTCGGGAGTCTGAAGCAAGAGAATCACCTAAACCCAAGGATTTGGAGGTTGCTGTGAGCTGTGACACCATGGCACTCTACCAAGGGTTAATAAGTGAGACTCTGTCTCAAAAAAAAAAAACAAAAACTTTTCTCCCTCAGGAAAAGGGTGTCCGGCAGTAGCCAGCACTGGGGCCAGAGCTGGGGGAAAGAACAGGAGCCAGATGCAAGTTCAGGGGACAAAGGCTGCAGGAAGGCTTGGGCTGGAGTTCTGACCAGACAGGCAGCCCCGTGGGCTCCCACAGGTCTCTGTCTACACCTAGGTCCTTGCCATACCACCTCCCAGATACCCTGTGTGGAGCCACCTCACCGTGATGCTGCTTTCCCCGAGTGCCTCTGAGGAGTGCCACCCAAGTCCTGACCCATGGGGTAGGGGAAGGGGTTGGCATGTCCATCAGGGTCAGAGCTCTGGCTTCAGTGACCTTTGGCTTAATATGAAAAGCGTTTCCAGGCACTCACTCTGGAGTGGGCTCGGTGCCATATGCTGTGCGGTCAAAAAGGAGTGAGGCACTTCTGCATTGGGGGTGTGGCAAAGAGTGTGTACAGGATGTCTGGCTTGGGGGAGGCCCTGCCTGGTATGGAGAAAGGGGTGAGGAGAGTCACCGGGCTTCATCAGCACAGGCACCATTCACACAGGCTTTGAAGCAAACTGTTACAACATGTGTCGATGGTCGATGGGCAACCTGGGAGAGGAGCTGTGTATAGGAATGGCCTGTGCAGTGTCACAGCAGTGTCACGGTGGTGCAGAGATGGTGCAAGGGCAGAGTGAAACAGGCAGGAACAGATTTTGGGAGACTGGAAAGTAAGGTCAGGGCCCAAACAGGTGTCCCTAGCCAGGCAGGAAACTTCGGCCTGGTCTATGAAGGCAGGGAGGTGAAGGGCAGGGGCCTCTGTGGAATGGACTGGTGGGCAGAGAGTGGAAGATGGGGCCATGGACTGGTGGCAGAGACCTGCCACAGGGCCAGGGCAGATGGATAAGGAGTAACCCAGGTGCGCCTTTGGGACTGTTGAAGATAGGAAGAGGGTGGCACCCAAGGGACAAGGAGCAACAAGAATGCAAAAGGCTTATGGAGTTAGGCAGAGGTGACAGAATTCCTAGGACCCAGCATGCTGAGGCAAGTTTGTGGGAGACAAGTTGTCCCCAAGACATATGAAGGGAGGTGATCAAGTTAGTGAGTTGACAGAGGGCAGGGGAGTGGACCTGGCTGAAGGGACCATTAGAACTTGTTAGCCTTGGGGATACAGGAAGTTCTGAGTTACAAACATCCGATTTACATACAATGCACACTTAGAAATAGAGACTTACAGATAATAGGTAAATGTACCTGTTCCAACTTACATACAAATTAAACTTAAGAACAAACCTAATGAACCTCTCTCATTTGGTAACCTAGAGAATGGCTATACTGTGGACCAGGAGTATGAATGAGGCCACTTGAGGACCCAGGGTTGTTAACAGCATTTAAGAGGAGAATGGCTGGATCAACCAGCTGTCTCTGAATCAACTGGATTACCAGAGCCACAGACCTCTGGGCTTGGCCTCAGATTCTGACTCCATAGATCTGGAGTGGGGCCAAGGATTTTGTTTTCACAGCTTGTCATGAACACACCACACTGTGTTCATAAGAGGGCTGGGCCTGGCTGCCTAGTCAGAACCAGGAACCAGAGGGCCTGCCAGTGGTGGCCAAGCTTTGCCTCCAAGGGACAGTCTTCAGTGTACCATCCTGTGGTATCTGCTCAGTGAGCAGCACCCAGCGCTGGGGACCACACAGTGAACAAAACCATCCTTGCTCTCCTGAAGCTCATCCTGTAGGGACAGGTCCAGAGCTCTGCCACCTCATGTGGAAACCCTCTGCCAGCCTCAGTGCTGGCAGGCAGCAGGGCACATGCAGCCCCTGGGTCAGGCTGTTCTAGGCTGTGGGGAGCACAGGTGGGAAAGGCTCTCGGAGCGGTATGCAAGGAGTCATGAAGCTCCTTTCCCAGTGGACCCCGAGCCAGGCAGGCCTAAGTGGTTTTTCAACTGGCAGGACCTTCCTAGGACTGCTGAGAGGCCAGTAAAAGTGGCGGGAGGTGGGGGGACAGGAAGGCAGTGGGAGGCTGACTGGGAATGATGGGGCTCTGGGTGGTGAGGAGTCAGTGACCTCTGTGGGCCTGCTGTGTGCCAGGCCCACACGCCTTATGTGCATCACCTCACAGATGAGGAAACTGAGGCACACAGAGATAATGTGATTTGTCTAACTTGCAAAAGGCAAAGTTAGGACTTAAACTGAGATCTGACTCTCGAGGCTGCCCTTGACCCTTGGGCAGTGATAATAGAACAAGATCTGGTTTGGCACTTCTTGGCCTACAGCACCAGTTAAATAAACAAAAACTAGACCTCAGACCTCAGTGAAGGTTTCTGGCCTTGCCCTAGAGCAGATGCTGTCACTGAGCCTTAGAACTAATGCCCTTTGTGAGGTGGCCCTGGGAGCTGGCAGCAGGTTCCATCCTGCCAGGGGAGGGGTGGGCAGGAGTGGGGCCAGGACTGTGTAGGAGATGGTTCTTGCCATGTTGGGGGCTCTATACCCCAGGGCTGGGCTCAGCCTCTTCCTCCTCTACCTCATCCTGGCAGCTACACTCCTTCGCCCCCAGCCTCTGAGGTAATTCCCAGGGTGCAGAGAGGGCTCAGGGTGACTTGTTGAATCCCTCCACCCTGGGCTGTTGCTCATAAGGAGGTGGCAGTGGCCTTTGGGGGCAGTGCTGAGCACCTCCAATGTCTCCCACAGGTCTCAGCGATCTGTTCCTGAGGAATTCTCAGCCCCCCTGGAACTCTCACAGCCACATGCTGGACTGGTGGATGGTAGGACCTCACCCCTGCCCTCCCCTCACCCTCTCACCTAGGTCCATCCTCTTATCACCCCAAATAGCATCTGCCCCAGGGCAGCTTCAGTTCAAAACCAGCTTCTCTCACTCACAGCCTCTTTTCTCTCTTAGACTATGGGGTACGGCCCAAGCACCCGTGGCCACGAGGGCCTCAAGGGCCTCGGCTGCTCCTCTCCCAGGCCCAGCAGCGCAAGCGGGACGGGCCAGACATGGCTGAGTATTACTACGATGCACACCTGTGACAGCGACCCTTCATAAAGCTGTTCTGTGCAGCAAGGGCCTGGCTTTCCTGGGGCACAAGTGAGATGGGCATGGGAGGGGGTCCGTGCAGATACACCCACTGTGGTCCAGACAGGAAATGGCACTTTAATAGTTGGGGCCAGGGTGACAGGACCAAGATAGGGCTGGCTGGGCCAGTCAGGAAGCCACTTTTTCCTGCTGGGGTGGGCCCCTGCTTTGGCTCTTCTTCCCTGCTTAGGTTCTAAGCTTCCCATGGGCCAGCATGCCAGTGAGGTTGGTGGAAGCCACCCAGAGGCCCCACAAATGACAGAGCTGAGAACAGGGACGTCACCTCCAGCTGGTGCCATTTCCTTACTGGAAAGTCCTCAGGAGGCGGCTGGGCTCAGCCTGAGCTCAGGGCTCTTCAGTGAGGGTTGGGCTCAGGCCGGGGGAGGCTGGGCACTTGCAGGTGGTATGGGCCTTCTCATGGCAGGTGCCAAGAGCCAGACAGCCAGACCTCTGGCAGGGGACAGCTGGCCAGGGATAGGGCAGAGCCCTCTGCTCCCAGACAGACTTCTCAGCTGAGGCCTGACACCCGACCACCCTGCCCTTCCCAACCCCGGGGCAGCCTGCTCTGTCCTCCACAGATGAATCTAACCCATATATTACAATAAACCGCATCTGCCTCTCCCCATAACCCCACCCTCCCCCCAGGCCAACAGCCCCCACTTCCCCGTCCTCTGGTGGTGGTGGGTGCTGTGTCCCGTCAGCAGCCAGCTGTCCTGGTGCTGGCCTGAGGGCCTGGGGGATGCAGAGGCTGGCTGCGGCGCTACTCCAGGTAGATGTCCTCTGTGGGGCACGTGTATTCCACAAACTGCTTGTAGAACTGCTGAAACGCTCTCCTACAAGGCAGGGGACACACAGATGACCCAGGTAGCCACTGGCAAGGAAGACATGGGATTTCAACCAAGGGTTTTCAAATTGGAGCCTTAGGGGCCCTAGGTGGGGCTCCGGTCCCTACAGAAGGACATGTCAGTGGGAGAATGGGTCCAGCAGCTACCAAGCTCAGAAGCCACTCTGCAGGGCCAGCCCTCCCTCCAGACCTATGCATTAGTGGTTTGTGGACAGGTTTCCAGAGGTGTGGGGAGGAATGAGGGATGCCACTGAGCGTGAGGAAGAAGCTCCAGGCCCTAGGGTGGGCCCGATCCTTGGGCTGGGTGATTGGCAGGATACATACCCCACGGATTCTGCCAGGGCTTTGGTGGAGTCTTCAGACACAAAGACGTGGCAGGCAAACCGGTGGTCAGCGGGGTGCTTGGTGATAAACCCAAAGTACCTGTGGGAGGACGGGCCTGTGGTAGGATGAGGTCTCGGACCCACCCCATTCAAGCAGCTCTAGACCACCCCCTTCCTCCATCACCAGTCCCAGTCCACTCACTTGTTGTTCTTTGGATGGTATCCACAGAAAGAGATGTTTTTTAACTGGAAAAAGTGACTACACTTATTCCCCTATAGGAGGGAGAAAAAAAGAGGGTGGTAACCCAGCCCAGAGGGGAAGGGAGGACAAACACTAAACACCTCTTTTTGTTGTTGTTGTTGAGACTGAGTCTCACATGGCATCGTCGTAGCTCATAGCAACCTTGTATTCCTGGGTTCAAGTGATCTCAGCCTCTGGAATAGTTGGGACTACAGGCATGGGACACCATGCCCAACTAGTTTTTTCTATTTTTAGTAGGGATGGGATCTCACTCTTGCTCAGACTTGTCTCAAACTCTTGAGCTCAAACAATTCACCCTCCTTGGTCTCCCAGAGTGCTAGGATTAGGGGTGTGACCCATCTCCCACAGCTGAACACATCTTCTTGGCACGTTAGGGAAGCACTGGGGAATGGGGGAAGTCACCTTGGCCTCCTGGGAGTCATCAGCCTTGACACCTATCTTCACACCCCGCACACTGATCTCCAGGACGCAGCTGGAGGGCGGGTTAAAGTGCACGGTGAGCCGGCGGGTGGTGGCGATCTATGGGTGAGGGATGGGGACATGTCAGGGGCTGCCTGATCATTCCTCTGCCAGCAGCTCCTGTCCCAGGGCCTGGACCCTCCCTGAGGCCTCTGCTGCCTCAAAACACGTGTGTCCTTCTCCTGGACTGGGTTGGGGGCCAGTACCCATCTAGGAGGCTCAGGGAGCAAGATCTCAGTACCTTTTGCATAGCGGCACAGAGGACGTCATTGCCCTTGTGATAGGGAACCTGGACTGAGCCCAGGAACTTCACCCGGAACTGGTCCACCCAGTCGCTGTTTTTGGCCAGGGCTGGAAAGCAAATGTGACATGAGGAGGGGCAAAGCCCGCAGGAGTGGGCTGGGCAACCAAGGGAAGGTGGGTGGTGAGGAACCTGGGATGACTGAGCCAGCAGAGGATGCCATAGTCCCCAGACATCCCAACTTGGCTAGGGCTCACTTTAATGAATTGTGAAAATCTGAAATCACCTCTGCCCAGCCGCCCCCCGCCCCCACCCCGGCTGGCTGAGATGTGGAGCAAGGGTTCACTTGGCAGCAAGTTGGGGCAGGCAGATGTGGGGCTGATAACAGCAGGAGTGAGAAGGAATGTTACCTGCCATGTGCTCAGGCTCCTTGGTGACCTCGATGGCATAGTAGGCAGGAAAGACGCCCCGGGCACCGGTGCGCATGTTGTAGGCCTCGTACCAGTAGTCTTCAGCCTGTAGCTCCACCAGCAGAGGATCATCCACTTCCAGCTCAAGTTCATCTTCATGTCGAGGCACAAACCTGTCACCGAGAGCATGTGAGAAATTCTCCCCAGGGCCTCTCCAGCCAGGCCAGCTCTAGGTTCCGACAGAAGCATCTTTTTTTTTTTTTTTTTGGGAGACAGATTGTAACTTTGTCATCCATGGTAGAGTGCTGTGGCGTCATAGCTCACAGCAACCTCAAACTCTTGGGCTCAGACAATTCTCTTGTCTCAGCCTCTCTTAGTAGCTGGGACTATAGGTGCCCACCACAATGCCCAGCTGTTTTTAGAGATGAGGACTCGCTCTGGCTCAGGGTGGGCTCGAACCTGTGAGCTCAGACAATCCACTGGCTTTGGCCTCCCAAGTGCTAGGATTATAGGCGTGAGCCACCATGCCTGGCCTCACAGAAGCATCTTTAGCTTAATAAACATTTGAAAAGCATCCAGTGTATCTGTCACAACACTAACTCCCAGGGAGACCAAGGTCAATCAGATATGCATTTCCCATAGGTTGAGGAAAGGAGAAGGAGGAAGTGAGCAGAGTCCTTGATAAAATTGAGAGGTCACAAGTAGTGGGCACTTCTGTCCAGAGGGGTGTGGGCAGGCATTCTGGTCATCCTTCCCTGGGCACCCTGCCTTCGGCCAGACTAGGTGCAGACTGGGCTCCCTCACCACACCACAACACTGTAACCATTTTGTCACCACACTCTGAGTCCTTAGAGGGTGGACAGTCCCTCTGGGGCTGACTGACCAATGCTGTTGATGCCAGTGGTTAGGTGTGGACCACGTGGTGGTGGCAGAGGCCGGGAGAGGTGTGGCCCAAAGTGCTGCCTGGCCAGGCCCAGCCATCCCAGGGCTCTCACCTGAATATGGCCCGGTGAGTCTGCTCCTGCTCTTCCCCATTGATGACACAGGAGAACAGCCCAAAGGACTCTGCACCTGCAGTAAGGGGACGGGGCTGGAGGAGAGTGGCCCCAGCTCCGGTCGAGCTGTAGGGGGCAGGGGGTGAATGCTCAGTAGTAACTCTGTTAGTCAGAGGGGGCCCAAGGCCACCTGCCAGGAACACCCCTCATTCTGGCTTTCCCCACATGGGAATCCCCCAGCCACTTCCCCTCAGCCAACTCACTGGAGGAGCGGGAGCGGCCACTCATGAAGACATTCAGGAACTTCTTGGAGAAGTGGACATCAGGCTCATCAGGTGTGGAGTCCTCAGAGAGGCAGGTGGGGGGCCGGGGCCGGGGGGCCTCCTCGTATTCCTCTCCAATGGCTGACTCGTAGGGTGAGGAGGCAGAGGCACAGTTGTCATAGACAGTGGCCGAGTCACTCTCATCACTGTAGTCTCCAAAGCATGGCCGCAGGCTCACTAGCTCTAGCTGAGCATGCTCATCCACCACTAGTGTGTACTTGACTGAGTCGTAGGACAGGGCGCTGGTGTCCGAGCTCAGCGAGGCCCGTGGAGGTGGCGGTGGCTCCCCTAGGCTCCCCTGCCAGGCACATCCCCCTTGTGCCTCAACCCGCTCTGGGGATGACAGGCAGTCGAAGCCCTCATCCTCTTCACTGATGGAGGGGTGTGGCCGCCCGGCAGTAGCAGGGTAGGCCGCAGGATCTGGATCGGAGCTGACAGACATCCGGCTCTCAGTGGGTGGCAAGAAGGCAGAGGTGGGCTCTGCAGGGTCTGGAGGCCTCTGAACAGGGGTCAGGTAGATTTCCTCTGTGGCCTCTAGCCGGACATCTGCCTGGTAGTGAATTCGGTCTCGATGTGAGTTGCCCCGGCCACTAGGCTGGGCAGCAGGGGGGCCACTCGGAGGTGCCATCTGGGTGGCCGTACTGCGGCGGCATGGGCTGTCGGTGGAAGTGCCTCTATCCTTGGTGGGGGCAGGACTGCTCTGGGGTGGCAGCTCATCGCTCAGGCAGATGTGTTCATGAGGTGGTGTCTGCTCCCCTAGAGAGCAGGCAGGTCAGTGCTAAGGGCAGGTGCCCTCACCCTAGACTCCCAGGCTACCTGCCCCCTCAACTCTGAGCTTGTTGACACAGAAGCCAAGACAAAACCTTACTGGGCAAGAGGCCCTTGGCAGGCTCTGGGGCCCATCAACTTGCTCATGCCACAGCTGACCTCAGCTCCAGATGTGCTTGCACAGGGATGCAGGTTTATCCCTCTCTTTGGCAAGCTGGAGATGGTTGGGTTTGCTCTCTGCAAGTGGACTGGGTCAGGGCAGGCTGAGGTCCAGGTGAGGGAGGGGGTCCTGACTTACCTGTCTTCAGAGGTGAGGATGATCGAGACACCCGATCCTGCCAACTGTGCTTCTTGCCCAGAGAATTATTATTCAGCGTGTCCTGTGCAGGGAACAAAGGGCTCTTGTAACAGGAGCAATCAACAGTGCCCGGCACAGGGAGGCCCTGGCCCTGCCCCCACCAAGCCATTCCTAAGGCTGTATGCTCTGCCCACTCTGCTTCCCCCATCAAGGGCCTCACTCCCAATCTTCCTCTGGAGCAGACAAGTCACAGCCCTCCCAGCAGGCCTGCTGGCTCTTGGTGGCTCTCTATCCTGCTCAGGGAAGTTGTCCAACCCTCAGGGAGATGCTCACATGAGCTTCAAGGAAGTGGTGATGGCAGGGAGAGAAGGAGGGGGGAGATGCAGGAGCTCTCTGGAGATAATTAGACCCTCAGTCCCAGACATTGAGTGTTTGCACATAGGAGGCTCCAATCCAGCCCAGTCAGAGACAGGGTGACTCCTTGCCCTAGAGCTTAGGAAGCTATAGCCTAGGAAGGGATGGGACATTCTGGTAGAGCCTGGAAAAAGCACAAGCTCCCCAGTAGCTGGCCTGGGGGACTGGGATAAATCATCCAATGATGAGTCCATAACATGTTACTCCCTGTCCTGGACTATGGCAGCACATGACTGAGGAGTGACAGATGTAGCTGTCAGCAGCTCTCCTTCCTAGATCTCCTGGGCTGCCCATCTCCCATCCTCAGTCACCAGGGCCCCCTATCCACGATGCCTGCACACAAGTTTCCCTCCACACAACTGAGTCTCCCTCCCCTGGAACTCTTGTAAGCCCTCACATTCATGAGCTGGGCTGCCAAAGCCATTCAGAGGATCCTGGGAAAGGGACCAACCCTTTCTCCACAGCCCCTGCACCATCCACCAGCAGCCCCACCTCCCTGGAGTCTTTCCCTGCACCTCTCCTTACAGGCCTGGAAGACAAAAGGCCACAGCTAGCTCTCCCCACCCTATTCAACTCTTCTTGGCACCCAGCCACCTGCCCAGGGGCCTGAGGCCCCCCAATTCAGCTACGTAGCTCCATCCCCCATCTCTCTCCCCTTACTTCTGGGAATTCCCAGCTTCCCAGATCTCAAACTGGCTGCTGCTCACCTTGCTACTTTTCTCCAGGCCCTGCTTCTACCCCACCTTCACCAGGATCTGGGTATCCCAAAGGGGAAACCCTGCCATAGCCCTAGGTTCCAAGCTCTAAACCCTTCCAACCCTTCAGAGCCCAGTTCTCTTAAGTCTCCTACTTCTCTACTTACCCCAGTTCCTCCATTGTCCTTGTCAACTCTTTACTCTCTCATCCCCTCCTCAAGATTCCAAACCCGGCCAACAGGACCTCAGCCTTCTTCTTTAGGACAGATCTACCTGCTCCTTGGAGCCCACCTCCCCGGGAGTGAGTCAAGGAAGCCTCTCCCCAGGATCTCCGCAGCCCAGAGCCCAGGTCTGCTGACTGCAAGGCCCTCCTCCGGCTGGAGTCCCTCCTGGTTCCCCAACCCTGTGGGCCGGGCCTGGGCCCCGAGGCGCTCAGCCCCCACTCCCCCGCCAACCCCCCACATCTTAGCTGCCGACCCCAGGGCACCGCCCCCTCAGCTCCGCCCCCCGCCGCTCGCGCCTCACCTGAGACCGCGGCACCTGTGGGAAGAGGTTGAGCGTAGTGGGCCTCTTGGGCCGGTACGTGTCCCCACTGCCCAGGCCCTGGCCCTGGCCGCGGGGCGCCAGATCCTGGCCGGACTCGGCCTCAGGCGGCCCTGCTCCTGGCCGCCGCGCCGCGCGCTCCTCCTCCTCCTCCTCCTCCTCATCGTCCTCAGCACCGGGAGTGTCCCCCGCCGCATCGATCAGGTCCATCTGCAGCATCTCGGCCTGCAGCCTGCTCCCCGCGCAGCCACCGCCGCCGCCCGCAGACAGCAGCCCAGAGCGCGGGGGCTGCGAGGCGCGGACGGAGGGGCGTCAGCAGGCGGGGCCGGGGCGGCAGGGGCGGGGCCGAAGCCACAAGTCCCGCCTCCCGTCCGGGCGAGTCCATCCCGCGCCGTGCAAAGGGGAGATAGTGGGGAGCCGGCCAGGGCGGTGGGAGAGGGGTCCGCTTCCACCCTCCGCCCGCGAAGAGACGCGAGGCCACCCCCTTTCCACTCCAGTCAGCGCCGGTGATGGTCCACACCTCTCCCCTCCCCACAGTCTCCCTCTCCCGAGTCCTTGCACCCTCCCGTTCCCTTGGCAACGGCCAGTGACCTCACCAGGGTTGTAAACCGAGCCCAGAATGAAGTCACCGCTGTTGCCATGGGGACGCAGGGGTCGCCAAGGAGTTGGGGGAGGGCACCCCAAGAGATGGAGGGGAATGGATTAGTATTTGAAGAGACAGCGAGGAAAACTGGAAAAACTGAGGCTCAGCAAGGCGAAGGGATTGCGGAGGGCAGGGCCGCAGTACACGCCGGAGGCCTTAAGAGTCGCCAGAATAGGGGCGTGGAGGGGCAGGGGGCACACGAGGCCACCAGGAGCCCAGACAGTGACATCCCTGCCCCTCTGGTCTCCTCTCCTCAGTCCACGAGCCCTGCTCCCCCTCCACGGCCCCAGCCCGAGACTCTCTGGCAAGCCTGCTAGTGCTGAGCCCCCTTCTACCTCCAGCTTCACCATGAGCTCCTCGGCACCTTGGACAGATCCCCTGACCCTCAGGTCCTCTCTCACCAGCTACCTGGGTACAATACTACTACCCAGCTTCTCAGAGAGGTGAGGACTCTCTGGCAAGGGTGTGGGGAAGCTCCCTGGAGCTTGTCTAAGGCCCCACCGCTGGCCAATTGCAGAGGCCACCCTCTCCAAGCCTCTACTTGTGCACACCAGGGGAGAGGGCAGTGTGAGGGTCCAGAACAGGCATGGCCTCAGAGAAACTATGCCAGGGCCCTGGGACCATTCCCAGATCCAGGATAGAAGGCCTCTGCCTCCATCCCTTTCTGACATGGGTAAAATGTGGAGATTTGGGGTACGAGGAACTGGATGGCTATCCTTACCCCTTAGTTTCCTCTCACCTGGCAGAGCTTCCAGAATCTCTGGGGATAGCAGGAGGTCAACAGAGGGACAGGCAGCCCCTCCCCAAGGCACAGGGCAGCTGTCCATTGATACTCATTCTCCTGACACCATATCTAGCTGCTGCCCACCCTCCTGGGGCTGAGAGAAGCCCTGGCCCTAAAACCTGGCCCTATGCTTTGCCTTGCACTTCCTGACTAGCCACCCTTCTTCTGAAAAGATGTAGCAAGAATCCCCACAGGACCCAGGCTCCCCAGCTACTGAGGACCTCCTGGCAGCATGCAGATCTTCAGAGACAAGAGACAGCCATCTTCCCCATGACAAAGCCCAGGGGCCAAAAGCAATGCTGGGCGAACCCCTCAGGGGTGCTCTTTAGGACTGAAGGGCAGGGCAGGTCTGGTCTGCTGCAATGGCAGCCAGTAGCCATGGGAGTCAGTCCAGGAATGCTTTGGTTTCTTTCTCCTGCCCCAAAGCACTGCAGATGCCAGCAGACTCCACCCTGCTCTGCCTCAGGCCCTCTGCCAGGGCTGCTCCCTGAGCCTGCCCCTCAGCTCTGGCCCTAGTTGCTACTGTTGGAGACCTCAAGACCTCCTGCCCTTTCTCTTCTTGTGGGCAGTGGAAGGAGGAAGGCTTCCATCCTTTGTCCCTAGCTAAAAAATAAAAAAAAATTCTGAGTGTACGCCCAAGACGTGCCAAGCATGTTAGTGGGTGTTTCCTGCACATGCATATTACTTTACTTCATGGGTGCCAAACAGACCTGAAACTTCCTTTGTAGATCTGAGGGTGCCCTCACTTCTGTCCCTAAACATCCTGCCACCCCACTCGGGGGCTCGTGGGAGCCCACTCTTACCCGTAAGGACAAGGTGTCTTTGCACTGCAAGCTAATGCCACATTCATCAGTGATCTCTGAGAGGTCTTCATCCTCAAACTCCTCCAGGCTGATGTCGTGGGTGAGCCTGGTGGGGACAAGAAACCAAAGTTATGACTGAGGGGGACTGGTAAGCTACTCACATCTCCCTATTACCTACTACAAGGGGCAGCTTCTCAAAGACAGAGCCCAGAGCCCAGAGAATAGGACTTGGGGTCTGTCTGCATCAATGCAGGGAGTATCCAATAGGCAGGGAAAGAGGTTGTGGCTTGTGCCAAAAGGCAGTTCTCTAGGGTGGCAGTGGAAGAGAAGGCTCCAGGTTACTCCAGCTCTTCCCAGCTGGGAGTTGTCATCCTGTTGCCAACCAGGAGGCAAGTGCCTAGAAGGCCCAACTGGTCAGAGCCTGAGCTCTGCCAGCAAAATGCCTCCAAGGGTCAAGGCAGGTGCAAGGGCATTTTCTCCATGGAGAATGCAGAGTTGAGAAGAGATTCCGAGAGATGCCCAGAGTGGGGGAGCTCCCTGTGTAATCCCTACAGTGACAAGACCCAAGGTGCTTGCAGACAGGTTGGGAGGGCCCAGAGGAGAGCTGTATGCTCCCTAGTCCAGGAAGACCTAGGCCTCTTGAGCCCTGGGAACAAGTCAAGGGAAATTTGGTGTCAAGGTAGGGGGGTTTCAGCCCATTTCAGGGAAGACTGTGCCCTCACACTGTGTTCTTGGTCTTATCACTTCAACCACAAAATTTCCTTGCCTGGCATAAGGACCCTGAAGAGGCAGCTGCACAGATGGGGTCAGGAAAAGTCCCAGGTAAGGCTAGAGTTGTTCCAACCTCCGAAGACAGCCCGGAACACTTAGCCACTGGAAACCCCTCTTCTGCACAAGCCAGCCCTGAGCCCCCATCTCTGCATGCAGGGCCAGGCCAACCATTATAATGCCTGTTTGCCCCTGGCATCTGCTCACCCCTAGCCCTGGATATTCTGCCTGGCTTGGCATGGGTGGGACATTTGGGAAGTTGGGGAGAATGTATGAATTTCTTCCCAAATAAGATTAAGAGATTGAGAGAAAGAGCAAGGGAAACCCACTAGTCCAAGGTCACCCAGGAGAAGTGGTGGCCCAGCTGCCAAGAGAATGTAGGAGACCCATACCCCTTTGCCTCTTATCTCAGTCAGACCAAACAGAGACCCTCAGCTCAATGGAGCTCTCCCCAGCTCCCTACCCACCCTCGCCAGCCCCCACATCCCCTACCAGCGCTCCCACTGATCCTCCAACCAGCTGTCATTGTCTGGGCTCGAATCCATCTTCAGCACCCGCTGCATGAAAAGCCCTGCCCTGCTGAGGGGCTTTAGGGCCCCAGGGCTGCCCTCTCATGCCCGGAAGGGTGTGGGGGCCAGGGCTCGAGGCAGGGCTATGGTCTCCGGCCTCCACTGCCTGGGCCTGCTTTTCTGAGTCTTGCCGGCTGCAGAAGCCTGGGGAGCTCATTAAAAATAGATGGGCAAGGAGAGGAGGCTGCAGCTGACCGGACCCAGCCCCAGCACTTCTCGGCCTAGCTCTCAGCTGCAGGCGGCTTCCTCCCGTCCCTGTGCTGCCACTGCTGTGGCCACCTCCCCCACGGGATCAGGTTACTGCAATCATTGTCAGAGCTCCACCTGCCCTTCCAATGCCCCTGTCGGGGGCTGGGGTCACCCCTCTCCCTGGCCCAGGCTTGTAAGCAGATGGCAGAAATCTGGGATATTTTCCCCCCAAAGCCAGCCCCTGATCTGTTTTAAAGGGCCAGCAACACAGTCTGGGTGCCAGGTGGGAGGCTGCAGGGGAGCTTCTGAAACACCCCCAAGAACGGATACCCCATCCACACTCCAAGTGCTCAGTCCCCACAACTCATCAAGGAGGCTTCTGTGGGCCCAGACCTAATGGTGCCAGCTGGGTTTGGTCTGAGCCGTCTCCTTCCTGGGCTCAGAGCTAAGGGCAGGGCAGCATTTGGACCTCATGGAGAGGGCTAAAGTGCTGCTGGGTGGTAGTGAGCTTCCTGTCCCTTTGGGGTGAAATAAAAAGAGCCTGGAGGCCCCATCACAGAAGGGTTTCGACTGAGGAATGGGGCCTGGGTGCTCCTTAGGGCCCCTGTGACCTGCAGTCTAAGAGGGGTAGGTTCTCAGGGCTGTGGGGAAGAGGGCCTGGCCAGAATCCAAAGCAGCCCTCCTCAGTCCAGCCAGAGCAGGGTGGCATCTCTGGCCCTGGGACAAGAACCCAGTGGCCAGCACTAAGTTCAATACACACCGGTTGCCTGGACAGTTACTGAGAAGGCCAGTGGCGCAAATAGGAGCCCCTGGGACTCAGCCAGGAGTTGGGAGCTGCAGGACTACTGGGCATCTGACCCAGAGGTGTCCCCAGATGCCCCCTGCTCAGCCAGTGCCCCCTGCCCACATCTGTGTCTCCTCATACCTGGCTCCTCTTCCTTAACACCCAGCCCTTGTCTAACTCCTGCCTCTCCTTTCCCAGACTTCCACATTGATATGACTGCCTCGGTCTCCCTAAGCCTGCACACCCCATGACCCACCTGCCACCATCAGGCAAAGCTGCCGCAAACTCCATGACCCCTTCTGCCCCACTTGAAGCCCCCCAAGGCTCTCCACTAGCAGCACTTTTGTGCCTGGCACCCAAGGCCTCCAGCTCCAAATGGAATCACCTGAACCCGTCTCAAGGGTGGGCACTATGCTTCTCCAGTGCCCAGCCCAGGGCCTGGATGGAGCATGTGGTAGGCTCTCAAACTGTGCTTGCTGGAAGAGTGCTCAGCTAGGCCCATTCCTCCGGGAAGCCCTCCCAGCTCTCTCATGTGGCTGATTCACCATCTGCCTAGATGTAAGGCAGTGTGGTGGGGGAGACAGAACCAGGCCTCTGTCAGAGACATTCACTAGTCCACCCCTGGATGCTCTGAGGTGGATGGAGTTCACATCCCCCACCTTGTACCCACTTGTCCTCTCCTTCCCAACTCCTGTCTGGACTGACGAGGACTTTGGGACATGCCTGCTAGATACTTGTCAAAGGACATCCTCAGTCTCCACCCACTGCTCTGGAGCTGAAGGGTCCAGAGTAGAACCTTTGGGGTCAGGATTGGGTTCTACACCCTCCACATTCCCTAAGAGTCCATCTTCCTTGGACTACAGGTCTGGGGTAGAGGGGCAGGGATGGCTGAATCATCCTCTACAGATGCGGGAACTGGGGTTAACGGACAATGACAGAAGGAGCCCTAGGCAGGGGTCAGACAGCCAATGCCTGATCCCTGGCTCTACTGGTACAAGTGAAGGCAGCCCCTCGTCTTACTCCTGGGTGTGTCTCATAAGGGAGGCAGGATGGTAGAATGGTCACCAGATCAGGCTTGGAAGCAGGAGGCCTGAGATCAAATCTTGACTCTTTCACTTTACAAGCAGCTGCCCTGGCGGTGCCTGTGGCTCAAAGGAGTAGGGCATTGGCCCCATATGCTGGAGGTGGTAGGTTCAAACCCAGCCCTGGCCAAAAAAAAAACAAAAAAAAAAAAAAAAAAAAAAACCAGCTACTCGGGAGGCTGAGGCAAGAGAATCACCTAAGCCCAAGAGCTGGAGGTTGCTGTGAGCTCTGAGGCCATGGCACTCTACTGAGGGTGACAAAATGAGACTCTGTCTCTAAAAAAAAAGCAGCTGCCCTGCGCTGGATGCTAACCTTCACGCCATACATATACCTCCCTTAATCCTCATCATGACCTTGGAGAGGGTTCAATTACACCCACTTCCACAGATGAGGAAGACTAAGGCTCAGATATAAGGATGCCTAAGACTGATGCCTAAGACGCATCAGTTTCCCACACACAAAGTGAGGCCACCGATCCCCTACCTGCCTCAGGGTGCTGGTGAGGGTTACCAGAACAGTGTTTGTGGACGACAGAGTGCTGTGAGGAGGTCACTACCAGGGATCAAGGGGGACTGACTGGTCCCCATCTGAGGACCCAGCCTCTTCCTCCTTCTTTTCCAGGCACAGATTTTCCAGGTCTCCCAGCTAAACCCTAGGAGATCCTTTTGGGCTCATGGAAGGCAAATATGGGGAAGGAAGGAAAGAAAGAGGCAGGAAAAGATGGAGGGGAGGAGGGATGGGGAGGAAGGTAGGAGAGAGAGAGAGGTTCCCTCCTGCTCTGCCCGCTTCACCTTCCTGATGGACTCCTGAGTCCTGAGCACCAGGAGGCCACCCCACTGAATCCCACAATCCTCTGCAGGTTGGCCCCCTCACCTCTGGGCCTGGAGAAATGACCTCATTTCTGTCAGTGCTGCCCTTTGGAGCAGCCACCACCTATCAGTCAGACCTGCTTGCCCATTCTGGATGAGGTGACCCCAAGGTCTCATCCTTGGCGTGTGAATAATTGTAACCTCCCTCGCCTTCCTATCCAAGGCCCCTGCTCCTGCATTAACCTGATCCCTCCCACCCGGGTGCCCCAGTCCTCTCCTCTGGCCCTGCTGGCTCCTCACTGTGTTGTAGACAGGCCACCTGCTCCCTACCCAATCCTGAGCTGGCCCTGAACAAATGTGCTTTTCGTGTTCTGATGTGGATGTCATGGGCCTTCCCCTTGCCTGAGCCACCACATCTCCCTATTGGCCTGTGCTGCTGACAGCGGTCCCAGCCCTAGTAGGCTGAGTCAGAAGTGCGTGCAAAGGAAGGGGGAAGTGGTACGTGCTGAGGCTTTAGCTGAGTGAGGCCTGATCTGATCCAGGCATTGGCTGTACAAAAGCCACTGTTGGGCCTTTGTGTTCCTGGCTGTGCTGTAGTGAGGTAAGGATGCCAGCTGAATGACCTCAGGTCCCTGCCATGGTGCCCCATGGGCGTCTCTCATGACAGAGAGACTTGTGTCCAGGGAGCCAGCATGTCTCTCCACAGCCTTCTAGGTGCTGAGCATGGGGCTGGTGGCTTCCAGTGGCTTCTCAGGACAGCTGTTGACTGGCTGCAGGTCATCTCCCTCTGCCTCCCTACAGGCCATGCTCCAGCAGGAAATAAAAGTAAAACCAACATCTGTGATGTAAATCTGCTCTGGTCACTTCTCTCCAGCTCAGAACCCTCCGATAGCTTCTGCTGGCCCTCAGGGAGAGGGGCCCAAGTTCTCAGATGGGGCCTGAGGGTTCTGTAGGGCTCCCTTCCCTATGGCTTCCCCTACTCACTCTCCCCTCCCCCAGCCTCCTGCCCTGTGGACGCCTCCCCCTCCCTCTCTCCCTTCCCAGAGCCTTCTCTGACCTCTGGGACCAGGCCAAACCACTGGCTCCCATAGTCCTCTGGGTGATAGCTCCTGTATCCCTATAATTTTACCTCTGGGTTACATGACCAGAGGTGGCTTCCCTTACAGTCAGCTAATCCATAAGGGCAGGGTTGTGTCTATATTGATCAACATGGTACTTAAATATTGAATAGGTATTAAATACTATTAAATACTGAATAGGTAATAAGTACTAAATAGGTACTTAAATACTGAATGAATGAATCACAGTGTCCTCGTCTCTTTAGATTTTCACCTTAGAAATCTGTAAGTCAGCGGCCCCCTTCAACTCAACTTCCTGTGTCCCCAGCTACACCTGGGGCTAGCATGTCTGGGACTCTAGGGAGATGGCACTGGCCAACCTGGGGAGATGGGGTCAGGCCAGGCACAGCCACATCCTTAGGAGCCTCTCTCCATCCCCACTCCCCAGCTCTGGGTAGACACAGGGGTCAGGCAGGGTTTGTCCTTTGGGTCTGGATTCCCTTCCCAGCCACAGCACAAGAATGAATCCAACACAAGAAATGAGTCCCAGGGAACCCCCTCACTGGGGTTCTAATGTGCTTGATCTGTTTAAACATCTTGGATAAATTTCTTTCTTTCTTTCTTTCTTCTTTCTTCTTCCTTCCTCCTTCCTTCCTTCCTTCCTTCCTTCCTTCCTTCCTTCCTTCCTTCCTTCCTTCCTTCCTTCCTTCCTTCCTTCCTCCCTCCCTCCCTCCCTCCCTCCCTCCCTCCCTCCCTCCCTCCCTCCCTCCCTCCCTCCCTCCTTCCTTCCTTCCTTCCTTCCTTCCTTCTTTCTTTTCTTTCTTTCTCTCTCTCTCTCTCTCTCTCTTTCTTTTTGAGAGAGAGTCTCACTACGTCACCCTTGGTAGAGTGCCATGGTGTCACAGCTCACAGCAACCTCAAACTCTTAGGCTTAAGCAATTCTCTTGCCTCAGACTCCCAAGTAGCTGGGACTGCAGGCACCCGCCACAACGCCTGGCTATTATTTTTGGTTGCAGTTGTCATTATTGCTTTAGCTGGCCTGGACCGGGTTTGAACCCACCAGCCTCAGTGTATGTGGCTGGTGCCCTACCCACTGAGCTACGGGCACCGCCATCACTGAATAAATTTCTAAATTTTCTTTTCTAGAGTTTTCTTTATAATGAACATATATCACTTTAATTTTAAATTTTACTTTATTATTTTGTAAGTTTTACAAGTAACCTGTTCTCACTGTAAAAATAAGTTGAGCATCCCTAATCTGAAAATCTGAAATCTGAAATGTCCCCACATTTGAAACATTTTGAGCACTAACATGATATCTTATTTATTTATTTATTTTTTGTAGAGACAGAGTCTCACTTTATTGCCCTTGGTAGAGTGCTATGGCATCACACAACTCACAGCAACCTCCAACTCCTGGGCTTAAGCGATTCTCTTGCCTCAGCCTCCTGAGTAGCTGGGACTACAGGTGCCCGCCACAAGGCCCAGCTATTTTTTTTTGTTGTTGTAGTTTAGCTGGGGCCAGGTTTGAACCCGCCACGCTCGGTATATGGGGCCGGCACCTCACTCACTGAGCCATAGGCACCGCCATGATATCTTATTAAACATATGCAAATATTCTCCCAAATCCCCAAAAACCAAAAATCCAAAACACTCCTGGTCCCAAGCACTTTGGATAAGAGCTGCTTAACCTGTAATACAGTAGTATGTAAAATTAGAAGTGAAACTCCCTCATCCCATACCATATCCTAAAGGCACTGTTTTTAATTTTTTTTTTTTTTTCCGGTTGGGGCTGGGTTTGAACCCACCATCTCTGGTATATGGGGCTGGTGCCCTACTCCTTGAGCCACAGGCACCGCCTTTGGCTTTCAACCTTTTTTATCCCATGGAACCTGTACTTAAATTTCAATGGCACACTTGAATTATGATGATTTAAAAAAAAGTAAAAAAGAAAAAAGAATATGCTTACTGTGCTTCAAACTTCTTTCAAAAATAATTTAATTAATGATCTTTAAAAATACTTACAGCACATCTAAGACCCTCTCAAGGCACTCCGGCACACCGGTTGAAGAGTATTGCCCTAAGGTAACCCACTAGTAATAGTCAGAACATTGCTATAACCAGAGAAAACAACGACAGATATTTATTTACACTAACTACCAACACAGTAATGTTCTCATCCTTCCAAGTCCATGTACCCCTCCACATTCTCTCTCCCCAGAATCTCTTCCAGGGCTCCAAGGCTCTCTTTTTGGGGGAGGTGGCTCTGAAATCAGACTGCCAGGGTTCGAATCCCATCTCTACAACTTACATAAATTCTATCTGCCTCAGTTTCTCCACCTGGAAAGTATGGACAATAACGACACTCTGCTTGTATGGTTCTTGTGAGGAGTAAGGCTCTCAGAACAGCGCTTGGGCACAGTGAGTGCCTTCCGAGCATCAGCACTTACCATTGTTATCCTCTGACATTGTGTGCTGTGAGTCTTTACACTCCCTAAAAGGACAGCATCCAACTTTGGCCTTAATTAAATAATAAACGAATAGGGCATTATTGAGAACCTACTCTGAGCAACGGGGATACCAAAGTTTAGGTGTGGACCCCCTATGTCTCCTGGGAGCTGACAGTGGTGCTGGGGGCCCAGGTGCGCGCGCGCGCGCGCACACACACACACACACAAAAGCACATTGCCCTGTGTACGTGCAGCTCTCCATAAATCTTGAAACACGCAACACCCATTATTTCATCTGAGTATTAGGGCCATCCTGAGCAGGGGTCAAAGCCGGCATCTTGGTGACTCAGAGGGGTCAAGGGCCCAGTCTCAGGGCACACAGCTAAAAAGGCCCAGCCTGGATTCAACCCCAGGCAGTTGAATCTATGACCCCACCAAAGAGCCACAAGAGAGCACTCAACACCCAGGGCTTAATGGAGCTTGGCCAAGGGCTGTGAGAGGTGGGCCAGGAGAAAGGGCAGCAGGCGCCACTGGGGCAGTGAGACAGGCCTTGTGGGCTTGAGACACTGGCCCTCATTATTCCCACCAGCTGGCCTGTGTCCACAGCTGGGCCATGGGGTCCTGGAGGGCTGGCCCACGCCTCAGCCTTTTGGCCCACTGCTGCCCTTGTCTCTCCTGGCTCAGAGTTGGCCACACTCACTGGCCGGTGTCTGCCTTTGTCAGCTCCTCTCTCTAAAGTGTCCATGATTACAGGGAAAGTGTGTGTTGGGGGCACACAAAACTGTCCTGTGGGCCAGAGGCAGGGCCTGAAGGTGGAGTGGGAAGACCTAGGTTCTAGCCCAGCCTCAACCTCTGACTGTCCCAGAGTCCCAAGGCAAGCTACCCTGCCTTCCTTAATGTCAGTGGACTCATCTGTAAAATGGGCAGACCATCATCCTCTCTCAGGGTAGTTATGAGGCTGAAGTGAGCTACCATTTGTACAGTAACCAGTGGTAAGATGTTTGCTAGTCTGGAGGGCTGACACTTGTTGAACACTGACTTAATATACGCTGTCTCCTTTCTGGGTGGGAATCTATATTAATTAGCCCACTTAACAGTTGGGACCCAGAGGGGACTCAAGCCACCTGGGTCATGCAGCTAGAAAGGAGCAGAGCTAGGATTTGAGCCCAGGTCTGTCTAACCCGTTGCTCTCTCACTGCAGAGTCGTGGAGGGAGGAAGCCAGTGTCTGTGGGGAGGCATCGTGCATCGTGCTGAGTGCAGTCTCAGCCCTCCCCTGGTGAGTCTGAGGCATCTCACAGAGCTGCAGCCTCAGGCCTCCAGGCGTGGACTCTTCCATCTGGCCCCCTCTGGGTCTTCCTGGCTCAGCTCAGGGCCTGGAGGTAGGGGGAAGGCTTCTGGGCTTGATGATGCCATTAGAGATCCCCAGGGACCCCTGCCCACCTGAGGGCCTGGGAGCCAGGGACCCTATACTCAAGGAGGGGCTGGCGTCAGAGTCCAGCTGGGGCCTGGCTGGGGTGGGGGCCCCAGGAGAAGGGAAGGCGCCAGCTCATGAGATGGGGAAACAATGAGGTATGTCTAAGCCTCCTCCTCTGGGCTCTGGAGGAGTTACACCCTCCTCTTCCTCACCACCTGGGGGCCAGAATTACGGAGGAGAAACATTCATCCCTTCCTTCTCCAACATCCATCCCTCGCTTTTCTGAATCCACCTGGCCTAATATCAGATTCGGGGGTGGTGGTGGAAGGGGGGCTGTGCTTACCCCAGCAGGGACCCTCCCCACACCCCCAATGTCCTTGGCTACTTCTGGGCAGATCCCCTCCCTCCTGTGGCAGGGCCTAGGATCCTCGGGTTGAGGTGGAGCCTTCTACACCTGCCCTGAGAGACACACCTGACCAGGTTGGGGCTGTCCAAATCCACAGAGGGTCCTGGCCAGGCCAAGCCTGGCAGTGAGGCCCATCTGGTCAGGCAGGGTTGGGGGAGGGGCCCAAGACTCCCTCCTTTGGGCACCAATGTTGTTGACTGCTCCCTGGAACTGGGACCCACAGGCCATCTAAGCCAGCTCCCGTTTCTATTCAGAAATCCTCGGTCTGGGCACAGGGAAAGCCACGAGCTGCCTGCCAGCTTTAGGATCTTCAGCCAGACCCTAGACCCCCAGACACTGCCGCAGCCCCGAAGGGGGGCAGCAGGAGGCCACCAAGCCCCCTCCTCCAATTCCAGCGCAGAAGCTCCCACCCTAGGGACGAAGAATGGCGGAGGGAGCTGCTCCATGAATACGCAGACACTATCAGTCTGAACTTGAGGCTGAGGGGACTTCTGGGGGAGACTATCCCGGTGGTGCCCATGCCGCCCTCTAGTTCTCCGGTTCCTGAGGTCCTGGGGGGCGGGGAGGGCAGATCAGCCCCGGCCGAAGGGCGGGATGCCGCGGACTCTTACCTGAAATTGGGAGGCGACGCGATGTGCAGCCCCAGGAACGGGGAGGCGGCAGGCGGGGACGCGGCCCCCCCGCCCAGGCCGCCGCTTTCTCGCTCCGCCATTCTCCGGCACAGCCCTGGCCATCCGGGCGGAGCGCGGCGCGGAGGAGGCGGCGGCGGCGGCGAAGGAGGCGGAGGCGCGCCGAGAAGGCCTCCGCGGGTTTCGGGCTCGGCTGGGCGCGGCGGGCGCACCTGTGCAGGGCAGGGCGCGGCTCCGAACCGCGCACGGCTCGCGGGACTGGTGAGAGCGTCCCGCGCGCGCCCCCGGCCCGGGTAGGTGACTCGCGCGCCCCGCCCCGCCCCGCTAGCCCCGCCCACCCTGCTAGCCCCGCCCCAGTGGCGCTCTCCAAGGTGCTGAAGCCACGGTCCCCGCGGTCCTGGGCTTGGCCCAGCCCTGCCCCATCCAACACTGACTCTCTCCCCACCCTGCAAAGCCGCTAGTTTTCAGTGCGTGCTTTGTCCGTGGGTGTGTCTAGTGCCTGAGTACCAGATAATGGCAGGACCCTGGATCCCCAGGCCCAGTTGGCCCCTCTCAGCAGAGATAGAGAAGGCGGGAAGGAAAGGGGGATAGTGGAGGAAGGCAGAGAAAGGAAGAGGATGTCAGAGTGGACTCCTAGGGAAGACAGATTTGCAGTCAGGTGGTGTATTCACAGCCTGGCTCCACAAGTGAATACGCAGTGGGGCCTTGCATTAGAAACTTTACAAACCTGAAGTTCAGTTTTCTCATCTGTGAAATGGAGACAGTAGCGGTCCCTTTCATGATCGTGAGGATAAAACATAATACAAAATGTGTTGTTGTCACTGGGAGATAGGAACACCCTACCTCTTGCACTGGGATGCAGGCTGCATCTCATTCCTGTCCCTTTACACACACCCCCACACCTCTAAGGATTCTCTTTAGAGGGCGTCTTCTCTAAAAACTGACCCAAGCCTCCTTTCAGCCACAGCCACTGGTTGTGAACTGAGCCCTCCTCTTGGCTTCTCAGTCTCAATGCCTCCTTGTTCACTTAGCATCTCAATTATGTTTCCTGTACAGCTAAGCACCTCTCTTTTGCACCCACAGACAAAGGACTTGGGACCTTTCCCCGGGGCCCACATTGTTGACTTCTTGGGATTGTTTCTGTTTCCTCTAGCAGCTCCATCCCTGCTAGGTTTGGCAGTGTCTTTTCTACCCTCAGAGGGGTAAGCCTGGATCTCCAGACCTTCAAGGCTCTGTGTTCCCTAATTGAGTTCTTTCACGCAGTGTGGTTGGCCAGGGCCCCAGCTTTGGTGGGTCAGAGACCCTGTCCTCCACAGACCAGGGCAGAAGGTGGCACATGGCTTATTTGTGAATCTGGACTGCTAGCTGATCATGCTAACCCCTTTTCCTCCAACGTGGCATCCAGCAAGGTGCTGTAGACTCCTGCCCTGCAATAAGCAACCCCCAGCTCCAGCCCTGAGCATATCCCAGTATCTGGAGGCATAGGCCTTGGCTGCCTCTCCTCTCCTTGGCCCTGGGGCCCAGAGGGGTGGCTGTATTACCATTCCTGCTGTTGCGGCTCAGGCCTCTCTCACTAGGCCCTCACAGTAACCATCTGCTGCCATGGCACCTGGCTTTTCCTCTCAGGAAAGCAGTCTTGCCATAATAATAATTTCTTAGAATGTATATACTTGTCTTAGCTAGGGGACATCCTCAGAAGGTCAAGTGTGTATATGTGGGACAGCTTCCTTTTCTAGAACCTCTTGCTTAAGAACCAAAGTATCTCATCTCCAGAGACCAACTCAAAGCTACATTAGAGAGAAGCTAGGAGAAGAGAAAAAGGAAAGGGCAGGCCCAGACCCTGGTAGTAAGGCCAGCAGGAGCTTCAAAGCAGAGCCAAAGCAAGTTCTTCCCTTGACCCCTTTCTCACTCTGTGCAAGGCAGATTGTGATACTCTTGGGCCTTACCTGAGCCCCTTCCCACAGAAGTAGGGGCTGGGATAATAAAGTCTTCAGTCCAAGGCCAGGGGCCTCTAGCACGAAAAGCAGGGAAAACTGCATAGAGAGGGGCTGTTCTCTGACCAGGTGGCAGGAGACAGATCCAGGCCCTGGGCTTGGCTATGGGCAGATCCTGACCACCTAGTCAGAGCCAGTGGGCTTGCATTCCCTCCCTACCACAGGGCTGCAGCCAAAGTGGTTGCACTGAGGTAAAGGATGGACTGAGGGCCTGGAGAGGACCCTGCCACTCACTGGCCCCCAGCCTGAGGGATTTCAGTGGATTGCAAGGCTGGGTCACTACAGGATGGCATTCAGGACCCTCACCCTCAGCCCAGTGCTCTAGACCATTCCAGCTGACTTACCCCCAATTCTGACCCTGATCTGCTCCAGCTACTTCCATGGGGACCTCCCCACCTGAGGAGAAATCTGAGGCCCCTGGCTCCAACAAAACCAAGATAGTCTGGCCTATAAGTTCACTCAGGCTCAGCCTCACCAAACCCCAGTCGTCAGACCTCCCATAGGATTGATGACAGCACAGCTTTACTCAGACAGGATTAGATGTTTATAAAACAAGTGAATATTCACAAACTGTGGGAGAAACATACCTTCCCAGCAATAGAAAATCTCTATAAAGTGCATTTTGCCTGCGACCATCTTTTCTCCAAGCTGGCCCTTGGGTTAGGATTTGGGGCACTGCTTTGTGGCAGCCCTCAGGGCCACCTGGGCTAGAAGGGAGGCAGAAAGCCATTGTGGAGCTCTAGGCCACTGGATACACCTTCTTCTGCCCTGCCCCCCTGGCTCTCCTGGCTCTGGAAGTGCACTGCCCCACTCCACTGGCAGTTTGTCCTGGGAATGGGCCAACATACCAGGGATAGTGGAGAAATAGGAGGGAGTAGTCCAGCCAACTTGTACCTTAGGGAAGAAAGCTATCATCAAATAGGCAGGAAACAGAATTATCCCAATACTTGAAGGTGCTGCTAATAAATACTGAATCTGGCCCTCAGTCTCTGGCCTTCTCAGTTCTCAGACTTGCCCTTGCAGGTTCATTCTACTCGCCATCTGGCAACAGTCCCCATTTCTCTTTCCTTCTGGCTAGGGATGAGGGAACAGGGAAGCCCCAACATCAATGCCCCCACACCATCAGCTATACCCCCACATGACTATAGAACATTTTTAGGGAGGGTGGCTTACATAACAACAGTTGGACACTAAAGGCAGCTCTCTGGCTGAGAAAACCTGAGGACATCTCAGAAAAAAGCCTGTCACTGGGCTGGACAGCTGCATGAGACAGGGCCCTGATCCTAGGGTCCTGGTCCGAGGACAGAGGACAGTGAGAGACAGGGCCTGGGCCAAAAGAACTAACAGCTCTGGGCTAGGAAAGGTCACAGGGGAGGTAGAAAGGAAAAGGCCCAGAGGCCAGCTTAAGGTTACATGTGAGGACAAAATCCAAATAGGAATTAGCCTCTTAGCCACACACCACACACACCACACATACACACACACACACACAAATGTACTCTTTGTGGCTCAAGTGCTGGCCACAGGGTGGAAGAAGACTTGCTCCAATTGACACACAGACCTTCTTTTCATTATGTCTTTCTCAAAACAGGCCCTTGACAGTGGGCAGGGAGAGCTGGGAGACAAGGGCCATTCTTGGAATGCAAGGCTCAGTTTCTCTGGGTCAAATCTCCCACCTACTGCTTCTGGAAAGGATGGTGTGCTGGGGGTGAACTCCACTTGGACTTTTGCCAACTGCTCCTGACAGCCCCCACCCCTTCCCTGATGTGATTCACTCCCCCTGCCTGAGTCCTTAGAGCCCAGCTACTGGGGTAGCTGATGTGGCAGTTTGGGTGCTGACTAGTCCAGGGCAGGCCCTGGAAGCCTGTAGAACAAAGAGTGGAATGGCTTCCCTGACTGGGTGTCATTTGTCCTCACTGGCCGCACTGTGGTACCTTGGAGTGTAGCCAGAGGAGCCAGAGGGCGAAGGCTACCTGGGACCTGGTCTCCTGACAGAGGGACCAAGTCTGACCATAGCCCCTCCACAGCTCCTGGGTAAACTCTGAGGCTGGCTCTTGGCTTCTGCAGAAGGAACAGCAAGAGCTAGGATTCTGTTCTTAACCATAGGTTCTAAGCCCTGAGAAGGTAGATGTGTGTCTTAGGCTACTCTCTACTTCTGGGCACACACCACACCAATCAGGTATGTGGGTGTACTTCTGAATGATGGCAGAAACTTCTCAGATCTGTCTATAGCCTTGTGCTTAGTCCTAGATACCCAAGGGCTGGAGGACCCAGTGGCAGAAAATTTTAAAATAAGAAAAAAGCAAGACTAGGTGGCTAAGTCTGGACAGTATCCATCCAATTCAGCAGGTCCAGCCTCTAGGGTCAGAAGGCAGGAACTCAGCAGGACTTTGGCTGCCTCTAGAATCCAGGCTTTGGACAAGAGCCAAAACATGGGCCCTCCTGTTCTCAGTCTGATATGAGGAGGGAGGTTTAGAGAGACAGGTGCCAGAATCCTAGCTAGGGACCCAGCACTATGTGCTATTCAGACAAGGCAGCTGGCTTATAGGGACAGCTCTTGTCTGAAAATCACTGCCATGACCTCTAGCTTTGTGTCTGGAGGCCAGGAAACAGCACTGGTGGTGAAATGTGCTACAGAACTTCTTCCAGCCCAGGAAGCTTTCAGAATCATGAGAGTGTAAACAGATGCATGCACACGCAAACAGCACACCATTCCTTCTCTGAACACGCGCACACACACACGCACACATATCCGCTCTGTCTCTTGTCGGTGATCAGCTTCTCTGCAGGCTGTGCTCTGCTGCCATGGTGGCTGCTCAGGCACCCAGGCTTTGCTCCCGGAGCGAGGGCTCTGCCGCTGGAAGAGAAAAACAAGTGCAAAGGGATGATTCAGGAGGCTGCTCAGTTGCCCAGGGACACGAGCTCCTCTGGTGGCTTCTCTAGGGACACAGATTGGTAACAAGAGCCAAAAGAATTAGCTGAATGGGCCACAGCACCTGGGTGAAGGGCTGTTGCTGGGACTCCATTGGGGTGACTGATTCTGCCCCTTTGAAGTGCTATCCTAGGACAAGCTCTTTCTGTGGACCCCCACCTAGGGCTGAGGGCAGCAGAGGACCAGGAGGACAAGACTATGTAGACTCACTTGAAGCCTTGGGTGACATTTGCTCAAATATTACAAGGGTAGTTTCTAAATCCAAGCATAGAGGTTGCTGCTAGAGATGGAGAATCAGAAGAAAATGTTTGGAAGAGAGGCCTGCATGGACCAGGAATTTTGAAGAGTAAGACAGTGACTTGAGTTTAGACTCACAGGTGAGCACATTTCCACATACTGAACAAAAGCTCTCTGGCACAGTGCTAAAAGAATGAGGGGGGAGGAGGGTGTGGGAGACAAACGGATGACTCATCTTAATGATTTATAACATCCAGAATCTGGGACAGAGAGAAGAAATGGCCTCAACCTTGATAACGGAGGACTGGGCAAACCTGTTGTAATGGTGGGTTGCTGTTTAAATAAGCTTAGCATGTCTAAGAGTCCACAGAGACACTCAGAGTTCCATTAAAAGTTTGTGTGGTTTCAACACGGATGAGGACGATAATGAGAAGCAGGCTTCCTAAGCCTACCACTGGTCAGGCACTAGACACGCTACGGCTGAGTTGTGCGCCACCCCCAAATTCTTATGCTGAAGTCCTAAACCCCAGAACGTCAGATGGTGAGTGTATCTGGGGTCTTTAAAGAGGTCTTAAAAAAGGCGGTTAGGGGGCGGCACCTATGCCTCAGTGAGTAGGGCGCCGGCCCCATATATGGAGGGTGGCAGGTTCAAACCCGCCCCCGGCCAAACAGTAACAAAAAAATAGCCGGGTGTTGTGGCGGGTGCCTGTAGTCCCAGCTACTCTGGAGGCTGAGGCAAGAGAATCACCTAAGCCCAAGAGCTGGAGGTTGCTGTGAGTTGGTACGCCACAGCACTCTACAGAAGGTGACAAAGTGAGACTCTATCTCTAAAAAAAAAAAAAAAAAAAGAGGCGGTTAGGTTAAAATGAGGTCATTAGGGTGGACTCTAATTCAATATGGCTGGTATCCTCATAGGAAGAGGAAATTTAGACTCAAATAGTAAAGAGGGAAGACTATGTGAAGACACAGGGAGAAGATGGCTATTTACAAGCCAAAGAGAAAGGCCTAAGAAAAAAATCAACTTTACTGACATTTTTTTATTTTTAATTTTTTAGAAATGGGGGTCTTGCTTTGTTGCCCAGGCTGGAGTACAATGGCATGACCATAGCTCACCGTAGTCTCACACTGCTGGGATCCAGTGATCTTCCTGCCTCAACTTCCCAAGCTGCTGGGACTGTAGATAAGTCCTACCACACCTGGGTAATTATTTTTTAAGGGATGGGGTCTTGCTATCTTGCCCAGTCTGGTCTTAAATTCTTGGCTTCAAGCAAATCTTCAGCCTTAGCCTCAGCTGGGATTACAGGTGTGAGCTACCATACCTAGCCGTGGTGACATCTTAATCTCAGACTTCTGGTCTTCAGAACTGTGAGAGAACAAATTTCTGTTGTTTAAACCCACAGTTCACAGGCCCCAGGCCATGTTAGAAACTGGACTGCACAGTAGGAGCTGAATAACAGGCAAGTAAGCAAAACTTCATTTGTATTTACATTTGTATTACAAATTAATCCACATCGTGCTCATCACTGTCTGAGCTCCACCTCCTGTCAGATAAGCAGCAGCATTAGATTCTCATGGGAGCACAAACCCCACTATAAACTGTACATCCCAGCATCCAGTCTCACGCTCCTTATAAGAGTCTATGGCCTAATGATTTGAGGTGAAGATGTAATGAGCTTGAATCATCCTGAAACCAGTACCTCCTCACATCCTGTCATGGGAATATTGTCTTCCATGAAACTGGTCCCTGGTGTCAAAAAAGTTGAGGATTGCTGGTTTAAGCCACCCAGTCTATAGTACTTTGCTGAGTAGCCTGAGAAGACTGACACAACTTCTGATCTCATTAACCTTGAAGATAGCCCTCCATTTTTATAGATGAGAAAACTGAAACCAGAGTAACTCGACCAAAACAACAGCGTTTGTAAATGGCAGAGCCAAGATAGGAATCCTTACCTGATTCCAAAACCTGTGTTTTTACAGAAAGTAAATAATTTCTATATTATAGCACTGTTCATTAAGATTTTTGGAGGCCGGGTGGCGCCTGTGGCTTAAGGAGTAGGGCGCCGGTCCCATATGCCAGAGGTGGCGGGTTCAAACCCAGCCCCGGCCAAGAACCAAAAAAAAAAAAAAAAAAAAGATTTTTGGAGGCCATAAAAAGAAGAAATTCAATACAGTGGCATAACAACTACTGTTTAAGCAACATTAAATGGAAATTAAGATATCATTAGAACAGGGAAAATGCTCTTAAAAGTCAAAGACATTAGAGAAAAGGATTTAAAACCAGTCTTCTGGCACATGTGATCCTTTTAAGGCCACATGTTAAATCTGAAGCAGATTTTATCTAGACGATTATAAGAGAAGCTGGGTAAAATGAAGAGCAAACATAGGAGTGGATATACCTGTATGCGTCAGGGAAGAGTGCCTCATTCTTTAAAATGTGTATTTCTTTTCTTTTTTTTTTTTGAGACAGAGTCTCATTATGTCACCCTCGGTAGAGTGCTGTGGCATCACAGCTCACAGCAACCTCAAACTCTTGGGCTTAAGTGAATCTCTTGCCTCAGCCTTGCAAGTAGCTGGGACTACAGGCACCCGCCACAATGCCTGGCTATTTTTTTGTTGTTCTTGTCATTGTTGTTTAACAGGCCTGGGCTGTTGTTCAGCAGCCCTGGTGTATGTGGCTGGAGCCCTAACCACTGAGCATGGGTACCGAGACAAAATGTGTACTATTTTCAACAGTTTTTTTTCTTTAAACTTGTGCTATAATAACCTAGCCAATCACATTATTTTTGCTACAAATAAACAGATTTTTTTTTTTTTTTTGTAGAGACAGAGTCTAACTTTATGGCCCTTGGTAGAGTGCCGTGGCATCACACAGCTCACAGCAACCTCCAACTCCTGGGCTTAGGCGATTCTCTTGCCTCAGCCTCCCGAGTAGCTGGGACTACAGGCGCCCGCCACAACGCCCAGCTATTTTTTGGTTGCAGTTCAGCCGGGGCCGAGTTTGAACCCGCCACCCTCGGTATATGGGGCCGGCGCCCTACCGACTGAGCCACAGGCGCCGCCAGATTTTTTTTTTTTTTACTAAGGTGCATATATATATATATATATATATATAAAATGAAACATGCTGGCTTGGAGTATGTCCTCCACATAGTTTCTCTCTAGCCCCTGTTGTTAAGCTGAAGTGATGAATAGTTTTCCAAAATATAAATATTTCGGTATTGACGGATACACCACAGCAGGTCCTCCTTACTCAACATATCCATTTTTTTTGTGGATATTTGTGTGTGTTTTCTCCATCTTCAGGGATGGGGAAGATAAAGAGTGCTTGGAGATTCCTTAGAACAAAAGCTCTTAATCTGGGGTTCCTGGGCCCTTAAGGAGTCCAAGGATAGGCTTAAAGGGCAGTCCATTAAGACTCTGGAGTTGTGTGCATATTTTCCGGTATGTGGGAACATGTGCAGTTTTCTGGGCAGAGGCCCTATCCTCTATCAGGTCTCCAAAGGGATGATAAGCCCCCAAAGGGTTTAAGAACCAATGCCTAGGCTTAGAGAAAAGGGGGCAAGATACAGTCTAATGATAACAATTCAGACCTATGTGGTCTCAAACACGAGTTAGTTTAGAGCAGGCTCATATAGGGAGGTGGCAGTGTCCTGGCCTCAGATAAAGCACAGTCATACAAGCCCCTCTATGATGGTTCCAAAGCCACCAACACAGAAAATCAAGGTTTAGAAGAACTAGCTTGTCCTTGTCTACAAAGCTAGTCAAAAGCCTGTTCAACTATCAGGGGTCCTCAAACTTTTTAAACAGGGGGCCAGCTCACTGTCCATCAGACCATTGGAGGGCAGGACTATGGTTTAAAAAAAACAAAACTATGAACAAATTCCTATGCACACTGCACATATCTTATTTTGAAGTAAAAAACCAAAACGGGAACAAATACAATCACACTGCCGCATGTGGCTTGCGGGCCGTAGTTTGAGGACCTCTAAACTAGCTACTCAAGCTGCTGGATCAGCAGATAACTAGTTGGTCCTGTGCTCTTGTTCTCAAACTAGGGCATCCATCTACAGAAAAAGGGGGATGGGGAAAATTAAATGAGCTCTTGCAGGAAAATGATGACAGCAGCAGTAAAGGAAAGGAAAGAACAGCAAGGGGAGAGGCACCAGGGGAAAAGCTAATTCATAAACGTGAAAAGTCAACCTCTTGGTTGCCCAATGCTTTCAACCTGTTATTAACATAAAAGACAGAGGCAGCTGGAACACAAAGTAAGCTAAACACTGCCTCCCTATGTGTCCTCAACGTTACTCAGGATGGCCTTCTGGGCACCTCTGTTCTCACTCATTCCCATCCGTTAGATGCTACCAAGCAACCCAAAGCTGTAAGGCCACTCTTCCCCATGACCCTGGCCTTGGAGGGCATATGAGCACATGTGCATGCACAAGCTCAGGCTAGCAGAGGGCACCGCAGCAGCTGAAGGTCTGGAGGAAACTGTGGACTGTCACTGACTCCATGTTTCCCTCTCCCTACCATACTTGGTGTGGCGAAAGGCAAAGGGTTTGCTACCAGCTCCCAAGTTAGGGCCAAGGAAGTACAGAGATGCAGCTGGGCCTGGAGGGAGACAAAGCTGAATCTCTTAGGTCAGTCTCATTCTTAATGTCAGCCACATCCTTATCCTCCCATGCCACATAGATCATATAAGAAAGTAGAAGGGACAGCAGTCAGTCAGCAATTACTAATGAAGTGCCAGAGAAAGTGATAGGGAACACCGAGTCCCAACTTCTCATTTTCAGGTTAGGAACTGAAAACTAGAGAGGCTGTGATGCCACAGCACTCTACCCAGGGTGACAGCTTGAGGCTCCGCCTCAAAAAAAAAAAAAAAAAAAGAAAAAGAAAAATGAAAACTAGACAGGGAGGGTCCCTTGTGTAGTCTCCCAGGAGGTGAGTGGAAGGCCCAGGGTGCAGACATCAACCTGTATGCAAAGGAGGTCCCTTTTCCCAAGACCATACTACCTCCTCTTCCACTAACTCTGTAGCATTTTACAGATTGGCAGTGCCTTTCTGTATTGGAGGGAGTACACCAATAGTCAAGTGTCAAAAAGACAGCACAGAGATCCCAGAAGTCAGGTTTTACCCAGTTAAGCTCTAGGGCTAACAAAGCGCTGGTGACTGTAGAGTAGGGGAGGGAAAGAGGTGATCCTTGGCCATGAACATTTTGTATTCAATGGGGCTTCTCTCAACAGATCACTCTGTACCAGCATAAGGGCAAATGGAACACGTGAGCTGTTCTCCCACTATGGTAAAATAATTGGGCCAATGAGAGAAATCTGTACACAATCCGAGACTAATGGAATCCTGAGCAGTCAGCAGCTTTGGGGATTATAGGGAACCAGCTGAACTGATAGCTATTTGGAGGCTGGTTTGTTTTTTAGTTTAGTGAACACTAAAACTAAATGCAGGACAGAGAGCTACTATGGATTTGAAGTAAGAATGGAACCTACTGATATGAAGACATGTTTTTCTATAAGATTGGTTTAAATTGTAAGCGATTGTCTGGCCTCTGCATTGCCATAGGCCTGAGGCATTAGAAATAACAGTCACGGGCGGCGCCTGTGGCTCAGTTGGTAAGGCGCCGGCCCCATACACCGAGGGTGGCGGGTTCAAGCCCGGCCCCGGCTGAACTGCAACAAAAAAATAGCCGGGCGTTGTGGCAGACGCCTGTAGTCCCAGCTACTCGGGAGGCTGAGGCAAGAGAATCGCTTAAGCCCAAGAGTTGGAGGTTGCTGTGAGCTGTGTGATGCCATGGCACTCTACCAAGGACCGTAAAGTGAGACTCTGTCTCTACAAAAAAATAAATAAATAAATAAATAAAAAAAAAAAAAAAAAGAAATAACAGTCACAATACTGTAGTGCTCAGAGCTAAAAGAAACCTCAACAGGTCCATGATGCAGCCTTCAGGATGGTAAAGAATGACTACTCCCACCTTATGACCTGTAATATCTCAGCAAGGTTATTAGCCATCCCAAAGTTGCACAATGAAAAATAACAGAGGGAACAGGGGAGAAAGGGACAAGTCTACCCCTTCTCAATGTAGTACTATGTCAACTCAGGCCAAGCAGATAGCCACCAGTCTGTGGTCTAATCAGCCCAGGGTGCTGGCTCAGACTAAAGTAACACCACCACAATCAAGGACACCTTGGGAAGTACCTGTCAGATGATCATGTGATTTCAAATTTTATTTGCATGGTACGTTTTACTTATTCAAAGATTTTTCACATATGCGTTTTCATCTTCTTGATGGGTGGGGTAGGTGATAAGACGCTATTTTCACTGTTTCACAGATGAGGATGCTAAACACCTGTAGGCTTCATGCCTAAGCCAGAAGACAATGAGACACAGGGTACTCTTTCCTCTCAGGGTTTCCAGAGAACCCAGGATTCTTCTCCAGTCTGTCTTAGAGGAAAGTCTGCACCTGCCCAAATCCTTTGACCTCTTGACACCCACCCCCACCTTCACAGCCTAATCTGGCCTAACTGCCGAGAACCCACCAACAGGGACACAGTAAACCCTGAGACTTAGTCCTTAAGGTCCCAGACTTAGTCCTTAAGGTCCCAGTACCCTGACAGACAATCTCTAGACTAGAAGACAAAAGATAGGCCCTTACCTTCACACCCTTATAATGTCTTCACATTGATTCACTTAGAATCAATGTCAATCAACTGACTCACTCTCTCTTGGTCACCTTTTTCTCTACAGGCCCCTTCCCAATACCCAGCTGATCCTCCAAAGATGACAATTTGTTCATTCCTGTTCCAAAATACTTCTTTACCAGGGGACTAATCTGCCTAACATTTACAACTCTTCATCATCAGACCCCACTGTAACCTTATGTTCTTCTGAGATAATAATCATAACAATACCTACAATAATAACTACCATTTACAGAGGACTTCTGAGCCAGGCACTGGGCTAGGTGTCTTGCCTATTATGCAGACACTGTAAGCTGTCTAGTAATACCCACACTTCGTGGCTAACAGATTTTGTCAGGGGCCATAGTCTTGGCCCAGACGATGGATTATGACTGGTCTCAGTCAGTGATTCTTGAAGCATGGTCCTTGGATTAGTTACCCTTACAATATAAATCTGCAACATTTCCTGTGGCCTGACCTTTATTTTCTATTTTCTTATTTCATAGCTTCATGGCTTTTTGACTTTTTAAATGTCTGTTTATTTGCTTATTATCTGTGTCCTTCTACTAATATGTACCCAAGGGGGAAGAGATGCTGTCGATCTTGTTCACAACCATAGCTCGGTGCCTAGAACAGTAGGCACTGTTCCTCTTATAGTCCAGAGATTGTCAGTCAGCGTACTGGGACCATAAGGACTAAGTCTCAAGGTTTACTGTGTCCCTGTTGGTGGCCCTTAGGCAGTTAGGGCAGATTAGGCTGTGAAGGAGGGGGTGGGTGTCAAGAGGTCAAAGGACATGGGCAGGTGCAGATTTTCCTCTAAGACAGACTGAAGAACCCTGGGTTCTCAGGAAACCCTGAGAGGAAACAAATTGTGAGCACTTGCTGTAGACTGTTTGAATGAGTGCACCTATCCCTGTTACCCTTTCTCTTTCCTACAGTTCTTTTGTTTGTTTTTTTTTGAGACAGAGTCACACTTTGTTGCCCTTGATAGAGTACCATGGCTTCACAGCTCACAGCACTATTTTTATAGGTCTTGCTCTGCTCAAGGTGGTCTCGAACTCGTAAGCTCAGGCAATCCACCTGCCTTGGCCTCTTTGCTAGGATTATAAGTATGAGCCGCTGTGCCCAGCCTCTTTCCTGCTTTGATGAGGAATTGATGGCGGAAGCTGTGACAGCCACCCTAAGGCCACAAAACAATGGTCAAGAGAAACTCAGAAAAACTAGCTCTGATACTGCTGGGTCACCAAACCAAAACCAGCAAGTCCTACTTCTTGGCCTCTTACTGGTTAAGAAAACTAATCCTCTATTTTTTTCAGCCACAGTAGTCAGGTTTTGTATTATTGGCAGTCCTACACATGACACATACAGATTTAATCTTGCAATAGCCTAGTTTATAGATGAGGAAACTGAGCCTCAAACAGTTAAGGAATATGTAACCCTTAATCTGTTTTTCTTGTCCTAAATACCCTCTATACTACCTGAATCCTATTCATCTTCAGGCTCCCTGGTGCAAACTTCTAGGTTGTGCTTCCTGCATTCCAGCCCATCATAAGCTTGTCGAGGCTATTATTGTTTGTTTGGGAGTTATAGTTACTTGTCTTATTTCTCTAAGCAGACTGTTAAATCCTTGTGTATGGACAGAATATCACATTTTATATGTTTCATACTCCCCTTTCCTCACCCACCTGATGGCAACAATTTCTTGCTGAATTGGATGCCATTAGCCATTAGCTTATTGAGCAACCTTGACCCAGACATTTTACCTCTCTGTTCTTTGGTCTTCTCACCAAAGGTGAGACCTAAACAAAAATGAGAGCATTAGCCTGGCAAGTTCCTATTATTTTTATTTTATTTTTTTGAGACACAGTCTCACTTTGTTGCCCTCAGTAGAGTGCTATGGCTTCACAGCTCACAGCAACCTCAGTCTCTTGGGCTAAAGCCATCCTCCTGTCCCAGCCTCCCAAGTAGCTGGGACTACAGGCACCCACCACAACGCCTGGCTAGTTTTTCTATTTTTAGTAGAGATAGGGTCTTGTTGTTGCTCAGGCTGGTCTCAAACTCCTAAGCTTAGGCGATCCACCCACCGTGGCCTTCCAGAGTTCTAGGATTATAGGCACGAGCCACTGTGCTCAGCCCAAGTTCCACATTTGTTAATACAGAATGAATTCTACTTAGTATCACAGAGCTAAGATTTAGCTGAGAGAGTAATACCTAAGGCTGGTGGTACTCCCTGAAACAAGATAGCACAAATCTGTCTATCCACAACATCTATGTCAAAGTGCACAGTAAAGGTGAAGGGTATAAGCATCAAAGATCATCTCACTAAGTTTTAACTTAGACCCTCAAATCAGCTGACTCGAGTGAGCATAAAATCCTAGACTCTCAAACTAGCCTGGCTTTGAAGTGAGAGGGATCTGGAAGAAAAAGAGCCAATCAGATCCATTGAGAAAATCACCTTCTAATCTAATGACATGGCATGGCACATAAGGAGCAGCCTGAAAAGATGATGACATAGAAAGGACAGGAGTTTATACATATTTCCCAAGAAAGGCATCAAAGTCCTTCCTGCTTTGTGGAACAAGACAGTTTTTTCACGCCATTCAGGAGGCTTCCAAGATGAATGCTGACAGGAAGGTGCAGAGCTGAAGCCACAGGACAGAAGAGAAGAGTGGCTGTAAAAGGCAGAGATGATGGGGAGACAGGGCATCCTGGTCCTCAGTTGGTCCTCAGTCACAGCACAGCCCTCTGCCCTGGCTTCGCAAGGTCAGTGCTGCCCTCCGCTGGCCGGCCTACAGAGCATAGCTTGTAGAGGCAAGCAGGAACCCTGGAGCAGCAGAGGGCCCCGCCACCAGGCCATTTTTCCCACAGCTTCACATCCAGGTCTCAGCTTTCATTTTGTTGGAATTGACTCACTTTAACAGGTAAAAAATGCCAATCTCACCTTCCCTTTTTTTTTTCCTTAGCCAGCAAAGAAAGGGAAAGGGCTTTTAAATTTTAGAAGTTTTTTCTTTTTCTTTCTTTTTAAAAAAATATTTAGGTCTCTGTTGCCTGGGCAGGTCTAAAACTCCTTGGTTCAAGCGATCCTCCTGCCTCAGTCTCCCCAAGTACTAGGACTATAGGCACATGTCATTGTGCCTGGCTAAAAGTCAGAAAGGTGGAATTTTTTAGCTGAAATATTAAAAATCACGTAGTCTCATCAGACTTTAATCTAACTTGCTGTGTTTTAACCTTTGGCTGGCAGGGTAGTAGTTTCTCAAACCAAGCCCCATCTCTCTCCCATTTCCCTTTCTGAGGTTGACTCTAAACTGCTGTCACTCACTCTCAGACATCCTTGCTTGGCAGCTCTGGGGTGGGCAACTCTGTCACCCGGGCCCGTTTGCTGAGTTCTTCACCAGGTGGCTCCTCAGCTGCTTCCAGCTTACGTTTGGGGGATGTTGAGCCACTGAGTAGTGGTCTTGGGCCTACAGAAAAGAATGTCAAAGGGTCACATAAACTATGCATATGGCCAAGATGACTCTATACTGTGCAGTAGCAGCTACCTAGGGCACAGGGAGCCTGCTCATCAATGGCATACCAGCATGCTGCTCCTCCGACCTGCCTCTCAGGATTCCTTTCAGTGATGACCTTGTCTGGAAATATCCAAGGAGAATATGACCAGGCCACTGGTGGCAGGGTCAGCTTTTGGGTCCCAAATTCCCTGGGCTGCAGGCCAGAGACTGATTTGAACTGACCCTATCCCTGCTTTGAAGGTGAAGCACTCCCTCTGCAATTCTGCATCTACCCCACAGAGGAGCAAAGAGCAGGGGCCCTACATATGGAGCCACCCTGGCTGGGTAGACTAAAAAACTCTTTGGAGTTACTGATCGTCATCCTAAAGCTGAAGGGAAGAGGTTCAGAATGCAGCAAATCTGTACAGTCTCTCTCTCTCTGCTGCTGCCACCCTGGCCAGGCAACCACCTCCTTTCTTGCCTCCTTGCACTCACCACACAGCAGGCAGCAGAGTTTTCTCAGACTTAAGTCCAATCATGCTCTGCCCTGACGACCAGCCTTCTGTGTGATGAAGACAGGATCCTAACCCTCATCACAGACACTGAGCCTGCTGGGTGCTGCTCCTGCTGCATCTTGTCCTCATCTCATTCTAGCTCCTTGCCCGGCACACACCTCCACACTAATCTCTCTTTAGTTCTTGAATTGGCTAAGCTTGGTCTTCTTTCTGGGCTTTTTCTTGCTATTTCCTATACCTGGAAAACCTGCTTTAAAAACTTCTTTACCCAATTCTTGATGGGCTGGCTCCTGCTCATTACATGCTCACCTGCACTGTTTATGCTCCCAGCCTGGCTAGAGCAGGGCTCTGCCACGGGGTGACTGAGGTCTTCTATACAGGAAGGGACAGACGCCAGCAGACCTGAAAGAGAGGTGGAGAGTAGTTGGAATGCAGTTTCACAGGATTGCAGATGGATGCTACAGAGGAGGAGGAAAGAAGGTGGGTGGGGAGGGCAGGACCATGACACTGAGGTTCTGTCTCTTCCCAATGCTCTATAACTACTCAGGGAGGCTCATTCCAGCACAGCCTGCAAGTGTCCTGTGCCCTGGGAAGTTAAGTCAACTTAGCCTGGAAAATAGCAATCAGTCTATCCCTTCTGAGCCTGCAGGTGCCATCCTTCTCTTCAGTGAGCTAGAAGGTGGTGGTGAGAGGAGTAGTGGCTAGTGGCTACTTACAGAGTCCCCGGTAGCGTGAGAGCTGCTGGTAGATCTGCTTCATTCGTTCAATGTTGAGCCGGCTGGTCTCAGCGTGGTTGACAATGGGCCGTGGGTAGTCCACACCGATGATGCATTTGGCTGCCTTCTGAACGGACTCTGGGGCATTCCAGGGTTCGTAGATGTATCGAGAGGGAAACCCTTTCAATTTGGGCAGGTATCGCCTAAAATATATGAACCAGAAGACTCGTCAGTATACCTAGAGCCTCCTTCCAGGGTATCCTACCCTACGAGAAGGCCACAATGGTCACAGACCCGCATCCTCACCTGATGTAGTCTCCACTGGGGTCCGTGCGGCGGCCGAAGCCCACAGGGCAGTAGCAGTGGAAGAACTGCTGGAAGAAAGCGCTGCAGGAAAGCCACATCCAGCTGCCTGAATTCACACTGAAATCTGCATCCAGTAGCAGCTCATCAAATACCTGGACAGACAGGGGGCACAATCAGCCTCCAGGGAACCTTATGCCTTGCTTCTTCCCACAGTGCCCCAAGGAGCTGAGGCCCTTCTGCCAAGGGCAAACTACAGATGATCTGGACGGGATCCCCTGAACCGAGGGATCCCACTCCAACCCCAGCCCAGATGGGGTGCCCTTTACTGGACCTGACCACGGGGCATAGGCCAGATTCCCGCTAAGAGAGCACTCACCCGGACCCCACTCTCCCAGCTGACCCAGAGGTCCCCGCGGGTGAGGAAGCAGGCCACAGCATGCCGGGCCAAGTGGTGGATCCAGCCCTCCTGCCTCAGTTGGGTCATGATGGCGTCAATCCAAGGGAAGCCAGTTTTGCCTTCAGCCCACTTGGCCAGGGCCTCAGGGTTGCGGTCCCAAGGGATCTGGATGCAGATGGGGTTCCCTTCCATGCGGTCAAACCTGGGGTTGTTGGTGGCTGCCGTGTAGAAGAACTCTCGCCACAGGAGTTGCCCAAATAGGGAGAGAGGGGGTGTGCTGTTCCGCTTCACCTGAGGGTGGGAGCAGCACATGAATACAAATACTTGCCTAGCACTCAGCATGATGTCTCTGGGGTCTCTTGATTACAGGGGAACCTGGAGACTTATGGAAGGACTCCCCCAGAAGAAGTGGCAGAGTGTGCTTGTAGGCTCAACACCTAGGCCCTTTCCTGTGCTGTGCAGATGCCCTGAGCAGTAAGAATGGTGGCAGAGAGCTGGCAGCAGGAAGGGCGATCACTGCAGGACTTTGCGTTAAGAATCAAACCCCCATAGTTGGTCATGTTCCTTGTCCTCAGGGTTCTCTGTTCAGCTCCACTTTTTATTAAGTTGAAGGGCGTTTTCCTATCATTCAAATAAGTTACATACAACAGCCTGGATGTGGGGTCACAAGGGACTTATGAGATAGACCTCCAAGCAAATAATGATTTTCCTTAAACAAGATTACCCACCCAACTGGCAAAGCTACGTCATACCACAAAATCCTGGTATCTGCAAGGATGGAGAAATAACATTAAAAAATGAAGACAGGATGATATGATGATTCCAAATGTTAGCTATGTTGCCCTCTCTCCTTCTGGGGTCATCTAACACAGGCTTATTTGCTTCTTGTCCATATGGCATGGCCCTGTGGCAACCCCTCTAGACCATTTCCCTCATCAGTGATGGGCAATTGCTGCTTCAGAATCCTCCTTTTAAATGGACTGGACAGTTCCAGAGAGGACATGTGTGCTGTTCAGCTTAGCATTGGCTCCATCCTTACCCTCTCTACCTCCTACCCTGGGGACCTCACCCCCATCCACCTGCTGCCAGCAGATCTGTCACCTCTAGGGTCACAGCTAAGAAATGCTTTTCTGTCTGTCCTGTTCTACATGATAATCTGGGTTTTATTCTGCTTAGTAATTCTGTCCATGCTCGGCTCTGCCTGTGGCTTGGTTCTGCTGCTCTCAGATGTTGTTTGTTTGTTTGTTTGTTTCTTTCTTTTTTTTGAGACAGAGTCTCAAGATGTCACCCTGAGTAGAGCGCTGTGGCGTCACAGTTCACAGCAACCTCAAACTCTTGGAGTTAAGTGATTCTCTTGCCTAAGCCTCCCTAGTAGCTGGGAGTACAGGTGCCCACCGCAACGCCTGGCTTTGTTTTTTGGTTGTAGTTGTCATTATTGTTTTAGGAGGTCCGGGCTGGGTCCAAACCCACCAGCCTCAGTGTATGTGGCCGGTGCTATAATCACTGTGCTACGGGCGCTGCTGACTCTTTCCTATTTCATCTGGAATATCTATATACTTAAGTGCCTCAGAATCTACAGCCTGGCTCCCAAGTCCCCAGCCAGGCAGGACAGCCCTTTTTAGGGCAACTGACAGGCCCAGCAGGTCCTGGTCCACTTGGTTGCTACCGAGGCAGGTTTATTGCCCTCACCTTCTTATACAGATCCCACAGGCGGTAGTAGAAGAGGCGGCAGGAGAGGCACCCGAAGCGCAGGTAGGGACTGAGGCCTGTCGGGCTGGCCAGCAGGGAGTTGGCATTCATCCGGGGTCTCTCATAGTTGGCAACCCAGGCCTGCAGTAGGAAGGGAAGGTAAGGAAAGGAAAGGCCTGAATGTAACAGAGGAAAAAAACCAAGGCATAGGGTAGGAATCTGCCCAAGATCACTGAACAAAAAGCCACAGAGCCCTGACTTGAACGCCATGCTTGTCCCACTCCTTCACAGCAGCTGATTTGGAGCCAGAGCCACCACCAGATAAACAATGAGGCCACGTTCTCACCCTGCCTTTGCTCTTTAATTTGTGATGTGATTGTGAACAAAATTATTAAGTCTCTCAGCTGCTTATCTATTAAATAAGAACAAAATTTCCCATCTCCTGGGGATTGAAATGAGGTATGAAAAAATCCTGAAAGCACTGAACAAACTCTATGCAGCATAGTTATAGAGAAGAAAGGAGAAAAGGCTTCTATTTTAAAGGACAGAAAATCGCCTCAGGCATCACCAGGGCCTGAGGTTACCGTTGCATCATGGACACCAGGGACTTGTCGCTTTTGTTCAACAGCAGCTGAGGAAGGAGGAAACTGCCAGCTCATTCTTGGGTACCAGGAATGGGCCATTAGTCAAATATTATTCGTCCTGCTTCATCACAATGGCTGTTGGCAGAGCGCTTTACTTTCCCAACTTGCTATTCCATGCCTTCTTGCATTTGATCTTAACAATCCCCTAAGGCAGTATGTATTATTACTTCATTTTAAATATAAGGAACTTAAGTTCAAAGGATTCTGTGACTCTCTTGGGGTTACAGAGATGGTAAGAGACAGGCCTGGGGGGAACTTGGGCTTCTGACTCCAGACCCCAGTCTCCTTCCACTTTATCTAATAACTATTTTCTCCTTCTTAACTCCTGACACCCTCTCCTGCTCCCAGTGATGACTGATTCACAAACTTTACACCTTCCTCAGACCTCGGGCACTGACCTTTGGCAGATGGCCTTCCTTCCTGATGATAAATGAGAAAGAAAACATCAAGTGGGAAACACCTCAACTTTCAGTCACCAAATTTACAAACTCACCTGTACCCACACCCATCCCTCTTCCTCCTCCTATCCTGTGACCTGCCCAAGGCTAAGGCCTCCACCTGCTTTGGAACCCTCCCCTCTTTCTTGCTTCTCTCTTTCTATAGTCTTCACTCCAAGAACATTGGGAGAATGATCTTGTTTCTCCTCTTTGCAAACACAACATAATAAAATAAACAAAAAAGGACTTCTGGTAATACCGTAGACCTTGACGCTCAGGTCCTCTTTCCAGTTGCCCTCCTTCACTTCGACTTCCTGGCCCATCCTTGTCTGGTTTCTGCCTTCCCCTCTCCGCCTTGCTGGCTCCCACCGGAGTATCTTGTGACTTCTGAGCCACTGAATCTTGCAGGCATTTTCTGTCTTTGTATTCTGGGCCTCTCTGTAGCACTGCACCCTGCTGGCCGCTCCTATCTCTATCCTCCTTGACTCCTTTGACCTCTGTGACTTCACACATGCTCGGCATCTCCTGGCTGGATGGCTGTTCAGAGTCTTTCACCAACTCTACTAGCCACCCTTAAAGGCTGGCGCAGAGCTCTGCCCTGGGTCCACTACTGTGCTCTTAGGCAAGCTCATGTAGTCCCTTGGCTGCCACCTCCACCTCTGTGCAGATATTCACCACGTCCATAGCTCTAACCCAGATCACTCTACCTAGCTGCCAGCTAGAGGTTCCCACTTGACTGCCTATCAGGCACCTCAAGGTGATGTGCTCTTCTCTTTAAACCATCCTTCTGTTAACCTTGCTACTTCAGAAAATGTATTTCCATCTACCTAGGTGCCCAAGGTTCAAGCCTGCCATCATCTTTTGCTTCCTCACCTCGTCCTGTCAAGTCTACTACCCAAATATTTTTTATATCTGTTTTTTTATTTCCATTCTCTACTGCTGCCAACCTGGTTCAGGCTAAGGTTATATCCAGACTGAACAACTGTGACCACCTCCAGATTGGCCTCCCTGTATCTCTTCCCATCACCCCCAATCCATTCCCCATACTCGGACTAGGGTGGTTGTCCCACACGATATATATGCAGTGGGCTTCCTGCTGCTCTGAGCAGTGGTCCCCAACCTTTTGGCACCAAGGACCAGTTTTATGGAATTCAATTTTTCTGCAGACAAGAGAGTGAGGAGGATGGTTTGGGGATGATTCAAGTACATTACATCTCCACCTCGGATCATGAGGCATTAGATTCTCATAAGGAGCCCGCAACCTAGATCCCTCACATGTACAGTTTACAGTAGGATTCATGCTCCTATGACAATCTAATGCCACTGATTATCTGACAGAAAGTGGAGCTCAGGTGGTGATTCCAGCATTGGGGAGCAGGTGTAAATACAGATGATGCTTTGCTTGCTCACTCACTGCTCACCTCCTGCTGTGTGGTATGAACTGGTACTGCAGCCAAGGAGTTGGGGACCACAGGCTCTGAGGATAGTCCCAAATCTTCACTAAAGCTTACATGGCTCACAAGCACCCATACCTTTCCAATTTTCTCTCTTGCTACCCCTCTTTAAGTACCCTACTTTCACTAGCATTTTTTTTTTTTTTTTTTTGAGACAGAGTCTCATTTTGTTGCCCCTCAGTAGAGTGCCATGGCGTCATAGCTCACAGCAACCTCAAACTCTTGGGCTCAAGTGATTCTCTTGTCTCAGCTTCTCAAGTAGATGGAACTACAAGTGTCCACCACAATGCCCAGCTAGTTTTAGAGAAGGGTTCTCGCTCTTGCTCACGCTGGTCTTGAACTCATGAGCTCAGGCTAACTCACTTGACTTAGCCTCCCAAAGTGCTGGAATTACAGAGTAAGCCGCCCCGCCTGGCTTTTTCTCAGTAGCCTTTGCATAAGCAGTTCCCTTTGCCTGGAAAGCCCTTTCTTTTTCCTCTCCTTCACTTGGGGGAGGAAACCCCCATATGTGCTTGCAGAAGAGAGGAAACAACCATATATGCTTCACTTGGTTAACTGACTTTTTTTTCAAATCTCAACCTAAAGGCCACCTCTTTAGCAGGTAACCCCTGCAGTATTAGATTATGTGCCTGTAACAGACATTAGGTATTTTTGCCTTCACACACTCTTGCTATGCTCATATATATATTTTATTTTTTTTAATATACATTTTTTTTTTTTTTTGAGACCGCCTCAAGCTGTCTCCCTGGGTATGGTGTCATGGCATCACAGCTCACAGCAACCTTCAACTCCTGGGCTCAAGCGATTCTCCTGCCTCTGCCTCCCAAGTAGCTGGGACTATAGGCACCTGCCACAATGCCCGGCTATTTTTTGGTTGTAGCCATCATTGTTGTTTGGCGGGCCTGGGCTAGATTCGAACCCGCCAGCTCAGATGTATGTGGCTGGCGCCTTAGCTGCTTGAGCCATAAGCATTGAGCCCAAAAAATACATATTTTTTTCAGAGACCGAGTCTCACTTGTCACCCTTGGTAGAGTGCCATGGCATCAAAGCTCACGGCAACCTCCAGCTCTTGGGCTTAGGCGATTCTCTTGCCTCAGCCTCCCTCCCGAGAAGCTGGGACTATAGGTGCCCACCACAACGCCCGGCTACTAAAAAATATTTTTATTCTAAAGCTGGGTGTGGTGGCTCAAGCCTGTAATCCTAACACTCTGGGAAGCTGAGGCAGGTGGACTGCTTGAGTTCAGGAGTTCAAGACCAGCCTGAAGAACAGCAAGACCCCATCTTTACTAAAAATAGAAAAACCAGTTAAGTGTTATGGCAGGTGCCTATTGTCCCAACTTCTTGGGAAGCTGAGGCAAGAGGATCAATTGAGCCCAACAGTTTGAGGTTGCTGTGAGCTATGACACCAAGGCACTCTATGTAGGGCGATAGAGATTCTGTCTCAAAAATAATAATAATTTTTTTTTAAAATTCTAAATGAAAAACATAGATATAGAAAATCAACAAATGTGTAGCTTAATGAATTATTTTAAGGAAAACCCCCATGCAATCCACACCAAAGATTAAGAAAAAGAATTCTGCCAGCTACCTCAGAAGTCTGTGTGCTCATCCCAGGATCAGTCCCCATCTTCCCTATAAGTACCCCTACCTTAACTTTTATAATAATCACTTCTTGCACTTTTGAAATGTTTCCATTTTGCTATTTTGGCAAAGCATGTGTGGAAGGGAGGACTTTAATTTTCACATTTATTCCTTATATTTTTAAGTAGCTTCATTTTTTTCAGTCAAAAGTGTACACCTAGGTGCTATAGTTTAGTCTTGGCCATTTAAAACATTTTCATATGTGCTTGAGCTGTCTCATTTATGACAAAAAAAGAATTAAAAATTAGCTCAAGCAGCTAAGGCGCCAGCCACATACATTAGAGCTGGAGGGTTTGAATCTAGCCTGGGCCCGGCAAACAACAATGACAACTACAACCAAAAAGTGGCTGGGTGTTGTGGTGGGCGCCTATAGTCCCAGCTACCTGGGAGGCTGAGGCAAGAGAGTCGATTAAGCCCAGGAGTTGGAGGTTGCTGTGAGCTATGATGCCATGGCACTCTACCCAGGGTGACAGCTTGAGGCTCTGTCTCAAAAAACAAAAAAACCCCAACTTCATGTTACTTAAGTTTCTTTTAATCTACACCTTTCATGACATTTCTTTTTTTTCCTTTTCATTTTTCTATGGAAGAACCCAGGCTATGTGACTTGTCAAGACCTCATGGTCTGGGCCAGGCACAGTGGCTCACGCCTGTAATCCTAGCACTCTGGGAGGCCGAGGTGGGTGGATTGCTTGAGCTCACAAGTTCGAGACTAACCTGAGCAAAAAGTGAGACCCTGGCTCAGCACCTGTATCTCAGTGGTTAGGGTGCTGGCCACATACACTGGGGCTGGTAGGTTCAAACCCGGCCTGGGCCTGCTTAACAACAATGACAAGTACAAAAACAAAAAATAACAGGCATCGTAGCAGATGCCTATAGTCCCAGCTACTTGGGAGGCTGAGGCAAGAGAATTGCTTAGACTCGAGAGTTTGAGGTTGCTGTGAGCTGTGATGCCACAGCACTCTACCAAGAGTGACGTAGTGAGACTCTGTTTCAAAAAACAAACAAAAAAAAGGTGAGACCCTGTCTCTACTAAAAATAGAAAAACTGAGGTAAGAGGATCACTTAAGCCCAAGAGTTGGAGGTTGCTGCGAGCTATGACACTATGGCACTCTCCCCAGGGTGACAGCTTGAGACTCTGTCTTGGAAAAAAAAAAAAAAAGATTCCCACAATCTGGATTTTGCTAACTACAGACTCATGGTGCAGTTCAATAACTCTCTCTGTCCTTCATATCACAGATCAATCAAGGGGGTAGTGACACTTGTCTCTGCAGTGTTGGCAGTCATTAATGCATGTGTCATCACTGGGGGCTGTAAAATGGTGGTATTCTACTTCCATCATTCCTTTTTCAGAGAGATGGCTACACTCATCTACTATTGGGTAATCCAGCAGCAAAGATCATATAGGTTGCCTCTCCCTTTTTGGTAATAGCATCTCATTTTCTATTAGAGAATCAGCTTTCCCTAATCTTAGTCCAAGTGGGTAAAGTGGACCTCAATTACTTTACAACTTTGGAAGTGGGTTCACAAAGCCAGTCTGGCCAGGGAAAGCACCCCATCCCCAGCCATAGTGATTGAGTCAAGGACAGTCACACGATCCAAGCCAGGCCAATGGAAATACTCCTTGAACTCTTCTCTGAAGGTTTTAGAAAAGAGGCACATACCTTTCTCTGGTGTTGTTAAGCAGATTACAAATAAACTGGTGGTGACCACCTCTGCCACTACTCAGGAAAAGCCTGCCTGAGAATGAAATAATCCAGAAGAAAGCAGAGCTGGGAGATGGAGAAAGCATTCCTGAGAGCATTCTGTGGATAACTGAATCCAGCTATGCATAAGGCTACACCTTAGACTCCTGGCTGTGTGGGTTAAAAAATTACCTTTTTTGAAAGCCAGCTTACTAACAAGAACTGATTAATCTAATCCTCATGCTTTTTGCTCCCAAAACCCTCTGAAGTTCTCCTTTTATAACCCTTAGAACATCTATAATTCCTTGACATGTCCACCATCTCCAGTAATCTATGCTTCTGGAGACAGACTATCTTGTTTGGCAGTCTTTCTAGTAACTAGAACATCCTGGCAAGAGTAGATGCTCATTTCAGATTTGGAGAACTGAAGAAGTTAAAACAAATCTCCTGAAATTAGGTTCAATTTCTGTCCTTCTAGCACCTTCTGTTCTCCCAAATGTATAAGGCACAGATTTTTTTTCTAGCTACTACTGAGTCTGAATGGGTCCAAGACTTAAGGGCCCTTGTGAGAACAGGTCCCTTAAGAGAACAGGGGTATGCTCCTTAGATCACCAAATCAAGAGGTCCTCTATAACATGATAAAAGTTATAAACATGGGGCCATGGGTCAGCTCTTTACAGGCTTATGTCTTATTCTGCTCCTGTCATCCCATCTGTCATCTCTACTCTTCTGCCTCCTTGGCCCAACCTTTGTCTCCAAACTGAGCCTAAGAATCTCTGGGTAAAGCTCTTATGTGGACAGAGACTGCTGGTTCCCTCATAGCTCTGGGACAATGAGTCTTGTCCTTTCAGGTCTGTGGGAATTGCTTTTAGCCTTGGCTGACGGTAACGTGCAGATGAGAACATCAAGGCTTCTGGAACTTCATTGCTGGCTAGGTGCCTCCAGAGCAGGGAAAACATTCTCCCCAAGTGGACCTGCTTTGGTTCCATTGTTATCATCTAGTTGCTAGGCAACATGCCTAGCCATCTGAGCAGGAATAGAAAAAGTTGGGATTTTAAGGACCCAGGCTATAAACCAGTTACTAGGAGTCAGTAAACTAGGAACTGACTGTTCTCTGTCCTGATTGGCTTCTCTGCTCCTCTATTCACAGGGTGGCATGTGCCATGTGACACTGTTGAGTGCCTCTGAAGCCTGGGCCTCTTTTCCCTTGCCAATTCCCCCTGGACTGGCAGGTGGGCCATTTGCTCTCTGTGTCTAAGAAAATGGAAATCAATGCCTTGGAGGAGACCCTGCAAAATGTGGGGGATACACCAAAACAATTAAGCCTATGGACTTTATTTATTTTTTTTTTTTGGAGAGACAGAGTCTCACTTTATGATCCTCGGTAGAGTGCTGTAGCATTACAGCTCACAGCAACCTCCAACTCCTGGGCTTAAGTGATTCTCTAGCCTCAGCCTCCCAAGTAGCTGGGACTACAGGCACCCACCACAACACCCGGCTATTTTTTTTTTGGTTGCAGTTCAGCCGGAGCTGGGTTTGAACCCGCCACCCTCGGTATATGGGGCCGGCGCCTTACCGACTGAGCCACAGGTGCCGCCCCCTATGGACTTTATTGACCAGAGGAGCCTAAGAGGAAAGAAGAGCAATCTAGCATAAGCTTTAGAATCACATAGGGTCTTCCTCTATTACAGGTTGGGCATCCCTGATCCAAAAATCCGAATTCCAAAACTCTTCTGGTCCCAAGCATTTTGGGTAAGGGATACTCAGCCCGTAGTTACTAACTGTGTGACCTCAGGCAAGTTACTTAACCTCTAAGCCTCAATTTTATAATCTGTAAAATAGAGAGCTTAATACCTACCCTGTAGACTGGAAAGATTAAAGGAAATAATGCAAACAGGTACTTAATCCACAAGTACTCAGCCCATGATCAGCACCTGGTGTTGCTCTTTCTGTTGTTATTGCCATCAGGAGGATTTTTTTCTTTTTCTTTTTTTTTTTGAGACAGAGCCTCAAGCTGTCGCCCTGGTAGAGTGCCATGGCCTCCAACTCCTGCGCTTAAGCGATTCTTTTGCCTCAGCCTCCCAAGTAGCTGGGACCACCAACGCCCAGCCATTTTTTAGTTGTAGTTGTCATTATTGTTTGGCAGACCCGGGCTGGATTTGAACCCGCCAGCTCTGGTGTATGTGGCTGGTGCCTTAGCTGCTTGAGCTATAGGCACCAAGCCTTTTTTTGGGGGGGGACAGAGTCTCAAGCTGTCACCCTGGGTAAAGTGCTGTGGTCATAGCTCACAGCAACCTCAAACTCTTGGGCTTAAGTGATTCTCTCTGCCGCAGTAGCTGGGACTACAGACGCCCACCACAACGCCCGGCTATTTTTTTTGTTGCAGTTGTCATTGTTGTCTTAGTTGGCCCAGATGGGTTCAAACATATCAGCCTTGGTATATGTGGCCAGCACCCTACCCACTGAACTATAGGCACCGCCCAATTTTATATTTTTCAAACAGTGTTGAGAGAACCTGACGTGTGTCCCCTAGCTATGTGGGTATCAGAATTGCTTTCTGTATCTCAGAAATGGGGCCCATACCTTCCGTTCCAAGTGCTTATCCAAGCGGGCCAGAGCTTCTGTCTCTCCTCCTTGCCAGACAGCTGGGCCAAGTCCTTCAGTGGGAAATCCTATAAGAGAAAGAGCAGGTCACAGTAAAGGAAATAGCTCAGCAAGTCCTGACCCATTAGTCTCTTCTTTGAACTTAGAAATGAACCAATGCTACTGGGAATGAGATAATCCTTAAAGTTTTAGCATTTTCTAGGTCTCTTCCTACCATCACTATTTTCTCTCCTTTCCCTTGTCTTCCCCATCCCAGCCCCTCATCATTCTAGGCGAAAACAATCCTGGACTTCTCAGATTAGTTGTCAGCAACTATGGTTTTCAGGTAAGAAAGGTTAGTAGTTTTGTTCAGATCAAAGATGAAGTGTGGGTGGTGCCTGTGGCTCAGTGAGTAGGGCGCCAGCCCCACATACCAAGGGTGGCAGGTTTAAACCCGGCCCCGGACAAGCTGCAACAAAAAAATAGCCAGGCATTGTGGCAGGTGCCTGTAGTCCCAGCTACTAGGGAGGCAGAGGCAAGAGAATCGCCTAGCCCAAGAGCTGGAGGTCACTGTGAGCTGTGACGCCACAGCACTCTATTGAGGTTGATAAAGTGAGACTCTGTCTCTTAAAAAAAAAAAAAAAGGATGAATTGTGGAAGGAAGGAAGGGGGAGAGGGGAAAGGGGTGTAGTTAGTAACCTGAGGGTCTGAGAGAACTTCCTTTCAACAGAAGCAACACTAGTTATCTGGATATTGAGAAGCCCACTGTTGGCTGCACCAAATAGTGCTTATGTTGTCTGAGAGAGGCAAGTATAAAAATAGAAAAACAGACAAGAAACAGAAGATTACATACATGAGTATGAACACAGAAAAGATGGGGAGGGCATAGTCCAAAATTAATAGTGAGGCTGGGCGTGGTGACTCACGCTTATAATCCTAGCACTCTGGGAGGCTGAGGCAGGTGGATTGCCTGAGCTCATGAGTTTGAGATCGGCCTGAGAAAAAGCAAGACCCTCATCTCTACTAAAAATAGAAAAACAGAAGAAAGAGGATCGCTTGAGGCCAAGAATTGGAGGTTGCTGTGAGCTGTAACGCCATGGCACTCTACCCAGGGTGACAGCTTGGGACTCTGTCTCAAAAAAACAAAACAAAACAAAATTAATGGTGGTTATCTCTGGGTGGTGGGACAAAGTATTACTCTGTCATGCTGGGTACAATGCCATGGTGTCAGCTCACAGTAACTTCAAATTTCTGGGTTCAAGTGATTCTCCCATTTCACCCTCCTGAGTAGCTGGGACTACAGGCACCCACCACAATGCCCAGCTAGTTTTTCTATTTGTTTAGTAGAGACAGGGTCTCGCTCTAGCTCAGGCTGGTCTTGAACTCCTGAACACAAGCAATCTACCCACTCTGGCCTCCCAGAGTGCTAGGATTACAGGCATGAGCCACTGCGCTCAGCCATGATGGTTATTTCTATCTTTGTTTTCCTGTATTTTTTAACCGTTCCATAATAACAGGCATTATTTTGGCAAGGAAGAACAAACGCCAATAAATTTCTTCACACAAAAGAAAACAGCAGTGGCTCAGTGTCTGTAGCTAGTGATTAGGGCGTCAGCCACATACCAGGGCTGGTGGATTTGAACCTGGCCCAGGCCTGCTAAACAGCGATGACAACAACAACAACAACAACAACAACAAAATAGCCGGGCATTGTGGCAGGCGCCTGTAGTCCCAGCTACTTGGGAGGCTGAGGCAAGAGAATCACTTAAGCCCAAGAGTTTGAGGTTGCTATGAACTGTGATGCCACGGCACTCTACCGAGGGTGACATACTGGGACTCTGTCTCAATAAAACAAAACAAAACAAAAAAGAAAACAGCAGTTTTAGAGGCTTTGGCAGGAAGTACACACCCAGCTCCTCCAGGGAGGGTACACCATAGGTCTCATCGTGGTTCTCCTGGATCTCAGCCCTGCAGCTCTCCATCTGCTGGCTGGTTACTGAGCCCACTGGCTTCTTGGGCAGCTCCATGCGGCTAATGATGGCCTGAAAGCGCTTGTAGGTCAGGGGTGGCTTCTGTCCATTCAGCTCAATGATCCTGGGGAGCCCAAAGAACAGCTAACATCACTAACAAGGCCCTTTGTTTTGGGTCCCTGCCCACTGGAAAAAGAGCGCAGACTCTGAAGGTTTTGTGGGTGGCTTTCCTTATCTAGTCACAAGTTCCACCCCTGAGTAGAAAGGAAGGAGTAAAGGAGGCCATATCTCCATTTTACCAAGAGGAAAACCGAAGCCCAGAGAGCTTGAGCAGGTGACTCAGGTAACAGAGCAAACAAAGTGGGAACTTAATTCCAGGTTCCCTGGTGCTGATGAGACGTGCCTAAAGACAGAGACTGACCACATCTCTCTAATCCCCCACTAGCCTTCTTAGCACTTGGCCTATCTCTCTAAGCCATGGGAAACCCCACAGGCCTCTCCCCCAGTGTGGGCCTTGGAGGACATTCTTTGATAAGAGCCATAAACATGTTCCTGTCTTAGAAAATCATCCCCTTCTTAGTCTCCATTTATTAGAATAGAGAGATGGAGGACGCCTATCCTCCCTAAATCAGAGACTGAGCCTAGAGTTCTGGCAAGAACTAATACTTAAAAAGTACCTTGCAATTTACAAAATATTTTTCATGAGCAGGGGAATGTAACTGCACTCATGCCCACAGGAAAGATATATAAGAAGGTAAAGAAGAGAACTGAGGCTGTTTATATAAGCACAAGTTGGGAGGGTATGGAGACAGATTCCTGGCTTCATACTATCCCAGCCAGGCTCTTGTTGGCCAAGAAGCAGCTTATGCAAGACCCAGCTGGCTGGGTGAGTTCATTTCTCAATTTGTTCTCTCTTGCTCTCTCTCTACTAGTGGAGATAGAAGGTTGGCTGCTGCCTCTGCAGTACCTCCCCCTCTTCTGGCACGTGGCAGGAGGAGGAACTCCACACCCAGCCAACTCCTGAGGGCTGGGCTCACGTGCACAGCTGTGTGACCCAGCTTCCTGGCAACTGGGCTGGGGAGTTGGGGTGGGGAATAGTGGCTGCTGGCTTGGCAGCAGCCGCAGCAGCAGAGCAGGAAGGTGACAACTCCAGCAGGGAAGAGAAGAAGAGGGTTTTCTCCTAGACTCTCTGAAAGAGAGGCCTGTTACCAGGGGAGGAAGTGCCTCTGTAGTTATCAGCTCCCTGCAGGGCTCTCTTGAGCCCCCGAGCAACACCAAAATGCACGGCCTGGAAACCCAGATAGCCACAGGAACCCAGGGAATTGGTTTAGGTACAGAAACTGGGCCCATGAGAACAGAGGTCTATTGGAGGGGTAACCTATCTACTGAGATCACAGGGCAGCTGTCAAGGAGCAGAATGGAAATGGGAACATGAGGCATAGATGGGACTGGAGCACATTAGAAACAGATCCATGGAGATCCTGAGTGGGGAGCCTTACTGCTTCTATGCCTTGGGCCTAATAAGGCTCTTTGCCAACCAAATTGAATAAAACCCTTTGTGATCTGTTTTACAGGTCCTAACGCTGGCCCATTCTCCTCCAGCTTTTGGAAAATGCCATACCTCATGAGCCAGGTGGTCCTATTGTGGAACTCCCCTGAGTTCTACCCTGCAGGGGCCCAAATCACTAAATTTCCCAAATGGCAACCTGACCCCTGGGACCCACGTCTTACCTGTCCAGGTCATAGAGGGTATGAGAGTTCTCGGTCACCACCTCCACACCAGCCTCCTTGGCCATCTTCATGATGGCTGCATCCCGTTCTTTCCCAAAGGGTTCGGAGTCATACTCGAAAGTCAAGCGGGTCACCCCCCATTCCTGTGGGGACAGAGTCTGTTATGCTCAACACTGTTTGGGGAGGAGGGAGAAGCTGGGCACTACTTCATAGAGCCAATTTAGACAGACAGTGTTTTGAACTGGAAAGCAAACAATCAATCTGAGGCTAAGGAAATTTGAGGACAGGCCAGTGAGGTGAGGCCAATAGCACAGCAGCAGTGGCATCAGGAGAGAGGTGGTTGGCCTTGTGCATTTGCTGTGCCCTTGAGGTAGGAGAATGCAGCAGGAGGCTATAAATACCATGCTCTCAGGGACCCCCAGGTCCAGAAAGAGGCACTGACTCACTGGTGGAGACAGTGGGGGAAGGGACCGCTTCTTGCCTGTTCAACAAGCTTTTCTCAGAGCTCCTCACAGCCCTGCAGACTTGTGGCCTAGTTTTCTTGGCAGACTTGTGCTATGTGAAGTCTTAATGGTTTCCACAGCAACACTCTGGAGGCCAGTAGCAAACAGAACTAATAGGATCCAGCTCTCAGAGAGTCAGGGAAGGAGGAAAGATCCTTAGTCCAGAGGTCAGAGAGAAGTGACCAGAGGGGCTGGATGTTGAAAATAGGGGAATTCTGCATGTTGAAGAGAAGGGAATTCTCTTTTATGTCTTTAGTTATTTCTGATAGGAAGTTCAAGATGCTCTAGCAAGTTGCCACAGTGAAAGGCTGTACAGACAACTCACAGAAAGCCCTAGATCAGGGGTCCTCAAACTATAGCCCGTGGGCCACATGCGGCGGTGTGATTGTATTTGTTCCCGTTTTGTTTTTTTACTTCAAAATAAGATATGTGCAGTGTGCATAGGAATTTGTTCAGAGTTTTTTTTTAAACTATAGTCCTGCCCTCTAACAGTCTGAGGGACAGTGAATTGGCCCCCTGTTTTAAAAGTTTGAGGATCCCTGCATCATGCAACAAGCAAGAAGAAAAACACATTCTATTCAAAGCCTCTAGTCATGGTCCTTTAAAGCTTTGAACCCAGGGGCAAATGTCCTAGCCAGGCACAAGCTGGTCTGGGTCCTGACTTAGCCCAGCTTAGAAAGTGGGTTCTTAGCAGGGTCAATTCGAAGACAATTACAACTAAAAATTGTATTTATTTATTGAGCCTTACTATAAGCTAGATGTCATATTTAGTGCCTCATACAGATCATGTTAAATACTCAAGTAACCCTGGGAACAATAATAACAGTATTATTAAATGACACCTTCTCCAAGAAGCCTTCCTTGACTTCTTCCTTCAATATGGTCCTCATGCACCTTGTTCTTTTTCCATCATAGCATTTGTTATATGCAACAAAGATTACCATTACTTGCCTCTTTCCCCTGTTGGTGCAAACTCTTAGAACAGTCACCATGCTGTCTCTTTCATCATTATTACCCTAGTACCTAGTGTGAGGCCTAGTAGAAGCTCAGCATAAACAATGAAGGACTGAATGGATGACCTGTCAGTATCTCTGGGCTGGCCTCAGAGCTGCAGGATGGGGATGAGAAGGAGCAATGCAGATGAGAGGGGCAAACACATTTATATGGTAATATGGTATGATGTGGTTAAGGACACAGCTCTGGAATCAGAGAATCTAAGACCACCACTTAATACCTTCAGGGCCATAGGCAAATTATTGTTTCTTCACCTGCAAAACTGGGATAGCAGTAGTCACCTCTTGGGGCTGCTGTGCGGAATAAGTGAGTTAATGTAAACAAGCTGTGGAACAGTGCTTGACTCATAGGCAGCCCTCCGTGAATGCCAGCAATTACTAGCATTGTGTGATTTGTATGTGCGTGTGCAATTATGTATGTGGGGGTGTGGCGAGGAGAGCTGAATGATGACATATTTACTAAGCTGTCTGCCTCAATATGAGACTTTTCCTCTTGTTTCAGAATTGGGGTGGAGAGGGGCATAGAGAGACTGCAAGCTGCCAAAGGTGAAGGCTGTTTGTCCTAGAGCCCTCGTTCATGAAGACTTTTGCCTCTATTTGACTTTAAATATGCTTTTTAAAGGGGTTGTAGGGAAGTGGACTGGCCCCCTGATATTGCAAACAGAAACCTATGTGGTTCCTGAATGAAAAATGTTATCAATCATTTACCCCAGAAGAAACAGGAATGCTCCCTTAGAAAGACTGACTTTTTTCCCAATAAGCAGAGCAAAGCAAGATGGGAAACGCTCCTTGCTAGACATGAAACCCCACCCTCAAAGTCTTGGCATAGAACAGTCCTAATAAATCTTGATAGTGTGAGCCAAGACAACATCTAAGGAAGCCAGGGGCATCCGGGGCGGAATGACTTACTACATTCTATGTCTGGACTGAGCTGGGAATTTCCCAACATGACAAAGGTTTCACAGGTTTCTTTAACACAGTTTCTATTCCAAGGGCAAACTGACCAGCTGCCTTTGCTCCCAATTTCTCTATAAATGGAAAGAACAGCCCTGATGTTTCCATTCCCTCAGTCAGAATATCATTCAATCTGTGGAGAAACCCTAGGGGTGCAGAATCTCACTCTCTTCTCTGGGGCCCTTCATATTTACCTTGAAAAGCCTTGGGAACACTTCAGCTGGCTGTCCCCGGACTACAAACAGGCGGGAGTTCAGTTTTCTTAAACTTGTGTCCAGATCTTCCAGAGACTGAAGTAGGAACCTGCAGAGTCCACACAGGCCTTGTTAGTGACAGCATAAAAAGCATAGCTCTCTTTCCCAACAAAGCAAGGAGAAACTGACTCACTGCTTATGCCAAGTAAGAAGCACCGTGAGCACTAGATCTAGAGAGGCCTGGGTTCTAGCCTAGGCATGAAAGGGTAATGGATCAGTGCTGCCTTGGTTGAAACCCTGGCCTTGCCACTTGCTATTAATAATAACTGTGTGACTTTAGGCAGTAACTTAACCTCTGTAGCCTGTTTTTTCACCTGTGATATAGAGTTGATGTAATTACCTATCTCACAGAATTGCTAAGAAAAGAAAATCAAATAATGCATGAAAAACATTTAGCACAGTGCCTGACACATAGAAATCTTGGGATAAATGCAAGCTGTTCCTAGTGATGAGCTTCTAAGTGATCAGAAGCAAGCCACTCACTCTCTGTCAACCTCTAGGGCTGGAGGCAGATATCTGCCAAGCATGAGGTTGTTTTGAGAATCAAATGAGAGCATCTGAAAAAACAAGCAATGATTCTGACTATGGTGGAAAGCATTATGGTCCTATCAGCAGAGGAACAAGACTGCCATAGCCTGGAAAATCCTACTTATTCTGGTTAAATAAACTCTTTGCCTTTCTAACTTCATGCTTTGGACTACAAGTATTTCTGCTGTCATCGCCCGACCCCCAGAGGTTTGTTTGGCTGTTGGCTCACTCTCCAGGGCTCTGGTAACCAGGTTCTCATCCCAAGAAGAAGGCCTTCAGGCGTCCTCAAACTTTTTAAACAGGAGGCCAATTCACTGTCCCTCAGACCATTGGAGGGCCGGACTATAGTTTAAAAAAACAAATAAACTATGACCAAATTCCTATACACGCTGCACATATCTTATTTTGAAGTAAAAAAACAAAACCAGAACAAATACAATCACACCTCCTCATGTGGCCCGTGGGCCACAGTTTGAGGACCCTTGCTTCATGTTAAAGATCCTCACTTGCTTGCGGGGGTGGGCATTGAGGTGGGGGTGGGAGACTGCGAATACACAAGAACCAGCAGGTGAGCTGGATCACCAGAGGAAAGGGAAAGGAACATCTGCTGAGTGCCTTTGGTGTTTTATTTTTAAGTTAACTTAACATTTTAACTAGATAACTATTCATGTAGTTCAAAATCCCAGTGAAAAAGGTACACAGTAAAAAACGTCCTCCCCTTCTTCCCTCCACAGAGGCAACAAAGGTTATCAACGTGATTATGGATATGCTTTTAAAGTGTATTTTCTAATTTAATTCTCTCAAAACATTTTAAAGGAAATAGTACTATTTTCATTTCATAGATGAGGAAACAGAGACACCAAGAGGTTAATTAACTTGCCTAAGATCATGGTTGTTATATGACAAAGCTGAGATAAGAACCGAGGTTGGTCAGACTCTGAAGCCCATGTTTTCTTCTCTGTGCCTCATTTCTGAGGACTTTTAGTGGCATGGTGACACTGCTCCAGGGGCTGAGGTTCTGTAGGACCTCATGAATCTGGAATTCCTTTCTCCAATGCCAACCTGACTACAGGCAGTCCCCAGATTACAAACGAGGTAGGTTCTGTATGTTTGTTCTTAAGTTGAATTTATATGTAAGTTGGAAGATGTACATTTACTTCTTAACTGTAATAGCCTCTGTTCATAAGTGTGAGTCACATGTCTGTTGGATGTTTGTAACTTGGGGACTGGCTGTGCAGGTGATCCACTCACATTCTTATCTTCCTCCCCAGGAACCAAGCCCTGACAGGTCGACCAGCATACGTCACAGCATCTGTCACAGATTCCTTTGAAGCACCTGCTATCTATCCCTTGGAATCACCCACCCTTTCCCAGCATCCTTCATCTCTGTGAACAATAGAAATCACCAGATTTTATTCTGAGCACAGTGAAATGCTGTGCCTCAAAGGGCATGTCACATTCCCTGACTATGAAGGCTCACAGAAGCAGTAACTATTCCCAGGCTGCCAACTACAACCAGCATCCACTGCTGCCTCTGACATACATACAACTTGACATACTCCCGTGGCTAATGACACAGACCCACACTCCAGCACAGGCTGAACCATGGAGTTGGGTCAAAACATCACATTAGCTAAAGAGTGTGTGGGAGACCGACCAGGGGATGGAATAGGTGACTCTGACAGGTTGAATGCTGCTTTATGCCAAGTAAGAGCTCCACCTTTGTGAATTTCTGTTTCTGAAAACTTGACATCCTCAGAAAAGGACCAAGGAGCTGATGAGTGATGAGTGAGTGGAGTGACAAATGAGTGATGAGTGACACACTTGCAGGCCTCCCCCAGCCCTCCCCATTCTCCCAGAAGGAAAAGTGTGAGAGAGCCATACAAATAGCCTCAAGCCACCTGAAGCCTGGACTCTGCCAAAGTAGAATGACTAGAGATCACCACAGCATTTTAAATTCCACAACCCCAGGACAGAGTGTCCTCCATCTGCAGCATCCAGGAATATTCCTATCATGTACTTTGAGGGCCTCTTCCTTTACAGTCTACCAGATTGCACAGGGCTTTGAATTGAAGCTATAAATAAGGCTGAAATGTGCATGAAATCTAGGTTCCAGAACATGTAACAATCTGCCTTCTACAGAACTTCACTTTTAGACTTCATTTACTAAAAGGAGATTCCTTGTGGCATCTCTAAAGTACAGACAATTCTATGAGTTCTTTTCTTCTTTGACAAGAGATGTCGATAGCTGAGGCAGGAAGCAAAAGGCTTCCAGGAGCCTGCTGCTCCAACCCATACATCCCAAATCAAAATCTATATTTTAGCAAGACCCCTTGAATCACCAGGGGACATTAAAGTTTCAAAACACTGCTCAAAAAAATTGAACTTTAGCCTCTGTGGAGATAAGGTTTACAGGTTTTCTCTCTTTACTTCTAATTTGTTTCTATTAAACTTTCTCTCTTGGAGATCCAGGTTTCTGCCTCCTCTTGGGCCCTCTGGCAATTTCTCTGCTAATCCCAGCTTCTCTCCTGACTCAAGCCTTTCAGGGTTCCTCTGGGAAGGAAGGGCCCAGTGCAGTCACACAGGAGACTACAGGCAGGAGGTGTGAGAAAGGCTCCCAGGATCTCAAGTTCAGGCAGCCAGAGAAAGGGAAACCACCACTCTGGCTCCACCTTGGAGGCTTTCCAGGTATGGAGAAGTGCTGTCACTGGGCAAGTGATCCCTGGGACAGGTGTATACATTCTTTCACCAGAGAGAACTTTGGGCCTTCTCTGGTCTCTTAGAGCCCTCTCCTGCACATTGCCAATCCCTCTTTATGCCACAGAGGGGACTCTGAAGGAAAGTGGCCTGGGCATTGGAGGTGGTGTATTGGAGGCTGGCACCTCACCCTTGGCAGCTCCAAGCTGAGCTCACATGGCCAAAATTCAGAGCACATGGTCCTGTTTGAGCAAAGCCGCCCTTTGGATTAGGTAACACGTGCAACTGAATTACATTACGTAAGTTGTCTGGAGCCAGAGGCAGACAGAACTGGAGAAGACCAAATTGGGATTTCCAAAAATAAAGAGAGGACTCTGTAATTCAGGGACTCCATGGGGCTAACCCTTTAGAACAAAACAGGCAGATCCTTTAATTAAGTACTTATATTTAGGGAAGGTGCCTCTCTTATATTTAGGGATGGTAGATTCTGTGTTGAGGCATATTTTATTTATTTGTTGTTAATGAGGGGAAGGGAGGATGACAGTGAATGCTTCTTTTAGATCCAGATGGCTTTTGATTGGTTCCTCTGCTTCGAGCCAAGGTTATCTAACCATAATACCATTGACTGGCACAGACTGGCTACACAGGATATTAATAGAAATTACTTTCTCTTAAGTAATTAAGAAAGCTTAAGACCCATCAAAAGGGATAACCTAAACCCATAATCCATGGCAGAAATTTATTTCTAAACATCATTCAGATACTCAGATCTAAGTATCTAAGCCAGGCATCCTCAAACTGCGGCCTGTGGGCCACATAAAGCCATGTGAATTGTATTTGTTCCCGTTTTGTTTTTTACTTCAAAATAAGATATGTGCAGTGTATATAGGAATTTGTTCATAGTTTTTTTTTTAAAAAACTATAGTCTGGCTCTCCAACGGTCTGAGGGACAGTGAATTGGCCCCCTGTTGAAAAAGTTTGAGGACGCCTGATCTAAGCGATACTTAGAAATACTTAAATATTTAAATATTAAATACATAAATAAAATAAACTGATTTTTTTTCTAATTTCAAAGAGAAAGATGAAGAAGGTCTCTTTCGGGCAAACAAAAACATTTCCTTGGCAGAATAACAGTAAAGTACCTCACTCGGGTACCAGTGTGAAGAGCTCAGAGAAAATCAAATTTCCCTACTAGTGGACTATAGGTTTCAACCCCTTTCTTGTTGACCAAGTTGCAGGGAAGAACTACCTATGTCCACAGTCCAACAGTGTTTAGCTTCCAGCATTTGGGAAGAGAGATCCTTGCTTTCACCAGGTACCCTACGAAGTTCCCAATTTACCTTATTTATTAATTCTGAGAGAAACAGACTGAGGAAGAACATACTTTATATCTACCAACTCTCTTTGTCCTAGAAGCAGCACAGAGTTAGGGTCATAAGATTTAAATAGAACTGTTGCCAACACCTATTTAAGACAAGCCAAGCTAGGGAGAAAAAGGTAATTAGAAACTGCAAGGGCCGGGTGGAGCCTGTGGATCAAAGGAGTAGGGCGTCGGCCCCATATGCTGGAGGTGACGGGTTCAAATCCAGCCCTGGCCAAAACTGCAAAAAAAAAAAGCAAGGGCCTATTTTGAGCAACCATTTTAAATCTAGAAGCTGCTCACATCTTCTTTTGTTTTGGTTCTTGCTACAGTACTTCCTTCTAGATGCAGCAAATTTGAGGAAGGTGGGCTGGGAAAATGGGAAAGGGTTTAGTCAATTGGTGCTTAGAAAAAAAACGTCCTGAGGCTCATATAGCTACAAATAACTATCACCTCCCACTATCACCATGGCAGGAAGTATGCTAGCCTTCTCCTATGCCAATAAATATACACAGTTCTTGGTTGCCTTTCTACGTCCTCTTTTACTCTTAGAAAGTGCCATTCATGGTTATTTTAATCTGCAGCAAAACCCCATCTGCAGCAAAACCCTGTGTGGGAGTCAGCGTAGGAGGTGCAGGAAGGTAATAGGGATCACAGATTTTGATCCCCCTCTTGCAGACGGCCTCCACCCTTCCTAGGTAGGCTTCTCAGAGGCAGCAACTCAAGCATTTGCAGAGCTAGGGCATTATGCTGTAGCACAATTCTCTCAGGCCACTCCCAGGATCCAGAAACAGCCACCGGAAGATTACACACCTTATAGTCATGCAGAAGTATGGCTGGCTCCAGGTCCCCCCCCCCCCACCATATCTAAGCAAGTTCACAAAACAGAATGTAGCTCTCCATCCATCCAGGAAGGAGAATAGTGGGGGTGGTAAAATCTGTTTCCAGGCCCAGAAGCAGGTATCATATTTGATCTGTTTTATGTTATTTCATGTCTTTCTTCTGAATACCAACACTAATTAGACTTCCTACCAATGCATTGCAACACATTTCCCAGGGTGCCTGGCTCAGGGCTATGGTTCCCTAGTCCAGTGCTTCTCAAGCTTTGCTACAATGAGAACTTTAAAAACCTTAATGCCTTGGCCATAACCCAGAACAATTTAAATAGAATTGGAGGGATGGGGGTTGGGGAGGGTTTGGCACCTTTTAAAGATCCTTAGGTAATTCCAGTGTGTAGCTACAGCTGAGAATCACCACTCTAGTTTACCCCAGTATTTTATGTTTTCCATGGCACTTTGTTCTTCTAAATTATAGTTCTTTACTCATCTTCTCTCACTAAAATAAAGGCTCAGGAGTTCTAAGAGCACAGACACACATGTATTTGTTCACTGCTATAGAAGCACATAGCACACTGCCTGGCAGATATTAGGCACTCATCAAATAATCACTCAATACCTGCATTCCTATACAGCCTCTGACTTCAGGATTTGACTCAGGCATCAGAGCTGCCACATTCCTTTTCTCTTTCACTCACTTGAAAGCACAATCACAAAAGGGTGCCCCATAAAAATCCATAAACACCTAGTTTCTAGCCAATTGGAGTTAAATCAGCAACAGAGATTTTGTTGCTGATTTTTAATACCCACTACCACAAAGGAGTAGGCAGTCTATGCAAAGTCAGCCAAAACCCAATAAAAGAAGAAACTCATTTGTGACAATGTAACAAGCAGGTAGCTGGATTCTATTTACTCTGCTCTAATTGGCACACTGCCATAGGAGGGGAGCAAAGTCTGAGGCTTGGCTTAATGTCCACCCTGGGGATGGTCATTTGAGGATGTTTGTCAAATCCAACCTCCTATCTATAGAAATTGGAGCAGAGACAGAGCAATAGAGCAGCCTGAAAACAGTGTGGGCAGGCTCTCCACAGGACTATCTTTAGTTGTATCCTCTATACAAATAGGATTGGAGGGGGGCATTTAATAGACCCAGGGCTAGGAGCACTCACTCTCTCAGCAGGACACACACCCTGGAGAAAAAAGAATGGTACGCTGAGAGCCGTGGTATCCTGGAAATAACCCTTCCCATCAGTGCAACAAGGCTACAAGCAAACATCCCCCAGAACAATGCAAACAAACCAAGTGACTGCTGCTAGGTGTTTTAACAAGTGATGGGTACACGATGTCTCAGAACTCCTTGGTTTGAATACCAGTCATAGAGAAAATACACCAACTACCTATCTGTTAATCCTTTCCCATGACTGTGCTGACTCCATCTCCTGGAACTTATCAAAGAGGGGCCCTTGATATCATGGCTTTCTCAGTCCCTAACCTTACTACATCAGTTCATAAATGTCTAATCCATAATGGCTCAACTGCCCTTTAAAATCATCTCAGGGGAAGCAGAAAAATGGGATGATACTTTGCTTGGTTCCTTTTTAATTTTTCTAGCAAGGTCATAGTTGCTGAGGGGATTTTCTAAAATGGGTTAAGTACTGTTCTAGAGCTTAAGACACAAAGTGCCTTTACCTGAAGATGCCCTTGGAGTCTTTAACTATGACATAGGGGAGAAGAAAGACCTTATCTAGTGCCCAGCCAGGGTCTTTAGACACCTTCACTGGCAGGGGGCATTCTGGGTGAAGAGAAGCCAGGATGGGTGATAGAGTGGATTCAAACAAACTAGAGGCTTAAAGATGACCTTCCAGAGCCAGCAATTCTCTTCACTTGAAGAACGTGACCAGAAACTGCCTCCTGCCCTCACACCACACAATACTCCTTCCTCTCCCTGAGTACGCTCCTAAGAGCCCTGGACGAGGAGTTCCGTTCTGCTACTCACTGGCTGCAAGTCCTTGGGCAAGTCGACTTCGCGTCTCCAGTGCTCGAGAGTCTTATCTGTACAATGGGACCAGGATTTCTGTCCTACAAGCATGTTGTGAAGCTCGAAGGGGATTATACACAGCGCAAAAGCGCTAGGTGAGAGGCTGAGCTCTGGCCCCCCGAGGGCATTGGTACGATGACTAATTACTTCCCCAGTCCCGGCTTCTCCCCTGGAAAGAGCCCACTCCGACCCCAGAGCCGGAGCTTTCCGGCCGTGCTGGGATGCAAGGACCGGGCTATTCGCCACCTGGCCCATGGTCCTGGTGACTGCCTCGGCCCCACGGCCCCGCCCCGGGTCCCCCTCACCTCCATCGGTTGATCCCAACTGAGGAGGAGGCCGCAAACCACGGGTCGAGGATGTAAACGCAGCGCACACAGCGCGCCCCGCGCACGGCCGCCAGCAGCGCCGGGTTGTCGTGGAGCCGCAGTCCTTTGCGGAACCAGTGCACTGAGGAGGCGCCATCCGCGCTGGTTGCCGGTCCCTGGGCCGCCGCCGTCGCCACAGCCGCCGCCATCGCCGCCCTGACTGCTGGGCCACCGCCGCTCCGCCCCGTCGGAGCCCCTGGCCCTACCCACATCCCGCCCAGTGACCTATGACGCTGCCGCTCCTCCATGTGACTCCGCCCCCAGGGTCCCAGAGCACCTCTGCCATTGGCTGGGATCCTCCTGCCGCGCAATTGGCCCAGCCGCGCCGTATCCAGCCCCGCCTCCTCACGTTCCCACCTTGTGCCTGCCGGCTTGGGTGGAGAGAGCAGTGAGGGCGAGTGACGCAGGCTAGGGAGCTCCCTGCGGAGGTCCGAGCATGGGCGGTGTCTCAGGGACTGAGGATTTCTTACACGCGTCCTGTTCAGGGCCTGCTTCTGGAAGAAGCTGCCTGGGCTGGTGGAGCTTGTTGCAGCTCAAGCCAGTGACTTACAAGACTGACAACCGGTCCTCCTGTATCACCATCCTCTCCCTCACTATCACATCACCTCTATCATTCTACTACAGCAGGGGTCCTCAGACTTTTTAAACAGGGGGCCAGTTCACTGTCCCTCAGACCGTTGGAGGGCCGGACTATAGTTTAAAAAAAAAAAACGATGAACAAATTCCTATCACATTGCACATATCTTATTTTGAATTCAAAAAAACAAAACGGGAACAAATACAATATTTAAAATGAAGAACAACTAAAGTTAAATCAACAAACTTACCAGTATTTCAATGGGAACTATGGGCCTGCTTTTGGCTAATGAGATGGTCAATGTCTGGTTCCATATTTGTCACTGCTAGTCGTAACACGTGATGCAAGTGTGCCTCAGTTAGTCCCGAGACTGAGAGGAGGAGTGGAGAGACAGGAGGTGAGTGGGGGAGTGCAGGACAGGCAGCGTGGCAAAAACACTCAGAGGGCCAGATCAATGTCCTAGGCCGGCCGCATGTGGCCCAAGGGCCATAGTTTGAGGACCCCTGTACTACAGCTACCATTTATTGAGTGTATTTTATATGCCAAGCAATATGATAATCTCCTTATATAATCTGCCTCATTTCCTTGCTACTCTCAATTTGGCCCACTTATATTCATTCAACAAACCCAGTGAAAGGACTGCTATTATTCTCATTTTACGATAAAGAAAAATAGAGTGTGCTGCAGATTGAGTAACTTTTTACATATCATAAAGCTGTAACAGGATTCCACTTAAATTAGTATTTTTTTTTTTTTTAGACAGAGTCTCACTCTGTTGTCCCAGGCTAGAGTTCTGTGCTGTCATAGCTCACAGCAAAATCAAACTCCTGGGGTCAAGTGATTCTCCTACTTCAGCCTCCCAAGCAGCTGGGACTACATATATGTGCCACCACATCTGGCTAATTTTTCTATTTTTAGTAGAGATGGGGGTCTCACTCTTGCTCAGGCTGGTCTTGAACTCCTGAGCTCAAACAATCCACCCGTCATGGCCTCCCAGAGTACTAGGATTACAGGTGCAAGCCACCATGTCAGGCAGATTATTCTGATTTTTTTTTTTTGAAACAGAGTCTCACTTAGTTGCCCTCAGTAGAGTGCCCTGGTGTCACAGCTCACAGAATCTCAAACTCTTAGGCTCAAGTGATTCTCTTGCCTCAGCCACCCAAGTAACTGGGACTATAGGCAACCACCACAGTGCCTGGCTATTTTTAGAGATGAGGTCTTGCTCTGGCTCAGGCTGGTCTTGAGCCTGTGAGCTCAAGCAATCCACCTGTCTCGGCCTCCCAGAGTGCTAGGATTATAGGCGTGAGCCAATGTGCCTGGCTGGTTATTCTGATTTTGAAACTTCTGCTTTTATCCAAGAAGCTATACTTCTCTCTGTGCTGATATCTTAGCATTTCTAAGTGGCAGAGTCTAAGGATCAGGTAGGAGTGCCCTGATATGCAGCAGTAGAGAATTTGGAAAGGACTGGGAATATGGACTGGGAATTGGTTGAGGCCATAACTGTGCCATCAGCTGAATTTATTTTCTTTTAGTCTTTATGGAACCTTCGTGTACTAAGCACTTTACTGGATTCTTGGTGGGATTCAGAGATGTGGAAGATACTGTCCCCACTCACCTCTGGGGAGCAAAGTAGAGCACTTTGGGAGGGGGGGTGTTTAGCACAGGGCTTGCTGAATGACCTTCTTACTAAATGGCAAGAGAAGCTATAAACACCAGCAACAAAATGTTGAGGATGGGCTAAGATGGCCTAGTTAGGCTAAATCTTTGTGGGTATCAGAGAATAGTCTGTTTCAGCTTGACAGTAGGTTGAGTCCATTCTTGGGATTCTTCCTGAACTTGGGAATGAGCATTGAAAGCTTTTAGCAATTCAGTAGGCAGTTTAAGTTTAGTGGCATTAATTGGCATCATTCTCTAAACCAGAGCATCATGGCAATCTTAGTCTCTTTCTTCTTTCCAGGGCTTTGCATAAGCCATTCTCTCAGCCTAGATCATACTCACCACTCCAACCCCTTTCTAACTCCAGTTTGCCCTGTGTCATCACTCAGTATTAATGTCACCTTCTTCCTGTCTGGTCCCAGCCTGCACAGTGCCCCATCTTATTTTTGTGCTTCTTCTTATCAATAGCCTTAGAATATGGTACTGAAATTTCTCACTTAATTGTCTGTCTGCCCTATCAGGTTAGAAATTCCTAGAGGGCAGGAGCTGTGGCTTATTTGCAGTTGTATTTCCAAGGCCTAGCTTTGGTTCTTCATGCTCAAAGATTTTTTTAGTAAAAGTTGAGCAGGAACTAGAGTCCCAGATTGGTAGGGACCTTAAACGTCTATCCCAATTCCCTCTCATGATACTGTCCTTATTTTTTAATTCACTCTCCAAATGCTTGCTGAATAAATCAATACCACCACATCTCTTTACTTTTCTCTATCTCTCCATCTTTCCACAAGGCTGGTGTCCTGCTAGGAATGGAGCAGAGAGTGTAAGGAGGCGATTTTCCCATAAACAACCTGGAGAATGGACATGCTTTTTTTTTCTCTTCTAAATTCCGATAATGTTATATTTATATTCTATGAGATCTGAGGGTGGGCACTGTGAGGGTGGGCACTGTGTTTGTCATGCTTATCCATGTCTTCTTAGCATTTGCTCTAGTACCTGACATAGCAGGTGCTCAGTATATATTTGCTGAATAATTGAAGGCCATTTATGACTTTCTATCTTCTTAGGCCATCATGAGAGGTAGTGTTGTGTAATGGTTAAACCCAAGGTCTTGCATATTGGAGTGGCTGAGTTCAAATTCTGGTTCTACCCTTATTCTGTGTGACCTTGGATAAACCAGTTAACCTCTCTGTTCCTCACTTTCTTAATCTATGAAATAGAGTGATGATAATACTTATGATATAGTAAGCTCTTATACTATGTCAGGTGCTATTATTCTGAAAACAAAATCTGTCTGATTTTGTCTTCCTTGCAATACCCCACCCTGGCATGTTCCATAAGTTGCTGAGTGAATAAAAGATTTTACTCATTTTGAAAAATTCCTCAAAAGTATGCCAATTATGAAAATAAGTAATCAATGAATCAGCATCAGTCTCCAAAACCTAACGAATTAATTATTTCTTATCTGCCTTCTAGACTTTGCATATAAACATCTAAGTTTTAGAACTTTAATAAAAGCAGAAGTTCAATGTTATGTACTTAAAAAATTATATATGTATGTAAAATTATATATTATATAAATTATATAATATATATTTATATATGTTATATATAAAATATATATTACATATATAATTATATACATATTAAATATATATAATTATATATATTACATATATATGATTTTTTTTGAGAGACAGACTATCAAGTTGTCACCCTTGGTAAGTGCTGTGGCATCGTAGCTCACAGCAACCTGCAACTTGGGCTCAAGTGATCCTCTTGCCTCAGTATGTCTATTTTTAGTAGAGATGGGGTCTTGGTTTTGCTCAGGCTGGTCTTGAACTCATGAGCTCGAGCAATCCACACACCTTGGCGTGGGCCACCGTGCCCGGCCTAAATATATATATTTTTTGATATGGGGTATTGCTTTGTGGCCTTGGCTAGAATGCAGTGGCATCATCATAGTTCACTGCAACCTCAAACTTTGGCGTTCAAATGATCCTCCTGTCTCAGCCTTCCAAGTAGCTGGGGCTATAGGCACGTACCAGAGTGCCCAATTAATTTTTTCTATTTTTTGTAGAGACAGGATCTTGCTCTTGCTCAGGCTGGCTTTGAACTCCTGACCTTAAGCAGTCCTGCTCTCACCTCCCAAAGTGTTGGGATTACAGGTGTAAGGCACCACGCCTGCTTTTGATATGCTTTTTAAAACATTAAGCATGTTTAGAACATTAAGCATGTTCTATATTGCTATATCATTGTCTTTGTGTTTATTTCTGATTTATGTTATTATAAAACTGATAAAGATGAATTATTTTATTGAATAATCACATATCATTTGATTAACAATGTAACATTCAAGAATCAGGAAGTAGTTCTTCCCGGGACGTTGCCTAGAGGAGCTCAGAAGGGTGCAGCGTTTGACATATCGTCGTAGGCTTTCCTACAATACAGCCTCTAACAAAACCAGGCTGTCCTGAACCCCGGGTAATAGAATTGTTTACCTTTATACCAAGAAGTTTGGGAAAGCACCAAAATTTACATGTGGCGTGTGCCCAGGCAGACTTCGAGGGGTTCGCCCTGTGACACCTAAGGTTCTTATGAGGTTGTCTAAAACAAAAAAAGTATCAGCAGGGCCTATGGTGGTTCCATGTGTGCTAAATGTGTTCGTGACAGGATCAAGCGTGCTTTCCTTATTGAGGAGCAGAAAATCGCTGTGAAAGTGTTGAAGGCACAAGCACAGAGTCAGAAAGCTAAATAAGAAAATGAAGCTTTTTTGAGTAATAAAAATTAAGACTTAAAAAAAATCAGGAAGTAAATCTGGCACTGAGTAGAATACTGGAGTGTAAAGTCCACTTTTGGTTTTTACACTTTAAAGAACATACAGAAATTGGAGACCAAAGAAACCTGTAAATTACTAAGGTGAAACGTAATTAGGTATTATCTCTTTGAGAGAAATGAGAACTGAAATTTGACCTCATGGTTATAAACCTCGTTATTTACGAGCACCTCTGAAGTGTGGTTGCTATGAGGATAACAAACATTTGCTACTCGTTTCTACCAAAGGTAGAACGAAAGAACGGCTCTTCCACTGGGAAGAGTGAGAGATTTATTAAGGGACTTCTTAGGACAAGGTACTTTAAAAAATGAGACAAATTAGCCAGGAGGTGGGTGGTGTCTTTCTTCCCTGAAGCTATTTCAGAGGACAAAATCAATCCTGTTTTGTCCCTGTTAACATCCTGCATAGAGACTGCATTAGACAACTGTATTAGACAACTTTCTACATTCGCTTTGAGTTGCGCTTTGGGTAAATATTTGATGACGGGTTGAAAGGTAACCGAGCGCAGAGGGAGGGAAGTCTCGGACCCGTTTAAGATGCCCGCGCCCTCTAGTGGCGGAACTGGTAGAGCGGCGGCTCCTTTTGCGGCTGTACCGGAACCCCAGGGCCCCCGGCCTCCTCCTCTTTGTTACCGGGTAGAACTTACGAAGAGAGCGGCGACGTCGTTCCTGTTTTCAAGACTTCGCGCAACGCCTACTTTGATGTTGTGACGCAAAACGTTGTTTCAAAGAACAAACGTTTTGCGTCAGCGTGGGACGTGGTAAAGTTTATTGAGAGCATGGACCGTATAGCCAAACTTCCTGGGTTCCGTTTCCAGCTCTGACATGGCGAGCTACTTAACCTCTCTGTGCCTCGGTTTCCTTATTTGTAAAATGGAGGTGATGAGGACGATAACCCAGGTGCGGTACGGAATTGGATAAATAGACAAATGACTCAGGATTGAGGATCCAGAAACAGGTCCACGTGAATCTGGACGTTTCTTTCTTGGCAAGGATGTCTTTATAAAGTGGGGAAAAGGTAGTTTTTCCTGTAAGGGTAATGGGTTAATCAGATACTTTACTGTAAAATAAGTGAAACTGGACTCCATCTCACAACATACACACAAATCCATTCCACATAGATTATATGGTTAACGTGGAAGTTAAACCAATAAAATTTTAGTAAGATTATCTAGGAGAATATCTTTATGACCTGGGGGAAGGCAAAGATTTCTTGAACAAAACATGAAAAGCTTAACCATACGGAAAAAGATTGAGAAATTGGACTATATTAAAATTAAGAAGTAATGTTTATCAAAAACCCATTATTGAGATACTGAAAAGGCAAACCACAGATGGGGAAAGATACTTGTAACTTACAATTCTCCTTCCTCCCTCCCTCCGTCCCTCCTTCCTCCCCCCCCCCGCCTTTTTCTTCAGAGTCTCACTTTGTTGCCCTCGGTAGAGTTCTGTGACGCCAGAGCTCACAGCAACCTCAAACTCTTGGGTTTAAGTGATTCTCTTGCCAAGTAGCTGGGACTACAGGTGCCTGCCACAACGTCCGGCTATTTTTAGAGACGAGGTCTCGCTCTTACTCAGGCTGGTCTCTAACCCGTGAACTCAGGCAATCCACATGCCTCAGCCTCCCAGAGTGCTAGGATTACAGGGGTGAACCACCCGCCCAACCTTATAATGCTTGAAGAGCTCAAACCCAGAATATTTAAAGAGACTGTACAAATAAAAAGGAAAAAGTTAGGCAACTCAATTTTTTTTAAGAGACAGTCTCTCACTTTATCACCCTCAATAGAGTGCTGTGACATCACAGCTCACAGCAACCTCCAGGTCTTAGGCTTAGGTGATTCTCTTGCCTCAGCCTTCTGAGTAGCTAGGCACCCGCCGTAACGCCCGGCTATTTTTTTGTTGCAGTTTGGCCGGGGCCAGGTTTGAACCCGCCACTCTGAGTATATGGGGCCAGTGCCCTACTCACTGAGCCACAAGCGCCACCAGGGTAACTCAATTTGAAACGAATGTTTCCACTTCACTCTTCACCACAAAAGATGAATATTCAAATTGTCAATGAACCCATGAAAAGGTTCTCACCATTAGCTATTTAAGGAAATACTCATGAAAAAAAATGGAAAAACCCAGCCAGGCTCGGTAGCAAGCACCTGTAATCCCAGCGGCTTCCGGAGGCTGAGGCAGTGGCGTGCCCGCAGCCCGAGTCTGAGGTTGCAGTGAATTCTGCTCAGGGCATAAGGTGGGACTCTGTCTCAAACAAACAAACAAAAAATACACATACAATGAAGTACTGCTATAAGCCCATAAGAATGAATAAAATTGGGGCCCAGCGCAGGGGATCATGCCTGTAATCCTAACACTTTGGGACGCCAAGGGGGTAGATCTTCTGAGCTCAGGAGTTCGAGACCAGCCTGAGCAAGACCCCTATCTCTAAAAAATAGCCGGGTATTGTGGCGGGCGCCTATAGTCCCAGCTACTTGGGAAGCTGAGGCAAGAGAATCGCTTGGAGCCCAAGAGTTGGGTGTTTCTGTGAGCTAGGACCACACTGCTCTACCCAGGGCAACAAAGTGGAGTCTGTCTCATAAAAAAAAAAAGAATGAATAAAATTAAAAGGATTGGTCAAACCAAGGACTGAGGAGGTGAGCAATTGAAAATCTCACACCACTCTTGGGACTGTATATTGATGCAACGACCTTCAAAAAGTATCTGGTGTTATGTACTAAATTTGAAAAACCAAGTAACCCTATGATTCATGAGCAATCTATCCTATGACTTGGCAATTTCACTCCTAGCACCTACCTAGCAGAAATCTGCATGTGTGTACCAAAAGATATGTATAGGAATGTTCATAGTGTTATTATTAGTAATAATCATAAACCAGAGATAACTCAAATGTCCGTAAGCAGCAGAATGGATAAATAAATTGTGCTGTGTTCACATGAGAGAATACTACACAACAGTAAAATGAACAACCCAGGCTCAGCACCCGTAGCTCAGTGAGTTGGGTGCTGTCCACATGCAATGAGGCTGGCGGGTTCGAGCCCGGCCCGGGCCTGCTAAACAACAATGACTACTGCAAAAAAAACAGCTGGGGGTTGTGGCGAGTGCCTGTAGTTCCAGCTACCTGGGAAGCTGAGGCAAGAGAATCTCTTAAGCCCAAGAGATTGAGGTTGCTGTGAGCTGTGATGCCACTGTACTTTACCGAGGGTAACATAGTGAAAGTCTGTCTCCAAAAAAAAAAAAATTTGTTTTTTACAAAATGAACAACCTATAACTATAGGCAGCAATATGGATGAATCTCACAAAATTAATTTTGTTTAATATTGAACAAAAGAAGCCAGGCACAAAGGAAACATTTACATATGTATACGTCCACTATATAAAGCTCACAACCAGGCAAAACTAATTTGCTAATAGCCAGAGAAGTAGAAATAACCCATATGTCCATCCTCTGATGAATGGATAAATAAAATATGGTATATCTACACAATGGACTATCATTTGCCAATAAAGAGGGAGCGCTGATACATGCTACAGTGTTGATGAAACTTAAAAATGAAAGTTCTGTGCTAAGTGATAGAAGCAAGTCACAAAGTACCATGAATTATAGAATTCCATTTGTATGAAATGTTCATAATAGGCTAATCCATAGAGATAGAAACTGGTTTTCTAAGGCTGGGAGGGCTGGGGGTGGGGGGTGGGATGGAAAATGGAGAGTAAACACTAATGGGGTGATGAAAATGTCCTAAAATTGATTGTGATGATGCTTGCACAACTCTGTGACTGTACAAAAAAGCCACTGAAGGTGAGTGAATTGTATGGTATGTGAATTACAAAGTGTTATAAATAAAAAGTAAAATAAACCTCAATGCTAGAACAGAACTTTTAAAAGACATAGTATTCCGCTCAGAAATTCCAAAGTTAAAACACTTTTATATTAAATTTGAATATATGGTACTAAGTTTTCACTGATATTATGAGATTGAAGGACCCAGTGACGCAGTGATGCCATTTTGGGGTTTTAGCTTTCATCCTCCATTTGGAGAAAACCTAAAAGCTCCTACTTTCATTTCTTAGTAAACCACACCCCTCCCTATCGCCCGGGAGGTGTCCCTATCTCCCAGAGTGCGTCAGCCCCCCCACCCCTAAGATTGGCCGGACCCTATCAGCTTTGCTTCCCACACCCCTCATTCTATACCCCCCCTCATAAAAACCCTGAGCCTAGTGAGCATGAGGCTTTCAGTCCCAGCTGCATTTGGGTGTGCCGGCAGCCCAGGCTCGAGCTTGAATAAAACGCCCTCTTGTGATTGTATCGGTGTCTGGCTCTCTCGTGTGGTCATTGGGGACCCCGATTCTCGGGTGTAACAAGGTCATCTATTTACCTGAATTATGTACATTGGTTTAGCATGTACAATGTTTTAAATAAATGAACCTATTGATATCCATATTAAAAAAAATCCTAAGTTGGGCAGCGCCTGTGGCTCAGTGAGTAGGGTGCTGGCCCCATATGCCGAGGGTGGCGGGTTCAAACCCAGCCCTGGCCAAACTGCAACCAAAAAATAGCCGGGCGTTGTGGCAGGCGCCTGTAGTCCCAGCTGCTCGGGAGGCTGAGGCAAGAGAATCGCGTAAGCCCAAGAGTTAGAGGTTGCTGTGAGCCGTGTGACGCCACGGCACTCTACCGAGGGCGGTACAGTGAGACTCTGTCTCTACAAAAAAAAAAAAAAATCCTAAGTTCATAAAAAAAAAAAAAAAAAAGTAACCTATGGTGTTAGACATCAGACATCAGGGTAGTGGTTACCATTGACTAGGAGAGACGGGATAGTATGGGGGCACCTAGGGAAATTTCTGAGATGCTGGAAATTTTCTATTTCTAGGCTGATGATGCTAATACAGATGTGTTCATTTTATGGTCATCTATTGAGTTGTATACATTTATGATTCATCTTCATTTGTATATATGTTACACTTCAATTGAGAAGTTTAAGAAAACAGTGGCTCCAGTTGGATCTGGTATGTCATTCGTTTGCCCCTGTCCTCTCTAGCCATTTTGGCTCCAGAGAGTGAGCCCATAAGTGTGTCCCAGGTAGTAGCCAGGTTTCTGCAGACCCTGCTCAACCTCCTATACAGAATGGTGGTTCTCTGGGAGTTGCCCTAGAAGCCTTCCAAGACTGTTTTACAGGTCACAGATGTTGAGGAAGCTTGACCTATAAGACATGGCCTTTTGACACACCCAGATTTTTACCTGAGGCAGGAAGCAACCAGTAGCATCTTTCTGTTAAGTCATATTGGGGCTTGCACCATTTTGTCAAAGGCCATGGGAGGAGACATTGAGTAAAGTTGGGCCTGGCTTCCTGCCCAGTAACCATGGATTCTGGTAACCTTTGAGCAGAAGGCCAAAGAAATGGGCAAGTGAGTTCTTATCTTTGCCACAGAGAATTATGAGTATACAGGATGTTCCTTTCCAGTCAAGGTGTGGCCATCAGACTGTGGGGCTGATGGCTGGTGGGTTGGGGAAGCTATGCTCAGTTCCCTTGGGACTGAGACCTCAGTCACTTCTGCTGCTCAGGAAAACTGCATTTAGTTTCTCCCCCTGAGAGACAAGATTCCAGCTTAGACCGTGGGCTATACAAAGCCAGGAGGAGGGGCTCCAACCCAGAGAACAGGGGTATGTAACCTTGTCACATTTCAAGACAGAAATTTCACAGATTCTTGCTCAAGAACATAGTAGTTACTCTTTAAACTCAAGGGAAGGTAAAGCAATGTTTGTGTATGAGGGCCCAGCAGAGCTTTTAATGGGCTTTGTAGTCAGACCTGTATTCAAATTCCAGTTCTGGTACTTGTTATATAACGTTGAGCAAGTTGCTAAACTTCTTTGGGCTGCGGTTTCCTTATCTATCAATCAGAGATATTAATCTTACCTCTCTGTAAAGCTGTCACAAGGATTATGTTTGTAAAATTGTGAAATGCACCCTGCACAGTGCTTTGCACACAGAAGCCTCTCAGTGAATGATGCTCAGGATTGTCATATTATTATTATTGGCTCTGGCCTATGTTTTCTCAGCTTTGGTATTTTGGTCTAAAGGATGTGCTAAGAATTAAATAAATCTGAGTGGAGCCAGGAGATGCCCAGAAGAGTGAGAGAAGTGGGCCCTAAGCAGAAGAGGCCTGAAGTCCCTGGAGATGGAAGGGCTGACTGTTTTTCCTGGGCTTCTGCTTTTTGTTTAAAGGAACTTTGTTTCTCCAACTGTAAAAGCAATGTAAGTTTATTTTAGACAATTTGGAAAGTCAATAAAAATACCAATCAGAAAATAAAAATCTCAAGTAAATTCTACAACATAGTGTAATGTACTCATTTGTTCTTTTCTTTCAATAAATTCCCTTCCCTTCTCTTTTTCAGACAGCATTTTGTTCTGTTGCCCCTGCCCACTCTAGCCCAGCTAGAGTGCTGTGTCATCATCATAGCTCACTATAGCTTTGAACTCCTGGGCTCAAGCTCTCCTGCCTCAGGCTCCTGAGTAGCTGGGACTACAGGCATGTGACCCCATGCTTGGATAATTTTTTAATTATTTATTTATCTTTTTTAGAGAGACAGGGTCTTGCTATGTTGCATAGGCTCAAACTCCAGCTTCAAGTGATCCTCCTGCCTGGGCCTCGCAAAGTGCTGGGATTACGGGCTTGAGTTATCGGGTCTGGCCCAACAAACATTTCTTAGTGCTCACTGTGTGCAGGTTCTCTCCTTGTGCTGGGGACTCCTGTGGATTGTCTGTGTGGACAGCTGAGGACTGTTGACATACTCCAGGCAAGTCAGCTTGGGCAGACAGCCTTGACTACCGGTGCGCACAGGATGGGGGTGTATGGTGGGGATAGCAGGACCTGTCCTATGGCTACTGCTGGTCATTTTTGTCCTCTTCCACCAGTGCCCTCCTTTGAGAATCCGTGCAGTGTCCTGACCGTGGCTCCTGACCTGGATCTTTTTGGAATCCGCCCACTTTCTGTCAGTCTGTGAGGCCCTGTGTGAGCTGCCCCTGCCCATCTTGTCAGTTTCCTCTCATCATGCTCTTGGTTGCTTTCTGGGTATTAACCACTCTAGTGTCTGTGCCCACCACACCCCTACCGCATTTTATTTTCTTATTTTTCTAGTTTTCTTTGTGCTAAAATATTACACCATAAAATTTACCTTTTAAACCATTTTTAAGTGTGCAATTCAGAAGCATTAAGTACAGTCACAATCTTGTGCGACCATCGCCATTATCCATTTCCAGAACTTCTTCATTATTCCAAAGAGAAACTCTGCACCCATCAAGCAGTAACTCCCCATTCCTCCCTACCCCAAACTCTCAGTTCTATTTTCTGACTCCATGAATTTGCCTATTTTAGGGCATTCACATAAGTGAGATCATACAATGTTTGTCATTTTGTGTCTGGCTTCTTTTGCTTAGAGTATTTGGAAGGCTTATCAATGTCATAGCATGTACCGGCACTTCATTCTATGGCTGAGTAATATCCATGGTATGTATATAACACATTTTGTTTTTGGCTATTATGAATAGTGCTGCCGTGAACGTTGGTGTACTTTCTTTTTTTTTTTTTTAAGACAGAGTCTTACTCTGTCACCCTGGGTAGAGTGCCATAGTGTCACAATAGCTCACAGCTCACTCTTCTTGCCTCAGTCTCCTGAGTAGCTGGGACTACAGGTGTGTACCACAACACCTGGCTAGTTTTTCTATTTTTAGTAGAGATGGGGTCTCGCTCTTGCTCAGGTTGGTCTCAGACTCTTGATCTCAAGCAATCCACCCACCTCAGCCTTCCATAGTGTTAGGATTACAGGCATGAGCTACCATGCCCAGCGGTGGACTCTTCTTTTTAAATAGCTTTATTGTTATATAATTACATTCCTTTAAATGCAGTTATTTAAGTGTACAATTCAATGATTTTTTTTATAATGTACTTAGTGCCACTGAACTGTACACTGAAAAAGGTTTAAAATGGTAAATTTTGTTAGGTATATTTTACCATGACTAAAGAAACTAGATATTAGAGTCATAGAGTTGGGCAACCACCACCACAATCTAATTTTAGAACATTTTCCCTCACCTCCCACCCCCAGCCTGAGGCAGCCATGTATCTATTTTCTGCCTTTAGAGAATTGCCAATTCTGGACACTTAATATAAATAGAACTTATACAATATGGGATCTTTGCACCTGCCTTCTTTTAGCATAGTGTTTCCAGGGTTCGTCCATGGCTTCCTGGGCTTTTTTTGTTTGTTTGTTTGTTTTGAGACAGAGTCTCATTCTATGCACTTTGTAGGGTGCTATGGTGTCACAGCTCACAGCAACCTCAAACTCTTGGGCTTGAGCAATCCTTTTGACTCAGCCTCACGAGTAACTGGGACTATAGGCATGTGCCACTATGCCTGGCTAGTTCTAGTTTTAATAGAGACAGGGTCTCACTCTTGCTCAGGCTGGTCTTGAACTCCTGAGCTCAAGCAATCCACCTGCCTCAGCCTTCCAGAGTGTTAGGATTACAGGTGTGAGCCACCACGCCTAGCCTGGCTTCCTGTTTAATAAATACAATTTTATTAGAACACAACCCTGCACATTTGTTTGCATATGGTCTATGGCCACTTTTGAGCTACAAAGGCAGAGTTGCAACTTAGAAACTGTATGTCCCACAGTTACCATTTATCCCTTTTTTTTCTGGAGTCTAACATGATCAAAGCACCAAAAGATGAACAAAAAGAGGAGAAATTGATGCCGAGAATGCCAAGTCAATGAAAGCTACCACTACTAGGCCCAAACTTAGTATAAGCCTCCCAGCCAGCCAGGCAAAGAAACACAGCAGAGGCAGAACCCTCATCACCTGAGAGCAGGAGGCAAACCTGCTCAACAGGAGAAACAACTTTTTCTACCAAGCTGGGATCACTGGGATCCTCTTTCCCTGGAAGAGCAAGTAAAGCACTGTTAGGGCCAGTGGGTTCGGATGCAGAGGCCAGGAAGGGGACTCTGGCAAACTGGTTCAGCATATGGGCAAAGCTTAGCAGATTCTGAGGAATCAAAGGATTCCTCAAGGCTCTCTTTAAACTCCTGCAGGTCAAAATGCTTCATGCTGTTTGATCATCCTTTTCTTCTTTTATAAGTTGCCTGCATTCTGGTTCATTAAAAAATATTTATTTATTATGAGCCTTCTATGCAATAGACAGCTTCACTAGTGCTGGAGATTCAGTTATGGAGGCATTCCTGTTGGCAAGGAACTTACAGTTTAGTGAGGGAGACAACTGTATGCAGGAAAGGCAGAGGGGATCAGAAATCCTATTATGATAGCTAATGTTCATTAGGCACTAACTGGGTACCAAGGACCCAGTGCAAGTCATTTGATCTCCACTACAATTTGTGAGAGAGATTATACAGATGAGGAAATGGAGGCAAAGAAAGGTTAAGGAACCTGTCCAAGGTCTCTCAGCTAGCAAGGGGGGAGAGCTGGGATTTGAATCTGGGAAGTCTGGCTCCAGTGTCCAAGTTTGGTGGATAAAAGAGGGCTTCCCTGAGGAATTAATGTCAACCAAATGTGAACTAAAATAAAATCTTAAGGCTCCCCCCGAGTGGCTAAGCGGACCCCCTCTCGGCCAAGGGGATCCCTAAAACTGAGTTGCTAGCCATGAGAAAGGAGATCATCATGTCTCCCTACCTTCTTGGAGATGTCCTTTGAGACTCATAAACAGGTCTAAGGCCACACAAGACATATCTGTAGGTTCTCAATATACATAATAAAAGACCTGAGTCTGGGCATGTGTCCTATAGTTTGTTTCTGATAAACAGAGCCATCCCATTGTTCTAATCACGGATTCTTTTTTTTGGCTGGGGCCAGGTTTGAACCCACCACCTCCCGTAAGTGGTGCCGGTGCCCTACTCCTTGAGCCACAGGCGCCGCCCTGGTCATGGATTCTTAAGGCTTAGAACAGGACCTTGTTAACCACAGAACAGACACGCTGAGCTAAGCCTACTAAGGTGCTTTAGCTGTAAAGGATGGAAAACCTACAAAAAGAAGCATAATGGTGCCCAAGTTAGTTAATTCCGACCAAAGCTCAATGATGTCATCAAGGACTCAGAGGCTCTTCATTTTTCCTCTCTGGTGTTCTATTGGCTTGACTTCCTAAGGCAACATCATTCATGACCCCAAATGGCTCCAGCCATCATGCTGAGGATCCCTCAAGAGGCTAGAGGGGGAATGTTCCTGGTTGTGCATTTTTTGAAGAGTAAGGAATCTTTTCCAGAAGCCACTAGTAGACTTTTCATGCCTCATTGGTCGATCTGGTTAAACTAATAACTGCCAGGGAAACTGGGATTACCATGACTGATTCTTACTAATCAAGAGTTAGTGGGCAGCGCCTGTGGCTCAAGGAGTAGGGTGCCGGTCCCATATGCCAGAGGTGGTGGGTTCAAACCCAGCCCCGGCCAAAAACCAAAAAAAAAAAAAAAAAAGACTTAGTGACACCTTTCCTTTTTACAAGTCTTCTCAGAAGAGAACGGAACAAAACTGTGGCTATCTCAGCAAGGACAAAGGTGCAGGGATTGGAATTGAGTCTGCCACAAGGACTTCCCCCTCTCACATCCTGTGCTGAAATCCTGTGGGCAACATGCACAAGACTGGTCCCCCCACCCCCACCCCCTTTAGTCTAAATCTAAAGCTCATCACCAGTATGTAAACAGGTAAATCTAAGGTTGCCTTAGCTGAGCAGGAGGGAAGGCCTGAAGTCCTATTGGCTCCCCTTCCTGTCCCAAGGGGGCTCCCTGAGCTTCCTAGAAGCATGGATCTTGTCCAGCCTCCCTCTCTATATTTTACAGGCAAGGAGACACGGGAAAGTTAAGTGACTTTGGACACAGCTGAAGACTAGTGTATCTTAAAGGCAGTGGAAACATAGTCTTGCCTAGTAGGGTTAGGAGTAAATGAGATGAGGGATGTGAAGAGGCTAGCTTAGGCCCAACACAGACTAGGAACTCAACAAAGGCGGTTCCCTTCTTCCTTCTGAGTTAGAGGAATGAAAGATGAGATAAAACAGGATCCTGGTGCACAGTGACCTATGGAGGCTGCAGGGAGGGACTTGCTGGTTGGCTGGAAAATTGTGCAACTCTTCCGTGGCTACAGAGCAACCTGGGAGCCAGACCACTGGCCTGGTAGAAATGCAGCTGGTCCTAGCCCCATCCACATTCTCATAGGCATCTTCTACCTGCCTGAGGCTCCTCTGAGAATATCTCCTCCTCCCAAGCTGGCCTGTACCTGGACAGGAAATGATGAGCACTGGGGGTTGCAGAAGTAAACTAAGACTACACAATTAAGAACAAGCAGAGGCCTTTTGGAGTTATAGCAAGGGAGTCAGCTAGCATCCCTTGTATTTGGCAGAAACTCAAATGCAGGAGGAGGAGCAGGAGAGCCTTATAGTGAGAAAAAGGAGGCTGCAGGTATGCGCTCCCCGGAGGCTGCTGGCATGGGGGAACTGGACACAGGCCAACTAGGAACTAGGAGCAGGGCACCTCCTAGATTGGCTTTTTTTTTTTTTGGTCGGGGCTGGGTTTGAACCCGCCACCTCCAGCATATGGGGTCAGCACCCTACTCCTTGAGCCACAGGCACCACCCTCTGGATTGGCTGGTCATGAGTTGGCAGTGGCGGTTGTAGGAGGGCAGGAGGAAACAGGAAAGCCAGTCATTGACCAGGCCCCTAACCCTCCTGGGCCAGTCCCTGCTGAAGCTGTGGTTTGGCATCTAGGGCTGATTATTGCAGAGGCTGTGGGGCAGAGTTCTATTGTGAGATACGGTTTGGCTGTTGTCTCTTTGTGTATTCTGTCTCTCAGTGTGCAGAGAGGGAACCCTCTGTGTGATATGGGTCATGCTACCCACCTCTCTCTGCCTCAGTTTCCTCATCTATGAAATAGGGATGTGACGAGTACCTGTCTCAGATGTGAATGGCACAGATCTTAGAATAGCTTTGGGCGTGTGGTGAGCACCTAACAAAATTTAGCAATAATAATAATAGCAATTATTATCTTAAAAATTGTTAGTATTATTATTGTGCTTAGTAGAAAGGGCACTGGCCTGGGAGGAGAGTTCTAGGCGTCTCTTCATTCTGACCCACCATACTGTGACCTTGGGCACCTTGAGACTCCTCTGAGGCTTGTCAGTGGGATATGGGGCTGGCCTCTGATTTCCAAACTCACTCCTGGCTCTAATGTTACCAATTGCCCACCAGGTGCTCAGTGGCAGCCTGCCCTCGCCTCCAGCCAGGGCCCCCTGTGTCCCTCCCTCCCCCACACCCACCAATGGCCTTCCTCCATCTAAGCTCCTACCACACCTGGATCAGCTGCTTCAGCACAGCCAGCTCTGCTGTCCCTGTTTGAACTAGTTTTATGTCCTAAATTTAGCCTTTCACAGAAGCCAAGGTGTGTGGTGGGGTGAGGGCTGTGTCTATAAGGGCAGCTTCCCCATCCACATGGTGCCGTGGGGAGCAAGCCAGACAGGAGGGCCAGGAGGGAGGATTACTGCATTCTATTTTGTCATTAATGTTCTGGGCAAGTCATTTGACTCTTCAGGATTTCAGTTTACTTATCTGACAACTAAATTTTACATACATGGACTCCTTAATCCATCATGCTATCTCTTAAAGTAGAAAAACTTTCTTATCTTCATATGAGAAAAAAGATTAGAGAGGTTAAGTGAGTTGGTTAAGTTCACACAGCTAGTGCATAGTTTGAATCTAGATTCTTTGACGCTAAGACCTAGTTTCCTTTCACCTTTAGATACACTCACTTTTTTTTTTTTCAGAGAGACGGAGTGTCACTTTATTGCCCTCCGTAGAGTGCTGTGGTGTCACTCAAACTCTTGGGCTTAAGTGATTCTCTTGCCTTGGCCTCCCAAGTAGCTGGGACTACAGGCACCCGCCACAACGCCCGGCTGTTTTTTGGTTCTAGTTCTCATTGTTGTTTGGCAGGCCCAGGCTGGATTGGAACCCACTAGCTCTGGTGTATGTGGCTGGTGCCCTAGCCACTGAGCTATAGGCGCCGAGCTGGATATTCTCACTTTTACTTGCATTATGAGATTATAATGATGTTAACACAAGAATAATAAATTTTTATATGAGGGAGGCAACATGGTTTTATGAAAGCCTGACTGCCTGGGTTTCATCCCTAGGTCTGCCACTTATAAGCTGTGTGACCTCAGGAAAATTACTTAACCTCTCTGTGCCTCAGTATTTTTTTAATCTGTGAAGATGGGAGATGATAATTGTACCCAAAGAGGGTTGTTATGAGGATTAAATGGATTAAGATTTGTAAAAATACTTTCAACAGTGTGTGACTCCTGTAAAGTTTAAGTAAAGTTTATGTAAGTGTTTGCTTAACTTAAAAAATAGCTTCGTTGCCAGTCAGCTATGTGATCTTAAGCAAGAAGAAAGCATCTTGGATTAGGATCAGGTGACTCATATTGGTGTCAGCCCCTGATCTGCTTTGTGACCTCAGAAACGTCCTTTAACCTTTCTGTGCCTTAGTTTCCTCAACTGCAAAATAAGGGGCTGGGGCGAGTTTGATGATGATCAACAGTTTTTGAACAAAGATCGAGGAAAAAAATACTTTTTTTGCCCCATTCTTTTATCCAGTAGAGTCCACTGGGGGCAATATTCCAGTGTGGAAGGTACTGCTTGGGCTGCTGTCTCAGCACCCTCTGCAGCCCACCTACGGGTCCGATGGAAGTGGTCTGGAGGACCTATGTATTTTTACCTGGAGGGAGGTATCTGACCTAATCATACCCTTCCCTTGGGAAGGCTGATCTGAAAGTGAGACTGGGATGAATCAATGGATGCTCTGGCTAGAAGTTTGGGAACTCCCACTGCCGAAGGCCTGCATAGCATTCAGGTTCTTGCCCTTCCTAAGGGCTGTTTTCTCTGATCTTCTTGAAATTCCACAAGAAACCTCATTCTCTTTCAAATAACCTCTGCCCATTTACTTAGGCTAATGTATCAGTTATCTATTGCTGTGTAACACATCACTGCAAATTTAGAGATGAAAACAATAACTTACTATTTCTCTATTGGGTGGTTCTACTGTTGGTCTTATCTAGGAACACTGTGTGGCTGCATTGACATGGAGAGGGGGCTACTGGCCTTGACTCTGTCCATTGTGGCCTCTCCAAATGGCTAGCATAGACTTCCTAATGGCGCAGTGATCTCAAGATTGCCAGGGGAAAGGCAGAATCTCCCAGTCCATCTAAGGCCTGACCTCGGAAGCCCCAGAATGTTAATTTTTCTGTGTTCTATTGGTCAGAGCAAGGCACAAAATCAGCCCTAATTCAGGGGTTCAATAGACCCTACCCCTTGATGGGAGATACAGTATGGGCATACAGCAAGTGGCCAGGTGTGCCTGGAAATACCATGATTAGTTTCAGTTGATTTCTAAGTTGCAGCCCAAAGAAAAGAAATTTACCTATTGTATTTTATGACTTAGAAACTTCCACTCCCACACTCTGATGTCATCTCCCATCATCTCTCAGACACCCTGGCCTTATCTTTCCTCCCTCATGTAGATCACACCCCTGCCCTAGGGCCTTTGCACCTGCTCATTCCACTGGATGATATCTCCTGCCAACCTGCTGACATCTAAAATTTAACATATCCAGAAACAAACTTTGGCTCCAGGCCTGTCTCTCATCCCTTTGTCTTCTCTACCTAATAAATGGCACCTCCTTCTGTAAGCCAGAAGTCTGGGCATTGTCCTGAATTCTTTCTTTCTCTCAGCCCCACAGCCAATCCCTCTGAAAGTTCTGTTGGCTTTATCTCCAACATGCATCTCAAATCTGTTCTTATCTCCCCATCTCTGATGCCACCACCCTGCTCTAAGCCACCATCATCACTCTTCTGGACACCACTATAGCCTCTTGACTGGTCAACCTTCTTGTGCCTTCGCAACCTTCACTTTTGGCATCCATTCATTCTTCTTATAACAACCTTCTGTGCCTTCGTTTCCTCAACTGCAAAATAAGAGGCTTGGGCAAGTCTGAGGATGACTAGCAGTTAAGGTGTCTTAAATCCAGCATGGCACTCACAATGGCTGTCTATGACCCTGAGAATAAATCTAAACTCCCTCAGCTGAGGTTCACATTGTACTCTCTGACTGGTCCCTGGCCTCTCATCTCCTCTCTCTCTACTCTTCCCTATAGCGAGTGGAACAAAAAGGTACCAGCATTTTCAGATCCTGTCAGAAAGTTGTTGAACTTATCTCTATCTCCTTTCCTATTTCTGGAATTTGTCTCTGTTCCTCAACTTTGCTGCTTCCTCTGGCCTTCTCTCTGATCCTTGGTCACACCCAATGCTATTCCTTCTCCAGGGTCTGTGCATGGGTTGTGACCTCTGCATGGAACACCCTTCCTCCAGCTCTCACCATGGCTGACACCTACCCATTGTTTGGGCCTGAGGTTAAATGTTGTGCTCACAGTGAGGTTTTCTTTACTGTTTGGTCGATTATTTATTTGCCCAGTGCTTGATGCATAGTTAGCACTCAACAAACAAAGAGATTTTTGTTGATGTCAATAGCAACAATGGCTTGCTACGTTCCTGGTGTTATGCTGAGCACGTCATGTGCATTAATTCACAACCACGTTGCATGGCAGGATGGACAAGGATTATCCTCATGTCTTGGGTAGGAAGACATGTGGTAGGAAGAGGGAGACACAAAAAGGTTAGGGGACTTGCCTGAGGCCACCTAGTATCTAAGAAGTGGAGCTGGGGCTCTTAATCTATGATCAGGTGCTCTTCAAAACCAGAAGCAAAGAGCAGTGCAGGAGAGCTATGTGGACGCATCCAGCCAGGGCATTCTTCCTAAATGCTCCACCCTCTCCGAGCTGTGCTTTTATTGGGCAGACTGGCATCCACACTCCAGCCTTCAGAAAGGGACAAGAGAGAAATGGGGACAGTCTGGGCTCCTCGGGGATGTACCACTCTGCCTTTTTGCGGGGGAACATTCTTGGAGGCAGTCTTGGTCTCTTTAAACACTATAGAGATGGGCTGCTGGTGCTGGTGCTGATGGTAGGAGCTGGGGTTTGAGTTGGCTCCATTTGCATCAGAATTGGGGTCTGTGGCTGTGTGTGGATTCAGTCCCACTTACACAATCTGCATCTTTGTACGTTTTTTTTTGCATGGGATGTCGCATAGTGGGGAAGTCTGTTCAATTGTGTCCTGAAAGTTTATTTTATTTTTTTTTGAGACAGAGTTTCCCTATGTCACCCTTGGTAGAGTGCTGTGATGTCACAGCTCACAGCAACCTCAAACTCTTGGGCTTAAGTGATTCTCTTGCCTCAGCCTCCCAAGTAGCTGGGACTACAGGCGTCAGCTACAACGGCGGCTATTTATTGTTGCTGTTGTCGCAGTTGTCATTGTTCTTTAGCTGGCCTGGGTCGGGTTCAAACCCGCCAGCCTTGGTGCATGTGGCTGGCACCATAACCACTGTGCTACGGGCACTGAGCCTGTCCTGAGAGTTTTTAACTCACGAATAGCAATTTTTGTCTGCATTTAAATGCTTTCGGTAAAAAATAGCTAAAATTTAGATTTCTCTTGAACCTTGTCCAAGAAAGTGCAAATAACATTAAGAATGTGGTCCGGGCTAGATGTGGTGGTGTACCTGTAGCCCCTGCTGCTTGGGAGACTGAGGTGGGAGGATCACTTGATCCCAGGAGTTCAAGGTTGCAGAGAGCTATAACTTGCCACTACATTCTAGCCTGGGTGACAGAGTGAGACCTTGTCTCTAAAAAAGAAAGAAAAATAATATGGTCCTAATTTTCGATTATATAAAGGGTGCAGAAATGATCATGTCTGCCTGTTTTAGGGAGATGGCAATGGCTTAAAATCAACAGGATCATGTCCAAATTGACCATGGTGTTCAAAGTCCTACACCCCTACCCCCACCCCCACCCTGCCTTCCCCATTTCCTCCCCCCACTTCTTTCCACTTCCCAAATATGCTCTTCCCTAGTGTAACCTTGTTCCCTCAGCTTGTCTGCCCTGTCCCTGTCCTACTCTTAAAGGCCTCTGCTCACCCAGTTAGAGTTGGTTCAAATACCCTGTCCCTCCTGAAGACGTGGCTGACTCCCCAGACTCAGTCTCTCCATCCTCTGAGTTCCTTGGGGCAATATGCTTGATTTCCATTACAGCTCCTGCTATGGGGCCTTGAAACCTGTTTACATGCCAGCCCCTCCAAGCAGAGTTGAGTGTTCATGTTAACATGACCACTGTCATTTGTATGTTTGTTCCTCAAACCAATCTTGGAAGTATTTGGGTCATAGGGGCAGACCTCTTATCAAAGAGTTCTTGCTTTATTAGTTCCTGTGAGGGCTGCTTGTTAACAAGAGACTCTAGAGCACTTCCTCTTTCAGTGAGGGATCTCTGCACACACCAGCTGCCCTTTGCTTTCTGCCATGAGTGGAAGAAGCCTGAGCTCTCTCCAGAAGCAGACGCTCAATCTTAAACCTTTCCAGACATTAGAATTGTGAGCCAAACAAACCTTTTTCTTTACCCAACCTCAGGTCTTCCTTTATAGTAACACTAAATAGATCGAGACAGAAAATTAGTACCCAGGAATGGGATGTCGCAAGAAAGATTCTAAAAAATGTTGAAGCAGCTTCAGAACTGGGTAGTGGGCAGAGGATAGAAGACTTTGAAGGGCTCGGAAGAAGACAGAAGCATGAGGGAAAGTTTAGAACTCAGAGACTGATTAAATGATTGTTAATAGAAATGCTGATAGAAATAAAAACAGTAAAGGCCATGCCGATGAGGTCTCAGATGGAAATGAGGAAGTTACTGGGAACCGGAACAAGGGTTGGTTGCCCTGTGTCTATGTCCCAGGGCTTCGTGGAAGGCTGAACTTAAGATCCACGACCTAGAGTATCTGGGGGAGGAAATTTTTAAGCAGCAAAGCCTGTGTGGCTGCTTTTAATAGCTTTCGGTCAGATATGGCAGCAGAGGAATAATCTAAAGGAAGAATTTAAAAGGGAAGCAGATTAATGAGGGTGGATTGCTTGAGCTCACAAGTTCAAGACCAGCCTGAGCAAAAGTGAGACCCCCATCTCTAAAAAGTAGCTGGGCCTGGCTCAGCACCTGTAGCCCAGTGGTTAGGGTGCCAGCCACATACACCAGAGCTGGTGGGTTTGAGTCTGGTCCAGGCCTGCCAAATGACGACAACTACAACAAAAAAATACCTGGGTGTTGTGGCGTTGTAGTCCCCGCTACTTGGGAGGCTGAGGCAACAGAGTTGCTTAAGCCCAAGAGTTGGAGGTTGCTGTGAGCTGTGACATCACGGTACTCTACTGAGAGCAACATAGTAAGACTCTGTCTCAAGCAAACAAACAAACAAAAAGCCAGGCCTTGTAGTGGGTGCCTGTAGTCCCAGCTACTCAGGAGGCTGAGGCAGGTGAATTGCTTGAGGCCAGGAGTTTGAGGTTGCTATAAGCTATGACACCATGGCACTCTTCCCAGGGTGACCAAGTGAAACTCTATCTCAAAAAAAAAAGAAAAAATGAAGTAAATAAATAAATAAATGAAAGGGAAACAGAGCATAAGAGAACACAATGAGAAAAAGGCCTATCCTTCCCATCACAGGTCCAGAATCCTAGCCCTGCACAGTCATTCCCTGAATCCAAGTAGCTGGGATTATAGGCACCCGCCACAACGCTCAGCTATATTTTGGTTGCAGTTGTCATTGTTGTGTAGCAGGCCCCGGCCAGGCTCGAACCCACTAGCCTTGGTGTTTGTGGCTGGCACCCTACTCACTGAGTTAGGCGCTTAGCCACTGTGCGATCTTGTTTGCCTGCCACCACGAGCCCTCATCAGGTACAGATGTCCATCTTGTACTTTTCTAGACATCAGAATTGTGAGTCAAATCTTTTTTTTTAATAAGTTACTCGGCCTCATGCATTTCTTTACAGCAACACAAGAGAGACTACGCCAATGACCTACTATAGTGCCTGGCACATATGTGTAACAGGTACTCAGAAAAAAAATGCTGGGTAGAGAGGGAGATCAGAGCACTAGGTGGTTCGGTGCATTGGTTAAGTACCTACCCTGTGAAGGCAGAGACCTCTGTCTGAATCCAACTGCTGCTTCTTCCTGGCTGTGGTCCTCTCTGAGCCTCAATGTCATCATCTATAAAATAGGGGCTCATTGGGGGAACCCACCTCATGGGCTGTGGGGGACTATGAAGACGAATGGTGGATATACAACACTCAGTACAGTGCCTGAATCCCAGCACACACCCAGCAAATGGCAGTCACCCACCTCCCAGGAAGAAGCCCTGGTGTTCAGGTTGACTCCTTTCCTAACAGAGAACAACCTCTTGGGAGGGCCACCTGCTGGCAGCCAAGCTTGGTGAGGGCAGCTGTCCTGGACAGCTCTTCCCCAGGCCCTGAGCCCCTTTATTCAGTCCACACACGCAGGATGTCTTGCTCTGGTTCTTTATTAAATTACACAACTCAGGGAATCAGGCCTCACTAACTGCATTAGAAACCACCTGGGATTGTGCTGGGCTGGAAGCAAGGTGGGGAGAAGACCCACTCTCCCCAGCTTTTCATTAAGACTAAAAACATCACAAATCACCACAAGGAGATAGGAGGTACAAAATGTCCCCCAGAAGGGACAAGGAGAGTGAAAGGCACCCTGAGGCCAGGAGAGTGTGGTGAGGGGGCGATGGTCTGAATGTTTGTGGCTCCCCAGTACATTGTTGGAATCCTCGCCCACAAGGTAATGGTACAGGAGGTGGTTAGATTATACGGGAAGAGCCCTCGTGAATGGCATTAGTGCCCTTGTAAGAAGCTGGAGGGAACTCATTTGTGTTTCTATCATGTGAGGACACAGCAAGAAGGCACCATCTATGAATCAGGCAACGGGCCCCCAGCAGACTCTGCTGGTCTTCCCAGCCTCTAGCACTGTAAGGAATAAATTCCTGTTGTTTGTAATCCACCCAGTCCTTGGCATTTTGTTATAGGGGCCTGCTAAACTAAGACTGGGGACAAGCAGGTTCTTGCAGCCCCAACTTCAGAGAAGAATGGAAATGTATTTATCACCTTCACAAGGAAAGAGGCTCAGAGTCTGGTTCTCATCCCCACCTCCCCAGGAATCTGGGGACCAGGCACAGCTGATGCAGGAGACTCTGAGCCCCTGACCCTTGTTCCATTAGCCCCTCCTGGGGATGAAGGCTTAGGGGGATGTAAATTGGGAGATGGGAGAAGCAGGTGGGAGACCAGAGAGGTAGTTTCTCCCTGGGGCAGAGAAACCAGGCAGGTATGGAAGATGTTAATGACCCAGCTTAGTCTGTAAGAGTGTGCGGTTTCTCATGTTCAAAAGCTGGAACTACAGGGTGCAGGTGGAAGGCCCTTTCTCTTGATCCACCCCATTCCCAGGCCCTCCCTGCCTAGCAACCCCCGGGTCTGTTGGTCTCAGAGGGCACTCCTTCATTTCCCAGCCCACACGCTCCTCTGAAGGAAGCCTGGTTTGTGGGGCCAAAGCTATGCTGCCTGTCTGCTAGAGATGGAAGGTTTCCTGACTCGCCTCAGTTGGCTGTGGTGGTATCACACCCCATCTCCCCTGAGTATAAGTGAAGACTTCATGGCTATGCCAATACTGTCCCTTAAGAGTTGCATCTCACCCCCACCCCAAGAGTGATGTGGAGGTAGACAGGCCCTGGGCGGGGGCAAGAAGGGGTGTCGCTCTCACTGGGGTGCTTCCTAGGGAAGGACAAACACCCTGAAATTGGAAAGAGGGTAGAGAGAGTTTTGGTAACTTTCTGATATTACTTGAAAACACTGGTTCCTCTTCAACCACTGCATTCTGATCAGGTCTGTGAGCAATATCCAGTCCACAACACAGCATAGGGTCCACAGGGACAGACATCATTGCTGCGCTGGCCCCAAGTATTCCTCCCAGGGCTGGGCCATCCAGGGGCCCTGGAGGAGCTCACACGCCCAACATGCTCTTCTCACCCTCTTTGGGGCTGGGCTCCTCCTGAGTCTTCTTCATCTCCCAGCCCCGGACCCAGGTGTAGGCGGAGGAGCCCCCCAGGACCATCATGTTGCTCGTCCACCAGAGGAAACTCTTGGTCTCCTCGTAGTAGAGAACAGCCAGCACCGTCTGGGCACAGGCCTTGGCAGTGCCCGACACATTGTGGGTCAGGGGACTGGTGAACTTGATCTGCAGTCCTGTCACGTAGCCAATGGCAAAGCCAAATAGGCCGCTGAGTGTCATCATTCCCCAGAAGTGGGCGCTGCCCAACTGGGCAAAGTCCCACAGGGCCCGCAGGTCCCCGAGCAGCAGCAGCAGGGGCAGGAAGAGGACACAGGCATTGACATTGTTGTAGAAGGTCAGGCGCCAGATGCTGCCATCCACTGCCGGGAGCACCTTCTTGGTGTAGATGGCATTGAGTGAAACACAGAGGCTGGCCAGCACGCCAAAGAGGGTGCCCGTCAAGGACAGGGTACCCTCTGCTCCCTCCTGGTCCACACCAAGCCAGAAGCCACCTGCAGCAGGAGGGAGAGGAGGAACAGGCGAGGGGGAAAATGGGATGAGGACCAGGAGGAAGACTGGTCTTGTGTTCTGCTGTTCTATCCCTCCTCCCAGCAAACTCATCCAAAGTTTCCACCACAAACAAAGCCCAAAGCAAGAAAACCTCCTCCCTGAGCTTACATTCAAGCAGAGGAGAAAGATACTAAAACAAATCATCCCCCAGTTACTTCTTTAATTACAATTGTAAGAATTGTAATGAGGTCCATAAAATAGTATTGTACTATGAGAACCCGTAACTGGGTGACTGTACTGGCCTGGGGCATATGGAAAGTAATATTTGAACTGAGTTCTAAAGGATGAGTGCCATTTAGTTGTTAAAGTGACTTTGGGCAAGTGACTTAAGGTTTCTAAGCCTTGGTTTCCTCTTCCATAAAATAGGAGTTTATGATGTCATCATGGGGAACATTAAGTCAGAATCACTTGTGTCATTTGGGGCAGTCACTAATTCTGAGACCCTAAGCTTGTGTCACCTGCTCAAAGGGCTTCCAGGCTCCCCAATGCCCACCATCATTTGTATGTTCTTTGGCCTGGCATGCTGGGCTTCCTGCACCTGTGCAAGCCCTTTCTCTGTCCCAAGATCGCCCTGCGACCATCTCCTCTCTCTACTCCTAACTGTGGGGCTCAGTGTCCCTGATCATGTGCTGTACCAGAAACACCTTCCTCCTGTCCAGGGGGATTCTACGCATTCTTCAATGTCAAGCTGGCCTCTCTAGGGGAGAAACTTTCCTGATACCCCCCAGCACCCAGGCCTCTTCCTTTTCTTCAAAGCCCCTGGGCCCCTAGGCACACGCCCATGGCAACAGTCAGGTCTCTTTAGCTAGATGACATTCAGCTTGGGGCTGAATTTTACATGTATCTCTGCCAGAGCACCCAGCAGCATGAGGTAGGGGAAAGGCTTTGGTATGAGAGAACTCTGGCTTCCAACAGGGCTCTGCAATTTTATTCATTCATTCACTTATTTATTTATTTATTAAGACAGGGTCTCATTCTGTTGCCCTGGGTAGAGTGCCGTGGCATCATAGTTTATAGCAACCTCAAACTGTTGGGTTTGAGCAATCCTCTTGGCTCAGCCTCCTGGCTCTGCAATTTAGAAGCTGTGTGGCCCGGCAGCTCGTCAACCTCTTTTCCTTCATCTGTGAAGATCTGGGCCACTTTCTTATCCCCCACTCCAACCAAAGTTACTCTCTTTCTTGACACCTGAATGACTTTCCTAAAGTACAACGTTCTTCAGGTTCTGACCTAGCTTGAAGCCTATCTATGGCTCTCCATTCCCTTCAGGAAAATTCCAGACTCACTCAAGGCCTGCATTCCCTGGTCTTCTGGCTGGGCAGTGAGTCTCAGTGTGTCCCAGACAGGAAGAAATGCACACACGCTTCCTTCTGTCTATTCTCTCCCCACTTCTTCCTCTAAACCTACATGGTGCTTCCTCAGAAAGCCTGGCTCCCCTCCCTCTGCCAGAGTTCCCAAGGCAGCCCTTATCAAGCTGGTGTAACCGTCATTTACAGGCACATGCCAGAGCCATGCCCTCCAGGAGTATAGGATGGGCGGCAACCTCTTCTACACGTGCATCCTCAAAGCCTGGCACAGTGCCTGACTTCTGCTTAGGTACCAGTTAAAAGTTGCAGAATAAATGAATGAATGAATGAAATCTGTTATGGAGGTCGGTCTTAAAGGACACAGGGCACCCTACTACATCAAAGGCACTCAACACGCAGGACTCTTTCTTGGCAGAACTTTGCACAACAGGTACCCACCCACAGACCTGTTGGGGAAGGGGCAAGAGGGCAGAAAGCTGCACCACCCGCTGACCTGCTTAGCCAGGGCACCCTCATCCCTCCTGCTGGTGATCTTGTGAGTCTACAGGAAGCGTACCCTCAAAGTTCCAGATCTCAGAGAGACTCTCAGCCAGAAGGAGCTTTGAAAGGTACTGTATGATATGGGAGGCAGGGAGAGGAGGCCTGGAATAGTCACCTGATACTCATCTTCCCCTACAAGGTGGAAGAAAGGGGAAAGGGCAGATAGAGGTCAGGTCCTGGGGCACCAGACAGCACCTGCCTCCCCAGCCTCTGCTCCAGTCTGAACCTATCTCACTATCTGCTACTTAATTACCTTTGGGAACTGGGCCCAGTTTCCCTAGCGACTCTGCCTTCCACATGCAAATTTCCTACTAGAAGCCCTGCAGCCTACTCCCTTCCCAGAAGGGTCAGCAGGAAGGAAGTGGAGAACCCTGGGGTGTTCGTCCTAGAGGACAGGGAGGAAGTGAGGCTTACCTGGTCCCCTGGGGACAAAGGAACAGGAGCAGTTGGGGAGAGTTCTGCTGGGGGCAGGGGTCTTGGCAGATCCTCCCATTCTAACTGCACCCTTCTCTCTCCCTTCTAGAACCAAACTGAACAGCCCTAGATCTAGTAGTTACTCAACAAGGGGGAACATTTTCAAAGACAGGTAGCCTGGGATGGGTGCCTTCCCCCACCAACCTAACTGGGAACTCTGAGACACCAGTGAAGAATAAGTAGGCCAAATAAGATGAACTTTATGGCAACGGGAAAAACTGGAGCAGGTTCAAGTAAAACTCACATTCCTAGATGACATAGTCCTAGGAAGACTCCAAGGGAAAGGATGCTGCAGACCCTCTCACTCAGCATGCTGTCCAACAAAGTGTTTTGCAATGATGGCTACGTTCTATAATTTGTAGTGTCCAATACAATAATAGCCCCCAGCCATGTGTGGCTACTAAGCACTTGAAATGTGGCTACAGAATCAGGTTATAACACCTGCAGTTGAAGAATTGAGTGTTTAAAATTTCATTTCGTGCCTTGCACCAGGGCTCATGCCTGTAAATCCTAGCACTCTGGGAGACTGAAATAGACGGATTGCTTGAGCTCAGGAGTTTAAGACCAGCCTGAGCAAGAGCAAAATCCTGTCTCTAAAAAAAAAAAAAGAAAAGAAAAGAAAAAAGAAACGCTGGACATTGTGGTGGGTGCCTGTAGTCCCAGCTACTTGGGAGGCTGAGACAAGAGGATCATTTAAGCCCAGGAGTTTGAGGTTGCTGTGAGCTATGACACTATGGCACTCTACCAAGGGCAATATAGTGAGACCGTTGAAAAAAATTTTTAAATTTAATTTTAATAAATTTAAATACATGGTCAATGGCTACTGTAGTGGATAGCTCTCTTTTTTTTTTTTTTTTTGAGACAGAGTCTCAAGCTGTTGCCCTGGGTAGAGTGCAGTGGCATCACAGCTCACAGCAACCTCAAACTCTTGGGTTTAAGTGATTCTCTTGCATCAGCCTCCCAAGTAGCTGGGACTACAGGCGGCTTCCACAGCACCTGGCTATTTTTTTTGTTGTTGTTGTGGCAGTTGTCATTGTTGTTTTATCTGGCCCAGGCTGGGTTCAAACCCGCCAACCTTGGTGTATGTGGCCTGCGCCCTACCCACTGAGCTGTGGGTGCTGCCCTGTAGTGGATAGTTCTAACCTACAGTGGACAAGAACAGAGCAGAGAGGTCAGATGCACGGTCCTGGGAGCCCAGCCAATTTGGGTTTTATCCCAATCTGGCTACTCCCTAGCTGTGTGGCCCTGGGCAAGTAACTCAATCTCTCTGAGCCCGTTTCCTCATTTGTGTGGAGATGATGCTACCGTGCAGGTGTCCTCTGGGAGAACAAAGGAGAAATGATTAGCACCATGTCCCTATCAACTATTGGTGTTTTCTGAGGGTCAAATCTGGGAAGACAGCTAAGGCCTCTAAAGGATATCTTTTGCCACTGTTGCAGATGTTATCCTGAGTTGGCATGGTCAGAGGGTGATGCATTTTGTTCTACAAAGAGCATGGGTTGGGGTGGGGTGGGGATTAGGACACTTGAGCTCTTCAGAAGCAAATTCAAGTGTGTGAACTATAGAGCCAGAGTGCAGATCTCAGCTTTGGCACTTATTAGCTGTGTGATCTTGGACAAATTATTTATTTAACCTCTCTGTACCTTGGTTTTCTCTCTGGAAAATGTGTATTATAATCCCACCTTGTTAGGAGGAATGGTTGAGTTAATATGGCCAAAGTGCTTACCTTTGTGTGCCTGGCACATTTTAAGCACTCAATATCAGTTGCTTTTGCTGCTATTATTGCTGCTATTATTATGAATTACTGTTCTTGCCCTAGTGGGGCCCCTAACTTGCTGGGTGGCCTTAAGAAAGTTATTTGCTCCCTCCCAGGCTCTTCATATGACAGTTGCACCAAAGGATCTGGGACAGATGATAGTCTAAAGATGCCTGGAAGGGTTGTTCTTAAGAGTTTTGGTCCCCATGTCCACCCTCTTCCTCTTGGTCCCCGGCTGCCACTCACCGATGATGATGCCGCAGGTGAGCAGGGCATAGAAGGAGGTGGTCTGTTTGAGCAGCAGGTAGGAGAGCAGCACGTTGAAGACAGTGGTCAGCGAGCGGCCCACATTGTAGAAGGCCACACCGACATACTTGAGGCAGAGGTTATTGAAGGTGATCATGCTAATGAAGACCACTGACAAGGGCAGGACACTGCGGGCCACCCTGAGGTCCAGGTGCAGGGTGGGGAAGTCCACAGTACCTGGGCAGCAGGTGGCCAGTGTGCTGAGGCCCTTGCATAGCAGTGTGGTCACCAGGCACTGGTAGAAGGTGACAAAGATAGGGGCGTCCAGCTGCAAGGAGGGGCTGTCCAGCAGGTACTTGTTAAGGAACACCATGGAGATGGAGGTAAGCCAGTAGAGAGAGACTACCAATGTGATCTGCAAAGCCCGCAGGAGAAAGGGCTTCTCCCTGTTGGCTTCAGCCTCTCCAGAGGCATCAGAGGCCCCGGTCAGTGCCATGTGCAGGATCCTGGACCGCTTCAGAGGGGCCCTGTTCATGGTAGCAGAGGAGCTGGGTCACACCTCACAGCCACAACTCTGATTCCCTGGAGTACAGGGCAGAGAGCTCACTGTGCCTTCTGCAAGCCACAGCCCTCAACTGTCACATAGGGGTGGCCAAGAGGCCTTCCCACGGTCCTCTTGGATGGAGAGATTCTACTTTGGGGTGAGCCAGCTGTGCCTGGCCACAACCTGCTCCCACCCTGAGGGAGCTCCAGAGACCAACACAGGGCAGCTGGGAGGGGCAGGCTGAGGTGATGAAGCGGAGACAGTAATGACCTAGTGCCTAGTGGGGAGGAGACCCAGGGAGGGAGGGAAGAGTGGAAGGATGGGTAGAAAAGGAGGAATGAGGGGTGAAGGTGCAGGAACAGGGCGGGGCACGAGGTAGGAAAGGGCACAAAGAGAGGGAGGCATGTGCTGCTATGGAAGGGGGGGATGGGTTGGTAGGGGGATGGGAAACGAGCAGGGAGCTGAATGAAGGGCGGGAGTGAGGGGGGATGAAAGGAGGGACGCGGTTGGGGGGGATCAGAGGTGCTCAGGGCCAGGTCTGAAAAAAGCGGGAGGGAGAGCCAGAGAGGCGCAATACCACTCTGCTTTGCCTCCTCCGGCTACAGATACAGCTCAGCTCTGGAGCTCCCAGATACCAAGGCTACTCCCGGGAGAGGCGGGCCCAGGACTCATTTCCTGACACGCCCCCGGCCCCTCCTTAAAGAGCCCGCGCGTTCGGCCTTGCCCTTAAAGCCACAGGCCTGGAGAGCGGACGTTCGCAAGTTAAGGCCCGGCCCCGGCTCAGACCCTGTACTTGGCCTCGCGCTGATGGTGGGTGGCCTCTGCTGCCATGGAAGGTTTTTCCGGGCGCTTCACCCTCGTTTGGCTTCCTGGAAGGGCTGCATCACTCTTCCCTGCTCACCCACAGCTCCTTGTCCCCCGCCCCCGCTCGGCGAGGGACCTTTTCCTCCTCCTCCCGGCAGGCTTCGGGCCGCGCCCCCAGAGCCTCGGCTCGTCCCCCGGCCGAGACCCGCCTACCAGCCCGGCGCCCCTCTGCCAAGCCCCTCTTGCGGTCCATTACACTGTTGCGGTCCTCTCCTCTCCCCCATTTTCGCCGCCCCCAGTCCCTCTCCCAAGCCCGAGACCCCCGCCCGTGCTCCGAGAAGCCGGAGGCCACACTGCCTGTTGCGGACCTCAATCTGTTCGCCCTGTCTTTTCCTTCGAGACCCTCTCGTCCGCTCCAGTCCGAGCTCCCGGAGCCTCAGTGCAGCACTTCTTCCAGAAAATACCGTTCCCCCGCCGGGCCCATCCACTAGCTCTCGCGCCCAGTCTGCGCTGCCGCGCCGCGAAGACAACCAAACACTCACCTCCTCCAGTGTACCAGGTGCCCACCTGAGCCACCCCAGGCAGCACTTGCAGCACGGCACCCAGGGGCCGCGCCCGCGGGTTGACTTCCTGCTTTCCGCCCTAGGCGCTGGCATTGGGCCAGCCTTGCCGGCCTGCTGTCCACTTGGGGCCTGGGGGAAGCGGCGGCAGGCCAATTATCCCGCCAGTTGTGGGAGCAGGTACCCTCCTTTTTCCAAGGCCACATTGTCCCCCTGTGCCCGGGACCCTCCCACCCCCGCTCCGGCTACTGCTGCTAGTATGTCCTGGGACTTGGCTGCATTCCTGGCCCGTTGCGCTCCCCTACCTGCGCTTCCAGAAGTGTGTGCGTAGGTCTTGAGGGGACGGTCTCCCACCCCCTTCCAAGGATCTGGCCTGCTCTCACTCAACTAGGCATCAAGAGGACCGACTTCTGCCTGGTTCCCGCTGCAGCACCAGCGTTGGGCCCCCAACCCCTCTTCCCCCGCCCCTGCCCCGGCCTGAGTTCTCTTCGTTGTAAAACTAAGGGGCTGAGTCTCAACCTTCTTGCTCAAAACACTAGCTGGGGTGGTTGAAAGTAGGGACTGTCATGTTTGTAATATTTCAAATGCCATTTCATGAAAGATGGGTGAGATGATATGTCTAATATGTGCTTTAAATACTCAGAATACTCACCCAAAAGATTTGTTTTTAAGATCGGTAGATAAACAACATATTGGTAATTGTTGAAGCTGAGCATACAGTACATGAGCATCCATTAAAAGAGTTTCCTGAGGACAGCTCTCTGGCTCACGCCTGTAATCCTAGCCCTCCAGGAGGCCAAGGCAGGTGGATCTGGGTGGATTGCTTTAGCTCAGGAGTTGGAGACCTGCCTTCCCAAGAGTGAGACCCCGGTCTCTACTAAAAAGGAAAACTAGCCAAGTGTAGAGTTGCATGTCTGTAGTCCCAGCTACTTGGGAGGCTGAGGCAAGAGGCTTTCTTGAGCCCAAGATTTTAAGGTTGCTGTGAGCTATGATGCCACAGCTCTCTACCAGGGTGACAGAGTGAGACTCTGTCTCCAAAAAAAAAAAAGTTTCCTTACTTTTGTGTACATTTGAAAATTTCCATTACAAAAAGGCAAAACTTACGTAGTGCATTTAAACTCTCATGTACTAACTGCACATGCCTTTGCCTGAGCTTAAAACAGCCCTTGATGGGCTAGAACAGTGGTTCTCAACCTTCCTAATGCAGTTCCTGTGGGTCGTGACCTACAGGTTGAGAATCGCTGGGCTATAAGAAAAAGGTAGGGCTGCAGAGAAATAAATGCTGTCCAACAGGCCCTGGGCAGGACCATCAGCCCCCTGGATATATGCCCTCCCGTCTTCTCTTCCAGGGATGAGACTTTCTGCTTCACTAGGTCGATTCATTCTTCAAATCGCCAAGACCAAGAACCTGAGTTTTGGGGGTCTCCACTTCGAGGACCCTATCTGGTCACCTCGTTACATTTTGATCCAAAATATCCCTTAGAGCAGTGGTTCTCAACCTGTGGGTCGTGACCCACAGGAACTGTATTAAAGGGCCGTGGCACTAGGAAGGCTGAGAACCACTGCCTTAGAGAAAGGCACCACCTAAAGGGACTGAGCAGGTCTCCAGGTCTGTATCTAGAGAGTCTCCTTCCAGGGCCGCCCTTTGAAAATTGTGCGTTTCAGTTTACTGAGAACATGGCCTGCCTACTCCAATCCCTGCTCTCTTAGGCCTAATTGTTGACCATGACAAATTTAATGAACAGGGAAAACTTGTCTCTAATGACCTAGAAGGGCTCTTCTCCTTGGCAAATTAACAGGAATTAATTTATCTGATGACTGTGCTGCTACCTTGAGCCCCAAGGGAAGAGATGTACTGTATACAGGCCAGATGCACTTTGCTGAGAGAGGCCTGAGGGCAATGAGCCCCCGCCCCCCCAACCGAAGGCAGTCTGGGCTCTTCACAGTGGCCAAAGCACACCCCGCCCCCCCAACCCTACAATCTTTCTCTTAATGTTGTACTTGAAATTCTACCATTAGTGTCACTCCCTTGGATTAAGGTTGTGACAGCTGGTATAGCAAGTTTCCCAGATTCTAATCCTTTTTATCCATTATGAGGAAAAGGTGTGGTAGGGATGTTTCTTAGGAGGTCTAAGGCCTCAGGAGTTGTGTGCTTTAAATGTTTGTTTTTAAATTTTCCTCAAGGAAGTAATTATTTAAACCATCCATAGAAGGTTTTAGATCTTGTCAAGAGTGTGAATTTGGTGTAAAGTCATCAATCTGGCAGGTGAAGGGCTATAACAAGTCAGGGAGTAGGTCCTTTATGGGTGTAATCCCATTTTCTTGCCTTGGCTGGGAGCCACCAGTGATGTCAGTACAAGACCATTTCTGCCAGACACAGTGAACAGAACTAACCTCCCAGGAACAGGAGACTGTGCATCTATACCTATGGGACCTGAGAACTGCTGGAAACATACAGATGTCAGTTATCATACACTTTAGTTCAATAGGGACTCATGAAACCCCTCTATGTAATAGACACCACCAATTGTCTACCAAAATTCATTCTTCCACTTGTCCAAAATAATTGGATTGTGGCTGGTCTCATCGTTGCCCAGCCAAAGACTACATTTCCCTGCCTTCCTTATGGGTAGATGGACCATGTGACTTAGTGGATGATGAAGGAATTGTCTTAATTCAGGCTACTATAACAAAAATACTAGAGATTGGGTGGCTTAGAACAGCAAATATTTATTTCTCACAGTCTGGAGGCTGGGAAGTCTTAAGACTAGGCTCAGGCAGATCTGGTGTCTGGTGAAGGCCTGTTTCCTGACTTGTAGAAGTTGGCCTTCTCCCTGTCTCCTCATATGGCAAAGAGGGGGGTGGGGTGGGGTGGGGAGAGGCTCTCATTATCTTTTTGTATGAGACACTAATCCCACCATGAGGGCTCCACCCTTGTGACCTAATTATCTCCCAAATAATCGCCCCCAATATCATCACATTGGAGATTAGGGTTTCATATCAACGTAAGAATTTTGAGGGGAATACTTTCAGTCCATGACAGCAGGTGATCTAGACTTTCTAGGTCTGGGCCTTAAAACTTTAGGAGTGTATTGCTCCACGCTCTCTTTTCCTTCTCTCATGACCTGGAAACCAAACGTGTCTATAAGCCAGTCATGACCATGCAGGCAAGGATAACATCTTAGGGGCTATGGGAGCAATATGACAGAAAGAGCCAGGGTCCCTGATTGTGTGGAACAGATCCACCTGCCAATGTCGAATGCTTACCTTTAGACTGTTATATGAGGGGGAAATCAACTTATACTTTTTATGTGAGTATATGCAGTTCTAAAGGGGTCTCTTTGTTGTAGTAGCTAGGCCTTTAAATACACATATCCACTAGAGTCTATATTCATTTCTTCTCACACACACATTTTCTAGCAAAACTGAGAAATCATGAAGTTGTTGATTTTATTTCTCTGTCTTTGTCTCTTGCTTTCTCTCAGTTTCTTATCTATATATCTACCTATTAAAATCTATCTTTCCAAACATCCATCTATCCATCCATCTGTCCATCCATCCATGCTATCCTTATTCAGGACCTAGCACAACACCTGCCACAGCAGATGCTCAGTATTTATTTGTAGAATGAATGGAAGTCAGGCCGTAGACAGGAATGCCTAAAAATCAGGGCCAATTTAAGAACTTGATTGACCCTACGCCCTGAAAACTTTATAAAGCTCTTTATTCATCCCATGTGTAACTGAAAATAAAAATTAATTCAGGTGTGGTAGTTCATGCCTGTAATCTCAGCACATTGGGAGGCTGAAGCAGGAGGATGCTGAGGTCATGAGTTTAATACCAGCCTGGGCAACACAGAGAGACCCTCATCTCTATAAAAAAAAAAAATTGGCTGGGTGTGGTGGCATATGCCTGTAGTCCCAGCTACTTGGGAGGGACTGAGGTGAGAAGATTGCTGGAGTGTGGGAGTTTGAGGCTGCAGTGAGCTGTGATTGTGCCACTGTATTAAATGTTTTTGGAGGGGGTTGTTTGTAGACAACCCCCTCCAAAAACATTTAATAGTAGACTGTAAAATACATGTAAGGAGAGCAAAAATGTTCTAATTTTTCTTATGATGATTTGAATGATCTTTTGAAAATTATAAATTATTTCCAGAAAAAATTATGTCTTTGCTGGTGCTTGTGGTAAACACTGTTAATTGTCTATTTCAAGAGCCAGCAAACTTTTTCTGTGTGAGTATAGTCTGTTGAAACTCTTCAACACTGCTGTTGTAGCATTGTGAACAAATAGGTGCAACTGTGTTTCAATAACACTTTACAAGAATGAGGATGAAGAGAAGTTGATTAATGGGTACAAAAAATAGTTATCATAGAATGAATAAGTTCTAGTATTCACTAGAACAGTAAGGAAATTATAGTTAACAATACTTATTATATATTTCAACATAGCTAGAAGAATTGCAATGTTCCCAACATAAAGAAAAGATAAATGTTTGAGGTGATGGATATCCCAGTTACCCTGATTTGACCATTACACATGTACTGCTAAACTTTGTACAACTATGATATATCAATAATTTTTTAGAGGTTAAAAAGAAACAAATAGTTAGTGGACCAGATTTGGTTTCCTGGTGGTAGTTTGCTGGCCTCTGGTTTAATTTATATTAATTTGTCCTTCTTTATATTTGTAAGTCAAGGTGTTCACCTAAAACTGCTTGGTTCTCAGACTCTTCTTCAGCCAGAGGTGACCATATGATATACTTCTGGCCAATGATTAGTAAGCTGAAGACTTATGGGAAAGTTTTTGCTGTCTTACTGTAGGTGCAATCTCTTTTGCTTCTTTTTCTCATTTGTTTTACTTGTAATGCAGAACTGAGGTCTGGAAGGGGAGCAGCCATCTTGTGACCATGAAGCAAAGGCTATAAAGAGGAAAGCTAAGGATGGCAGAGCAGAAGCATGAAGTGATCCCAAGGCCCATAGAGGTGGTTAAGCTGCAATCCCAGCTTTGGGTTGCCTACTTCTTATTGTAGAAGATGAATAACTCCCTCATCAGTTTAAGCCATTACAGGATGCTATTCTCTTTTTTGCAGCCAAACACAGTCCTAATTGAAACAGTGCTCTATAGGTCAATACAGTGTTGCTAGAACTCATGTCAAAGATTCCAAGAAAGGTTTGGATTGGGTGATTGCTGGGTTTGGGGAAGCAATGTAGAGGATTCAGTTATCAGGGACTGAACCAAAGCCAATGAGCTGAAGGTGGGTTGAAGAATTTCAAAGACAGGGCCCGTTTTCCAGACAAGGATCAGGAGTGGGAGAGCCAACAATAGGATGGACAAATCCCAAAGCATGAGATGAATGGCCAGGGACAAGTGTCTACTAAAAAAAATAAGACTCAATGTAAAGGAGGGGATTCTTTAGGAAAGAGTGGGAAAGATGCAGAGGATTAGCAAAGAGCTGGCTCCTCTTTTTTTTTTTTGTGGTTTTTCTATTTTTTTGGCTGGGGCTGGGTTTGAACCCGCCACCTCCAGCATATGGGACCGGCGCCCTACTCCTTGAGCCACAGGCACCGCCCAAGCTGGCTCCTCTTTAAAAATAATTTTTGTAGGAGACATCACCTTTAATTCCTAACCTGGCTTCTGTTAAGCACCTCGCTTTGGATGGTGCAGGCCTTTTGAAATTTTTGAGATCTAGAGTACTAAAAAGCATTATTTCCTCAAATTCCTGTAATGCTCCTGGTACTTAAAAAAAGCTCTCCGAATTCAGAGCTTCGAAGTCCCCTGGAGATTGTCTCCTCTAACCCACTTATTTTACAGAGAAGGAAATAGGCCCAGAAAGGAAGAGTGGTTTGCCCCAGGTCACACAGTTTATGAAGGGTGAGACAGGACAGGAACTTGGCTCTCCTAACTGCTTACCATCCTGCCAGACTCCAACCTCCTTCTCTGGACTGTGAGCCCTCTGAGCACACAGAGGGGCCTGTGTCCCAGGCATGATTGGTCCTTTGGTTCCTAGCACAGTGCCTTGCACACAGTAGGTGCTCAGGAAGCGTGTGTTGAATGAATATGAGCCTGGGGCTTGTGTTATTATCAGATGCACCATTTTATTTCAGTAGTCTTTGTATCTCTCACAGGATGTAGCATGATGGTTGGCACATAGTAGATGAACTAGGTTGAGTGGGACCCTCCCAAAGTCATACCTAGAACCCCAGAATGTGATCTTATTTGGAAATAGGGTTTTGGCAGTTGTAATAAGTTAAGTTGAAAGAGTCCAGACCAGATTAAGGAGGCCCTATAATCCTATGACTTGTGTTCTTATAAGAGGGAGATTTGGAGTTACCGGTGCAGAAGTGACTTACATAGTTAGAGGTCATGTAAGATGGAGTCAGAGGATTGGAGTGATGCAGCTCCCAGCTGAAACTCCTAGGATTGTTGGCAGCACCAGAAGCCAGGAGGGAGGCATGGAGCAGATTCTCCCTCAGTGCCTCCAGAGGAAGCAAGCCTCGTTTAACTTTTGGCCTTCTGAACAGCGAGAGAATAATTTTTTTTGTTTTCAGAGCTACCAAGTTGGTGGTAATTTGTTGTAGGAAACTAATATAGTAGGTTTATTAAAAGCAAAAACAAAAACTGCTGCTTGACTGATAACCCCCCAAGAGGACTACAATAGCTATTGGTTTTTCTCAGTCTTGGCTGGGAATGAGGGGCAAGAGGGTTCCAGAAGCTGATTTAACACTTAATTCCATCAGCAGTGGCACCGATCCTCCTGGAGAGATACTGAAGCATGGTGGGAAGTTCCCCAGACTGTTAATTCTTAGCCGGATGGCTAAAATCTTGAGATTTTTTTAGATACTAGTGCCATCTCTTTGGACCCCAGTTTTCCCATCAGTAGAATGGGAGGGGAGTCAGGTTTGATGACCTCTTGGGTAAAACACTCTGACTCTCATCACAGTCGCTGAGTGGGGCTGTGCTGGAGGCCGGTTGAAGCCAGATGAAATTTATTGGCTGCCAGGTTGCAGGAAAGTCCAGCGGGAGATCTAGTTTTAAGTGCAACTTGACCCAGAGGCTCAAACAATGTAACCACAGATCCTCTTCTAGGCCCTTCTCCAAGTATTGGCTTTGTTCTTAACCTCATGTGATGGCAAGACGGCTCCAACTATTCTAGATCTTATGCCATTCTGGTTTAAGCCTGGTGGGCGAGAGAAAAATAAAAATCATTGTTCCGCAAATGTCTTGAGGTTTATTCTGATTGGTCCAGCTCAGCCCACGTGACTTCCCTCGGCCAATCACTGTGGCCAGGCAGAAGGATAAGCTCTACCCGGGTGCCCAGATCGGGCTGACTGAGCGTGATGAGGGTGGCTCTGCCAGTGGAATTTAGAAGGTGTTGTCAGATGAAGGGTGCACTGCAAGCTACCAGTGTCCATCTTGAGGGGCCTGGGAGATCTGGGAGGCTGCACCAAACTCTTCCTTTCTCCTTGGCTCATGCGGCTCCCACTTTGTTCAGGAATCTCCCACCTCACCCCCAAACCTGGCAAACTACTTATCCTTCAGGACTCAGAGCAGACATGGCTTCCTCAGGGAGACCCTTCTATTAAATAATTAGGTCTCCCGGATGAGCTCTCTAAGCTGCTACTTACCCATTCTCTTTGTTGATAAGATGTGAAGAGAGGATGCTCATTTCCTTTTAGCGTGTCCCACCTCAACTGTTAAGAGTCTTCCTGGGCCACCAACCCAGGTGCCTGCTCTCGTCTAGCTGCAGGGTTGGGTGCATGAGCCAGGCCAGGCTAATAACCCAGCTGCTTATCATTTTTCTCTCTCAAATGAAATCTAGAGCAGACACAATAACAAAACCTAAAATTGGTTATAGCCGATTCACAGTGGCAGCAAACCCGGAAAGTCCATTGACTATTTCATGTTGCTGGGATCTCCAGGGCTGCCTCCTTGGGGTTCCTTCCCAGCTTTTTTTCTTCAGCTTTCCCCTTAGTTCTGTGAGTTTCTTTGGACTCTTCTAAAAACCATCTTTTTGCCTAAGTTGCTGGAGTCTGTATCTATTGTTTTCAATTGGAGAATCCTAGAGGCTGTTGTGAAGGTTTCCCTCTGTCCAAGGGAAGAGGGCAGGAACCGGCCAGCTCCAGGGAGCAGGTGCAGACACCCAACAGCCCCACCTCTTCCCCAATTGCTGGGGTTCCAAGAGTCGGAGCAGGGGGGAAGGGAAAGGATGGTTGGCAGGAAATGGAGACCAGGATGTGTAAATACTGGTGTGTTTGCAGAACAGCTGCCAGCAGGTGGATGCAGGGCCAAGGCTGGCTTCTTTCTCTGGGTCTTTGTTGTAAACCTGGCAGGTGGGACCTGGTGCTGGGCCGGTGAGATGGGCTGGTGTGGATACATGGGAATTTGAACCTAGTTTAATTTAAGAAACATCTTTGGAATGCTCTTTCTTGTTGCCTCCTTTCCACCAACAGGTTTACTGTTCAGTTCAGATGATTTATGTAAAACCTCCATCTGGCACACCAAGACCCCCTTTGCCGTTTGTGGATTTTTTTAGGGGTCTAAAATGAACATAAAGAACTCATGCTTAATATATAGATTATATAATTAAATGAATGAATACATGAATGAACCGAATTAAATAATTCTAATTCTGAAGGCACAGAATCCATAGTGAGAACTGTTACTACGTTTTTGCTTTTTTCCTCTCTCGTGGTACAATATAGCAATAAAAGATTGAGATTTTTTAGACACTAGCTCCATCTCTTTGGACCTCACCCTCTAGAGTTACACAGACCTAGTTTCAAATCTTGGGTCCACTACTTTACAAGCTATGTGTCCAAGTCCATGACAAGTTACTTAACCTCTCTGGGACATAACTTTATTTGTAAATAGAGAATGGTGATGATATTTTATAGTACTTAGCCTAGTGTCTGACACATAGTTACCTATTATTGTTTTCCTTTTTTTTTCTATTTTTTCCTGTGCTAGTTTCTCAGTGTTTTTTTTTTTTTTAGACAGAGCCTCAAGCTGTTGCCCTGGGTAGAGTGCCGTGGAATCACAGTTCACAGCAACCTGTACTCCTGGGCTCAAGCGATTCTTCTGCCTCTACCTCCCAAGTAGCTGGGACTACAGGCACCCACCACAAGGCCCGGCTATGTTTTGGTTGTAGCCGTCATTGTTGTTTGGCAGCCCCAGGCTGGATTTGAACCTGCCAGCTCAGGTGTTGTGTGGCTGGCGCCTTAGCAGCTTGAGCCACAGGCGCTGAGCCTTCTCAGTCGTTTTTATGCATCTTCTTGGCACTGAGGATATTCTTCATCATTTCGCTGACACTGTATATCACAGTGTTTTTCAACCTTTTTTATTTCACAGAACACTTGAATCTATTGTTAAACTTCCGTGGCACACTTAAATTATGTTGATAAAAAAAGATTAAAAAAAAAAGAACATACTTACTGTACTTTGAACTTCTTTCAAAAATAATTTAATTAATGATCTTTAAAAATTTTCATGGCACACTGGTGTGAAAAATCTCTGGTATATCAGTTATCTGTTGCTGAATAATAGAGTTCTTCAAAATTTAGCTTGAGAGTCTGTGAGTCAATTGGGCAGGATTTACTGACCACGGCAGGGCTTTCTCACATGTTTGGTTGTCAATTGGCTGTTGTTGATTTGGGATGGTCTCAGCTGGGATTATAACTGGGCTCTGCTGCATGAGGTCTCTCATCCTTCAAGAGGCTTGCTTGGTTTTGTTCTTACGGCGATCAGACATCTAAGAGAGAAGAAAAATGGTAGGGTCTCTTGAGACCTACATTCAGAATTGGCACATTATCACTTCTGCTTTATTTATTCCACTGGCCAAAGCAATCCCCAGGCCAGTCCACAGTCAGTGTGTGAGGACCATACAAAGTGATAGGGCAAAATATCTACCTGTATTGAATACAGGTTCAAACCTGACCCTGCCAAACTGCAACAAAAAATACCTGGGCATTGTGGTGGGCACCTGTAGTCCCAGCTACTCGGGAGGCTGAGGCAAGAGAATCGCCTAAGCCCAGGAGTTGGAGGTTGCTGTGAGCTGTGATGCCACAGCACTCTACTGAGGGCGATAAAGTGAGACTCTGTCTCTAAAAATAAATAGATAAATAAATAAATACAGGTAGGCCAATTATTAGAACCATTAATGCAATCAAAATATCCCATACAGTATGGTATAACTATTTACTTCCCTCTCTCCAACCAGACACTATCTTGTTCACTACAGCATCAAAGGTGCCTAACACAGTGCTCAACACAGAGTAGGTATTCAATAAAACTTTGTAGAGTGAGTGAATGAAGTGCTGGGTTGGGGAGCTGGCTGCCCCACTGACTCCTAATCTAAATGAGAACCACTGTGAGTCAGTAGGCTCCAAAGATTGGTTTCAACCTTCCAAGTCAGCCACACTTTTCTATTTAATTTGGGTTTCAGCCTTTGAAAGGTCAAATAGTTGGATACCTATTTTGGTGTCATTTTTGACATCTCTGAAATTGTGTAAGATCCTTGATCCTATGATTAAGAAAGGGACATTATATTAAACCAATGTAATTATATCAGGAATACAAAAAAGTCTGTAATTTAAATTTATTATTAATATCTGGACATTCATTTTCAAACATAGGTAAGCATTTTAGAAATCATTTGAACTGAAAAATGTCCCTTTGTGCTTTGTACGTTGAAGTTGCTTCAATCAGTTGCTGAGTACACATATATTTATTATTCCAGGGCAAGATGGTATTATAACAATTAATGGTAATTGAAAGCTGTTCATTTTATGTGCAGATATATTTGCTAAGTTTCAAATATTGAAATAAATAGGAAAATAGACTAATAGTTCATATGAATATTGAGAGTAAGTGTGCTAGCTAGATAACTTTAGGAAGAATATTTTATTCTTTTCGAACCAACAAATGTTTATACACATTTAAATAAGAATACTAGGGGGAATAATAGAGATTCAATTATCTTTTATAATTCTAATCTTTACAGAAGTGTTTGGCAGAATAGCATTTTCAACATTTAAACAAAATAACTTTTAAGGATTGCATTTAACTTGTAGTTATTTAATCCCATTTAGACTATTAATCTCTCAAGAAAATGTCTATTTGAGAATTATATCTTGTGGAATAAAAAAGCAAAATGTCTTGTTTTGCCTCCTCAGAATTTTACAAGGAAAAGAAATCCTGATATCGATTTAAGATCCATGATAAATTAACTTCCATTCAAACATAATGAAAAATTTGAAGAATATGAACAAAAAAGATGGTGGTTAAAAATAAAGTTATCACCCTCTTTTACAGCTACAAATGTCTTGCTCTTCCATTAACCTCAGTTGAGAAGGAGACACTACTTAGTATGTCAAAGGTGCCAGCACAGGATTGTGAGAACAATGCCACCGCTGATGGCACCAAGAACAGAGTGTCCCTGCACATGTCAAATTTCTTTCTCAAAAGGTTTATTGAGGTATATGTCACAGACAGAAAAATTTATTGTTCTTAGGTGTACAGTTCCGAGTTGAAGCCTATGTTTATACTTGGGTAACCCCCATAACAACCAGGCTAGAGAACAGCTCTATCATCCTCAAAGTTCCCTCTAGTCATCAGTGAACTGATTTCTGTAAATAGTTGGTCTAGAATTTCATACCTACACAAACTACTATAACTGACTCGAGAAGAAATAGAAATTTGATTAGCTCAATAACACATAGAGAGAATGAATGAGTAATGAAAAATCTCCCAAATAAAGAAAAGCTCAGCAGCAGACGACTTCCTGGGTGAATTTTACCAGACATTCAAAGAAGAATTAGCGCTGATCTTTCTCAATCTCATTCAAAAAATAGAAGAGGAAAGAAAACTGATTTTAGGAGGGCAGCATTATCCTGATATCAAAAGATAAAGACATCACAAGGAAAGAAAACCATATCCCTTATAATATAGATGCAAAAATAGCAAACCAAATTCATCAACATATTAAGAGGATTATATATAATTAGCAAGTGGAATTTATCCCAGGCATGCAAAATTGGTTCAATATAGAAAATCGATGGATGTAACATACCACATTAATGGGATGAAGACCCCTCCATATGAACATTTCAAATTGGAAAAAGCATTTGGCAATCATCTTTCCTGATAAAAACACTTGGAAAGGTAGGAATGAAAGGGAACTTGCTCAACATGAAAAAGGGCATTTGTAAAAACTAAGTTAAGCCTTAGATTTGGCAATGAATTTTCAGATATGACATGAAAGCACAAGCAGCAAAAGAAAATATTATATATGTTTTAGGCTCCATTGAATTAAAAAAATTTTGTTCATCAAAGGATATTAGGAGAAAGTGAAAAGATAATATTCAGATGAGGGGAAAAAAACATTTTTTTTTTTTTTTTGTAGAGACAGAGTCTCACTTTATGGCCCTCGGATAGAGTGCCGTGGCCTCACACAGCTCACAGCAACCTCCAACTCCTGGGCTTAAGCGATTCTCTTGCCTCAGCCTCCCGAGTAGCTGGGACTACAGGCACTCGCCACAACGCCCGGCTATTTTTTGGTTGAAGTTTGGCCGGGGCCGGGTTTGAACCCGTCACCCTTGGTATATGGGGCCGGCGCCTTACCGACTGAGCCACAGGCGCCGCCCCTGGAAAAAACCATTTTTAAGTCATAGAGAAGTAAGGGTCTAGTATGGAGTTTATACATATAAAAACCTCTTATAACTCAACAGCAAAAAGACCAACAACTCAATTTAAAAGCGGGCAAAGGACTTGATATTTTTCCAAAGAAGATATACAAAATGCCAACAAGCACAAGTCAAGATGCCAAAAATCATTAGTCTTTAGGAAATAAAAAACCAAAAGCACAATGAGATACCACGTCACACCCAGTAGCGTGGCTAGAGTTAATAAGAGTCAATAGCAAGAGTTGTTGAGGACATGGAGGAATTGGAGCCCTCAGAAATTGCTGGTGGGATTGTAAAATGGTGCACCTGCTTTAGAATACAGTCCAGCAATTCCTCAAATGATTAAACACAGAACTACCATATGACCCAACACTCCCACTCCCGGGTATATGCCAAGATAATCAAAAAAGTGTCCGCACAAAAACTTGAATGCAGATGGTCACAGCCACATTATTCATAATAATCAAAACATAGAAACAACCCAAATGTCCATTAGCTGATGAATGGATAAACAAAATGTGGTCTATTCATATAATGAAATATTATTTAGCCATAAAAAGTCATTAGGTATTTATAACATGTTACAACATGAATAAACTTTGAAAACCTGTTAAGTGAGTGAAGCCAGTCACAAAAACCATATGTTGTTTGACTCCATTTATGTGAAATGGCCAGATTAGGTAAATCTATAGAGACAGAAGTAGATTATTATTTGCCTAGGACCTAGGGAGTTGGGGGAAATGAGAAATGACTGCGAAAGATATAAAGGTTTCTTGCTAGAGTGACTAAAATATTCTAAAATGACCGTGGTGATGCTTGCAAAACTCTGAATATACTAAAGACTATTGATACTTTAAATGGGTAAATGGAGTGGTGTGTGATTTATATCTTAATAAAGCTGTTTTAAAAAGCTATTAGAGGGAAAAGAAGCTATTAGGCTTACAAGTGAGTTAAGTGAGGTTGCAGAATACAAGATCAATACACTAAAATCAATTATATTTCTATATATAGAAATAAACAAGTGGAAATTGAGATTTTTCTTTTCCAAAAGTACCATTTACAATAGTAAGGAAAATCTGAAATACATAGGGGTTAAATCTAATAAAATAAGTGCAAAATTTGTATGTTAAAAACTACAAAACGTGGATGAGACAAAGACCTAAATACACATATTTATATTTATGTATAAATGTGATGTTTATCGATCAAAAGACTTTAAATTGTTTGGATGTCAATTCTCCCCAAATCGCAATTGACTGTTTCTCCCTTCACTTCTGTTGGTTTTGCTTCATGTATTTTGGGGTTCCATTGTTAGATGCATGTGTTTTTGTCATAAAACACTTTTATTGTCATAAAACATTTTTATCCCCTACATAAATAGCCTAATTCCAATCTAGTCACATGGGGGGCAGGGTCAGGGCTGCAACATACGCGTTTTCACTGAATAGCACTGATCAACGAGCTACTCCACACGATACTATTCCATCATATGGAATACACTTTATCCATTTGCCTTTTGAAGAACATCTTGGTTGCTTCCAGTTTTTGGCAATTCAAAATAAAACGTCTACAAACATTTGTATGCAAGTTTTTCTACGGGTATGTTTTCAGTTCATTTGAGTAAATAACTAAGAGTGTGATTGCTGAATTGTATGGTAAGCTTGTGTTTGGCTTTTTAAGAATCTGCCAAACTCTGGGCAGCGCCTGTGGCTCAAGGAGTAGGGCGCCGGTCCCATATGCCAGAGGTGGTGGGTTCAAACCCAGCCCTGGCCAAAAATCACAAAAAAAAAAAAAAAAAAAAAATCTGCTGAACTCTTCCAAACTGGCTGTACCATTTGCATTCCCACCAGCATCCTCTCCAGCATCGGGTACCGTACATTTTCCGAATTTAGGCATTCGAATAGATGTGCAGTGGTATCTCATTGTTGTTCGGATTTGCAATTTCCTAATGCTGGGACCCTTACTCAATACGATGTTGGCCATCTTTTCATATGCTTATTTGCCATCTGTAGCGTTTGCTTATTTTTATTTTTATTTTTTTTGACATTTGATAAGCTTTATTTGACAAATTGGGTCAAGGAATTTCATGGAACTGAGATTATTACACCCAGGGAAGATAAAGTAGAGAAGACTGTTATGTTTTAAGGATTAAAAGTCATTTTCTACAGAAATATGGTAGCCAATCTGCTTTTCCATTTTTACCACAGATACATTAAAACAAAAGAGAATTATGCAGATTTAGCAATTGTTTGAAATAATGGACAGAATAATGGGTGATCCACCCGGATTCACACACACTCTCCTGTACATGCACAGATACCCCACACACCCCACCTGAGATATTAGGCAAGTCCTTTAATATCACCTTCTCTCTCCCTTGCATCCACATCAGTAAAACAAAAGTTTTTCACCCACAATCTTCAATTCTGAATTTATTGGAATCTGTTAATGATCATAAATACATCCCCCACCCCAGAAAACCCTACTGTAGAGTGGATATTTTCAGCTGATTCAGAGTTTACAGGTTGTATTTTATTGACTAATACATTGTCAAAAGTGCTAAAATTAAAAAATCAAAATGCACATAATATATTAAAGCTAACTAGTGTTAACAGGCAAACCTATAAACAGGTGAGAAAGTTGATTTTTTATTCAGGCGAAAGTCAATGGTTGGTGTGGAGTGGGGGTGAGGCTGGGGAGGGATCTGCTCCGCGGCGTCCTTCAGGAATGCAGGCTCATGGGGTTTGCCCCGTCTTCAACATGTGGCTTCCATGGTTGCCCTGGGAATCAACATCCAGCTGACATTTGAGGAAAGGGGGTATAATGGAGCATCAAATGCTGAGTTGTCCTTAGGCAGCTGGGGAATTTTAGTAGTTAACACATGATTCAGCAATTCCACTTCTGGGTAGATAGCAGAATAATTGAAAGCAGAATCCTGAAGAAATATCTGTGCATCCATGTTCATTCTCAACAGCCAAAAGGTGGAAACAACTCAGTGTCTTATTCGATGAAACATTGTGTTGTTCGCCTTGTGGTGTTTATGCAGACAGGACCGTTTGCTTACTTTTAAATTAGGTTGCTTATTTTCTTACTGTTGAGTTTTAAGAGATCTCTGTATATTTTAGATAAAGTCCTTTATCAGATATTTGTTTTGCAAATATTTTCTTCCAGTTTGTGGCTTGCCTTTTTATTTTCTTAACAGTCTCTTTTGCAGTGTAGAAGTGTTTTTTTTTTTTTTTGCAGTTTTTGGCCGGGGCTGGGTTTGAACCCACCACCTCCAGCACATGGGGCAGGCGCCCTACTCCTTGAACCACAGGTGCCACCCGCAGTGTAGAAGTTTTAAACTTCGGGGCGGTGCCTGTGGCTCAGTCGATAGGGTGCCTGTAGTCCCAGCTACTCGGGAGGCCGAGGCAAGAGAATCGCTTAAGCCCAGGAGTTGGAGGTTGCTGTGAGCTGGGTGAGGCCACGGCACTCTACCGAGGGCCATAAAGTGAGACTCTGTCTCTACAAAAAAAAAAAAAAAAGAAGTTTTAAACTTCGACATTATCAATTTCTTTCATGGAAAGAGTTTGATTTGGGGGAGCAGGGATTATTGTCCACATTTGATTGTTGGAGAAAACAGCTTTGAAGCGAACTACTCAGGGTCAGACGATGAACCCCAACTTCTGCTTCCTCATTGAGGATATTCTTCACCCCACAGGAGTGCTGCATGACTGTGTGTGAGTTTGTGTGTACACACTCATGTGCCTTTGTGTACATGAGTGCCAATACACAGTCTGCACACTTTGGTGTTGAGAGGCAAGCAGACAGCTGCATAAAAAGCAATTTGGTTGCACAATGAGATAAAACTTCTAACCTCTTAGAATTAAAAGAACTAAAAAGTCACATTACAAAATGTCAGAATGGGCAGCAGTGGAATTCTCATATACCGCTGGGTGATGGTGAAATGGTACAGTCATTTTAGAAAACAGTGCGGCAGTTTTTATACAATTACACATTTGCCGTACAACCCAGCACTCTCCTTGTCGGGAATTTACTCAAGAGAAATGAGAAACCTATGCAAAAATCTTCACAGTAGCTTTATTCCTAATAGCAGAGAAAAATCCAATGTCCATGGAGAGGTGAGTGGGTAAACACACTATGGCATTTTCATAAAATGAAAGAACTGCTTATTCAGATAACAAAAGAACCTCAAAATTATTATTATTCTTATTTTTTTATTTTTTTGTAGAGACAGAGTTTCACTTTATGGCCCTCGGTAGAGTGCCATGGCATCATACAGCTCACAGCAGCCTCCAACTCCTGGGCTTAAGCGATTCTCTTGCCTCAGCCTCCCGAGTAACTGGGACTACAGGCGCCCGCCACAACGCCCGGCTATTTTTTGTTGCAGTTCAGCAGGGGCTGGGTTTGAACCCACCACCCTCCGTATATGGGGCCGGCGCCTTACCGACTGAGCCACAGGCACCGCCCTATTTTTTATTTTTTTCTAGAGACAGAGTCTCATTTTGTCACCCTCAGTAGAGTGCTGTGGCGTCACAGCTCATAGCAGCCTCCAGCTCTTGGGCTTAGCTGATTCTCCTGCCTCAGTCTCCCGAGTAGCTGGGTGTACAGACTCCCGCCACAACGCCCGGCTATTTTTTGTTGCAGTTTGGCCGGGGCTGGGTTTGAACCCACCACCCTCAGTATTTGGGGCTGGCGCCCTACTCACTGAGCCATAGCGCCATCCGAACCTCAAAATTATTTTACTGAGTGAAAGAATACAGACACTAAAGAGTACACGTACTGTATGAGTCCATTTTTATGAAGTTCTAGAACAGACAAACAGGCTCGAGTTACAGAGATCTGATCATTGGTTGAACTGGTGGAAGGGTGAAGTGATTATGAAGAGGCACAAAGAAACTTTGAGGTGATGGAAATGTTTAATATCATGGTTGACATCCTTAATATCTTGATTGTATGGTTGTTATGTGGGTACGTACGTTTGTCAGGATGTAACTCTACACTTAGAAATCTGTATGTAGTTATATTTCAATAAAGCTGGTACTGAAAAAGTTGGTTGAAACAGTACTTCTGGCTCTGTTCTTTTGAGTATTATTAATTTTTATGTACCGGGGAATAGCATCTAAAGTGCATTTTAGCTTTTATTAGTATCTCTCTATCTTCCAACTCCACCTTCAGACTTTTGGGCTTTTAATTTCTGAACAATTTTCCAGCAATTATGCGTTTTCTTTTTAGAATTGGATTTATATTTATTTTTATTTTCTTACCATTTGGGATTCAAAGAGCGTACAAAGAATTAGGTTACACTGATCGCCTTTGTTAGGTAAATTCCTCTTACAATTGTGTCTGTTATACATTTATTTGGCAAAGTTATTACGCACTTTAAAGTTTTCCTAGATTCCGAGTGAATGAACTGAAAGGAATTTGGTTAGAAATGAATGTTTCCAGCCAGTAGTTCATGTCTTGATAAGGTCGCTGCACCCCAGGGAGATTTTGCAATTTTCGGAGGCATTCTGAAAGCAATTTTGTCTGTTTTCTAGGTTGTTTCATTTAAAAAATTTATTTTCAGTCATCCATGTCCACTTTACCTATTTGGCTATGTTTGCATAAATTCCGTGAATATTTCTGCTCTCTTAGAGAGGAGGACAAAATTGACGTTTTGCGGAAACATTGCCAAACAAACAAGAGCAGGCGTAAGGAACTGGAAATAGATTAGGACATTAAATTAAAAAAAACATCTCCAAGTCTGAAAGAGGACTCCATACCTGCAAAAATTGCAATGTAAGTGCATGAGAATGACTTTATAGCATCCTCAAAGTCTGTCATCAGCTTGCTATGTGACTGCAAGATTAACGTCTTCACACTTTACTTTCAGGTCCAAAAAGTGGGGGCTATTGACAGAAACTCCCTCATGGATTATCCTGAGGATTAAATGAGGTCATTCATGAGAAAACCCACAGTCCAGTACTGGGTATGTATTAGGTGCTTAGTAAATGTTG